>NC_140393.1:0-1285357 GCF_056956725.1 Heliconius melpomene rosina | reverse complement strand
TTTTCAATTTTTCATCACATATGAATATGACAGAACATAGTTTGACATTATATGTCAAAAAATGTCACTGCCAGATGACATGCAACGAAATATTTTTTAATATTTCACCGAATACCCGAATAGTGCTTTAATAAAATTGTGATTTAATCATTTCTTCTTTCTACAATTAAATATTTTACAATAATGAACAAAGACAGCGTAAAGATCGATTTTGCCGTACGTTATATATTTTAAACCATTCTTATTATTTTTAATATGCTTGATATTCGCCACATAAGTAAAGATTTTGATGATGTTTCAGAATCCTAATAATTTTCCTGTAGAAAATGTGACAATATCCTTAACAAATACTGGTGTAATACAACATATAAAGGCTTTGGTATGATCCTATTTTTATTGTATTTTGTATTATTGATGTAAGAAAATAGATTTATATATTTTACGATTTACAACATGTTGCACAATTGTTCATATAAAACCAAAGTTCAGTTTATATTATTTTGTTACTAATATTGATTTTATTAAATTTTTAAGAAGGATATTTGTTTTAAAGGATCCATATTGGGTGGTTAAGAAAGATTTTATACAATATGAAAGGCCTCCATATGGCCCTGACCTGTTACTTGGTTCAGTAGATGCCTGGAAAACTAAAATGAATTTGTTTTTAGGGAATCTGAAATGGTTGCTTAAATTAGAGCATCATAGGTAAAAAAAACCATTCTTTGAATTATATTTTTATTTACTTAGTGTATATATTTATAACTTAATTGATATTTTTAGGTTTTGGAGTACTGTATTATATCATCCTCAATGTATGGATGCAATAGTTTCCTTTATACAAGAAGCAAATCCCCCATATATTGAATTATATGATAGCAAAGATATACAGAAATTATATGAAGATATTAGAAGACATGTTTTAGTTGTATTTAGTAGACTTGTCACTAATAAAGAAAGTAAGGTGAGTTACACAAATGTTTAAAAATAAATAATATGTAACTTGAGGTATATTTTTTTTACCATGCAGTGAAAATATGTTTCATCATCATCATCAATTTAATTGATCTTCTAATTTCAGTCTCAATGGATGTCTAAAGAGTACTTGGCAGATGTAATTTACGATAATTTCATATTTACAATACCGGTATTATGGGACTTGTGTTTAACATATGGTGCTGATAATCCAAGACATATATCAAAACTGATGGAAACTGTGTTCAGCATACAACCCAAGTACCAAAATGATGCTGTACAGGCTTTAATATTTGTACAAGAGGTATGTATATTTTAGTATATTTAATGTCAAGGTATATTTAGATTTTTTTTTAATTTAGGTTATAAATTATATTAAATAAATTCTTAATGTAGGTTAATTAATAACACTTAGCAGTCAGAGAGAACTGTAAAGCCATTTCATTCTGTTATTTGTGGTGAGTGCCTAAAGTCAATTCCTATCAGTATGGAGAAGTGAAAACAATTTTTAGCCACATGAAATCGAACCCCCAATCATTGAGTCATTTATGAATAATCTAAATAGTGACATATAATGATAAAATAATTTTAATAATAAACAGTCTTTCTAGGCTTTCAAGTACATAATATTGCAAGTTAACAAAGATTATGAAAGTGAAGAACCTCCAAACCTCCCAGAGACATTTAAAGGTTTTAGTGAAATAAGGAGGCCTTCAGGGAATAAAAATCATGATAAATTGACATTTGATATTTTAAAAGATTTAGTTATACATATGTTGGACACTGCCATGACATTAAGGATATATATAGAAGTGTATCCTGCAGGAGCAGAGTTGATGAAAAAAACGAATTTTGTTTTAAGGTGAGATTTTGTATTGCTCTATTAATGTTTATTGAAATAAGTTTTCTATTGACATTTGATTATTATTATTAAATACTCAATAGATTATTAAATTTGTATATTAGATTAATAAACAAATTGTAACTTCATTGTAAGTATTTTTGAAAATTATTTATATTTTGGTACTCAATATACCTAATAATTTTCAGTCTTTTCAGGTCTTAAATTATTATTAGCATATATGCAAAATGAATTAACAGCCTAATATAATAAACTTTTATTTATTTATTTATTTATTTATTTATACTTTATTGTACACCACAAACAGAAGAAAACAAAGTTACAAACTACATCTAGTACTTATAAGCTAATAACAAAGTGTGAAGTACAAGGCGGTCTTATCGCTAATTAGCAATTTCTTCCAGACAACCTTGAGGTTAGGAGACATAAAATTTAAAACAAATAGTGGGTGGTGCAAATAAATAAACATACGTAAATAATATTTTATCCTAATACATAAACTTAATACACAAATATTTATAAAATAGTACAATATATAAAGTAATATAATAGACTAATACATAATATTATACATATATAATATATATTGATGTCTTACTACTTTTAATTAAGTAATACTGGAAACTTCTATTTAATTTTATTAGATTTAATAACAAAAAAGTGTTCAATTTCAAAATGCTTATCTCTGATTTGACTATTGTTTACTTTTTTTTCCATTATAACATTATACATAAATACAATATAAAATAAAATTAATTATACATAAATTTAATGGTAATATAATAAAATTCAAAACATCTTAATAAGTAAACAACATAATTAATTTTTTAACAAGAAATAAAACATCAAAGATTATAAAATAGTAACAAACTCACTTTTTCAGTATAGTCCAACTCTATGAGTATGGGATTCCACATTTATATGAAAAACTCATGGAAGTGGGAGATGAAACGAGTATATCTTATACGGAATTAGAAGGATATATAGAATTGGCCCGAATTGAGCTCATAGATATTGTGAAGGAAATTTTGGCAGTATACAAGAACGCTATATTCAATAGAGAGTAAGTTTTTTTTCTCATTTAAATAGTCAGCCCAGTACTGCTTCATGTAAATAGTTATTAGGCCAGTGGTAGGGATACAAGCATGCAACTGTAAAAGCAAAGGGGTTATGGGTTCGGTTGCCATTCAACGAAATGAAATATTTAATATTTACATTTCTTTGCTCTGGTAATGAGGCAAAGAGTGGCGTTGAGTTCCGTCACTCAACACGCTATGCCTCCAGAATTCGAAAGGAAAGTGCAGAACTTAACTTTCTTCATAGGAATGGAGTGACTTAACACTAGGTTCCCAGGTTCTCCCTGCCTACACTGCTATTTGCGGGTTAATGCATGAAAATAAATATATTAGTTATTGTTTATATATTCATTTAAATAATCTACCCAATGGCTCAATTTAAAGTGATATGTTTTATATGCATACTGTTTCATTTTAAATTGCTTATGGTAGCTTTTGATCTTCTGTAATAATTAAGTTTAGAATAACTTAAAAAATGTATGAAAAACGGTCATGAATACTTCCTATACTTAACAATTTACGTCGTAGATTAGTAACAAATAGTTTCTGTAACAACAAAGTCTTAAGTATATTGTCAAATTAATTATTACCGTGCGAAAGAAGTCCGTGGAAATTTTCGCAGAATTTTCGTTTAAAAATATTTTGCGTTATTTAGATACATTTTAATTAATTATAAAAAGATTTAATTAAAATTTATTATGATGAGAAGGAATAAACACATTATTTGCTTGACACCTAGTATTATCCACACCTCTAAAGTACATTTTTAATTGGTATTTATTTTAACTTCAAAAATATTTTTATAATAACAATTTTTTAAATTGCTTTACAAGTGGGGAATTACGGACCCATAAGTATCATATGTACATATGTTACATTGAGACTTTGAATTAAGCTAAAAGGGGAATTCCCTTTGGAGAGATAACATTTGAAAAATATTATTTGGGGAATACCCCTAGAACATTATTGAGAATGGCAATTATTGTCTCACTACTTTTGAAAATTACCTATTTTGTAATAGTGCACTTAATAAATAAATAAACACATAAAACATATTACACATATTACACATATTTGTATTAATTATATAAATCACAATATTCATTATGATAACAACATAGATCCTTATCTATGTTATTATTATGTTACAGAATTTAATCTAAAAATATATATTTTATTCAATTTCATGCTGTATCTATCATATGGCACCGTAGGTAAAGAGAGCCAAGACACTCCGCTCTCCGCATTCCACGCTGCGCTATTTTATTTTGCGAATGATTACATTTGAATTATTTTCATTTTATGCCTTGGTAAACAAATCACGGCGTTGTGTTCCGCAACTTAACACGCAAAATGTCAAAAATGTGTCAGAAAGAAGTTACCGAGTCTCTTAACACTAGATTTCTTCTGTCCCATTCTGCTAAACTGAAAACCTTTTTTTTTTTCTTAAATAATATTTTTTTATGCAGAGGCAGTGTTATAACAAATGTTGAAGCGTATCTCTCGTTAATGATGGACGTGCTATCAGAAAGACTTCTTATCAAAGACTACCACGCGTGCTACCCCGTACACGATGACCTGGAGATGTTGAAACAGGCATATCCTGACATGTATCCTTTATATTTTAACTAGCCCTTACCTGCGGTTTCGCCCGCCTGGTCAAAAGGAAATTAAGTAGCTCTGCAGTAAGTTACATGAAAACAATTAGATAGTTCGGTTGTGGGATCGATTCCGCCACTCGACACGCAATGCCTCGAAAATTCGGCTAAACGTAAAAAACGTCTAGGCTGCTATATTGCGAGATACAGCGTGAAGCGTGAAAAAAATACATTAACTGTAACTTATCTTCCTCGAGAAATGAATTATCCAAAAAATATTTTTTTTCAATTTGAACTGAGAGGACCGCTTTCAACCAAATATTTTAGATTTATAATGTTAGTATGTATTTATATATATTTGCTACGTTCTATTTATATATCTTGCTGATAACATCTCTACTAACGAGTAAATGCGTAAAACAATTAAATCTTTAACTCACAAACAGTGATACAGTAAAAACTGATTTCATATTACAAGCGATATATTCTAACATAGACGACCCGATACCTGAAGAGTTGTCAAACACAAATGTCACAGATAACTTAATTAATGGCCATTTAGAAACTACAGAAAACATACCAGGACCTTCCAAAGAGACGGAAATACCAAATAATGTCAGGGAACAGTCTTTAATAAGTGAAGTAAAGGATATTTTACCACATTTAGGTGATGGGTACATATTAAAGTGTTTGCAACACTATGACTTAAATGCTGAGAGAGTGATTAATGCAATTTTGGAAGATAATCTCGCTGATAATTTGAGAGGTAATTCAGAGTTTGTGTAATTTTAGTTTTTAGAAAATTGTAAATAACATAAGGATCAAAATTTTGTCTTTACAAAAACTTAATTATTGTGAGTTATTTTTTTACTTTATACTGTTATATGTGTAAAATCAAAAAATCTTGTGTGAGAAAGCTTATCTTAAGTGCTAAAAAAACATTTTTGTTCTTTAAGGAGTAGAAAACATTTGCTTCTCTATTTTCCCAATGGAGACATGTTAATGGCAATGCTCAATATTCTATTAACACATCCCAAATTAGAATTGAACCCACAACAATAAATCAGACTTATATATAATTTGTAGGTCTAGACACAAGTTTACCAATAATCCCAGAGGATCCAGTAGACAACAAATATTTAGAAACTGGTATACAAAGATTGAATGTCTTCGATGGCGATGAGTTCGATATAATGACTCGGGATGACGTGGACCTTTCTAAAATACATGTGGGGAAGAAAAGAGAGAAATATAAAGATATTAAGGACATGTTGGATGACAAAACTGAAGTTAAGAAACGTGTGGATATATATAGTAAATACAAGTGAGTATTATTTATTTTGACATTAATTAGGCACTAAAAACCGGACAAGCGCAGGCCGGGATCGCCCACAGAGGGTTCCATACATATACTAGTACTACCTGTAGATGCTAGCTGCCAAATATTATAATTCAAGGTCAACCAGAAGTACCTATTAATTTTGATTCCCTTTATATATTCTATTAAGTAAAACTAGAAATATTCATACATATTTTCAGGAAATTATGGGGCGTAGATTTGAGTATATGGTTTGAATTTCAACCCGATATCTCCAAGCGTTCCTGCGATAAAGGCTCTTGAAAGGCAGACGGACGGACAATAAAGTGATATTATTATAAGGGTTCCTTTTTTCCTTAAAAGGTGCGGAACCTTAAAAACAGTACCACTGTAAACTGTGCATACATTGCTGTCTGACGTTTATGTCAGTACGTAGTCTATTCGTACAAACAACTCACTTCACTATAAGATTTATTACATTTTCTCTCCCCTCCAGTCTAGTATGCGATGAAGAGAACATGTACTCCGACGAGTACGACGACACGTACGACTCGGACGGCGTCACGCACGCCGCCGACCTCGACGAGCGGCGCCCCTTCGTCACGCCGCGCGCCCTGCAGACCAGGCGAGACGTACAGGTTCGTCGGTATTTTGTTACGTTTACAGCTCCGTATTGCAAAAGAAAAATACGGAATCCTTATAGGATCTTTTTATGGAGCATCTAAAGTACCCATGAAGGTATAGGTAAAGAGGTGAAAATCAGAGAAAAGGTAATAACGAAAAAAGTGTTAATATTTTAAATTACTATTATATTGACTATAATGTTTACTATCCTCCTAATGGGAAAGTGTAGTATATAAAAGAATTGTGCTGTTAGTGTCTTTCTGGATGACTCTTTTCAATACTATAATGAGTGGAGTCATCCAGTAGTGTCCTCAAATGTACAAGAATTTAATTATTTAATCAACACACACCATAATACATTATTAACGTTTGTTCAATTATAATCTTCAGGAGGAGTCAGAAGAATCAGACGAGGTAGAAGAAGAGAAACCTACGAACAGTAGAAGTAAAATGGACTTCTGCGTGAACCCCGAAGAGATGAGAGCTCGAAGAGAAGCTAACTTCCAGGCGAAACGAGGACGAGGAGGATACCGCCCGCCGCCGCCCAGGTATGTTTATTTGTTATATAATATGGGGTAAATTATCGTTGGGGGTAAGACCGCTAATAGATCTATCATGGTACCGGCAATTATCCGTTGAGTAAACCTATCATTAAAAAGTTACGCCCAAATTTCTGCTAATTTGTTTTTATACATGCGGTCTTGACCTATTAGACATCATACCCCGTACTCTACTATTGTTTTGAATAATTGAAAAAATTATATATTTTCATTGACTGTTTTAATAATTTATCATTCATAAAACAAAAAATTATCAAGAATGAAATTTTAAAAATAAAACATATTCTTTACAGAAATACAGACGTAATAGGTAAACCTAAAGGCCATGGGCAAGAAAAGGAAGTACTTTTAAATAGAGATAAGAAAGAAAAGACTAAATCAGCTCGAGCCAACCACAACAGAAGACAAGGGGCGCAGTGGAAACGAAGCCGGGGGATGATGCCTTCATAAATTGTTATAAAATATGTTAAATAAAACTGTTTTTGAACTGATGTATCTACTATTTTTAACGGATATTTTGCACTAAGGATAAAAATATTAAAAAAATCAATGGAGCTCTCTCTCTCTAACTTATGGGAGCCGTCCAAGAGCTATCCACATTACGGTGTAACATGGGTATAAGTAGTTCGATGTAGATTGTTGAGAATGTATAACTTAGTGGTCACAGCACTGGGACGGCTTCAAAGTGGCGCGGGTTTGAGTTCCGCTTTTTACGTTAAAATTTTTATACCTTTGATAAAATACATATCTCTATATATGTTATGTTATTTGATTACTTAAAGGTTAATGTTAAGAACGTTTTTTAGTAGAACATAGTAAAGAATAATTTTTAAAATGTTACATTAAATAATGTACTTCAATGATGATATATTAGTTTGTGATCAATTAGTTCACAATAGTTTTATTTAACATGTTGTAACATCAATTAAAATACTATTTATTATATACCTCGCCAACGCCATATTGGTTCAATTAATATGACGCGTTTTACGTCTGTGGGACTGTAAAAGTGATTTTACAGAAGAAAAACAAAATGAATAGTAATATTTGACAAACCAAACCTACCCATTTAAAGTAATAAATTTACATACATTTATTTGCCATGCCATATTGTAATACTTAACATGAGCGCAGAAAGAGAGGGAGAGTAATTACTTTCGCATAGACTGCTACAAAATATATAAAACCATAAAACGTCTTGGTTAAACCTATTTTAATACATATTAAAGTTATGAATCTATTACTATTTTAAACATATTTTAAAGTGTTGCCAGTTTTATCGTCCCTTTATTTTATTTTTTTGTATTTTTATTTCGTAGACTGTAAGTCTTAACTATTATGAGAACAATACAATGTTGTAAATGTTCCTTTACACATAATGAAATAAATTGTTTAAAGAGATGTTGTTTAGAACTACATAAAAGCTCGATTTTATGCGGCTTCAGCTGCCTTCTCTTGGAAAGTAAAGGACGGCACATTAAAATATATATATATATATTAAAATGAATAATAATATGAATAATAATATTTTCATTTTAATATATATATATATATTAAAATGAAAATATTAAAACATACACATACACTACTTTTTAATAATTTTTTTCATGTGTCAACACAAGAGCTTAAAAACTTAATTAAAAAATTAGGAAAAAAAACGATGTTTTTATTATTTTATTTTTCTGCATTACTAAATATACACACATATCAGTTTTATATTATGTTATATAGCAACACTCATACGCAGCGAGTATGTTAGTTACATGAAATAAATTAATATTTATTATTGTAATTTTTTATTTTCAAATTTCCTTACTAGTAATACTTTACTGTGATGTCAGTCGGCAATTCGGTTTTACTGTAATGCTATACTTTTTTTGGAATACGAAACTTTTTGTTAATTCATTAATATTATAAGAAATGAAGAATTTTACGTTGAAAAAAGATTAGCGGTTAGATTAATGCTGCTTCGTAGTAGAAAGCACCTTTTAAAGGTAACTTAAAGTTGTAGGTAATAATAGTTAATTAAATGTTTCTAGTACAGGTGTCCTAATTCCTGCAATAGGTCGATACATGTCATTCGATTCCGGCCAACAGTAAATGTTATCACGTGCTGAATCGTAGAAAGCGACGTTTTCTGTATTGAAAGTGAGGATAAAGGTTAGTAGGATGTGTTGAAGGCGTCCTTTATTTTATAATTGTGTAATTTTCTCTATATTATTACAGGAAATGACTACGACTCGAGGAATGAATTATTTGGTAACAAGAGAATGCGGCGTTGAGTTCCGCCATTCAACATAAAATGTCATGAATTGAATAATTTGGCAGGTTGTGTTTTTGAGTCCCACTCGAGGAAATTACATATTTAATAGGGTTTTTCACTTCTTTGCTCTGGTATTTTGGGAAGACGCGGTGTTAGTACCGCAACATAACATAGAATGTCTCCAGAATTCGGTGGAAGAAGGGAAGCCGAGTGTCTTAACACTGGGTTCCCTATGCCTACCTTGCAATGCGTGAAACTGAATAAAAGTAAGTGTTTATGTAGGATTATTTTTCACCACCCTCCATACTCTACAATAATAAAAATTACGGGCATTATAGCAAAACGCAACGTTCTCTACCAGCACAGTGTAGACACACTCCAACTCCAGCGTCACAATTGCGTCAAGTATTATAAAATAAATTATACACAAATATAAAATAATTTATTCTTCCCACAATCAATTTTGCAACCAACTCTGTAACCCCACATAAATATAATAAATAATAAAACGCACCACAGACGCACCGACACAAGCGCGAACTGTCTATGAATAGACGATCGTGTTCAGAATAGCAATATCTTATGTTTGTGACAGCCGCGGACTGCCTCGTGCCTGTGATGAGAGGAGCGGGCAGCGGACGATCCGACCGTGGTGGGTAGTGTATACGATTCATACAATTATTATGAGGTCGGCGTAACGTAGGAGCACGACCTTGCGACTGTAAACGAGACAGGTTGAAGATTCAATTTCCACTCCAGACATGAAATATTTTGATTTCCTCGCTCTGGTAACGCCACCACCTCTCGATACGCAATGTTTTAAGGTTCCAGGGTAAGGTTTTAAGGTTCTTAGGTATTCTCTTTTCCATTAAGACACTCCCATTCCTTACTTTCATCTGAATTCTTGAAGCATTGCGTGATGTTTGGCGGAACTCTACACTGCGCTCTGCCTCGTTACCAGAGCGACGAAATGAAAATGTTAAATATACCATTTACTCGAGTAGAAATTGGACTCACAACCTGTCGACTACAATCACACGCTTGCGCCCCTGCGCCACAACTGGCCTCAATACTTATATTATAACTAGCGGACGCGCGCAGCTTCGCTTGCTTATTTAGGGGTGAATTCTATTAAACCACAAAACATGTATTGAATGAAATATTTTTAAGAGTCTGTATTTCAAATTTTATAAAAATCGGTGGCGATTTAAAGATTTTTCCATACAGACTTTCAACCCCTATTTTACCCCTTTAGGGTTAAAAATTTTCAAAATCCCTTCTTAGTAGATGTCCAGATTACAAAAGTAAACATCTGTCCAAATTCCACGTTTCTACCATCAGCGGTTACGGCTGTGCGCCCGTCTTACCTCAGTCAGTGAGGACAAGTCCTTTTATATATACTCGTATAGATTAAAATAATCGACATGAACAATAACATGTCAAGTCCAAGTTAATGGTAAACAAATCTTACACCTTCAAGACCATATTACATTCACTTTATAATCGCTACGCCTACCACTTAGATCATACCTTTACCTCAAAGGCAGCCGCATAAAAGGTTTGCAACGCCATAACTCCGCAACTACGTCTTCATAGCCGCTCTCCATCTCCATACTGAAGCCGGCAACGCGGACAGCGTCCGTGCTCATAATTTTCTACCTGCCTCTATGAATAATTATTTTCCTTGTTCAATAACCGGCGTTGGCCGTGTAATAATGTTGTAACATTTCATTTAGGAAAGTTAGGTTTTGTTTTAGTTGTAATGTTCAATTATGTTTTTTTTTTGAGGCCAGTCGTGGCGCTGGGGCGTAAACGCGACTGGTTGTGGATTTGATTCGCGCTTGAGGAAGTAAAATATTTATTTAAATTTATATTTTCTTTTCTCGCTCTGAGATAGAAGCAAAATGCGGCGTAGAGTTCCGCCACTCAACACGCAATGTCTCCAGAATACGTTGGAAAGTGGGGAATGGAGTGTCTTAACACGAGGTTCCCCCTGCCGACTCCAGAGCGAAAATATGAAAATATAAATTTTAAAAATATTTCACTTCCTCGAGTGGTGATCGAACCCACAACCAGTCGCACTTAGTCACACACTCGTACCCCTATACCACGCCTGGCAAAAATACTTTCATACTTTTGGTAATCCTCTTCTAAAAAGAAACAAAAACAATATCTAAACAAAAATATAAGTTATTACCACAGTTCTCTTCCAAGCAGCGGTCGTAGCCATAATGTTAATGTCAATATAATCGTGTCTCATCGATCTCGGGCACCATTTTATTATATAGTCCGTAATGGCGGCATTAGGGCGGGCGGCGGGATTTAATAACCGAGCGGCGAACTGAGGATGAAATTGCGACTGTCCGTGCGTACGTCGCTGGGGGCTATAGGGATGGATTGGATAATGTCGATATAGCGAAATATATTTTAATTTTAATAATATATTTATTATATGTTATAGTTAGAATATTCCGCTAAGGAATACATTATCAACTTAACAATATATACCTAGTCTTTTTACATAATTATTTTCAGTCTTTCAATTACGTTAATAATTATTAGTAATCGCAAAGTCGCAATGCCTCAGAATTGACTCGGGGACCAGAGTGTCTTAACGCTAAGTTTTCTTTGTCTGCCCTGCTGTGTGCGGGATACAGCAGGAAACTAAAAAAAGGAAATTAGTGGAATAATAATAAAATCATATAATCAGGTTGATTATACTGTACTGTACTGTGTGAACAACCAGATCGTTTCTCCCCTTAATATTCTGGACAGCATCACCTGGCGTTGTCAAAGTTTTTCTTTAGAAAAAAAAAATATGATTGGAAATGTAGGTTTGGATCTACAATCTAGTACTACCATCTTAAAACTAAGTTGAAAATACAAACTAAAAAAAAAACATTTCATTAAAAATTCAATATCGATCGTTTCCATCCCTAGTGGCCAGGTATAATTTATTTCCCATTCAGAGTACTCGCGTCGATTATTATTATAGTTCCACGAAGGGCCTGCGCGGGCGCATCAAATATATCAACTGTTACGTATTATACCACCACAACTTTGTGGTGGAAACGACCACGTAATTTGAAGATGTAGCTTCTAATGTCTGTTTGTATCGTTTTGTTTTAGCATTATTTTATTTTTCGTAGGATAGCTAAGTAGGTATCCATTAACGTATCTATAGATATTTTTTGGGGGAACCTGAATTTTACTTTACTTTACCTTACTTCGTGTAAACGTGTTTTTTTTGGTGTGGGGTGGGCACCAGACTACTCTAGGGTGGGCACGTACCAACCGACTCCCCCTTTTCCTACGCCGTTGTAGGTACTTACATAATATGTACATTATGTTAAAGATATACCGGATATCATTATTATCTATATCTTTATTCTCAATAACCTTAGATTTTAATTGCACAAGTTTAGATAATTCAATATTTTTTTAACATTAAATCAAACATTTACAATCTAATGGTTAACTTTACGACTTATTAAGCACAAAAAGGTCGTTATAATAATTTTTAACTAACGTAATTAACATCCGCCCGAAACAAGATTGTATAGAAAAACTTCAATTAAAAAAACATAACACTGTTCTGTACCCGTAATTGATTTCAAATTAGTTTTTTTTTGTACATATATTATCGGCACCTTGCAAAAATAGATTTCTTTTATCAGCTTCTCGCTGTGTCCTGCATGTAGCAGAGTAGGCAGAGAGCCTAGTGTAAAGACACTCCGCTCCCCACTCCCCCCCTCCCTCTCCTCGAATAAATGAAAATATTAAACATTTCATTTCACAACCTGTTGCGTTTACAATCACACGCTTGTTCCCTGGGCCACGGCTGGCCTTAATAACTTATATATAAATACAAAATTAAATTGGCTTTCTATAATCGGATTTGAAACTCTTACCTAAAGCAAAACATTTTGTATATACCATTCTGTTGAATCAGTCAAAGCTTCCTCATCAGCTACTACATTACGCTCTGATTATCAGCGAGAGAGCGGAGTGACGTCTTCCTGTCCGCCGTCATCCGGACGGATGTGGACAGATAAGCAAAATGTGAGCGGTCTAATTATTGGCAGACTCGAAGCCGACTCTAGTCACTGTAATTATGTTTTATCGTATTATTGGAAATTTGTTTGAGATCATCTTAGGGCAGTGGTAGTGTCTGTGCACGGGATGGTTATGTGTTCGATTCTTGTTTTGAGGAATATTTTATGTATATTTTAATTAAATGAATACCTCTGGGTTGGTAAGATAACTTTTATTCAATTACTCAACAAGGTCGCTCTCGAAAATGCTGCTCCATACTCCGCTGTGTACAAGAAAGACGTATTTGTATACTAAAAAATCATATCTTAACGCTAGAAGGTAATAGGAACTAATAGGTACACTATTTTTCAACATAATTATACATTATAAATAAATTTATTGTATCCAAAAAACTTACTCCAATGTCCAATCTACGATAAAACTAATCAAGACATTCTTAAAAACAACATACCTTTTAAAATACATTAAAAATCCATAAATCTTGAAGGTCTTAATAAAATTAAGTAAAGCCAGGACCTAAGAGGACACCGTAAACCCATCTAAATATTAAACGTCTGTAAATGTCACGAGATAAGAGCGTCGCAGGAGGCAGAGGACGGCGGAGGACCACATTTGCGTAATTAACATAATCTAAAACAATAATAAATGTATTTTATGCGAATTGTACATTTTATTTTGTTATATTTAATTAAGGTTTGCTCATCAAATACTAGTACTACTTATACCTACTTTATATATATTCACGATTGGTGCCTAAATAAAAATGTCTTCTAAAAGATGCCGATATTTTTAAAAAATTGTATGATTAATTAATTATTTGTTTTTAAGATTAATTCACCATCATCGCCATTTTTAATTCAACGCGTCTTACCGAAATTGTACGTTGCGCAGCGAAAAGAATCACTATATAAATCATTCCATAATCTAATCCTAGTTTGATGTATTTATAACCAATAAATTTTTAGAGACTCCTAAACCTGAGTTCCCGACCGTACTCACAGAAATACTGGACTTTGACGTAATTGTGTTTAAAAACAGCTTATTATTTGGGATGTGACGATGCACAGCATCTGTGAGAGGGCGCTGTATACTTCCCTTTGATTATCCAATGATTTACACTTCCGGTTGCTGTTTTCGACCAATCAGCGATTCGCCGGAAGTCACGTGGTCCCAGGTGGTAGGGCGCCGAGACGTTGTAAAGGCGACACTACGCTTCTTACCTCATAGCGTCGTTATTTCCCAATAGAGTAACATCGTTTAAAAGTGAAAGTGCTGTGGTAAGTGTAGTGTTGGAGGTGGAATTTCTTCACGTCGTGACCCGGATTTCTATATCGGGCCTACTCATGGAAGGCCTCCAGCAAAGATGTACATCCTCGTCAGAGAATTTTCTTTTGTGAAATTCAAAGGTACAAAAATGGACAACGGGTGAGTCATTTGAACCTCTTGTTTAACAAGTATCTACATGCATGTAATACTGTTCTATTGCTTGGTATTATATATACCAATACAGTAGTGGATTCTGAGCTTTACCGAACACGGCTGTGTTATAACCTACAATAAGGTTAGGTATATGTCTCAGATTTTTAGCAGTTGTGGACCAATTTTATTCAGCTAACGGGCATTGCACAAAGCAAGAGGACTCATCGCTTGTTTAACGCTCTTGGAGACGTTCTCGGCATAGTATCATGCGATGTAAACGGAGTTTACTAAATAAATCGATTTTCACCGAGTTTACTTAGTTGTATACTATCTATTAATATACTACCTTCGTTTAAATGCGATAAATTCGTTAGGAGCGTATCCTGAGCGAGTTATCAAATATATAAAGAAAAAAAAAAAAAAATCTTTTCTCATCATATATATCAGGGAAGCGGATTATTTAATAGTTGCCAGTTGTTAAAACCAGATGGCGTTGCCTGTCACTCTGACGTGACACCGATCGATGACAATCAGAAGTGGGATCGGAACAAGCTCCGGTCCCAACCACCTCATTCTCCGACATATATAAAAAGTCTGTCTATTTTTAGATAATCTTTTTTATTTATTTGTAATAAGTTAATTACTAACTTTGTTGAAATGTTATATTCGCTGGGAGCGTATCCTAAGCGAGTTAACGAACAACAATGGATAAATCTGCGTGGGAGTTTCTTTTGGCTTCTTTTGACAATTGCAAGCGAATACTCGGAAGAATTAGACACAAGGATTCGAAGACAATTTCAAAGCCTGGCAGGAAAAGTGTTTCAAACACGGAATATCGGAGGTTTATTTTCTCAACCCTGGAGGAGTGAGGATAAAGCAATTGTGGATTTGCTGCTTTTTCGTGGTTACTGCCATCGCTATGAACGTCATAACATTTAGCAATGGGCGTCATAGTATTTAGCAATCACGGGATCTTCTGTATGGCATCTTCGGCAAAGATCTAGCCAGTCACCTTATCTTAGTTGCCTTAAGGTGGACTCGGGCTATTACATAAGGTATGTCCAATTATTTAAAGTGCATTTATCTGTCCATTAGAATTTAAAAAAGCTCGGTACTATTTTAATTAGAAATGCTCTCAATTGTACGGGAGGGGGTTAGTTATAAGGAGGCTGCCTCTGAGCGTATCGGAGGCAGTGGCTTCGGATGGTTTGGGCTCCGTAGGCCCTTCCCGGTTTAATCGCGGGAATGCATCTAGCCATTTACCTCCATACCACCAATAATCCTTTTCCAAGATTATTTGATTATTTGAAGCAGTTAGACCTTCGTCAACCGTACATGCATCAAAGAAATTGAGAAGCATGAGTTGAGTATAAAACTCTAGCACATTTAATTATACATTAGCAATTGTCAAGTATCGGTGCATACCGGATATCGGTAGTATGGAGTAAGAATCCGCCGACTGGTAACACAAGTCCAGAACTTAGTACAAGGGTATTGCATGACTGTTAATAACTTTATTTAAATGTAACCGTATCTTTCTGTATACATTGTGTTGAGAAATACGGAGCCTGCCTCTGGGTATATCGGAGACGGGTGTAGATGGTTTGGGGGCTCTGAAAACTCTTTTCGATTTAATAATGAGCATTCTCCATATCATCTCTGGCTTTATCCAATAAGAATTTTCAAGCGGTTCGAGAAAGCAAGGATAGAAAACAGTTCGACTCGCGTTCGACAAAGCAAACCAATAGGAAATTTTCTAATAGATAATGAAAGGTTTATCAAAAATTTTTGATATAAAAATATTTGATATAAAAATAATTTGATATATGAATTGTTAAGTAATGGATAAAAAGAAGCAATGCGTCTAAAACTAAATTAGAAACTGACTAAAACAGTCGGTTCAAGTCCACATAAGTATTATAAAAGTTTCATATTTGGAAAAAGTAGTAAAATTTGCATTTAAATAGAAGGAAACGTTAATAAGAAGCAGGAGAAAGAGGAAAAGAAGGCAGTTAAATAATTCAGAAGGCAAATCAAGACCAAATTAAGGTCGCCAGTTGGGCCTATCAAGCAGTGAATTGTATTGTATTACGACCTTTTATTACTGAAGTTGTCAGATAGGATAAAATATGAAATGCGAGAATTACAGACAACCTTTTATTACTAAGTTGTTGGATACCATAAAGTATGATACACAATAATATTGCAAAAAGACTATCAAGAAGTGTAATTCGTTTTTGTAACTTTGGTTCCAAAGCTGGGGAAAGCTAATGAAAATAATCGTCTTTATGGAACATGAGGGCTGTGTAAGGTAATTGTGCTAATTATTACTGTCAACAGTCTTGTTATATAATGTCTACATATATACTTTGGCGATTGCTACGTGCGTAACGTAGGTATTCCGCCGCATATTGCCATGAGTTTTGCCTAAACTGAACCTGGCTAGCGAGGTATACACGTAGTCGCAACTCCAATATGGCGGAGAGCATGTTGGATGTCTACGACATCATTAAGTCCGGGGAAAATCGGACGTTTAAATTGAGTACATCTGTATTTAAATGGTATAAATTTTGAAACTGTAAAGTTGCTTCTAAAAGCGAATTTCAGAGAGTGGACTATTGTAGTTCTAAAATACAGCTAAGAAGCGATAATTGAAATATTATAAAATTGATAATTTGATATGTAAATGTATAGTAGTATCAATTACTTATAACTTTATTACACTTTGAAGAATGATATAATCATTAGTCGGCCTAAATTTTGGTTGAAAAACTAATGAGCTTATATACTCACATTTTCTAACACGTCGTATGTCAAGTCCAGTTTTCTTCAAAACTGTACCTAAGTACCTGCATACTTATGATCCCACATGACAAGGTTGGCTAGGAGAGAATGCTTTTAGCGTTAAGCCCGCCTTTTGTACATTGTTTATTTGTAATTTTGTGCAATAAAGTATATATAAACAAATAAATAAATAAGTAGCAGATAGGATATTCATATCATGAATGGTCGGACTGGTTGCAGTTCTGGTGAGCATTCATTGATGCTTTTATGAAGTTAATACTCAAAGTGTGTGATGATGGTATCAAGTCTTAAATTTTACAAAGGCGTTCAAAGGTTTGACCAGTTTAATTCTGAATTGGAACATATTATTGGGCTAAGTACATAGTATTTTGTAGAGCATTCTATTAAATGCTCTTGTGTTATTAATATATGGTACTAATATCTTCAATTACAAGGTAAAGTTAACTCTGGTAACTACTTCATCATCATCATCAGCCGGTCCTCGTCCGCTGCTGGACGTGGGCCTGTCCAATGGTACGCCACTGAGCTCGATCTTCAACTCTTCGCATCCAGTCGTTGCCCGCCACTTTACGAATATCGTCGCCCCACCTGGCGGAGGGACGTCCTACATTATTACGCTTGGCGAGGCGTGGTCTCCACTCTAGAACGCGTCTCTGCTTACTATAAATTTATTATAGATGTTAGGAAGCGTGGAGTCGGTTGCCGGTTCTATCTATGACCTGCTGTCTGAGCCGGAGATAGTTTCCAATAGACCGGACGACATTTTCATTGGCATTTTGATCTTGCTCGTTCTTCTAACATCATATTTCGATTAGAAATATTTCGGTGAAACAGGTGAGACTTATTGAAAATTACGCTCTAGAGACGGTGGTGTCATCCTAAGAAAAATGTTTTTCTAGGTTCTACATTAAGAAACTAGCTAGACCACCGGAAACGGGCTACAAAAGGTAACAATTTTGTTGTCTAATTTAGAGGTGAGGCTAAGCAAGGGCTTCATGAATAATAATCGATACTTATATAAATAGGTTATTATATCAATATCAAAAGTGAGAACATCTAGCTTATTATTTAGACAGTTATGGAAGCTTCCTTTCCTACTCGTGCTTATCAGCGAGTTGCGAAATATCTTTCAAAATTTGTTTGTATGCAGATTATAAGTAAGTCTAATAATTGAAGTTAATTATTTTGGCTCCGCTTCTGGCAGAGCGATTATTAATTGAATTAAAAAAAAAAAAAAATTAAGCAATTTACAATTCTTTGTTTCTCAAATTGCTTATAAATAAAACAATGTTACTCGTGTTTTTTGTGTTTTTACAGATCAATTTATCTGAATGTATCAGAATCAATTTATACAATCATTCTGATTTAGATCACATAGCGTCGTGCGTGGTCACCAGGAGTTATAAACACGTCTCTCACAGATGCTGTGCATCGTCACATCCCAAATAATAGTACAAGTTTTACATAACAATAAAACTTGTATTATTGTGGAGAGACGATGCACAGCATCATTTTAAGGCTCCTGGTGAGAATCTGCTATGAGGTAAGAAGCGTAGTGTCGCCTTTACAACGTCTCGGCGCCCTACCACCTGGGACCACGTGACTTCCGGCGAATCGCTGATTGGTCGAAAACAGCAACCGGAAGTGTAAATCATTGGATAATCAAAGGGAAGTATACAGCGCCCTCTCACAGATGCTGTGCATCGTCTCTCCACAATAATACAAGTTTTATTGTTATGTAAAACTTGTACTAATATATATATGAAGAAAGACATTTATAAATTTAAATTTAGATTGTATCTCCTACAATTTTCCAAATAGTGCAGGGCAAAAGTGTTTTGTTATACATGCTACAATACCGATATCGATGACTATTAAGGTTTTTTTTATAAAATCGATTTTAAAAATATGTAAGGTAGACATAACATAATAAATGAAACGTAATAAATGAAACATAATAAATGAAACGTATTGACTATTGACTCTATATTATAAATACACCTAAGCTGTCATCGACAAATTGAAATATTTCAATTTCAATGTTAATTTTATATTTATAGCTAATCAATATTCGAGTTGCGGATGACGGACTGCTCATGAGTACAAAATACCAAACATAATTAATATTAAAATGTATACCTTTGCACAGTGTTTGTTTTTGTATACTTTTGTTAATGAGTTTTAACTAAGTAATTAATGGCTGTAATAACGGATAAACATATTATGGAAGTTGCACAATGCTTACAAAATATTGTAGGTATGTCTGTATTTTATAAATAATAATAATGTGATATTTCTATTCGTTCCCTTATTTTACTTGGGTTAAATACCATTAATTCAGCGCATCTTGACAAAATTTCATCAACAACCAATTTTCACCACGTTGATAAAAATTAGAGCTTTTTTTTTCGAAAAAATATGAAAAGAAAAGGAGAAAAAAAGGGCGACAGTAACGTAGTTGACGCTTTAAAATATTAAATAGTTTATTTTCTCCAACGGGGATCGAACCCAAAACTGTCGCGTTTAAAGTCATGTTTACACAATACATATTGAGTACATTTACTATTATGGTTAATTTAATATAAGACATAATAATATTATAAATATTTCCATAAGCGGAATTCGAACCCTAAACCATTTATTTTATTTAATAATTGTACAACGTTGGCTTTGATTTTACTATAACTTGTCTTGGGTTCTTATCTAAATAAAAAAATAGTAATAGCTAATCGCAGGCAATACATACAATATACTATATTTATATGCACTTGCCTTTTCATGTCGCCGCTTAAAGTTTATATTTAATTTTATTGATAATGTGCATAATAGAAACATTGATAACGTGTGTCGGTCGTTGATGCTCCTTTCAAACTGTTTCCACGCACATTATATATGAGTATTTACATAATAAGCTCATTTTCCATTTCCTTTTATAAAGTATTGCTGTTGGAATTTTAAATATAGGAACTTGTGTATTAATGTGAGGCTTTTTTGTGCAGCTTTAGCTTATATGTCAAAAATTAATATGAATTATTTTTTTTATTTCAGGATAGTCGTCGATTAATATATCCGTTTTATTTAAAGACAATTAATAATGTCACTGGTAATTGTTATGTAACTATGTTCATACAAAATAGATGAGTTAAAAACAAACTGCTCTTTAAAGTATTATTCAATTATTCATCGGTAGCTTTACGGTTTCTGCGTGACCTTTGAACATCTGTCTGTTTATTAACGTTTCGCTGACTGACTGAGCGTTTCGTTGAAGATACTTTATTTCTAATTGCGATATGTATTATGTTAATAAAAAACAAAAATGACTTAAATATTATCTTTTGCACATATCGATGCGGTATTTTTTTTTTGTTTTTTTTATGCACAAAATATGTTAACGTTAGATATATTAAAGAGGTTTATAATGTGTTCACAGATTATACTAAAAGAAATAGAAAGACCGGACGTACTAAAGTAAATTCATACCTATACAATTTAATAAAAAAAAAATGTCATCAAATACGTTGTGTAATAGATACATTAATGTTTTTTACGCTGGCTCTCATGTATACTTATGTACTACTTATATTACTATACAAAAACAACTTCCGTCTGTCACAGCAAAACTGCGATTATATCAACGCTTCGATAAAAAAATATCTTGTCATCAGATTCTAGGGAAGTTTTTTTATTTTTTTTTTGTGACACAAGAAACGTACATTAGTGTAATTCAGCTTTGAATAGGCTTAATAAAGGTAATCCTCTAGCGATATAATTTTTTTTTCACTCTGTCAAGACGATCGTCACGCGGCGGTGAACACAAATCGTTCAAATGATGCAGACACTGCTACTTCATAAAGGTAGGGTTGGCATAATAAATTATTTAATCGTTTTTTTATTAATATGAATTAAATACTTTTTTTCCAAATTTATTACATGAACTCATATATCAAATTCGTTAAATAAAAAAAGGTACATAATATAATGTTATTAAAAAATATTTTTTAAGTTTAAATATTTAAGTTCTAATAAAAGATGTTATATTAAGAAATTTGCATTATATATCTTATAATCAAAAAAAGCATTTGATAAACTTAAAAAAACTCAATATCACCATATCTCAACCCTGTGCCACACAAAGAGAGACCGCTGCGCCCGCGCATCTTTGTGCTGTCCGTCTATCACTCGTGCGTGACAATATCTTACAGATAGCAGCCCTAGCGCCCACTATGGCGGAGATCCTGTTCCTTCATTAATACAAGCTATTTATATTTTATAGAAGAGTTCAAACGTTTTACGAAGGGCTTTTATTGTAAAATGTTGGAAATTTATGAATATGTTATCTGTCGACATTGACATCAAAATAATACTCAATTGATTATCTATAGTACTTTTTTTTTAATCTTTACGTTTTTTTTTCTATATTAGGAAAAAGAAGAGGGAACACAGTGTTAAGATATTCCGTTCCCTACTTTCATGTAGGTACGTAGTGTACTTCATGAAATAATAACAATATAACAAAATAATAAGATTATTTAATGTAATTTATATTGAATATGTAACTTTAATTGACAAAATAATTTCTATCTAATAAAATATTGTTTTCAATACTAATGTTTGTACATATACAGTTGTGAAAAAAGAGGAAGGTAAGTCGCGAATATAAAAATTATTAATTAATATAGAAACTAAAATGTTGGAAAGGTGAATTTAATGCACGGTACATTAGTTAAAAGATATTTGATAAAAAGTTAGCGTCCACTCCATAACAAGTAATGACATTCAAGGTGGCTTTTTATTAACGGGGCGAATTGAAATGAGGACTATAGTTCGTCCATATTATGCATATAATTATGTAGTCAATTTAGCGGCTGTTATTTTTGAAAAATTGCAAGGAAATCGAGGGACAAAAAATAGTTGTCTAATACCGAACTTATTTCTTTTTTTCTGCCTTAGTGGCGCGGTAGAGACGCGGCTGGCCGTTTGCTATGATTGAAAATTTAAATTTATCATGCACCTATTAATCACTAAATCAATTTTTATGTGGCCAGTTGTGGCGCAGGGCGCCAACGGTTGACTGTAAACTTGACAGGTTGTGGATTCGATTCCCACTCGAGGAAATAATATATTTGACATTTTTGGTTTGTCGACGCAAAGCGCGGCGTTGAGTTCCACAATTCCACCACGTCGAGAAGAAATGGGAAAATGAATGCTAGCAATGTATTCTCTCTGCCCTGCTGTGTGCTGAATACAGAGAGATAACTTAAAACGTAACTTATTCGGGATATTTAAAAATAAACTCTATTACAACAGAACAAAAGCTAAAACACGTTTTAATCTATCTAAAAGTGTAGTTCTAGCCCTCACAGCGTGCAGACAGACACACACTACAGATCGAGATATTAAAAGGCAATATCGCGTTAATACCGGGCAGCGGCTAATGACTCGTAATTACGCGTAATGGCCTCTGTAATGGCGGCCGTCCACAAAGCTGTGTGCTTTTGCTTTTTTTACTCTCTCTCCTCGCAGCCTGCCCCCAGAGCCCGGGGCTCGTTCTATACATTTGCATCGGATAATTACGTTTCATATGAAAGTTTTAACTCAACTTCGTTGTTGCTGTGTTCTTTTAGTATTATTATATGTTGTAATAACTTATTAATATTAGTTGCTAGTTTTAAAATAGATAGTAATGAGTTTTAAGTTACATTAGGTAAGATTTTGTTATTAATATATCTATATAAAATCGCAAAACCAAAAATATCTCACACTTTTTGGCATTGTAAATTTTAAAAAGTGCTTTACTATAGTGTAATAATGTCAGTTTTTCGTTTTTATTTTTATTAAAATCATGTTTAACTAAGTTTTAGTATATTATTTTAACAAAATTATGAATTATGAACCCAAAACAACCACAACAAATAATACAAAACGCTTAATAGATACTTGTAAATGACAAAATTTCTTATCCACTAACTTTGAATATAAAATTTCATTTGTAAATTTAAAACGAATAAGACATCTAAGAACGTAATATGGTGACGTTGACCGTCGACCATCGAGCGTGGTGGAGACTGGAGCTGGAGACCGCCATGGTGATGATTTCGATGTTTTTTGTGCGTCAATTTGATTACGGTCAGATGATTGCTTACCGAGAACTCGCTATATGCTGGTGATGGATAAAAACGCATTCCACTCTCTACCTCTACCGTAGTAGTAGATTTACTGTCGTTATACGCTATCGAGTATAGTATAAATTGATCTTTAATAATACTATATAATATGTTCCATTATTTGTCCGATTGATCGATATGTCGAATTTTTATGTATTTTTCCGTATTTCATTGGGTTTTTTTGTATATAATTTATTTTAAATATGTTGTCGTAACCACGCTACAGTCATTTCTTGTTGTTTTTTACTTTGTAACTATAGTAATAGTAGTTGATATTACACACGCATACTAAACTATCTATAGTCTATAGCGGTCTATGGTATAATAGTGTTCTAGTAGGTGGAAACTATTAAAATAGTTTGAGAATATTGTTGGAATTATTTGTTTATTGTTGAAGTTCTCACTCATTAGCAGTCTTTGCTTTTTACGGCAGCGTTCGCGTTTTTAGTTACCAACGCTTGGCTCCAAAGTGATATAGTTCTAGGAATATGATATACAATTTAAAAAAATTATATATGTCTTTTTTTATTGTAAAATATATATTATATATTTCCATGTTTAATGTTGATAAATTGAAATTATATATTTTTTTTCTTTAAATTTATATGTCTACATATATAAAATCGAAAGGTCACTCACTCATCACGAAATCTCAGAAACTACAAGTGCTAGAAATCTCAAATTTTGCATAGGAGTTATTTATAGGACGTAGGTGCACGCTAAGACGGGAATTTACAATATTCGACTTCTAAGGGGTTGTTTTTGGGGTCGAAAGTTTGTATGAAATTTCGTTACTACAAATGCTGGGAGTCTCAAATTTTGCATAGACGTCACTAAGACGTAGTCATGGAGACAGAAATTAATAATAACATAGTTCACGCGGATGTAACCGCGAGCGGGCCGCTAGTAATTTATAAAAACCTTCTATGATAGAGCAGTGGTCAAGAAATAGTAAAAAATTATCAAATCAGGATGTGTCTAACGAATGCTTTTATTCAAAAAACTTGTATAACTACTATATCCGGAATAAAATTCTATTTAAATTTAAAAGCAAAAAATCAACGTAGATACGAAATTATTTAAAAAGATATTGATATTAAGAGTGCCGAGAGATTTTCGTTGATAAAAGAATATAGCTGACGTCACTTTATGACCAACAAATATTAATGATACACTTTACTGGAAGAGCTTTGAAAATCGTGGCTTAATTAAAATCTTTTTTGTCTACCTATATACATATGTACATGTTTTTTTATATTTGGCAACGTATATAATATTTTGTCTTAGTTTTTAATCTATTGATATTCTAATAGAATATGTAAGATAAGTTCTAATAATATATTAATTAATAATATTAAATAATAAGTACATGTCTATATGATATAATTTTTGAAATATTTATTAGCTACATACATATACAAATTATTATAAATGTTTAATCTAATAAACCTAGTGTTAAGACACTCCGTTCCGCACTTTTCGCTGTATTTTCAAGACATTACGTGCTTAGAGAACTCAACGCCGCGTTCTATTTTAATACTGCAATAAATTAAATATGGTTATAATATATATAATCATTCCTCTATGTAGAGATCGAACCCACAACTATCACGCTTACAATAACATGCTAAAAGAACTATAATAATTAATACATAAAAGTACACAAATCATTAAAAACAAATCCACATACCCTACATCTGTGTCAACTAAGCTTCGATGGAGATGAAAAAGGAAAAAGGTTGCATTCATTAGTCGTCATTGAAAGCGCACCGTTTAATCCGACCGCTCGTTCCTAATGGTTTTGTTTTAGATTGTAATTATTCCTCGCTCTATAATAGAGTTGGGACTCTAAATCTTGAATTTGAAGAAACTTGTGTTATGTTATGTTATGTTATAGATTATTATGTGATATCTATACATATATATTTTATATAATAGATTATAATGTATCATTAACTTAAATATAGAGATAAATTAAAATGGTTGAATTAAATTCCAAAGATTTTATGATTTTTTTATCATTAAATTCTAGAAACTATTACTTATACTACGTACTACAATTACAATGATTGTACTAGAAGCTAGCATAATATAGGTACTTCTTGGTAACAGTGAATGTGTCTTGCCAAAATGGTAGTAGGTTCAAATTTGTTCAAGTATTACTTATATATTAAATTATGTGTTTTGTTAGAAAAAGTCTTGTTTTGGATTCCACCAGCTGATGCAAAGGGCAGAGATGGAGAATGAAGAAAGAATTATTTTTTTATAGGTCACCGTCAACCTCGCAATTTCGTTGCGAATTAAAACAATAAAAAATGCATCAACATAAAAGCTTAATTTATATTTTAAAAGATTACAGATAAGATAAAGTATTAATTTAAACAAATATACGACAAGTGTATGAAAATGAAGTAATTAAAACTATCATTGTGTTTTCCCTTTTGTAGAAACATGTCACAGTATTGCAGTTTTATTATGCCATTATCTGAATGCTTGATACATTACGGACCTAAAAACTAATTAAGTTGAGTTCATTAGCGAACCAAAGGCCCTGTGAAGTTTGCCGTTACATACATTATTTATTTTATTAAATCTTTTTGAGTTTTCAAATAGTTTCTATTCGGTTCAATTTTAGATACAAATACGTCCGTGCCTAATCGATTAAAACACGATTAAAACTTTAATCTCTATGAATTTGTAAAAGTTAATTATTATCTGTTGCGTATTTCTCACGTATCACGCACCTGCCGCGAGTGGCGGGAAAAAACTCAGTGTTATGTCACCGCGTTTTATTATTTCTAAACATTATAGCAATATAATGTAACTGTGCGATTTAGGAAAATAGACCAAAATTACATATATTGCAAATATGATATTACCGGAATGGAATTTATTCAGTTAGGTAAGTATTCAATTTATTTTTTATTACTACCATTATTATGTTTTGTCTTCTAGTGACAGTTTCCTCTTTACCTACCGTTTGCATAGAAAATAGAAGTGTTTTTTTGTCACAGCAAAATAACAATTTAATATAATAAAAATATACTATTTAATTTTTATCAGAAAACTGCCAAGAATTTAAATTACAAAAATTTAATATCGATAAAGCAGCACTGATTGCGATATTAAGCTAGATTATTCTCTTAATATGCATATATTAAACATTCAAATTAACGTGCTCAGTCAAGTGTAATGATTTTTATGTATATTTTTCTATGTAATTTCGCTTAAAACTAAGTTTTAATTAGTGACAAATTTAAGATAACGAATTTATAAAAAGTCTATATATTCATTAAAAATATAAATTCATTATTATAGTGTTTTTCATTCCAATAATATGTTAAAAATCTCCATACATGATCTACTTATGTCATACAATGTTAAATAATATTTTGCTATTCGATAACAATATACAAGAATTTTTTTTATAAATTTAAACTAAAAAAAAACAGTTTTTACTGATTCCCACGTGGCTTTGGAAGGCAGAAAAAGTTCTAGCAAGTAGCTTGTACTTTTACTTCTTCATTATTTATCCAAACCCAGAAATTGCTAGTTGGGTGGCACAATCCAATGTCTCATATTATTTATTTCTTTCTTATTAAAATTATGTATAAAGCATTTTCATTCTCATTCATTCCTTTAAAATGATACAATGAAATGTTCAAGAGTGCGTCGCTACCTTTCTAAGAACTGGACGCGGACGGACGGAGCAATTTGCTTTCGGAGGTGTATCAAATCGATTCTCTATACATTCGCTTGCAAGATTTATTTTTATTACATTACATGTAACATTCTCTCTAATATCTTTCGCTCTTGGATAAGTTTTGTGAACGTATTTTTTTAGCTTCACACTGTATTTTACATATAGAAGGGTAGGCAGATGGAACCTGGGACCCTATTTTTAAGACACTTAGTTTTAACTTTCCGCTGAATTCTGCACAAATTTCATGTTGAGTGGCGGAAATAAATGCCGCACTTACTTTACTTATTTTAAATGGTAACGGCTTTCTTTCTCTGCTCTGTAGAATATATTTCTACTGTATATTGAGTTCAAACTGTGTCCAAAATAAATGTCATTGTTAGGTTAAAAACTAACAACATAAGGAAAAAACACAAGTTTTAACAACAGTGAGTAAAAAAAAACTATTTTTCAAGCAAGAGTCAAGGGAACTATTCTCCATTTATTGCTGTTGGACATCGAAGCACTCTACAATCCCCTCCGTATTGTGGTTGCTTATAGTTACATAAAATGGAAATCCCATATACATATAATACCAATCTATCGAAATTTAATTGGTTGCTTTCACTGTATAATTGACAATTTACTTATGCAATGCTGCCTTAATTAAATAAATGACTTTCAAGTTTATATTACTGCATAAAAGTACAGTAACTTGTCTGCATACGGCCAGTCGTGGCGCAGCGGCACACGTGTAACTGGACTGGTTGTGGATTCAATTCCCACTCGAGGAATTGAAATATTTAATAAGCGTGAGTTTCGTCACTCAACGAGCATTGCCTCCAAAATTCGGCGGAAAGTGAGGAATGGAGTATATTAACACTAGGTTTAACTGTTTAACACAGTTATTTGTACAGTGTTTTTTGTTACAGGGTGAAGCGAAAAAAACATGCATCTAAGTAGAGTTTTACACTATCTTATGAACTTCGGTAGTACCAACACTATTTGTTATTAATTTATAGTGAAACTTCACTAAAAACACTTACTATTAATCGTATACACTTATTACATACGCTATTATTAATTTAATAAAAGATAAGTGTTAAAAGTACAATAAAAAATAGAGAGAAAAAAATGATGAAATATTACACATAATTTCAGTTACATCAAAGTGATATCCTCTAAATCTGCCTAGAACCGGGATGCTATTATGTATGCGTGCGCGCACCCTATCATCAGGCATACGTAGTGTGACCACACTTCATATTTATACATTGTAATTAAGGTTGTCTTTTAAAATTGCTATCTTAAATAAATATTTTTAGAGTTTCGTACTTCAAAAGGTAAAGACGGAAACCTTGTAAGATCACTTTTTTTAGTATCACAGTTTTCTTTCAGGAATAAGCAGAGAAATAGGAGATGTTACTATCATAACAGGACCGGTTAACCAATCACTTTAATCAACTTCTTCCTCTTCGTAAACACAACGAAGAAAATTGATATAACGAATCGTTATTAACGATGTACATATTCTCAAAAGTCAACAGAAACAACCATGTCAAATATTATTATTGGTCAAGATATTCTTATTTATCTCATACATTTTTTAGCCTCACGCTGAATCTTGTATATATTAGATTAGGCAGAGGGAACCTGGGAACCTAGTGTGACCTGCCATTTCCATTAACTTTTATTTCTCGCTGAATTCCGAAGGCTTTGCGTGTTGAGCGAACTCGTTGTCAGAACCACGAAATGAAAATATTACCTATTTTTCATTATTTTATTTACTCGAGTGGGAATCGAACTCACAACTTGTTGTGCTTACACTCGCATGCCTGTGCCCCTGTGCCACGTATGGCCACTTACATATAATTTTTATTATTTTAAAAATTTGACGTTGATTACCATTATTTCATTTTCTCTTTCCACATGGAACTTATGGTTACCCCTCAAGGAGCACAATAGCAGCGCCACGCCCTCCCGGCGCCGCGCCGACCATAGACATACAATTATTTACAAATCTTAGCATTTCGACAAATAAATTTTAACAATGGCGGTTCAAAATAACCTGAATATATAAATTAAAATTGTCATTTACACGTCCATAAAACGTTAAAAATTATTAGTGAACTTATCAATGGATTTTTATTTTATTTAAAATATGTTCTGTCGTAATCAAAACTTTACGTACTTTAATCGCAGTAAGATATTTCCTGTTTTTGTTAATTCATTTGAAAAATAATAATAAATAATATTTTGTAGTAATAAGTTACTGTTAGTAAAGAATCTTAGATTTTAGTTACAAATTATACGCATAAGAAAAGGTCTCTGTGACAGCGCCTGACTGCTTTAGGTTCGATCTCCACTTAGGGGAATATATTATTTTCGTTTTCTTGCTGAATGCGACCTTAAATTTCTTAATTTTAATATGTCGCTACAGGAAAGTCGAGAGCGGAGGGTTTTGATGCTTAGTTCTAGTTCCCTACTATTTATGAGGTAATAGTTAGTGTAGACATGTAAATCAATTTACTAAGTTTATAATATTTTTAACATTGAAAGATCCCAAAAACGTATCCCCTATTAACATATAAAAAAAAAACATTACAAAAAAAAACTTTAAAAAAAGATACTCCAGTTCATCTAAATCACGAAGATAAGCGTTGAAACTAAACAAAAACTTTTAATTTTCTAATCACAAATATATGGAATTTAGAATAAAAATCGAAACATCATACCGCGAGCATTAGTGTAACATCCAAGAGTAATGGCCGGCAGTATCGGGTCAGATAAAAGCTTACGCATAAATTTTATCGAGCTTTACCTACAAAAGTTTATTTTAATTCTTTATGTTTATAACGTAGGAGATGCAATGAAAAAGAATTATAAAGAGAATTAATTTAATATATATTTTTTATATTTAAGCTAACAACCCAAACGCGGCTTTGTTCGCTTATACTTATTATATTATCGCCAAATTATAAATAAATAAATAAATTGTAGTCTATGCGCTATTTTGATAAATACGCTATATTACTGTAAAAAATAATTTTGTCCTCGGATATCTCATTGGAATTTCATATGTGAAAATATGCAAGGAGCCCGATATGAGTATGGATTGATTGCTTGGATTTCAACGTCTCTAATGTCATGACTTCACATGTACTATGAGAATACTATCAAAGTAAATCATTCCTCGAAAAGAATCGTATTTTAATGTTTAATCATCTCGTTCTGTCGTATTCATACACATTCAGTCATATGGAATCTTCATCTTATCGGTAATGGAAAATTTTTCAACTAAATAAATATCATACCGTTCTCCTCTTTAGATGTGCACGTACAACGTGGACCACTAAATGTACCAACAACGCAATTGAGAACCAAACCCACGTCCCACGGCATAACGCCACGCGTTCACTTAACAATGTTTACGTAATAAAACGAAATAAATAATAGGTACCGAGAAATTTATTTTATAAAAAAATAATAACAACAAATGATAAAAAGCAGAAGAATGCTATAAAATCTTGCGTATGGCTGGTATCGGAGCGTGTCCAACGGGTGGCCGCACCGCATGTTCTCACTGTAATTAGCGACAATTACGTCTTAAAGCCGGTCGGTGTCGCTGATTGTTCCAGAGTCCTCTATAATGACACTTTTTATATGATTCCGAATAGACATTACTAATTGTTACGTATAAATCTATAGATTTCTAGTAAAAACACTAAAGCCAAATAAAAAAAAATGTGGTAATTCGACATGTGAAAAACAAACGCCAGTTCCTATACTACATCGGCGATGCAAAGCCGCGGTCATAATCAAATGATACTTTAATTACTTACGTTATCTCGGCCACCATTAGCGGGGCTCGTCCCACGCATTCTTAATTGCTATCAATGCGATTACCTTGGATACCGACGGCTTGGGCTCTTTGGTCTGTGTGGACTCTGTGGGCTCGATGGCTATAGACAAAGATGGTAGTTTTAGAGGAATGGTTGAATGCCCGACAAGTTTATTACAGGCATTAGTTAGAGATGTTACGAGCAGGCTTCGAGTGCGTGTGTTGATTAGACAGAGTTTCTGGAAAATTGGTTAATTAAGCTGTGGAAGTGTATTTTTTTATGGGATTAACGATGGACAAGTGCCATCTCAAATCGTAAATGCTATAGAAAAGTTAAAATGTAGATGTCGATAGGATTTTTGGTTTACATTTTTACTTCATATAGCATGATCGGCAGAGCGAGGCCACTGTCAAGAGAGACTTTTTTTCACTTTTCTCCCTAATTCGTGATATTTCGTGTTGACTAGCGGAACTCAACGCCGCACTGGGTTGAAACCACTGCACATACACACACCGGCCACACAGGGAATGAAAATGACAATTATTAATTTCTCCGAGTGGAGATTGAAATTACAAACATCACGTATAAAGTTAAACTGCGTCACTAAGATTTAAAATAGAAAAATAATAGCAGAAATGAATAAAGTATTAAATCTCGGACATAGAAAAAAAAGAAAAACGTACATAAAGACCAAAAATACTTTTAATATCGATTTTTTAACTTTAACTAAAAAGCAAAAAAATATATACTCGTATATATATTAACGTTATATAATTAACATTTAATTCGACGAACCGGTTCACAAATTAATGAATTCTACGGAAAATAAAAAAATCTTCGTAAGCTTGATTACTCGAGAAATATTCATGAAGAGTACCAAATACGTCCAATAATTAATTTAGTTTGTAATAGTTAATTAGTATTGAGTTCTTTAATAAAAAATACCCAGAAGCTCAGTTTCCGAATTTTATGGAGGTTGTGGATACGATTGCTATTTAGGTATGGTAGGCAGAGGGAATCTTAGGGAATGTGAAAACACCGTTTCTGTAAAAATACTTGCGTTTTCCCCTTTCCGCTGAATTCTGGAGGTATTCTGTATTTGGTGCCGAATTTGTACGGCGCGCTTTGTCGCATCAGAATTATTAATTCAGTTGAAGCATGTCTGGCTAACGAATTAGTTTTAAGTTCAAATCCTTGTACTTAAATATTTACTTAAAATAGATCACGGAAACATGTAATATTAAAAAAACAATTATGTACGAGAATTACGTCGTAAAATATTTCTTAGTAATCTATCATCTTAAATATATAATATACTAGCGGCCCGTTCGCGGTTTCACCCGCGTGAACTATGTTATTATTATTTTCTGTCTCCATGACTACGTCCTAGTGACATCTATGCAAAATTTGAGACTCCTAGCATTTGTAGTAACGAAGTTTCATACAAACTTTCGACCCCAAAAACAACCCCTTAGAAGTCGAATATTGCAAATTCCCGTCTTAGCGAGCACCTACGTCCTATAAATAACTCCTATGCAAAATTTGAGATTCCTAGCACTTGTAGTTTCTGAGATTTCGTGATGAGTGAGTGACCTTTCGATTTTATATATATAGATATGTATGTATATGTGGCGTTAGATTGTACGTATGTTACAAAAAACTACAAAACACTGAATTACTAGGAACACAACTATAGGCGGCACTTCAAAGAACCTTCCCATGTGTCTATGTGAGTATTCACTTAATTAACCTTCCCTCTCCTGCCCCCTCCACGTCCCGCTACTCCCCCCCAGCCTCGCGTGCCCGGGCCCGGACTGCATGGCAAATTGCAGCCTCTTGAATACCCTTAATGATAGCTTAATTGCTTGTAATATCTTCTCGCTGGTAACATCTTTTCAGCCCGAGGAAAGCAAATCCACGTCTGCTTGAACCATCAAACCCTCGTTCCCAGGATTAAAGGCGGCTCAACGCGTACTGGTCCCAAGCTACGTACGAGAATGCAGTCCAAGATGAACGCGATCGTTTTGGTTTTATTAAATAGTTAATTATAAAAATCCTTTTGCAAATTAAAAGACCGCGGTTACTTTTTGAGTGATATCGGACGGAACTCGGCCATTGCTGTAATTTGTTATCATTATTTTTGATATGTTTTAATTGTGGGATGATTATTATAATTATTATGGGGGATAAGTACTTACAGGACAGATATTTTCGGGGGGAGCTACGAGAAAACATACCTGTAGCTGTATTTAATGGCACTATTAGCATTTTATAGGCTTATAAACATTTATTTATTGTGCTTTATCTTGAAGTTAGTATGCTATTCCCTATAATTTTCTGCTTTTGACCTCGCATCGGCTAGGATCTGATAATACAGGTTTTAAATCTCTTGTAAGATATGCAACTGAACCATAATATGTATGGGCTATGGTCAGTTGGTCATTTTACCCTAACCCAAATATTGTTTTAAAATTATTAAAGAAACATATAGATAGGGTAATTATTTCTATGACTTTTTGTATAATATTATAATATTAGCAATAATAAAAAGATTTTTTAATCTGAATTTAATTTAACGCCTTTACACATTTATTTGGTGTATTAAAGGTTAAAATGTATTGAAAATTCTCTTACAATAAAGAAATTTTAATGCGCAAATACAGATATTGTGAGAGCACTGTCGGAGAGGTATTCATAAATTTTTCACGCTCTCTCGAACCGACAGGATGACTTCGACACTTCGATACAGTGCACAGGCTTACTTACATACATATCTATATAATATGTTAATATATATATTGGAGTAAAGAATAACTTACTATATACAATTTGTATTGAAGTCGGTTTTTTTTATTTACTTTTTCGCCCTTTTATTTTTTATCTGTAAGCATGTCGTGTGGAACGTATAACTTATGGTTTGTTTATTAATAAGTCTTTTTTAATATCTTAGTGATATTAAAATAGTTATTATAAGTTAATTATTTTTTTACTTTCTAGCTCTATCCGGCACATAGTAGGATTTCTCCGTTGTCATTACTAGTGGATACTTCTAGAGTCCTGTTTCCGTTGAATTCTTTAAGCATTGTGTGAATGAAAACATTAAATAATTCACTTCCTTGAGTGGGAATCTAACTCATAACCTGTGCGCCTGCCCCTGACAGAATCGAGTTTATTACTTCTCTTCTTCTTCTTCTCTTAATCTTGAATTTTTGCGATTATTTTGACTTTACTTTTTAAATCAAACCCAACGTATACGTGATAATTCCGGTTTAAAAGCTTAATTTAAAATAAGACTTTACTCAGCTAATTAAATAATTAATAAACAAAATAAATTAAAAAAATTAACAATAAACCTAATTATATTATCACCCAAAAAATACCTTACTAAAAACTACTAATAGCTCATATAGCATATTCTTAAAAAGGGAACCCCCCGCGTCGGGTGTGGGCACACGGTGTAAAATTAACCAGTGATCTCAAAGGCGCCGACAGCACTTTGATCGCGCCGCCATTGTCTCCACGCGTTTTAAACCCCTTTAAGTCTTTATATCGCGCTGTAATGTTAAAAGTTTATTGCTTTTGATGGTTGTAAAAAGAAATTGTTGGGAGGGGAAAAATTAACTAATTATAAATTGTATGTAGATATGTTTGTTTACATATGTATGTATGTAGAAAGTTGTGGATTTTGTTTTAAGGACCGAATACCCTTTTTTGGCATAGACAATAAAAAAAAAATTGAATTGATTAAAAAAATGTTTTTAATATAAATTATTACAAATATATGAACACATTGTACACCTACCTAAGCAAATGCGAACCTATTTTTTTAGTAAATATTACTAACTTTAAATATTTTTTTTGCGTCACACTGTATCCCTCACACGGCATGGTAGGCAAAGGGAACCTGGGAACCTAGTGCATTCCGTTCCCATGAATACACTTCCATTCTCATTTTCCACCAAATTCTCAAAGCTTTGCATGTTGACTGGTATTACATTAATAAAAAACCTGAACTAGAAGCCAAAATGAAAGGAAAAACATAAAAATACTCACATATAACATCAAAGCCAAAATCTGGATGTAACTAAATACGTGTCATTAAGAAGTAGCAGTCATGCGTAAAAATGTTATTTTTGCCTGTAAGTCTCTAGTAGCTATAGGCTATAGGTATCTATAGGTATTGGGCGGAAGTGGAAAGGGTTGTTCTGCGACGATAAAGAGAGTATCAGCTTTGATCTTTTGTAGGTATAGAGAGTGATTGCGTAGTGTTGCGATTTCATTTTTATTGGTTTCCGGGTTTATTTATATTATTGTTGTTTTTTTAGATCTTTTCATTTTAACGTATTGAGACCAATCGTGAGTCGTACAGAAAAAGCATTAGTTTATTTAATACTAGAGCAAATAATATTTTTCGAGTGAATATATAGATATAATTAAGACATATTGTTTATTGAGTGGGGCAAATCATTACCTCACTTTGCTTAAATAGGCTATGATATAGAGATATTAATTTCAGAAAATGCTTAGTAGAGTACTTTTGTTTTGTCATTTCATTTTAAGCTTTTCTACTTCGACGCCAGATGACAAAATAGTAAAATAATATGAAATCGTATATTTGTAACTTGTAGATTGAGAAGACTGAGGAGAAAATGCGGAAAGGCGTGAAAAAAAAATGATTTTACCATATCTTTATAAATAATTACCTCACTCATTATATATTCTAGGTTAATTATGCTAAGGGTCGTTAAGTCCATTTGTTAGAAATAACGTAATTATAATGGCTTACTTAAAATGATTACATTTTTAGAAGACAATGCGTTAATGCAGTAATTATAATGTAACGCACGCATTATGCATATTAAATAAAAATCTCATCATTTGAATATAAATAGATATGACGAGGTTATATTTCACTATAATAGATATATTATATAGTTTTTAAGGTTTGAAGCAACAATAAAAGTTGACGAACGAACGATATAGGCCTCTTCCAGGGTGCGCCAGAGCTCCCGATCCTCCACCAGCAACCTTTTCAGATCGTCCATCGAGCTGGAGGCCCTACGCTACGCTTGCCGATCCGTGGTGCAGAATATAGCGTGAACGAAAAAAAAATCTAGCCATACTTTTTAATAGAACAACTTACGCCTTTTCTTTTCTGAAAGGATTCTTAGAGTATTGTGCAAGCCGTCTTCACCCCGTTTTTACCCCAGTGTTGTAAAACATTTATAACTTTATTGTTCTTTTGTATTATAATAACTGTTGTTTTGTGAACACGCTGTATCTATTTTTATTGAGTTTTAAACCCTTTGCGCTTTGATGCTTATGTTATACATAAAACAAAAGATGGTTGTTATCTTGAAAAAAAAAATGTTTAAACGGCCGTTTAGTTCAGTGGCCTAGCAATATAAATTGGAAGTTTACGCAATTTTTAACGATAATTTTTTCTTTGTAGTGCCTGTATTGAAAAGTTTTGTAATATTATTTAATTATCTACATAGTTATAATATACTTTTTGAGGCCAGTATAATTTTAAATTCGTTGTAAGTTCAATTTCCACATGGAGAATGAAATATTATCGTTTCCTCGATCTAAAAGACAAAAATTAACGTTGAGACTCGAGTTACGCCACTCAACACATAACGTCTCTAATGTCGTAATAATTGGGCGTTGTATGGGGAACAATATGAAAATGAAAGACTGAAAGCACTCTAGTCAAATCACTCCGTTCTCCTTCTCCACAGTTATATAATAATAGTCTTAAATAAAAAAAATACAGATATATTAGCATACCAAGTATAGTTATTTAATACGAGCATTCAAATTGCATGTTTTCCCATAGCAGGTGCCAACGGCGTTATGTTAGTGTGAATTTTACCAAAGTTATTAAATTGTAAAAAAAAAAGGCTAGAAACTTAGAGAATATGTGTTAATTTGTTAGAAATTGTTTATGACTTTTACAGCTACAAGAAAAAAAAATACCCGTGAACCCGTTCGCTTTTGACCGTTGCCGACGGTTACTTTATAATGACTCAACCATCTAGTGCTAGAAGAAGTATCAATAAATAATATATTTTTTGCAATATTTCTTCAATTATTCCTTATTTGTAAATAGTAATATGGTATTTGTAAAATAACTTGCTAAATATTAGTGAAGTTAAAGGTTAGATCGGATGTCCATTTTAGTATAAAGGTTAAATATTTATTATTATTAGATAAACTTAATAATACCTAGTACTGGTATAATTATATTGATAGCTTAGTTGAATTCTTACGTTACATACTGGAGGTGGTTGAGTTGTTTTAAATTATAAGAGAAATATGTATTTGTAATTATAAAGGCATACTGTGGCTCAGTGGACAGCGTCGGGTAGTAAACTCACTAGTGATCAATTCGATCCCCAGTCGGGGAAATTAATTATTTTAAAATCTTTGTTTAAGAGAAATTGCGGCGTTACGTTCTATCATTCAAAAGTATTAAGACAAAAATATTTTTACATCTATTATAGATATTTACGATCTTTCGATGTTTTTCTCTACAAGACATGTTGAAAAGTTAGTAATCTCAGTACGTACCAAGAAGTATAAGTAAATCTACTGAAAACAATAAAATAACTATTACAACAAAATAAATAATTTATAATACAAAATCTTTTCATAGTGTAATAAATAACAATAAAATGCTGCAACATCTACACTCAATTATTCGAATCATTAAGGCCCACATACGTTCTGACGGAATCGAATCGAATACAATTTTTTATAGTTCCATATCCGCTCCATCTAGAGCTCTGGTTGCCATCATAATAATAATTATTATTATTATAACGTTCGATAATAAAGCCAATCAACGCGTGATGGTACGTGATAGCCGTGCGTGATGACGAACCTCGCTTTGAATTATTATTGAATTGATTTGTCTTGGAATAAAAAATAATATGTGAAGAAGAGAAGTGCTAAATTATATTAGTATAGTATATTATATGATTGTATCGTAATCGTAATGTATTGAACCTAGTGTAAAGACACTCCGTTTCCTTTAAGACACTTCAGGGTGTTGAGTAGCGGAACTCAAATCTACAGTGAGTTACGTCTTATTTAACATCTTGTTTACCAGAATGGCATTGAACCCACTACAGTCGCGCTTACAGTCAGATGCAAGAGTGTATTAAAATAAAATTGTTTCTACTGAATATTTATTAATAGATTAATAGTATAATTATAAGCCATAGTTGGTTATTAGGGTTCATTTTAATAAATATGTTTTAAATAAGTAACACCCATTTACTAATTACATTACTTTTTAATTTAAAAAAATATTATAACCCGCTTTAAAATAAATGTTATAATGTTTCAATTGTGAAGCATGATCGAAAACATCTCTTAGAAATAGCTTAATAAATAATGTATATTCAGAAGCAAGAGGAGTAGTTCATTTGAATACAGTGCCTGGCTGCCTGCCTGCCTGGGCTCGCGTCCAACATCTCACACTGCCTACTTGTCTTGTCACCGGTAATATTATCACTTCGTTCTGAATAAAAACCTGTTCAATTATTTTTGCTGCATCACGCTTTATTCTGTAAGCGGAGAAAAGACAATGTTAAGACACTATGTTCCTTGATAAGAGAGTAACGTTACAGGTTTTCAATAATTATTTATTTCAGGACCTAGTGTTAGTGGCGGATCTCAACCGCGCTTGCCTTTTTACCAGATCTAAACACGGAAAATATTGATAAACAATAATTCATTCCCCCGAGTGAGAATCGAACCCGTACCCATCGTAACAGCCACACGCGTGTACCCCTGCGTCAGGACGACCTCACTACCGTATGGTATAACAATAAACAAGTGGTATTACCACAACAACCCAAGGATATGAATATTACCAGCATGTCGACGGCGCAGCGGGGGCCTGTATTAACACCTACTCGCGCGCCGGGGCGTCTCCTCGTGGTCTCCACGAACAATACCTTCAAATATGTTTTTTTTGTCTACCTGGTGGGTACCTGATGGTTTGGCACCGTTGTCGTTTTGATATCATGATATATTGCAATTATATGGCTATAATTAGTTTTTTGGTGAAATGTATAAAATATTATTGTTAGAGATGTTATTTTTTTTTATATCGTGTAAATATTGCGTAGTACATAGATGACTAGATTATTTTTTTAATTTTTACTCTCTGCCTAAAACCATGGCATATCCCGTGGTAGTTACTTTTATTTTTAAAAAATCTCTTAAGTTTTTAATATTATTTTAAACAAAAAAAAAACACAATTAAAAAAAAAAAGAATATCTTTGCTCTAAACGCCTTTACATGTTAAGCCAATTTTTAATTACCTCTAATTATTGAAAAAAAACAGACACAGCTATTAAGTTTCAAAAGTTAAAAAATGAACCGAACGAATGTTTCCCAATATTTATAAAAGTCCTTGCTGTCGCAAAAATCTCAATGTGGCCGATCGTTATAGTTTTTGCGTGATGAGTCCGAGTCGACATTCCTGGGAAATTGTGCCGCTTCGGCTCTGTGACCATAAATTTCCTAATAGTAGTAGCAGTGTCGTTTTTTAATCTATTAGAAGTATTGTAGGCAATTACAAATTGAAATCTAATTGAGGTTTCCTTGTGTGTATCTTTTTTATATTTTCCTGCTACATTCTCCACATTGTATAGGAACAGATTAGATAGAGGGAACCTAGGAACCTAGTGTTTAGCATTCTGCATTCTATTTCAAAATCTACGCCAAAATAAATAAAAATCGTTAAAGCTTATATCAAATCCAAATACATATAATAAAATAATACAACTTATACAATAAAATATATGAAAGTCTTCAGTTTTCTTCTTATACAAAATCTTATTCTTTATCGGCAATGTTTGTATACAACAACCCAACCAGATGGAGACCCTACAAGTCCAGAGAGCGTCCTTGTTTTTGCCAAGCTTGGCAAATTCACTTAATTGTGTCTACGACCCCGCGCCACGCGAGACGCGCGGTAATTGTGCCAGCCTGCCAGGGACGTCATCGGCTTTTTGGTTCCCTCCAAAGGAACCACAACTGCCATATTTCCGCTGGCACGATAATTATACCACTTGTATTTAATAGCTAAATAAAATTCTAATATTCTCTAATTAGATAGCGTAGCGATCGTAAAAAGTTAATTGTTTTTATTCGAATCACCAACTGTCCGATTATGGAGGAATATTATTTTTATTAATCCTGTCCTACGAAAGTTAGTTAGGATGTAAGTTTGTTCTACTTGCGCAAAAACTACTAAATGAATTTAGATGGAACTTTACAGTGGTATAGCTTAATACATCAAAATAAAAATGTACCATTTATGTAAACATTTTGATTATTATTATATTAAGAATTTGGCTATAATATGAACATAACTATAAATCTAAGCGGGCGAAGCCTCGCAGGCGCCTGGGTCATTAATATCTGATATATGTACTTTCATATAATATTATATTAAATTGATATGTGCGGGAGTGTCCGCGAGTCAGCCAGTCAGTCCGAGTGCCATAAAAACATCGTAAATATTAATTAATTTGGCGCAAGTGACAGTCGGTAGTTATTCAGCGGGCGCTTCCTGCACATTTGCATTTGCCGTCAATCGCCGCCGCCATATCTGACGTATTCATTACGATTCTCGATCTACTGTACTTAGGCTGTGGTCTAAGTGCCCAGATTCGGGCGATTTAATTGTATCAATATTTATTGACTTGTATAGCTTGTAATTTGAAAAAACGGTAAAGTGCGAGTTGGACTCGACACCGAGGCTCCGGACAAATTTGAACATTGTAGGTCAAAGAGATGTCCAATTTATAAAAGTTGATAAACTTAAGTTTGCGGCCGTGTGCACTCATTTTGCATGAAATGAACTATTAATATGAGTTTGAAATTATTTTTTGTACGAAATACGTATTGCTTTTAGCTTGATATTTCTACGCGATCTTGAAATAAATTGTCTCAACAGACGGACAGACGAACAATAGAGTGTTCCTACAAGAGTCCCGTTTCTACTTTTAATGTTCGGGAAAAATCATCAAACAGTAATACATACAAATACAAAATATCTAAAAACGACGATTTACGTATTATTTTACGTTATGCAATATTTATGTGTTTATCTTATCCCTTATCGAAGGGGCTTCAATATATCTTCTGATTAAATACTATGTCTTTATAGCATAATTTGTAATACGAGTACATGTGCATGATCTTTATTGTTTTACAAAAATCTTAATTTATTTGTGTTTAATATGACTCAACTCAAAGAATTTTAATAAAAAATAATATAAATCTGAAGATAAAAAATATATAATAATTTCAATCACATATTAATGTGACATAAATCAATAAAAAACTTTTGAAGATTATAAACACTTATTAATTTGACCACACTCTCCACCCTACAGTCCACGGTCCACGCATGCGGCCTTAATTAGGCATTCCGCTCTCGTCCGCGCTGCGTACGCGCACGGCGGCGCCTTTGACTCGCCCGTCTCTCTCTCTCCCTCTCGCACAATGCAGCTATTCATTCCCACGACCACTCTAAGCTAAACCCTCCTTAGCTTTCAACATGAAACAAAAACCTTGACGCGCTAAGCTCAGAATAAAATGGCCAAGATTCAAAACTCAGATACAAGCTGCTCTGAGCGAGTTGTAGAGCTGTTTCAACTGTAATAGGGCTGGAAATGCAATGTGATGATAAATTATTAAAGGTGTTATTGGAGTGATGTAATGAAGGGGCCTAATTGTGTATTCTACTTGGGATGTCTGAAAGATAAAAGAATACGCGATAAAGGCCATTAGGTATCTCTTTCGCACATCTTCCGGTGTCGGTAAAAGGGTTATGCGTTTGGCAAGTTTACTCAACAGTTTGTTTTCTTTTTAATTAATTTCTATGGACAGTTATACACGCAAACGCAACTAAAGTTACCAAAATTTTCCGTTTTCTTGCAAACTTATATTGTCCTTTTCATATTTACAATTTTCTGCAGTCATTAAATTCTTGTGATAGTATAATATATACATAATATATATAATATATATATGTGATAGTATAATATATATTTATTGAATAGAAAGTATCCATTGTCACGCTATTATATAGAGCCTGGCTCAAAAGTAAAATCTGTGTCTCAATTTCCGGTGATCTCAACATGATATTCTCTTCCACACTCCTCACTCCTCAGTCCACAGCGACGCTACAAAATGAGCACTGATTGCGTTGATCATGAATTAGGCACCTTTCCTTTTTTTCGTCATAATGCTCTGTTGGAGCTCCAAGTTTCATCGAAACATATGCAGGGTCGGGACGCACCGGCCGCGGCCGACCGGTTCCCTGCCTTTCCCTTTGAGCCGCCGACCGCCGCGCGCCGTGCCCAAACTACACTCTAGGCCTCTACATCTACACTACAAAACCGAATCAGTCCGCCTCAAGCTCTACTGCAGAACGGACGTACGCTCGTCGTATATACTACACGTGGTGCAACTTCATACGATACAGTGCTGTGTTTTTTTGACTGAACAGTTTGAATATGACACTTAATATATATCACTATCTATTATTTGTTACTGTGAAGCAATGATGGCTAGGTATTTCTGTGTGTTACTCCTGGTCTGGATAGTAGCAGCTGACCAGGAGGAGGTCGAGGGTGGCAAATGCGAGAGGATCAGCCTGTCCCAATGTCAAGACCTTGGATACAATTGGACCGCTATGCCCAATTTAATGGGACATAGAGATCAGAAGGAGGCTGAGGAAGCGGTAAGTTCAATTATTAATTATGTAGTCAAAAAATAATTAGGGTTAATTTTTTTTATAAAGAAGCAAATAAATAATAAACATTATTGATATTTATATTGTGCAATATTCTTAGAATGCATTACTTGAAGTTTATTACGTGTAAATAAGTTATTGTTATTCCACTCCGCTCCTTTAGTAGAGCGCTACATACCGATGTAAACAACACAAGAAAGCAATTTTATAAGTACTCGAATATTAATTATAGTGCGATATTTTTTTTAGTTAATTAAACTTTACAAAAAAATCCAATTAGACCCGTTGAAAATTGTAACAAAAAACTCAAATTGTTTTTTATGCATTTCAAAAGAATTGAATTTTGTATTAGGGTTGAATGTTAGCTCGAAATGCGAGTCAAAGTGGAAAGAGTCGATTTATAGTGTTATTTTAAGGGGTGGATAAATTTACGAGTGGTGAATGAATAGATTTAACGACTTGTAAAACTGATATCTAGTACAATATCTCTTTGTGGGGTGGTCGTTTTGTTTCGCTACCGTATGTTTGTTCGTCCTTAGGGACCCTATATTTTTAGATAAGCTCGATTCACGTGAGAACTGGCCCGTGCCGAATTTTGGGACGGAAGTAGATTCTGGTTTGTAAATGATTTAGAAAAATGTCATGTTCATTCAACTTAATAATACAAATTAATTAGCATTTTTATATGAAAGTTTATTATCTCTATTTTTACGCTCTATCCTATCAATTTTTTGAGGTAAGGTGAAAGTAAGTTTTGATAGAGATTCCTTTCAACCTTCAGTTTTAGTATATTCAAGAAACATTGCTTGTTAATAGTTAAATGATGGTAATAGTATATTTTTGAGGCCAGTCGTGGCGCAGAAGCACGCGGAGTGTCTTAATAGTACCCTGCTACATGTAAGATACAGAGAGAAACTAAAAAAAAAAACTATAAATAGATTTAGGTATTATCATCAAAGAACAAGTAATGTTTTAAATTCACCATCGCCAGTATAAACTGAGGAACCACGTTTCTGCGCGTGTAAACATTTTTTGTGCTATCGTATACAAGTATAATCAAAGGCCGCCGATGCTACACATGCGCTCGTATGACTCAGGTCGCGGACTTCAAAGCATCTTTTGTTTGCCATATTTTAGCACTAAGCAATACTAATATGAAACTTTGCGGGAATTCAAAGTAAATTTATATTTACACTAGTGGACCCGGACGCGGCTACGCCTGCTTGAACTATAAAAATATTTATTAAATATTATATAATATATTTATTTTTATAAGGATGAATATCAAAATATAAGTTCATTTTGGGTGACGTTTTCTTAAAACAACAAAGAAACTTTGCAAACCGGTACTTAGCAACGACGGTTGTTATTAACATGGCAGAATAAATTGCATGTCAAATTAGAAAGTATTTTAATTTATTAGTACATATGTGTAATGTAATGTTATATAGCCTATAGCACTTCTGAAGAATGCAGTTTTCATACAAAAAAAAACAAAGTAAATCGGACCAGTAGATCCAGAGATCTTAGCGTTCAAACAAACAAACAAACAAACTCTTCCGCTTTATTATATTAGTATAGATAATATAATTTAAAATTTGCATTCGCAAGAGATCCGAACTAAAATTAATATTAAGATACTATCTCCATATTTACATGACTTTTTTTACCGTTATTATTTAAAAGCGGGGCCCCGTGTTGATTAAAATTGTAATTTATTTATTAATTGATCGTAAATTCTAATTAGCAATTACTTGCAATTAAGCCTCGTTTTTGAATAAATGTAAGCTTTTCTTTTATAAAATGTGGGTTGGACATGTACTTAACTTTATTTAAATTTTAACTTTTTTTATGGCGTAAGCTACAGTTTATTTGGTAAAATTATTATATATATACAAATTAAATATATTTAAAAAAAATACATAATATTATACTTGATATGGTAATTACCAATTACTTTGACGTATATAGATGTACATGTTTTTCTTTGCTTCTTTTATTCGAATTATGATCTTAGGAATGTTTATTGAAATACAAATATATAATTTAAATAGAGAAAGTATTTCGATGGGTTCTATCCCAACCAGAAACAATGGGTGTTACTTGACAACAATATACTTACGAAATACTAATCTATTATTTTTCTCAAATGTAGTTCTGTTATAGCTTGTTCGTGGCTCGAAGTCGAATAGCTAAGTGCTACCTGTCCAAAAAAAACTATTTCTTAAAATATATTGGAATTTAGAAGGTTTTGCGTAGAGTTCAACATGTAAAGTCCTCTTAGAGAATATTGTAAAGAAATCAAACACCTCGAGGCTTTTACAGAACTTATATTTCTTCCAGGGCTAAATAACATTAGGCTTCTACAATTTATATCTCAGGACTTTTACAGAACTTATACTTCTTCCAGGGCTAGATACCATTAGGCTTGTACAATGTATATATTAAATTATAATACAATATTTTATTCTAGAGGACCACTTTCCTCTTCAGCTCCAAATCTAATAATGCGCATCAGAATTTTCAACACATCAAGCGTCGCGCTAGTTCTATGTATAAATTTTCAAATATATCTTTTTATTAAACAAAGAGGTTGATTTACATTTTTCTATAACAAATTATCGTAAATATAAAAACTATTTATATAAAATCATTACATTCGGCCATCCGACTTCGTGCAATCTCCCGATGCACGACTACTCACAAAAACAGTACAAATCAACAATGTATTATTATAAACTCATTACATTCGGTCGATTACAAATAATGTATGTATTGATATTGCCGCAGCCTACTTGACATCACTAGTTTCAACAAATATACAACTAATTAAATCATTGCGTCTTGAGCTAGTACAATCATATTATAACAAAATGCGCAATAGATACTAGACTTAACATATAATTTACAAAAAATAATTACTTTTGAGACCAGAAGACTTTTGGAGTTCTCTCAGAAGTTTAACCATATGTACATATAACGAAATTGTAACTTATCGCTGCGTGGAAGAAATACGAGAAAATCTATCAATAAATAAAACATGTTTTGTTAAAATGTTGTCTGTCGGTTTTGTCGGTTTTGTCGGTTTATGTGTCCCTGCGTTTGTCTGTACGCATATCCTGAGATTATGAACACTTTAAACATTTTTAGTAATAAAAGTTGAGCAAGTAAAGAAATATGTAGTATAAAGTTTAGTTTCAACTTAAAGTAACATCAATAATCATACACAAAAATATAAATGTTATGTTCTAATGTCCACTGGCTACATGTTTGTTTATCTCTACGTATATTGCACTCTTTACGTACATACTATTTAAAGTTTATTTCTTGCTGTTACCTATTATTATCTGTCAGTTCCGTTATTGAACTTTAATTTCACTCTTAAATATATAAAATAATAAGGATAGCGTATTTATATTTGAAACTCCGCTAAAATTACAAATATCCTACGAAATACTTTAATGTCCATCATCAAATAAAGTGTAGTAAAAGAAAATGCTTCACATAAGAAAATGCACAGCAGGCGGCCTTATCGCTGTAAGCGATCTCTGCCAGGCTACCTTAAGGTGCACTCGGAAGTGTATGTCAATCGGTAGCCTACCGCTGCTTTATATCCTTATACACATACGTAATATATCCTATTATATTGTATAGAATTATTAATTATAATAAAATATAATTTCTAATGTCAACAAATATATATAAATACGGTCACGTTAATTTGTAAAGAAAAGGATACAAAAACTTAAATATGTCTAGGTCTAGGTCTTGGTATAAGGATACCTAGGAAATATTATTAAGCAATTTTAATTAACACAATAGATGTATGTTGATAAGTATGTAAAAAAAATCCATAACAGTACGTTCAGAAAAGTAAAAGGATCTACGATATTACAGAGCCAAGTAGTGTGCATCTAGCTGGGCTTATAATGTTTGGATTGAGAACGTTACATTCGATAGGAATACAGCGTCGAGCTATTGGCATCATCAAAAATAAATATATATAATAACAATTTTGCAGTTGAGTTATAACAATTACTTCACATACATACTCATAATAAAATCGTAAGAGGTTCGGTCTTTACTTGAAAAATATTTTTTTTAAAAAAAAAATGTTATTAACCTAATAGAACCCAAAACAATTATTTTTGAATTTTTGTTTATTTGTCCGTTTGTCTGTGCGTTTGCTATCTCAGAATCGACTTAACCGATTTAAATGCGGTTTTCACTATTGGGTTCTGGCAAACTCCCGAAAACATATAGGGTTTATTTTATTACAATCGGTTCATAAACAAAAAAAATAAGAGTTATGCCAATTTAAAGTATTTAGTTCGACAAATTTGCTAATTGCCGTAACAGTTATTTTATACAAGTGTTTTACTGAACTGACTTAATCTTTAGTTTTCAATTCCTTTATTAATATTTCTATTTCAGGCGGGCGTAGCCCCGGACGGGCCCACTAGTAGTAAATAAATTCTTATGTAATGTAAAGAATAACCTCATGAGAAACACTATAACGATTTTACAAAGTTATTTTTTTATTTTAAAATCATCCAATATGAGAATTCCAATTTTAATTAAGTAGAACAACATGTTCCCTGAACTATTCAAGACCGACCTAAACACAGCAATCCCTAACCATGCCACGGAACGACATGCAAGGAGAGTTGGCTGTGGCTGAAATATTCGAAACGATCATCTGTTGAACTATATTTACATAAAAGTCATTTAAACCATCAAATATTCTTTGCGTTGTAAAATTTACTCGTTAAAGAACCGATTCCGAAAATTCCTCATTTTTTTGCAATTGAAATTTACTGAATTTAGGTAAAAAATACATATATATATATCAAGGACGAGTAATTCCGACGGCTAAATCAAATTTTAAAAACTATGATTTATATAAATAAAAAATAATTTTCCGTATTATTTCTTAACGTATACACACACAATGCTACAAAAACTATTTTTTTAGTCCTATGTAACTTCCCTAGTAATTTCCTAAAAAATATTTCTTTTGAGATACTTTAATTTTTATAAATAAATTTAGAAATCTTTATTGCCCATTTACGCTTAATGACTAGAATTGGTTTATGAATAAAAACGTTATGTTAATATGAAGCACGTTTGTAAGACAAAATTGCTGCAAAATAACTTATTGAATCGGCTAAAAATGTAATTTTCAACGTATAAACATTGTTTCTAAGTCTACGTTGACGATGCGGTCCCAGAACGAAAATACACTAAATTGTGACCACCATGTTGTCATAAGGGGAACAAAATCGCGTAAAAATAACTACGTACGTAGCAGTTATAATTATTTACAGTTACCAGCAAACAAATTGCGATCTTTTACGAGCTACCAATTGTTAAAGTTTCGAGTTCGTAAGAGAGTAAACATCTATCTTCGTGACAAATTTGACTAAGACAAGGTAAGCAACAAACGCGGAACGCCACATTTTAATGCAGTAAAATCTCATCTACAACTAGAGCACTAACGCCTGCCTAGTCATCAGATGAATTTTCAAAAGGTAAGTAAACCCCTGGACAGAGGTCCAAGAGAGGTGAAGAGAAACTAACAAGTTTACTAGTCTTAGTTTACATGTTTATTAAATTTATGAGCTTAAGAAATGCAGATATTGACACTCGCTCTATGTGCGTTTCAATTCGCTACCATAAAGAAAATGGCAGAATACATATACATTTTGTACTAAATAATATGTTTTGGAACTGGAGAAAAATATATATAAAGACAATATACTACCTTTTTAAACATAGCGTTTAAATAGTGCGATAAAATAGTGAATACGTGTGAATACAAAACCAACGTAAGAAGATAATAATTGCTATAAATCAAAGCAGACTGGATAACGCTAAAAGACAACAAAGTGAGATGATTCATTAATTGTGACTGTCGTTTCTCTAATTTACACATAATTTGCAACGTCTGTACATATTGTAATTATGCTAATAATAAAATTGTAACGTGTGTATGCTAATAAACTCTTATGTACATAGAAACAAAATTAATTAATTTATTCCAATCACCCCAACCCGATATAAATCACATATATGAATTCTACTGGAAATAAAAAATGTCGAAACTTGTAGGTGGTACTACACTGGCGGCAGAACCTAATGCTGTGACTTTGTTATCGTGTTTCTATTTATCTTGTTTAATATATTTGTTGCCACAATAATTGATACATAAAAAATATATATCTTTCAATATATAAAATTTTGAACTAGCAGACCAAACTAACACTGTTATGACCTATGATATTTATGACACTGACGGTACCTGATCCTGATCCTAATCCTGACCCGATACCCGAGTGAGACTAATTTTCTACTTTTAATGCATGATATCTGAGATAAATCAATAAATCTTCTGGTTTTTTTACATTTCTAATAGGTTTATCGAGTATCCTAATACAGAAAATAGCCTTTTTCTTTAGTTTTAACCAGATCTAAAAGTAAAGCTAAGGGTAATTTATTACAGAAATATTGATGTATATTTTTTATTGTCTAGTATTAGCTTTCATTTCTTTGAGAAACTGATCATAATTTCGCTCAAAGCACTTTATTAAACTTTTTGTAGATACGAATTATTTCCTCACAAGATCCATTATAAAACAAACGAGCAAAATTTATACACTCATTTACTTATGTAAGCCAATTTTCTATATGTCACACAAACTGCGGAATTACATTTAAATGTGATCTATTAACTTTTATAATACCAGTAACTATAGTTTAACTTTAATTCCTATCTATTATACAGAAATTTATAAATCTAAACATTGCTTTTGTATACCAGTAAAAAGTTCCTTTGCTTGTCTTTATGTCACCGAAGCGCTTGATCACATCAGATGAACCGCTCATCAGAAGATGTAAATCACTCCTACGGCCGCGAAGATCTCGAAGTTTTGCATTTTCGATAAATTCCTTTTTTTTGTTTGTCATTGCCATCATTCCACTGGGTGGTTCCTCTAGGGTGCGTCTCAGCATCCGACTCCATTTCCCTCAAATTAATGCAACAAATGTCATTAAAAACTAATAATTTTAGTAAATTAATTGGTGTATTTATAAATTATCAATTCAAAAGCATTCTCTTTTAAATGTCATTCAAAAAATATTTAAAATGGATCGTCAAAATGTCAATAAATAAATCAGAATCAATCAAAAGAAAAAAAAATACTAAAATAATCAATATTAATAAACAAACATAATAATTTAAGCATACATTACTTACAAAGACTACTACACACTATGCCTGACTGCCGCAATCATCAGTCACGAGCAGGCGCTTACTTAATGTTTTACTTTACTACTACGCCCGACATACCGAGGCCACCACCAGCCTCGAGCAAGCAGGCTCTTACTCTAAATACATAATATCAATCATCAATCTTCGGCACGCTGACCGATAATTCATCTACGGTACGCTGACCGTTAATTCATCTATGGTATTCTAACCATTCTTCTGTGGCACGCTGACCACTAATTCATCTACGGCATCCTTAGCCGTGTATCAATCTTTATACTATTCTATAAAATATACTTAATCTTCATACTATTTTATAAATTATACTTAATCTTCATAGTATTCTATAAAATATACTTCATCATCACACTATTCTACAAAATATACTTCATCATCACACTATTCTATAAAATATACGTTATCTTCATACTATTCTAATAAAATGCATAATAACTCTTAAAGTGACTAAATTTTCAATCAAAAGCTCTCCGACCAATAATATCTACAAAAGCTAGCAGTGGAAAACTTGATTTCCATGTTTTTGTTGTACGTACCTCACTTTGGGGCTGAATCTGATCCCGCTTCTGACTGTAAAGAAATCAAACACCTCGAGGCTTTTACAGAACTTATATTTCTTCCAGGGCTAAATAACATTAGGCTTCTACAATTTATATCTCAGGACTTTTACAGAACTTATACTTCTTCCAGGGCTAGATACCATTAGGCTTGTACAATGTATATATTAAATTATAATACAATATTTTATTCTAGAGGACCACTTTCCTCTTCAGCTCCAAATCTAATAATGCGCATCAGAATTTTCAACACATCAAGCGTCGCGCTAGTTCTATGTATAAATTTTCAAATATATCTTTTTATTAAACAAAGAGGTTGATTTACATTTTTCTATAACAAATTATCGTAAATATAAAAACTATTTATATAAAATCATTACAATATATATATATATATTTAATATTACAACATAACAAATAAATAAGCCAAAATAGATCAAGTTCATCCTTTTCACGTGCCAACTAGCAGTTACTTATTGAAATTGAACAAACGGCGTATCGTATGTGTCGACGGTCGGCGCCTCTGAAGTTTATCGCGTTATTACAGATAGACATCGCCACTCACTGATAACGTATATATAAATAAAAATAAATGGTTCAGATACCGCTATCAAAGGTTTGTGAAATGCCGGTGCTTGTTGTTCGTTACACTGTATGCCAATATAACTGAAACAGATTACTTAGAATATTACAAAATAGTTAATTAATTGATTTTACTTAAAAAGGGGGGGCGAGGGGTCGTCGTGGCGCAGCAGCACATGGGTGTGACTGTAACGCGACGGTTATGGGTTCGATCCCCACTCGAGGAAGTGAAATATTTATTGACGTTTACATTTCTTCGCTCTAGTGACGAGGCAAAGCGCGGCGGTGAGTTTTGCCACTCAACACGCAATGGCTCCAGAATCCGGCAGAAAGTGGGGAACGGAGTGTCTTAACACTACGTTCCCTCTGCCTACAGCGTGCAGCTGATTTGATTTTATAACTAATAAAAAACAGTACAGTTTTTATATTATTTTTGTTTTAGATAAAACCTCGCACAGACGCATAAACGTTAAAGACGATCAAAAAGTAATAAATATTAATAGCATTTGAATTAATCGCTCTTTTCGCTGTTTAATAGCTATCGCGGAACACAAATTGCCTCACAACGGATAAAGGCTGAATAAAATGTTTAAAATACTGTATACAATTAAAATTAATTATTCGATCGGGTTTTAAAAGCCCTTAATGGTATTGGGTGGAACCTGTTTGGTAAATACAGTACCGCGGTCGGTGCCTTTGATCCTGGTGGTGAAGGCCGGCATATTCTAGTTGGTCAGACATGTGATAGCAGTACATGTCGAAGAACAGGTTTGGTGTTATGCAGTATAATAGATTATGCAGTGGACTATATTGCTGATATTTTGTTTATAATGAATTTATTTGTTATTTATTATTTTTTGTCTAATGTATTTAATTCCAGTAGAATTTGTACTTATTATAGATTATCGCGAATACTATAGCACTCTAATAGAGAATGGTGGGGGAAAAATTTCATATATCCCATCTAAGAGTCTAAACTATTAACTAATATAAGATAGTCTATCTCCACCTCTAAAGCCGGCAACGCACCTGTAGCTCCTCCGGTGCTGCACGGGGTCGTGGGCGGCGGTGATCATCATCAGGTGACCCGAACGCTCGTTTGCCTTGTCCTTTTTCCATAAAAAAAAAAAATTGTAAAACGTAACTGTAATATGAGGTATAAGTTAAAATTTCATTTTTGACTGTAAGCCATATAATATCTAAATAATAATATATATGAGCCATATTTGTAAGTCTAAATTGAATGGTACTAAATTAGCAATCGCTTTTTATTCCAAAGTCAAGAAAGTATCATCGACTATATAATTAAATTGTAGAGTAAAAAGCGACGGGTTGCTAAGTTTTTGCTATTTACAGCACAAAATAGGGTTATTTATCGTATTTAATAAATATTACTGGTGATAAAAATATCTACTTACATTATATGAATAGACAAAGTTGGAGATACCGATTTATATGCGTACATGAGTTTATTTGATAAAATAAGTTTATTGACATGATAAAAACAATATAAGTAAGTAAAGTTATAAAGTTTATCGCGGGGACGAGGACGGTAAAATAACTCGTATCGTATAGAGCTATTACAAAATATATTATGATTCATAAAACGATTCATTTTGTTTTGTATTTTAATATTTTTTTGATACTAGTGTTAAGACACTCCTTTTTCATTAAGATATTTCAGTTTTACTTTCCGTGGCAGAACTTAACGCCGATTTAAAAAATAATACTTTACTTTCCTATATCCTTAAAAGGTTTTAAAATAAACAATTTAGCTCATAGTAATGTTGACATATAGATACTTCCCTTTTCATGAGTGACGTAGATCATCTCTTTTTGCTCTCTACTGACTCTTATTGTAAAATGTCAAAGTAATTGATCAGAAACTCATAATTTATGTGGTCATGCTATCAAATAACAATATGATACGATTATGGTAGAACCAGATAGTAGCTACTGTGAGGCCAACAATAAATAGTAAGAAGGATGTTGCCATATACGAGTATAAGAAATAAGTAAGAAGATTAATAAAACTAGCTGTATTCTAGTTTTTACATTAAAAAATAGTATATTTTTTACTATCTTTTTCTTAGAGTTGTAAGGAGTTTCGTTCGTTATACGTTTATATTTAGGGTAAAAAATTGCTTGGTTTTCTTAGAAAAGTAAAACAACATGGTATAGTCGGCAGAAATTCGGCGTTTATCTGGGATCTGAGGCCAGTGGGCCGGTCCATTCACGATCTGATCTCGTAAGGGTCATTCCCCTTTGAGAACAACGTGGAGGAATACTACGGTGACTTCTATTATACTATAACTTCATGTATAAAGTAAAAGAATACATGTTTTTATTGCTTTATATAATCTATATAAAAAATATGTGTAATTTCCTGCAATTTAGATAAAATTAGAATGTAGTGACAAAAAATGTCATTTTTGACATTGTTTAAGACTACAACTGGGTACAGATAAAAAATGTAGCAAATGATTATCTTTTTTAAAAAAATAAATATAATGACAAAGTAATTGCTCTCTACCGCTCGGCGTTTCTTAACCTAACGCCGTTATTTGATTAACTAGACGAAAAAAACAAAATGATTCGTTTATAACGTTGGCCTATTTAAAGTCTCTTAAACAAAATACTAATGAAATCTACTTAGATATTACAAATATCCTCTGCTTTTCTGATGGAAATTATATTTTAGCCATCCACCACCAACTATTTCAAAGATATACTTGACAACATTGTTCTTAGCAATCTTAGTTAACGGCTATTACTATTAGGAATTTCAAATTTTCAATTTCGTTTTTCTAATATAATGTTAGAATACGTCAATGACAGTGTGATAAAATAGATGATATCTGGATACACCTAATTGAAGACGATAGAATCGACTCGATAACTGGTCGATAACGTTCGATAGTGATGGGATCTGATATCCTCTAAAATCTAAATCCATATTGAGGAAGTTCATTTAAATTTTGAATTCGCAAATAATCTAATAAATTACGTTGATCGTAAAAAATACTAGTACATTCTTATACAAAATCTTTTATTATTAGAGTAATATAATAATTTTCTAAATCTAATAGAATAACTAAATCAAATATCAGCTATAATTAGTTTTCTATTCACAGTATTAATTAAAAACTCTTGAGTGTCGAAAATGGCTATCATTTTCAGGTACAAAATACAGAATCACTGTATTGTTTTCTTCCGAATCCTTTCGTGGTAACGGACTTTGTTCATAGAGTTTATATACTGCTTTTTAATGAAAATAATAACAAATTATTGATATTACGTAAACGTTAAAATTCACGTTAACGTTAAAATAATCCTTCAATGAACGTTTCAATAATCCTTCTTACGAAAGCATCCTTTTTCGTTGAAGCAGCAAGACGCTTCCAAATTATTACTAAAAGTCTGCATATGAATTATATTAGCTAAAACTGATATCACTATTCTAACTCGTATATAGTATAACATATAGTATAACAATAATATCAAAGAACTACCCAAGTAAATGAGTTTCGAAGCTCTCGCCCGCGGCGCCTGTACGAAACGCAAAGGAGCCGGGGGTTACAAATTGCCCCCTAATTACAGCAGGTAGGCGGACGCACAAAGACGAACGTTTTTTAACTAAAAAAAGTGCTAAGTTATTTCAAAACTGGTTTCGTGGAACCTCGATATGTTAACGAATTAAAGGTGTTATAATAAAAAAAACAATGTTACTTATAAACTATATATACTTAGCTTTGGTGTTCAGGTGTCTCTTTTTCTCCACATTTTCAACTAAATACTTATTTATGAACGATTACGAAATGTCAAAGTCATTTTATAGTATGAATAGGAATAATTGTTTTAAAACCAGCAATTTTATGATTATTAGTTACCTTATATAGTATTTGTTTATAATGTATTAAAGGAACATCGTAGTATCGATCGTAATTGTATTTATTGATTAAATTACTTTTGTAAAACCGCCGCTAAATATAAGCCAGGCATTGACTTTTAACACCGGGGTGGCTTAACAGTAGGTTTATTCTACCCTATTTCTATCTTCCTGTATACGGGATACTGCGTGATCCCAAAAATAATTATATTGACTTTATTTACCTCATTTTAAGGCCACTCCAAATTTAGAAAACCGACATCATGTTTGACGAAGCCTTTAACCGATAGCCAATACACGCTAACTTTATTTTTAGATTCAAAAATGAAATAAACTCTTTAGTTCTGACATTAATATTATATTCCATTCGCATCGGCTCGATCAAAGATACAAACTGAACGAGGTAAGATTAAACAATTTATAACATTTTAATGTATACATGTATAAATACTTACGATAATTGCACTGATATGTGGGCTGTGGCGTCTTGCGGCGAGATCTGACGAGCAGGTACGCTGACCCGCATTTGTTATTACCCTCTACTGAATCATATTTACTCGTATATATCAATAAATATATATATATATATATGTATATATATATATGTATATATATATATATATATATGTATATATATATATATATATGTATATATATATATATATATATATATTTATATATCAATATAATAAAATAATATTTTACATAAGTATTGATAAGATGAGGTCGTTATGGCGGAGGAACACCAGCGTGTGAATGGTAACATGACGGTTGTAGGTTCCCATTCGGAGAAATGAATTGTTTATTCATATTTTCATTTTCGCTCTGGTTATATAGGGAGGTGCAGCGTTGAGTTATGCCAATTAACATGCAATGCCTCGAAAATTCGGTGGAAAATGGGTGGAAGTGTTTTAAGTTAAGACTAGGTTCCCGGTTTCCCGCTGCTAGAGCTAATACAATATACACCAAAATATATTATTAATGTTCTAAAAAACAATAAACCTTTTGTTCAAATTATTTGTTTTTAAATCATTTTTTATTTTCCTTAATCATCGTCATCAGTTCAGAAACAAAATTCTTTTTCAACTTTTGAACATCATTAACACGTCTCTACCCGTTTAGATACATCTGTATAGCATGTTATTCAATGTATTAGTAGTTATTAATTATTTCCAATTTAAGATTTAATTTAAAATTTATTACACTTGATGGGAGAAACAGAAATATACAGTTAATGACTAACGTCTTTTGATTACGTCGTAAAAGGAATTTTGTTCATAGAAAGTTTTTAATAGAACTAAGAAATTAATGCTCACTGACGCCTACTAAAAGTATCGTTATCAGAAATATAGCTTTTCTATACAGTTTAAAGATAAGAAAAGAAACCATTTCATACACTTTCTATGAATCAATTCTGATTTTACTTATCGTTTTTTCTTTATTCTCTTTCAATCACCCGTTACCAGAGCGAGAAAATTAAAATATTAAATATTTCTATCCCTCGAGTGGGAATCAAATCCACAACCATCGCACTTACAGTCAGAACTTCTGCGACGATAGCCTCAATATCGAATAGTTATATAGTCTTTAATATTAAATATCACCTGCTTTCTGCGTCCGAGGAATGCCGCCCAATTATTCCTCGGATCCCCCGATCCGACACGCTCGGCCGTGCATAATGCTTGGACCACAAACGACCAGCTCCGCATTAGTGGTCATATAGACATTTCAAACCCATATTGTGGTATGTGTCAGTGGTGGGGCAATTTTGTTAATAGTAGTACCACCTTTGATATATGTTACTGAATTTCATCCTAAAAATTCTATATTAATGTTATTAAGCTGAAGAATTCGTTTGGTTGAACGCTCAAATCTCAAGAACTTTTGGGTTAAATAAAAAAAAAAAACAATTTTTGCAATATCTTATTTATCGATGACGGTTAATTGTTTCTATGTAACTGACTCAACATTTCAGTATAATTTTTTGTTAATAGTATTTCTGGAATGGGCACAAGACTATTCCCAGAGTGGGCACGGACCACCCGGCTATTTCTACACCCATGGCAACAGTTACCTACGGCACTTAAGGAGTTTTAGCCTGTGTTTTATATTTGTTCTAAAATTTTCGAAGATGAGAATAAAACATTACTTTAATTATACAGTCGAGTTGTAAAACTGAAATTCTTTATTTTCCTGTTATTTTACATCTTAAAGAAATAATAAACTTCTGGAGCAACAGGTACGCTCGTTTACTGCTCCGAGATTACACGCGGACAGACGAAGCTTTCGTTTTACAATCCATAATGACTGACAGGAGGCAACCTATAGAATGTTTCCATGTAAAAGTACGATAAATATAGCCTAATTAAAACTTGATGGCCCTTTAATGTATGTTTTATTAATAGTAGTTTTATATTATGGCTTGAAAATATAGTATTAAAAATAATATTATAAGCTTTTGAAATTTATTTCTAATATTAGATTTCATTTTATGAACTAAGTTTTATGATTGTTATCGTATAATATTATGCGACATTTGCACCATTTCTTTCCAAAATTGCTTCGTTGAAGGATCCAATTGGAAATTGTCTTGGAATTGTCGTACTGCCAATTCCATTTCTCTCGTCAAATCCTGAAGAGAACCAAGTGATCTGTGTTCTAATCGTTGAAAAAACGCAATAGGATGTAGGTTCGATTCTCGAACTCGAGGAAATGGAATATTTCATATTTTATTTCCTTTACTCTGGTGTCGGGGCCGAACGCTGCGGCCATTCACGATGCCCTCAGAATTCGGCGGAAAGTGGAGAACGGAGTGTCGTAGCACTAGGTTCCCTATACCTACAGTACGGCGTGAACCTAAAAAAATCGTTTTATATTACCTACTAGGTATACATTGTCTGTAGTTAGTACATAAAAGCCTTATCGCGGGTCTTGTCAATTATATGCGTGAAGCTTGAATGGGCGGCCTTTTTGTCGAATGTCTTATAATTTATCTTTTTACGTCGCGGCTATAGCATTGAACTGTAACGCGGTGATGTCGGGAGAGAGGCTAATTTAAAAATATATATATAATAGGAAATACAATTCGTTTTGAATTATTTTCTACTGATTGGGAGTACAGTGGGGAACGGAGTGTTTTAGCACTGGTTTCTCTCTGACGACCCTGTTATGTACGGGAAACAGCGTAAAGGTTAGATAAAAAATATAGTCTACTATATATAGAACTACTAGTATAGAACTACTATTTATACTATTGATAAAGATATTTTTTATTAATTCAACAATTGTTTATTACAAAAAAAAATACAATAAGTTCTAAGTATTGGAAAGCTATAGGAGTCATTAGTGACGCCGAGATAACTTACACCGCTGTCGTGATGGGAGGAATGGAGCTGATGCTATCAGTGTACTTTCATTTTTAGACCATTTACAACGATGACTGTTTAAAAATGTACTGCCAGTTGTCTTTTGATAGAAAAAACTAGTTTTAACATGTAGGCAGTTTATTATAACAGTGTTTTAATATAAAACAAATAAAAAACTAGAAGTATTTTTTTCTTCTTCAATCGAGCTACCTCGAAAATTCTTATTATTTCTTCATTTTGCTTACTATAACGGTATTAAAGAGCTTTGGTTACATTTACAATTACACATTCCGTTGTTATTCTACGTATAAAAGAAACCTAATTACTGTTTTCGAACCGGGTTACGCAAGCATTGTCTCATATGAAGATAGTATTTAACACCTTTCTATATTACGACCTTGCTTGTATTTGATCACAAAATATTGCAAATTATTTACTAAAGTGAGAACAAGTAGGACGCCAGTCGGCGCAAGGGTACAGGCGTGTAAGTAAGCGCGACAGGTTGTGGATTCGATTGTCACTCGGGGAAATGTCTGGTCTAGAGAGAATCGCCCTGGTGTAGAGACAAAGCGTGGCTTTAGGCCCGCCACTCTTCTTCTTGGTGGAAAATGGGGAGCAAATTATCATAACACTAGGCTCACTTTCCTTACCCTGCTACATACATATGTGGCACAAAAAAGTAGTCACTATAGTAAAAACAACGTGATTGAGTAACTTAAGAATTCCTGAAAGACGTGCAGGTTGTCCTCAATGCGTTATCAGCTGATAACAGCTGGCGCCGGGCCCTGAGCCTTCATAAATATCCTGTACTAAAACTTTTTGTTTATCTGTAGTAAAGCGAGGTGGTTAAGATGTTGAGTGATGAAGATGCCAACGTGGAGCAGTAGTGGGTTTGATTTCCAGTTCTAAAAGTTTTGGATGTATGACGTAGTAAGCATTTCTTCTCATTATCATCAGTCTGTTCTCTGTTGGACAGGAGACAAATATGAAGAACCATATAAGCTTGCTAATCCTTTAGATTGTACCAGTAAGCTTAGTTTCCTGTTGGACGAACTTTAATGTTTCTGTATATGTAAAAAGTGGAGATCCACTCCTATTTCAGGATCTCTAGGTGTTCTCAACCTGTCCCTAATGCATACGAGTGTATGATATGAAATTTGTAGTGAATAGAAAATATGATGAAAATGAATACTTGCCAAGTTATTTTTACTTAAAAAAGACATTCTAAAAATTATTCGTGATTCACAAACAGATGCATATCTTTGAATTTCGTTTAGCTTTTTTTGGTTATCATAATTGTTACTCACGAAATACAAATTTACTTATAGATAATATAAACTTAACAAGAGAGAAAAGATAAAGCAATGAGAAAAAATTAGAAAACATCTTAAAATTCATGTAAGTAATATATTAGGCCCGCCACTCTACACGCAATGCCTCGACAAATTCGGCGAAAAGTGGAGAACAGAGTTTCTTTACATTAGTTTATCTCTGTCTACGGGAAGAAGGGAAGTGTGCGGGAAGATGATTTAATTTTTTTAAGTATGTATGTAGAGAGTGAAGCTATTTCTACAAAACATTTAATTTAGTTCACGTAATACGAATAAATATTACATCCAAGGCTGGCTATAAAACTGACATACAAATCGTTGGGAATCACGTTCAGAGAGACATTTATGAGGTGCTAAGTAAAATTATTTAGACATCGCTACATCAGCGCTGTGTGAAACGTATTAACACGTAAAGGTAATATTAACTCGGTTTAGGAGCTCGAGGTCACAGAACAAACATACGAGGCGATGAGAATTATTAAATCTATATATAAACATACCATGCTAAAATAATTTTAACATTTTTAAAGTGTTGTTCCACTCTTAGTGAAGAAAAACATTAAGAATACGTGTAAACATTTGAACGTAGCGGGATTTGAACCTGCACCTCTGAAAATTTGGGACAAATTCAGTTTCTTTGAAATTTTTATACGTTTTCTTAATAAGTTAATTTTTTTACACATTATACGTTACTTAAGCTGTGCAATATTTTCTATAAAACTGCTTGTAACTAACGTATCTAATAGAGTTTAACATTGTTGCTAGGATTGGATATACTTGAATGCACCTCGGTTGAGAGCTCAGGTCACCTTTAGTTGTTAATTTTATTATAGAGATATTTTTCAGGTACAATTTGACAAAACAAGAGACTAACTTATTAGGAAAATTCAACAAAAACCAAACAAAAATTATTTAAATTAATATTATTATACAAGTTCTAACAACAAAACAAGCAAAAACTCCCAATTCTTAATTTCAAACCTCATCATTCTATAATTCAAATGTCATACCTCATCACCCTCGGCCAAAAGAAATCACGGCTATATACAACGTGCCCATAAATAAATAATATACCCGCCGTGACGAAGGGCACAAGTGTGTAATTGTAAACACAACGATTGTGGATTCTATTCCCGTTTGGAGAAATGAGATACTTAAATTTTCATTTCTTCGCTCTGGGAACTAGGCTATATATATACATATATATACCTTCGGAATTTGAAGAAAAATGGAGAACGGAAGACTTAACACTAGGTTCCCAGATTTCCTCTGCCTACCCTATAATATGCGGAAGACAGCGAGAAGCTAAAATAAAAATAATAATATAACTTAAATGACTTCACTCAGGATCTGATAGAAATTGACAGCAAAATCTGCCGGCGAACCCTCGCCCGTCTCAAGTCTCAACACATTAAGGAAAATGATTACGGCGGCGTTAAATTAAAACGTAACGAATTGAAACAAATCGCTCGTTTCTAATATGTGATGTAGAGATAATGTGTTTTGATGTATCGAATACTTGTTGATAATTTCGATTTTGGTGTGGTTAATCGTAAATTGAACAAGCCGTTATTTGAGACTGGTGGTGGGTTCGATTCTCACTCGAGGAAATATTATCATCATTTCATCATTTCTTTTTCCACCTTAAAGGCCGGCACCTGTAGACCACCTGTAGCTCCTCTGGTGTGGCACGGGGTCGTAAGGGGCGGTGATCGCTTACCATCAGGTCATGACCCGAACTCTCGTTTGCCTTATCCTTTTCCATAAATACATCATATTCATTGTAGAACTTCCTCATCAATGATACACCACTGAGCTCGATATCCAGCACTACATATCTAATCGTTGCCAAGTTGTCTTTGCCAGGAAAGAAAACGAACACATAACTTATAAAAGATTTAAATCCTAAATTGTATACATGCATGCAGCTTCCATCGCTCTCATCTCCCGCAAATCGTATATCAATTTAGAAGCTCGACCGTCACTAAGCTTAAAAGCAACGCCGCCTCCGACCGAGCGTGGCTAATGTATAATCGGGTGAGCTTTGTGACCGATCACTCTTGACCGATACAAGCTAAAAACAACCATATTTTTATTCATACAAGCTTTATTATAGTGTAAAAGTTTCTTTTGAAATAAATTATGGTTCAACTTGGTACGTATTAAAAAGAAATACTTTGTATTTTTCTTGAACAATACAGGAATGGTAGAAATTGTAATAATGATTTGTGCGATTTCGCTGCTGTTGGGAAACTCAGTTTGATAATACAGATATATTATGTGATAGATATAAAAAATCGATTTTAAAATCGATAAATGGTATATTTATAAAAGCTTTAGATAAACTTAAATATTAACCGATTGGTTTAATTATTTCTGTTAAACTAATCGTACCTATTACTTGTCGATTTTGTTAGCTTCACGTTGTATCCCGGAACATAATAGGGCAGGCGGAGGGAACCTTGGAACCTAGAGCGAAGACACTCCGTTCCTATAAAGATACTTCCATTTCCCACTTTAAGCCGAATTTTGAAATCAAATGGTGTTGACTGTTGAGCGAACGCCACGCTTTGCGTCAACACCAGAACGAAGAAATAAAAACATTAAATATTTCATTTTCTCCAATAGTTTCCACAACCTGGCGTCTACAGTCACACGCTAGTTCCCCCGCGCCACGACTTCCCCCTTAGCTGAGGTATTACCACTATCAATTCATAATGAGATGTAGGACGTCCCAGAGTCCACTTACAACGTTCCCTCTAACCGGAATTTGATGAAGACAAGCCAATTTAAAGCGAACGTTGATTACCGAACTATAAAATCGAGCCGACAATATAAATCGAAAGTTCTAATTAAAAGAACTCCTCACACTCACTGGAAGCCTGGTACCTTTAGTGTCGTACAGTGATCATATCCGCCGTTTTCTTGGCCTATTAAAAAAATACGTATTTTTATTTGATGGTTTTTATTTTGTCTTCGTATATTTTAATTGCTGTGTTAAATGTAAATTAATTATTGTATTATTGGAATGCAATTTATTTTAACTGTTCTTATTATTATAGCTTTACATATTTATATATTTATATATATATATATATATATATTTATTTATTTATTGAGACCTGTGGCGCAGTGCAAGCGTGTAATTGTAAATGCGACAGGTTGTGGGGTTCGATTCCCATTTGAAGAAATTAAATATTTAATATTTTCATTTCCTCTCTCTGTTATGAGTGGAAATATCTTAATAGGAAAGAAGCGTAACTGACCTGTCAGTAGTTCAGTCGTCAGTATCGTCAGTAACTCAGTCAAATCTGAAAACCCCCCAGTCAGTATGCCTAGTCCTGTAAGAGAACCATTCTAAGTTCTAACGCGTTTATAGCGAGTCCGGAATAGAGTGAATGGAGGCAGCTGGTGCTTTATTCGGATTTCACATTTATGTTGAACTCGTTTCACTTATAAAATACTAGGACAATATGTTCGAAGGAAACTGTTGTTTTTTCTTATTTTTGCATTTTGAGTATGTTATGCTTTACAGTGATTCACTGTCTAATTAGTCTTAAAATAATAAAAAAATAGACATTCTTAATAGATATTATTTAGTACTAGTCAACTACAATTTCGTGATCTAATTAATTATTTACCTTATGGTCTCTTTAAGCTTTTATGTAATGGAAGAGTATAGTAAGCATTTATGTAAAATAATGTATAAAACATATATAAAAACAAATATGAAAACCAGTAAGGAAACCAATCCTAACCTAAATATATTCAATAATTCAGGCAATTAATAATTATTCTTGTAATCCACATGCACTGAGGGTGAACGACCAGTTTCAATCATCACATTGAAAGCCCTAATTGAGGCATGAACTTCAAAGAGATGCCGGGATAAGCCGTTTAGATACTACCGCGAGATAGCTATACAGTGGGGATGCCGAAATAATTAAGTCAAATACAAAAGATAAATATGATAAATTACATTAATACTATCAATTTTTAGGGTTCCGTACACAAAGAGTGAAACGGGAATCCCGTATACTAAGAATCCACTTTCTGTCTTTCCGACACTAGGCAGATAAACAGGAACAGTTAGACAGTTGAAAATTTTACAGATGATGATACAGCAAATACTAAAAAAAATAAAAAAATATTTAAGATTTACTTATTAGGGATCCCATACAACAGACACGATGATTTTTGCCATTTGTACAGAACCCTCTGTACGTGATTCCGATTCGAACTTGGCCGGCTTTATTATCTAATTTATCAAGGATTTTTTATTGGTTTTAATAAGTAAATGTAAAATTTAAATAAATAACATTGTATTGCACGTATGTATGTATAATTGTAAATACAGTAGTAATTTTAAATGAGGAAATAACGTAACATAACCACAGCGACTGCAGCTAAGAGGCTTACGAAACAATTAATTATAAATAATGATAGAGACTTAGTCGGACTTTGCAATATATAATAGCGACTTTAAATGAAATGTATTTTGTTGTACATAAATTAAATGTAAATATATTATTAAAATTTGTGTAATAATATTTTAAATTAATTCCAATATGTATATGTATAATTGCCAATTTCTGGAAGCACGGCGTGTTAACGAAACTGAACGTTACACTTTATCTCGATACCAGAACGAGGATATGAAAATATTAAATATTTTATTTCGTCGATTCGTAATCGAATCTACAACATGTCGCGCGCACTTCTGCCACTGCGCTACGACTGGCCTCAACTTTTAATATTTTCATTATATTTTTTTAATTATAATTAATAGTATAAAAACTAGAATACCAACATCTGCCTGCTATTTCCATACATATTTAATTTTTAACTCCATTCAATAATATCATAATAAATAACGTTTATAATTCACAATCTATATAGACTAAGTAACACGTCCACAGTCCATGTGTCAATTATTTACGAAGCAAGCGCGGTACCTTTGATCGCTATCTCTTTGAAGTCTTTACGCCCGACGCACCCCACTCGACTATACGTGGACTATAAATAAAACTAATACTATAAATAAATATAAGTTAGCAATAATAAGTTAAAATAAATGAAAATTTAATATCTATCCCGAACACAATGAGAGAGATACTAGTTCTGCACGTTCTGCACTTTCCGTCGAATTTTGGAGGCATTGAATTTTGAGTGGCGGTGCTCAACGCCGCGCTTTACTTTGAGACTAGAGTGAAGAAATTAAAATGTAAATTTAAATAAATATTTCATTTCCTCGAGTGGGGATCGAACCCACAACCAGTCGCGTTTACAGTCATACTTTAGGACCCTGCGCCACGACTGGAAATCAATTGTAACAAGCATATAAGAATTTCGACATAGCCCGATGAGAACGTATGGCTTAGTTGCTCAGAACGCTTGGACGGTTTCCAAGAGGCGCGGGCATCAAACCTGCTAGGTCCACATATTTCTGTTTTCTAAAAAATATTTTTCTTTTCCAGGTGTGGAATTACATCTTAAAATCTATCAATTTAAAAAAAAATCTTCGTATAAATTTTTAATTATTAAGCAATGTGTATGTATGGAAGGTAAATATGTGGCAGAGGTCGTAAGTGTCTACCGTCGATCATAGTTTACGGTCAATTGAAGCGCAGGTTATGTTGTCAAATTGCGAAATTTTTACTTAATATTGAAGTATTTACTTAGATTTCGCACCAATAATTAATACAAAACTTAACTAGAATTTATATTTCATCTTGCTGCCAATTTAGAGACTACAAACTTTTGGCATAACCAACTTTACAATTTGTTGTCCTAAACTGTGGACGGATGTATTTATATATAATTATTTCTTAGTATGAGATTTGAATATACGACCGTCACTCGCGAATTAGTGCTTAGACACTCTATTCTCCATTTTTTGCCCAATTTTTGAGACATTGAGAGTGGAGTGGCGGAATGCAAAGCTACGCATTGTCTTGTTATCAGCTTCACTTGTTATCAGAGTGAGAAATAACAATAATTCAATTCTCCGACTGAGAATAGAATCCACAACCATCGTGTTTACATTTAAACGCTGCCACTTTGACTGAATAAAAAAATTTTGTAAATTTTAATAAAAAAATAAAAATAACAATCTACACTTCTATAACTTCTACAACTTCTATGAAAATCTATAAACTTGAACCCCTGACTCAAAATCAAGTCAAACCACCACTGCACCAGTAGAGCTCCATACATATATTAGTTAATAACGTGCGTACGTCTCCTTACGACGTGGTGATTATTTTCGAAGCTGTTAAAGATCAAAGGAGCACATTCTATTTCCAGTCCTTTGGTAATTAATTTTTTGTTGTCCCCCGCCTCTGTAGCCGGAGAGTGGATGAAATTAACATTTTGTATTTACTATGTAACTAAATTATGTTTTTTTCTATAGGAAATATATATTGTAGAGTTCTATTTGATTTTTCAGCGCTCTCTGCTTAAAAATATCATTAAGAAGTTTCAAAATATAAAAAAAAATCGTCGTATATAATTATATAACACAATACAGCCTTAGGCACTATAATATAATTAGAAAGTCCAAATTATAACACAAATAACATTCCACATATTATAAAACAGAAAACTAAATTAGCACCACCTGTATATAGTTTAGTTCCACCTAATCAAACAGGGTTCTAACCAGTTACGTCAAACAATTCTCAGTTCTCAGCATCAGTCTAACAAAAAGCCGGCGCAAATGACAGGAGACAAAGGCAAGGTCACCAGGTTTTTATGGTACCAGGTCTTTTGAGGAGCTCAGTCGTTTGTTTTTACCCAATTGAACGGTTTGGCTGAGATCTGCGCCCCGATTAGATGTAATGGGTTTGTGATTGCTATGGAGGGACTGCTTTTTATAGTATTTTCGTCGTATAAGGCGAGCAATTCGTTAGTGAGGTTAGATTTCGTTTTGTTTGTTTGTATGGAAATTTTAGAGTTGTGTTGCTTATTTATTTTTCTTATAGGACTTATTGTGTATATAGTTATATGCTATGCTAGATTTGATGAAAATTGCATTATACTTTTCGCCAGCAACTCAAATGACTTAAAAATTATATATCTGAAAATATTTATTTGTTATTTCTCTACGATTAGCTATATCTCATTGATAATTTGTCATCCTTTGTCGATATAGGAACGACAATCACCTACCGTTTAACAAAACACGTTAGTTCACAGAAACTTTAAAGCAATTGTTATAGAAATAAAAATTTCTTTAGTTATGTTACACCTTCTACTAGTAATCTAAGTAAAAAAATATATTAAGATTTATATAAACACAATCCAGGATAAAAAAAATATATTTTTGAAAAACTCAGAGAGATACTATAATAACTTTTTATAATGGAATAAAATGAAAAAAAAAATCTTTTCAATTTTGACTGTTTAGTTAAATCGTGTTTAAAGCAATAACAAAAAAAATATGAATAAAAGAGTTTTTTGGGACTCCTGTAAAGAACACAAATAGAAATTCTAAGTGCGGCTATCCGATATCCCGGATTAAGAGAGCAAACTACTCTATCCTGTTAGAGGACGGCAGAGCGGCCCCGAACTGAGGCATTTCGCGTTTTTTCTAGAAACGTTTCGTTTTACCAACAATAGTGAGCAAACACGCTTGTTTACCTTCGAAAAAGGTTTAGTATGTCGGCGTCACTTAAGATATTTCAGTTAAAGAGAAGTTCTCTTTGGTATAGTCATTTTAAAATCGAAATTAAATGTATTGACGCCCTCGTGGCGCAGCGGCACAAGGGTTTGACAGTAACGCGACGGTTGTGGGTTCGATCCCCATTTGAGGGAGTGAAATATTTATTTACGTTTATATTTCCATTTCTTCGCTCTGGTGTTGAGGTAAAGCGCGGCGTTGAGTTCTGCCACTCAACACGCAGTGCTTCCAGAATTCGGCAGAAAGTGGGGAACGGAGTGTCTTAACACTAGGTTTTCTCTGCCTGCTGTGTGCGGGATACAGCGTGAAACTGATTTATGAAATGTTTAAATGTCACTTTTATTAAAAAAACATCTGTTTAAATGATATCAATTTATTTATTTCATGAATGATAATACCAGAAATGTTTTTTTTTCTCTATTTAATGTTTTTTTTTCTCTTTGTGTACAATTTCTTTTTTATTTAGTCAGCACTTGATAAATAATATGTAAATCGTTAAAATAAAATGTAAATTCCCATACGTTTGATTTAACTCATTAGGAACTAAATAATTCTCAGCACAAATAAATGCGTCCCCTTAACCGACATTCACTCATGCGACTCGTTTTAGATGTTTTTGGATCACATACAAGGGTTTCTATTGATACAAATACCGACATACACGTTTTATGTAGAAAAAGACCTTATTTTTATTGCAATAGAGTAAATAATCGCTCTCAACTCGCTAAAAGCACTTATTGCGGAGTTTGTTTAGTTTAGCTAATCCATTGAGTTGGAGATACCTGATTCCTGGTATTTAGTTCTATTATTTATTTGCTTCGATAAACATTTGATATTTGAACAACTTGAGGTTGAATACACTTACTTTTAATGTAATATGATTTTTCAATTTTAAAAAAGGTTTTCTTGTGTCTATTAAGCGACTTTGTTTGTTTATTAAATTTGATTTTTCTTAACTTTTACCAAGATGACGAGTTTTAAATATATTTATTTTTTGTATTGCAGATGACAGCGTTCACCGGTATATTATCCAGTGAATGTTCGATGTACGCCCGCTTCCTCCTCTGCTCGGCCTTCGCCCCGCTGTGCTCCGTGCAGGTCTCGGGCTCCGTCAGCGCCTGCAGGGGACTGTGCGAAAAAGTCGTCGAGGACTGCAAGGAACAAATAAAGCTGCTTCCTCCGACCATCAAACTCGATTGCTCTGTGTTCCCTCTCCGCCCAAACAGATTGTGCATGAGGCCCTCAAACGCTAGCGAGCTGGAGCCGGAGCCTCTTCCAGTGCCGCGATGGCCGTTTCACGAGCACGAGTTGCGTGAGCACGGCTGCCCGCCGGCACATACGCGCGCCCCCGCCGGCGAGTGCTGGCCCGCCTGCGGACAGCACGCGCGGTACACGCAAGCGGACAAGAGAGCCGCCGAAATATGGATGATCACTCTCGCCTGGCTCTCACTCCTCTCAACTTCATTTGCACTTTTAACGTTCTGTGCGGAACCTTCCAGGTACCGTTACCCGGAGAGGCCGGTGGTCTGGATGGCGACCTGCCACGCTATAGTGGCACTAGCTCACGTGACACGAGGCTGGCTCGGGGCTAAAGCCGTGTCGTGTTCGGGTATCACTCTCGCAGTGGACGGGCTGGCGTCCCCAACTTGCGTGGCCTTCTTCTCTCTGACCTATTACTTCACGCTGGCTGCAGACGCCTGGTTCACGAATGCCTGTGTCTCCTGGTACTTGACAGCGGCGAGTGAGTGGTCCACGGAGGCGCTGGAGCGCGCCGCGGCGTACCTGCACGCGGTAGCGTGGGGCTGGGCGGGCGCCTGGACCGCCGCCGCGCTCGCGCTGCGCAAGGTCACCGCGGACGAGCTCACTGGCACGTGCGGGGTGGCTGACACCGCCGTGTCCGCATTGATAGGAGTTCCACGAGGCGCACTACTCATCACTTCAGTAGCATTGGCGATAGGAGCGTGTCCTGGCATCATGAGAGTACGTCGGGCGCTAGATTCTCGAGGAGCTAAAAGAGTTGGACGTTTAGCAGCGCGCGCTGCAGCTGGAGGCCTACTTTACCTACTGCTGGCTGCCTTCGCAACCGGCGCGAGGGTTATGGAAGCCCGAAACAGGGAAGCACAAACCAGCCTAGCGTTGTTAGCGGCTTTAGAAGCTGGAAATATAGATAACACCGCCGGATCCCGCGGAGTGTCTATGTGTTTATGGTTGTCCTGCGGAGTGGCGGCGGGCGCGTGGGCGTGGTCGAGGAAATCTGCTGTAGTTTGGAAGAAGGCGCTCTGCCCGCCACGCAAGGCCCCATGCTGCGCCCCACCACTCCTGAGACCCCACCACCCCTACTACAAGAGACCCCTTCACGTCTCTAGGGTATAAGACTATTAATAGACTATTGTGTATCTGAAATGTTATCGTCTCAAAGACTTGTAGTGTAACTTTAAGTGCCTGTGTATATGCCTTCTGTGAAGGCGCTCTCGATATTTGTACAAAATATGTAAATAGTGTATATTTTTTCTTTATATTATACTGTTGATTTTATATAAAAAGTTATTTTATTTTAGCTGTTTTCATCCTATAGTTAAATTAAATGTCAACAAAATATTCATTAATTAATAAGGACGTTATAATCAAATTACAATCTCAATTTTATCTTTAATACTTCAATTGATTTATATTATTTATTTTATTAAAGTATATACAATTAATACGTTTTGAATTTACAATCAATAATTGAACTAGATTTTACATGTAGTATAACATATAAAATACATGTTTAAATTACTTATATATAATTTGGCAATTTAAATTTATTGACTCTAACTTAACTAAAATAAAAAATATATACCGATTTTATAGAAATGTTAATGAAATAGTTATAAAAAGAAGATTAAATAAAGGCGACGTAGTGCAGAGGAGCAGTGTCTGACTGTAAGCACAGCGGTTGTGGGTTCGATTCCTACTCCGAGAAAGATATATATATTTCTTGCTCTTGCGTTGAGTTGCAACTTCCAATATCATGAAAACTAGACATCAAATGAGAAATGGAATGTCATACATAGGCTCCCTCTGTCTACACTACTATGCGGCAAAAACGTAAAATTATTTTTTTTAAATAAAAGTCACATAGTAACGGATAAGCACATTTAATTAGTACATCTAAGTATTACACTGATAATTAATATACATATAACTTTCTATACAAAACAAACAATATAATTACATAATTTACAATTTCCCGCCCAATGTACACCCTGGAGACGATATCTTCTGATTTATTCCAAAAATATTTTTTTTAGTCTGTATACGAATTAATTTAATAGGATTTAAAATAAAAAGGTGTGGAATGTAGAAATTACTAGATAAATAAAATAAACATACATCTTAAATAATGATATTCAATAAATAAAATCAATTGAAAAAAAATTCTTCTATACTTTACTGACAAAATAAATAGTATGTTAACAAATTTTGTTGATAACTCGCTTCTTTTATTTCCGACATTACCTCAATAATCTGTATTTTTGTGAGTTTACAAGAAATATATTAAAAGTGAATATTGAATTAAAATTTTCGATCAACACAAATAAATTAAAGAAAATAAAATTTTAAAAATTAGAACTAAAGTTACATACATAAATTCATAAGTTTTTTTTATTATAAATCTAATAAAATACTAGGGATGTTTTGATTATTATTCACATACGTCCTCCATCTTTTGGAGTAGGCAGAAGACTTAAGGATTTTCTCCGTTTTCCATTTTCATTTAATTTTAGAATTTTAACATATTATTTTATTTAAAAAAAAGCGGTCTATGTGAAACATATTCTATACAAAATTGACCAAAACTACTGACTACATTATCTACACATGTTAGGCCAACATCTATATTAATAATTTGAATATGATAAAAAAATCTATAGGGTTTTTAAGCCCATGTTAATTAGGACCTTTGGGTTAATGTTTAAAGTTTTTTATAATTATTTTATCCGAACATAGTAAATATATTTTTTCTATAACTCATATGAATATGTATATAAATATAAAGTTTCCCTCCCGTAAAGCATATTAACAAATAAACCAATTTGTATTATGAAATTTAAACGTTAAGAGGTCTGGTATGACACAGGGGCGCAATAATATGTGCTTTGCACAGGAGCAAATCGACAGATTGCAGGTTCGAGGTAATATTTTTTTTTATATTTTCAATTTCACGCTCCGTAAGCGAGGCAAGGCGGGGCTTTCAGTTCCACCACCCAATACGCAATGCCTCCAGACCTCCTCACATTCACTGGAACTGCCTTAATGAGTTAAGGTTCTGCCTATTATGTGCGGGATACAGCAAAAAGCTAAAAATTAATAATAAAAAGCTATAAAAAGAATCTATACAAAAACACCGTCGTCTTATCTGTCACGTATCAACTACACCACAACAGTGTCAAAAGAACGCATATTAGCATATAAAAAAAAGTAAAAATACTTAAATTTTAAAATAAAAATCCATATAAGGAAAATAAAAAAAAAACAAAGGTATCTCAAATCAGTAGTTTCCTTGAAGCGCAAGTGTCAACGCTCGCGTTACGCTATCGCTCCTAGGCCGTAGAATTTATCTAGATTTTGACACGGACGTGGACTGGATATAAATTATGGATGTATAATAAAAATATATATTTTCTAATTATTACATATAAGAAAATCTGACCTGAGTGATTTCAATTCACATTTTAAAAATATTATTTTAAAATATTATATAATTCATAATTTTTAAAATATTATAAATCAAGTTATCTGAAACTATATCGATATTAACAAACTTTTTTTTAGATTCTCATTAAAATTGACCCAAAGGCCGTAATTAAATTGTAATTAATTTCAATAAAGAAAGAAAAAAGAATCGGCTAATCTCACTTTATTTTGTACAAAAAACAACATCGAATAATTAAAACGTCTCATATAAAATATTTAATGTTTCATAAAATAAATTACAACCAAGTACCTATATTGGCGTCATCTTGCTATCCTTCTTGAGTAGACATAAGCGCATCAAAATCTGTCACTCCTTTCTCACTCACTGTACCAAAATAACTCGAGAAGTTGAATATACTTGAATCTTTAACATTTACATTATCTGTTGAACCAAATTGAGCTTGTTTATGCGTGTGCATAGGTGTCACATTTGCACTTAACGATTTTTGGGGTAAAAGTCTTGTTTCTGGTGAAACTTCTAGAACCTTCTGTTCTTCAGGATCGTATAGAGTCGCGTCTTTTTCTGATATTTGTTTTATATCATTGTACGGGTTGGTTATGTATTCGTTGTATAAGTCTGTTTGATCAGTAATTTCTGGTGAAATAGGTGGATCGTTAGGGGGTTCTTCGTTTGTTTTCTCACGGTAGATTGTCGGTGGCTGACTTTGTATGGAAATGCCGATCGGTGTCGATATCATCTGCATTAATGTAATGAAAACATATTTTTAAATATATTTAAGACATGTACCATAAAAAAATTACTATAAATTAAATTCATCAATTGTATTGTTCAATTCACTATTTTATTTCATTGGTGCAAAATGTTAGGGAATTATTTCCATGTTTCCAATGTGAAATTCCAAAAATAAACTAAAACTGACACTGAAAAACAAACTAAAACAATTGTATATAACTAAAAAAATTGTCAATCATAGTAGTTTTTATTATGTGGCAAAGTATTAAGCAAAGCTAACTTTATGTTTAAATACATTCAAAACACCATATATAATAAAATCAACTGTCATAATTTCATTCTAAAAATTAATCAATATGCGAATGCCTCGTGACGCTGTGGCATAGGGTGGGTTGTGGACTACATTCACATTCACAAAAATTAATTAATTACTTTAATTTCTTTACACTGGTTACAAGATAAAGCGCCGTTTTGAGTCAAGGTACTCAACACGCAATGTTAAAAATTAGATGAAGTAATGTATTTACACTAGGATCCCTCTGCCTATCCTACAGCGGGATGCAGCGTGAAATAAAAAAACACATTAAATAATAACATATCAAATATATCATACAACATCCTCACCTCATTCAAAGGCTGCAAGAGCACAGAAGACGTCAATCCACTTTGATCATAAAGCGAATTTCGTATTGGCACCATTCCACTCACCGCTACCGGGCGCACTATTGGCGGTTGGTTCACCAACATGTTGGCCGACTGGCCCACAAACATGTTCGGCGATTGGACCAATATATTCGGCGATTGGACCAACATGTTGGGTGATTGGGTCAAACTGTTGGACCCGACTAATATGTTAGGAGATTGTATGGGATTAAGCTTAGTTGGGGCGTTTGTTGGCGATTGTTGTGTTGGTTGTTGTTTTTGTTGTTGTGTTTGTATGTTTGGTATGTTGGTACTACTGACTGGTACAATGGGAATAAGTGGTATATTTGGTACTTGAGTGGGAAGGGATTGTGTAGAGTGTTTCATGTTGTCATTTGCTGTAAATAACAGAAATATTGTTTACATATCAAACAACGGAAAGGTTTTTTAAGTACGGATTTTGTTAAGAAAATTATAAATAAAAAAAAATAATTTCAAATATTTTGTTAAAATATATATATAGATACTCAAATTATTCAAATTATAACTTTTGAAGGTAATCATATATTCTTTACATGAACATTTAGAAAGAACTATTTTAGTTAATAGAAAAAGTAAATACCGTCAGGGAACAGTTCTTCTTTTAAATTTGGTAGAAATTCGCTTATAATGTCCCATGTGATGTACCACAGTTCATTGTAACCATCTCCGTTACTGAATATCTGGAATATATCAACAAATTGTAAATATGAACAATCTTAACTTTCGATTTTTTATACGAGGAAATGTGGATAGGATTTGAACACACCGTATATATAATTTATATAGTTTAAAAACAAAGGAAACAAAAAAATCATGAAATAAAATATATATACTTTATTATCGTTGTATTTATATAGTATATTACCGTATTATTAAGACGAATAATTTATTATTTTATTTTTTAAGCACAATCCTTTTAAAATATATTTATCATATTTGTACGTCGTTATCGTCGTTATTACCAAATAAATGACAACACGCCTTGGGGATGAAATGCTCGCTCCAGTCTATTGCAAAGGTATGTCACAAATAATGAAATGTGTATTTGTATAAATTTGATTTGAAATATAAATTTTGTAGCCTGGTTCGTCTCAGTCTGAGGCATGAACTTTATTGAACTGGTAGTAAATTTGAAGTTCAAAAACTAAACCATGAAACTTCTTACTTTGAATAAAAGTCTTTGACTTTGATTTTATGTGTAAATACAAACACTAACATACCTTAACAGAATGCATAACAAGCAACATATTCTTGAGTGACTCCAACGCTGCTTCCCTCAAGGGCTCCGCCGGCGCCGCGAGCAGGGCTCTTTGGACACGCACTACTCTGCACCACAGGGATGCGAACGATGGACGACCGCTTAGTGCCGAGAGGTGTTGGAGAAACACCTGGATAGATAGTGTGAAAAAATATTATAGAAATATTAGTTGTTAATATGATACATATAATTGTATAAACACAAAGAAAAGTAGCATTATACTCCGTTAAGGGTTAATAAATTTTCGTAGAAATGGGAACAACAATTTTTTCAGGACTTTGTGTCTTTAAAGGTAGAAATTATATAACCATCACCGCTGCATCTGCGCGGGGTCGTCGTACCTTGCACATGACGGTGTCGGCGCGCGCGGCGGCGTCGGGGCGCCGCGGGGGCGCGTCCAGCAGCGGCAGCAGGACATGGTGGAAGCACGCCTCCCAACCTGCGCCGCCCAGCGCCGCCAGCGCCGGCGCCAGCAAAGCCCGCTGGAGGTACGCTATGGCGCTGTTTGCTACCTGTGACAGTGATAGTTACATTAAAGTTTCCCGCTTCCCGCTGTATCCTGTATGTAGCAGGATGGGCCGAGAAATTCTAGTATGAAGAAACTTCGCCCCCACTTTCCACCGAATTCTGGAAGCATTGCGTGTTGAATGGTAGAACCTAGGCATCGATACCAGAGCGAAGAATTTAAATAAATATGTTATTTGGCAATTGAGGATTCTCGAGTGGAGATCGAACCCACAACCAGTCGCGTTACAGTTACACTTTGTGCCCCTGCGCCACGACTGGCGTCACACTATAGTATATTTTATAAATTTTAAAAATTACCTGCTTCCGCCTGTCAGTACAGAATTCTGCAATTCCTTGTAATAATGGCTTCCAAGCCACTTCCCACAAATCATATTCTTCAGCTGTTTATATGAAAAATAATTAAATTAAACATTTAGTAATAACTACCAAGATAAAAAAAAAGGAAAGCATAATATACTTATTGCTTTTAATTTATTTCAGTAAGTTATGTGTCATTGAATTAAACATTCATTTTAAATTATATTCTTATTTCATTTAACTGCACACTGTGTCCGGCACATAGCAGGGTAGGCAGAGGGAACCTAGTGCTAAGACAATAACTTCCGTTCCCCATTTTCCGCTGAATTCTGGAGGCATTGCGTGTAGAGTAGCGGAAAATATTAAATATTTCATTTCCTTAAGTGGGATTAGAACTTGCAAAGTGTTGCGTTTGTAGTCAGTGCGCTAAAGCTGGCCTCATATTGTTATTTGTTTGTATAAATTCGGAAAGTTTTCTATTTTCTCTATTATAGTGTAAATAAATCACCTTGTCCCTGATCCGCTTCGTCTCTCCACCATTTAAATATCTGCGCAGTGCGACTGTGTAGCGTATGCATTAGGTCTAGTAGCTGAAATAAAAAACACATTTGTATAATAGTTAAATCTTAGAAAATTAATTAAAATAAATACAAAAGTAATACAATTTGATTAAATATTTGTGATACAGCAAAGCTAGCTAATTGCATAGTGCTTATATGAGTATAATAATAGTATACAATACATATTAATTTTATTATAAATCAATAGAAGTTGACTAACAGTGTCTCTATGATTTAGTAAAACAAGTTCATTAAATATATAAAATTTTAATAGCAATTAATTTTATAGCTGTAATATGCTATCTCTATGTTTTACTTTTAATATGCTAGTTAGCAGTTATTTTTAACGCTTCAGGTAAGCTACCTAAAATAAATATTTTGGCAAAATTCGCTATAAAACTTTTAATTTTATTTTAGTACCTATTTATAGATAGGTAATAAATAAATAAAATAAAAAGCCTTTTATTTCTTGCATCTTTAATCTTAACAATTAATTTTGAACAAAATTTGATTCAAACTTAATTTGTTTAATTAAAAGGTGTGCACGTGTGTACAGTACAGCCGATGACGTGACTGCCCTGAAGTTAGCTGTCAATAGCGGCGCAAATTTAAGTCTAAATTTTTTTCCTACTTCGATTATTATCTTTCCTAGCTTTAGGGCAGCTACGACTTGTCGACCGTACTATAATTGTAAGCAGTTTTAAATACCACGCGAAGCAATACCTGAATGCTGACCATGTGGTAGTGATCGAGGGCGTCTTCGTCATCGCTGGAGTCACTTCGCCGGCGGCGACTGCGAGATCTGTCGTCGTCTGTTTTGTTGGTTTTACCTGGAATGTATATAGATATATATACATAATCATCATTATGATGTCCAGCCTTATTTGTTTTAGCTTCATGCTGTATTCCATAGTAGAAAGTGAGAATCTGAGAGCCTAGTGTAAAGAGACTTCGTTCTTCATTTTCCACCGAATTGCGTGCATTTATTTATTTATTTAATTATATTTTATTACGGAAACAAACGAACGACGAACATTGCGCCGCATTTAGCAGATTTCGAGGACTTTTTTGTATAATTGTACGCAAATAGAGGAGCTTGCAGAGGCAAGGTGACCATTAATCAGGATTTCATTAGTGTTGCCAGTCCCAGGTATTGCTCCTCACTCCTCACACTAGTACAGGCACTAGTAATAAGCGGAGGGCGTGGTCGTGGGTGACTGACCGGCGTGCAGCGTGGCGGCGGCGAGCAGGCGCACGGCGCGCACGGCGGCGCGGCACGAGTGAGGCGTCACGTGCGCTACGTCGCGGATCACCAGCGCCAGCGCTTCCGCGCAGCGAGCCAGGGCACTCGCGCGGTGCGCACGCAGCGACACTTGGGACAGCTCCGCCTCGAGGGACGAGAGAGTTGTGTTGGCTTCCGTTTGGTTTGGACTAGTGTTGTTCTTTACCTGTGGTGAATAAAATTATTACAAAAAATGTACAAGGTGTCTTTATCGTGACCACTTTAAATAAAAGCTAGATTTTGCCAAAAAGTTTAAAAAAATATTTTCAAACAAAATAAATAATAAAATTATCTTCGTAAAATATTATATAAACTCCAATTGTTAAGAATGACGTCATGACGTCATGACGACAGACAATAACCTGTCAAAGTGGCAATGTCGCAGACGAACGAAATTTTATTACAAAATAAAGGTAATTGTGCGGCAGTCTGGTGTTACACGGGGTCATGGGCGGCGATGAACAATTACCATCAGATGACCCGTACGATGGTTTTTCTTGTCTTTTCCATAAAAATAATAAAAAGAGAGATATTCCTTTCTGGTTCGGGTATGTTTTTTTGATTGAAAAGTGGCAGATCGGCAACGTTTAGTAGTATTTTTGTGGTAGTAGAAGTTTACGTCATTGGCCTATTCATTAAAATATTCATTACTGCCTCACACGTAGCAATATATGTATATAAAAATCATTAAATTAAAATAATAATTCTACGTCTAAACTGTTGACGAATCTTGATTATTTTTTTTTGAGGTACTGGTTTGAAATGTTTTACTCTATATTTTATAAAAGGAGCGCAGTGGCTATCACTCGGTATATTTTTTTTATTATAACATTTATTTTATTTTTTTAATACTCCAAAGAATTGTAGACTTTATTATTCAATATCAACTTACAAGTATCCAACCCTGTGTTTGCGGGGAGTGTGAGAGCTCGCTCTCTGACGAAATGCTGGTGGGTTGTCTTTCACTTTCATCTTCTGAACCTTCAGACCGACTTGAACCTGGCATATATAAACAAAAAGTCTGAAAAGAGTTTAGTCTGGGAAACGATTATATCAAACCTATTTTAACTTCCCTATTCTAAAATATAAATTTCGGCAAAGTTGCAAAAATAGGAAATTCTGTGCCATAACACTAGATTCCTTATGCAGACCTCTGATGAATTATTATGTTTAATTTGAAAAACAAATGCAGTGTTGTGTTTTCTAAATTTTTCAAAATCGGCGTTCATGCCATATTAAAAAAAAGTCCTTAAATAACGTCCTCCTTTCTACGTCTACAATGCCATATATAAAAAAGGCATAAAGCTCCACACCAGTGTTATAATGGTGTGAAGCGGAGTGCGGCGGCGTACGGGGCCACGCACCCGCGCCCGCTGCCGCCAGCAGCGCCAGCAGCACGCCCCACTCCTGCGCGCTGTGCACGTTCTGCGCCGATGTCTTCACTAACTCGTACAGCCCACACGATATCTGGAAGGGAGTCTTCAATTATAATTTCTTTATGTTCGCATGTATTGCTTATTATCTTAAATGTATTTTTTACTAGATCACAAAATTTTATTAAAAATAGTGATTTTTGTTGCAGACAGTATTTGAACAGTCACAAAAGAAATCTATACTAATATAATAAAGCGGAAGAGTTTGTTTGTTTGTTTGTTTGTTTGTTTGTTTGTTTGTTTGAACGCTAAGATCTCTGGATCTACTGGTCCGATTTTCATTGTTTTTGTTTTGTATGAAAGCTGCATTCTTCAGAAGTGCTATAAGCTATATAACATTACATTACACATATATACTAATATATTTTAAAGTACATTCTAATTTGACATGCAATTTATTCTGCCATGTTAATAACAACCGTCGTTGCTACGCGACCGCTACCGCGACGTTTTGATATTCATCCTTATGAAAATAAATATAATAGTCACTTTTAGCATTTTATCTAGATTGAAATTATAGTTTACTGTATAACATACTAATAAATAATTAAGGAGATGTCACTGATTCCAAATGACCTAGCCACCTAGCGGGCGGCCCAGTATGACCGACGCGAACGGGCAGATGACGTTGACGATTTTATAAATTTTCATACATTTTCGAACTTTATTTGCTGTTTATAATTAATTTAAGGTACACTTTGGTTCTCTTCTTATTTTATTTGATATTGCCCGCTAAAATTATCCTACTTAATAGAGAGAAATGTTTAGTTATTTCGTAGAGTCGATAGCTATGTACGCACGCACGGAAAACTTTAGGTACTTTTTCTAATATTAAGAATACCTATCCTTTAGTTACTTTTAATAATAAATATTCTTATAGTTGAAGCAGGCGTAGCCGCGTCCGGGTCCACTAGTATTACTATAAATCTATTAAATAACATAATCACTACACCATGCATATACATAATTATGTATACAAACATAACAATTAAACTTGCTAACAGAACAGTATACAACCGTGAACATAAGAATGGGGGAGCCAGGTGTACTGTCATCCAAGCGTAGCTTAACGCAGTAAAACTGTCAATGATTTCTCCAAGATCCCAACAAATTCTTACTATTCTTGCACACACACATAAACACACATACACTTACCACATCCGCCTGCTGATAGAACAATCTGTACGGCAGTCTATACAACAGAGTCAAATGCGCCAGCAGCGGCGGCGCACACGCCTCGCATCTCATCAGCCGTGCGGCTAAGCGCAGTAGCGCCGTCAAAGACCGCGACAAGGCCCAGCTCCCTCCTCCCCCTCCACTGTTGGCACTCCCCCCTCGGGTACCTGCCCATCGGACTACAGCTTCTGTGTGAGGACCTGCGGTGTCCCATAGTGACATTGCTCGGTCTCTGAAGTATTAAATGTTTTATACATTATATTAGAGACCGCCATGGCACAGTGGTACAGCGGCGCAACAGTTGTAAGTTCGATTCCTACTCAGAGTGATGAATTATTTAATATTTTGATTTCCTCACCCAAGTAACAAGACAAAGATGTGGAGTTCCGCTACTTAACATGCAATGTGTCGGAAAAATCGGCGAAGAATGAGAAACTGAATACGTAGCCCAACCTATCCCTGTTATACAGGCTTTTATAGAGTTGTTAAAACTGTGGTTTCATTTAAAGTGGTGCTGACAATTCCACCCTGTATAAATTTATTGACAGTAAAGTAATGTTATTATAAAGATAACTAGGATCAAAATGAGTTTAGTTTAATATTTTCATTTGAAAATATTATATTTTAAGAGCACCTAATGTCGCACGATTTTGATACTAGTATAATTTCTACTTAACAAAACTAACACTAACAAGTTATACAAAGTTAAAATATTTATCTTAAAAAATATTCTTAAGTAAAATTTTTTGTAATTGTTATCCAATATCGATTTTAAATCAACGATTTTGTAAAATCAAGAAAAAATCATTATTATTATTACTATTTAAAAAAAATTACCGATTCTGTACAAGTGTCTGCACCAACAACTCCAAAAAAAATACAGTAATATCTTCTAATTGTGGATTCATTTGTAAGCTCTCCGCATCCGGTGGAGCACCAGCCGCTACCATTGCGCGAATTAACTCCTGTAATTTGTTCAATTTTATGTTTGTATTAACAAGAACAATAAATTATATTACAAAAAAAAATACAACCAAAAATTACTAATAGCTTCTAGAGTCAACATGATAATTTAAAAATGTTAACGCGTTGGTCCTGTTTTTGATTCTGGTTTGGAGGAATTATTATTTTCAATTTTCTGGTGGGAAAGAAGACATGACACGGCGTTGAGATTCGCAGCTAAAAACGCAATATCTCGAAAAGCGGGGGACGAAGTCTTAACGTAAGGTTTCCTTTACCATCCCTGGTATGAATGTGTCATATATGCAGTTAAAAAACAACCTAGAATTTGATTACTTTTTCTCTAAAAGTTTATCACTATAATTTTAAATTATTAAATATATATATACCATAAAATATTATAAATGTCAAAGTTTGTTCCACTTTCAACCAAAAACTACTGAACAGATTTAGATGAAACTGTACAATAATACAGCTTATACATGCATCAGAATAACAAAGGCCACAATTTATGTAAAGATTTTTTATAATTCAAAATATAACAACACGTTTAAGCGGGCGAAGCCACGTTTAGGTTGTCAGTTAGTACTAAAAAGACGACATTGCCATTATTGTATTGATGACGTCATATCGGAAAATATACATGGCAAATTTGAGTCTATTACCACAACGGCTCGTTAGCTCAGCGGTTAGAGCACCCATCTGATCTGTTAGTAGTGGCGGTCGGGGGTTCAAATCCCTCACGAGCCTAGACCTTTTTTTACTTTTCTTCGTTCGTTCTTATTAATATGTTAAAGAATTTTAATATATTGTACTTTAATCTACTAGCCAAGAAGTTTTTTTTGTTTATTTTCTGTTTCTTCTATTAAAAGTGTATATTAAAAATATATTTTCATAAAATTTGTATATTAAAACGCTGTAATGAAAAAATAATACCTATTCCTGTAGAATAATTAATCAACTTTTTAAAGAGAAGAAAAAAATTATACTTAAAAATTTTATCCTTTTCTTGAAAGGAGGGATCTTTCTAAGAATCTCTATAACCTATAAAATAACCAAAGAGTTAACATTGATTATCACATATTTCGAAAAAAATACTTTTATTTCTATGTAAAATATAAACAAAAACAAATAAACACCTGTAAACTCTCTAGTTGCAAGAACTTGGTCTCACTAATGAGCAGTCCGGGGAAATTACATTGTGCGACACATTCTATGGCTGTGTCTATTAGTGCTCTCTCGTGCGGTGTCGGTGCTCGGATGGCTGTGAAAATGTTATAATATAATAAAAAATACGAGTTACAAATTGTTTTATAATATGTTTGTTTAGCTTTACTACTCTAATATGTGTATAATACAGAGTGTATCCTACACATCTTAGGGTAGCCAAAGGTTCCCGGGTTTTGTTTCCCCCACTCGGGGGAATTTATTATGTTAATATTATCGCTCTGGTAGATAAAATGCGGCATTGAGTCAAAGCATTTGTTAGCAATTAGAGCAGATAATGCAGACCGGAAATGGGCTATTTCATCGAAGTTCGTAGCGTGGAGCTGATTAAAAATAAATTAACCATTTATTGATTAAAGTACTAAAATGCCACAGTACAAAAAACAATAATTAAGGAAATATACTTACAACTCTCTCCCAATGCTATATAAGAGTATATGCTGGAAAGCAACCCGCTATCCGATCCTCTTGCCACTTCGCGGATAAGCGACACTTTGCCTTCGGGTGCTAAATAATCTTCCGCTTCTATGAGACACTGTAACACGAAATTAAATATTTTTAAAGTATGGCAAAATATTGAAATATTTAACTTATAGTTAACTTATAGTGTCATATTAGATTGTTCTTTTTTTAAATACTTTTTTTAGCCTCTACTACCTTAGGTAGTAGTCGTCCAACAAACAACGCAGTAAGTATCTCCAGAAGATGTCTCCAAGCGTCCCGAATGTAATCCGCGTGTCGCGCCGCCACAGCACACGCACGCCGGAGGGCCAATTGTGCTTTGGTTGATTGTCCTAAAGATACCCCTGTTAAACCGAAAAAAAAAACAGGTATATAGTATATAGATTGTGGACATTACAATGTCTTATTTTATCCTATTTACAAAATATTACTTCATTAATTTACTTAAAAATAATAATCACATCATTAAATGATACGATCGAGGCATCGTAATAAGGGCATTATATAAAAATGTTTATTTTAATTAAGAAATAAAATATTCTTAAGTCCTAATTTCAACAAAGTTCCTTAAATAAATAATATTAATCAAATAGACGAAAATAAAAAAAACCAACATCATATCAACGTTCAAGAGATCACATTATCTAGTACCGCAAAAACTAAAAAAAGAGCCTAAAAGACCCACCAAAGAAAAATTTTAAACTTAAAAAACATACCAATCGCAATATAAGAGCTGTAATTCTGCGTCAACAGCCCAGTAAACTTGCACAGCGTCAGCAGGAGCGTGTCAAGCGTGAGCGTGTGTGGCGCCAAGCGCGCCGCCAGCGCCGCGCAGCGCTCCAGGCCAGCCAGTGCCAGCGCGCAGTCCTCACCCTGAGCGGTGGGCGGGTACGCGGATAGAACGGCTAGGGCGGGCGGTTGTGACCTATTTATATAAGTTAGTATATAATATTCCGTATACAATATTTAAAAATCCATTCAACATACTATAATTAAGATTGGAAAATTAATTATTTTAATTTTTTAGCTGTTAAGAACACAAAAAAAGTGTAGTGAAGTGTCTTAAGATGAAAATTCGAAATAGAAATACCTCTTTAGAATAAAGATACCTCTCAAAGGCGGCAGACAGCGCGGCCAGTGCAGGCGGCGCGGCGGGCGGCAGCAGGCGCGCGTGTAGCGCGTGCGGGCGGGGCGGCGCGGCGCGGTACGCGGCGGTACGCGCGCGCCGCTGCAGGGCGCGCCATAGGTACGCGTCACGCAGTGGACCCACGCGCTCCGCTGGCATTACCATTTCCTCGTTTCTGGGTAGAATCGTGAATATTGGCTCTTTAATTAGTACATTATTAGAAAAAAAATGTCGCCAGTTTAATTTTTAATTGCGGGTACTATTGGAAATTATATAACCTATGTCGCTATCAGTACTATTCTGACGAAAGATGTCAATCATTCTAGTTGTTTGAATTATAAGCTATACTAAAGAAATAGGCATATATACATACATACCCTTAATTAAAAAATAAAACAAAATATTAAACCACTCACTTAATAGCATGATAAATAAATTCCAACATGGGTTGTTCAAAGTCGTCAGAACCATTACAGCCTCGCAGATTCCTCACAAAGTCTTCAACAGTCATGGGCGGGTTCATTTTCTTAGCATTATTGTTGTGTTGGTCCACGTTGAGCATGATGACGGCGTACGCGAGGCGGAACGCAGCATCCGTGTTCGCGAACGGCTCGCCGTTTGTGCTCTGGATTAAATTTTATATGAATGGAATTTCAATTTTGTTAATAGTTATTGTCGATTTACTTATTAAAAAAATCAAATAAATTTCAATTTAAAATATTTTTCAACGAAATTAGGCCTTGAGATCAATTACCTTTACAACAATACAACAATTTAACACAGAATGTTTCAGATATGGTTGGGTAAAGGTTTTGTGTGTGTGTATTATTGTTATTACTAACATGCCATCTCTCCGCGAACTTCTCCATGACGAGCGATATAAGGGGGGCCTCGCCGGGCAGCCTGAATGTCTCGAGGTAGTGGCGGAGTGCTATGTCAAGGCGAAGGCCTGTATAGTCGAAGGAGCACGCGAACGCTGTGAGGATGCTGGGGCCAGAGTCCTCGTCTCGAGATGAACGTTTACAGATGTATTCACCTGGGGATTTTAAAAATGTTGTTTATTTTTTCTTAAAACAATATAATTTCTTTTCTATATTGAATAAAAAATAAATTAATTAAAAAGTAGAAGCCTGAAAATACGACAAATACTGATAGATACCATTACTAAGAATGAAATATAAAAGCTCTTAACAATTATATGTTTGATATTTTTTTACACTAGTATTGCATCATTACTTGAGTGCCCTGAAAATTTGTCACAGAATGTGTGTGACAAATTTCAGAAACATTTATATACAAAAAAAACGGAACAACAAATAAAGCAATATATGATACATACCAATCTGTTTCTTATCTAAATCGGGGTTCTCTCTTAAAAACATGGCCACTTGGTGTGGGTCGAGCGGGGTTGTGAACACACCGTGCTCCATTAAAAACTCTATACCGCGTTCGGGTTTTTGATTAAATAATTCTGTTCCTTGAGTTACCCACTGTAAACAAAATATGTATTAAAAAAAAATAAATGGAAGAGTTTTAGTGCAAGTTTGTCTTAGGTTTGGGACACAACATTTAGTGTACTGGAAGTAGATACTAAGCGTACAAAAAATAGAGCATGCAATTTTATTTAAATTAACCAATAACGATGTCATATTATTTTGTGTTTCTCCAAGCAAAAAATAACTATTAACAACTCAATTGTCAAAAACTTTAATATTTAAGCCCAACCTTAAAGTCCCAATGAATAACCCAAAAAAACCAGCAATAATAACCTTTTTCATATCCCTAACATGGTCCAATTCAGCTTCAGACGGCAAATCCGTAGACACTTTCAATCTACTCATTCTACCACCACTAAAGTACTGACTAATATCGTGTGTCACGTGGTCACTGACCACCGATACATCATCCATACCACCTAGCTCTAAAGTAACGTGACGAGGCTCTATTTCTCTCTCTCTCTCATTATTTTCTACTATTTCTATTTCTTTCTGCATTGTGCCCACCTCTATCGCCTCTATTATAGTCAATATGGCTTCTAACGACATTGTATGTATGTTGTAAGCTGTTGACGAAACAACATTTTTCGATAATAACTTAGCTAATTCCTCGAAAACATTGGTACAATATATATCACAATCGAAATTTAAATATAACTCAGTACATAAGCCTGGTATTCTGAATATTTGAGCTAAATTTTCTAATGCGATATGATGTATTTCTTTTAATTCGTAAATTGATTTAGTAGTGTCGGCGGATACTAATTCTATGATTTTCTTGAAGAACGCCTCCATTTGGTATTTGAGGTGGACTCGGAGCGCTTCTAAGAGTAGGAACCAGATTTGTAGATCGAGAGCGAATATTGGTATTCTTTCTGTGTCTAGTAACTGAAACATAAAATATATATATATTAAACTGTTGAAATAAAAAATAATATTACATTGAATATTTGTTTAATTTGTATTAATTTAATTTTACAAAAAAGTTGTATTTACAATAAAAGAGATGCCAATAAAATAAACTTACTAAAACAATAGTATAAGAAATTCGACACAATTCAATAAAACTTGATAATTCAAAGAGGAGCGAATATAAATCCAAATTCGTTTTTAAATATTGCTTTTAACATACTTATGTTACAAAAACCTACACTAAAAAATATTAAAAACTCACACTAAGTAAATTCCTACACAATGGATCTTTCAACAAGTACAACAAAGACGGTCTATGTGCTATGTGGTCGGCGCCCACTTCTAGGGCGGTGGATATCAGTGCAAGACCCTGCTGAACCATTTCCGTTGTGTTCTGTTTATCATATGGATTACAGAGGGATATTAGGAATCTGGAATTTTAAAAAATGTTACAATTTTAGTATAAGTAGTAATAAGAAGAGGAGTGAATGATTTCTAAGAAGGAACCAAATTAGCAAACGGCGACAGCATTACAGAATATAATGTACAATCTAAAAAATATCCTGAAGTTCGTTTACCTGTAATTTATATTAGAAAATCATTTTTATCTAAAACAGCACATAAAACTTTTGTGACCTAAATATTTTAATCTTGAGAATATTATAAAAGTAAAAAAAAATACGTACATAAATTACGATCTAATATTGTTAAAAATTAATAATAAAAACTGTCTTTTGATATTTTAACGTTATGTTCCACAACTTGCTCGAATCGAACCTACAACCATCTTATCTGGTCACTAGACACTAACTAACCTAAACAACTCTCGAACACAAACAAGTCCATACGGCTGTAAGTTAAGTGACTCATCTTGCGGGGTAAATCTTATTCCTCTATGATTCACATATTCTTCTAATTTCTCTACATTCTCTGTTTGAATTTCTTCTTTTTCCTGTGGCTCCTCTTCTTTTACTTCTGAAATGTAGAGTTAATAGTAAATTACAATTAACAAACTTTAACACTTACATGGAAACAAATGAACAGTATGTACATGCTAAGAACAACCCTCATTTTGGGCGGTCAGGTATATAGTTCATTCATCAAGAAATAGTTTGTTTTATAAATGTTCTCTTTGCTCTATTCAAACATATAAAAAAATCTAAAAAAACCATACCACTCAAACCATAATTAAAAAATATACTTCCTAACCTTCCACCTGTACTTCTTCTTCCTCGCTCTTCTTCACCTCCTCACTACATTCAGTTTCAGTATTACTCACACACTTTTCTAATATTTGGGTAATGGACGCATTTTCATTGGCCAGGTCCATTGATGAGTGGCGCGTGTGTTTTTTTGGACTCTTAACGGAGTCCACAGGTTCTATCGTTATTTCCGCTTCGTTTAACAGGTTTTTGTCTTGGCTGTAAAAAATATGTGGATTTTAGTGTAAAATAATATTTTTTAATCTTCATAATATTTTGTAAACTTAGTGTTGAGACACTTCTTTTCCACTTTTTGTATAATATTCGAGACTTGGAGTGGCCGAACTCAACATTGCACTTTATCATTTCAACGTGAAAATAATAATTCATTCTCTCTAGTGAGAATTGAACCTATAATCGTCGCGTTTACGACAAACGCTGTGAAGTACTGCGTCACGAGGGCCTTAAAAGATTAAGGCCCTCGCGCTCATTTTTTCTAAAATTATTATACACAAAATTAATAAATTATTAATCACAAAATCAATATTATTAACACAATAGGTGTCACTTTAATATAATTTAAAATATATTATCTAAACATTAAAAAACAAATTATCTAAACAAAATAAATTTATTTTCATACTAACTTATGCTGTTGCACGGGACTCGGCTTCTCCACTTCCGTTTCATTGTCGACAGGTTGCTCGGTGATTGACGATTTCCTTTCCAAAGTACTTGTGTCTGTTGACATTGAAACATACTAATAGTTATTTGCCTATAGTGAACCCAACCATGCTTGTATATATATTATGTCATTATTTAAATTTTTGTGAAATAAAAGTATTCATTATTTATTTTATGTTCAAATTTATAGACAAATAAAAATATACTATATATGTTATACTTTACTATGCTTTTAATTTTGACGGCCTTAAATTATATATAAGTGTATATTAGTATTATATTAATTATAATTGATTAGTTAGTGTTGTATGGTTATCTACACGGCTATGGTATTGTTCGGTGGAAAATGGGGAATGCAGTGTCTTAACACTATATTCCCTTTTACTACCCTGCTGTGTGCGGGATACAGCGTGAAGCTAGTTATCTATACTGTTATGCACTTAATAAATTTGGGTTTATAGGTTTTCCCTGTGTAAATCCCGATCCCGCGGGAATTCCGGGATTAAAAATTGCCTATATCTGTTCTACAAACTTCTTTATCTTTTAGTGGAAATCCCATAAAAAATAGAGTTCGACGAGTTTAGAATAATTTTCTAATATATAATTACAGTAGAAACTCGATTATGCAGCCCTCATTTATACGGATTCACGATTATCCGGACTATCAACCGCGATAGTCATCCTTTATAATTAAATCTAAGTAAATTTATATGTAAATAAATGCGTACGTAATTTATATGTGTATAAATTATATTATATTGAAAAATGTTAATAATTTCTTAATATACGTTGATTTTTGTTGATTGAAGATTGTTGCTTTTGAAAATTTAATATACGTAATTACGTATTACAATTTTCTGACGCATCTGCACAAAATTATACATTCGATTATCCGAATGACTAACGACAACAATTTGTCCGGTTAATCGAGTTTCTACTGTAAGTGTATTCTTGCAGGAGGCGCCGGCACATAAGGGGTAACCAACAGCCTCCCTCCACAAAAATAACGTGCTGGGTATGTCTTGATGACCATACCCCGCGCGCCCGCAACAGCGCGCGCGCTATACAAGCGGCGAGCACCCTTTTTAAACATCCTGTATAAGATTCACATATTTATTAGAAAACACTGAACGCAATGATAGCGCGATTCAGATACGTACAACGCCATCTTTTGAGAATAGAGGAAAACACGATATTAAATTAGTTTATTCAGCTTTTCGATTCATTTATACTTCGCATGTTTAATAAATTATTAACCGAGGTTTTGTTTCCATGGTCAAATTCAAATAACTAAGATTTGTGACACAAGGCACATTTTAAGGTAGGTAACTCTGAAATAACTCATTTTGCATGATACAATGAATAAAATTTTAAATGGGAATTGAACCCACAACCTGTCACGTTTACAGTTGCGGGTTAGTTTATTACAATTTTACCATATTATTATTGAAAAAAACAATCCTAAGAAATTGCATTTACTAAATATAAATTTTAAAAAGTATTAAATTAACAATCTTACTGCTAGCTGTAGCCTTCTTTTTTGCAGACTTATCTCGTCTTTTTAAAGAAAGACCCACAGTGGTGAAGTTAGTGGCACTATCTTCCAGTGGAAACTGCGGCAGTCTCATGAAGATCAGCTGTGTCATATCTCTTAGACATTGTTCAGCATTGCGGCGAAGGAGCTCTAAAACAATATTTTTTATACATTATGAAAAGTAAATTCTATTCTGATAAGTAATTAAAATTATAGTTAAAACTCACAATATTTCATCATCATAATAAATATATGTAATTTTAAATATATGTTACAATTTTAATAATAATATATATATTTAATATATATATATTTAAAAATGTAAAATTTATTTCTCTTGTGTAATTAAATATATATAGTACTAGCGGACGCGCGCAGCTTCGCTAGCTTATTTAGGGGTGAATTCTAATAAACCATGAAACATGTGTTCAATGAAATATTTTTAAGAGTCTAAATTTCAAATTTTATAAAAACGGTGGCGATTTGAAGATTTTTCCATACAAACTTTCAACCCCATATTTGCATCCTTAGGAGGTGAATTCTAGAAAACCATGAAACATGTGTTCAATTAAATACTTTTAAAAATCTAAATTTAAAATTTTATAAAAATCGGTGCCGATTTAATTTTTTTTCCATACAAACTTTGAACCCTTATTTCACCCCTTTAGGGTTAACATTTTTCAAAATCCCTTCTTAGTGGATGTCCAGATTACGAAAGTAAACATTTGTCCAAATTTCACGTTTCTACTATCAGCGGTTACGGCTGTGCGCGCGTCTTATCTCAGTCAGTGAGGACAAGTCCTTTTATATATATAGATTATGGTTTATATTTATAGAATGAGTTTTATCATAAAAAATTTTTTACCTGTCAGTCTTGTTTCAAAGCATGTCCTGAAGCAGCTGAGCATAATTTCACAAACACTCTCATCAGTCAACATCGCACCTTCAGGACTCAGCATCAATGTACGAAGAACCTAAAAAAATACTACAATTTTGAAACGATACCATAGAAAAAGTACATATATATATCATCATCATCATCATCATCAGCCTGTCCTCGTCCTCTGCGGGCGTGCCATTGGAGAGGCCTATGTCCAACATATATATATATACAGGTGTCCCAGGAGTCAAGGATCGTTGTTCAGAGGAATTGTTGTTGTGCTCTAGTATAGTGTTAGTAGTATCTAATATTAAACTGCTAAAAAAAGTATATATATACATTTTTCAACTAAAATTTACTTAAAAGCAGAACATTTATAAAGCAAATAATGATAAGATAAAATAAGATAAATCAAAAGCACTGATGCAATTATGTTAATATTAAAATTAAATTACAATTAGTAACATTAATAACAAGTCAGTAGGACCGTGAGTGACAGTCTAACAAATATGATATTTGTGAGTTTGATTCCCACTCAGGAGAATAAGTTATTTAATTTCTCTGCAGCGGTGATAAAAGTGAATTATGTTAACACTAGGTTCTCTCTGAAGATGAAGCTAAGAAATGTTAGTTAAAAGTACCCATCACTTGTGGGGAAAATTGTTTAGCATTTAAACCTACACAAAACTTACTTGTAATATTTTTAATAGAACTACACCATCAGAAGAATGATCAGTGCCAACAAAACGGGCATGAGTTACGGCATCTGCTATGTCTTCCACTGTAGCAGGAACACTTGGATGTGTAGGGTCTAAAAATATGTAAGTAATTACTGGACTGTTCTCACTCTAATAGTATTTAAATAGGAAATTTAATTCTGTAAAGTTTAAATATAATTTAAATTTGTTTTTAATATAATTTTTACTGTGATATACATAAAGAAAAATACATTCAATTTAATAAGAATAATATAAACAGTGTATATTATAGGCAGTATAAATTGACAAAAAATTCTATATATGTGAAGTTTTTGCCTGTGTGATAATTGCATTATTAAAATGTACATTGTTTATACATATCTGTAAAACAGGAAACCTTAACACATTTTGTTTTACAATTCTTAAATTGCTAATATTGCTACTCAAAATAAACATATAAGTTTATTCTTACCGATTAAACCATATGATAGAAATTTATGTATAGCAGATAGAGCTAGACTAGTCACCGGTCCAGTAGTCTCTTTACTTCTGATCACTTCTAGGAAAGGACCTAAGTAAGTCGCAGGATCTAAGAGACGCAAGTCATCCACTTGGTTTAAGATAGTTTTCAAGTCTTGGAAGGTTCTCATGAGCACGTCATACTCCTCGTTTGGAAAAGAATGTGAGCCCCAGCGGGTGCTCCGTCGCATGGCGGTGACCAGCATGGCCATCTCGCCTTGCACCACAAAAATGCCATTGCCCGGTAAAGACATTTTTACTAATATTTCTTGTAAATTATCATTCACAACAACGACTTTTCGATATACGTTTATTGAATAATTACTCACAAACTACATATTGTTTAAAATTTTCACGGTAATGACATCACTGTTAAATTATTTGTATTTATTTATAAAATATGGTTTAATTATAACTAAATCAATAGGAATTTCAAAGTTGATAATAAAATTCCATCACGAATGAAAATCATATCATGTTGACGTTTCATAAATTTGATTACTGTATTCACCGCCAGGTGGCAGCTTAGAGATTTTGACTTAGATTCTTAACAATTTGCCATCCTTTGATCTATTAATCTATTTCATTAAAATTTATCGATTTTATTTGCAATGTGCACTTTGTCTTAAATAGTATTTTTATATAATGGTAACATTGTTAAAAATGTCGGACGACCGTGGTTTACTTCTATGACAAAATTTCGAAGATTAGAAATATTATATTATTCGTGACGTCTTAGAAATATTATAATTATTAGGTGTCACATGTAATTGTAAGTTTATAACATTCGTAATTATTAAACACACTATATCTTTCTAATAATAAGGTTTTCTTTTAGTGAATGTGCGTTGTCACGCGTGCAATGGTTATCGACACAGATTTGTCAAATTGTTCTTTTTGTGCTGTTGCAGTTATTCTTAAATGAGTATCTGATTACGTTGCAGGCGAATCCTAACCTAGATTAGCGCGACCATGGTTAAAAAGAAGAGACAAAGCGATCCAAGTGAAAATGGAGACGAATCCACGGAATCGTGCGACGAAACTATCAAGTCCGCATGTCCTCATGTAGCTAAAGCTGTAGACCTTGCGAAACTGAAAAAATCATTTAAAACTGCTGGCTTCGAGAAAGAATGTGCCGAGTGCAAAAAGAGTTCTAAGATCGAAGTCGCCGACCCTAACTATGAAGAAGACCTTACGTTATGGATGTGCCTACGATGCGGAAGCCAACTATGTGGTCGAGCACGGAACAAACACGCCCTCAATCACTTTAATACGCCACACTCTGACTGTCATGCTCTAACTGCTAACTCTACTACTTGGGAAATCTATTGTTACAATTGTAACAATGAAGTCACAGCCTCTAGCTCCAAAAAACTCCATGAGTGCATCGAATATTTGAAAAAGCAAGCCTCGAGCAATCCTAAATTACCTCCTATAGCTTTACCACTTGAAAGTCAAGGACCAATACTAGAATTAACAATGCCAGTAGAATCAATGTCACGAGATAAAGGCAAAGATAAGGCTATAGCTCTGAACTTGCCCAGAGTTCGTGGATTGACCAATTTAGGGAACACATGTTTCTTCAACTCTGTGATGCAGTGTTTGGTTCAAACTCCTTATTTATTAAATGTTCTTCAAGAGCTGGCAACTCCTGGAGAGAGGTTTACTTTACCAGGCGGTAAATTGAAGCTCAAAGCAGACAACAATAGTGATGAGGGCAAAGAAGTGGAGCTTCCACCAATAACAGGGCAGTTAGCAGAATGGGGAACTCTAACAAGAACTTTGGCTGAGACCTTAGCAGAATTACAAGCAGGTTAGTTTAATATGTTGTTTTCTTGAGTACTTAAAAAAATCATAAATTTCATTAGCTTGTATTTGTAGGAAATTCTATTAACTTTCTTAACAACCAAGTTATAGCATTGACATAGACAAGATCTTATTCTTTTTATTTATTAAGCCCAGTGTGATATTAACAAAACATGATAAATATAGGCATTGTCATAGATTACCATTATATAAAACTTAAATATTGAAAAAAATATTTAGTGCAAATGTTTCTAACAAGTGTAAATATTATGCAAAAAAAGAAATATCTTCTAAGTCAACCAAAATAGAATGTAAAATTAGTTTGACCTATTTTCACATGTAATGTGGTGTCCCAAAACATAATTTTAAATATCAACATCTGTAGCAATAACTCTAACAATCATGAATATGAATTTGAAAGAAAAATACACTTCAAATTTTTGTGATTCTGACTGTACACTTGTTAGTAATGGGTTTGATTCCCATGTGAAACTAAATTATTTCATTTTCCTCGCACTGGTAACAAAATGCATTAATGAGTTCTCCCACTCAACACATAATCTCTGGACAATTATGGAATTCATGGGGAACAGACTCTCATAACTAGCTATCTACTGCCTATTCTGCTATATATGATACAGAAAAAAAACTTTACAAATTTTAAAATAAAGTTATAATTGGAATATGTTTATTTCTTTTTAATTTCAATTTTATATCAAAAGTATTGCCTCATTTTATTTACTATGTACTTTTAAATAATAATCTTAAGACAACATAATGGCTAAAAATATATAATGAAATATTAGATAGTAGATATGGAAAAATGTATAAAGAAAATAAACAAATCTGGGAAAATATTGGTTCAGATACTTAATACTTGTTGTGGATGATTGAGGTTGTGGACACTATCACCATGCAGGGGACTGAATTATTTTCATTTCCTCAACTGGAAAGACACAATGTCTTGAATTTAGGTCTAAAGTGGAGATGAAGTATTTAAACATTATGTTCAAAATAGAGTTGAATTTCATGTGTAGTCATGATTTTAAAATCTGAATTATTATCATTATTCTTATATATATATTACTTATATATACAACACACTTAACACTGGGTTACCTCTGCCTACTCTCCTATGTATGGAAGACCGTGTGAAGTTGACATCTCCATTAAATCACAAAAGAACTACAAAAAGATACTATGGCTTCACATATTGTGTAAAAATAAGGCTTTAAATCTTTTAAATACTAAGTTTCATAATAAATAAGTCTATTAAAGGCTAGAAATGGCTAAATATATTCTGAAACATTCTGGTATATTTTAAATATACAGACATAGTAACAATATAATGATGTAATTTATTTAAATTTATAAATAAACACTTGTTATTCTGTTATTTAATTAATGTTATGTAGGCTAAAATGGCATGTCTACCTGTTTTCTGATAATACACATACAGATAAATTATTGCATATGACCTGTCTGACCTGTCCATCTGTGGATGAAACCATAGGGATAGGGAAAGAAAAGTGAGGCCAGTTGTAGCGCAGGAGCACAAGCATTGTAACATGACAGGTTTTGAGTCTGATTCACATTTGAGGGAATGAAATATTAAATATTTTCATTTTATTGCATCAGTAACAAGGCAAAATTTTCTTAGTAATGAGGTTTCAACACTCAACATACACTACCTTCAGAATTCGGCAGAAAGTGAGGAATGGAATTGTCTGAATGTGGATAGTTTCAAGTTCCCTGTGTACCTTAGTATGTACGAGATACAGCATGACGCTAAAAAAATTATTTTTTTAAGGTGAAGGTGGAGTGTACACACCCCGAAAGTTGCTATCAGCGCTAGTGAACAAGTTACCCCAGTTTGGTGGCGGCGACCAGCATGATGCTCATGAACTATTGCGACATTTGCTTGAGGGTGTGAGGTGAGAAATGGGGATTGATTTTTTTTTTACATTGTACTGATAGGCAATTGTAATGATGAAAAAAATATTTTTCTGAAATAATCTACAAAATTCAATATTCACTACAAATATATTATTTACATGTAATTATTACTACATAGATAACAATAAATGTAATGGACTTAGATCCCATTTTAAGGAATATTTACAAATATATAATATCACTAGCGGACCCGGACGCAGCTACGCCTGCTTGAAATATAAGAATATAATTTCTATAGAAATATAATTTCAATCTAGATGAAATGCTAAAAGTGACTTATATTTATTTTCATAAGGATGAATATCAAAATGACGCAGTAACGAACGCGGTCGCGTAGCGACGACGGTTGTTATTAATATGGCAGAATAAATTGCATGTCAAATTAGAAAGTATTTTAATTTATTAGTATATATGTGTAATGTAATATTATATAACCTATAGCACTTCTGAAGAATGCAGCTTTCATACAAAACAAAAACAAAGTAAATCGATCCAAAATCAAAGTAAGTAGATCCAGAGATCTTAGCGTTCAAACAAACAAACAAACAAACTCTTCCGCTTTATTATATTAGTATAGATTTTATTATACAAGATGTATGTACTTTAATAGATCATCTAAACTAAAAACATCTATATATAATGTCATTCATATCAAACATAGAGACACTTGTTTCCCAGGCAGTACAATATTTAACAGGTTTGTTTTACGGTGTATATTGCACATAGCATGGTTGTCAGAGGATACCTAGGGACCTAATGTGTTAAGACTCTCCATTCCCATTAAGACACTTTCGTTTTTCTAGAGGCATTGCTTTGTTGTTGAATGGCGGAGCTTAACGCCGCGCTTTGCCTCTTTACCGGACCGAGGAAACTTCAAAAGTGAAAATAAATTTTCACAGGTCCATTAATATAAAACAAATATTCTATTTCAAACTAAAAATAGCATTATGTTTTAGGATATCCTAAATTATTATATAACTTTAAGAGAACATTTCTTTTTCAGATCAGAAGATCTCCGACGGTATCAGTCTGTGATCCTAAGCAGCCTGGGCATGAGCTCCAAGGTGGACCCAGCCAAAGTGGATGGAGAGGTCAAACAGAAGGTGAAGTTCTACGGACAACAGGCCTCTGATACTATGCTTAGACCTGAACAGGTGTGTTCATTTATTTTCTGAAAAATATTTTATTTATAACCCATTTTGGCATGATGTGACAGTAGTACCTAAACATATAAATTATTTTCATGTCTCTTCCTGGTAATACAAATAATATAATACATTTTAACTAAATTATTACTTTAAAATATGAATAAATAAAATATTTTTTTTTTTCAACTAAAATAGGTCCCTAATCCATTTGGAAACATATTTCCACCACAACTAGCATGTCCAGATCTTCACTGTCTTGAAATCTTCATTATCTACATTACCTTCTTCATTACCAGATCTTATCTATGTAGATATTCATATTTAATGAATAAGTAACATCAGTCTCCTTTATCAAATAAGACCGTATTATCGCAGTTCCACAAGCGTGTACGTATGACTAAGCGCGACGGTTGTGGGTTCTAATCCAAATCGGGAAAATAAAATATTTAATATTTTCAATTCCACCATTTTACATGCAATGCCTCGAGAACTAGAATTAATTTAATTGAATTAGATTAACACTAAATTTACCATATATTTCCCATTCCAGGTGTTTCGAGGTTTCCTAGTATCGACACTAGAGTGCCAGGAATGTTTTCATCAGTCAGACAGAGTGGAATATTTTCTAGATCTTTCTCTCCCTGTGGCGGCGTCCAGACCTCAGCCCCCAGCTTTAGTGCGGAGGAAAACGCCTAATGGTGAAATTTTGACGCCTTTTGTTTATTCATTGTTGTGCTAAGAGGCCAGTTGTGGTGTAGGGGCACAAAGTGTGACTGTAAAACAGAATGATTGTGGGTTCGATCCTCACTCGAAGAGCTGAAATATTTATTTAAATTTATATTTACATTTCTTTGCCATGGTGTCCAGGCAAACATCCTCTACTCAACATGTAATGCCTCCAGAATTCGGTGAAAAGTGGGGAACGGAGTGTCTTAATGCTATTCCTAGATTACACTAGGTTCCCTCTGCCTACTCTCGTGTGTGTGGGATACAGCATGAAGCTGATTTTTTTAATGTAGTGCAGAGTAACAGTGCCCGACGTTAATTTACTAATCTGCCTTTTTTTCATTTTCTAATAATAATATAATTTTGAACAATATCTGTATAGTAAAGTTTCAATCAATTAAAGAAAACAATTATTTATAGCAATATAGTGGAACACCGAGCCGTTACGATTTTGTTATAAGTATAAATATAGATAGATTATCATTTCCTTGCTTGGGGCGAATTCCGCACTTTCAACACTGAATGTGTCGCAAATTTTGCGTGTTTTGGGGAATGGAGCTTCATAACACAAGGTTCTCTCTGCCTACCCTTTCTATGCTGGAAAAAACTATTTATGTAATGTATAATGTAATACATGTTTACTGTCATACTTAAACTAGTAGTGCATAATAAGATAACATTAATAAAAATATATTTCAGAAGAGAACACAACAAACAACCAGGAGGACAAATCTTCTAAGAATCTTACGCATGTTTTGAACAAACGCATAGCGGCCAGAAAAGCGGCTCGAAAGAATAAAGGTGCTTTAAATTTATGAATAAATGGCTATAAACAGTAGACATTGCAACTTTTAATGCTGTATGGAAAAAAAAATAAAATATAATTATGCTATTATTTTTATTTTGTTGTATAGCTATTACTAATTGATAATAATAACCATTAATATAAAAAATCGATATTTTTTTAAAAAGAAATGAGTATAAGTATCTTCAATTATATATCTTCTGTGTTCTAGGTAATTCATCCAAAGATAAATCAGGAGATGTAAATGGTAAAGAAGATGGTAAGTCATCCTCCGAACAATCAGATGCTGATATTGAAGACAATTTGGAAGATGTGCCACGGCAAACAGAAATCCATAATACAGCTGATACCCCAGCAGTAGCCCACACTGCTGCCAACTTTGCAGCCTACCATATGGAGTCAGGATATAGCACTGAGAAAGTTACCAGTACTGATTCAGTTAGAACAAGCCCCATTGATCTTGATAAAGAGAAAACTGATAACACACCTGAAGCTACTGATAAGGATGATGATTTTGGATCTACCGCTATTCAATTAGAATATAAGCCTTTGATAGCAAACTTCTCTAATCCGGATTCAGGGGTAGCAAGTCCAGAGAACACTAAGCATAATTCCACGGAAACTGTGGATAATGTAGATTCACCAATTAATGGAAAGGAACTGGGCAGCCATAGTTCTTTATCAAGTGAAATAAATCTAGATCTTTCTAGTCCTCAACATAATAAACTGTCTCCAGTCAAAAGTGATTATGAACGACCAGTGTCCAGGATAGCATTTGCCCCGGAATACTCCAATGAAGTTGTCTCCAGGGGTATCAGTATTCAAGCAAGCAGAGATCTCTTTGAGAACAGCTGGGAGCTTAACAATAGGAATGCTGACTCCTTCAATGAGATGAAACATGATGTGACAAATAAATTAGAGAAATTAAAACTAGACATGGATAATAAGCCGAAAACTTTACCTTCACCAGAAAAGATAATAGAGCCGCCACCAGTGAGACCTAAGATGGAGTTAGAGAACAATGTGACTCGGGATTCGTTGTCCTTCACGCGACAGAGTCCCCTTTCCCCGCGTTATGTATGCGACGAGGACGAATGTAGCGTACAGTCCTGCCTCAGTCAGTTCACTGCGTTGGAACTTCTGACCGGCAATAATAAAGTGGGCTGCGACACCTGCACCGAACGAATCAACGGTAAAGATGGCAAGACTGTCTATACTAACGCGACTAAACGCTTCTTAGTGTCAAGCCCGCCGGCCATCCTAATACTACATTTGAAACGATTCCAAATTGGACCAAGATGCATGTTCAGGAAAATGTCCAAACATGTCGATTTCCCAACCATTCTTGACTTAGCGCCGTTTTGCGCTATGGATAAATTAAAGAAGCTGCCTAATGTGGCTCGCGGACAGAACGAATTACAATATTCTTTATACGGTGTGGTCGAACATTCTGGAGGCATGCACGGTGGTCACTACGTCGCATACGTGAAAGTACGTCCGCAAGTCAAAGCGGGTGATCCTCGATGGTGGTTTTTGCCCAAAAGTGCGAATATTCCGGCTGGAGACGACGTAGACTCCGAATCCGACTTATCCGGGTACGAATCAGGTGAAGGTCCTCAGGCCCCCGCCGCATCAGGCAAATGGTACTACGTGTCAGACAGCATGGTGTCAGAAGTCAGCGAAGAAAAGGTCCTACGAGCTCAGGCCTACCTACTCTTCTATGAGAGAATCGTATAAAGTGATTGTTAAGTGAGTGAGTGTACGCTGTATATAGCTTTGGCTTCATCGACAGCGACGAGTGACGTCTTTACTGTTCGTAAAACGGACTTAGTATTATAATCGGATTTTAAAATGGCCGTAATCGCAATAATATATTATGTTAATCGACTTTTGACTTTAACTCTTTCTTGCGATCAGAATATATTTTTGAATGTCTGGTAAGAGATAGGATGTAGTCGTGTGACGTATATTGTTTGTTTTAATAACAATTAGGTATTTCACTTGATTCTAAATACACTTAAAGATTGTGATTATTAATATTGATATGTTATAGTAAACTGTCATGGTTCCTGTATGTTTTACGAACGGCAAACGTACTCAAGCAATGTTATGTTTAGTTGCTATATAATTATGTTATTGTTTAGACGCTTATCACTCACACAACACCTCTACATACTGACGTATTGTGGTCCGAAGGTGCTCCTACACAATAAAAAAATATTTCTTTAAACAAAATAAAACAGTAACTTATGTAATATTTTATTTATTTTTATTTGATTACTCATAATCCAAATTTCTATATTTCTTCATTCTTTCAATGTCATTTTCATCAAACATGTCTCATTACATTTAATTTACCAAATTAATCAAGAAAGCTTCATTCTACAAAAGAACTTAATCAAACTCTTAACAGTTTCATAAATATTAATAAACAGTAAAATTTATTCTGTACCAAATTTCTTCTTCTACATTGTGTTGGTGCACCTTTATTTATTTACAAAATTGGTCTCGGTTGGATTCCATTACCAATCAATATATATGTGAGGCCGTCGTGGCGCAGCGGCACAAGGGTGTGACTGCAACGCGACGGTAGTGGGTTCGATCCGCACTCGAGGACGTGAAATATTTATATACGTTTATATTTCCATTTCTTCTCTGTGGTGTCGAGACAAAGAGCGACGTTGAGTTCTGGCACTCAACACGCAATGCCTCCAGAATTCGGCAGAAAGTGGGGAACGGAGTGTCTTAACACTAGGTTCCCTCTGCCTAACCCTGCTGTGTGCGGGATACAGCGTGAAGCCCTTTTTTTATAAATGTACACTAGAAATATATTTCTCTGATGACGAATGAACCATACTATGACCAATGAAAAGTTGACCTAATGAAATATTGAACATGATAAAAAACATTATCACTCCAAATTCAATGGTACTTACTGTCTTCCATTGAAATATAAACATTTTATCATAGTTCTAATTTCTGCATATGTTAAGTATTAAATAATAGCCGGATTGGCGATTAGACATTAAATATCGTTTTTAATTGTAACAATTTGTTATGAACTAACCAGTGCCGGATTCAACCTACGCTCAAGTCACCAATAGCTGAATGAAAGGCGCTCGATCTCAATTGCAATCTAATTGAAAATGCAAAAAAATGATATACTATATATATATTATTCTGGAATATTTACGATATATAATATTATTATTTTCTAATAATAAGCAGTGTTAATCCGGCCCTGTCTAAACCTATTCTTAGTGTATACCATATTTTACCATTCATTTCTAAGGCTGTTGTAAGCCATTATCGTTATTTATTGTGTTTTGTGATGTGTAATTATTATTATATTCAAAATAGAATATAAAGAATCATTTTACAATTTTTTCAATATAATGTCAACTAATGATATTTCGTTTTATTATTAATTTCAATTATTTAATTAATAATTTTATTATTTTCCGTGGTAATGCATCAAAATCAAGTCACTGTTTATATGGACGATATATTTTTATTACTAAAATAATATCTCACTTAAGCATTAAGTGCTGAATTTAGTTAACTTTATTCCTAATTTGAATATTTTTGTTCTAGAAGAATCGTAAGTGACACGATTTACCTACTTCATTTATAAAGGCACATTTGTTTTAAAATATCCTTATAATTTATAAAATATATATAATTTTAGTATTTGAATATATATTTTTCAAGATTTGTGTTTTACATATTATTTTCTTATCAGTAAGTATTACACTGATTCTCCCGTTGCTTATACCAGAAACATTTGTTGCAAGGTAAATTAGTGTGTGTCGTTAAATGTTGATTGTGTTATTATATATATTTGATATTTTTTTATAATAAAAACACATGCTATTGTGTCACGAAGAGGTATATTCAATAAAATAGTTTAAAAACTTTGAAGTATTGTTATTTATATTACTTAAGTATACGTTTTTATTTGCTGCTTAAACTTTATATAGATACTAATAACAATATCACAAATTTAAAAAATATTATAATTAATATTTATTACGTTATTTCATAAAACACGATGAATTGTTTTTACACTATCTACTTTCGCAAAATACGGAATATCAAAGAAGATATTAAAACATCTCGTGGAGATCGAACCCACGACCAGTCGCGTTTACATTAGTCACATTGTGTGTGTGTTGTATTAAAATATATACGGGCCGAAATTTTGGTATCATTATGAAGCTTAAGCATTTTGGACCAGACAAAATCATCCTTTCGCTAAACAATCGTTATGCAGCAATTATTTGGTTTTGCTAGTTTGTCATCACTTAGTTGCCAGTAGTGTTGCCGATCGATAGTCAACTATCGATAGTTGTCCGATAGGACTATCATTTTTTAATCGATAGTATCGAAACTATCGATAGTTCAACTAGTAGTAGGGCTAGTTGCCAGAACAAAAAATGTTTTCTTAAAATGATCTTGGATTCAATTAATAGATGACGTATCAAAAGATTGAAATCATTGGTAGACAGTCTGACACTAGACAATTGTCACTCGGCAAGTCGGCACCCTCCTTGTCAAAATGAAGGATGGGGGCAGCCTTGACTTGGAGCTTGTGGTGTGGACTAGCGTTGCCAAACTATCGATTGTTTCGCAATCGATAGTTTTAATCTAAAAAAGCCTATGCAATCGATAGGACAATCGATATTTTCGATAGTATCGATACTATCGATTGTTTTAGACTATCGATTGTATGCTAATTCGCGATAGTATTGAATATGATTCTTAAGCATAGCTACAAGATGAAATGAAAAGAACGAGAAACATTTTTGTTACATTTCTTTAAAAAAAATCTCGATACTATCGATTAAAATATCTATAGTCCTATTATCGGACAATTATCGATAGAATATCGATAGTCGACTATCGATCGGCAACACTAGTGTGGACACTTATCAAAGCTCGGCTCGTCAAGTGACAGCTGACGACTGACTGAAGTGTATATAGGGACAAATTAAATATTGGGTTTTACCTAGTATATGTTCCTTGGGTTTTACCATTTTATATTAAATGGATAAAGTATTCACTAATTTTGAGGGTGGTGGTTAATAATTCGAGAGTTTGTAAATCGATGTTTGGAATAATTTATTAACCATCCACGATGGTTCCAAAGGACATTTTGGATTCATGCCGGGAATATCTACATTGCAATCACATATATGTCGAAGAAAATTGGTTGACTGAGTAAGTTTTCTTTTTAATTAGTTTTTATTATAACAATCAAATCCATCCATTTTTTGTTCATTTCCATGCATTATTGTTCCATTTTTGTATTTGTAGGGCGATTGAGTATTTTATAAACATGTTTGGTGAGGAAGATGTACAAATGATCCGCCTTGCTGTTAAAAAACAATGGTATGGTCATGACCTAACTAAAATATCTTCTGGATGTTTACCACAAAATCTGAAGGCATGTACAAAAACTATATTAAGCGGTCACTACACACTCCAAATAAACTCTATAACAAGCCTTGGTAAGGACAACAAACTCAACACTTTTCTCTTCTACCAAAAAAATAATTTGTTCATATATTTTAAATAAAGGTTTATTCATTTTAGAGATTTTTAGTGAACACAAGCAGTATTTAATGTGTCATAGAAGTTTAGTAAAGAAGATGAAAAGAGCTGTTAAAGAGCTAGACATGCTTAATCTGGAAGACAAGTAGGTAATATTTTTCCCCTTTACATACTTAGATGATAGTATTTAGTTATTTGCTTTAATCTATGTGTATAACAAATACTATAATATTTTTATAATAAATTTGTATTATTTATATAAAGTATAATAGTGATAGTGTTAAATACAAATAATTTGTCAAAGGACTCTTTTTATTAACCTAAAAAAAAAGAAATTGTAATTATTGATAGATTTAAAAATAATATAAATAACTGGTTCCAATTATAGAATGTTACAGTTATATATGACTGACGGAGTACAGGAAGTAACTGGAATTGTATTTGAACCTGTAAAGAATTTATATGTCAACACTGTGCCAGGAATGAAAGTTTTTGTAAAAGGTAGAAAAATTAATGAAGTTATAAAACAATACTGTTGTGACAGAGTGGGGCAGCATAATTTGTGGGCTCCCCACATGGTGGAATAAATAATTTTCCTTCCTTCACTCAAAAAAAAAAGCATGTCTTATAATATATATTGTGAATAAAGTGTATTAATATTACAATTACAGTCTACTGTCTTTTTACTCTGTTGTATGGAGGAAAACATAAACCAGTGAAGAAAATAACCCTGTAAATTATTTATTTAACATAAAATTTGTTTGATTCCCATCTGGGGAAACAAAATATTAAATATTTTTATCCCTAGCACTGGTAACAAGGCCCATGGTTGACTTCCTCCACTCAACACGCAATGCCTCCAGAATTTAGCGGAAAGTGGAGAATGGATTTGTCTAAACATTGGGTTCCCAAAACAATAATAAATACCAAATTTGTAGGTCCACTTACATGCTATGGAGATTTTTTGATACTTTCTAACAAAAACTGTCAATTGCTTGAGGGTGATGTGGAACAACTGATGAGTGAACAGTTTGAGCAGACTAAATATTTAATGGATTTAATCAAAATGCATGGTAAAGCTTATACCTTTGTTTTATCCCACACATAACTAGACTTTTTAAAATATTTTCCCTACTTCAGATCTTAATGCCACACTCTGCTTTGTTATAAGAGCGAAGAAATAAAAATGTAAAATAAATCATTCCCCGTTTGGGAATCGGATCCACAAATGTCGCGTCTACTATCATAGGCTTGCATCCCTGGGCCATGATGCACTCATATAGATAGGCAGAAAAAACAGTGGCCAACTTGCCAGAATGGACAAATGAAAATAATTCTTTCCTTCAAATTGTAAAGGAACCCACAGTTATCGCGTTTATTGTTGCTAGTTATCAAATTGTGCTACAATGTCATTGTTCCTTAATTTAGTGTCTTCTTTTTTAATGAAACTGATGTAATGCCATGTCATGATCTTATATTTGAAGTTAATACAAAAGAAAAATCCCAAAATTCTTAGAGACATGTGTTGTTCATTCTGATGTAAATTTATATTTTTTTTCTAATTCTATTTGTGTAAAATATACATATAAAAACAGCTTTGTTAAATTATATATAACATCAATTTGTAGGTCTTGAAAAAGATATGTCTTCAAATGAAAATGGATTCTCTGATAAAAATAAAGAAATTAATATTATAAACCAACCTGCATGTATTGAGGAGCCTGCTGTTAATTCAAATATAATCGTGAATAATGATGAAACAAATACTGCTTATAAAACTAGTTCAAACTTGATGGAAACTTTCAGACAGTCAAGATCGCCAGAGTATCAAGTCAAATTAAGTTCATTAAAAAGAACCAACGAATATAATATTACTGATTCATTACCAGGAACCAGTGCAAATTATCATATATTTCTTGACAATGAGTTAGAAAGTCCTAGAAAAAAAGCAAAGGAGAAAGTATAGAAATAAAAAAGATTTAGTTAATTCACCAACCTCAAAATGAAGGTATGTTCACTGCCTAAGAATCAAACGGACAGTCTGAAATTACTTTTTCATAAAAACTGAAGATCTTCAACAACAATAAAGATTGTCTAAGTTTCCTACATCTATCGAATGACAAGAAAAAAGTAATTCAGAAAGTTTAATGTCACTTGAAAACCTAACAGACTGCCTCACGTGTAGTGAGATTTGGTCGTAATAATTCGTAATTTTATTGCAAAATTGTTATATAGTAGTGTTTAAATAATTAGTTACATGTAGTTTTAGTATATTTTGGTGCTGTTCAACTAATATATTTTTTCGTATTGTACGTTTTCGTAAGATGGCAGGCCGACACGGTTGATGACGAAGGTCCCTTTATTGTTCAAATCTCTTCGGAACTTCAACAAAATTGCATCAGTAGCTGCTATACGGGCTATAAAATTCGGTCAATTTTTGCATCATAACAAAGTTGACTCAATTCTAAATGATGATATTAAAAATATTAGCAGAAAAGAAATATGTGTTCTATTTTCTAATGCAAAAGCTGCCAATAAGTTTTTGAATAATTCTACATATAGGTAATATCACTAAAATGATTATTGCGAGGGAGTACCTATTGACTTTCTAATGGAGGAACTTTCACAAGTTCTCGTGCTTCCTTCAGGCTGTGACACTGTTTTGAAAGCGAAACGTCTGAATCGTAAGGTTGTTAGTGAGTGGGCTGTTACTTAGGTTCCAATACAAACCGCGGTAATAACTTTTTGTGGACAAATGGACAAATGTTGCCACAGAAAGTGTTCAGCTACAGTTCTGTCCTATCCTTAGAGCCTTAGAAATTCCCAACTATACAATGCATGATCTGTCGTCGTTTTGGCCATATTAAAGCTCAGTGTCGATCAAAGCTTAGATGCTATAAATGTACTCAGCCTCACAATGGTGATTCGTGTATTATTACTAGAGTCATCATGTTTGTATTGCACAGCAAAGCATTTTGCAATTGACAAGGCTTGTCCTGAGTATGCAAAGCAACAATCTATCAAAAATGTTATGTCTGAGTATAATATATCATATATAGAAGCTTACTCTCCTTTCCCAACCGTCCAAAAATCCTATGCTGACGAACTGGAAAGAAACTGGAAACCAATCGCCTCATTGTCGAGGATATCAAGAACCGCAACCCTATGGTAAACCTGAGAGATCTCCTGAGTATCAACTCAGATAAGGAGGTCTTTGACGGCCTCGACAAAGAGGACGACAGGATCATGGTCAAATATAAAAAGAAGGTGAGCCAATAAGAACCCCACACAAACCATCTAGTGCTATCAAATCTCCCCCATAATATGAAGAGCGACAACACAGTAGGTAACAGCCAAGGTATTGTATATAATACCGAATTATAGACATTGCCGGTAAGATACATGTATATATTATGTATTGATTTCTGAAGTTAATTAAAATAAAACTTAATATTTTTGTATACATACATCTTTTATTTCTTTATTGATATGTCCTACATCCTCATATGAATTAATTATTTAATGTGATTAAGTTTTGTGTAAAATCACTTTATTCAATTTATTTTATTATTATGTGTAAGAAATGGCTAGATAGTCTATAAAATATCTGGTTTTATTGTTTTAGCTTACTGCTTACTTCAAAGTCCCTAATAAATCTACTTAAAAAAAGTAGCCCATTTTTTTTATTTTTGGACTATTACTGAGAAGTCAAAATCTAACGTCGTGTACACGGTGTACAACACAACAGAATGAGTTCAGCTGCAACGCAGCACACTCGTGCTGGAATAGTGGCGAAAAATATATTATTGGATACAATTGTGATATATTTTTTTTAATTAAGTACTTAACTAGCATTACTTATAATGCGTACGTTGGTAGCTTCAAATCTCGCTCGAAAGAATATTAATATTTACTAAAAAAAGGTAATATGATGATAATAAATCTATATAATAAAATTATTTATTTCTAGATCCTAGTAATACACATTTTTTTATTAGTAGATAACCCATTTCTTTTGTTTTCAATATACTGGCATTCTAATGATAAATTTCTGGAGAACTGGTATTCTTCTTCTTTCTCGTTTCACTCTTGACAGAGCGGTCGTGGTCGTCCTTTTTAAGGGTTGGTGAACTGACACTATTCCTATATATTCTTATTTTGACGAATTTAAACGCTAGAAAGATGCAAAGTAACTTTAAAATTTCAAACAGCATTGGCGGGAAACTGTGATGTGTGACGTGTAGTATATTAGAAAATAGAAAGTACTCTGTGGTGATGACGGTAACTTCAATAAAATCTTCAAAATGGCGTTTCGAGCATGCTAATCATTTCGCCAATGTTACTTTGAATGGAGAACACACGAAGGAGAATGTAAGGTAAAAAAGAGACAATATTACAAAATAGGAGAATGCTGTATATTTCTAAATCATACCGGTAATGATTTAATGTCAAAAAGAAAATACAATATTACAGTTCTTTCATTTCATAAGTTATAAAATAGAAAGATATGAAAATATATATTTGTGTAATATAAAAATATTAAATATTTGCATGTTTTTCTATTACTAATGTCATCTAACATTTCCTTAAAAAATAGCTATTGCTAACTTGTAACTTATCTGTTTACAGTGTCGATTTATTCAGTACATTATTTTGTTTAGAAATATACTACTGAACTTTGAAAAAAATATTTCTTTATTACTTTAAGAATTTTTCATTATTTTCAAACAGGTGTGGTTAGGCAGGACTGCTTATAAAATTAAAATAAAAACATTTCAGTTATATTTTATCTATGTGAAATTTAAGCATAAAGTACAGTTTATGTACTGTACCGTAAATTGCCGTAAATATTGCTTACGATGTTTTTATCTACATAAAACCTAGTACATCACTATTTTGTGAGTGAACGCAGGAGTTTGCCGATATTTCATCCATCTCCCTCGTAAATTTTGGACATAGGCCGATTGACAACATAAAGCTCCAGCTTACGGAGTATTATTTTCCTAAATGTTTCGTCGTATATCAGTGTTACAAGGGGAAAGCCAGTGATTATACTTAATACAGTGGAGGAAAAAATATGAAGAGGCGAAATGCCGATCCCGGCAAGATGCGGCGCCCCTTAAAGCGCAACAAACCCAACGAAGGAATGTTTGGAAAGTGAGTGCAAGTGAATTATATTTGTATCGAAAAGTTATTTATTTTCATAATTTTGCTAAATTATATGATTTCTCAAAAGTATGAGTAATCTAGTATCTGTATGTACTAAAATAAAAAATCTATGGGTACCATCTGGTAAAGATAACTCAAAATATGCACTATTCGCTATTCATCGAATTCAAATTACATACAAAATTACTCTTGCTATTATTTTTAAAATCATAACCAAGTTTATTTCTGTATTCTTACATACATTCCTCTTTCACATGAAGCTGTACATCTAATTGATGACTATTTAATGATCATCAGACTTCAAATATTTGTGTAGTTTATTTTAATATAATAATAAATATATATATATAGTTTTTTCTATAAAGGTTTTTTGGTAACTTACTGGTTTAACAGTTAACATTAAATAAAATAATGAAGTTGTAATACTTTACTTCAAATATATTATAAATTATGTGCTACCTGTGTTAATCATATAAAAAATGATCTAGGAAGGAGGTTCCTTCTAAGAAACCTTACAATTCATCAATCATCATCATAATTGATTCCCACTCAGGAGAATAATTTATTTCTCCTCTCTGCCAAGCCACTTAACACTCAATGTCTTAACTTGGGTGGAAAATAAAGCAAAGAAAAAGAGTATATTTATTATGACATTCATTATTTAATATTTATTTTTTCAGTTCTCTGACATATCTGAAGTTCATAATGTTTTGGGCGGCAGTAGTATTGGCTGACTATATGTTGGAGTTCAGATTTGAGTTTCTTTTGCCATTCTGGATGATGATCAAATCTTGTTATGAATCATTCAAATATCATGGTGTTGTAAGTATTAGAAAACTATTTTTTTTCATTTATTGTTGTGTACCGTTCCCTACTTTTAGCCTAATTGAGTGTTGAGTGGATGAACTCAACACTGAGATGTGACCTGTTACCAGAGCAAAGAAATGAAAATATTAAATATTTCATTTCCTCTATTGGGAATTCAACCTTTTAGGTTTACACTTGCACAGTTGCTTGTGCCCCTGTGCCACTATTGGTTTTTAAGTAACAAAAAATATTTACTGACTGACTAAATATCTGAATCTTTACTAAATCTCTAGTAAAGGAAGGCATGGTATTGGGTTCACCCACTCAATAAGATACATAAAATAGGGCTTAAAGGGGAGACTTTAAGATTTCCTATTATATCAGTATTCATTCCTGAATATCCAACTATATGAATTAATTATTTCAGGATATACCATAATATTGCAATATATAAGATATTTAAGGATAAACAGACAATATAAACCATATTGCACCATATTGTATCTTACACTCAAAAGGCAACTTCTTAATTTATGTTAAAAGAATTTAATTTAAATGTAATAATTTATATCATGGCACTATAGGACTTCATCTGACTGTAAATGGAATAAATATGATTTCACTCTCCACTCCATTTGTAGGGATCAAACCCACAACCATCACACTTGAAGTCAGACACTGTCTCTTGTTCCACTATGCCTCAAGATCAATTTAAGATTTTATTATATACATATATAGTAAATAAAATAATATTATTTATATTTTTAGGCATTTTCAGTGTTCTTCATTTGTGTTGCATTGACATCTGATATGATATGTTTCTTCTTCATACCACTACAATATTTGTTCTTTGCTGCAAGTACTTATGTGTGGATACAGTATTTATGGTGTTCATGTGAGTATTATATATTATTATTTTTATATAGTTTTATTTTAGGCGAAGACACTTCATTATCATGAAGATAAGTTCTGCACTTTTCGTCGAATTCTAAAGACATTGCGTGTTAAGTGGCGGTACTTGATGACGCGCTTTGCCTCGTTACCAGCGAGCGAAGAAATTAAAATATTAAATATTTCATTTCCTCAAGTAGAAATCGAATCAACAGCCTTACGGTCGCTCGCTTGTGCCCCTGCACCACGGTAGGTTTAATTTAAATTGATTATATTAAAAAAATATTTTTTTTTTGTCTCATTTCAATTTATATTGCGTACTAGCGATATATAAGCGCGATTTCGCCGCTTAAATTTATTGTTATAGTACACCTAGTATACCGATACCAAATAAAACAAAATCTTTACATAAATTGTAGCCTATGTTTATCGTAAAACCTGTATATAATTACTGAAAAGTTTCATCTAAATTGGTTCAGTAGTTTTTGCGGGAAAATGAAGCAAACGTCCATCCTCACAAACTTTCACATTCATAATATTATTACATGTAGTAGGATTGTTTACGAAAATTGCCACTGATATTTGTTTTACTTAAGGGGAAATGAAATTGACAGACAAGTAAAAACCCCCTGTAAAATAAAATGATATTGGTTAACAGTCATGGACAAAGGCATATGCCTGCCGACGGTGGCGCTGTGCTTCCTGGTGGTATACACGGAGGCGGCGGTGCGCACGCGCACGGGCGCGCTCGATCCGTGGCGGCCGCTGGCGGCACACTGTCTCGGGTATCCCACCATGTCGCTCGGGTTTGGGGTTAAAGTTAGTTTGTTGTCTATATGTTATATTTGTTTATTTGCAACAGTCATTTTTGTAGCTTCACACTGTGTTGCGCTAGTGTTAAGCTCATTACCGCGGTTTTGTCTTGTCACCAGAATGAGCAAATGGAAATAATTCATGCCCCCCAAGTGAGATTTAACCCACAACCGTCGCGTTTATAGTCGCTGTGCCGCTGTGCCTAGACCGCCTTTATATAATCAAATCTATACTTTGTTACTATTATTATAAAGCTGAAGAGTGTGTTTGTTAGTCTGAACATGTTAATCTCATAAAGTATTTGTTCGGATTGATGTTTTATGCTGAATAGTAACGTGTAATTCTTTTTAATGAAGATCTGATCTGAGATCAATGTTTCTCCAGCTATTATTATATAAAATTTATTAATTAATTTATTTATTATATAAAATTGTTACTTATTTTTATTTGATCATGCAAGTAGTTAGGCAAGTTAGTTTTCTTATATCATTTTTCCAATTTCTCTATAGGCATATGTGGGTCAGCGTTTAAAAGAGCGCCGACAACGGCAAGTGAGAGCAGAAAACGAGTTCTACTTTCAGTTGCTGCGTGACGCTCTGCCTGAAAGTGCCCTCTTAGAACAGGTAAATTATAAATTTCAATTTATTTTTTCGGCATAATGGAATTAAAAATAATTTTAATATCGAGATTGAACTCACATCAATTGCGTTAACAATCAGATGCTTTCATACTATACCACAACCTCGTCTAAAATAACCTACACATGAGAACTAAACTAAAAAACATAAGTTATTACTTCTTTTAATTGAACCATTTGTGTTTGTAAACAAGCTATGAAGTATCTTGATTGTATAAGTGATGGTGGTGGGTTCGAAGATCACTCAGATCAATTTTTAAATTTGTGCTATTTTCTTTTTCATAACCTCTAATAGGTTCTCTATGCTTATTTACCAAAGGTGGAAGCTATATGAATATAAAAAAGTTATTTTTGATTTATTATTGATTAACAACAATGGACATGCCATTGCAAATTAAAAATTATGTTAAGTGATATACTTTTGTTAATTAAATCATTATAATTTTTTATCCATTTACTAATATAATTAAAAAAATATTCATTTACATGTTTTCAGAACACACAAACAAAAGAGGAGTGCAGTAAAACAGAGGACACACCAACGTCCACGCACACACCCACACCTACACCAACAACCACACAAACACACACCACCACACAGACACAGACAGTGTCAAACACAAACTCGTACACACACACAAACGCGCACACACAGAACGACTCGCGACATATGAACGGGTCGGTGCGTCGTCGGTGTGCGAGAGACCACAACGGTGTGTGTGTGGCCGATAATAATATACAAGTTAAGGTATTTGCTGTATGTTTGTGTTTTTCAATGTTGTATGTAATTGTACATGGTATGTAAGATTATACATTAATATTCTTCATGCTGTACCCCGCACATAGCAGAGTAGGCAGAGGGAACCTGGGAACATAGTGCTACGACACTCCGTTTCCATTTAGACACTTCCGGTCGCCACATTCAGCAGAATTCTGGAGGCATAGCTTATTGAGTAGTGAAACCCCTCTCTATAATCAAAATCAAATCAATATCACGCTGTCTCCCGCACATAGCAGAGTAGGCGGAGGGAACCTAGTGTTAAGACACTCCATTCCCCACTTTCCGCCGAAATATGAAGGCAGCGTGTGTTGAGTGGTAGAACTCAACGCTGCGCTTTGCCTCGACACCATAGCGAAGAATTAAATATTTATTTAAATTTAAATAAATATTTTATTTCCCTGGGTGCGGATCGAACCCACAACCAGTTGATTTTACAATCACACTTTGTGCCCCTGCGCTATGACTGGCCTTATAATCAAATATATTTAAAAAATCTAAAATTTCAGTTAGATAAGTTAGAAAAAACCGTGTCACGTGACAAAAGTAACGCGCAAGCGGCGTACACTAATGGCTTCGCCAGCGGACCCGGCGCTCCTGCTAACACAAATCATGAAAATGACGAAAAACATGAAGGGAAAAGTGAGTTTTCTAATTTTAGCTTCACGCTGTATCCCGCAATAGCATCCCGTCCCGTCCAATGGATTTAAGTTCCTCCACTAAACACGCAATACCTCCAGGGAGAGATAGCGGAAGGTGGGGAAAGTGTTTTGATGGGAGCGAAGTGTTTAATGCTACTTTCCCAGGTTCTTTCTGCCTATCGTGCTCTGTGCGGGATACAGCATGAGTCTAAAAATTAATAATAGGTAATTCTAGTAACTAATATTTATTTCCCAATTTTGTGAATAACTTCTATTCAAACATACATGTTATTATTATTTTTTTTCTAAAACCTCCGAACTGAATTGAACGTTTCAGGCGGCGGTAAACCGTCGAAGTATGATAAGAAAGAGGCTAGTACAGTAAGAGAAGAAAAGAAAAAACATAAAAATAAAGATAAGGATAAAGAAAACAATGATAGTCATAAGAATACAGAACAAAGTGAGTATTTTAGTTTATTTACTAATTTTGTTGTATCATTATATAACTTGGCGATTATATGTAGATTAGATGACAATACAATGGTTATGGTACCACCAAGTGGGTCTAATGATGGAATTGGAAGATGGCTGATAGAACCTACAACTGCTATATCGAGTGTGTGCACATTGGATATAGTGTTTTGTTAAAAAAAGCGTGATTTTTATTTTTTAAACTGTAGAATTTCTTTAAAAGTTCGAGACTATTTGCATCAAGAAAATTAAATGCGAGAATCCAAAAAAATTAAAAGAAAATTGTTAAATATTAAAAAATATAGTTTTTATTTTATTGATTTTTTTTGTTTGGATGATGTTTAAATGTTTCCTAGCATATTTTTTTTATTTTAGTCTTATAATGATTATTAATCTGGTTAACTAAGCCGATTTTGTATTGTATTCATTTAAATATATATTTTATAATTACAGCAAAAGAATTAATAATTAAGGATAAAGAAGTAGAAAGTACAAAAGAAAATAATATAAAAAGTAATAAAGATAGCAATAATCACAAAGAGCGCGAAAGAGAGAAAAGAGAAGAGAGGGATAGAGAGTTGAAGGAAAGGGAACGCGAACAAAGGGAGAAGGAGTTGGTGAGTGATATTTTTTAGTGTCATGTTTTACAGTGCATATAACAGGCACCACACATTATCTGTCTAGAGAGGGCAATAATTTATTTTCCAAAGTGGGAGTTGAACCCACAACTATCATATTTATAGCCAGATAGAGTCACACTGTACCACAAGGGACTCGCATGATATTCATTGTTTCATCGTCTATGAATCGTCTGTGGCTTTATGATAAATACTTTTTGTTTTTTTTGTAAACTTTTTTGAATATAAAGTTTAATTTGCAGTGAGTGTGTTGCTTTATTGTTATTATTTTTTTTAGATATTGTATTGTACTCTTTTTTATTTTCCTCATTTACAGCGCTCTTCCCGCGAACTTACAGAAGAGCTAAAACGCGTGCGCGCGGAGTTAAACGCCGCGCGCACTGGCGAGGCGGAGGCAAGGCGCGCGCTGGCCGCCGCTAACACGCCTCGGCCTATGGCGTCTAGGTAATTCTATATGGATACTTGTAACCCCTATTTTTGAGGCTGTGGTGACGTCGTGAGACAGTCTCTGACAGTAAAAACGACGTTAGTGGATTGAATTCGTTCGAGGTGATTAAATTATTCTATTTTTTTCTCTCTGATAAAGCATTGAGTTCCAAATAAGTTATAAAATCCGTATAAAAAGCTCTGTATAAAAAGCTTGATGAGAAGGTTTTCTAAAAACAGTGTCAAACAACTCTTTAGTATTATATATGTGTTTTATTTATTTATAATAATAGATTGGGGCAAAAGTATTTTCGTATTGTTCATACAAAGGAAAATATTTTTTTAGGTATAATTTTTTATTTATTTATAATATGTATATGCCGTTTTGATCGATGACTTGTTGCCATCTTATGAATAGTGCCATGATCCAATTCCTGTAGAAATTTTGAGATTTTTCATTTCAAAAATTTGACAGGTAGTGTACAGTAGTCTTTGAGGTTAGCTTTATGCTTTCTAAAGAGTTCTGCAATGACCGAAATAGGTGGAAATCTGATGGAGTAAGGTCAGGGCTATACGGAGGATGCATTAACACATCTCAGCCAAGCTTCCCTTTTTGTTGCTGCGTAGCTGCGTAGGTCTGGCGTTGTCAAGGTGGAACACCACTCCCTTCCTATTCACCGGCTCCGGCTGGCTTTTCTTAATAGCTTTTTTTAACCTCATCAGTTCCTGACAGTACAGGTCAGAATCGATAGTTTTATCCGGTGGCAAAAGCTCATAGTAGACGATTCCTTTTCAGTTACATTTAGTAGAGCCAAAGAGGACCTATTACTATTAATTCTATACTGTGTTTATATTCGCAGTGAGCGTGTAGCACTAGAGCGCCGCCTGAGCGAGGAACGGCGCGCGCGCACTGCCGCCGAGCACCAGCTGTTGCGGGCCCGACACGCCGCGCGGACGCCCAAGTGAGAATTTCTTATGATTTTTTATAGATTTTATCATATTAAATACGTAAGTAAAAAAATACTCTGTTCTCTATTTTTACCTAATTATAATGCTGTATTTTCTCTAACTTGAGCACGGAAATGAAATTATTATGCATCTGCATTTATCGTATGAAAGTCAATCGTTGTTCTATTGTGCTACGCCATTAATAGTGATATTAATGAAATTATATTTTTTTAAATAAGAAAGTTTATTTGTATTCCAATAGTTACAGATTTATACGGGAATTGTCGATTGAATACAAGTGTTGTATTTTTTTAGTAAGGCCAAATTAAACAATTTTCGAAAATGACTGAAGAAACGATATATGATAATAATCAATATGTATATTTGGATGTCAGCGGGGAGTGCGACAACGAGTGGTGCCGGTCGCGGCGCGGCGCGCTCGAGGCAGAGCTGGCGGCGCTGCGCCGCGAGCTGCAGCGAGCGCGCGACCGCGCCACGCAGATGCAGCGCGAGATACAGCATAAAGCTGAATTGGTAATTTATAATACACAAAAACATCTTCACACTTATCCGCATAGGGGTAGGCAAGGGGAACCCAGTATTAAGGTACTTCGTTTCAAACGCACTGTCCAATTTTCGAGATATTTAATGTTAAGTGGTGAAACTCAACCGTACTTTGTCTATCGGAGTGAGGAAATCAAAATAATTTTAATGTTATCATTTTCCAAATGAGGACCGATTTCATAATTATTTTGTTACATTCAGACTCTGTCAGTGAAATTTTTGACTTAAAACAATATTAAATTTTTACCTACAAGCTGAAATACAAATAAATATTTTATTTCATTCAAGTCTACAATTATCTTTTATACCACCAGGTGCGAACACTAGAAGCCCGCCAAGCGCGACAAGAAGAAGCGAACGCAACGGCCAACGCCAACTCGAGTCCAACCAACACCCGCTTCGCGTGCGCCGCCCTGCAGGAGCGCGCCTCGTACCTGGAACGCTCCCTGTCAGCGGAGACCCGGGTCAAGCTGGACCTGCTCTCCGCCCTGGGTGATGCCAAACGACATATGCGGATACAGGAAGGTGGGTTTTATAAAGATACGAGTACCGTGTACGAGTGCGGTGTTGGTTTGCGTTGGTTGATGTGGAATCTCTTGATTTGGTAAAGCCGGACTTGTTCTTGGCTCTGGGTGATGCTTAATGCCGTAGTTGATACAGGAATGTGGTGTCGTGACGGCTAGAAAGGACAGAAAAAACAGCGTAGGAGATAGCACACAAATATTTTTTTTCTCTTTCAAGCAGCTTTGAACAGACATAAGTCTGCTTATTATTCTTTGTCGGTTTGTTTAATTGATTTAGGTTTATATCCTATTGAAAATTAAAAATAATTTCAAAAATATATTAAATAAATATTCGTATAGTTCAAGCGTATAAAGCCGCGCGGGTCCACTAGTTTATAAATATTTAAGATAAGTGTAAGATCAATTTGAATTACAAAAGTTTATTAAGTTAAACTTAAACTTGGTATTTTATCCATGATAATATAAAGTTTTTTTAATTTTCCAGGTGTCATATCCAGACAAGAAAAAGAAATAGAAGAACTTAAAGCTCAAATGCTAGCGGTGATGCCTACAGAATTCGTCACACCAGTTACTAATACAGTGTCTAAGCTACGTTTGTCCGATGGTTCCCCTTTGGACCCTAACGCCTCGGTCTATACTCCCAAACAGCTGTGCTCGGATGCCTGAGCATTGGGTAATTGAGCAATTCAATGCTCAGTTTGATTTTTAATGGAAATTTTTGCACTGGTTTTAGTTTCATAAAGGTCTATTTAAGCTATTGATAATTAAATTAAAGACCTTGAGAGCGACTACATTTATTTGGTTAATTATTTTCTTTGTTGTCGTAAATTTATTAAAAATAGTGGACAAATTAAAAATAAATATTTACATTTAATATTTATTTATTTTGTTTTAAGAACAAGGATTATATATTTGTTATATCAATTCATAATGTAGTCGAATGAATAGGATCTTTATAAAACTAAAGCTGGCTTCTCAATCACTTCAATACTTATAAGGCCGTCTCTGATCTCAATTTTTTTTCCAAAAGTATTCTTTTCTTTACTTAATTTCGTCCTTACTAAGTATTGATGTGACACCATACTTTCAGTAACCTGTGTGAGACAAATCCTTTATTTTTACACCTTTTAAATTTTTCATTCGAAATTCGTAATGGTTGGTGTTTGATATAATTATTTATTAATTAAAAGTTTTTTTTATAACTTACTTTATAGTGGAAAAAAGTTAAAAATATTTCTAACACTAAACTTAAAATAACAAAATAAAATATGTTTTGCTAATAAACAAAAGTGCATTATATATTAATTATTTCAAGTTGTTTTATATACATCAAAGTACAATATTTTGCATAATATTTTTTTATTTTATCTATGACCATAACACCAATCTGGGTTGGGTTTTTTATATGTTTTTTAATAAGCCTGCTTAAATTAAGGTTTTTGTCAAAAAAAACTGGATTTTTTTAAACATTAAGTTGTAACAGAGGTTAGTTTTACACAATCATTTAGTAAAATAAATTCAATGTAACAAATTTTTATAATTAAGATTCAATATAAAAAAAATTTAGGCCATTGTGGCACAGCGTTTGACAGTCGTTTTCAGACAGTTGTAGATTCATTTCCCACTCGGGGTAAACGGTTGTCATATCCTAGTTAACAAAACTAAGCGCGGCGCTGTGTTTCGTAACTCAACACGCAAGTCTGGAAAATTTGGCAGAGTATGAAGGACAGAGTCTTAACACTAAGCCTACTTCTGCCTAAACTGCTATAAGTGGCAAAATATTAGCTGCTATAACTAGTAAATTATTTTATCAAACTCCAACCCAAAAATGTCGCTTGCTGCTGTATCCAAACGGTGTTTTACATTTATGTGATATATTGTACAAAAAATGAGATTAGATTGTCTGCGTGTATGTCTTTTGACGTTTTAATCCATTTCTCATATGTTTTATACATGCGTAGCGTCACCCAAATTTCCTTATAATTTGTATGAACGAGCAACACTCAATTTTATAAGAATGTTGCCATTTAAAGAGAGATTTGTTCTAAAAAAATGATCTGAGATAGCTAAGAGGAATTGAATCTGATATGATAGTAAGTGAGATTATTTATAAATTAAACAAATGTATAAATCGAGCTTAGACAACTATAAAGTGGGGACGCTGCGCTATTTTTTCTTGTTAAAATAAAAATTTAAAAATGGCTGACACGCAACTTGACAGTGACAGTTGTCAAACCATGACAGTAAAGTTCGTTACTTTTACTTTAGGGCGCCATTTCTTCATTTAGTTGAATTAATGCGACTTCAGCCTGAATGTTATTTATATATATATATATTAGTTACGTGTATCTTAAACAAACTAAGATTGGTTTAAATAATATTAATGTTTGTAATAACGTGCAAAAGTAATAAGTTGGTCAAAAGTGCTTAAACAATCTTTTGTAAGTACAATTGTTAAATAATCAGTTTAAAAAAAAAAAAAAAAACACTTTAAAAAGTAAAAAAGGCTCCTTCAAAGCTTTTGTTTAAGGTGTTATTGTGTACAATTACCTGACCACATGCTTTATTATTTAGTTTACTTACTAAAATTGTTGCAATCACAAATATTATTTTTTTCTCTCTTGTATTGTTGTGTTTCAGCATAACTTGGCTTTAATATTTGGTTGTATATTTGTTGTCTGTTATGCTATAAACTCTTCCAATTGCTTCCAAAATTTATGCTGCATTTATATAATATTTTTTTGTGCTGAACATGAAATATTTTCAATTTTGAAAAGTTGTAAGAATTAACATGGATGGATTATTTAATCAGTTTTATTTTGTATAGGCTTTGGTAAAAAAAAAATTTTTATAGTACTCCACTACCAATTTTCAGTCCAATTTTGGAGACTGCGTATCGAGAATCGGAACTGAACGCCGCGCCATTTACTAGAGTTGATAAATGAAAATAATTTATCGTTCCGAATGGAAATCGAACTCCACAGTCATGTTATAAACGCTGTCCCCTACCGATATTATGTCATCACTGGTTTAATGATTTAGTATTGTCTATTATTAATAGACGTACAAATTTCCTAAATAGTCTTTATATTTCACTAAGAAATATTATAAAAAATTATAATAATAATTTATAATTCCTCCATGTTAAATTTCTCATTTTGTTTAAAAGAAAACGCATTGTTATTTTAATAGTAAAATCCAAGTTGCATTTAAAATAATGTTTGCAATTAATTCTAGTGTTGCCAGGTTATATTTAACAAAATAATGTTTTTAAACAAAGAACAAATTGTTTTTTTAATTTTTTTTTAATAATTTGGAATATCAAAGTATAATAAGTTAAGGCAGATATAATTTTATAATATTCTGGCAACACAATTTCTTCAAGATAACAGATTTCTACAAGATAAAAGATTACATTGGATTGTAATTTGAGATTGTCTCAGTCTAGTCTTAAAAGGAACGTTTGCACGACTCATGCCATTACGAAAGTCGTACATGCAAACGGACTTTTTTATATAAGTTTATAGATGATTTTTTTTTCTTAACAATATGCACTGCCCTCGAAGTCGATCTTCCATTTCTATTTTTTTTTTGTTAATTTAATAAAATCGAGGATTGTCAACTTGAAGTACTTAAATAGTTTAAGATTTGGATATTTCAGACGTTAAACAGCAGCTAAGACACCAATGTATATTTTTTCATGAACAAATCTTGGATATGTTATATATATGTGGAACAGAGTGAACTTACAATCGAGAAACCGTATGCGATGTTTGTTTGTACTATAAACGGATGCTGTAACAGCAATAAAAAATCAGACATGCTGTCTTATTTCTTTAATTTCACCTCTCTTATCATTTTTTTTAATTATTCCTAGAAGAAATAAGTTTATTAAGTTTTATTGTAACATTATAAATTGGATGATTCATATTTAGCAGCATAGATTCAAACTAATATTAAATCATTTCAATTTCTCTTTATTTTAGAATAAATTAAATGGTTTGAATAAAATTATAATTATTTTAAAATTAACCCTGCACTGCAAATAAATAATATTGAAAATCCATATTTTTATACCATAAGTATCCCAGAATATTTATAAATAGGTGTAGTACCTATTAGGTATTTTATTTAATATGAAATTTCTTTCAGAAACAATATCATTATTTTACAAAGAATGAAAATCAACATAATTCATACCTCCTGAGTAGAATTTAACCCTTGTATTTGAGTGATGAATGCTAAGCAAAAGTGGCCTTTTTAAATCATATATCGCACTTAGTCTCAAATAGTGTCATAAGTCAAAAAACCATTCAATATCGAGAAAAAGATGTTTGAAATTTATCCTAACCTTAATTTTAGCCCTTTGAGACATAACTCAAAAAGCAATAAAATTAGTACAGTAAGACTTTTACAAAGTTAAAATGATTTTTGAGGCTCTTCCAAATGTTATAGTAGATAGACTATAAATATATAATTAAGAAAATGAATTGTGACAGTCGAAAGAATGGTTTCCAACTTGCCTTAATCACTTATACTGTCATATATGGAAATAGTGCCTTTTATCAGAATATAAACAGTAATTGTGAGATATATATAGTCATCAGATATAATGTTGTAACTATACAGATCAGATTTATTCTATATGTACCAACATTCATTGATAAACAACACTTTATACAATATTTAGACAGACGGCTGTGTCCCGCAAGCAGGTAACGCAATCTTTTCATTTAACAGTATAATGACACTAATGCCATCTAGATTCAAACAATGAAACTATAATTATGATACTACTTAAGATACAACTTTCATGTTTTCTGAAACAAATAGTACAATAAATGAGATTTTCAAATTTTTTATATTGTCACACTATTTGAGCCAAGGTGCGATATGTATTTCAAAATATTCCAATACTTATTTATTTTATTGATTTCTTTTATTTTAATCATTGGAAAGATCAGATAGCCTGGCTTCGCTAACTAATTTTTGTATTTGCAATTTCATTTTCAATGATGTTTTCAAATTCATTGTTCGGAGTTGAGATGCAATGTATTTACCATATATATCAAATTCATCTTCATTACATAAATCTAAATTAGAATCTTGGCTGCCTTGAACAGAGGCTTCTGAAGCAGTACTGGAACTTTTATGTTTTAGTTTCTTTCTTTTTATTTCATATGGATTTGTATCAGTCTTTGGAAACAGTGGTTCTTCTGGTTCGTTTTTTAATAAAAGAATATAATCACCATCAGTTTCAGATATTAATGTTTCTAGATTTGTTTGTTCATTATAATTATTGGATTGTTCGTTATTCCACGTTTTTGAACTGTCTTTTTCTGATTCCTGAAACAGAAATGATAGAAAATTAACAAATGTTTGTAAAATATTAATATTAAACCATTGTTAGTAAAGTATTTTAGGTATTTACCTCATACATTGAGTCTGAAATTTTATTTGGAATTGGAATGCGTTGAAACCTTTTATGCCAATATTGAAACCACTTAACTGATGGAGTGTATTCGTAACCATTACTCGACCTTTTTGTTATTTTACTCAACTCTTGCGTGTACGTAGACCTTAAGTTTTTAATTTTTGCCTTTAATTGACTTAAGGATAAAGTAATACCAGTGATAGAATAGAATTTGGCAATAATTTCATTGTAAGCTTGTAAACGCTTTTCATTTACTTTGTAATTTTCGTGTTCTGTATACCATAAAGATTCTTGACTTAGATATAGTTTCACGAATTGGTGTGTCTCCTTTTCACTCCACCTCATACTTTTGTTTTATTTTTTATTTATATTGAATGATGTCTAATACAAACAAAAGCAATTGTTTTCTTTCAGCAGTGGGAGAATAAATGACATCTGTTAACAAATAACCACAGATAACCTGTAACTATACAGAGTATAACGCGACCATCGACAGGTCAACGTCAAGGTTGTCTATGAGTAGAGCTAGAGCACCTCAGTAAGTCAGTCCATGTTCAGCAGAAATTTGAAAATTAGTGATTTTATAATTTGAAATTTGTTTTGGTACGGCATAAAATAAATGCCATGGACAGTACTGTTAGACGTACGGTAATGTGTTAAGATGGTTATTTTTTTTCTACTTAACGCTGTATCCCGCAAATAGCAGAGTAGGCAGAGGGAACCTATAGTATATATATATATATATATTTATAGTTTTAAAACACTACCGTTCTCCACTCTCCGTGTAAGTTTCGAGGCATGTTGAAGGGGGAAACTCAAAGCCTAGTTTTGCCTTGTTACCAGAGCTAAGAAATAGAAATATTAATAAATACTTCATTCTTCCGAAAGAGAATCGATCCCATAACCGTTACGTTTATAATCACACGCTTGTGCTATTGCGGCACGACGGCCTCATCCTCACGTAGTTCATTATAAGCTACTCAAACCTAAACAGACTATCACGTAAACTCACTTTCTAGTTCAAATTATATATTTGGGTCGATTATGAGTAAGGACAGAGTAGTATGAGTAGAACTCGGAGGCGGTTAATGTTTTTTTAAAAACAAGATAAAAACACATATATCGTCTATGTTTTTCAAAAATATTTGGGAAGACATTCTACGTTATTGCAATAAGTGATGTCTGTCAACCAATAGCAATACTGCACACGAGTTCCAGGTTTCCAATAACAGCTGTTATCTAAAAGCGACTGCCTTGTTTTTTTTTTCGAAAGGGCTAAACTGCTGTTAACGTGGAATGGTCTTTACAGTGTCACCGATCGGGAAGGGGCAAGAGTAGTTCGTTCCTGAAGAATAACTATGAGCTTTAATGGATGCTCGTGAGAAGGGCAGTGATCGCAGGGGAATGCCCTGCGTACGCTAATCAGGAGGATGTTTGACTATTGGGCCCCGTCGGGCCGCGGTGGGGACGTACCGTGAGATAGGTCTGGCTTCGTTGCCTCTTCCGGCGGCAGAAATCTGCCATCCTATCCATCTATGGCTAACTTAAGGGCGGCTTTATACCTAGCAGGGTAAAGCATCAAACTCTGGTTTCGCATATATCATTCTCCTATCCTTGTTCATTATCGTCAATGATACATGCCCAACAACGAATATTTGTGACAATTTTTGTTTTTTAAATAACTTTTTCATTTGGAAAAAAAAATGAAAAACTTATTTCTTTGACTTCTACTATTTAATAAAATAATGAATACACAATAAACATATAACAACATTACATAGGTTTATCTGTGGTTAATAGGTGTCAGTTCTCTCTCACTGGTTGTCATTTGCCCGCTGCAAATGAACTCAATGCTGGGAGTTCCCTAGTTCCCAAAGCAAGGAAATTACCTACAACCGTGGCATATATAGTCGCATGCTTGTGTCTGTTGGCCACATCGGCCTCATGTTTCTAATGGACATAATTCGCTATAAATAATACAAAAGAATGAGGTGAACTTTTCTTAATCACTAACAATATCTGCGATCCTAGCTTCACTTAAAATATTTTGAATTTCTAACTGAAGCCTTATTGCCTTTTGTAGGTCCATTTTCCTCAATTGAGATGCTATATATTTGCCGTATATATCAAATTCATCATCTTTATTAAATTCAATTTTATCTTTTAAATATTCTTGACTGGATCTGTGCTTTAAGTTTTTCTTTTTATTTTTCTTATTTTCAACGGATTTATTATGAACTTTTATTGGAATTGAGTCCTCAGTTTTCGCTGAATCATAGTCATCATCAGAATTTGATATGAGAGGGTCGGGGTTTGGATTGTCTGTATCATTGTCTGGTTCCTGACTGACCCATATTTGACTGACTTCAGAAATATCTGGAACCTAGAAAAATAAGTATAATTGTTACAATTCAGTTAGAACTTTTTTTTAGTTTAATATTTTAAAAGTAAAAATGAAAAAGAGTACCATTGTTTTTTAAAAGTTAAAAATGTAATGGTAAGTTGGCACAAATATACTACTTAGGAAAATCTACAATAAAATCTAAAAAAATAAAAAGAAATCATTAATTAGTAGACTGTGTTGCTTGTCATACTGTGAATATACTTATACTAACTCTTAATTTCTCTTACATTAAATGATGTAGATAATACTTAAAATTCTCACAAAAACTGAATACTAACTTGGACTAAAGATGCATGCTTATTAGTTGGAATGTATTTTAGACAGCGATCCATTTCGTTAAACCAAAACAATGATGGTTCATATATTGAATCAGGATTAGATCTCTGTAATATTCTGTTTAATTGTTGGAAGTATGTTGTTCTCAAATTTTTAATTTTCACTTTAACTTCAGTTACTGAGAGACATTTTGACGTAGAATCTTTAAACTTTATACTTATTTCTTCGTAGGCTTTATCCCTTTGGTATTTTAACTTGTATCCTGGATGGCCGGGATTCCAGAGGCATTCATGTTTTAAATAAATTTTAACAAACTCAAGTGTGACCGCTTCACTCCAACGTGTATTCATTTCAGTTATCATTTATTAGTAAAATACTTTTTTTATTTTATTTAATGGCCTGATGTAAAAGACTTTGTTATTAAATATTCTCCTTCGGCGAATAAATTTGACAACTTATGTTCCTTCAGATTAATTGTGTCAACTGTCAAGTCAAGTACATGAACTATATTTAGTCTACGCACCCATTACAGATAATTAATTAAGTTATTATTTAGTTGGCAACCAACAAACACTTTCAATTATCGCATAGCATCTGGCTTTTAATGTTAAATAGAAAATGACCTGCAATTTTGTAATATTTAATATTATTTTGAAATTTGAAAAACATTATTTCTGAATGAATAAGGAAATTATACTCAGTTTTATTTAGTTTAATTTATTTATTAAGGACAACTAACAAAATAAGGAAATTTTACTTTTAGACAGTTGTGGCGCAGCGGCAAAATATGTAACTGTAACGCGACGGTTGTGGGTTCAATCATGATTCAGGGGAATTAATTATTATTTATTAATATTTTTATTTCGTCTCTCTAGCACCTTGGCTATTTTTGAATTAAAAGTAATACAATAATAGTAAAAACGATTAATTAGAAGCCAATGCAGTTTTGCCACGATAATCCTGTTAAAGCCTTTGCGAGCCGAATCAATTTTTTTTTGCAATAATCGCGGCCACGACTTGTTGACCGTGCTACACCTAATCACAGTAATACAACATTAGTTCTCTTTTGCTCATCATACACATGCATGCTTAGCGTGGAAATCGAACTCGTGACCATCGGTCAGCAAGCAGAAGCATTCATAACTAGGCTACGAGGCCAGTCAAACAAAAACAATGTGTTTACTCCAGTGCCTTCTTCCACTAAGTACTTTGTCACTAAAGAAATGTAATCTTAAAAAACTATAGATGAGATTTCAAGAAAGTGGACAAAGTTTTATTGTGTCGGAGCCGCAAGTTCGAGGACGAGATAATATATTATATGGTGGCGTGTTTTCACATTCTACATCCGCTTTCTACATCATATATCGCTCTTTTGGTGCAAAAATACAATGTAATTGTACTTCTTACATTAAATAATTTGGCTTTACTTAAAATAAAAAATACAATTAAGTGTACCAATGTACGTATAAATAAAAAGTTTTTACAAATTTTCATTATATCTCCTAAAATATTTCAAAAGGTCTGGTCAAATCTGTCATTGTGTCGCCAAATGAGAAACAGAACAGTTACAAAAATCAATCAAAATCAAAATTGTAAAATCGTAACGTGGTGTGCAACGTCTGATTGCAAACGTAATGGTTGTTGGTTCGATACCCACTGGGAAAAGCACAAGAAGAAGTGTTTTAACGCTACGTTCTTTCTGCATGTCTTTCTATATAAGAAATCATAGAGCTGCCACCAAAGTAGGTACATAATATATATGTTATGATGACTTTGGTTCTGGCTTCAAATCTTACTCCAAGCAATATTAATATTTAAAGCAAATTTACTGTGTGTTCCTTATCTAAGCAAGGTGTGCAAAGTGTATTTCTCAGCTTCACAGAATTCAACGAATTGCTGACCAAATAAAATTAAACTAGCAAATATAAAGAGAAATTCATATTAATTGAGGCTAGTCGTGGCGAAGGGGCACAATACGGCGACTGTAAAAGCGACAGGTAGCAGGTTCTATTCCCACGCGTGGGATAACCTGAAAAAGAACTTGCAATAAATAAAGTTTAGCCAGTACCGTCATATACCTACATCGCGAACGTGGTACTATATGGCCATTTCAAAATTTCACGATGTCTATTCGATTATACGGTGGGTGCTTTGACCAGATAGCATCGAATTTGCTTACATGCGTGGTTGAGTCGGACGCTCGCTAACTACGTTTATTTAGGTTTGACGAATATATTACTAATTCGTAGATAAACCTAATCTGATAAAATAACTGTTATTTGATTGAATAGTATTGATTTTGTTATTGTTACGTTCTATTTTTTTAATCGTAATTTGTTTGCGTGGACTGTAAAACGTGAGGCGAAATAAAACTTATTTTCCTTTATTATTAGTTTGACGAATACATTTCTAATTTCTGTCATTCTCTCATGTTATAATGCAAGTGCAACTAAATCTTAGAAACATCAAGTTCGTAAGTGAAACTTGTGAATTTGTGTGCCGTCGACTCAACGTCAACGTCGAACAGCAACGGAAAGCCTGGAACCTGGAACGGTGTCAAAATGTTTATATATACTCTCGAGTTCCTTTCCAAGTTTCAAGTTCCTGTTCCTTTTCAAATAGCACTGTATAATGGTGAGTACTTCACCTGTCACGCGATAGCTCGACACTCGCGCTTCACTTAAAACCTTTTTGTGTCTTTATTATGTTTAATACTTAATAAATAAATAGTTATAATTTTCCGGGATAAGTGAAAGAGGGAAACGGCGTGTTGTTATTTAATTTGTTGACAGTTTCACGCTTTTTCCCACATCGCAGGGTACGGACTTAGTCTCTTCTTTTTTCTCCGTTTTTCTCACATCGCCCATACGCTAAGGATAAAAGTGAAGCTTTGTTTTTTTGGATAGATAACCGCTTTACAAATGTTAGGAAAACAATATTTCTTTAGGGATAAAGCGTGAAAATGAAAAAAAGTGTTGTAATAACGTTTTACAAGTGTTAAAAAACAATATTTCTCTGTTTAATTCAGGGGTAAAACACAAACAATCTACATTCGGGCGGCTGAAGCGTGAAGCCGCCAAGTAAATACAGTTTAAAACACAAGTAACACAGCACGAGCCCGACCGTCTATGAAGGCGTGAGTAATACACTTACCCACATGTACGCGGAGTTTATTCGCGTTCGTATCTCGGAGCGTACAAATAAAATTTGTTTTCATGAATACGGAATGATACGTCAATGGACGTCCTTTGTTGGATTAAACGTGATGTATTTTAAAATGTTATTAAATTTAAATATATTTTTAGTTTTGTAGTTCGTGTTGGGAATGACGCAAAACGCAATGGTTGTGAATTCAATTCCCATTCGGATATATATTAAAAGCTTTTACTTAACTTGTTATACACATATACGTATACATAGAGATGTCAATTGTCGTATAAAAGTAAAATTTGACGGCTGTTCCAGAAAACACCTCAGTGGTAATAGATGATTATACATGTAATATTTTGAAGCTTCATGCTGTCTGTATTCCGTATATAATAGTAAAGGCAGAGAGAGTCTTGTGTAAGGAGGCTCGCTGGAATTAATTGAAAATAATTCATTCTCAAGAACGGGAATCGAACCCATAACCGACATAATCGTGACGCTTATGTATGCATCACTAATAAATAATCCAAATTGTGGAAACGAGTTCCTTTGAAAAATACGTACAAATAGACTCACTACAAATAGATGACAATACAAATAATAAATATGAAATGTAGTATTTACATTGTTTAATAATTATTTCCTAATCAATATACCCTCAAGCTGTTCACAACCAGGGCTAAACGATAGTAAAAAACACGAATCCAAGATACCAAAGTAATTTATCACTGGGGTAGTCCCCAGATCGCGTCACGCGGACGTTTTTATGTATGCCGTGTTCGGTTATTTATCGATGTGGCATAAACAAGTCCGACGACTACGAGCGGAGACAGATGGCGGAGGTAGGCTGCCTATTTGTTATGTAAGATAAGTTTGTTTGTTTATTTAGCTGAATGTTGTTAAGACTTTGCTTCCTGATAATATTAATTAAATAGATTTTTTTTATCTTCATAGAGTTAAGACACTCCGTTCCCTTTAAGACCCATTCCATTTCCCATTTCCCAACGAATTGTGGAGGCATTAATTTCCTGGAGAGAGAATCAAACCCATAACTTGTTGCTTTCACAGTCACACATTTGTGCCCCTGCCCCACGACTGGCCTCCAGCTTATATCTATACTAATATAATAAAGCGGAAGAGTTTGTTTGTTTGTTTGTTTGTTTGTTTGTTTGTTTGTTTGTTTGTTTGTTTGTTTGTTTGAACGCTAAGATCTCTGGATCTACTGGTCCGATTTACTTTGTTTTTGTTTTGTATGAAAGCTGCATTCTTCAGAAGTGCTATAGGCTATATAACATTACATTACACATAAATACTAATATATTTTAAAGTACTTTCTAATTTGACATGCAATTTATTGTGCCATGTTAATAACAATCGTCGCGTCGCTACGCAACCGTTACCGCGACATTTTGATATTCATCCTTATGAAAATAAATGACCTATCTTCGGGCGGCATAGTATGAGTATGACCGACGCGAAAATATTCTTATAGTTCAAGCAGGCGTAGCCGCGTCCGGGTCCACTAGTCTATACTAATATAATAAAGCGGAAGAGTTTGTTTGTTTGTTTGAACGCTAAGATATCTGGATCTACTGGATCGATTTACTATGTTTTTGTTTTGTATGAAAGCTGCATTCTTCAGAAGTGCTATAGGCTATATAACATTACATTACACATATATACTAATAAATTAAAATACTTTCTAATTAGACATGCAATTTATTCTGCCATGTTAATAACAACTGTCGTTGCTAAGCACCGGTTTGCAAAGTTTCTTTGTTGTTTTAAGAAAACGTCACCCAAAATGAACTTATATTTTGATATTCATCCTTATAAACATAAATATATTATATAATATTTAATAAATATTCTTATAGTTCAAGCAGGCGTAGCCGCGTCTAGTGGACCCACTAGTATAAAATATAAGTGTACTTTCATTTGCCTAGTCAAGTATTCAAAGTGTATTTTTGATTTCGGACATTTAACATTAATTGTCCCTAAAAATAGAAACTTGGAGTGCTCTGGATTCATTACGCCAAATCGTTATTCGATTTAAAAATAAATAAATGAATCAAATATCTAATATCATTCACAAATTTAATTAAGGCCATATCAGGTTTTATACAATTGTACTGACTCAAAGCTTTGTATAGAATATGTTCTGGGAAACTTGAGACAGGGATGAAAATTTGATACGTTTTTTCGTAATATTTGTAACAGCGTGCAGAAAAATTGTCAATAAATAATAGTTTTAATTTACATAATATATACGAGTACAACGCTACAACGTGAGGCGGAATTCAACGCCGCGCTTCGCCTCGTTACAAGAGTGAGGAATAGGAAATAGTAAATATTTCATTTCCTTGAATAGGAATACAATTTAATATAATTTTTATAAACAAAATAGTGAAATGATTGCAAGCAGCCCTCTCCCAACATTCACGCTTTGGCGGGTACAGATAATGAGAGAGGACGCGCGGCTATATGAGTGCACGCTGCATGGAGGCTGTTTAAATGGGGGTAGAGTGTATTGTGTAGACTAGAGACCATACGTTCGTTTGCATTTCTTATAAAAATATAAACATATTATATTGGTTATTTTGAAACGTTTGATGTGTACTTGGCTTTGATCATATAAAAATAGAAAGTCGTGTTTTTCCTTTAATTAAATTTTTATTAAGCTTCACAGAATGTAAATTATATGAAAACTGCGTTCTTCACTGTTTGTTCAGGAGGTATTGCATGTTGAGTGACGGAATTTAACGCCGAAATATATCTTATGAAACGAGGGAAAAATTAAAGTCATCTTAAATTGGAAAAGATAAGGAATACCGCTTAAAAAAAATATACGTCATTTCTACCACGATGCCACTGCATGCAATGGACATAGGGGTTGAATTGTCCGGGCTTAACGCCAAGATATATAAAATATCCATATATAGAAGTGTATAAAACAGAAACTTAGTAAGACACTCCGCTCTCTACATTACTCTCTACTACTTACATTATTATTAGATCCACACTAAAACAGAATGTGTTCGCAGTACATCGTTAGCAATACAGTTATCCAAAGCATCAAAGTTCTATTTCAACTTCCAAAAGCTCGTCCATACAAATGATGTGCTATCAAAAATTCACGCGTATCGTCCTCTTATTATTATAAAAATTAATGTAGACCTCTGAGAGCAGTCTACGTATTTTCATAGACGCTACTATGAAATAAGGTGTTTTACAGACGAAGAAACGAAAATGTATAATATATAAAATTATCTTATCAGTGATCTCATAAGGTACGTGGTTGGGAGGTTTTTACTCAAAAAAAAATTTTTTCCTTCTTTTTTTTAAAGCAAATTACAATCAGGTATTATACTGAATAGTGTGTATTTTTTAAGTACAAATATAAAAATGCAAAATATAAAATATAAAAAAGCAAAATGCAGCTCCCACTCGGGGAAAAAATAATAGTTTTATTTTCCTCATTCCGCCATAAATTGTTAAATTGGACCGAAAGTGGCGAACGGAGTGTCATGACACCACGTTATCTCCAACCCTGCTATATGCGGGATACAACGAGAAACTAAAAACATGAAATTATTATAACAATTCGTGTACCACCATCTTTTCAGTATCAAAGGACGCATTAAATCGAACTGCGAGCCGTCTAACAGATGTGGCCATCTTAATACACACATATGTATGTATGTATGTACATGTGGGAGTAATACGATATCTCGACGAAAACTCCTTTAATATCCTCAGGGTGACGTTACCATCATGGTAATGAATTGAACGTGTCTCCCGTATGATTTTATGACGGTTTTAATAGTAGTAATTATAAGGTGGCTGGTGTTATCAATTTATGAATGTATTTGAGGCCGTTGTGACGAAGGGGCACGAGGGTGCGACTGTAAATTAATGGTTACAGGTTCGATTCCCAATCAGAGGAGTAAAATATTTATTGTTTTTCTCTCTCTTGAATTATTCTGGTTACGAGGTTGGCGCGGCGTTGAGTTCAGCCACTTAATGTCGCGCTTCGTCTATCTCAACGGGATGATACATATAAATTAAATATATCTATTAGCCTGAGTATAGGGGGGGAGTAGGTAGTAGGGGATAAAATCCACCGTTATAATATTTGAGACATTGCGGTGAGTGGCAGAACTTAAAATCGCACTTTGAAGAGCCAGAGTAAGAATATTTAAGTGAGAAAATGAAAATCACTCCGGGAATCGTTATCCAGAACCGTCGTATTTATTTATGTCACACATCGAAGTTTTAGTACTATTTGGGCAAGAACTCTTAAAAACAACCTACGAGTAGGTACGCCGGTCTCGTTTCGTACTTACTTTCTTATAAAGTATCAAGAGACTGTCAAATTCTATTTTCAGCTTTCATAAAACTCATCAATCAAAAAGACAAGCACTTTGTCTAATCTATCGAACAAAGCCCGTCTCAATATTTTCCAGGCCTAATCTATTACTGGTTTCTGTGGGGCGTTCCGCTGACACGAGACTCGTTCGACCTCTACGGATCCACCCTTATCCTGTAACATTCCCCTCATTTACATTTGCCCCCTTCTCTAAGATATAGAAATTACAGAAACAACAATTCTTTATTGTTTATATAAAATAGAATATTATTCATAACAGAAGAAGTTAATTGACAAGATAAGTTATATTATAAAAGTTAAATTTTGCTTTAAATATCGCTAATTATGTGACGTGGTTTACGAGTACGTTTAACATACCGAAATATGTATAAATATTTCTATAACTGGAGCTCCTACATGTTTGTTTGAGGAAAAAACATAAATGTATTACATATGACAGTGCTTTCTTACAATTATGTTAACTTTACGCTGCTATCTTATATAGCTTATTTATTAACTATTTATTATTAAAATAAATCACAAATTAGTAGAATTAATAGTGGTTAGTAAGTACTTATAAACTTAACTACATATATTAGTAAAACAAATGATATAAGTAATTAATTCCGCAACTAATTTAGAATATTAATAATACTCACAGATTTGTCAAATTAAACTGAAATGTATGATAATTTTATAATAACTATAATGGATATGTCGATTAATCGGTGGAATCTATAAGCTGAATTCATTGAAAGCCCGAATTCGTATCGAGTTCTGATAGAATCCGGGCGCTATCAGATGCTCATACAAATATTTATGATCTAAGCCGACCACAAATTTCGATTTGTTTCCCATTTATCGCTATATAATAATTAATTAATAATATTGTAAATTAATCGTTATTGACATATATTAGAGAGGAATAGCGTTTATTTTAATGTTTACTTTATAATCAAAATCCAATCTTTTAATTTTTACCCGACTAATTTTTTCACCCGACGGTGACATAGAAATCTGGATTAGGGTCTCTAGAGTAGGCTCTTTAGAGTTATTGTTAGAATTAATTTATTATAACCGCTAACCTGCTTTTTTATTGTAACTTTTTAATGTTTAAGTTTAATGTAAGTAATAAATTATGTAGGGAATAGCATCTATATATATCTTATGAACATTTAAAATCATCTAAAAAGAGAAGAAAATTACATAGAAACCAATATTTTACTTGGACTTTACATTTGAGTACATCCTAGAGGTATTATAATTTACGGATCCTCTCAAACTTATTCGTTCGGCGCTCGTGGCTTATTTCTAAGTGTAAACTATAGTGCTATCTCAATCCCGTCGTAATAGCCGTGCTGTATTTACGATCGCAAATAGCTTTATAGGCATAATAAAATCTGTTTCAACCGCACTAAATTGTAACTGAATTACCGATTTTAGGTACCTACTGATAAGTAAGGAAGTATCGAGCTAAAATTAATATCAGATATTTAGATCTACGATCTGTCCCTTGGAGTATAGAAAAAATCAAGCTTCTTCGATACTAGCATTTATACAACGATTTTGGTGCATTTAGTGTGAAATTCACCGCGTAATCAAAATCTATACCTTGAGTACTTCCCGTGGATCTACAGAACTATTATATTATATTATTTGAAGAAATTTAGCACGAAGTGAGCACTTACACATTTTAAACAAAAAGTGAAAATTTAGAAAAAAAAACATTACAAACTTCAATTTTTAGTTCCTTTCATTTAAAATGAATGCACACTTTATATTTATTTTGTCTACTTGTAGTGCGTATCCGACTCGCACTTAACGAGTTGATCCTGCACTCCTGTTATTCCTGCTTCTACTTATCATTCTGTACGGAACACGCAAAGGATTTTATGCCTCAGTCTAGATCCTAGATATACCCATAGTCTCCAGACAGAGTTCCGTACAATATTTGTGATTACGTCACAGTTTCTATGTAAATCGTTTCTCTATTTGTGTATGTGGACGCCCTCAGACCCCATTTGCATGGGAAACGGCATTGTGCGCTTGTTCAAATATTCATATTGCATATTGCAGGCGGTCAGGATGGCCTGCGCTATTACGCTGCGTTAGTTCTGAACTAGTTCTGTTCCGTTCTGTTATGTTATACAATTTGCTTGATTTGTAAATGATCATTTGAATCAATCGAGCGTAGAGACGTTCGTTTATATTATTTTTGAAGTAGCAGTTCGTTTTTAAAATATTTTTTTTATTTTAACGCATTTGAAAACTAGTCAAAAACTTGAAAAAAACAAAATGTCTCGAAAATTGAGCAATGCGTGTTGAACTGAATGTCTTAATTCTTTATTTTGCCTTTTTATTATATATATATTATTTATTTTGCGTTCTTTAAAGTATCATAGGAAAAGAAGAATGAGTAGTAGAATTTTTATACGTAATTCTAAATAAATCGATTTCGCTAACTACTAGCTTACTCGTTAAATAAAAATGACCAATTATTGTTTTAATAACTCTATGTGCTTAGTGTGAGTTCAAAATTAAGGGCAAACAGAACTAAGAAACTTTTAAAGTCATATTTATATAAGTAACCCGCTAGAGTAATGATTCAATAGTTTTAAATGAACTAATATAGATTCCGAATTGAAACTGAATCTAACATTCTCTTAATAAATAAAGTAGTAAGCAAACACATCTAAAGGTAGATCTCCTCTTCAACTATTTGCGTTCTCTGCAAATCTGTTTTAGCTTATCATAATTTGAAATATAAGTACCTGAAATGTCGGTATGCATTAGTTATCTCAATAAATTGCTTTTAACTGAAGGCTCTTGTGTAGAGGTAACCCGCGGCGTTAAGTTCTGCCACTCAATACGTGATGCCTCCCGATTTCGGCGGAAAATTGTGGAACGGAGTGTTCTAACACTAGCCTCTGTGGTCAAGTAGAAATAACTATAAGTTGTATATGACACATGTCACATGTAAGTGATGCAATGTAGGCTGCAGTATCTGAACACAAAGATTTTTTTAGTATTAAATCAATACTTTTCGAGATTTTTCTTCTTCTTCTTCTTAAAATTTTAGTGAAGATTACCTTTACAGACGAAAAGTGTGTCAATACTAGGTCTACTCCTATCATATCATGCAGCCTAAGTCTACCTCTTTAGGAAGATCTAGGCTCAGATCTCACATGAACATGAACATCTAGGATCAGAAGCTGCTACGTTTATTTTGCTGTATGAATTTTAGTTACGTTAATAAAAAATAAAATTACGTTAATAGAAAATACTACTTAAAAAAAGTTAGAAAACATTAAAAAAATAAATAATTCTATCAATCTCTACGTCAAAACGCGAACTACCTCAAACTTTTACGCACACCGTTTATAAATTAAAAAGTTAATATAACCGACAACTTTGGTGAGGAGTTTCCAAAAGTTGAAGAACTTGAATTTTTCAACGTCACGCTGCATTAAATAAATTACGTACACGTTGTTTGTGTGTTTGTTAATTAATTATGAAAGTTTTTTTTTTACATTCTATCTGTTGGGTGCTAGTCTATGCGCAAAGGAACAAGCGAGCAACGGTAAACGCGATAGGTTTTAGATTCGATTCTCACTCGAGGAAAGAAAATATTTAATATTTTCATTTCGCTCTGGTAACAGGGAATAGACCGAAACTATTTCAGTTCTTACTTAAAATAAAACAATAAATCAAATAAAATTAGCTTCACGCTGTATCCCGCACACAGTAGGGTAGGCAGAGATAACCTAGTGTTAAGACACTCCGTTCCCCAGTTTCTGCCGAATTCTGAAGGCATTGCGTGTTGAGTGGCAGAACTCAACGCCGCGCTTTGCCTCGACACCAGAGCGAAGAAATGGGAATATAAACGTACATAAATATTTGACTTCCTCGAGTGGGGATGGAACCCAAAACCGTCGCGTTACAGTCACACCCTTGTTCACACCGCTGCGCCAACAACAACAAGTGGTTAAATGTTTGTCCTGAAACGAATATATTTAGGGTAAGGGCAGCACGGTAATATTTTAACGAAGAGGTTCTAGTGATAAAATTGGGACGCCACTCGACTTTATTTATAGTTTTGGTGAAATTACTGGTCCTGATAGTGATTTATTAGACTGTAGCGTAAACTTAATTCAACATTTACTTTTGTATGGAAATTGTTATTTGTTTTAATTATTTATTGTATGTACTTATCGTGTACAATGTGTACTTGAGACCAGTCCTGGCGCAGGAGTACAAGAGTGTGTGACTTTAAAGGAGACAGATGGTTCCATTTTCACTCGAGGAAATTAATTATTAATTATTTTCATGTCCTAGCTCTGGTAACAAGGTAAATCAGGGTGCTGAGTTCCGCCACTCAACCGCCACGCCTCCAGAATTCGACGGGAAGTGAAAAACGTAAGTGTAGATACCCAGGTTCCCTCGGCCTACCTTGCTTTCTGTAGATATAAAATTGAATTATTAAAATTACCAATAAGTAACGTAATTTTAACTTTCCTTATACAAAAATACAACAGTTTTCAGCAACAGTGTACATACTGTTTATTACTCCAAATTTTTACTTTGCCTGGAAAAAAATTAAATACATCCGCGTACTAAAAATAATTCGCTATTAAAGGGATTTGGAAACGAACGAGGAAGTGTACACTGCTGCAGAGGTCTTGAAAAATATACATAATATATATTTTATTATTCTCAACTCGAGATTTTGCCTTAATTAGTTCTTTCCAAAGTTATTATTTATTTATGTAAGAATATACAGAAAGATGAACAAGCATTATGCTTATATTTTACCTCTTTTTCTATAATATTTTAATTTCCCTAAATTTATAAAATAACTTAAACAATTTTAATGTGATTTTTACTAGCAAATGTTTGTGTTAGTAAATATCCTAGTAAGTACGTATATGGAATTATCAAATTTCACCATCTATAGATATGAATTAGCAACTACAAGTAAATATTTAGTAAGGCATAGTGCAAAAAAATATTTTATTTAAAATAAAAGAAACGCTTACAGCAGTGTACGCACTTGAGTTTCTCTCTTTTTATCCTCCATTCAACTCGGAATTTTATTTAAATCCATAATTTATATGCAGATGAAGGACCGTCCGCGTTAGAATTATTCAGTATAAATCGTTAAAATACTTTAATTATGGTTTAGGCGTCTCGTGTTTAGATGGATCAGCTCCTTTTTTTTTAAATTTATTTCCACGAGATTTGGTTTTAAAGTTTGCTTTTGTTACATAATACCAATAGCTTCATTATTCCTTCGAATGGGGTTCGAATCCACAAGAACTACCAATGGCCCCACTAAGCTACGATGGCCATAATCCGTACTTTCTACATAATAAGTATTAGGGATATAATATCTCACTGGAAAAAAGAACCTTTTTTTTAAGTAAGTTCCTTCTTTATCCAGCTTTTTATTAAATGAACACCAATAAGTATCGAAGAACAAGCTACGAGCCATTATTTCATCCCACTTAATGAAGGGATTAAAGATGAACGGAATTATGACGTAGAGTTAAAGTCACTAGAAACATTTTGTTATGCTTTATCCTGTACCCCGCATGCAACATTGAACGTAGAGGCGAGTTCAAAAAACTGTGTTTCCCACTTTTCACGCCGCGGTTTGTCTTATATTATACATATTTGATGCCATATATTAAAAAAAATCTATAAAATAGTTGAAAAGTAGACCCCATACAAGCTTAATCGACGGCCGTAAAAGCCTATATTCGATTCACACAGCGGACGTCCTTGTCTCTGACGATATCCTCTGAAGTCACAAATCTCAAGTCTATATCAAGAGACGTAAGGCTAACACCGTTAACCTCAAGTTCGAAAAAAAACCAAATAAATTGCGATGACGAGTCCCGATATTCATCATTAAGTTACGTTTTCCACTTTACTTTTTGATCAATTTCCAAGACTTTGCTTGTTGAGTTGCATACCGCATAACTAACGTGACCAGATGTCCCCGTTTTCCGCTTGTGTGTCCCGGTGTCCCGAAACATGCCACCGGGTGTAGTAAATGTCCCGTTTTTTCTGGCATGTTAATCTGGTCGGTTGAAACAAGTTTCTCCATGATTATCACGGTACACTGGTTTTTAAGAAACGGAACTATTAAATTATTTTATCGTTAAATTATCGTTTTGAGCTGACCGAAAAATGGGCACGTTACCCATAACTCAATTACTTGTTTTGTCTACAAGCGCTGAGAAATAAATATTATTTATACATAATCATTCCCTCAAATTGGGAACCTACCCACAACTATGGCATCGTGACGCAGTGAGACATTGTCCGACTGTAAGGCTCCGATTTTCACGACGATGAGTTCAATTTCCACTATTGGGAATTCTCTCATTAATTATTCCAATTAGGCGGTGGCAGGGCGCGGTGATAAATTCCACCTCTCAACACAAAAATATATATTAAGCTTTCCAGGTATATCCAGTAAATCTTTATATCTCCACCTTTTATCGTTAAACTTTTCTAATAATAATGCTTTTGGCTGAAACTTCGACGTTCTAGCGATTATTATAGTTCAAAGCGGTTAATCTGCGTTCAAACGAGGCATCAACCTGCTAGCTCCAGATGCTGACGCCTATCAGGATGAGATTATATTACTGCGATATTAAGAATCTATCTATACTAATATAATAAAGCGGAAGAGTTTGTTTGTTTGTTTGTTTGTTTGTTTGAACGCTAAGATCTCTGGATCTACTGGTCCGATTTACTATGTTTTTGTTTTGTATGAAGGCTGCATTCTTCAGAAGTGCTATAGGCTATATAATATTACATTACACATATGTACTAATAAATTAAAATACTTTCTAATTTGGCATGCAATTTATTCTGCCATGTTAATAACAACCGTCGTTGCTAAGCACCGGTTTGCAAAGTTTCTTTGAGAAAGAAAACGTCACCCAAAATGAACTTATATTTTGATATTCTTCCTTATAAAAATAAATATATTATACTAGCGGACGCGCGCAGCTTCGCTTGCGTAATTAGGGGTGAATTCTAATAAACCACGAAACATGTGTTCAATGAAATATTTTTAAGAGTCTAAATTTCAAATTTTATAAAAATCGGTGGCGATTTAAAGATTTTTCCATACAAACTTTCAACCCCTTATTTGCACCCTTAGGGGGTGAATTCTAGAAAACCATGAAACATATGTTCAATTAAATATTTTTAAGAGTCTAAATTAAAATTTTTATAATAATCGGTGGCGTTTTAAAGATTTTTCCATACAAACTTTCAACCTCTTGTTTGCACCCTTAGGGGAAGAATTCTAGAAAACCATGAAACATGTGTTCAATTAAATACTTTTAAGAGTCAGAATTTAATTTTTTTTAAAAATTGGTGCCGATTTAAAAAAAAATCTTTACAAACTTTCAACCCCTTATTTGCCCCCTTAAGGGGAGAATTCTAGAAAACGATTAAACACGTGTTCAATTAAATACTTTTAAAAATCTAAATTTCAAATTTTATAAAAATCGGTGCCGATTTAATTTTTTTTCCATACAAACTTTGAACCCCTATTTCACCCCTTTAGGGTAAAAATTTTTCAAAATCCCTTCTTAGTGGATGTCCAGATTACGAAAGTAAACATCTGTCCAAATTTCACGTTTCTACCATCAGCGGTTACGGCTGTGCGTGCGTCTTACCTCAGTCAGTGAGGACAAGTCCTTTTATATATATAGATAATATTTAATAAATATTCTCATAGTTCAAGCAGGCGTAGCCGCGTCTGGGTCCACTAGTCTTTTAATATAAAACTAATGGAATAAAAAAGGGAATATATTTTTTTCCTACGTATTCATTAAAACCATTTAATTAAATCTGTGAGGCAGTTGCCATGCACGGATTGTCTTTCTAGGAAGCGATGTTTGTTGACTCGAATCCAATCCCATGTGGGAAAATGAATTATTTTCATATAGCGGTTTTTTCAGTTCTTCCGTGTCTAGAAAAGTGAGCGGTGTGTGGGGAACGGAATATCTTAACACTATGTTGTAGGATCTCTCTGTCTCTCCTGCTGTATGCGGGATACGTTGTGAAAAAAATAAATAAATACATATTCTATTGTATTTACTATTTATTATTGTATATCACAGTTCTTTTTTATCTTGTTAATTTCAATGTGTCATTAATTACATCGAATATTTACAATAGGTTTTTTTAGCTATACAAACATGAAATTATTAAATAGCGTTATAATATTAATATTTAAGAAACAAAGTCGAGAAGCCATTGCTATGTAGTGTGACAGACAATGTTTGTGGGTTCGATCACCACTCGGGAGAACGAATTATATCGTTTGCCTTCTCTGGCAAGTCAAATATAGACGGACAGAAAGTGAAAATCAAAGTGCTTTCTCACTAGGTTCTCTGTCTCAGGCAACCCTGCTATAGGAGTAAAACTTCAAAAAATATTAATTGAAAACTTACACCAAGGTCACATGATAGCAACCTATCGATTTCCAACGCCAATAAGCTCTGATATCAAATTTAACGTCATTCGACACGCGGAAACAAACAGAACGAAATTGCGAAGAAAAATACGAAGTAAATCCATATTTATTGCCATTATAGGGATAAGCATTATAGCATTCCGTGTCACACTCGCCACCCTATCTCGTATATAAAAGTCTTAGATGTGAGATGTTTGGGTATGTTGAAGCTTTTGAGTTTACTATTTACTTCAAGTATTGGTTATGTTTGTTTTTTTTTGTTTAGCTTCTCTATAGATGTCGCACAAAGTAGGATAGAGGGAACTTTGCAACCTAGTATAAGACACTCGGTTCCCATTGAGACACTACTGTTTTGCACTTTCCGTACAAATTTGGAGGTATTACATGTCAGAGCTTACAATGAAAACATTCAATATATCTTTTCTATAAGTGGGAATCGAAGCCACAACTTTCAGTTTCGCCAATACCTCAAAAATTCGGTGGAAAGTACTGAAAAGGGGAACTGAAGTACGGAAAGGGGGAACTGAAGTAACTTAACGGGGAATGAAGGGAAAATCAGGAATCGAATCAATAGCCTTTGCGCTTTTCTCCACTGCGCCACGATGGCTTAAATACTGCAAAAACTACTTAGATTTATTAAACTATTTTATATTGTAGTAGGTAATTAAAAAAATCTATAAAGGAGATGTCTGTAGAGTACATGTTTGCTGTCACCGCAATATCCGCTGTGCCGTTTGACAATAGTTGCCCGTGGTTTCGCTTTGCTTTAAATTTTGTATAAAAAATATTTTAAGAAAATTATATATACAAAACTGTGATTTTTTCTATAATAAATATCATGTAGTGCAATAAGAAGTATCTGCTTTGCCTGTCACGGTGTTGAGTTTCGCTACTCAACTCAAGTCTTACCTTCTCGTTACCTTAGTGTACCTGCCTCATACGAAATTTTTTTTTCTTATCAATTCCGCGATTAAAAATGTTCTAATTTTAGTATATAGAAATATACATTTCGCTGCTTCGTTTTAATAAAGAAAATAATTATAGGACAAACAATACTTGTAATTTAAACTCTCAAACAAAAGACGTCACGAAAGAAAAAAACACCTTTGTTTCTAAAATAGATTCGCATTCAACTTTTAACCTTAGTCCAAAGTATTTCCTAAGAAATGGTTTCTTTTCAAATTATGTAAATATAAGGTTACAACAAATAAATAATTAATATAAGTATAAAATAAAAGTAATAATAAAAATATAAGTATAAATAATCTGCTTCACGCTGTACCATGCACGTTGCACGGTAGGCAGAGGAAATATAGGGTTCAGTCACTCTGTTTCCCATTTTTCTGACCTCAACCTGACCCCAAGATAACATCATAAAGTAAGTAAAGTATAAAATTTTCTTTTTCTAATAACCAATGTAAAAAAACATGATAGTTATATAACAGTAATATTAAATGCAACTGCGCTACGGCCATAACGCGGGAACAACTTGGATAAATCTTTTAAACTTTCCAGACAGGAACGGTTAATCAAAGTATTTTTCATAGAACTAATAAAACTTATTTTAAATATAAAAAATTGGATCTTTAGATTTCTTATCTCTTTATTGGTTTTGGAAAATTTAAATTTAAAAACTAGATCTCACGTTACACACACTGCAAGATACTATAGGCTACTATAGGCTTGAATCAAACAAACTTTTCAACTATGATATTAGTATAGATAAAGGACTGTTAATTCAAATGAACAGTTCTGCTGAGCAATTCTTTAAGCAACGTCGGTTACGTTTGTTCTCCTACGGATGTCCTCGTTTCTGATTCTATCACGTAGAAAATTACACCCCCTGAATCGAAATTGAATCCACAACTATCGCGTTCACTGGCGTTTGACGTGCCACAATGGCACCATTATTTAAATAAACAAAATGTATATTATCTACGTTCTTTGTGTTATTCTCTAAAAGTAAAACCGCTCTAGACTTAAATTGCATCTAGAAGATAGTTCATTTTGTTTCGAAATGAACTTTCCAGGAGTTAAAAGCAATTGTTTTATCCTAGGAAACCCATCAACTCTAATGCCTCGCCTGAGCCTCGCCGCTCGCGATAGTGCTCAAGCCACATAAGTGCTTCGTTTCATTCCTTTTCCAAATAATTTTAAGAAGATATATCCAAAAAATATATATGATTTATTATTTGTTAGTTATTGATTTATATAATTTAATGTGAGGTGTTTGACGCCGTAGTGGCGCAGAGATACAAGGATTGCTTTAAGCGTGGCGGATGTGGGTTCGATAGGCTCTCGGGGGAATTATATATTTAGGTGGAAAGTAGAAAACAGAAGTGTCTTAATAGGTACGGAGTGTTTTAAGCTTTGTACGGAATACAGTACAGAATGCACGAATCTCAGGAACTATTGGTTCAACCAACATTCATTTTGTAGCAATATTGTCCTTTATATGAAACTTCAGCTATCGATGTACGCACATATAGTCTTTAAAATTATAATTTTATTAGATCACGATAGTACTTCGGATGAGAAAATAAAAAATTATATAGTACAAGCAGGCGAAGTCGCGAGCGGGTTGAAGTATTTAATAGCTTATGCATGAATTCTGTGATATTATGGTAATGTAACAATAATGTGGTGTTTTATAAAATCTATCATCTTGTAATGTATCTGAGCTCCGCTGCAATTGAAAACCGACCTGAACTTAAGCCAACTCGGGACCTGCACCAAGAATAGTTAATGTAGATGTAGCCGTATCTATGTATGGAAGAAAACGGAAGATGGATTTCAAAATATCAAAAAATACTCTCCCGAAGGTGGGACTAGGCTCCAGGTCATCAGTGGCTAAAGCTCCAGAGAGAGGAACCTCCTAAGTGTGGGATTCTGCTAAAAAGCCAACAAAATCATTAATTCTGCATAAGTGATACAAAGTAACGAATTTCACCCAGACATAAGATTGCTGGAGAAAACTTAATATCAAGTTTTAACAATTAATGTAAAATTTGTAAAAAAACGTCTGATAAATATGGCTTAGATGTTCAAAACTCTTGGAAAGGTAGACATGGAGATCTAGATCTACGAAATTATTCACATCTGTCTATTGTATATTCTCTGATTATTACAACTCCAGTTCGTTGCCAAATGCGGCGATAAAAAGTAACAGTTCAGAGATAACTTCATGTAAGTGTGAATTAAAAAGATACTTTGTAGCCCGAGCTTGTTGAAGTACGGTGAAGCATCCTTTATGACTATGAACAATAATAAAAATGGGGCCGACGTGACGCAGTGGAAAAGCATCAAACAATAAATACGATGGTTGTGGATTCAATTCTCAATCGGGGAAATAAATTAGGTTCATTTTACTTACTCTGGTATCAAGATAAAGCACGGCGATGTGTTCCGACGCGGTAGGTTTCGAAATTTAAATTTAACTATATTATTGCTAACAAAATGACACTCGGATTTACACCATTATTTTCTCACATGTGTACTTTTCACTTTCCCTAATAAACGTTTATTAAATTCAAGGTGTATAACATTCAAATCGTTAGCTAAACGTAACTCGACAAATCCCGTGAAACGCGGGATCGGGGCAGCATTAAACGAGGGATTAGGTAGATATGAACAATATATTTTGGTTGTCTCGTTATCCCGGGATCAACACGAATAATAATTTGTACTGAATAATTTTATCTGTGTTACTTTTTGGGTAAGAAAATGGTGGTAATTTGGGTTTTATTATTATTTTTTTAGGGAAGACGTAATTTTTCAGTGATGATGATTGTTTCAAACAGTTAGTTGACAGCAACAGTTAATTATCAGTTAATTAGCTTTAAATTATATCCTGCACAAAGTAGGGTAGGCAGAGGGAACCTAGTGTTAAGACACTCCGTTCTCATTAAGACAGTTTCGTTTTACACTTTCCGCCGTATTATTATAGCATGTATTAGAATGTCCATATATTTTCATACACCCATTTAAAATAAAACTACAATACTAAAAAGAAATATAAAGCAAGGCGATATTAATTTAATATTATTTCAACTTGAAAATAGAAACTAAGACATTATAAAAATATTAATACTGTATTTTGCAAACTATTTTTACATTCAACAAACGTAAATTATACTTAACTACCGCCTTTGACAGAAACAAAGTGGGAAATAAGCGTTCCTTTGTACGGTCAGCTGACTTCAGTTGTTCGTACACCAGTGTATACTCGTACATATGTATGTCGATTCGTAGAAATGATATCATGTTTGTAACTCTACAGGATATGGGGATTGCAATAATTTTTTCATCTTTTTTTTCACGCTGTACCCGCACACAAGAGGGTAGGCAGAGGGAGGCTAGTGTGAACATCAATGTGTCTCTCCTTCTAACCTCCTGGCATTTATCCCGGCTATTGCCATGGTCTGCCTTCCTACTCCACTTTGCATGGTCTTTTGCGTCCTTGGTGGTTTGACCATTGGCTCTCATGTCGTGCATCACGACAACCAACCAGCGCTTCCTTGGGCATCCGGGAGTTCTCACTATCTCTACTCTCTAATTTTCGTCCAAAATAGAAAAAATAGAGTAGAAATCCTAGCGTATAGACAATATTGCGTTCTAAATCACGGTTAATCGACTCGTTAGTCAAACAAGCCGGTATCAGCGACCGGCTCTGTACCGCACGCCTGCTCACTCCTCTCACACCTTTGAGTGTGCCTTTAATGGCCCGAAATACGTTACCGTTGCTACATTTATACGGGAATTGCTTTTTATTTTGGTTTAAAGGAAAATATATAGATTTTTATATACTTTTGTTTGTTTTTTAAGTGAAGTGATGATTATGTTCATATTATTTTAGTTACTATTTTTTGACAAGACTAATTGCAGAGTTAGATTCCAACATACAACTCGCGATGTCTCCCAAATATTGTAAACCAGGGGCCGTCGTGCCTTATGCCTACAAGTATGTGATAGTAAACGCGACCGTCGTGGGCTCTTTTCCCACACGGGGGAATAAAATATATAATATTTTCATTCTTTCGTTCTCCTAACGTAGGAAAGAGTTCTGCCATGGTTTCGTATATGCTGCTTTCCACAGAATTCTTTAGGTTGCACGCAATGCGTCAAGAAATCTGCTGAAACGACTGGCCTTAACAATTAAAATAAAATCTTAATAACATTTTATCTTATATTAAACTTAAGTATATTCATAATTTTTCGATACGACAGTAAGACATTGCATTAGTCGTATTGTATCGTATCTATATCATATTAAACTCTTACATACCGATATAATATTGCTATATGAATTTCAAAACATGAGGATGAAAGTTAGCGTCTGCAAAGTTTGTTCCGTAATTTTAGATTTTCAGCTAAAACAACAGTTCTGATATGTCTGTAGCTTGTAGTTATTTAATAAATGCTGAAATTCATAATAAAATATAATAAGCATATAGTTATAAATTCCATAAATATTAGTTCTTATTTCTTCTTCTGGCATTAATCCCGGCTATTGCCAGGGTCTGCCCTCCTACTCAACCTACTCCACTTTGCACGGTCTTTTGCGTCTTCGGTGGTTAGACCATTGGCTCTCATGTCCTGCATCACGACATCCAGCCAGCGCTTCCTTGGGCGTCCAGGAGGTCTCACTCCAGGAACTGATATAGCAAGGCACTTGCATCCGACATAGTTCTTAGGCCGGCGCGTAACGTGGCCAAACCATCTCAGACGACGCTCTTGGAGCTTATCCGCTACGTCACGGACCCCAAGACTACCTCGAATGAATGTGTTGCGTAAGCGATCAGACCGCGTTACGCCGCACATCCACCTCAGCATCTTCATTTCCGTGACGTGAAGCTCCTGAGTGTGCCGAGATAGTGCCGGCCAACATTCGCTGCCGTATAAAAGAACCGGTCGGATGATGCTCTTGTATATCAGCCCCTTGAGCTTGGGCGGTATTCTGCGGTCGCAGACCACACCAGTGACCTCCCGCCATTTGGCCCAGACAGCGCTTATCCGCCCTTGGACCTCGTGATCGATGCCTCCAGACTCGTGCATAACGGATCCAAGGTACCTGAACTTCTCCGACTTAACGGCTGGCTCAGAACCTATAAGGATGGTGCTCGAGTTCCGGCTCCCGCAGGCCATGTACTCTGTCTTCGACACATTTAGTTTAAGACCGCCGTTCTCAAGCGTACCCTTCCAGAGGTTCACTTTACGCTCCAGCGTCAGTCGGTTCTCGGCAATGAGTGCTATGTCGTCGGCATACATCATCAGCCATGGAGGCTGGTCCTGGATGTGAGCCGAGACAGTATCGAGCACTACATTGAATAAGAACGGACTAAGAGCCGGGCCCTGGTGAACCCCCACTGTAATCGGGAAGGGTCTAGTGTCGCCAACAGCAGTCCTAACCATAGAAGCGGAATCGTGGTACATGTATAAATATTAGTTCTTATTTATGTCATGTTTATTTTGTTTACGGCGTTGAGTTTCGTGTCCCAACACTCAACGCTTCCAGAATTCGGCGAAAAGTTGGAAACTGAAGTGGCTTAATGGGAACCGAGTGTCTTAATGCTAGGTTCCCAGGTTCTCTCTCTTTACTCACAGAAAATATAAACAAATTAGAATTGAAAAATATAAACACAAAAAACAAAGGAAAACATAATTCTCGTTTATTCATGCCTTCATTTGTTCGCGTCATATAAAACAATCGTATATCCAAAGTTGCAACGCCACCTTGCGAGACAAATCTGTTGGACGCACCGGCAATGGGCCGTTAGCGTCATACAAATGCTATTTATACGCGGCTCCGACTTCCCTCACTGGAATGTAGAGACTATGGAAGTATTAAGTGAAATCTTTTTAAAGAAAGAGAGAAAGGATTTCAATGAAATGTAGGCGGCGGTAACTTAACATTAAGACATTTCGTTCTCTATTTTTCGCCAAGGTCATGCTTTATTTTATTACCAGGGTGAGAAAATGAAAATAATTCATTTCTCCAAGTAGGAATCGAACCAGCAAATGCATCGTTAACATCCAGTCCTGCTGCTGCACCACGGCGGCTGGCTGGTTCATTTATTGTAAAGTGAATTATTTTAATATATAAAAAACAAAAAAGTGGGGATTGGAGTATCTTTCACTGTTTTTACAGGAAAAACATGAGGGCATTATTATTTTGGAATATCTCTAATCTAATTTCACTACAAAAAACACATTAATCTTTATAAAATGAAGTAATAGTTGTTTGCTTATAAATAAGTTTGACGTCGACAAGCTACCTCGCTTGTGATTTTCGGTTCAATTTTCCGGATAATAAAACTTCATTGACATAAGCTATTGTGGTTTTGTCTAGCTTTACGTGAAAAAGAAAAAAAAGTATTATTTTACCATTTTATCCAATTTTGGAATGGGAATTCATTAATTTTAAATAACCTGTTCATCCTGCTATCTTGTTTATAATATAAAATGTGATAGCACTTCCAGTTTTATGCTTTTCCGCCGCAGCATATATGTCAACAGTACGCTATAAATTCATAAGCTAAGCTATAAAATTATATTTACTCGTGAAAATGTTTAAGAAACTCTAAAACACGGTCGCGAATTGCCTTTTATTTTTAAATCTAAGAAAATTTCGCGGTGCGGTGGAAAGAAGTTATGGTTTATTTATTTTGTAAGCTATGTTTACGGTATGTTATGTAATTAGTATTGTTTTCTTTATTTACTGATTTTATATAGCTGAAGAGCTTGTTTGATTAGGCGTTCTTATTTCATCAGAGTGTGACTATTTGTGTGACGGTAGTGGATTCGATTCCCACTCGGCGGTAATAAGATATTTAATATGATTTCTTAGCTCTAGTAACAAGGCACAACGCCGTTGAGTTTTGCAATTCAACACACAATCCCTCGGAGCTTAAAAAATCTTGTTGCGTACTTTTCCTATTATAGAAACCCATATAATCTATTTATCTATATATATAAAAGGACTTGTCCTCACTGACTGAGGTAAGACGCACGCACAGCCGTAACCGCTGTGCGTAGAAACGTTAAATTTGGACAGATGTTTACTTTTGTAATCTGGACATCCACTAAGAAGGGATTTTAAAAAATTATAACCCTAAAGGGGTGAAATAGGGGTTGTAAGTTTGTATGGAAAAATTTTTAAATCGGCACCGATTTTTATAAAATTTGAAATTTCGACTCTTAAAAATATTTAATTGAACACATGTTTCATGGTTTATTAGAATTCACCCCTAAATAAGCTAGCGAAGCTGCGCGCGTCCGCTAGTATGCTTATATTCGTACTTTATGTATGTATGTGTATTTCGTATTGTTACTTATAATAATTGGACATTCAGTAGTCTTAAACCTCACCAGATTACTGTAAACGTAATTAATACACACATGTCACAGTCCACAAGCAAAGGCAAAAGGCGTATTTCCGCCGCGCTGCGTTGAAAATTGCCGACGTTCTGGGAAATCGGTATATAAATAAATAAAAAAAGTTGTCACGCTTCAATCAACGCTTCAATCGCTGATGGAGCTTCCGACTCGAGTTTAAGTGACAGTGACGTGACAGTGACAAGTAAACAAGCAACATCACTAGTAATGTTTTTTTATTTTTCCTTATAACGTGACATTGGTGAAGTGAAGTAATCTTTTTTTTTTCTTACTATGTATATTTCCCAGGTTCCTTCTTTTAAAAAAAACTAGCTACTTTTAATATATTTTAAGTACTCAAAGTGATTATGACTGCTGGTATAGTAGGTTACGAGTAAATAGAACAATTAAATAAATAACAAAATATTCTAGCCAAATTCTAGAAAATCTTAACATAAATTGTAGCTTGTGTGTTATTCTAATATATAAGTCTTACAACTGTAAAGTTTCATCTAAATCCGTTCAGTAATTTTTGCTGTCTGTTCCACTCTCACAGAGGAAGAAGCGTCTATCCTCACATTTATAATATTAAAATTATTATTATTTCAGTACGATTTTATAGTTAATAATTTGTAAAACAGCAAGCGGCATATGCAAACTGCAATATACTGTTAGTAAGGTTAGTTCAGCTAATTTGAATGCCTCGCTAGTTTCTGGTTAAGAGAATTGGTCAATTTAATGGGCCATTGCGTTGTTACTACATTTATTACTAAATCGTTTGCTTATATTGCCTCGTATATATACATGCTTGACTGATCATTATAGCTTAGAATTCTCTTTTATTTATATATTTTCAGGAGCTTTTCGCTATTCTTAGGTATATTGCAGGGAAGGCAGAAGAAACTTAGTGTTAAGGCACTCCGTTTTGCACTTTTGGCCCGGTTTTAAACACACTAAGTATTAAAACTAAGTTACCAGGTTCCCTTTGCTTACCCTGCCATGTGCAAGATACAGCGTAAAGTTAAAAAAATATAGCTGTAGGGAAGGAATTGATTGATATGAAAACAATTCACCCTCTCAAGTCGAAATCAAATCTACAACCTTGGCGGTCACAGTCAGATGCTGTTCTACGACACCACTATGACATCATAGAAGCATATATCTCTACATGATTCTCCTAAAAATGATTAAAGCGTAAACAGTAAAAACAGAGCATTACGCCTAAATCACGGATATCATTAAAATTCATGACACAATAACAGCCCTTAGCGCGTGTTAAGGGGTCGTTCACAGTTTTACTGTTTACTGTTATTACTCGTACACGGTGCATGCTCCAGTCTTAATGGAATATTATTACAGATGGACAAAACTGTACCCTGGACATAGCAGGGTAGGGTAACACGGGAACCTAGTGGTAAGACTGTCCGTTGACTATTTTCCGCCAAAATTCTTGTGTTGAGTGGCTTTGCGTCGTTACCAGAATAAGGAAATGAATATATTAAATATTTAATTTCCCCTAAGTGGAAATCGAACCTACAAATGTCTTGTTTACAGTCACATGTTTCACCCGCTTGGCACAACGGCTTTTACCTATATACAGGTAATGACGACTACGTAAGCAAGTTGTTAAGCTTATTTAAGTATCTCTGTTACATAAGATGATCCGCTCGTAATAGTAAAAATGGAGTCTTATGTGACATCTCAGTTTATTATGGCTTCTTGTATTTAATTATTCATGAGAATCTAATGTGTTTTTGTATATTCTTTATAATAAAAACTTTTTTTTCATATCTTTAAGAATATTTTGGGGGAATTGAATACATTTCCCCTTATGAAAGGACGGCGTTGAGTTTCGCCACTCGAGCCAACACACAGAGCCATCGTCCCAAATTCGTGCTGATAACAGAGAGCGGAAAGAACGTACTTTATCTATATTTATACTTCTATACTAATATTATAAAGCTGAGGAGTTTGTTTGGTGATACTCGCTTATCTCAGGAACCACTGGTTTGTATTGAAAAATTATATATGTGTTAGATAAATACTTTGCGAGTAAATCTTTATAATGTGTTGTCATTATGTGCTGTACACAAAGCCTAGTTGTTACCATTTGGGAGTGAAACTACTGGACAAAGCCAGTGGAGAATAAAGCGTGAAAGCCTCACATTGTATCCCACACATAGCAGCATAGTAGGTAGATGGAACCTGGGAATCTAGTGTTAAGACATTTCGATCCTATTAAGACAATTTCGTTCCCTAATTTGCACGGACTTCTGCAGGCATTGCGTGTTGAGTGGAGGACACTAACCCTAATAAAACTGGAAGCTAAAAAATAACTACTTATTTTAACGAATTCAAACCCAATACTTTTCATTTATTTAAACCAAACACAAACCATAAAGTAAGTTCTAAGCAATTTTAAATCTACACACACTTGCGAGCTCACTTTATTTACAGAGGCTCGTACTCTATAATATAAAGGCAAATCCATTTAGAAATTTCGTTAAACTCGCTGAGTGGAAGAGAAACAAAACATTTAGGATTTGCAAGTTGCTGGTTTGGACAGTTTTCGTGTTTTTGTTTGACCCTTGGCTTTGCTTGGTGGTCAGTGACAGGGATTTATGTACTGATAGCTGTTCTGGCTTCCGATTTTAGTTGATGGCATGCGGTAGTCTGGTCTAGTTTAATTTAGTTCGTGATTTGGAATTTCATGATGATATTAGGATGTAGTTTCATTATTTAGGACTAGAATATGATTGTAGAGGCCATCATGGTGCAGGAGCAAGCAAGGATTGTAAATGTAACAGATTGTGGGCTCGATTCCCACTTGAAGAAATGAAATATTTAACATTTTCATTTTGGTAACGAGGCAAAGTGAGACGTTGAGTTCCGCCACTCTAAACGCAATGCCCCCAGTATTTGGTGGAAAGTAAGAAGAGTGTTTTAATACTAGGTTTCCAGGTTCTCTTTGCCTATTCTGCTATGTGCGGAATACAGCGTGAAGGTAAAAAAAAGTAGTTTATAGGCCATCGTGGCGTGGTAGGAAAGCGTCGGCTTGATCCTCACTCGGAGGATTAAATTATATTTGATTCTCAACTTTAGTGAGTGGTAGCGCGGCGTTGAGTTACGTCATTCAACACGTAGTCTCTTCGTGTATATTTAGGCGGTACATATAACTATATTGGTCAAACTAGTTAAGTAATAGAACAAATGATATTCATTTGTCTTAATATTTTACCACCCTATTTTTTGCATTTTCAACATACTCCGTATTTAATAAGAACATTGAAAATATTGAAAATTAAAAAAACAAATCTATTTATTTTATTTTCTAATTAAAATTTTATGGAAATTGAATATAAAAATCATAGTAAAAAAATTCCACCCAAACCGATTTCGTTGAATTGACGCTTCAATTACGCGTAGAATTAATATAGGTACGGCCAAAACTTAATTATTTTACAACGTATAAATGCCAAATTGGCGCCATCAAGTGCATATCTTTGCGAGTCACTACTTGTTCAGGATTGTTCCAATTTATATCCAATTAATTTGTAATAAACACGTCGGAGCACAAGAATGTAAGTGTAGCGCGAAGTTTGTGGGTTCGATCTCCAGTCGGGGGTATGAATTATTCGATCAATCGAACCAGATCTAGACAGACAGAAATACATACATAAAGTTTCAGATTAAAAATTAACAAAATCAAATCAAATCTGCTTCCCCACTTTCCGCCGAATTCTGGAGGCATTGCGTGTTGAGTTTTCCGCCACTTCCTTCAGCTTCCTTAACACCAGAGCAAAGATATCTCCTCGAGTGGGGATCGAACAGTACAGTCACACTTCGTCGTCCTGCGCCAGGACGGCTTCGATTCCCTCTGCCTATCCTGCTGTTTGCTTTCATAAGAAAACAATATAATTGTACTTAAATTTGTCAATGTTTTATACATAGTTCTTACTTTAAAATTGGTACGGAACCCTCGGTATATTAGTTCAACTCGTACTTAACCATTTTTTTTATTATTCTGATAGTTCAAAATTTCATAAACGAAACTAATAAAGGTTTAGCGAACAGTGCGGGTATCGGGTGTAGCTACGGCTGTCACGTGCGCGATGCTTTGTACCGGATATCATGCTTACCTAACGAATAAGGGGTGGTTTATGTTAGTTTAGACATTTTTTAGAATAATAGATAACTAGAACTTAGAATAAAATTGTAGTGAAAATTTTTTGGAACTTTAGAATATAACGTTTAGAATCTGTTTAAATACGCGTATATCTATTTTTTTATGACCAAAACATTAAATAATTAACCTTTTCGATGTTTTGAGACACTTGGAAATAACTCATTCCTATGAATATGAATCGAGCCCACTACCGTTGCGTTTATTGTTTTTGTTGTCAGTTCAGTTGTTAACTAAAGTAATTATATATAAAAAAACCCTTATAAAATCGCTTCCGCTTAAGCCTCCGTCGGCACAGTGACCATTCCTAACTAGTTACAGAATGTCAATCAACACCAGCAGAATGTACTAGAAAATTTTTCATGAAGCTTTTCAAATGACGACTTCATCGCGCTTCGTGTGAATTTTTCGACATTTTACAACAAAACACATCGTGTGCGATGAGACGAGGTTATGTGTGTGTGTGTGTGTCAATTTGTGTGTCTATGTGTGTGTGTGCTGAATAACTTCTTTTTTCATCTTGTGGATACGTATAGGCGGGTTAACTGCTTTTTTTATTGTGTCTTACTTGTTTTAATGCAATATTCAGAGTCCATAGTAATTTCCTATTCCCATTCCCTTTTACTTTATTTCTTATATGTTTAGCTTCATACTGTAGTCAGCACAATCTGATGGGTTTCCTCTGCCTACCAAGCTATGTATATTAGATACAGATACAGAATTTCTTAACATCATTAAGATTTTTTTATTAAGCTAATTTTATTTGTCACTTTTGCATAGCAGGATAGACTAACTGACTGACTAAGAGCTAACCTAGCGTTAAGAATTAAGATGCCGTGCTCCGCACTTTCTTTTGAGCGGGGAAACGAAAAAAAATTATTCCCCCCATAATAACGACTTACAATCAGTCTCTAATAATAACAACTGCAAAACAATAATATCAATAAAAATAGCCTAAAATCATAAATATTACCTACAAACATGTAAAAACATAAATATCCAATCTAAAACAACGAAGCGAATGTTTCACATTTAATACTCACGCTTGGGTTTTAATTACGAATGATACCCACATATGTACCCATATGGGGGCGGGACGGTAGAGTTATTATGGATAATCCGGTGATATGAACTCATGTTATAGGTACCTACATCGGCTTAAATACCAGTATATGAAATTTAGACAAAACGGTACAGTAATTCAAAGTCGAACTCAGGGATGAAGATTAGAGCTTTTCACGTTTCACGTTCACGTTTTTCTATAATTCCTAGTAATTTGCTTTGAAACTAGAGCGAAGAACCACCACCACGAGACCGCCCTCAAAATGTTCATTTATCATTTCCATCTACCCATGAAGACAAAATAGAAAAATAAGACCTAAGAAGATCCCAGTAGAAGTAAAAAAAGGGTTGAATATTCAATTTTCCCGACACCGATTCACACATAACATAATGGCTGGCAGTGCTGGCACTATTCAGGGCGGCTGTAGCTATAGATCGGCTTTCAGGTGATTGGACGCCATACATCATGATGCCGTATCGAGTTATTGAATTATTTCTAAAGAAAATATACTGGAAATTTGCTTCTAAATATTTTTGTGGATATTTTATAAGTCATCGTTCACCCCAACGTCCTATTATAAACGCGACTGTTATGGGTTCGATTTATAAGTGATGTTATGTGATGAACTGAGAACGGAGTGTCTTAAGTACTAGATTTTCTCTGCCTAACCTGCAATATGAATACGAAATACAGCATGAAACTGAAATAAAAAAATTTAAGATAACCAAAACAGGAGAGTTCTGTTGATGTATCATAGAGGACGGAGAAATGTTGTTACTATAGATAATTTTTATTATATAACAATTGATAAACAAAAAAAACTATTGTAAAGCTCACATAAAAAGTGTATAATTTATGGGAAAAAAATAATTAAGGTCATCATGGCGCACTGCATATAACTGTAAACGTGACTGTTGTGGGTTCGATTCCCACTCAGGAATGATAATATAACAAAATAATATAAATAAACATTCATATTAACTTCATATTGACTTTCACTCTTTTGTAAATCAGCGTCTCTACCCAATTACCGACAAAACCGTACATACTCGTACACTACGTTCAATAAATAAACTCAATAATTCATACAATATTCATACATATTTGTATAGACATGTTTTATAAAAGAATATCAAAGTATTCTTCACTCCAGCGGACGTCTGTAGGAAATGAGCTATAGAATGGAAGGCTGCTGGGAAATTGTAGGCGAGATCGACCGATTGATCTGTCGAGCAAATGTATGGAATATTACCGCTGTAGATATAGATTTATCGTGCTTTTAGGGAGAATCTTTTAAGAAAATAGTTTTTATAAAGATTGAAATATTTTTAGAAACTCTTTTAGAGTATTTCCGATAAAATATATAAATTAAATTTAGGAATATTTGTTTTAACGAGATATCAACTCACAACGATGCATTCAATAGACTTATTTGATTTTTTAACTATTTACGGTAAAAGGACATACGGCGTTAAGTGCCGCTATTATACACGCAATGCCTTTAATTCGATCAGAAAGTGGACTACGAAGTGTCGTGACACTAGATTTACTTTAGCGTGTAGCTGAAAAATATATATGCATTTGTAAAATATTGTCTTGTAATTATTTGAAAAGAAATTAATTTTAATTATGCTTTATTTCTGAAAATAATGGCATTAATTTTGATTGATTCAATTGTTCTGAAAACGTGCCGTAAATCTCTTTTATAATAACCTCTTACGGACTCTGTATGTACTTTTATTTTTTATGTTTTAAAAAAATATATAATTTAAAATTAAGTACAATATAAATAAAAAGTAAGTATAGCTATATTTATTTAAAATTAGTAGTAGTATTTGTAGTGTTGAGCGTCTATTGGTAATCGCGACGGTTATGGGTGCGATGTCTGGATGAGAATGCAACATATTGAGCGGAGAGCAAAAAACAAAGTGTATGAACACTATTTGTTGGTTTTCCCGGTTTACATTTCTATGAGAGATAGTAGCGAATAGCTGAAAAAATACTGAAATTTGATGTAGTTTTCCATATAGCATATAGCAGGGTAAACATAGGAACCTGGTTATAGACATTTCGCTCCTCACTTTCGGTCTAATATTCGAGAAATTTTGGAACTTAGCGCCGTACTATATTCTGTTACTATAGCTAGATAAAGAAAGTAATTTATGACAAAACAACCCTCGCGTTCTCTCGCAGCAACTTCCAGTATAATATTTCGTCTAAAATTAAACATTTCTCATAAAAACTATTTTTTTAAATGGGTACCTTATAGCTGACTTAATACTTAAGATCGCAAGACGCTTATTCAACAGAAGATAGCATCTTGAACTATGGGAATAATTTGTGACACTTTGTAAGGGAATGGCCTCATTTATATGATTAATGCTGATATTCCTTTGGATATTCACGTAGAATTACTAATACCATGTCCAAATCTGTATGGAATGGTATATGATTTAAATCAGCATTGATATAGGATAGGATAAGGATGTATTTTAATAACTATGATTGAAAGTTAACGAATGATTTAGCTTTTAAAATGTCGATTTATTGGATTTAACGTGAGATAATTGTTATATTACATTTTTTGTTTTCATATTCAATAACAACTTAAATTTTTAATGTTTCCTTGTATATGCGCCGCCGTGGTGCAGTGAATTAGCATTTAACTCTAAGCGCAACGGTTGTAAGTTCGATTTTCAGTGTAGCAACAAGACAAACGGCGAACACGACGTTGGGTTTCACCAATCACGTTTCTTTTATACTAGGTTCTCTCTCCCTGCCCTGCTTTGCGGTATATGTAAACACGACGATTGTATATTTTTAATATTTTGACTTTTCCTTTTATTTTATGGGAAAAGACAAGGCAAACGATCGTACTTAACTCTTACTGGTGGGAATGTAATATTTAATATTTTCTTTTCTTCGCTCTGTTCGAGTCAAACCGCGGAGTTAAGTACTGTCACTCAAAATATAATGCCTCTAGTATTCAGTGGAAATTGGGCAACGGAAGTGTCTTAAAGGGAATGGATTGTCTTAAAATTATGTGCGAGATACAGTGTGAATGATGTTTAAATTGAAATTTAGGCATTTTTTAAAAATTGGAATGAGTTTGTATTAAGAAAAACAAACAAACCAAAAATACAGATACCTCTACGAATATCTCCATTAATATCATAAATGTGTTTAAAAGAAGAATAGTCCAATTTGGCTATCTCACACAGAACTATCCGACAAACCCTCAATTCCGCAAGTCTTATCGCCACATCCACATCCGCATCCGCAAAGTTAGTTGTCCGATAAAATTTCCATTTATCAGGCCGTCAGGATGACGGATGATGCTTGGATCGATGAACATAAACTATATGGATATTAGAATTCTTAATATTATTTTATTATTAGAAATATCGGCTTCAAGCTTTATCCGGAATATATATGTGTTGATTGGTAAAAGTCAACGCCATGTTTTATTATGCCAGAGCAGGAAAATGAGAATAATTATTACCCTCAAATAAGGATTGAACTTACATCTATTGCGTCAGAGATGTTATTTCATTGCGCCATGATGGCTTCATATTTGGAAATAATATTCCCCTATTTCCAAATATTAGACTTAATGATGCCGCGGCACAACATTTGCCTGTACACGGAACGGTTATTTAATTTCTTCTCTGTGATAAAAAGTCAAGAGGACAAGAGTCTTGAAATATTGGGCGAAACGTGGAGAACGGTGTGTCTTACCACTACTTCTCACTGTCTACCCTGCTAAGCGGAAAATTCTTAAAGCTATAAAAAATAATCCAAAATTTAAACATGTACATACATATATTAGTCTATATCGTCAAAATATTACCTCCAAACATATTAAATAATTGCCACAGTCAAAATTACCTTTTTATTTGGATTGCCCTTACGGTTTATATTTTAATTACCCTCAAAGGCGGTTTGAGCATAAACATAAAAGGAACAAACGAGAATTGTTTACCTTCGAAATGAGAGTACTTAGCGCACTGAGGGTTCTGTATGAAATACTTAGTCAGTCTTAACATAGAATGTTGTTCATTTAATATTAACTAGTAATTTTTTTTTGTAATTTTACTTGTAATTTGTAGTAAATATATTAAGTAGATATAGATAAGTACCTAAACGTGGGTATTGTAAGATATATTCTTTTGGCATTGCGTATTGAGTGGAGGTACTTAACGCCGCGCCTTGTCTCGTTACCAGAACGAGGAAATGGAAATATTAGATGTTTCATTTTCCTCAAGTGGGAATAGAACCTGTCGCGTTTAGTGTTACGCTAGTGCCTCTACGCCACGACTGGCCTTTCAGATAAAGTTAGAGACTTAAAATATGATTATAACATTTCAATTCCATACTAAAAAAAATATATTTTGAATGATCACTGGTCACATATAATGGTTATGGGTTCAATCTTGGTTGGGAGCAGTGGCTGACAAAGGGGGGGCCGCCCCGGGCCTCGGGTCCTGGGGGGCCTCCAATAAACAAGGATTAGTGCAGCCTGTACCGGTAGTTTACATTATATTAATTAAAATTATCATTCAACGACACCGCCCCGGGCCTCCGACGGGGTTAGTCCGCCACTGGTTGGGAGAATGGTTTTAATTGAATTAAGATTCTACATACTCGGTTGTCTAACCGAGTCTTAAAGGTAGATTTTTCTCGCCAAACCCCCTGTAGGCAGGATTTGCGAGTGTAAAAGAATGTTCATATTTAGCTGGGCAACCATTATGTTAATATTACGTAAGAAAATTAATTAAAAACCCGTAAAGAAATGTTCATATCAAGTTCTTGTATTTTAACTCGGAACGCGTGGAAAATGTTTGGTTTCTCTATAAAATTATTAACTTACTTTTTTTAATTACATACTTTTTTAGCTTTTCAAGGAAATGAAGATATAAAATGTTTTATTTCTTCGAGTGGGAATCGAACCAACAACTAGTTGCGTTTACAGTCATACGCTTTCGCCTCTGCGCCACGACTGGCATCAATGTTGTTCTTTGAATACTTTTCTTTATATTTATGTACTCTCACACCACAGACTTTAATCGTGCTTTTTTTGATCCTGTTATTTTCTTGATTAAATTGTTGGCTGGAAGTGAACTTACGTCAGTTTCTTAGTAAAATAATTAAGTTTATATTTCTCGTTGAATAACAAAATCCTACCGTCTAGACCTAGTATATAAATACAAATGAGAGGTGGTGTGTTGTACGGCGTACTTTTGATCGTTGAAGTAATTAAGTGTGGAGACGTTGCCTTAAGACCCTACCTTTATGACTGCCTGACTAAGACCCTAGTGTTCTGTTCTGTTCTGTTCTTTTTATTATGGCGTTCCGAGCGTGCCAGAAGACCCTCGTGTAGGCTTTAGTCAAATCTGTCATTAGTCAAATTACAGTACAGTGTTGCCATAACAAGGTAATAAATACTAGCGTAGTTGACCGAAACCTGACATTTGGAGAAATAATTATATTAAATTTTTCTTTATTTCCCTGCTCACTGGGTACACAACGCCTTGAGTTACGCGATTGATCACACAATATCTCGAAAATTTGCGGAAAGTGGAGAACTGAGTGTCTTAACGCCAGCTTTCTTCTGCTTACCTACGTGGGAAAAAGCAAAAAGCTGAAAGAGTAACAGAATATTTGGTAGAATTTAATATTTTATACCTAGATGTATAGTATATGGGATTCTGCTACGAACGTTTATTATTAATATCCAAATATCTGTTGACAATCGAACTTCAACTTCCGTTCCGAGTTTCCTGCACTGACAGGAAATGGATTGTTTTCTGTTCTAGGTAAAAAATAAAGAGTTGTTTGTTTGATATACATGGGTTTTTATTTTTATTACGCAATAAGGTAAGCCGAGGGAACCTTGTGTTAAAACTATTTGTTTCCCGTTTTTCGCCGAATTCCGCATTTAGTTCAAATAAATCAAAAAATTCTTTTAATTGTCAATTTAAAATATATAATAGTAGAAACCTTCAAGCAAAAACAAATCAATGCAAATTTCTCACGTAGCCATAACAACAGTTGAACAAACAAACAAAAATTATACCTAATGAAATACTGCAAGTTGCAACCTACGTTGGCGTTATATCAGCAAGGAAATGGTTAAGTATTTTGTTTAACGATAATCGACAACGTATTACAGATATTTTTTTACCCTCACGCTATATTCCGTACTTTGCGGGGTAGGCAAGAGGAACCTGGGAACTTAGTGCTAAGATACTCTGGATGGAAATAAAAATATTAATAATTAAAATATTTAATTTAAGTAGGTACCAATTGTAATTTTTTAATTTAAATTTTAATAAAAATAATATTCTATTCTTATTCTTCTATATATAAGTAGTATGAATAACTAACAGCAATAACTTTTATATTAAATCGTAATAAATTATAAAAAAATCCACTCACTATACATCACTATCCACTGGAATATTTTCAGATTATTCATCTCGAAATTCCAACAGTTTTATCAACAGACATTTTTTTCGAAGAGAATGATCAAAATAACAATAGTGAAGGGCTTGTAAACGATGATTACTTTTTTATTACCCGACTGCCCCATAAAGGAGGTAATGTTTTAAAAAATATATAAAAATAGCCGTATAAATCACCAATCTAATATCAGAGTCGCGATAAATCTTCCAAAGTACGAGGGAAATGCATGGCGTATGGTTTATGTCTACATATTTATAAGGGTTAAGGAAAAAGTATAATCTAAATAACTTGTTTCATCGGAGTTATAAATTAGCCATTTTTTTAGACTTCATGCTGCATCGCTCATATGCTGGACAGCTAGAGTGAATCTAGTGTTAAGACACTGTTCCCATTAATACACTTACGTTCCCGACTTTCCACTATAGGTTTTAAAAGTAAATGTAGTTAATATACACATAATAACTGTAGCTAATAATATTAGGAGACAATGTTAATAATAAATACTATTAAATAACAAAAATGATTAATCAGTTAATTATTAAATAATAATTTGTATGTATTGTTGAAGGTAATATTAGTCAACAAAACTATTTTTGCAAAGGCAGAGGGAACCTTATTTTCAGACACTCCGTTCCGCAACTACCACCCAATTTTCAATATTCTATTACTTTTTCAATAACAACAACGCCGTAACTTGTGTTACGGGATCGAGCGGGAATCGATCCCACAATCACCGTGATTGCAGATGGAGGGTACAACTGCTGTACCACGATGACGATACCCCTGACAAACGATATATGCAAGCATATCAATATATAATTTTGCTATTATTTTTTGAAAATAAAGTCATCAGCCTTTTCCAGTACCTTTGATACTGTGTTTTCGAAGATCAATCGAGGTCTCCCCCTACCTCCCTTACCGCTCACTTTTCCATCAGAAATCTTTTTTGCCATTTTTCCATTCGTTCGACGTGCCCTAATCAGCTGAGCACGTTCTCCTTCATTCTCACCGGAATATTCTCGCTAGTAGCTACCATTCTGTGTGTCTCTTCATTGCGGATTCGATCAGCTAAGCTGACTGCGTATCCTACGAAAATCGCATCTCCACAGCATTCATCTTTCTTCTATTCTTCTCCTGTTATACCCACGTCGTGTAATAACATTGGTTTTTCTCCATAAGATTTAAATAATGATTGTTATAATGCAATTAGTAAAACTGCTTTAAAATTGTTAAAGCAATTAGTAGGGAAATAGATAATGTAGGTTTCATAATTTTATTTGAAGTGGGACGTTATGTTCTGGCGCTCAACAAGCATTATCTGGAAATTGGGTAGTGTGTGGAACGGAATCTATTACCAGTAGGTCCCGTCTATCAACTCTGCTATGTAAGGAAAAAAACGTGAAGCAAAAGCCGAATTCTATTCATATAATATGGTATATTAAGTACATAATAAGTATTAAAATGTATTATATATTTGTACATACAAACAAACAAACATAGCGAATCAGTATTTCATCTAATTTACGTGTTTAAACACGGTTGATTAACCAAAATCCATGTTCAAACATTACACGTATTATCCTTAAGCTGTTTACACACTGCGGTCTTTGTGTTTTTTTATTTTTTTTATTTGAAAATAATATAAATAATATCTGTGATGAAAATAATATCTATAAATATATTTCAAAATAATAATTCTTCGCATCGTATTAGAAGCGGTCGTGGCGCTGCGATACTGAATCTATTTCCATTTGAAGAAGTAAATTGTTTATGAGTCTTCACTCTTTCAAGAAAACAAATCATCGTTTAGTTCGAAGTTAAAAAAATGTAATGAAAAGTAAGGCAGTGTCACAACATTTTTTCATTCTGTTACAAATCACTCTGTTCCTGAAGAACGAAACAATTTCAGAACGAAAAAAGGTACCTTAAGAGATTTCTTAAGATTGCGTACTGTAAAACTCATTTCAAGTATGCAAACTTAAGATCTTCCGTATCTATCTTTAAAGGTTAATATGCGATCTGAAGCCTGGCCTGGGTGAAGCCGTCACGTATAGACAGAAGTAGAGCTGCACCACGTCGGCCTTTGAACAGAACGGATAAAAAATATTATTAAAAATATAAAAAGCAGATCATAAGTAGCAGTAAAATATAAAAATAAATCCATTTAAGAGAACTCCATTCGTTTCGTATTTGTTTAATTTTAAAACGATTTTACAGAATACGAAACACCCTCTAACACAGTAGGGTAAACGGCCAGAAGCTTATTTGCTATGCGTATACTGAGTGGCGTGGGTTTATTTGTCCTTTTATTTGAGGGATTATGCTGGAAAATATCTTTTTAATAATAAATTCCAACAGAGGCCGTCGTGACGCAGAGGTAAAAAAGTTATTGTAACGGGACGGTTGTGAGTTTGATTCCCACTCGGTGAAATGAATTGGTATTTATTAATATTTTTATTTCTTCGCTTTCCTTGGTACCAGATCAAGGGAAAAGCCCACTCTACACGCAAAGCTATAAAATAATAAGAACAGAAAATTGGCGGAAAGTATAGAGAAAGAACAGAGTGTCCTTACACAAGGCTACCAAAAAAAAAGTTCAACCATTCAACATGAATTATCTATGAAATGGATAGAACATAAAGAGCAAGCAATGTCTTGAATTGAATTCTTGATATATGGCGTTTCGAGCGTGCCAGTTGAGCACAATTCATTTCGCCAATGTCAAAGCAATGTCTTAATAACCCTTAACCACTGACGTGTAATTTCGTGACACTACCACTGACGTACGTACGACATACGTACGTATTTTGACAAAATACCCCTAATTGTAGACACACCCTAAGTTCACAGATGCACAGATGCACAGCAGTGAGTAGGTAAACCACGTTAAATAATGCAAGAGATCGCGTGTCGTGAGATGAGGCCGCAGGTTTCTCTGACCCGGCCTTGTCACGTTTGATAGTGATGCGCTTTGTTTGTTCGTATGTGGGAACGTTTGGAAGATCAAATTTTTGATTACTAGATCGTCTGTCACCTCCTTATTGTAGGGGTATGACAAATATAAGGGAACTTTATCCCTTGCAAAGTAGCCAGAGAATAGGGAGCACCAAACGATACAGTCGTTCTCTTTCTTACATTCAGTCATTCTTTCTTCTTCAAGTTAAACTGAAGACTTCCTCTAGTGTCACCAATACTGTATATGGTGAACCATAATCTGCCTGCAATTAACCAAAGTTAACTAATCAGATGAGGTTTTTACTTAATGATTTTTTTCATTATGAGCCCATAATAGATGTCATAGAAAAACAAAATAGAATCAACACTTAGCATCTCAAGTTATTTAATAATTACGAAGTCATTATAAATAACGGAAGTATGGCTACTTTGTTCTTTATGACATTTAATTGTTTTTCGACTTAAAACAATCTTCTATTGCGTGATAGTAAATGTTTGGTGAGGCTATCATGACCTGGTGGCACAAGGGTGTGACTGTAAATGCGAGAGTTGTGGGTTCTATTTAAAAAAACAATAACGCCCACAGCGTGTTAGGCAAAGAGATCCTAGTGTTAAGACTTTATGTTCTCCGCTTTCCGCCAAATTTTAATTCGAGACGTTACTTGTGGAACGGAACTCAACGGAGCTCTTTACCAGACTGGAAAATGAAAATAGTAATTCCTCCGAGTGGGAATCGAACCTATAACCTCGGACGCTGTCCCACTGTGCCTTTTATGACAAAAAAATATTAATTTATTACATTTTTTTAAATCCAAACAAACAATAACTTAAGTTACGTCAGTATTATGCAATTATCATTTGAATTTAATTATATACGATTTTGAACCTCTTAGAATTTGTAGCGACTGTACATTTTTTACATTTTCAACTTTATTATAAAGGAATAGAGTTAAATATTGGTTTTGTTAATTACGCATATTAAATAGTCGTGATTGCGCCGCATTGCATGAGGCGACCTTCAGGCCCTCACGCTAGTGCAGTTAAGAAGATAAGCTGATTTAATATATAAAATTGATATAATTTTATTATTATTTTTGAGGCCATTTGTGGCTCAGGGACAGAAGTTTGTGAAGCAGAAGCGAGTGGTTATGGTGCCTCAACATGCAATGCCTTCAGAATTCGGAGGAAAATGAGGAACGGAGTGTCTTAGCAGGTTACCTCTGTTGTTCCCCTGCTGTATGCGATACAGATTGAAGCTGAAAAAAAATTATTACATAAAACTCAAAATTTAAAAAAAGTTTATTACCGTTTTAAGACTATACTAATACAATTTAAATAACAAGCTTAAAAAGAATACAAGTTCACGTTCATAGATATCAACCCAGTAAGTCTCGGGTAGATGATTATATAATTAAAAGCACTTATCTCAAAAACGAAGGAGATGATTGAATATATATTATGTATATTTTTATATGAATAAATTAATAAACGTGTTCCACACGCACATGGCTGTGCAGGCAGAGGGAACCTGGAAACATAGTGTTAAGACACTTCGTTCCTATTAGGACATTTCCGTGCCCAATTATCTGCCGAGTTCTTGAGACTTGACGCATTTTCCTTGTTACCAGAGCGAGGAAATGAAAATATTAAATCGAACCCATAACCCTCGCGTTTACAGTCACACTGTGCAACGACGGCTTTAAAAAATAGGTTAGTGACAACAATTTAATAAGTCATTGGAAATTATATTCGTTTATTTCTTCACAACAGTTATTATGTTAGCGATTGTACACGTTCATCAACTGTGGAAGTCAAGTATAGTTACGTTATATAACTTAGAGGAGTGCATCTCCATATCTTATGGCCCTTAACGTTGAAGAAACAAAGAATTGGTGTATTCCATATTTTTTAGATGTATTCAGAGGGATCTTGGTAACGTAGAGTTAGGACACTTCGTTCCCATTAAGACACTCACTTTCCGCTGAATACTGAGGCATTGTGTGTTTAGTGACGGAAATTAACGTCGCGTTAAAAACTCAATTTTTCTCTACTAAAACTAAAATATTAGTCATGTAATTTTTCTGAGTGGGAGTCGAACCCTCAACCGTTCCATTTACAGTCACACCCTTATGCCACCAGAACACGAGTTCCACGAACTCTTACATATTTCGGTTTGACCGTACAGGTGAAGCCACAGGCACAAGCAAGATTAACTATATGGTTGAAATTTAAATACCCTGCATACAATTTGAAGGAAGCCTTCTAAGACTGCAACCATATCGCCAAGTTTACTTTTAAACTAACACTAATTTGAGCTGGCATTCCACGTTTACTTAGCTCGAAGTTTAGCTGTATTCTTAACCGACTTCGGGAAATGGGAAATGATTATGACTTCTAGTATAATGAGTGTTTTTGTGTTTCCATAACTATTTTCTTTTATTTTTTGATTTTTTAGCAAAGTGTGTAACTGTAAACGTGGCGATTGTGGTTTTATTTTTATATTTGGGGAATGAAAAATATTTTCATTTCATCGCTTTGGTAACGAGGTAAAGCGCGGCGTTGAATTCCGCCACCCAACACGCAGTGCGTCGTGGAGAACGGAAGTGTCTAATGAGAACGGAGTGTCTTAAAAGTAGGTTTCCAGGTTCCCTCTGCCTACCCTGCTATGTGCGGAATATAGAAAAAAGAACTTGAGATACTTGTGATAATAAACATTGAAATTTGGATAAAATTTGAACCCACTATCCCTGGATACTGTTCAAAAATATTATTTTTCTCTTATTCACGTTCGCGGTAACGATCAATCATTTAGCTACCGCGTGATGCTATCAACGAAACGTGCATCTAATACAACGTATTTCAATTTCTTTGTACAGAAGTATAACTATTTATAATTTAATTAGTATTTTTATTGAGTTTTATATTACATATAAAATATATATGTTAGTTACTATATTCTTTTTATTTTTAGGATATTACATTTTTATATCCGATTTAGGAGTCTGTGAGGAGAGACAATATATGTATATTATTTTTCAGTTTCACTTCAGAAGGAGTCTAGTTAATACAGCCCGCTACTTTCCGCCAAATTCTGCAGAAGCGTGTTGAGTGGCGGAACCCATCGCCGTGATTTGCCTCGTTACCAGAGTGAAGAATTAATAGGTCAGAACTTGTCGCGTTTAAATCCACACGCTTGTGCCCCTGCGCTACGACTTGACTCTACAATATATTTCATAATTTTTCTCAACAGCTTGCGATCTTAATGTGCCTATCCAAATTCTAAATTTATTTGAGCGAGCGTAAAAAAGGAGTGATTTTTCACTTAAATTCCACTTTCCATCAAATACAAAAATCTTAAAAATAAATTAATTAATTCCAATTAATTCCTAAGATTTTCTCATAAAAACAACATATATGACGTAATCAGGTCTTCTATTATGTACCTGGCCGTGATATCGCAGTATAATTGCAACTACTCTATAGATTATGATATCTTAATGGTTTATTAGTAATTATGTTTTTTTATCTATTCTACTCTATTCAATCGTGATGCTTTTTGAAGTCCTAAGGTCACGCGTTCAATTTTGACGTGAGATAAATTAAACAAAAAACCCGGTGAAGTGCGAGTCGTACTCGCCCACCGGGAACCTAGTATTAAGACACTCCGTTCCTCACTTTCCGCCGAATTCTGGAGACGTTGCGTGGCGGAACTCAACGCCGCGCGTTGCCTCGACACCAGAGCGAAGCAATGGAAATATACATTTAAATAAATATTTCATTTCCTTGAGTGGGAATCGACCCCACAATCAGTCACGTTTACAGTCACACACACAGTGCCACAACTGGCCTCAACTACTTATCGGGAATTAATAATTCAAGCCCCTTTAATTTGTATTTTTTTTCAATAATTACTATTTATTACCAGATAATACATTGGCACTGTTTAAGAAACCGTATGAAAACGTGACACATCAGAAAATGTATGAAAATATGAATCTGAAAGCTCGCTGGAAAACCGTCCACCGTTTAAGAGACGCGGGTTCAAATCCCACTATGTATTTTCTTTTAAAAGTTATCTAAAAAAGGTTGTATTCTTTCTTAAGAGTGGAATACACACTAACACTTTAAAAATTGAAAAAATATCTAAGGTATTTATTTGCTAAAAACATTTATGTTATGATAGAGCATCATCTAAGCGCATACATACTTGTTATAGTTAATTCTAATGGAAAAATAGCAAATTTTCATTCTTGCATATATTACAATACATTTCCGCTAACACCTGTTTCTTGTTCAACGGTTCACATTGATCGTTGTTTCCTGATTCTTATTTACTGGAAATGTTTAGAAAGAAGACAAGAAAACACAGTTTTCTTGTCAAAAAGAAAAAGTGCGAGATGAACTCACACGCCGAGGGTTCCGTATTAATTGTAGGATTGTAGTTCAACGGGAAGTACCTACAACTTGTAAAAGTTAAAGTTTGTGCTGGTATGCACTTATTTCGTATGAAATTAACTACTAATATAAGTTTGTAATGTTTTTCCTATGAAATATCTATAAATATTCACATGTCGGATTTCTTCTTTTATTTCTATTGTAAGTATTTCGTGGCAAATTTCATAATTGTAGGTCTATGGGACGTACCATATAGTAGTTATAAATTACGTTGATTAAGAAACTCTATTTTTTCTGTGCACTAAGTGCGGTATTCCTGGATATTTTAAATTCATTTTAGCTTGACGCCTCCACGCGATCTTTTGATAAATGGTTTTGACAGGCAACAAAGTGATCCTATAAGGGTTCCGTTTTTTCCTGAGGTACGGAAAAAAATCCTAAAAAAATAATAAGATTTGAATTTAATATGAGGCTGTCGCTGGGGTACAAGGGTATATAACCCGACGGTTATTGGTTCGATCTCCACACGAGGAATAGAAATATTTAATTTAAAAAATATGTTTTCATTTCTTCGCTCTGGTGTCGAGACAAAGCGCGGCGTTGAGTTCCGCCACTTAACACGTAATTTCTCCAGAATTCGGCGGAAAGTGGGGAACGGATTGTCTAGCACTAGGTTCCCTCTGCCTACCTTGCTGTGTGCGGAAAACAACGTGAAACAGATTTCTAAAAGATGTTTCTTTTTTCAGTGTGTATTTTACAAACCAAGATGTTTCATTTGATCCATTTAGACCTATTATAGGTGGGTGTAAAATTCCATTCCTTTGCGGCGGCCATTTTGGATATACCTATAATTTTGATATAAATATGATAAATGAAAATCGCGGCTGCGGCGGGGAAATGAAAATTATATATATAAGTATAATCTTTTCCCCAAACAAAAAGCGAACCTACAACCGACGTGCTTACCGTATTTCCACTATACCAAGAGAATATCAATAGAAGTAATGGTGATATATAATATCTTAGCATATAATTAATATCTTTAGCATATTTTATTTTTCCTTCCAACGAATAAACCACGTTCCGCAGACACGTGTTGAGGAAAAACTAAATATGCTTTAATTACGTCTTAACATAATATGTAAATATTCCATTTTGAAAAACGTTTATTTTTATCGCTGTTGTTTATCTTAAAAGTGGGGTTCACGCTGTAACTCACACATATCCTTTGGTAGGCAGAGGGAATTTGGGACGTCAGTGCTAGGACACTCCGTTTTCCATCTCCATTAAGGCAATTCCGTTCCCCACTTATAAACTAATATTAATGATTATTATCGGGACTACTACAAAAAAAAATACTAAAAAAACTCCTTTAATTTGTTAACAGGTATTATAAAAAGTTATTTTGCCTTTAAATCAAACTGCTAACCATCTCATATACAATGAGAGAATAATTTTCTAATTTATTTGTTATACATTTTTTTTGTGAAATTATAATTTAAGTAATACAAAAAAATCCATTAAATTTATTTTTTCATACAAAGTTACAGATTTCAAAGCGTTTTACAAAAGTTTTCTCTAAAAATAGAGTACATTTCATTCAAAATGACTTCGTATGTAGTTCCAGGGTATACAACACAAGTTAAACGATGTTTTGCTATACATACCCCGGTCGGGGTTAGACAAAGGTTTTTTTAATGAGAGATTCTGAATGGCCACACCTCGTCGCCGTGATTATGCAAATGGGGATGCCATATGAAATATTTTAATGGAAATCCCATATACTTACATAGATTAAACACATACTGGTGTGTGACTGTAAACACGACAAGTTGTGGCTTCCATTCCCATTAGAGAAAATGAAACATTTAATATTTTAATTTCTTCGCTTCGGTGTCGAGGCAAAAGCACGGCGTTGAATTCCGCCATTTAACACGCAATGCCTCCAGAATTTCACGAAGTGGGGAGCGGAGTGTCTTAAGTCTTAACACTAAGCTCCCTCTGCCTACTCTGCTACATGCAGATAGGAACATGTATATCGGTTGACAATGAAAGACTTTACTTCTTTGATATTTACTTTCAATTAATTTTCGTAACTGTGTAGTGTTCCTACACTTTCCATTTTTCATCCATTTTTAGAGAAGTTTCATATTGAATAACAGATACATACGACGCGCAGTATCTTAAGGTAAATATATAGGTGCTTAAAGTTACCTTAGGTACCTTAAATCACTAATCCGAGTGGAAATCGAATATACAAACATTGTCTTTGTTATAACACACTATCACACTGCGCTACGAAGACGACAATAACGATATAATGTTTTCTCATATAAGTTGATTTCACAATTACATTACATATATACCGCCTACATATAGTAGGTTAGGCAGAGGGAACCTAGTGTTAACAGGTTTAGTTCCTCTACGTAGTTAACCGGAGTGTGAAATTGAAAATAATTCATTCTGCCGAGTGGGAATTGAACCTACAACTGTTGTTCTTACAGTCAGACGCCACTGCGCCACGATGGCCTCAAACATCTAAATTATATTTTCTATTTTTTAAAATAAATAGATCGGTGTAGAAAGTGCACTGCAATTTCATTCAATAGTGAATTCAAACAATATTGATCGTGAGCAAAGCTTCTAAATATAAAGCATTTATCAAAACTTTTGCTTAAGAACTTTTATACTTTTCAGAATTTTGTGAAACTTTGTTTTATATATTTCTTTATTTTTATACACACATCTCTTGCTTATGATCTAATCTAAAGTTAGGCCTTTGTTCTCCAGGAACCTCAAAAACTTTGTTCTCCAGGCTCATTCCTCGAGTGGAAATCGAACCTATAACCGACGTATTTATATTCAAATGGGCCAAGTAAAATAATAAAAAAATACATTTCATATGGAAATTGAAAATAAAACTGTTTCATGCTTGGCGTGCACTAGTGATTTTTTTCCAAATATTTTTTTAATAGTATTATTCGACTGGTTGCACAGAAAAACTGGATCGGAACGCCTGAAAGTGCTTTTAACAGCTAAATCAATTTCTACCTCACCGTTTTACATACACTAGCGTTTACCTGTGGCATCGTCCGTGGTCAAATTGAAATGACTAAGAATTGTGAGTGACACATTATAAATGTCTGAAGTGACTTGTCATCGAATTGGTCTGATGATGGAATCAGGAACCAGATAGTAGAGCTTCACATTTCACTACTTACTTTTACTCACTGACGTTACTCCGAGCACATTCTATAGGAATTGTAAAACTTGATGTAGAAAAAAGTTTTTATTTGTTAAGTTATTATTTCAAATATTAATCATTTTTGACTGACTTTACTCACAAAACTGATAATACGTGTTCTTCTTTATTACTGACGGCTTCTGTTAAAAGGCAATCGAATATGTAAATATAAAATGGAATTGTGTTAAAATGAGTTAATTGTGTTAAATTATTTGCGTATTTTCTCAATAGTTGTACATTAAAATCATGGGAGGTTTTATAATTTGTATGAAAATGTAATGACAATAAATTATACTCTACATACTATATTATATATATAGTATGTACTATATTATAACTGTGCGCGACGGTTTTGGGTTCGTTTCACACATCGACAGAAACGCCTAGCGCCTTTAACCAAATCAACTCTTCAGCTTTATAATTTTGTTTCCTATGCTGTATCCCATACGTAACAGGATAGGCAAGGGGAACCTTGGACCCAGCGTAAAGATATTCCGTTCCCACTAAGATACTTTCATTCCCCGTTTCCTCCCCTTACAAAACTCTGAAGGCATTACGTGTCACTCAACACAGTGCTTTTGCATCTCTCCTTCGTTTGGAAATCGAATGCACTGTAGCCGTCATCTCTACAGTCGAGTTTGAGCCACTGCGCTACGACGACCTCGAGTATATTAGTTTAATAAATATTACAAAACTGAAATTTGAGTATTACTATTTAAAATTAAACGACCAATATACGTTTTTCAATTACAAAATTAATCAGTATAAACATTAAACATCATTAAATATAGATAATTTATGCAATTAAGTTATAAAATGAACATATAATTGTTATTGAATAGAAATAAATGTTTAGACAACCATTAAATGTTACCATAATCATTTGGTTTTTGATAGCGCTTATTAGAGGTTCTATTATCACTAAAAATAACTGTTATATCAGTTTCTTAATTAATTTTTGATGATTTTTCTAATTTTGTTTGTATAGTGTTAATTATATTTTTTACGACAAGGCTGTCGTGGCGCAGGGGTGCATTGGTGTGACTGTAACGTGATGGTTGTGGGTTCGATCCCCACTCGAGGGATTGGATTATTATTTATCAATATTTTATTTATTCGCTCTGGTACCAAGGGAATAACCCGGTTCCGCCTGTTCCGCCATTTAACACGCAATGCCTCGAAAAATTCGGCGGAAAGTCGTATGCGAGATACAGCGTGAAGCTGTTTTTTTTTTTTAATTACGTAATGTATCCCGCGAATAGCAGGGTTCTTCGGTATTAAGTAGGGAACGGAGTGTCTTAACACTAATTCTGCAGGTTTCTTCCGTGAGACACGGTGAGAAATTAAAAAAAAACCTATTGTTAACTCTATACTTACACAGCGTCAGTTCCTATTTATTATTCCTTTATAAAATATAAACATAAATATAATATATGATCCATATAAAACATATTGTATAATTGTAATTATAAATAACTATGAGTGATTGAGAAAAAACTACACACGAAGGCCGGTTAGTTTTTGTTCCCAACATGTAATGTACGATATTATTATTTTTTATATTGAAACTCTTTTTGTGAGTGAACTTGGTGATGTGTCTGTAATTCACTTCACGTTCTCGTTTAAATAGAAATAGGAAGATACTGTACGCTCGGTGGTGGAGTTCCTTTTTAGACATACACATATTAGAGTGGGTAACGAAGTGTCTTATATTAGTACTAGGTTCCCTCTGCCTACGCTGATGTGTGGGATACAGGGTGAAGCTGTTTTGATTGGATTTTTAATTTATTAATGGAATAAAGCTACAAAATGAACACTATGTAGAGCCATCTCTATTTATTTAAAACTGTCATCTAAGGAAATGAAAATTTGCATATGACTTTTGTATTAATATACAAGTTTTTTTTTGAGGTCATCATGGCGCAGTGGATCAGTCAGCAGTCATGCGGCGGTTATGGATCCGATTCAAACTCGCGAAAAATAAATTATTTATTAATATTACCACTTACCACATAATACCTCAAGAATTCGGCAAGAGAGGCAACGGAAGTGTCTTAATAGGAATGGAGTGTGTTACACTGGTTGGACACTAGGTTCCCACCAGGTTCCCTTTGCCTACCCTGCTGCAGGATGCAACGTGAAGATACAAAAATTTTTAACCCCACGTAGGCAGTAATATTTTGTTCAGTCACTACCCCTCTACGGAATCATTCCAAATTTGTACGAAGTCGTATAGCGTTGTATAATCACAACATTTCGTTTAAATGTTATACTGCGTAGAATATTAATTAATTTCTCTATACATATATATATTATGTTTTTGTTATACAGTATATATTTTTTTAGTAGCATATTTATATATCGTAAAATATCGTCACGGCGCAGCGGCAAAGCTTCTGCTGGTCGGGGTTCGATTCCTACATGGATGATTGAATTATATGGTATTATAACTCAGAATGGTCCCTCGTTCTGATAATAAGACAAAGCACAGCGTTTGGCGGTGTTGAGTTCCGCCACTGAACACGCATTGACTCGATAGTTGAGCGCAAAGTGTAGTAGTTATGCGCGTCACGTATACACGTCACACGGTACTGTGTGACGTAGGTCTGCGTCTTAAGTATAGGAGTTCAACGCCGTGTATCTGAAAAGAATATCTGGAATCGCATTTATAATTAATTTATTAAACATATTTTAGGCCCTGCGTTCTTTCCACCAAAAAACAAAAATATTGCCTCATTTGAACTAGCGGTTTTATTAATGTATAAATACTATTTTTTTTGGAAACCAAGGCACCGTAGACCTAAATATATATGGTTGAATTTCAACCCGATATCTCCAAGCGGAACAGAGATAAAGGCTCTAGACGGACACACAGACAGACAGACGGACAGAAAAGTAATCTTATAAGGGTTCCTTTTTTTTCTTAAGAGGTCCCTAAAAAATCAAGCAAAATCAGGAGCATCAGCTAGTATACAAATAAAAGAGAACAATCGAAAGCAAATGTGGACGTGTTGAATTTACATGGTTTTATTTCGTATTCGCGTCACGTCGTCAGTGTCATAACGGTTGAGTTTAGAAAATTTCTTTTTAAGGTTCATCTTCATTATGTAATTTATATAGTATATTTTTTTATTTTTGTTCAAATTTGTCTTTTTTTCCCCTACAAATGGCAGAATAGATAGAGGGAACGTAGAGTTAAAACACTCCGTTTCTCACTCACCGCTCGATTTTCGGAACCGAAGTAAGGAAATACAAACATTTTTGTGTAGCAAGGCAGGCAGAGGGAACCTGGGAACTTAAACGTTACGTTAAAATACTACATTCTCATTAACTCATTACCGTTCTTCAATTCACGGCAAATTTTCGAGATAAAACATAATTTTTTATGTTTCCCGAGTGAGAATCGAACCCAGTACCGTCACGTTTATATGAAAGCCTACGCGAAAGCCTCAATAAAATTATAAAAAAAATCGTTCAACTAGAACTCACCTTGTCCCAAATAGGAATCGAGCCCTTAGTCGTCATGTTTACAGTCAGACGAAGTGCTGCTGCGCCACGAAGACCTCTAAGTCATAAAAGATGATTTAATTCTAGATTCAATCTAGATAGACATACGCTATCTACAACTTTTATATAGGTTTTTTAAGAACTATACTTTTTATTACATTTTTTTTTATCTTTTATTGCTTACTTAAACTTAGTAATAAAACTGTTTTTGACGTCTTTCTTATTCATAAAAGTTTTACTTTATTAAGTAAATAAGAGCTAAATTGGAAACTGTTGGAAAAATGGCGTTGTGATTAGGAAGAAATATGCAAATATATTTGATAAGGCTATATTATATATACATAAAGAAAACAAATTTATTGTAAAAAAATCTAGTCGTTATATTTTAAAAATTAAAAAATTAGAACTTGTCGAATTTCGAGCCGCACTTTTTATAAGCAAATTGTTATTATTAAACACAGACAAAGCCGCGGGAAATACAAGTCTCTAATAAACAAGAGCAAAATCTAGATTTCTAAGCAACATTAACACCATTCCCTTGAAGGTGGCAATGAATTGTGAAGTGAAATCGTTCCGCTAGTCGACACATCTCTGTTTAGGTTCACTGGTTATTTTTATCCGACTGCGCGACGCAAGGAGGGTGATGTGTTTATCAGTCTATGTATGTATGTATGTTTATATGAGTGTTCGTTAGTGAGATCATACGCCTTGGCTAATTTTGAAGATTCTTACGTTAATCGATTTGTCTTAACCTTTCCAGTGTTAAAGTCCATTAAGACAGTTCTGTACCCTACTTTCTGCCAAATCCTGGATGCATTGCGTGTTGAGTGGCGGAACTCAACGCCGCGAATTGCCTTATTATCAGATCGAGGAAACGAAATGATATATATTTAATTTCCTCGAGTAGGAATCGAACACACAACCTGTCGCGTTTACAGTCACGCCCTCGTGCCCCTGCGCAATGACTGGCCACGTCATAATTTATAATTAAATTTATTTTAATCCATAACTTCAAGGTCATAAAGACAAAATGAAAAATATTTTACCTCAAAAACAATAAGGATCATTACGTAGCGTACAATTCTAATTATTGTTTTTTGTTAACAATTTTTGTTTCTGTCGAAAATTCTTGGTTTTTATGTCAATTTTTTAGACGAATACCTACCGCTCTTAATAACATTCGTTAGTGGAATAAAAAGGCTTCGTTTTTAAGTATATATAATATACGTATTAAATTAAGAGACTTGATTCTTAGCGTAATGGTTGTGGGTCCGTATATACTTGTAGACAAAGCGCGGGGTCGTATTTCGAGACATTGTGCAGTGAATGCACTGCACAATGTCTCGAAAATTGGGCGGAAATAGTCGAAGGTGGTTCCAAGATGGATGCTTTTCAAGAAGCTGATTGATGGTTTTCTGAAAAAGTGTTTATTAATACTAATGTACAAGATAACTCGTAAAGTAGCGTCACTTAACTTCATTTGCGTCGCATTGATAAGTGTTTAGCATTATAAAATTTGAATCTAATATTATAATTTTTCACCTTGTTCACCAAATTTACACCTATTTAACCTTCTTTATAAGGCTATATTGGTGAATTCAAATATGTTGTTACATAACACTATTTGTCTGAACAGCATATTCTTGTTTCATTTCCTCGCTCTGGTATCGAAGCGAAGCGCGGCGTTAAGATCCGCCACTCAACTCGCAATGCCTCCAGAAATCGGCGGAAAGTGGGAAGCGGAATACCTTAAAACTAGGTTCCCTCTTAAAATTTATCATTCTTGTAAAGCATTTTAATTATAGATTACCACGATTACCACTTTTATTTTTTTCACGGATAATGGAGTAAGCAGGCGGAACATAGAGACTTTTCCCCACTCACCGCCCAATTTTCACGATATTCTATTTTGAGTAGCAGAACTCAATGCTGTGCTTTGTGTATTAGGGTAGGGAAATAAAGATAATAAAAAACATAATCATTCCTTGGAGGGTAAATAGAAACTTCCGTCGTCTTAAGGGCGGCTTCAAATAATTTTAAAATTTGAGCCATAATCAATATATCAGAAAAAGAGAGACATATTTCCTGCTTTATTTTAGTGTCGAGGAGATCGAATGAATATATATAAAGCTAACGATATAGAAAAAGTTAATAAAAGTTACTGTCTATAGTCTTTAGTTATAATAATAATATTTTTTTAAAAAACCTCTTTTACCACAAAAACAATTTTGATATGACTACATACGTCTAAATTATCTATACTTCTATACTAATATAATAAAGCGTAAGAGTTTGTTTGTTTGTTTGTTTGTTTGTTTGTTTGTTTGTTTGTTTGAACGCTAAGATCTCTGGATCTACTGGTCCGATTTAATGTGTTTTTGTTTTGTATGAAAGCTGCATTCTTCAGAAGTGCTATAGGCTATATAACATTACATTACACATATAAACTAATAAATTAAAATACTTTCTAATTTGACATGCAATTTATTCTGCCATGTTAATAAGGTCGTTGCTAAGCAACGGTTTGCAAAGTTTCTTTGTTGTTTTAAGAAAACGTCACCCAAAATGAAATTATATTTTGATATTCATCCTTCCTATATCTTATAAAACAAAGTCGCGTTTCGTGTCTGTCTGAACTTTCTAACTCTTCTTCTTCTAAACCACCCAACGGATTTTTATGCAGTTTTCACCATTAGGTCGAGTATTTTTCAGGGAAGGTTTATATATAGTTTATTATTTGTACATTCCTATGTAAATTAACATAAATACGATAAATGTGTCTAAAGTCCTGCCCGTTGAGACACTTTCGCGCATGCGCTGCTTTAATGGTAAGTACTACATGAAAATAATGTACTGGAGTATTGTTCCTCTTAATAAGATCTACAAAAAAGTCCGCGAGAGCATATTTTTATCTTTAAAGAATAACGTGTAGTGATCATATTTCTGTCTAAAAATAGTAATTTTAATATATTTTTTATTGTGAGGGATATTTTTCCATAATGGTATTAATCCTTATCCTTTAAAATACTTTATTAATTTTCTACGTTAAACGAAGATAAAATTTGCTTTTTAAACTATTTCGAAATTGAGAATAGTTTTAGAGAAAAACGCATTTAATTGTTGCCACATCCCGCCGTTGATACATCAGCTGTGCCGACTCAAGTTTCACTTATTAATTACTCTCAGCATATAAATAAGTATATTAGTTACGTTGGCCATTTAATGTAGATCAAAACTGTCTTTTACTGTTTTTTCATTTTGATAAGTACTTTAGAAGTTGTTACAATATCAAAACATCCTTGCCGCCCCGCGACGTTTTGCTTATACAAGCGCGTCATGAGCAGTCATCGGTGGTTCAGTAGTCATCGCGGGCCCGGGTTCGATTCCCGGCCAATGCATTCTATTTAATTTTCCTCACAGACAGCCACGTAGTGCTTGCTTTTCATCAGAGACAGAATACCCTCTTCAGCATTAACCACAAGCTCGAAAAAAAACCCGCCTGCCTTTATAGCAATGAAGATTTAGATGCGTTTGCACGTATTGGATAATTGGAGTTAAATGTATTATTTCAGCGCGATATATTTGGTTTCATATTTTTTGTAGTAGTTATTAGTAGGTAGGTTATTGTTTATAATTTCTTCCGTTTAAAAATAGACATTTAACTATCTAAAAATAGTCATTTAAAAATATTTTAATAAGTACTTGAAAAGATTAGTAGCACAGATTTAAAATTACGGTACCTACAAAAAATCCTTGCTGTGTAAAACAATTGGAAAATCCTTATTGAAACTACGAAAATGCGGGTTGCATTAGAGTTTAATTAATTTTCACATTATCTTAAGTGCTTTGCAAACATACATTATATGAATAATCCAGTAGTAAAAGCGGGCGAAGCCGCAAGGGGGTCGCTAGTATAAAAATAAATATATTATATAATATTTAATAAATATTCTTAAAATTCAAGCAGGCGTAGCCGCGTCCGGGTCAACTAGTAGTATAAATAATATAAATATATAATATACAATAACAATATAAAAGATTTATTTTTATTAGATACTAGCGACCCCCTTGCGGCTTCGCCCGCTTTTACTACTGGATTATTGATATAATGTATGTTTGCAAAGCACTTAAGATAATGTGAAAATTAATTAAACCCTAATGCAACCCGCATTTTCAATAAGGATTTTCCAATAGTTTTACACAGCAAGGATTTTTTAGTAGCTACCGTAATTTTAAATCGGTGCTACTAATCTTTTCAAGTACTTATTAAAATATATTTAACCCTAGAGAGATAACCATATTGCATTTTACACTAAAGATAACCATACGTCGATTCAACGTGCGAATGTTTGAGTGAGCATATTTTGGATTATGTAAATCCTAGGTTTATGAATATGATATTATATCTTAACGTATGTAATTGTGTTGTGAATAAATAAAAAACATTAGAGTTTATTTATATTTTTATTAGAAAAAATAAAAAAAGAACAAAAGGAGGTACTTTTTACTTTATAAAACTTAAACATTTAGGAATCTCCCCGTCAGTTTTATAATTTGAGATATAAACTTTTTAAAATCATTTTTTTATAAACTATATAATATTAAAAACCTACATAAATATATATTTTTATTAATTTTTGTCTCAAAGACACTTAGGACAGGCGGCTGGACTTGTGCTCTCCACAAATGGGATTTTTACAGTTGCCGCACATAGTATCTGTCATCCGTCTAATTTTTGATGGACAAAAGGCACAATATTTTCTTTTCTTTAGCTCAGTTACACCTTCGAGTTCTGTGGGAGGTGGCTTTTACATCAGGGTTTTCAATCTTCAGCTGGATTTCTGCGTTGGTCCATTTTTTTATCTCCTCCACAATGTCATCAATAATAAATGTACTGAAACATTCTAAAGGCTCATAAGGGCATTTATTCGTCCGAGTGGGACCCTTTGATGTCCGTATAATATTAGCAGATGATATTCTTCCACTTGTTCTGCCTTTAGTGGCTGTCCAACGATGATCGTTTTGCCTCGAAGAGTTTGACGCTGTGGCATGACAATCGGCATACTTGCCGAAGCACTTTCAGAAGTTTCAGGGTTATTTTCAGACACATCTTCAGTATGCAATGTGTTTACTACTGGTGGACCACTCACCTCATAGTCTACAGCATCACTCTGTACTTCATTTTTTAATAAATTGTCTTCAGTTCCACTGTCCGACCCCTGAATCTCTGCATCGCTCGTTTCATGCAACAACCGACTGATTTTTGCATCGTTTATACGATTATGTGACGATATGATGTTTTTTTGTCGTGAGCTGTAACAAGTAATCAAAAAAGTACATTTATTCTGAAAAAAGTCGCAATAACACATTTTCCTAAAAATCTAAAAACTAACACTAAAGATAACCATACGTCATTTCGACGTAAGGTAGGTAAATATTGATGAAAGTATTGCACTTACCGGAGGGATAAGGGTGTGTCCTGCAAGCTCCGACGGCCAAATGAGTTGACAGGAACAGCCAGTTTAGTGACGCGAAAAACAGACGAGTTATATCAATTTTTCAAAATCGATTACGTCGATTCGACGTAGGTTATCTATCTAGGGTTAAATGACTATTTTTAGATAGTTAAATGATTATTTTTAAATGGAAGAAATTATAAACAAAAGCCTACCTACTAATAACTACTACAAAAAATATATCGCGCTGAAATAATACATTCAACTCCAATTATCCAATACGTGCAAACGCATCTAAATCTTCGTTGCTATAAAGGCAGGCGGGTTTTTTTTGCTTGTCCCTGATGAAAAGCAAGCACTACGTGGCTTATTGGAAAATTGGTGGAAAATTAAATAGAATGCATCGGCCGGGAATCGAACCCGGGCCGCCCGCGTGGCAGGCGAGCATTCTACCACTGAACCACCGATGCATGTAAGGCAGGCGGGCGCGGCGGACGCATGGCGATTGGCGAGCCGTTTCGCAGCAAGGATTTTTCAACAACAACTTCTAAAGTACTTATTAAAATGAAAAAACAGTAAAAGACAGTTTTGATCTACATTAAATGGCCAACGTAACTAATATACTTATTTATATGCTGAGAGTAATTAATAAGTGAAACTTGAGTAACATACAGCTGATGTGTCAACGGCGGGAGGTGTCAACAATTAAATGCGTTTTTCTCTAATATTATTCGCAATTTCGAAATTGTGTAAAAAGCAAATTTTATCTTCGTTTAACGTAGAAAATTAATAAAGTATTTAAAAGGATAAGGATTAATACCATTATGGAAAAATATCCCTCACAATAAAAAATATATTGAAATTATTATTTTTAGACAGAAAAATGATCACTACACGTTATCCTTAAAAGATAAAAATATGCTCTCGCGGACTTTTTTGTAGATCTTATTAAGAGGAACAATACTCCAGTACATTTTTTTCATGTAGTACTTACCATTAAAGCAGCGCATGCGCGAAAGTGTCTCAACGGGTAAGACTTTATACATATTTATCGTATTTATGTTAATTTACATAAGAATGTAGAAATAATAAACTATATATAAACCTTCTACGAAAAATACTCGACCTATTGGTGAAAACCGCATAAAAATCCATTGGGTGGTTTAGAAGAAGAAGAGTTAGAAACAACAGACAGACACGAAAAGCGACTTTGTTTTATAAGATATAGGATTATTTACAGATTATCTATATATATAAAAGGACTTGTCCTCACTGACTGAGGTAAGACGCACGCACAGCCGTAACTGCTGATGGTAGAAACGTTAAATTTGGACAAAAGTTTACTTTCGTAATCTGGACATCCACTAAGAAGGGATTTTGAAAAATTTTAACCCTAAAGGGGTGAAATAAGGGTTCAAAGTTTGTATGGAAAAAAATTTAAATCGGCACCGATTTTTATAAAATTTGAAATTTAGATTTTTAAAAACATTTAATTGAACACGTGTTTCATCATTTTCTAGAATTCTCCCCCTAAGGGTGCAAATAAGGGGTTGAAAGTTTGTATAGGTTTTTTTTAAATCGTCACCAATTTTTACAAAATTTGAAATTCAGACACTTAAACGTATATAATTAAACACATGTTTCATAGTTTTCTAGAATTGTCCCCCTAAGAGTGCAAATAAGGGGTTGAAAGTTTGTATGGAAAAATCTTTAAATCGCCACCGATTTTTATAAAATTTGAAATCTAGACTCTTAAAAATATTTCATTGAACACATGTTTCATGGGTCATTAGAATTCACCCTTAAATACGCATGCGAAGCTGCGCGCATCCGCTAGTATTATTATAAATATATAACATTTATTACCATTCTAGGAAAAAACAATAAATTAAATTTAAATATGCATTTTACATACATTAAGTACACAACGTGTGTTACAATGCTATATATGATATATTATAGTGTATTTGGTGTAACAATGACGTAATTGTGTTTTTTTTTAAAATAATATTAGCTTAAGGCCAGGAGCACTTTTAACGCGATAGGCCGTGGGTTCGATTCCGAATCGAGGAAATGTATAATTTAATATTTTCATTTCCTCGGTCTAGTAGCGAGACAAAGTATCCCACGGGAAAGTTTCCACATGAGGTGAAAAGAATTTGGTTAAATTTAAACCCCAAGAAGACATAAGTTTGCGCGTTAACCACTAAAGAACACCTTTTGTCGTGTTGCCACTCTTCCAAAACAATCTTCTTATAGACGAGACTCGTAGAACCGTTCGAATCGTCGGGAACCTAATGATGTATGAAAGATGACTTTACGTAGAAACGTCTCCTTACTACACATTTTTCATGAGGAACTGTTTGCCACTCCCTACTTTCTACCGAATTCTGGAGCCATTGTTGAGAGAACAAAACTCTACGCCGAGCTTAGTCTTGTTACAAGAGCGAGGAAATTAAAATATTTCATTCCTTTAAAATCGATCCCACAACCGTCGCGTGTACAGACAGACGATGTGCTGCTGCGCCGCGACGGTCTCTAGAAATTATAATTATTATATTATGATTGTAAGCAAATACACTGTAGCAGAGGCATAGAAGAGGAAACCTAGTATTATTTGGGATGTGACGATGCACAGCATCTGTGAGAGGGCGCTGTATACTTCCCTTTGATTATCCAATGATTTACACTTCCGGTTGCTGTTTTCGACCAATCAGCGATTCGCCGGAAGTCACGTGGTCCCAGGTGGTAGGGCGCCGAGACGTTGTAAAGGCGACACTACGCTTCTTACCACATAGCGTCGTTATTTCCCAATAGAGTAACATCGTTTAAAAGTGAAAGTGCTGAGGTAAGTGTAGTGTTGGAGATGGAATTTCTTCACGTCGTGAACCGGATTTCTATATCGGGCCTACTCCTGGAAGGGCCTCCAGCAAAGATGTACATCCTCGTCAGAGAATTTTCTTTTGTGAAATTCAAAGGTACAAAAATGGACAACGGGTGAGTCATTTGAACCTCTTGTTTAACAAGTATCTACATGCATGTAATACTGTTCTATTGCTTGGTATTATATATACCAATATAGTAGTGGATTCTGAGCTTCACCGAACACGGCTGTGTTATAACCTACAATAAGGTTAGGTATATGTCTCAGATTTTTAGCAGTTGTGGCCCAATTTTATTCAGCTAACGGGCATTGCACAAAGCAAGAGGACTCATCGCTTGTTTAACGCTCTTGGAGACGTTCTCGGCATAATATCATGCGATGTAAACGGAATTTACTAAATAAATCGGTTTTCACCGAGTTTACTTAGTTGTATACTATCTATTAATATACTACCTTCGTTTAAATGCGATAAATTCGTTAGGAGCGTATCCTGAGCGAGTTATCAAATATATAAAAAAAAAAAAAAAAATCTGTTCTCATCATATATATCAGGGAAGCGGATTATTTAATAGTTGCCAGTTGTTAAAACCAGATGGCGTTGCCTGTCACTCTGACGTGACACCGATCGATGACAATCAGAAGTGGGATCGGAACAAGCTCCGGTCCCAACTACCTCATTCTCCGACATATAAAAAGTCTGTCTATTTTTAGATAATCTTTTTTTTATTTATTTGTAATAGGTTAATTACTAACTTTGTTGAAATGTTATATTCGCTGGGAGCGTATCCTAAGCGAGTTAACGAACAACAATGGATAAATTTGCGTGGGAGTTTCTTTTGGCTTCTTTTGACAATTGCAAGCGAATACTCGGAAGAATTAGACACAAGGATTCGAAGACAATTTCAAAGCCTGGCAGGAAAAGTGTTTCAAACACGGAATATCGGAGGTTCATTTTCTCAACCCTGGAGGAGTGAGGATAAAGCAATTGTGGATTTGCTGCTTTTTCGTGGTTACTGCCATCGCTATGAACGTCATAACATTCAGCAATGGGCGTCATAGTATTTAGCAATCACGGGATCTTCTGTATGGCCTCTTCGGCAAAGATTCTAGCCAGTCACCTTATCTTAGTTGCCTTGAGGGGGCCTCGGGCTATTACATAAGGTATGTCCAATTATTTAAAGTGCATTTATCCGTACATTGGAATTTAAAAAAGCTCGGTACTATTTTAATTAGAAATGCTCTCAATTGTACGGGAGGGGGGTAGTTATAAGGAGGCTGCCTCTGAGCGTATCGGAGGCAGTGGCTGATGGTTTGGGCTCCGTAGGCCCTTCCCGGTTTAATCGCGGGAATGCATCTAGCCATTTACCTCCATGTCACCAATAATCCTTTTCCAAGATTATTTGAAGCAGTTAGACCTTCGTCAACCGTACATGCATCAAAGAAATTGAGAAGCATGAGTTGAGTATAAAACTCTAGCACATTTAATTATACATTAGCAATTGTCAAGTATCGGTGCATACCGGATATCGGTAGTATGGAGTGAGAATCCGCCGACTGGTAACACAAGCCCAGAACTTAGTACAAGGGTATTGCATGACTGTTAATAACTTTATTTAAATGTAACCGTATCTTTCTGTATACATTGTGTTGAGAAATACGGAGCCTGCCTCTTGGTATATCGGAGACGGGTGTAGATGGTTTGGGGGCTCTGAAAACTCTTTTCGACTTAATAATGAGCATTCTCCATATCATCTCTGGCTTTATCCAATAAGAATTTTCAAGCGGTTAGAGAAAGCAAGGATAGAAAACAGTTCGACTCACGTTCGACAAAGCAAACCAATAGGAAATTTTCTAATAGATAATGAAAGGTTTCTCAAAAAAAAAAAAAAAGTTTGATATATGAATTGTTAAGTAATGGATAAAAAGAAGCAATGCGTCTAAAACTAAATTAGAAACCGACTAAAACAGTCGGTTCAAGTCCACATAAGTATTATAAAAGTTTCATATTTGGAAAAAGTAGTAAAATTTGCATTTAAATAGAAGGAAACGTTAATAAGAAGCAGGAGAAAGAGGAAAAGAAGGCAGTTAAATAATTCAGAAGGCAAATCAAGACCAAATTAAGGTCGCCAGTTGGGCCTATCAAGCAGTGAATTGTATTGTATTACGACCTTTTATTACTGAACTTCAGTCAGATAGGATAAAATATGAAATGCGAGAATTACAGACAACCTTTTATTACTAAGTTGTTGGATACCATAAAGTATGATACACAATAATACTGCAAAAAGACTATCAAGAAGTTTAATTCGTTTTTGTAACTTTGGTTCCAAAGCTGGGGAAAGCTAATGAAAATAATCGTCTTTATGGAACATGAGGGCTGTGTAAGGTAATTGTGCTAATTATTACTGTCAACAGTCTTGTTATATAATGTCAACATATATACTTTGGCGATTGCCACGTGCGTAACGTAGGTATTCCGCCGCATATTGCCATGAGTTTTGCATAAACTGAACCTGGCTAGCGAGGTATACACGTAGTCGCAACTCCAATATGGCGGAGAGCATGTTGGATGTCTACGACATCATTAAGTCCGGGGAAATCGGACGTTTAAATTGAGTACATCTGTATTTAAATCGTATAAATTTTGACACTGTAAAGTTGCTTCTAAAAGCGAATTTCAGAGAGTGGACTATTGTAGTTCTAAAATACAGCTAAGAAGCGATAATTGTAATATTATAAAATTGATAATTTGATATGTAAATGTATAGTAGTATCAATTACTTATAACTTTATTACACTTTGAAGAATGATATAATCATTAGTCGGCCTAAATTTTGGTTGAAAAACTAATGAGCTTATACGAGTATACTCACATTTTCTAACACGTCGTATGTCAAGTCCAGTTTTCTTCAAAACTGTACCTAAGTACCTGCATACTTATGATCCCACATGACAAGGCTGGCTGGGAGAGAATGCGTTAAGCCCGCCTTTTGTACATTGTTTATTTGTAATTTTGTGCAATAAAGTATATATAAACAAATAAATAAATAAGTAGCAGATAGGATATTCATATCATGAATAGTCGGACTGGTTGCAGTTCTGGTGAGCATTCATTGATGCTTTTATGAAGTTAATACTCAAAGTGTGTGATGATGGTATCAAGTCTTAAATTTTACAAAGGCGTTCAAAGGTTTGACCAGTTTAACTCTGAATTGGAACATATTATTGGGCTAAGTACATAGTATTTTGTAGAGCATTCTATTAAATGCTCTTGTGTTATTAATATATGGTACTAATATCTTCAATTACAAGGTAAAGTTAACTCTGGTAACTACTTCATCATCATCATCAGCCGGTCCTCGTCCGCTGCTGGACGTGGGCCTGTCCAATGGCACGCCACTGAGCTCGATCTTCAACTCTTCGCATCCAGTCGTTGCCCGCCACTTTACGAATATCGTCGCCCCACCTGGCGGAAGGACGTCCTACATTATTACGCTTGGCGAGGCGTGGTCTCCACTCTAGAACGCGTCTCTGCTTACTATAAATTTATTATAGATGTTGGGAAGCGTGGAGTCGGTTGCCGGTTCTATCTATGACCTGCTGTCTGAGCCGGAGATAGTTTCCAATAGACCGGACGACATTTTCATTGGCATTTTGATCTTGCTCGTTCTTCTAACATCATATTTCGATTAGAAATATTTCGGTGAAACAGGTGAGACCTATTGAAAAATTACGCTCTAGAGACGGTGGTGTCATCCTAAGAAAAATGTTTTTCTAGGTTCTACATTAAGAAACTAGCTAGACCACCGGAAACGGGCTACAAAAGGTAACAATTTTGTTGTCTAATTTAGAGGTGAGGCTAAGCAAAGGCTTCATGAATAATAATCGATACTTATATAAACAGGTTATTATATCAATATCAAAAGTGAGAACATCTAGCTTATTATTTAGACAGTTATGGAAGCTTCCTTTCCTACTCGTGCTTATCAGCGAGTTGCGAAATATCTTTCAAAATTTGTTTGTATGCAGATTATAAGTAAGTCTAATAATTGAAGTTAGATTATTTTGGCTCCGCTTCTGGCAGAGCAATTATTAATTGAATTAAAAAATTAAGCAATTTACAATTCTTTGTTTCTCAAATTGCTTATAAATAAAACAATGTTACTCGTGTTTTTTGTGTTTTTACAGATCAATTTATCTGAATGTATCAGAATCAATTTATACAATCATTCTGATTTAGATCACATAGCGTCGTGCGTGGTCACCAGGAGTTATAAACACGTCTCTCACAGATGCTGTGCATCGTCACATCCCAAATAATAGTACAAGTTTTACATAACAATAAAACTTGTATTATTGTGGAGAGACGATGCACAGCATCATTTTAAGGCTCCTGGTGAGAATCTGCTATGAGGTAAGAAGCGTAGTGTCGCCTTTACAACGTCTCGGCGCCCTACCACCTGGGACCACGTGACTTCCGGCGAATCGCTGATTGGTCGAAAACAGCAACCGGAAGTGTAAATCATTGGATAATCAAAGGGAAGTATACAGCGCCCTCTCACAGATGCTGTGCATCGTCTCTCCACAATAATACAAGTTTTATTGTTATGTAAAACTTGTACTATTAAGACTATGTTCCCCATGCACCAATCTAGTTTTCGTGACATTGGATGTCAAGTGGCGGAACTCAACGCCGCGGCTTCTCTTGATACGACAGCTAGGATATTTTTAATGTATTTTTATTTAGGGCTTTTTAAGTAATTAAAACGTGCTACTGGGACTGCCCATCGTTCTATTAAAACAAATTAAAAATCCATAATTATTTCAAACATTTAAACATAAACTATACACTGAATTAATTTCCTTGAGTGTGAAACGAACCCACAACCGTCGTATTTACAGTCAGACGCTTGGCTGCTGCGTCACGACGTCTCTACTAATTATAATGGTTATATTGTGATTGCAAGAGCACTGTGCCTGTGGCAGCGGCAGCCAGTCTCAGTCGTCTCGCGTCGGCCCCGCGGCGCGCACTCTGTTGCAGTTGTCCAAGAGTTTGTATCACGTCGCGTGTGCTTGTGTTTTATTTTTTAATATTTTATTATTTCTTATTCATTTATTATTTATAATAATTAGCTGAAATTAATTATCTGTGATTTGTGCAAGGATTTTTATTTGACAGGTTTGTGGATGTTTTTATTCTGTATTTTGTGCAATTGGGCGGGATTTTTTTCAGTTGTCAAAGTCATTTTGTTTTTTTTGTTTTTTAATATAGTAAAAAAGTAGATACAAAATTATGTTTGGAATAAAATATTTAGATTTTATAATACTTGCAGATATTTAATAAGATTATCGGTAAATCTTCGATACGGGGTGTAGTCGTAGTATTTGTTTTGTGTTGTGCCGGTTTTATAGATTCTTTTATTTTTCATTGCTATTTCTGCGGTCTAGTCTTTGTTTATAATATATCTTTAATGAGATATATTTTTCTGCGTGTTATTTTTTATATTTATTTACGTCTATGAAGATCAAAATATTGTGCGTTAGTTTTTTTAATAGAAAAATATTTTGTACCATTTTTTGTACATCTTTTTATTAGTTAAAAGTAAAATTTTAAATATGAAAGTAAATAATAGTTAATATAATTAATAATAATAAAATAAATTATTTATTATAATCTCATTTTTAAATTTGCACTTTTTTTTTCGGTAGAGCCAAAATTGCTTGTCTCAATTCAAATAAATTTTCTTAAAAATAAAAACAAAACATCTTTTTCGCAAAGTACGTTGCAACAGATAAAATAATGCGAAATATAAAATAAAAAGTGAGTGTTGTTATTCCTTATTAGATAACAACTTTTGTTACGGTTTTTTTTTCTTGATTCGGTCAACTGACTTCACTTTAACTTTCCGTTTCCTACAATTTACTATCCATCAGTTAAAAAAAAACTTTTGTAACAAAGGAAGTTACTATAAATCAACTAATAAAATTATAGATACCTACATATAATTTCGTTATGAACATTAGTCAATATAATTATAATTTTACGTAAACTAATAGTAAATTACTATAATTATATTGTATCCTTAGCTGGAAGACAGAGGATATATGGGAACCCAATGTTAAGACAGTCCGTCCACATTAAGACATTTCTGTTCGCAACTTTACGCCGAATTCTGCAGGCGTCGCGTGTTGAGTGTCGAAATTTAACGCCGCGATTTGTCTCGTTACTAGAGGGAGATAATAAAAATATTAAATGTTTTATTTTCTCGAGTGGGAATCGAACCTACAAATTGTCGCGCATATAGTCGCATGCTTGTTCCCCTGCACCAAGGAGTCCTGGTCGTCACATTCTCAATATATGTATCACGGGTTCCCAAGTCTATCAGACAGGAGTTAGTTGTTGCGGTCTGATTAAAAAGAAAGTATGTACTTTAATAATTTCTATGAAGCAGAAACCTAAGAAGGTAACATTTCTTTATTTTCTCTAATACTATATTAATTTATAAAAATATTTATAAAAAAGTCTACACATGCAAAAGTAAATGCAATAGTTGTGGGTTCGATTTCGCTCGGGGGAATAAATGACTTTCATATTCTCGCCACATTATTGCTTTAATATTAAAAATATTTACTCACGGCGTTATGTTCCGCTACTCCATACGCAATATCTTAAAAAAATGGAAGGAATGAAAGCGGATTGTAACATTAGGTTCCCTCTGCCTCCCTAGATATTATACAATGTGAAACTAAAAATATAAATAAGTATGTTTTAATAAGGTAACTTATCTTTATACCTTTTTATGAACATTTTTGTCGGTTATGAAACTAATCTTAATTTTTATTTAATGTAAGCAGTAGAAGTCAAGGGTGACCTTTTGGTAGTTATTTTATTTTTGTGTCGTTAAAGAATTTAAGCATAGTACGAATATTTTTCACGTTTTTACCTCAAAAATGTTTTTTTGATTGGTTTTTATATTACTTTTTCTTTTTAACAAAATTGCTCAGAGTCCATGTTAATATTACAAATTTTAAAATATGAATGATTAATATTTTTTTAGAAAAAATACAAAAAATTTACCTTACTTTGGTAAAAAGACAAAGCGCAGCGTTGGGTTCCGCCACACAACGGAATGTCTTAGCTATGTCTGAATTGTTGAGATATTGTGTTTTGATTGGGGGAAGTTATCGCCGCGCTGTGCCTCGTTATCAGAATGAGGAATTGAAAATATTAAATATTTAATTCCCGAGACTGGGAATCGAACCCATAAGCGGTACATTTACGGTGACACGTTTGTGCACTTGAGTCACGACGGCTAAAGAAAATATTGAATGCGTCATTTAGAGTAGACAATCATGTGACTTCAATTATCACAATTTTTTTGCAACTACGCAAAGAAGGTACTTCGTTATAGTCTAGAAGGAGATATTAATGCGAGATACATCGTGAAGCGAACATAATTATTAATACAAGATATGTATGGAAAAAGAATTATTAATTATTTCACATTTTAAAATTAAGATATTTTTTTTATATCTGCATATTGTAGTACATTTTTTTTTAAATATCTTTTTTGCGCTGTTTTCCGCATAATTGTTTCGGCAGGCAAGAGCATGCTAGTGTCAAAACTCTCCGAGATTGCGACTTCAGTAAGGTAGGCAAAGGGAACCTTGGAACCTAGTGTTAAGACACTTCCGTTCCCTACTTCCCGCCGAATTCTTTTAATCGTTATCCGAGCGAGAAAATGAAAATATTATATATTTCAATTCCCCGATTGAACCTACAACCGTCCACTCCATTCTCTTTCCATATAAATTAAAGCTTCCTGAGATTAACGCATTCAACCATACAGTCTCCAGTTCTATAATATTAATATAGATATAGGATATACGCATACATTTAAGATAAACTCCGTACAAGCAAATAGACGTCTATTGGTGAATTCAATTTAATTCCTGTTTACAAACAGATCGATTAATTGATTCTATCTTAGTTAGAAGCAACAACAGTTCCCGAGTTATAGTCACATGTATGTATGAATAGACCATTGTTTATATTATTATGTTTTTATTGATATTGACTGTTTCAATGGCTGCGTTTGTGTGTTGGTTTAGTAAATTATTATATTAGTTATTGATTGGGACCGGTCATGGCCCAGTGGTATAGCGTAAACGCGACGGTTCTGGGTACGATTCTCATTGGAGAGAAAATTATTTTCATTTACTTGCTCTGGAAAGAAGATAAAGCTCTGCCATTTAACAAGCAATGTCTTTGAGGAATATGGGGAACAGAGTGTCTTAACATAAGGTTCTCTCTGCCTACCCTGCTATATGCGGGATAGAGGATGAAACTGAAAAATAAAGCTATTGATTTTGTTATTTGGGTGTTTGAGGTTGTTGTGGTGCAGCCATACGGCCGTTAGTTGGTTCGATCCTAGGTCGGGAATATAGAATTAAATTATTTACGGTTCATTCGGGCAAGCCGAAAAGCAACGAGATTTGAGATGAAATGTGGAATGTTTTGATACTAGCTGAGTAGCTAGCAAGAGAGAGTTCTCTTTACCCTGCTATGTTGGAAAACGCGTCATGTTGAAAACAAATTTGTTATCCTGACGCAGTGGCAGAAGCAAGAGAATAAAATATTTTTTGTACTTAATTTTTTTCTATTAGGGTTGCCACATATGGGGTTGCATTGGCAATCTTAATAGTATAAAAAAAGTAAAAAAATGTAAATCAATTTTATTTTTCTATTCTAAGCGTTGACTGTATACCGCATGTAGAATACTCATTTCTTCACTTTTAGCCGTACTTTCGATACATTAAGTGTTGAATGGCGGAATTCAACGCCGCACCTCGTCATGTTATCAGAGCGAAATGAAAATAATTCATGTGGAGGAATTCGGGAATGAAACCTAAGACGGTCACGTTTAAAATCAGGTACTACGTCGCTATCTATGTTGTCCTTAATTAAATAAATTTTACTATCAAATTCTATATCAGGTGTAGAGTTCACTTCGTTCGTGTAGGAGTACGATGGACCTTCTTAAATATTAAATTCGCTTATCCTCTCGTAATATATCTAAGATACATACACCTTTTACGTAGCCTATAACTTTTGGCCTTAATCGATATGCTTCGATATGTAATAAAGTAAAGTTGTATAAAGCGCTTCTTGATTTACTTATACTATCATATGTACACGCAGTTTTCTGAACATAGCAGGATAGGGAGAGAGAACCTAAAAATCTTGTGTTAGACTCTCTGTTTCTATTGAGGCACTTTATTTCCCCACTTTCCGTCAAATTCTCCGTGTTGACTTAGTGGCAAAATGTTAGAATATAAACAGTTGACTTTGTGACTCGAATCTAAAACAGCACAGTTACAGTCAGTTGCGGGTGACGACTAGTCTATTAATTAATTTCTTACTAGAACAATCAATTTAAATAAATAATTAAATTATCAATTAGCCGATTTAAATTAATTGGCAGCCCTAAATCAGATTTTGCTTATTGACGAATAAAATTTTGTATTAAAGAAGTAATTTCGTGTATCTCGTCAGAATTTAAATTATTAATTTAAAGAATTATTCGGCATTGTTATTCATGTGTTAAATATATTTTCGAATATTAATTTTAAATTGTTTAAGTTATGTATTTTAATTGTGCCAATTATCGCCATGATGGCCGTAAGAGAGATTTGACTTCAAATCCCAATTTTTGGCTATTTGATGAGTTAAAACACTGCATAAAGTTTGGAAATCGGGGAAAAGAGTGCCACTGGGTCTTCATTCTCTACTCTACTAAGCGGCATAGAGCTTGAAGCCAAAATGAAATAAATCGTGAGTGTGGCGTTAAGTTACGCAACTAGTCACGCAATGCCACAAGAATTCGGCGGAAAGTGGAGAACGGTAGTATTTTTACACTAGGTTTCCCAGGTTATCTCTGCATACCCTGTTATGAAAAAAAATCTAAGGTTATTCTATAGATAGATAGACAGTCTTTGATTGAACAGAAAATGTGAAATATATTATATTAATACTATGGTTTTTTCTATATAAGTGATAAAATGTGGAGACAAATACTGTAATTGCTTATATTCTGATATTTTTTAGAGTATCCATAATTAAGGAAACACATTTTAGTTATAGATATCGTCAAAGCACTCTTGTTAATGATCAATCGAGCTATACGGTGTCATCGAGCAATGTTGATTTTTTTTTCAGTTTTACGATGTATCCCGCATGTGGCAGGTTAGGCAGGAGCCTACTGCTAAGACACTCCGCTTTCTACTTTCTGGAGGAATTGTGTATAGAGTAGCAGAACTCAATGATACGCTTTCTTTCAAATAATTCATTTTTTGACTGGAAATCGAACTCACAACCTGTCGCGTTTGGCTGACTGGCATCAAACTTTGTATACGTTTATTTCAACTTATTTTTATTGCACCTAGCAATTTATAATGAAACAAATGAAAGAGTAATCCAGAAATTAATTTAGGTTTAACTCAAAAGGTACAAAAACTTAGGCGGGCAAAAAATTTAAGTTAAAACTACGGTTCTCGGTAATACCTATTGCAATTAGTGATTACATCATTTGTTTCTTTCAAAGTCAAGATATTTGTTGCTCTTTTGTAAAGGTTACTAAATAAGTTGAAAAATATTTATGTAATAGTTTTTTTTTAAATTAAAATCACGATTAGGGATATATTGAATTTCTAAATCTGTATTTATTATTATAAATCTGAAGTGTTTGTTTGGTTAGATGCGCTGATCTCATGAACTACCGGTTCCAATTTGAAAGCCAAGGCCGTCTTGGTGTAGTGGGCATGCGACTTTAGCGCAATGATTGTGGCCCATTCAGTGAATGAATTATTTTCATTTGTCTCGAACAAATATTTTTCATTATCACCAGATGATAAATTAAAGAGAAGACTACTTAAACATCCATTATCTATTTAAAAGTATTCATAACATAATCTGTTTCCATCTCCAAGGCTTACTTACGAGTACTTCCTTTACGTTAGCAATTAAGATAAATAAATAAGTATACAAAAATATGCAACTAGAAACCCATTAAGCTTCTGTTCCCATATAAATATTTATGATAAGAACTGCTTTTGACAGATTGACAAGGTTTTTTTTCAAATAAAAAATCGAATCGGCTTCACGCAGCATCCCGCACACAGCAGGGTAGGCAGAGGAAACCTAGTGTTAAGACATTCCGTTCTCCACTTGACTGGCAGAATTCAACGCTGCGCTTTGCCTCGACACTAGATGGCAGAAAAGGAAATATGAATTTAAATAAATATTTCATCTCCTCGAGTGGGAATCGAACCGACAACCAGTCGGTTTTACAGTCACATTTGTGCCTCTCCGACTGGCCTCAATAATATATACTTATTAACTCTATATATGTCCACACATTATTTGATTGCGAACACTCAAAGCATTTTCGAACAAATGAGAATTCCCTTTCTTGGTATTTGGGTCAATGAGTGACGGTGGGTGCGCCATTATTCCTTGCACTTCGTCTACGTTACGAGGCGAGGTACCTACCTACATAGGTACGTGGGTACCTGTAACGGTATACTGTTCTAGATTAAAACTAGAAGAAGATGTTACTTTTTATAATGGTTTTGACGATTGTTTTTTGATCGATTTCCACTTGAGGAAATGAAATGTCTTCCGAATTTGGCTGAAAGTGGGAAGGGGAATGTCTCAACACTAGGCTCCCTCTGCCTATCCTTCTATGTTAAGGATACAGCTTGAAGCTGATTTCAAAATAGTTACTGAGATAAATGTGTTCAACCAAACAAATTCTTCAGCTTTGTAATATTAGTATTGAGTATAGATTACTACCGCATTTTTGCTGACTAGTATATTTGTAAACGAAAGTAAATGTGTCATTACTTATATATTTTTTTAATTGATTAAAAAAATTAAAGAAACTTCTTGCTTTTCCATAAATTTAGTATCCTGCTTAATGAGTCTCATACCTTTCTCGAATATCCTGCATATTTGATCTTCGAATATATTACAGAATAAAATGTTACGGAGGCTTGTATATATCTATTGATCATTAGGGTTGACTTCGTCCCTTCAGGAAGTAAGATGAGGTTGCTATGGAAAGGGTATCTTTACAAGGACAATTTAGTACAAACTATGTTAAGAGATACTATATTTTTTTGCATTTTTTATCTTTTTTATGTTATATTTTCGAGGCTAAGACGTGTAGGTGAGATGTTTTCAGTAGGTAGTAGTTCGTGGATACAAGCTCATCTTGGTTTTTTCGTTATATTTTTTGTACTTCCCCGATTTTATTGCTTCAAAAGACTGCTTGAGAGATTGTTGTTGGCGGTAAGTGCGTCCCTTGCAAGATTCGAACCTAGGCTTGCGGCCGTCGATTTGGATGACATAAAAGACGGTTTGGGCTTATGAGCTACAGACTGCTTTTTAAGTTTCATTCTGTATCTTGCAAATTGCAGAGATAGACAGAGGGAACCAAGTGCTAAGCGAAGAAATTTAAGTAATTGATTCTTCCGAAATAGCACATGGTAACCGAACTCACAAACGTCACGTTAACACCGCTACATTACGATGGTTTATTCTTTTTATATAAAAAATCTCAATTCACCCGCTTAAACTATAAAAATATTATATTACATTATAATAGCACATGGTAACCGAACTCACAAACGTCACGTTAACACCGCTACATTACGATGGTTTATTCTTTTTATATAAAAAATCTCAATTCACCCGCTTAAACTATAAAAATATTATATTACAGCTCAAAAGACCTTACAATGGTTTTAAAACGGAAATACTTTCGTTTCTCAAAAATTTCAAATCACAAGCCAATATAAGTTTTCGGTTCAATATGTTCTAGTTTAAATTATTATATAGTAAAAGAGCAACACAAGAGCAAGCAAGGCCGAACGAACGAGCGACCGCGCTTTTGAAACTAGTTCCTCGCATGAAAATCCACTTACTTTCTTAATGCAGTTTAGAAGAAAATTTCAAAGTACAAAGTGATTTTGGTTCTTTCGGCTTGCGGTGGGTAAAGAGTTTTTGGAAAAAAAGAAAGGCCACTCGTGGCGCAGGGGCACAAAATGTGGCTCTAAAATCGATTGCTTGTGGGTTTGATGATAATGAAATATTTATTTAAATTTATATTTTCAATTTTTCGCTCTGGTGTCGAAGCAAAGCGTGGCGTTTAGTTCCGCCACTCTACACATAATGCCTCCAAAATTTGGCAAATCCGAAAGTGGGGAACGGAGTGTTTGAACACTAAGTTCCCTCTGCCTACCCTGCAGTATGCGGGATACAGCGTGAAGCTGATTTAATGCTATTTTTTAATATCTCTATTTTTCTTTTCACTTTACGCTGTATCCCGAATATACCAGATTAGGCAGAGGGACTCCAGAGGTCTAGTGTTAAGACACTCTGTTCCCATTAAGACACTTCCGTTCCCCATTTTCCGTCGAATTCATCAGGCATCTATTTTGTTCACGAAATACGGAACACTTATATAGATGAAAAGAAGTAAGAATATGTAAGGGGCGATCGTATCACCTGCACCTTCTCATTAACCTAAATACCATTGCATTGTGAGGAGCGCGGGCATCTTACTAAGAAGTTAACTATTATAATGCTTATCGTTATATAGTACGAAATAATGTTATATAATATAAAAAAGAAAAATGATAAAGAAATAATGTTTCAAAAAATTATATGTTACACTGAGCTTAGAAACTGAAGAGTATGTTTGCTTGAATGCGCTAATCTTAGGAAGTGCTAATTCGAATTCATTTATCGAGAAAGAAACTGACTGTTAGAGTTATTTCAGGCCCTTAAAATTATTTGGAAAGGCAATTCTTTTTGTATAATATGCGTAATATAAATAGGGAACTGACCACCACTAGGCGCTATATCCTTCCTTGTTCCCGTCCCGAGTTTCTTCTCTCTTCTTCTTACTCTCTTCCTAGTACCAGTAAGATTTGAAAAAATATATATATATGAACTATGTTATCAAAACATTCACCAAAATTAATATTAAGCAGACTCGGAAATTTAACTTAAATATAAATTTGATTTAAACTTGGTATCCGCCGTAAAAATAACGTAAAACAATTCTACCACTGTACTATTGGGTACAAAAGAAAAGATTACAAGTAATATTACTATGAGATAATTGAATTTTGATAGCTGACCTTTATCTCGCCTTCACCTGGTCGGTCACGGCCATCAGCAGCATCACGACAATGGATGCTTTTAAAGTTAGACGGAGCGGTGCCATGACTTTTATTATTATTGCTTAATATCATTTGTAATCTTGGTAGAATTTTAAGCGATTTTGAAGTATACAATAAATATTTTTGACATTATTTTTAAGTTATTTCACACAAAAATAATAAAAATACTAAAAACGTCAGGTTTTTTGTATTTTTATAGAAAAAAATAAATAAACTAGCCTAATAAATTATTAGAATTAACAATTGGGACCAATTAATATTATACACTACTCTTTGGGAAGATTTCTAAAAAGCTTTGGTAAAATATAGACTTGGATAGTAGAGGCGTGTGTTAATACGCATCTTAAAGTGACCCTATAAGCCTACATTTCAGGCGTCATAATAAAGTCCCAGGGACTACTCTGAACTCATCACCCTGCTAGGACACCCTCACACACTGTGAATCTATGGTATCCTAGGGAGTTCCTTCTCCATACATTAGATGTTCTGTTGTTTTCTTTTCGTTATGACATATTTGGAATAAGCCTGATAGCTTGCTATGGTAGTAAATTCAAAATACATTAGGATGCTTCAAATATTTTTGAGTCATTCTCCTTTTTTCTTCCCTGGGAAGAGCAGAGTGACTCATCAATATGATCACTCTATTCGCTGTTTCAAATAAGGAAGATGAATTTTGATACGTTTTAGTAGTTAAGCATAGTATTGTATATGAATAGACTGCCTCAGTACATTGTTTTAATATGTTTCCACTGCACCACTATGGTGTAATTTAACAATTAATTCGTATAATTAAATAGCAGATAATAATTAAATGAACGTTTCCGCATTTATTCGTATTCTATTTCCTGCGTTTGTTTTGTGGGTAATTATTAACATAATATACAGAATAGATGTTAATCGTAAGTGTTAGTTATAGGTTCGATATTTCATATTTATTTTTTTAACTCCATGTTGTATCCCGTATATTGTGTAGATAGGCACAAGAAGCTTAGCCAATCCGTTCCCGGGTACAGAGTTCAATGCTGCGCTTGTGTTCTTACCAGGGAGAGGAAATGAAAATAAATCCATTTCCCCTGATTGGGAATCGAACTCACATTGCTTACAGTCAGCCGCTATATGCCACGACTCAGCGACCTCATTAGATTTTTTTTAAATATCCATTTTTATTTAAATATAGTTACTCTTTAATTGCATAAAATAATAAATTATGTTACAAATGCAAATTATAATTTAATTTCAACATAAATAGAGTACACCTGCTACAAGTAAACTGAAAAAAAAAAGTAGTCTTCAATTTAATTGAATAGGGTTGTCTCACTTTGCAAATTGCATGACTTAAATAATTTTAGATTGAGTCATTTATGTTTTTTTCATATCCAGATTCGTTTGGGCATCCCTTATTATATGCTAAATACTTAAAAACACCAAAAAAAATATAATAACATAGAAAAATACAGATATATTTTTCTAAATTGGCATTGCGTGCTGAGTAGCGAAAGTCGAAACCGAAAACGGGTGTTATTTAATTCGGTGAGAAAGAATGTCTATATTTCGAATATAAGTGAGAACCCGAAACTTTTGCTTGCGGTCTGCCATCTTAACTACGTTACTGGAAATAAAACTTTTTTTTTTTCAATAAAAATATTTTTTGTGATGATGATGATGATGAAATGATTTTACAATTTCAAATTAGTTAGTTATAAAGACTATAGAATATAAGATTTCTTTTTTGTTTTTAAATAAAGTTAGATTAGTTTTCATCTAATATTACTCCTTTGGTTTAACAATGACTTCACGTTGAGCCCCGCATATAACAATATCTGCATAAGCAGAGGAAATCTAGTGTTAAGACACTCCGCTCCCCACTTTCTGCCTAATTTTATTGCGTGTTGATGAGCGGAACTCAACACCGCACTTTTGTATTGGTACCATAGCGAAGAAATGAAAATATTAATAAAGAACAATAACTCATTCCCCCGATTGGATCTTTACGAACCCACAGCAGGACTGTTTTTTGCGTTTTGTAATTTTATTTTTTTTTGTTGCAGGAAGCCGGAATTAGAATACCTCGTAAACAAGGTAAGAAATATACTTAATTAAATTCAAACTAGCATAATAAAAATACTTAATTATAGAGGCCCGTCGTGTCGCAGGAGCACAAATATTTCATTCCCCAGGTGGCAATCGAACCCACAAACGTCGATCGTCGATTGCTATTTGACATTTAAAAAAAGAAATTGACCGACTGTCAATCGTATTGTGCTCTTTTCCATACGGACTGTAAGTCGTTCCGGGGGTTGAGTGGCGGAACTAAACGCCGAGCATTGCCTGGTTACCAAAACTAACAAACATTAATGAATAATTACACATATATTTAATATAAGATAGATAATATATCACCATTTAATTGTACTAACACTCAGCTGAAGGGCCAAATTGCAGATGCGGTTAGTTATGTATGTAATCAGAGTATTACGAGGGAATTACAAAGGGAATCACTTAGCATAACCTAGACTCTAGACACTAGACCTAGAGCAAATGTTCCTTGGAAATTACTGTTTTTACTATCTACTAAAACTAATATTATTTTGTGAACGTGACGGCTGTGAGTTCCCAGTCGGTGGAAAATATAAATATTTATTATTTTCTTTTTCTTGTTCTGGTTATAAGGTAAATCACGGTGTTGAGTTCCGCCACTTTACATGCAATGAAATTGAAAAATACTTTTTGTATTGGATGATCATTGGATGATTGTATGGAAAGTATTTATTAATTATATTACATTTTCTTTTCTTTTTTTTGCCCCAGTTAAATGCTAGAAATATATATCTGCGTACCATTATAGGCGCAGACGTACTGTAATCTTGTAAGTATTTAAGGAGCAACCATCTATAATTCAAATGAATTCCCTTTCTTCCCATTCTTGACATATTTCTGTCTTCACGTTCAGTTTCATAATAAATCAAGTCTAAGTACTCGTAAGGACGCAAATCCCCCGCGGAACAAATTAAAATGAATACGTTTTCCGTTGACAATAATAGTCGTGTGGCTCAAGCTTAAAAAAATATTTAAGAAGTACTTTTTTTCTATTTTTTTAGGTTCACGCTGTATCCCTTGTATAGCAGGGTAAGCAGAGGGGACCTAGTGTCAAAACACTCCGTTCCTCATATTCCGCCAAATTTTTGCAAATTGGGTGTCGAGTTTTAGAGCTCAATGCTGTGCTTTTGTTCAAAGTGAAGAAATTAAAATATTAATGAATTGCGCGTTGCGCCCTTGCGCTACGACGACCTCAATTAACACTATAAACTAGATTTTAAAATGATAAGTCAAAACCGTATAAAAATTTTAACTCAATGGGACTCGAACTCGCACCTCTTGTAAACCGTTCGTGCGCTTGTCGTTTATATTTATAAGCCATATGTTCTGATAGAGCTACGTCGCAATCTTGTTGGTAATTGGTTGCACATGTGATAAATATCAGACTGCAGAATGCACTTTTTTATATGTTAATGTATTTTACAGTACAAATAAGTATGAAGTGCATTAATTTATTAAAAACTTAGTATGGTGTAAGAAATATCTTTTTTTCTATTACTTTTTTTCTAAGCACTTTATATAATTATTATGTTGATAAAAAAAAATGTATGTAAACCCGACTATCGTGTACAAAAAAATATTATTGTAATACAAAAAAGAATATATGATTCTTTTCAAATACTTACGTTACTATTATTATTATAACGAGCGAAGCGAGCCAAGTTTGTCGAGCGAAGCAAAGAAGCAAACCCCCTAATATAAGTTAATAATATATTTTGAACTTGTACCAAAGTATACGACTTTACTAGTTTTCACCTACCTATTTGTATGCTAGAATGAAAAATGGGTATCCAAATTTTTTTTTGACAAATTATTGCTCTCGTGCGATATCTTTGTGTTTTATTAAGATTAATGTAAGTACAGTACGGTTGACGAGTTGTGGCTGCCCTAAAGTTAGCTGTAGATTTTAGAATTTTTCTTACTTTTCATTATTTCCTTCTTTTCTTTCTTCCGAGTCAGAAGACTTTCATGACGACCATAACTCGTCAGCCGTACTGTACATGGATCAATTTCAATTTGGCTGTGAATAGGCGTGTAGGTACCTGTTACACAGCCTGCGGGGAACAAGCGGGCTAATGAATATTGTTATACGCGATTATGTTATCATAAATAATTAGTGTTTAGACTATTTGCATATTTTTAGTTGGTTAGAAAAAACACAACGGTTATAAATTCGATTCCCACTCAGAGAATGAAATCGGGGAATAAATTTTTGTCATTTTCTCGCTCTAGTAAAAAGACAAATTGCAGGGTAAAGTTCGCCTCTCGATATGTAATGTCTTAAAAATTGAGCGAAAAGTAAGGAAAGGGATGTCTTACCACTAGGTTCCCTCTACCTCTGCTGTAGGCGCGATATAGTGCAAAACTAAAGAAAAAAACACAAAAGCTTAAACGCGGTTTAGTCCGCTTAAAATTAATATTACATTATAGCTAAATTTCACAAAATCTATATACATACATAAATTGTAGCCTATGTGCTTTTCTGATGAATAACTTACATTACTATATAGTTTCATTTAAATACGTTCAGTAGTTATTGCGTGAAAGTGAAACAAACATTCTCGTTAACTTTATAATATTAGTAGGATAGGATATAGAAACGATTAAACTATCATCTCATACATATATTTGTATGTACTATCTACAGTATACTACACCTAAGTTACTTTCGCTTAAAGGGCACGTCGCAACTTGATGAGGGATCAATCAGTCAGCTTAATCCCGAAGCCTTATTAACTTCGTAAAAGCCTCGTCCGCTCGGGCTCAGACTGTCTAAACGCCTATGCCTAAAGTGATTAAGTTTATACAAGTTATATAGTGCTTCTTTTACTGGTTAATTTGATTTAAAAACCTGTAAGCGCGACAGTTGTGGATTTGCTAAGTAAAATTAATTATTTCTCAACAAAAGAATGTCTCGAAATATTGGCGAAAAATGGAGAATGAGAGTTCTTTCTACCTGCACTGTGCGGGATAAAGAGTGATGCTAAAAAGAGAAAATCAATTCTTCCAATATTTAATATTTGAACTATCTTTCCAAACACATTGTAACTGTGCCATATAGGTCAATCGACGAGAGCTGGCAGATAAGAAGACTCAATATATCCTTGATAACATTGAGTATTGAGCATTGAGCATTGAGCACGCCTTTGTTACCATAAATATTAATACAAAGAACAATGAACGAGAACGTGACCGCTCAAGTGCCGGAACTTGGCACGTACTACGACGCTAAATACTACAGGTCAATAGTGTCTGGCACAGCGGATGAATTTTTTTAAATATTTTTTTTATTATAAAAAAAAATGCAACATGATGTATTTTATAACATTTTAATATTTGTTTAATTTTAGCGGAACTCAACGCCGCGCTTTTGTTACCAAGGCGAAAAATGCAAATAATTCTAAATAATATTCTATTTTAAAAAATATATATATAAATTTGAACGTAGCGGGATTTGAACCCGCGCCACTTGGAAACCGTCCAAGGGCTCTGACCAACTAAGCCATACGTTCTCACACCGCTACGTCAAAATCCTTATATGCTTGTTACAACTTATTTATGAGAATGTATGGCTAACAAGAAAAAACTTCTAAAATATATTTGTACGTGTATAAAAAAACAATTATATTTTTCAAGCTATATCCCGTACACAGCAGGGTAGGTAGATGGAACCTAGTGTTAAAACACTCCGTTCGCCATTTTTCTATCCTATTCATTTTTTTTTAATTTGATTTGATTTTATATGTACAAAGTCTTGCATAAAGTGGATCATTAAAATAAAATTGGTCATAAAACCAAAATCACTTTGGTAGCAATTTTATGGTAAACATTTAAATGTTACTACTAAAAAGCATTAAGAAATCCTTAAACACTATAAAAGCAAGAAAGTATCGTTTAAATAAGTTTTATTTTAGGTATTTCATTTTTTTTTCTATTGTATGTTACGCGTAATGTCTTATGCATTTGCATATAATGGGATGGAAAAAGATTTTTATTATAATAAACATTCCTCATAAACATATAGAAATGTTAAATAAATAAAAATTCTTCATTGTACACCAAACAAAATAATAATAAATAATAGTTCTGGCTGAAGTGGTTTCGCAGTTCACATTCCGTTTTCGCAACACAATTCCAGGATGCCCTTGATTCTGGTACGTTACCAACATTTTTGACAACAGGTGTAACATTCCTGTCATACAAATCCGGATGTACCACGGAGCCTAAAAACTATCGCCCAATAACATGCTTACCTACGATCTATAAGCTCCTTACATCTATTCTGAATAAAAAAATCACAGGACATATTGTTCGTAACAAAATTTTGGCACCGACTCAGAATGGATGTAAGGCTGGTGGGAACTTCTTCTCATTGACACAACTATAAGCCAACAGGTAAGACGGAACAGGAAAAATCTCACTACTGCTTGGATAGACTATAAGAAGGCATATGATTCAGTGCCACATACTTGGCTCTTGAAGGTCTTGGAGTTATATAAGATTGATATGACTTTGAGATCATTTTTGGAGGCTTGTATGGGACAATGGGTCACTGTCCTTCGTCATCTAGGGGAGTGTGATATTCCTGCAACGTCTGAACCGATAAGGATAAAGAGGGGTATATTTCAGGGTGACAGTCTGAGTCCTTTATGGTTTTGCCTAGCTCTGAATCCTCTTAGCACTATGTTAGAGGATTCAGGTTTAGGCTTTCGTCTTCGCCGGGGGGGTAAGGTCATATCTCACTTGCTGTACATGGATGATCTGAAATTATTTGCGTCAAAACGTTCTGATCTTATGCGGCTACTAAAGGTAACTCAAACTTTTAGTAGTGATATAAGAATGGAATTTGGCGTCGATAAATGTGCTAGCATGCATGTAGTGCGGGGGAGTGTGATAAGATCTGATAATATTTGCATTTCAGATTCTGTTTCCTTCAGAACTCTTGGTGAAGGTGAGACTTATAAATATCTTGGAATGTCTGAAGCATTGGGTATTGATGAGCGGAGCATAAAGCAATTGGTGAAGGAGCGTTTCTTTAGTCGCCTGAAAAAAGTGCTTGGCAGCCTTTTATCTGGTGGCAACAAGGTGCGTGCTTTCAACGGTTGGGTTATGCCGCTTTTAGCCTATACTTTTGGCATTGTAAGATGGACGCAGACTGAGTTAGACTCCGTAGATCGCCAAATACGTAAATTGTTGACGACATACCGAATGCACCATCGGCGTTCGTCTGTAATGAGACTGTATATCCCGCGTAAGTGTGGAGGTCGTGGCTTTTTGAATGTCAAGAACCTCCATAACCACGAGGTATGCAGTCTTAGAGAATATTTTCTCAAGATTGACGTGGATATGCACAAGGATGTGGTAACAGTTGACAAAGGCCTTACTCCTCTTTCCTTGGGCAAAGAGAACTGGCGTCGGCCTGTAGTATTTACTACTTCTGATCGCATGGCTGTATGGAAGAGCAAGGAGCTGCATGGTAGATTCCATAGAGCCCTAGTGGGCCAGGACGTGGATACTGCTTCATCATTATCTTGGTTACAGTTCGGGGATCTTTTCGGAGAAACTGAAGGTTTTGTCTGTGCAATTATGGACGAAGTTATCAAGACACGGAACTACCAGAGACATATTATGAAAGATGGCACTATCGACATCTGCCGGGCGTGTCATCGACCTGGGGAGTCCCTCAGACATATTGTCTCTGGTTGTTCTCATCTTGCTAATGGTGAGTATTTGCATAGACACAATCAAGTAGCCAAGATAATACACCAGCAACTTGCTCTTCAATATGGCCTTGTAGAATTGGAGGTGCCTTACTACAGGTACAATCCCATGTCAGTTCTTGAAAATAGCTGTGCTTTGCTCTACTGGGATCGGTCTATTATTACTGACAGGTATATTGTTGCCAATAGACCTGATATAGTACTAGTAGACCGAGTGGCGCGCCGCGCAGTGATTGTTGACGTTACTATCCCACATGATGAAAATCTCGTGAAGGCCGAAAAAGACAAACAATCTAAATATTTGGACCTAGCCCATGAGATTACCGCCATGTGGGATGTCAATGCGACTATCATTGTGCCGATAGTGGTTTCAGTTAACGGTTTAATAGCGAAAAGCCTCGATCAACACCTTAAGAGGCTATCGCTTAGCTGTTGGATCAAGAACCGGATACAGAAGGCAGTATTACTTGAGACGGCACGTATTGTGCGGAGGTTCCTCTCTCTGGAGCCCTAGCCACCGATGGCTTGGACCCTTGTCCCGCCCTCGGAAGAGTGGTTTTTTTATATTTTTAAATGTATCTTTTTTTTTTTTTTTTTTATAATAATTTATATTTAAAAATGTAAAAATAATTCGCTAATTTAATAAAAGTATAAATTATCTATAAATAATAGTAAGGATAAATAAAAAAATACAAAAGAGAAACTAATAAATTTTAGAAAATACATTAAATAAATGAAACCTATATTATTATACCTAAGACCTATGACTTTTTACTTAACTACGCGAGTGAAGCATCATCTAAAACAGCACATGCGTGAAAAATTACAAAATAAATATATTATATTAATGTCAGTACAATGGCACTATATTTAGCGATTCTTGGCCCTGACACTATTAGAGCTAGGACGGAATGCTTATGAGAACGATGGAACAGATCTATGAATAAATTATTAGCTTAGGCCCGTTTCTGATGTCAAGAATATAGATACTTCAAAATATTAGTCACTTCACGCTGTATCCCGCACACAGCAGAGTAGGCAACCTTGTGTTAAGACCCTCTGTTCCCCATTTTCCGCCTCAAGAATTCTTCCGGAAATGGGAAAAGGAGTGGCGAAACTCAACGCCGCGCTTTGCCTCTACGCCAGAGTGAAGAAAATATGAATAAATATTTAATATATGATCGAACCCACAACCAGCTGCGTTTACAGTCACATATTTGTTATTTGTTAATTCAAATTATAATTTTAGGAAACTAACATATTTGCATAATTGATCAAATATTTAAGTAAATGAATGTTTGTTACCAAATATGGTATTATTAAAATGTTGTATAACTATATATGGAAAAAAAAGAAAATGACGATCAAAATTAGAATTTAATAGTGTTGTCCATTTATGTCAAGACGACTTCTACAAGGTTGAAATTAAAATTTTAGCCGTACATTGTAATATTGATTAATACATTTTTCTATTGTTAGAAATATATTAATTAACTGCGATGGTGATAATTTTTTTTTATCCGAAATGTATATATTTGAAAATATGATTTATGCTAATTACGCTAATTAGTTTTTTAAGGAATGGACCCGGTTGACTCTCGAGAATACGGTATCTATGATATTGGAGGAAGGTCACGTATGAGCGTGATGAAGAAGGAAGAATGTGTACGAAGTTGGTGAAAGTGGATGAGGTGAAAGAAAAGTAGTAGCGTTTGAAGCCCCTACTATATGGTCACCCATTAGGCACAAAGCGTTAAGCTAAAAAATACTTTAAAAAATCGTTAGGAAATCTAAGTAACATCTTCAGTAACAAGGATCTAAAGAACTGTGACTCCCTCTACTGGTTGTACAGTATGGTCAGAGTTCCATCGTTTTGCAATATAGTAAAAAACAATATACGCAGCGAATTTCAATCAATTACACGTTTTAGCAGAAAACCACGGAATGAGGGTAGCAAAAAATTTATTTGCTCCCCGACCGGTGATAAAACAATGCTGATTGAAAACAAATAGAGTTCGCCAAACAGAATGTACTGAATTATCACAATCTCTTGAGTGTTTTAGCTATTTTTTGTGATGTACCGTTTCCATTCGAGGTGACTTAAAAAAATATTAAATATTTTAATTTCTTGATTTTTATGATATTTTTTTCCTTATTACTAATTTTTTTTACTACCTATGTATATTAGATACATACGTCCAGAAATGCATAGATATCTGTGAGTGTAGAATTGATTTAAATTCTCATATAACTAAACTCTATATAAATCTCTATATTTTCATCATTTCATACAGAAATATTACCCGATTCCAACAACATAACATACATACAAATCAAACTGATTACCTTCTTTTTTGAAATCGGTTAAAAATATAGTAAACGTCAGTCTGGTCAGAAAATAGAGCATTGGATTATGTTATTCAACATGCACTGTTTCTAAATGAAGTGAAACGTTGTTTCCCTAGGGTTAGTATGTTTGCTCTGGACAAGTATTATAATAGCATATTAGCAAATTATGCATTATGCAGTATTTACATAAATTGAACATATATACATATATAGCCGCGGAACGGCTAACTTCTGTTGTATTTACATTATTTTGTTCGACTTTAGACGTTGAATAATTATTAAGTGTTTTAAATTATTTGGATGTTGTTTAATATTAATTTTATCATTAATCGGATTCCTAAAATCGTGATGAATGTTTCGTGATCGTGATGATGTGATTACTGAGTATTTTTCTCAAATGTGAAACTATTGTGTGTCAGTATTTGAGTGTGCTATCAAAACATACATTCTTTTAAGACATTTCAAACAAATGTTGAGTTTTTAATATTACTTATGATGTAAATATTAGTGGTAGTAAAAGGAGAATGCGACAACGACGATGTAACACTAATGTTAAATGTAAGTACCTATCTATCGTAGTTCAATATCATTTTGTGTGTTAAAAATTTTGAATATAATTTTGTGGGTGGTTCAATAACCATGCAGTATTTCTAAATAATTTCATAATAAAGGTGATATAATAAATTGACTTAAAGTAGGATTTTATTAAACAATTTTAGTAAGAGCTTTGAACGTTATTTAGATTTATAATAAATAGGTAATTGCGTGAAAAAGAACGCGAGATATCGTTCTTTCTCGTTCGGTTATGTTTTGACGAATGAAAAGTAGAAGTTTGGCAACGCTTAGTAGTATTTTTGTAGTAGTATGTGTATGTGTGCGTGATACGAAATACAGGTATGGAGAAAAATCGTGAAATGAAAAAAAAATCCTACGTCCAAATTGTTGAGGCATCTTGATTAATTTCTTTAGCTCCGGGTTTGAAATATTTTACCCTATATGCAGTTTCAATTAAAGAAGCGCAGCCTCTTCCACCCTGTATATATATATATATATATATATATATATATATATATATATATATATATATATATATATCTCCATCCCATTGAAATGGTAACCAGCTTCGCCTTTGTGTTTAAATGGAAATATTAAATATTTAAGCTTATAATTCAATTATTATATTTTTATTGTTACACCTCGGACTAACAAAAGCGTGGTAAAAAGTATTCTTGAATTTGAACTACCAGTTCCCGAGATTAGAGCGTTTAACCATACAAATTTTTCACTTTTATAACATTAGTATGGATAGATTACACCGTGCCAGGATTTTATCTAATATCATAAAATTAAATTTTAAAACAAATTATTGTTAATAATTTAAATTGATCTTACAGCCATCTCTCTTAAGTAAACGTTACAGTTATGTACGTAACGTAATACGTCGATTAATACGCCATTTCATTGAAATCAAAATACAATATTTTGAAATGCTTTGGTAAAAAAACAATTAAGCTTTGTTTACTGTAAATATTACTATGCAAACCACGATTTTGTTGACTTAATACAATTTGCAATTTTATTTCTACAATAAATTTTATTGAAAAATAAATATACTTTTCTATAAATTTTTTTATAAATAATAATCATTCCACTTAGAATTTACATTATCATAATACTCGTACAATGTGAAGAAATTATACAAAACCGCAAATTTCATTACTTTTAATATCTATTTTTAATTAATTCTTTGATTATTAATGTTTCAAATAATAAATAGACTAACTTAGAATCATTATTATCTGACATTATTAACAATTTCAACGTACTATGAAATTTGAACCCATACTTTCCGTACTCAATGATTACTGTACCATGTGAAGGTTATAAATACTTGGTAAGTCAAAATTACAAATCTGAAGGCTGAACGTACATCCCTTAAGCCCACGATCCCTCAGAATCCTCGCCGCCCGCCCATTTACATGATAATTCCATTTGACACAGTTTTTATATCACTTTGTGAGATGAATGTTATGTTTTTGTTTTATTAATTAAGTTTTTATTTTCTATATTGTTTTTTTAATATCACGTTGTATCTCTCATAAAGGTATACAGCAGGAAGTAGTGTTAGGTCATTATTTTACGAACTTTCCGCTTAATTTATGGGACTTTGCATATTTGATGGCGGAGCTTAACGCCATGTTTTGTCTTGTTAGCAAAGCAAAATATGAATAAATAGGAGTTAAATTCATAACCGTTCCATGCACATTGTACTGACTTGGGTTCCGCCACCTAACGCAAAATATCCCAAAAATTGGGCTGAAGGTAATGTCAATCAATGTCTTAGACATTCTGTTCCTACCTTACTATTTTATGAGGGATACAACGCGAAACTGTAAAAAAATATAAATCATAGAAAAATATAAATAAAAACTTCTGGTATATAAACCCAGATGTACCTAACATCTCTCTTTGCTCTACCATCAAACACTTATTAAAAATATAATATTTTTTTCAACTAGAAACGAACCCATAATCATAATCAACGCTTGTCAAACACCCTTTGTAATATGAAATACGAATATCCAAAGAACAATTAATACATGTTAATTACAACTACTATTGAAACTGTAGAACAGAAAATTATCACTATTATAGAGACGATATACATTACAGTATTACATCTCATATAAGCTTACCTTTGTCAAACAAATACGGCAATGTTATTGTCACTCAATTTAGATTGTATTAAAGACGGTTGGGTTTTACTTTCATCCAATGTCAACCTCAATTTGACAGGTCTTAGAGTGGACCCACCAATTGTGTGAATGATTTACATATAGAGTTTATATTACTTGAAAGCTTAAAATTAATTTCAATAAATCTTGTTTTTGTCTTGGTTATTAAAAAAATAGTAATTTAAAGAAGTATATTTCCCAAGGAGGTCAGGAACAAGCGTGCAACGCGGCAGGTAGTGGGTTCGGTCCTCACTCGCGGATGTGAAATATTTAATATTTTTATTTCTAGGCTCTGATAACGAGACAAAACGCGGTGTTGAGTTCCATTACTCAACACGTAATGACTTCAGAATTCGACAGAAAGTGTCATCTTAACAATAAGTTTCCAAGCTCTCTCTGTCTACCTAAGTGCGGGATACAGTATGAAGCTTAAAAAAACAATTACTTTACAATCACGCCCTTCCCCTCTACTTCACGAAAGTCAGTACATACAGTTAAAAAAACCTAAATGAACTGAATTTTCATATTTATTTAGCTAATCTTATATAGGTAGATTGTGAGTTATTTTTCTCAACCTTTCATCCCAAACAGTTGATTTCGTTATACGAACGCTACGATCTATTAAGATGCTATCATTCTATATTATTTTTGTATACGACGTTTTATTCAATAAAATCATGTTTCAAAGGAAAATTGTATATTCGTTTAGCGAAGACTCGAGATCTAAAAATATCTAATAAAGGCATATTTAAAAAAGCTTTAAATAACACAAGCAAATGGTAATAGGTTCAAAATATTATATTTTTATGGCAATTTAGGCAATGTACTGTAAACTTACCTTCAAAAGAGAGAAATTATAAATCCCGCACACAGCAGGGTGGGCAGAACCTAGTGTTAAAATACTCCGTTCCTCACTTTCTACCGAATTCTGGAGGCATTGCGTGTTGAATGGCAGAACTCAACGCCGCGCTTTGCCTCGACACCAGAGCGAAGCAATGGAAAATATAAACGTAAATAAATATTCCACTTTCACAAGTAGGAATCGAACCCAGAACCGTTGCGTTACAGTCACATGTATATCACAAAATCTTGTGGACGTGGACGAAACACGCGGAGAAGTCATTACTCTTTGCCCGCTCTCGCGATGTCCTTTATGAGGGTGGTACAAAATTTATATTTTTTATTATAGTTCTTTTTCAAGACAATGCTTTTCTGATGCTATTATTATCTAAGAATTATATACAGAAACATAACTATGCCTTTTTTCTTAAGTAATAGAAAAAAATATTAGTTAACAATTATCAAGCACCAGTTAATATAAAATACGAAATCTTACTTAAAGTATAACTTAGTAGTTTTTTTAGCTTCACGCTCTATATGCGGGAATTAGAAGCGTAGGACGAGGGAACCTGGGAACCTAGTGTTAAGTCACTCTGTTGCCATTAAGACACTTCTGTCCCTGACTTTCCGCAGAATTCTGGAGGTATTGCGTGTTGAGTGGAAGAATTTATCGCCGTGCTTTGGTAACGATTACTAATATTTAATTTCCTCGAGAAGATAGTTTCTAATATATTTTTATAATTAATGGGAAAAATGCAATTTAATGCAATGCAAACTATTACTTAAGGGGAAGGTTAGGGGAACTGGGGCTGGTAAAAAATATATTTAATTTCATCATTGATATGATAGCTGCCATTTTACCCTTGAACTTGGACCACACAGATCATAAGATGCTAGATTGAAACACTCATGGGCCGCAGGATGCGCTCATTGCTGATATTTGTTCCTTTATTATCCTCTCACGAAACCTATTGGTACTATCTCTGTCCTTCTCACGCCTTTTGTCATTGGATTAAGCGAGACGACCGTATTTCTAGAATTGCGTAGAGTTGTGAAATTGGAACATTTTGGTTTATAACTGTTTAAGTGTCAAGACCTTTTTTTTACGGGTTCAGGTGTATATATCTTTTTTATCTTTTTTTCTTTTTTGTTATGTTTAGAGAGATCGTAGTGATTTATTTCTATTTTCTTCATTTGACCCCTGTGACAGTGTATTTAGATGACTATTATCATCCCCCCCTGTTCTTATGTGGGAAATTATTCTAGTAAATAGATTATATAATATTTCAATTCATAGATTGCAGTAAGATACTGCAGTAGTTTTTTTTACACAACAAATTTTTTGTAATTGTAAAAATGGACATAAAAATTGATGTCAAATAATAATTTCCTTTTTAATTATAATTTAAACTTTTTAAATCCATCCATATTATACGTAAATTTATTTACAATTGTAAAGTGAAAAAAAAATACAAAATAGACTTTGATATTATTTCATATACCAGAAAAAAATAAAAAAATTTCGAAATAGTAGGTTAATAATATAAAATAATTAGGTATACTCATAACTTTCTAAAAACATTTTTGTCATTCTCGAGTATTTTCTTAATAGGCTGTTTACAGGTTTTATTAACTAACTTTAACCTACAGCTCCCCTTCCATACAAAGTACACTCTAAGTGATCGAATTAACTCTAACCCGTATATAATGAATTACATCAAAACGATAAATGCATGTAGAGGCAGAGGGAACCTAAAGTTCCCCTTCTTCCCACTTTTCCACCGATTTCTTGAGGCATTGCGTGTTGAGTCGCAGAACTCACTACACTCACGGAAGTATATGCGTGATGTCTTCCTATCTACTATTGAATACATACAGAATATCCAATGTACACCAATTTCTAAGCTCAAACCAGAAGTTCCTGAGATGAGAACCCTCAAGCAAACAAACTCTTCAATTTTACAATATTAATATAGACATGATGACATAATGAAACATAAAAACCCCTTTATAAAATAACGCCGTCTCGCTAACACGGTAACTTTTTTGTTTTGAGGCTTTGATCTCATAATAATGATAAAAATATAAATTTTCGTTTTTACATATATTTACTTTGTATATGTATTTTTTTTGGTAAATACTAGCTTAATATAAATATTTTTTTCATTAAATAAGTCTTACTTTTGTAAACCAACAATTTTAATTTTATCAAAGTTTTTTTTTTCTATCACGCTGTATCACGCACATTGTTATAACCTAGATACCTCGTACCACTCAAGATACTTACGTTCCTCTTTTTCCTCGTCGAATCCTGCAGGCATTGTGTGTAGAGTTGGAGAAATCAACGCCCCTTTAAATACTTAAAAAATAATTTTAATAATTAAATACTTCATTTCCTTTAGTGGAAATCGAACCCGCAACCTATCGCGTTTATAGTCGCACGCTTTCACCCCTGCGCCAGGACCGCGTCAAATTAACAATATCGAATCTACTATAATCTTAATAATACATCGTTCCAGCTAAATATTTTGTATTCTTTCCCCCAGAAAAACAAGGTGCGGCGTTGAATTTCGCTACTCTATCACAAACACTGTCTATCTCAGATCTAGGTGAAACCCGCAGGACAGAGTGTACTACGCTTTTTACGCTTAACCAAACAATATTAAAAGTAATTTTCCTTCGTCTCTACATAAAACTACTACTACGAATTTATCACTAATTCAATTTATTTAATGCTATATAGAAGTTATTGCAGCAATGTGCGATCGTAAAAACGGGAAGTTATTAATGTTACTCAGTACAATGTTGTATGAGGTATTTACGTAAAAATGTATTTATTTTGCTTGAAAATATCTAGTTATGTACTTGTATATATCTTTCCTTTTTTGGCGCTGTATCCCGCACATAGCAGGGTAAGCAAGGGGAATCTTTTAATAATTTAATATCCCAGGATTGGAACCCGTGCTTCTTGCACAGTATCTAATAAGTGTAAAAATATTTTTATTTCCTATCAGTCACAATAAAAATGTTAAAAATAGGTCACACACCCCCATTTTTCAACTTTTTTTTTAATCTTCCAACCCCTATTATCATACAGATAGATTTTTTAACGAACCACTAATTTAACTTTTAAATCATCCCTTTATTTCCTCACCTTTTATAGCACCGGGACCTCAGAATTCTTTTGTATAATTAAAAAAGTGTTCCCGGAATTTTATTTCATAGACGACGTGCTAAGGAACAATTAGAAAGCCTCTCAGTGATGAAATTTTCCACACAAAATTTAATTTTAGCCGTTGATTTTGAAACTTTGTAAACTTTTATTATGAAGTAACATTAAATGATAATTGTAATTAAAATTATTATACATTAACTGATTAAGTTATGTTTTTTTTGATATAATGAAAGATAAATACAAATAATAGTATGTAAAAACGTATATTGAAATCGTCATGGCGCAGCGGCAGAAAACTTGACTGTAAATGCGACGGTTGTAGGTTCGGTTCCCATTCGAGGTAATGAATTATTATCATTTTCTCGTTCTGGTAACACGATAAAATGTATAGTTGAAGTCCGTCACGCAATACACAATAATCTCGAAAATTTGGCGGTGCGTTGGGGAACATAATATAGGTATGTACATATGTTTCAAACTACGCAAATTATATTAATTGAGATCGATTCTCGTTAGAGTGTTGAGTGGCGGTACTTAACGCCGCGTTTTCCTCGGTACCAGGTTGAACAAATAAATATATTAAATATTTCTTTTTCTCGAGGGCGAATCGAACCCACAATCTGTCGTATTTTAAGTTGAACGCCTATGCCCCTTCGCTACAACTGACTTCAAAAATGTAAAGTAGGAAAAACTATTTTAAAAAATAAAAAAAAAATACTTATCTTAATGGAAACAAAGTCACCCAATTTTTATAATTGGAATCAAAACAACCAATTAAGAGAAAAATAAAGTAACATTGAAAATAATTGCCTCAGTAGGTACCTCAGTGTACCTCAGATGAGAAATAATTTTAACTTTGGTTAACTCATTTTGCGGTTGCCGTAAAAACGGTTTTTGGCTTCACTGTTGTCGTCGTACCGAAATGTAACCACAATTTTTTCGACACCCGAAAGTAAAATAAAATAAGCCTTTTCTTTGTGAAGGCTGTTCTGTTTCTATCATAAATGGAATGAATTTCCATTTTTTAGCTTTAATTTGTAACCTGCATATAGCAAGGGAGGTAGAGGGAACCTAGTGCTAAGTAATGCCGCCTATGTAAGTCACAATTTTAGAGACATTGCATGTTCAGTGGCGGACCTCAACGCAGCGCTTTGAAGATGATGATTGAACTTCAATCATCTTCAATCATTGAAGATAACTCATTCCCCGAGTGATATTCGAATTTACAACGTTGTGGCCGGTTTTCTGATGTAATGATAATAAAAGCTTCAACAAAGATTATGGCAATTATTAATGGCCATCATGAGAGAGTGACGAGGAGGAAGCCATCTATTGCATGCAAGAATTTTAGTTTCTGTTTTCACAAATATAATGTTTAGATATATATTTTTTTATGGAATGAAAGTGGCGAATGGAAGTGTTTTAATGGAAATGGAGTATCTTAATACTAGTTCTAGTTCCTAGATTCGGTCGGCCTACCCTGCTATGATATAACATGAAGTTAAAAAAAGATAACTTTATAAATGAAAAACACAGCCATGGAAAGCTACAAAAAATAAATTAAAAAAATATCTCCTGCAAAACCTAATTTTAATTTATATAAAATAAATAAATCAAAACCACTCGCCAAGGTTTTTGGATAAAGATTATTTGTTTCTAGGGATTTATGGTCGGATCCGCCTGGCCTGATCGCCCTTAATCCGATTACCAAAAGAATTAATCTAGAAAAGTAGTCCTTTATTCATTTGAGGTTCGTTAATCATTTGTACTTCGATTATTTCCTTTTTTTCACAATAAGTAAAAGTTATTCCATATACATTGTATAGGTAATAATCAATAATCGGCTTCTCGCTATTTCCCGCACACGGTAGAGTGGGCAAAGGGAACCTAGTGTTAACCCACTTCATTTCCCATTTACGTGTTGAGTGGGGGAAATTTGCCTCGACACTAGATCGAAGAAATGGAAATATAAATTTTAAATAAATATTTCATTTCCACGAGTGGGGATCTACTTCATGCCTGGGGTAAAACTAAGTAAAATATAGGTATATTTAAACGATTTTTGTGGTACAATATAGATTTTAGCCTTTTCAGATAAATGGACTCAAGCATGTCCAATTTTAATTTTGAACAATAGTTGCCCAGATTAGAGCGTCCAACCAAACAAACTCTTCATTTATATATTAATAGGCAAAAGGAGTACAGGCCGCCCTCCAACCAGGTGGACCGACGACCTTAAGAAGACAGCGGGAAACCGCTGGATTCAAAGGGCGCAGGACCGGACGGAGTGGCGAGCATTGGGGGAGGCCTATGTCCAGCAGTGGACCTTAAAAGGCTGATGGATGGATATATTAATAAAGAATTATAGATACCAAAGAAAAGATAAATAGATTGATAATAATCACTTAATGCCAATCAATCAAGCGATCGGTGGAGCGGTAGGTTTAGTTTTAGTAAAGTAAATCTATTGACATCCGATTTGCGGTCAATGCTGTCGTCAAACTTGTTTGGTGATTGCGCAACCATACACGGTACTAATAAATATTACTATGCTTCTAAGGGCCCTATTTTTTATAAGTTAAGGTCATCACTTTTCCCGCATAGCACTGTAGACAAAGGGAACCTAGTGTTACGGCACTCATTTTCCTCCCAATATAGAAATGTTCCCAAATTTAGATTCGAACATGCTATAATCGTATACAATACTATACAATAAAATCTGAGCCACTATAGCATCTTATTCACTATCGCGGTACTAAATGCAGGAACATTGCATTAAATTGAGGATGCTTTAATAGACGGTTAACTGCGCGTGACGTCATCTCATGAGATTGCTCTAACCACCTACAACTTCTAGTTAGGAATAGTTGTATATTAGAGATATTTATAAATTAAGGGCATGTAGAAAACGTTATTGTTTTCTAGTTGAACCCTGATGGGGATTTGTATTTCCATTTTCCTCGTTCTGGTTATCGAAGCGCGGCGTTGAGGTCCGCTATTTAACATTCAATGTTTCGAAAATTTGATTGTCGTAGTTAATCTCGATCTATCCTGCTAAGTGAGAAAAAAATTAAATGTTATTCCACACCATGGCAAGACTTTTTTGAAAACGTATAGAATTTGGCAGAAATACCTAGCAGGATTCGAACCGACGCGACGTCGACCACGCCACTCGGAAACCGACTAAGCGCCCGACCGCTAAGCCAATATATTCTTAGTTACGTCGAAATTCTTATAACCTTGTTACAACTTGTTTATATTGTCACTTGTTTGCTGTAGGGAGAATTTAACAAATTTTCACTCTCCAAAAATTATGGCTAAAGATAATTTGGCAAGAGAAAGCGCTATTTATTAAACATTTTTAACATTTTTGAAGTATTTTTCCGCGCTGAAGAAAATTTTATTCCCGCACATAGCTGGGTGAGCAGAAAGAATCTAGTGCTTAGACACTCTGTTTCCCAATTTACAGCAATACTTGTTGACTTGGTGCCAGAGCGAAAAGATGAACGTTGCCCCGAGTGGAGATCGAACCCCTGCACCAAAACGGCCTCTTTTAAAAAAATACGTTTAAAAAATAAGTATTATTAAAAATAAAGAGAAAAATAAAAACAATTTAAAACAGAATATTATAATAGATAATACTGTCAGTAGGTACACACGTACCAAGTAGTCGAAATAGAACCAAAGAGGTCTATTAATCGACCCACTGTACCGTAGAAATAAGACTGATTAGATTCGGCCTAGCGAGGTTTCCCATTCAATTCGTGGCTATTGACCGCTGGAACTGTAATTTCTCATTCATTTTAGGCATTTCGCTCTAGTTCATATATATCTATCTGTCTTTGATATATATGAACCACTATATGAACTAGAGCGAAATGCCTGAGATGCCTAAGATATAGGTATATGGAAGTTTAGATATATTTATTTGTGTATATTTTATCTATATACAGGGTGGAATTGTCAGCACCACTTTAAATGAAACCACAGTTTTAACTACTCTATAAAAGCCTAATATAATTCGGAAAACAAATAATTCCCAAAAATGAAAAAGTTATTTTTTCAAACAAAATAAATAATAAAATTATCGTTTTAAAATAAAACGACATTTGTAAAGTATAACATAGGCACGCAAACACTTACCTGTCAAATCGGAAACGTCGCATACGTATGTGTGCGTCACACGAAATACAGGTATGGATAAAAATCGTGAAATGAAAAAAAAATCCTACGTCCAAACTGTTGAGGTACCTTGATTAATTTCTTAGGTGTGGGTTTGAAATATATTAACCTATATGCAGTTTCAATAAAAGAAGCACTGCCTCTTCCACCCTGTATATGATAACTCTTGACTGTGTGGCGCACCACCAACCTTTAAAAAGGGCAACCACGACCGCTCTGTCAAGAGTGAAACGACAAAGAAGAAGAAGAATGATAACTCTACTGTTACTGACTGACAGACAATGCACAGTCAGAAATATATGGTACAGCTACGTTTTGCTTCGTTATCAGACCGAAGATATTAGACGTTTAATTTGCGCGAGTGTGAATGGAACCCACGACCGTCGTGTTTACAATCATCCTTATGCACCCAAACCACGACGGCTTCATATGTATTTAAAATATATTTTATATATAACAATAGTAATTACATTGCTATTAAATTAACAGAATTACAATTACAATACTATTTCTATAGTAATAATTATCCATTTAGAACAAGAAAAATATAATTTTATTGTTTCAGGTAATTGCAACCAACCTTGATGCTCATTTGTTGTTTTCAAGGGACTGACTTCTACAACTTTAATTATTGGTTCGTTTAATTATTTTTTTATAAAGATATCTTTCTACATGTAAAGACAAAATAAAAACGGGAAGGGAAATATAAAAAGTTTTTTGCAGAGCGACTGAGATTGCCGGCACTAACGTGTCTCCATTCTAAAACGATACGAAAAGTGGTGATAGAGTGATTTAACACTGGGTTTTCTCTAACTGGATATAGTGTTAACCTGAAAAAAATATACGAAATATACGTATAATATAAATTATAGATATTAAAATTAACTTGTTCGAATTGTCACGCTCCGTTTATTTCAAGGCAATGAGTTCTTAAAAAAGTTGTTTTAAAAAACCTCTATTTTTTACTAATTGTAAGTGGTCAAGGATCTTAAAAGTGAAGTGATGATCGTTGTGGTTTAGTGGAAGTATATATGACTTTAGAGACATCAATAAGTAATGAATTCTTAACAAGTGGTTTTTAAAAATAGACATTTTTTAATTTACCTACTGAGGCAAAAGCGCGGCGTTAAGTTCTGCCACTCAATACACAATGCCTCTAGAATTCGATGGAAAGTGGGAGGCGGAAGTGTCTTAAACGGAACAAAGTATCTTAAAACTGGGTTCCAAGGTTCCCTCTGCTTACCTTTGGATCTACAAAAAATAAAATATACATATATTAATTCATGTATACTAATGTTTATCTATACTAATATAATAAAGCGGAAGAGTTTGTTTGTTTGTTTGTTTGTTTGTTGATCTCTGGATCTACTGGTCCGATTTTCATTGTTTTTGTTTTATATGAAAGCTGCATTCTTCAGAAGTGCTATAGGCTATATAACATTACATTACACATATAAACTAATATATTTTAAAGTACATTCTAATTTGACATGCAATTTATTCTGCCATCTTAATAACAACCGTCGCGTCGCTACGCAACCGTTACCGCGACATTTTGATATTCATCCTTATGAATAGTCACTCTTAACATTTTATCTAGATTGAAATTATAGTTTACTGTATAACATTCTAATAAATAAAATGTCACTGATTCCAAATGACCTAGCCTACGAGTGGTATAGTATGATCGACGCGAACGGGCAGATGACTTTGATGATTTTGTAAATTTTCATACGTTAAATAATGTTTATGTAATTAATTGCTTTTTATAATTAATTTAAGCTACACTTTGGTTCTCTTCTTATTTTATTTGATATTGCCCGCTAAAATTATCCTACTTAATAGAGAGAAATGTTTAGTTATTTCGTAGAGTCGATATCTATGTACGCACGCAAGGAAAAATTTAGGTACTTTTTCTAATATTAAGAATACCTATCCCTTAGTTACTTTTAATCCTTTTGTTGGTTCATTTCAATAACTCTGATATTTTTTTCTAATAATATGTCTCTACTTATTATTCTTTTTGATTATTTAAGCTTATATTTTCTTACTAATTCTATTGAAAATTGAAAATAATTTCATGAATATATTTAATAAATATTCTTATAGTTGAAGCAGGCGTAGCCGCGTCCGGGTCCACTAGTTATAAGTATACTTCGTACATACGTACATAACATATTATAATGAAGTTAATTTTAACTCCACTAATAGGTATCTAATTTACTACTGATTTTTAATAAAAAAATCTACATTTATTACTAAATGCCAAATTTTTATTTGGGGAATAATGATAACATAATAACAATTATTATTGTATACGACAAAATATTATTTAAAAGAAAAAAAAGTACTAATATGAGTCAACCAAGGATAATCAACATAATTTTCGATTTCAATAACTCATTTCACTCTTAACATATAATGTAATTCCCATATTACAGTAAAAGTATCACAATCCCTTCAATTTGCCTTTGAAACGTAACTCTACACGGGAGACTTAATATTTCTATTTCAAAATTAAAGCTTACAGTAAATATGAGAAAATATGACTTCGTAATAACTAGCACAGAAATAAAAAGAAAAATATTAACTTGTTAATTACGCCCATTCCTTTGGGGTTTTGATTTGAACAAATATTGTCGGGTTTTTAGATTTATACTAGTGTAATAAAATTGGAATTTGTTTGTTTGTTAGAAAGCGCTAATCTCTGGAACTAGCAGTCGGTTTTGGTAATTTCTTTTTCTATATAAATTATAGAGACCAGTCGTTGCGCAAAGTGTGACTGTAAACCGACTAGTTGTCAGTTCGATCCCTTATCCCTCTGTCTATCCTGCTGTGTGCGATATACAGCGTAAAACTGATTGTTATTTATAATATAAAATTTGAACTCAGTATACTGGAATTAGTCGAGCGCACTACGCCTAAAGTGATAAAAAAATTGTGTCAAATTTTAATTCACTTATCACATATCAAAAGGGCAAACCCCAAAAGGGACGTCAGGGTTAGGAGTACATCAGATATTCCTTTGTGTTGGGATCAAAGTTATAATTGTGCGCATGAGGAAGCTCTGGCCTATAATAATATTGTGTTACATTCATTTGACAGTTTTTTAACTTAAAAAAAATAACTATTCGTAGAATATGAATTTTAAGTTAATTATTTTTTAAAAAAGTCAAAAAAAACTAACAACACTATTTTTCAGCGCTAACAGCAGATATTTAAAAGACTTGATGTAATGAGCACAAACTCGATATGTTTACTAGTAGACAGTCCAAGGTCCCATCAGCCATCTTCCGATTCCATCATAAGACCAGCTCGTTGGTACCATTTTATTTCAAGTTTCATGATGATACAACAATTAGAAGTGCGTATATTTTTGATTATTATATTTTTAATATAGTTCCATCTCGGCCAGAAAGGCGAATTGAAAATCGATCTTCACACTTTTTTTTAATACCAGAGGTGAGACACAATTCGTATGAATTAGAGAAACTCTACGCCATGCCTTTCCTTGTTACCAGAGTGAAGAAAACGAAAATATTAAATATTTCCTTCAATGGAAATCGAACCTACAACCTGTCATATATGGGCAGTTTGCCAACTACATATACTGGAAGAATTGGTTGACATAAGAATGGAAAAAGATGCTATATTAAGGTTGATGTATGGTTCAAATTCTATTTAAGAGTAATATTTTCTGTTTATAGTGGATCTAGTATTAAATCTGTCATTCCTTTCTTTGTCGGGTTTTGGCGATATTACTGAAAATAATATTAATATATGTAACCAGACAATGAATAGTGGATTTAGCACAAGATACTCTTAAGTATACTTATTTTCCAAGATTCTTTTTTAAGATAGGTACATATTTCAAGTTACTATTATTTTTCCCTTATATGTCGGGCACGATCACGTCGTATAAAAATATAAATTTTATTTTAATAAAATTTTATATAACGCACTAAATCTCAGCCCTAATAAAACGGAGAAGGTTATAAAGTTTCGCCTGAACTACTATATTCACCTGAAAGTTAGTCTTCAAATAAAGTTCACAAAGCTTTGGAGAAGTAACTTGAAGAAACTCATCATAAATATTGGTGTTTTTCAATCTTGTTAATTGCAAGTAGATTAATGTTTTATAAACTTAGATTTTAATATTTTTTGCGTCACACTATATGCCGAATATCAGGGTAGGCAAAAAAACTGAGTTTTAAGTCACTCCGTGTCTTCAACATATTAGATAATGCGTGATGAGTGGCGGAACTCAACGCCGCACTTTGTCGTGTTATAAGAGCAATAAAATAAAAATCATTCTTTCCCTCGGGTTGTAATCGAACCGTCGCGTTTTCAGATGCTGTCCCTCTTCACCATGACGGGTTCGAAATATCATTTGTTGAGTCTCCAGTATTTTGTTCTCAGCGAGAAGTAATAAGTCACTTCGTTTTTAGGTTATTCAGGATATTTGAACACTGTCACTCATTCTCTCAACATATTTAGCTGTTGAGGTCGTTTATTTTAGTAGGTATACCATAAACATAATTAAATTTTAAATGAAAGTAAATCAAATCAATCTTAATTAAGGTCCACTATAAATAGACGAAAATTCAACATTTCCAACGTTTTCACTGAAAAAGTAATTAACTAAAGTTCTTAAGGAAATTCTAAGATTCTTTATATATAGGCTTTGAGACGAATATAAAAGGGCTCGGGGGTGACCACGAGATCTTTTGATAGCGGGATGTGGTTCTTTAAAATTTGTCGAGATTGTGCTTTCTTTTGTTCTTGGTTAAGTAAATATTCCTTATCATTGTGAAATAAACGTGTATTTTTATATATTTTTAATTTTATTAAAAGGTTTAATTTTTTAAATCTGTTTTTATCTGGATTAAAGGATAAAAGGTTGATTTGAAGAGGGCCTCATGTCTAATTATTCCTAACTCGTATTATTATTTGTCACTCTATCACATCACCGTTTACCTTCACCTTCCTGAATCCGGTGTTAAGTTAAAGTTAAGTTCTCCACTTTCCGCCGAATTTTGGGAGCATTGCGTGTTTACTTAACGCCGCTCTTTGCCTCGACACCAGAGCGAGGAAATGAAAATATAAATGCAAATAAATATATTATTTCCTAGGGTGGGGATCGAACCCACCGAACCGAACCGTCGCGTTACAGTCACATCCTTGTGCCGCTGCGCTACGACGGTTTATTACATCTTAATTATAAATTCAAATTACACACTGAAAAAACACTACTTAAATATATTCTGTATTTTCTAATAAATATCACAACAATATTTTAACTTATTTAACTCTGAGTGAGAGCACTTTTCGTTAACGTCTGCTATAGTTTTAAGTTTCAGACGTTTCAAGGAGCGTTACCTAATACTGTGTTAATGGATGTGAGAGGTGTGGCCTCAAATTTCAGCTTCCGACCGCTGTATGGCGTCAGTATGTCTGGGATGTTTACCCGACTGCGCGGTGTAAAGGAGGATGAAGTGATTATCAGTGTGTGTATGTATGTATGTTTGTTCCTATGTGGCGTTGTAAAGACAAAACCGATTGACTGATTCTGATGATTCTTGCGAGGCTCACTAAAAAACAACAATTATTAGCTTTTACCTGTGTTCGATAATATTAAGTACGCACGAGCACGAGGTAACTCTAGGACAAATACACGTAAAATATTTTCAACTCTCTGCTCTCTCTCCGACAAAGCGCGGCGTTGAATTCCGCCACCCACGAACGATGCTCGTTAGCCAAATAGTGTGGAGCTATTCAAAACTAATGTTGCTTCATATTTCATACTTTGATGAACAGATATTTTATATTTTAAAATTTATATTTACGGTCTTTGTAGTGTTTTCATATAAATAATAATAAAAAAATCACTAATAATCGAGTTTTTTTAGCTTAACGCTGATCCGTAGCAGAGTAGACAGAGAGATTTTGGGAACCTAGTGTAAAAACACCCCCTTCCCATAAGATACTTCCGTTACCAACTTTCTGCTGAATTCTAGAGTCAGTCAGTCGCACGCTTTTGTGCCATAACTGAATTATAATCAAATCAATCGATCTATTGATAAAGAAAACAAGTGATAAATGCATGTTAATTTTAACGTTAAAATATTATAAAATATATATAGTTTATTTTATGAAATATTATTTTAAAACATATAATAGCCACCCTAGTTATTAACAAATCTTATTTAATTTGTTTATTAACGCTTGAATAAATATTTTTAATTACGCTTCAGAGTAATTACCTGACCGTGCTCCGTTTTTCCCTATTCGGGGCTATTTTACCTCACGCTCCTATCACACTAGCGTATTTTGTACGCTTCAAATTATTTCTATAAATCAATATAAATAGTGCAAAATATGGATTATGCATTTTATTTTTGCCTTAGTACTAGCGTTAGTGAACTGTGATGATGACATTCAACCTTTAACCATCGAGCAGGATTTTTTGTAATTGACGTGGGGCTCAAGAGGCCGCTTATATAACTCTAGGTGCTATAGAAAATATGTATGATCTGCAAAGGGGCCATTGATTTTATTATTAATTTAAGATAACTAAAAAGAGTTCCTCCAATTAATATTCAATATCTCCAAAATTAATTAGAAATTCGAGAATTAGAAAAAAAATTGATTATTAAAATAATATATAATTCTAAATACGATGTTTCGTGAACATTATTAATTAAATTACATGCAATACATACATCCGTTACTATTAGTTTTATTTAGCAAATTTATTTGCAATAATCAAAGATCTTATAAATTTTAATTGCTTAATTATTCTACAGTTCTTGGTGTAATAGTATTTTTTTAGGGAATACCGTCCCTTTGTTATTGAACGGAAGCAGCTGACGTGGCATATTTTAAAGTTTCATAATTTCACTTTTCATCCCATGATTCAATGTGTTCAGTCATTTATATTTCTTTACAAACGTCAAATATAGGATTTTTTTTGTAATTTATGATTTTTAGCATTTATTGTTTTGATATTATTAAAAAAAACCGGCGTTTTATTTACAGATAACTTGTTCAGATTGTAGATGTACAACTATATATGGAATTATACATGTGTTTTGTTTTCATGATATTTTTTACCAAAACATTTGATTTTTTTATTCTTTCCGCTCCTTTAAGACTTAAACTATTACTAAACCGAGATAAGTTTAGTTTACTAAAACGTGCTTGCTTTTTTTCGTGATTAGTATAATACATATTTTCATATTTGGTAATTTCATATAGTAATTATGTTAACTAACAGACGGATGTTGCCTCAGTCTACCCATGACCATGGACTACTGCAAAATGTTCGAAATTTCGAGTTTATAAAAATGTACAATTCAAATATACGCGATTATCCAGTTAAAGAGTTTCATTTAAGATGTGTAAAACAAACCAAGATTGGAAAAACCTTAATATATCACTTTATATAACTAGATCACGAAAATTAAATTATTTACATATAAACATTTATTCGAGCAAGAAACGAATCCATATCCACTCCCTACAATTGTCCATCCTATATACATTTCCATTTGAGCAGCCACGGCAACGTCAAAATGATAGGCGTTTCAATTGCAATTATTCTGCAGTCGAGCATATCACATAGCTGTTAGACATACTAGATTAATTCACCAGTTACTAGCAAGATTTATAAGTGACGGACCAACATACAGTATGAAATGTATCGTGAAATACGTTTACGTAACAATGGCGTGCGTTACATGCATTTAGTTATATGGAGCGGTTGGATTAAGTTGTGAGCGTTCGCGTTTTGAAGAGAAAAGTGTTTGGTCTAATAGAATGTACCATATATTAGTAATAAGCTTAAGCTGGCTGTAATTGTAGCTAATAGAGATAGCGAAAAAGGTTACAGATTTGGTTGTAATTATGGATATTATTTATTGAATTTCCCATATTTTTAAACCATGATAGCGTATGGCATGTACTGTTTAAAAATTGAACTGCGTTTATCTTAATATATGTTAACAGTGTTTCCTGAGATTAATTGATGACGAAATTTTATAATTTTTTCTATTAATAATCTGATTATATTTCTGGAAATTCCATATTAAATTTTGATTTCTCTCTCAAATTGAGTTATATATTTTAAAGTATACATGTCAATTAATTATACGTTTTTACTTAAGCCAAATCGAAGAAAGTGTTTCATTCGGTCTAATGCGGCGCGTGTCTTACTGCGAGTATTTCCGAGTGAGGTACAATTGCATCACTAACGTCCTACATGCGTGCAAATGCTTCTTTCACTGTTCAAGTGTTCGCCAAATAAATAATATACATTTGTAAAAATTCTATGTTTAGTGATCGGTTGATAGCGTTAGTCCTGGGGATCTTACTAATTATTTTAATATTACAAACCCAAAAAATTACGTTGAATTCCGTTATTCATCACGCAATGTTTCAAATTTGGATAAGGAGATAGACAAGGAGCGGAAAACAAAATTTATTATCACTAGGTTCACTCTGCCTACCCTACCACAGCGTAGTATATAGTGATGAAAATGTAACTTATTTTAATTATATTTATATAAACAGAAAAACAAGAAAAGAATCTTTTCTTTATTTCCTAAATTATTTAAAATTTTATTTAAAAAGAGTTGTAAAAAATATCACTTAATTAGGATTTATGATACATAAATCGTCCCCCAAACTAACATAAAAAATACAGTTATTTTATATTATACAATATATTAAACTAATCAATGGAATTTTAGATCCACAACGGCGAAGTTCAACGCCCTAATGGAAATCAGAACAGTTGGTGTAAACAGTAAACTAATAATAGCTGTTATAAGATGAATAATATGTAAATAAGCTAAATGTATATATAAAAATACAAATTATTGTTTGGCTAAAACCGGATAGCGTACATATATAAATGGAAATAGATTAGCAAAACACATCTCTACGAGAACAAAACTAATACACTTGAGGTCTTCGTGGCCAATAGACAGGTTGTGGGTTTAATTCCTACTCGAGGAAATAAAATACTTAATATTTTCATTTCTTGGTTCTGGTAATGAGCTTATTAAATGATTTTAATACATGTTAATAGTTAAGACAGTCTGTTCTTCATTTTCCATAAAATTTTTACCTAGCGCACCTAACGCGCTAGTGTGAAAGTTATTTCATTTAATATTAATGTTATAATAAGTTTATATTTAATGTTTGTATATTCGTAAGTATGTATCTAAAGTATAAAAATTCCATAGTAGCGGGTTTTGAAACCGCATCTCTTGGAAACCATTAATTATTATTTCCCCTTGCTATATCAAGAGTGTCCCGTTCATAGCTGGTTAGGCAGAGGGAACTTGGGAAGTCACTGCCGTTATCCATTTTTCGCTGAATTCTCAAGTCATTGTGTGTTGAGTGGCGGAACACAATGCTACGCTTTGTCTTGTTAACAGGTTGAAGAAATAAAAATATTAAATATTTAATTCCCCTAAGTGGGAATCGAACCCAAACACGTCGCGTGTACAGTCACACGCTTCTGCCACTGAGCCCAGATAACATTTCTATATTCCCCACTCACATGTTTTAGTCTTCTCAAATTAATCAAAATATTATGTCAATTTAATAAACCGAATCTGTAATTTCAATTACTCGGAGCGAAATATGTTTAATATTACAGACTTCCATATTTTATTACTAAGAATCGCTGGTTCATAACACGCTCGGCACAAATGTGTTTCCCAAACATCGTTTACAGGGAATTCTCATTAAATTTGAATACCTTTTACTATATTACTATAAATATTTAATTTGAATACTTACACGGATACAAGTTTTGTTGGACTGCCCATGGCAAAGTCTTTCTCCGCAAGTCTGAAGGTGCCCAATGTCATCGAATCGACAATGATAAAGACCTGGATCATCTTCTTTCTTCGCCCTCACATAAGCTATGACTATATAACCAGCAAATCTTGTTTTGTTTTTTGTTTTGCATGGTTTTTTATGTTCCACACTACGTTCATAGTTTATTAAGTTATTACTTAGTTTTATATTTTAGTGAATTACCACTTTTTGTTAACTATTATAATTACATATTATTTACCACAACGTTTATTACACCAATTCATACCATTCTTCAAATCACACATACAAAATACAGGCCCTCATTCATAAATTCTTTGCATATTTTCGGCCATGGTCTCATTCATGATAATTTAAAAAGTTTGTTTTCACCAAATAAAAGTCCTAATAAGCCCTTATGTCACTATGTTTCCATTAAATAATATATGTAACGATATTGACACTGTCCAAGTGTCCGATTCCATGGTTTGTTCTCCCGAAAATTTAATTCATCACATTGACACAAACCATAACGCTTTAACAGTTATGCATACAAATATTCGTAGCGTAAGTTGTAATTTTGATGCCCTGACTGTATTACTTGAGAGACTACGCATTCAATGTGACATCCTGATCCTTACAGAATGCTGGCTTTCCTCGACTACTGTTGTACCCAGCATTCATAGTTACACCTCATACACTTCAGATTACCACAATCAAAACGATGGTGTAATCATTTATGTCAAATCAGACATAAAGCACTCAACTACCAATGTTTCCTTATCTGGCGCTAGCTGTCTTGTTCTAAGACACAATGATGAGTACGCGGTAGTTGCAGTTTATCGGTCACCATCGAACAGTAATATAGACAATTTTTGTGACAGTCTCGATTCATGTCTCCTCGACCTTAAGCTAGTTGACTCCGTAGTCGTGATTGGTGACATAAACATAAATATTACATCAACCAATTCTGACTCTAACAGTGGCAAATACTTGGACCTGTTAGCTTTCCATGGATTTTCTAGTGCCCACTCCTTTCCAACACGCAATGAGAGCTGTCTTGATCATGTGATGCTGAGATCGAATAAATCTGCTGCTACTTATATCCTAGATTCCTATATAACCGACCATGCGCCTTTAGTCTTTTGTTTACAATGCAATATAAAAAAGTTTTCTTCCATAAAAACCTTTACCAAAATTGATTATGTGTCTTTACTACAAACAATTTCGAACTTTGACTTCACCTGTATCTTTAACTCTTCTGATGCAAACGCCGCAGCCACCCTGCTGACTAATATGATCTATGATGCTATTTCAATGCACTCTAAGCAAATAAAAATTTCCCATCGGAAACGTACACTAAAACCATGGCTGACTCCGGGACTGGTACGGTGCATTAGACACCGTGACAAACTACATAAAAAGGTCAAAACTGATCCAACTAATGCAATCCTACGTATAACTTACACAAGATATCGGAATTTTTGTAATAATTTGTTAAAAAAATTAAAGACAGCATATGAAAAAAAACGAATTTCTAAAATACAAAAATAATCCAAAAGGTACCTGGAACACTGTCAATAAAATTGTTTGCTACAAAAAGCCCTCACCTACTTCCACACCTTTACTTGACCTGCACAGTGATCCTTGCGTATCCGTAAATGTTGTAAACAATTATTTTGCTGGCATCGGTGCCTCATATGCCAATGCTATATTAAACAAACAACTTGACATACATAGCTTGCCAAATACACTTAACTCTCAGTCTTCCGCTTCAAATGACTCCATGGCGCTGTATGATACAGACATTAATGAAATTCAGGCTATTATTGCAAACTTAAAAGATGACTCTGCTGCTGGAACAGACGGCATTCCTACTTCTATTGTCAAAAAGGCTAGTACTTATATAGCTCCCGTTCTTATGCATATTTTCAATTTATGTTTATCAACTGGCGTTTTTCCGGATATCTTTAAGCGAGCTCAGGTTCATCCTATCTATAAGTCCGGCGACAGAGACACTGTGGTCAATTACAGGCCAATATCAATACTCTCGGTTCTATCAAAAATTTTAGAAAAGCTTTTGAATAAGAGACTTGTAAATTATCTGCAACACTGTAACGTCATTGCTGATAATCAATTCGGTTTTATCAAGGGTAAATCGACGGAAGATGCTGCACTACTGCTTACTGAAACAATAGTTAAGAAAATGGACAGTGCATCAAAAGTGATCGGCGTATTCCTCGATCTATCCAAGGCCTTTGATACCGTTTCTGTGCCACTATTAATAAACAAAATGGAAACTATCGGAATACGTGGCAGCGCTCTTGAAATCTTTCGCTCATATTTATCAAATCGCACGCAATGCACGAAAATCAACCAGTACGTTAGTGACAATACTGCAATCTGTTTTGGGGTACCACAGGGTAGTGTCCTTGGACCTACCTTGTTTATTTTATATATTAATAGCTTATGTGCCACATCATTACCAAATTGTAACATCATTGCGTATGCAGATGATACTGCGCTTGTGGTTCATGGAAAAGATTGGAATGAGGCCAAACACTACGCTGAACATGCGGTCAGATGGATAACAGGCTGGTACAATGCTAATCTTTTAACTCTAAATATAGACAAAACCAAATACATCGCGTTCTCTCATCGCTCCCATTCCCAGCCGCCACCTGAGTTGTCGATTAGAGTACACACATATACTTGCACTCTTCTGGATAACTGTAATTGTCCTAGCTTACCTCGCACTTCTAATATCAAATATCTTGGCCTTACAGTTGATTGCTACCTGAACTGGAAACTTCATATCAATCACATAACCGGCCGTATAAGAAAACTGATTCCTATTTTCAGGAAACTTAGAAGTTCAGCTAATTTTGAAACCTTACTTCTTGTTTATACAAGAAGTAAGGTTACAAGTAAAAAGTCGTTACTTCCCTTAGAACGTGCCCAAAGAGCCATACTAAAAGTCATGCTTGGAAAGCCCAGACGTTACAGTACCGACCTAGTTTATAGCAATAGCTCAGTCTTAACAGTTAGACAACTTTTCATAAAATCAGTTGTACTGCGGAAGCATAGGAGCACTCCTTTCAAGACCATCTGTAAGCGCAATAAGCCAAAGGTTTGTGATATCGAACGTTGCAAAACCAAGCTAGCTCGTTCTCACTTCTACGTCCTAAGCAGTTGCTTATACAATGATGTTAATAAAATTATCAACATTTACCCTTTGTCTTCGTCAAAATGTAAAGCAGTTATGAATACCTGGCTGCAGAGGTTGTCCTACTTGGATACGGAGAATCTTCTTCGTACCTAACTTACATTCATGACTCGTACATACATATACGCACATAAACACACACACGCACACACACAAACACACACACATTTGACACGTGGTAATAATATAGAATCTAATTGTTTTTCTTTTCTTCTTTTTCAATAATTAATTTAAAACTTTTGTTATATCGCTTTATTTTTGCTTATGTCGACATAATAATATGTACCTAATTGATGAGTATTCTCACTTTTGTCATCGAAATAGTGTCTTAGGGGCAAAGATGCTGGCAGCTGTGACACAGTTTACACTAGTACGGCTGCCATCGCTCACCTCTACTAAATTGTTGTCTTGTTTTTTCCATATTCTAACGAAATTAGAGTGTATATGTAACATTTAATTACTGAATAAAGCATTTATTATTATTATTATTATGTTATATTCAAATCATTCTGGTACGGGCTTAGTGACTACATATAAGCGATTGGTTGTGGGTTCGATTCCTGTAAGACACTCGTTCCCATTTAGACACTTCTTTACCCACTTTCCACCGACTTTGCGATGCATTGCGTGTTGAGTAGCGAAACTTAAATATATATCTTTAAACTCATAATTTATGTTTTTCACGGATGCCGTTCATAACAATTCAAAGATAACCTACGAACTTAACGAAGAAGCTTTAAACACTTTCTTCCCCATCTTCTCCCAAAAATTTGGCGGAACGTAAGAAATGTCTTATTCTTGCTTTCCGCCGAATTTTTGAGACATTCTGTCGTGAATGGTGACTGACCGAGTCAGACCGAGAATATGATGAAAATATTAAATGTTTCATTCTCTCGTGTAAGATCGAATCTACAACCCTTGCGTTTACGGATGGATGGACATAATTATATATATATATGTCTTCCTATCTAGTTTTATAAGATATACTTATACTTATATCTTCTATTTCCAAATATCATACTAAATAACTGTTCGTTAAAAACGAAACAATTATCCTATTATAAAACCCTTATATTACGTCGCGTGCGAAATTGTCAACCATTTTTAATGTGCCATTGTGTTTCTGAATGCAACTTCCGGTTACATTTGTTTGCTTATTACGACTTGTACCAAGGTTAAAGCTTTTAAAACATGTCAATTCAATTTGAACCACTTCTTCTGCACTTCTGATTTAATAAAATAGAAGTTTCACGCTCTTTCCCGCATATAGCGGTATAGGAGAAAGAAATGTAAAGATATTCTGTTGCCCACGCTACTTACAATTTTCGAGACAGCGTGTTGAGTGGCGGGATTCAGCTTGAAGCAAAAAGACAAAAATCATCGCAGTTTCCAATGTCATTTGCTAAATTGATGGTGCGAATAGAAAACTATTTTAATTTCACAGTTTTTGTAAAATACGTATACCTATATATATTTTTAAAGCAATCAGTATAGAAATCTGATACAAGTTTACAAGAACGTGGTAAAATAATGAATATTATTTCTAAATATGCAATTCAAATATGATCCGTGAGATAAGGCTGTGTATAATAAACTTTGAATCCAAGGATTGATTACAATCAGTACTCAAGCATAATTGTAAATGTAAAAAATATATATAAAACTTTATTACTACGTTACTTATATATTATACGTTAATTGAAAAAAAATAAAAGAAGGAAAATTAACATTAGGCAGAGAAAAATAAGCTATAAGTCACGACTTTCTCCACAATGTCTAAAAATACGTAACTATTATTTTTATATGGAGACACTAAGCCCTAGAGCAGGCTAAGGAGAAAGAACTTAGTGTCAATACACTCTGTTTTCCGTCCACTTTCCTCCTGAGTCCAAAACATTGCATATTAAATGGCAAAACCCAACGCAGTGAAAAATTTAATAAGTAAATGTTCTAAGAAAAACATTACCTTAATTTTTTAAATGTACTTTTGTACGGGAATTAAATTCTCTGTCATCGCGTTCACCACGAGCATACCAGCTCCTACGAGTATGTTTATCTGTCAATGTTACTAAGTTCCACTTTAACTATAATTTACTATGAAATACGTACTGTAGCGAATTTAGTAAGCAAATAGAAAATCCAATGTCAGGTTTTATTTAGATAGAAGTGTCTATTTCAATTACAGCCATCTTACGAGTAGATAACGAGAATATAAATTGAACTAATATTTATTTTATTTTTTTTTTACCTTCACGCTATATCCTGCACATAACCATTCCCGTTAAGACACTTCCGTTTCCCAATTTGAGCATAGTGTATTTAGTGGTAAAACTCAACGCCGTGTTACCAGAGCGAAGAAATGAAAATATTAAATATTTAATTTCCTCGAAAGGGAATTGAACTAATAACCTGTCGTTTACAATCACACGTAACCCTTGCGCCACGACTGTCAACACTTAAATTAATATTTAACCTTAGAGCCAACAATTAGAGGAGCGACGACGACGTCTCTGAGACTAAGAACCTCATTTCGTCGAATCCTACAAACGACAACTATTAGAGGCAACGACGAGTCGCGGGTAAAATTACATGTGTAATTATGTCACGTGAACTATTCAGTTGAATACGATCTGTGGATGTTATTTCATTGGAATGGCGTGTTGGGTTAAATTCTCAAGTAATTTTGTTATCTTTACAGCTTATGTTTTAAGTAGAATTGCCTTCTTAATCAATGGTAGCTTCTCTAATTAAATAAAGTATATTTTTTAGTTTAGCTGTAAGCTGTATTCCGTATACTGTAGGATGGAAGGATCCTAGATACTCCATTTCCCATTTTCCGCCGAATTCTGGTGTTGTGTGTTGAGTGGTGGAACTCAGCGCCGCGAACTGTCTTGTCACTAGAAGATTGAGAATACCGCCCACATACGGACGGAGTATCGAGGGCACATTAGGTTCCCTACACGATGCCTATACTGCTATGTGCGAGATACAGCGTATGGCTATTAAAAAAAATGCTAAATTGAATTAAATTATAAATTGCTTTTTATAAAAATAAAATAAGTACGTTCCAAGCAGTAACTGTCTTTGACAATTACATCGTGAAGTTACAATATTGTCACCTTTGGACCCTCGCCAGCACGAACTTCAAATTCTCCAAGTATTGTTTATTATCATGCATTTAAAAATACCTTCTCTGATATTCGAAAACCTTAACATTTTTCATATATATGATTTATTTAAACAATTTTCGGCTTAAATATAAACCAAAAAATATTTTTTTAAAGGAGGAGAACCTCTTTTCTATATAAGAAGAAGGCAAAGCCGCGAAAGAACGGTCCCTAAAATATAAGGGAATGGTACAAATCTTAAAAGATATAAATATATATACATATTATACTTATAAAACAATGCTCTGTTCATTATATTCAACCAACAAAAACAATAAAAACTGTTATCGAAGTTTCATCACATGCACTACGAGTATACTGTCAATAGAAGTAATTTGTACGTTCAAAGGCTAAAGCATATTCATTTCTGATTGGTAGTCAGTTATTTAAATATAATTGTACTAATAATAAATATCATGCTGTTTTAATCTATATAGAGATAGAGAGGCCAGGCACAGACGCAAAGGCACAAGCCGGAGACAAGAGAGAAGAGAGAGACAAGAGGTTTTGGGTTCGATTCCTTTGATCGAAACATTTATTATCTTTATAAGAAAGGAATGTTTTAACAATAAGTTCCCAGGTTCCCTCTGCTTTTCCTGCTATGTGCGGGATCATTAAAAAAAATTAAACGTAACTTTTTATTTTGAGTAAAATGATTTAAAATGTTTTTTTTTACTAAAGCGAGGAGATAAATAATTAAAATAATCATTCCCTAGAGCCGGGATTGAACCCATACCCAATGCCTTTACAGTCAAACCCTGCACTCACATGAAGATGAAGATAATAATAATAATAATGTAGAACAGAACGCAGTATTATTGAAGGAATAATACTGCGTAGTTGGACATTGCAGCTAGTCGATTATCCTTAATATACAATGCATATACTGTATATATTATAGCAGATCGTAATTGGTCACGTATTGATATTGATTTGCATGTACCGCCATTGTCGTCACTAGTTATTGCGTCTTCAACAAACAAATAAAGAGATGAGTTCATTTAAAATATGTCTCGGGTTAGTTTTTAACCGACTTCTGTAAGAAAAGGAGGTTATCAATTCGACTGTATCTTTTTTTTTTTTTATTTTTTTTTTTTATGTTTGTTACCTCATAACTTTTAACTGGGTGGACCGATTTTGATAATTTTTTTTTATTTGAAAGATATAGCTTCCCGAATGGTCCCATTTTTTTTGGTCCATGTCTGACAATGGTATCCATGAGAAAATCACATAAGTCTTAAATTTGCATTATGCATGTGCGCGACTAATAGCCGAATAACTCAATGTCGCGCCAACCGATTTTGATGATTCTTTTTTTATTTGAAAGGATATACTTCAAGGATAATTTGGTGAAAGTTTAGTTAGGTTTCGATTATGGAATCCGGAGAAAATTGAGAAAGTTTGTTTTTTTTGGTCAAAAATTAATTATACTGTAATAGTTACAAGCAAAAACTTTTTAAATTGATGTCAGAAGTGAGATTCCTGATCGTTGCATTTCTTTTCAACCAATCTCAAAAAAGAGGATGTTCTCATTTTCAACCAACTTCAAAAAAGGGAGATTCCTAATTCACCCGAATACTTTTTATGTTTGTTCTTGTCAATATACCAAAATGTAACTTTGCACAAAAATAATAGCTAATTAAATGAAGTTTTACATAGAACAATCACAACCACTCGTTGACAACCACTACCACCACCATCACCACTCGTTCAAGAAGCATCATTTTAAGATCTACCCATCACTAAAAATCGTAAAATAAATTAATTTTTAACAAAAACAAAAACCGACTTCTAACAACGAACTAAAAAGTGAAAAATAATTATATAAAGATTTTATAATTTTGAAGTCGGTGTCAAACTAATGCTACAACACCTTTACTACAATATCTAATTACTAAGCCTGTTTGTTTTACTTGGCACCGACTTCAAAATTATAAAATCTTTATATAATTATTTTTCACTTTTTAGTTCGTTGTTAAAAGTCGGTTTTTGTTTTTGTTAAAAATTAATTTTTTGTAGTAAAATTCTTGCAAAGTAAAATTCTTGGGAGGAACCGGAAAGCAGTGTCCTAACACTAGGTTTTCTCTAACTACACTGATATACGCGTGACCGTTTTTATATAATTATATTTGTCTCGAAATTTTTTCGTAAACAATTATTCAAATTAGTTTTAAAATAAGATCGTAAATTGCAGACCTAACCCATAGTTCCCTTTCAAATGTGAAACCTGAACGGCTTGAGGGGATTCACCTTACGCGGAATACGCAGAAATAGAGGGCGATAGAGAAGCTTTACAAGTGTTGTCGCATAATTATAGAATCCTTTTAAGTTATTTATATTTATTATTTATTTATATTTATTGGGGCCAGTTGTGGCGCTGGGACATAAGCAGGCAATGCGTGTTGATTGGCTGAACTCAACGCCGCGTTTCACCTTGGTACCAGAGCGAGGAAATGTATTTAGTAAATATTTCCTGTGGTGATTGTGAATCGAATCCACAACCGTCACGGCTACAGTCACGCGTGCCACTGCGCCAATACGTCTTAATAAATATTGGTTTTGCTATTATAAAAAGGTAAATATTAGCCATAATAAACAAATAAAAGACGACCGACAGAGTAAATAAACGTAAACACGGCATCTTACCGCGCCTGGTCACGGTCGTGACCCACATTGTTTCGACCTCACAAAGTGACACAAGTTTAGTAAAGTGACACAAAATGTCTTAAATGTTGTAGACATGACACAACTTTAAATTATTGTTTTAATTGTTTTATTTTCATTTATCATATATTTCGGTTATATCGTTATGGTTGCCCGGCGTTAGGCTCCGCCATTTAATACGCAATGTCTTGAATTCGGGAAGAGGAGAAGAAAGTGTTTTAGTACGAGGTTCTCTCTACCTATTTTGCTATATCAGGGATAAAATAAAGCAATTAGCTTGAATGTTCTCTTTATTAGGGTTCCGTAAAATGGGACCTTATTGACTTCGCCATTTATCTGTCAGCCCATCCGTCACCAGGTTTTATTTTATCATCCGTGATAATTCAACAATCAAAATTTTCACAGACGATGAGGGTACATGGGAGTTCATTTAGACACTGCCGTTCCTCATTGACGTTAATTTCAATTCTCTTAGCGCCACTGCGTCTATGTCTTTATCATGAAGTTTACTCTGTAGTCCAACCGTAGTCCTTAATGGGCCCTCTCCGCTAGTGATAGAAACCAGGCATTGTTCGTATAAATAGAGATTCCTTTGCAATGCCAGGCAAGTTATGCGGACACCCTTATACGTGATGCGTTCCATTCATATTTATGTCTATTTGTATAACATTGAGATATATAAATAAATCGATATGCACTTATTTTTAATATATGGAAAATTATAATAAATTCTTAGCATTTGTTTGATTTAAATGAGTGGAATGATTTTGCGATTATAATTCTTTTTTATATAATAAATTGGTTTTTTTTTCTTTTTGCACCGTTTTTGAGATTATAATTTTATAAATTTTGGAATTTATAAGTGCACTTTATCAAAAAAAAGTAACTAATATTGCAGCCCTCGTTATATTGGCGTCTGAGCTCTTATAAAAAAACAAACGAGAACAATGTTCACGTTTTCTCCAGAACTTAGTAGACTATGCGGAGAGATCTTAGTAACAATTATACATTCTGTATAGGCTATATGCATTACCTTTGAGCATTGATTAACACTTAAAATTATCATAGAATAGAACGAGTATTAAAATATATTTAAAACATTTTAAAATAAATTATTTTATTTTATTGTAATTTATGCTTAATCTCTTTGTATTTTACTTATATTTGTATTCTTGTCATGTAAACTAGTTTAAACTTTTATCTTTTTGTTTACAAATATTCTAATATGTAATCTTTCTTTATTTGTCTTTAAGAAGTAAACTAAACTTTCACATTTGACAATAACTGCCAAGTGACAGTTGATAGTAAACATATATTGTAAATCTCATTCCTTTTCATGTAATTTTTAACTTTTAATGTCTTATTATGTGGGAATAATATTGCTGTATTGATAATATACATAAGTTTACATATTTAAGCTACATTGTCACACATATTGTTATTGTGTTATTTATCATATATAACTTATTCATTTATTTACTTCTTACTTCAATTAACATGGGATGTTATGCTGGCGGGAAGCGATGCATAAAGGTTTTTATAGTATTAGATATACATTTATTTTAATATTCATAGATATTTTTATATTGGTTGTATTTATTATTATCTATTATATATACATTTATTTTAACATATCTTTTTATTTATATATATTATTATTTGAACATTACTTAAATTACAATAAGTTTATTTATATATTAGTAATTTGTTTGATAATTTTTATTATTATTTGCTATTATATATACTGCTGCCATGTATATTGGACATAATTCTGAATGTGATGACTCACATGACGACGTTTTTTCTCAATGTAGTTCAGATTATAGTTTCCAGAGTATCCATTCCTTGCCACTTAATTCAGCATTAAATACAACTTTTGAAAACCTTGGGAAAAATTTTAATGTCGTACATATAAATGCACAGAGCATACCTGCCCACTATCCCGATTTACTCAGTTCATTTGAAGCAACGAATATCCATGCGATCCTGGTTTCGGAAACGTTTTTAAAATCATGTTTACCATCGACATCGTTTGCATTGCCAGGGTTTCACTTAATACGCAACGACAGAACTGAAAAGGGTGGTGGAGGTGTTGCTATTTATATGCGCAGTCATATTCCTTTTAGTATACTGGACAAGTCGCCATCACCGTACTCAAGAACATCTGAACATTTATTTATCCAAGTACTTTTCGGGACCTTCAAACTGCTACTCGGAGTATTTTATAGCCCCTCATCTCAAATTAATTACTTCGAGACATTTGAAGAATTACTGGAAAATCATGTACCAGATGCGGATCACGTTATAATAATGGGCGATTTCAACACCTGTCTGCTAAAAAATGATTGGCGCACAAAGCAGTTGTCAAATACCATAAAAAGTGTCAATTTAGATATACTTCCTTCCAATCCTACTCACTTTTTTCCACACTGCCCTCCTTCTTTACTGGATCTAATAATAGTATCGTCTACGGATAGAGTTCTAACGCATGGACAACTGGGAGCAGAAGCTTTTTCGTACCACGATCTTATATACCTCTCATATAAAATTCGCCCGCCAAAACAAAAACCAACAGTTGTGATGCGTAGAACTTTCAAGAACTTCAACAACGATAGTTTTTTGCAGGATCTGAACCGGCTACCTTGGGATACTGTTCTAAACGCACCGACAACTGACGATAAAGTTAGTATATTTAACTCATTGCTAATTGACCTTTTTGATGTACATGCTCCTTTACGACCTGTCAAGCTAAAACATTTACCAGCTCCCTGGCTTACGGACGATATTAAAATTCTTATGTCGAAAAGGAATAGAGCAAAAACCAAATTTAAAATAAGTCCTACGGATGCTAACCGCTCCAAATACAAAAAACTACGGAATCGATGTTGCAAAGTCTGTAGGGATGCCCAACGAAAACACATACACGAGTCAGTCACTAATAATAGTCCTGCTAAAGTATGGAAGTTTCTCGATTCTATGGGTATTGGGCGACAACGTAAAACTACACTCATAAACGACAGAATGGATCTTGATCAACTTAATAAGCATTTTACTGCTGTGAACCTCTTAAGCCAGAGAATGAAATCCAGTACTCTCTTGTCACTTTCCTCACAACCTTTCCCGTCTTTTACTCCTTTCAATTTCTCTTCAGTTAGTGTCACGGATGTTAGACGGCATATTTTTGCCATAAAGTCGGACGCAATTGGCGCTGATGGGGTGAGCCGTAAAATGATTCTTATGACATTGAATGTTGTGCTTCCTGTACTTTGTCATATTTTTAACTGTTCCCTTACTACCAATTCCTTCCCTAGCTCTTGGAGATTTGCTTATGTTATCCCTATACCTAAAATTACCAATCCTACATCTTTCACACACTATAGGCCTATTTCTATTCTTCCTTTTCTATCCAAAGTTCTCGAGAGAATTGTACATCACCAACTCTCGCTGTACCTAGTGAAAAACAATATATTATCATCTTTCCAATCTGGTTACCGGCCGGGACATAGCACTGTTACAGCACTTAACAAAGTATGCGATGATATAAGAAGCGGAATAGACAAGCAAAATATTACCATATTAGTCTTATTAGATTTCTCTAATGCTTTTAACACAATTGATGTCGACATACTTTTAGCTTTACTTAAATCTATTAATATATCGCAAAACGCTATTGAATGGTTTTATTCTTACCTCGTCGATCGTGAACAATGCATTCGTGTTAATGACAAACAGTCCTCATACAATCGACTCAGTGCTGGGGTACCTCAGGGTGGTGTACTTTCTCCGTTACTTTTTTCTATATTTATAAACTTCTTAACTCCACTGCTGACATTGTCCTTTCATCTTTACGCTGATGACTTGCAGATTTATACGACCACGGCAGTTGATGATATTGCTGATGCTATACGGCATATCAATTTTAACCTAAGCATTATTAGTACCTGGAGCAAATCATTTGGTCTGTCGATAAATCCTACCAAGTCTCAGCTGTGCATCCTCGGTAACTCAAAGCAACTCTCCAAAATTAACTACTCCCTCCTTCCTTCCGTAATGCTTGATGATTGCAAGATGGAGTTTGGTACTTGCGTGAGGAATCTGGGTATCAGGATGGATAGTTCTTTGACATGGGTTCCTCAAATAGCAGAGTTAAGTCGAAAAGCTTTTGCTGCTATAGGGAGGGTAAAGAGATGGAAAAATTTATTGCCGCTCAAAACCAAAATATCTTTAGCTCAATCCATTCTCTTTCCCATTCTGGATTACGCAGATTCCTGTTACCTAGATTTGTCACAGCAATTACTAAACAAGCTCGAACGTCTTCAAAATGTAATAATTAGGTTCATTTTTGGATTGCGGAAGTATGACCATATTACTCAACATCGAGTTCAACTTAAATGGTTGACCATCAAGCATCGACGCAATTATCACGCACTTATCCTTTTATACTCTATCTTGTATCTTCCTTTAACTCCTTCATACCTCAAACAAAGATTCACTTTCCTGGGCTCCCACTCTCAGTCTTTCAATCTCCGTTCAAGATATGACAACGTATTGGAGGTTCCACTATGTCGCACCAAGTGCTACAGTGAATCATTTACCGTAAAAACGGCGAAATTATGGAACGAGTTACCCAGGTGCATCAGGCAGTCGACATCAGTTGGTATCTTTAAGCGCCGGCTAAAGGAGTACTACCTATCGTTATAATCTATGTATCTGTTTTGTGCATATGTATATGTAAGTATTGTATCTCTATATGAATGTATATATGGTATCTATGTTTGTATTTATGTATATATGTATGTATTTATGAATGTATGTATGTATTTATGTATGTATGTATTTATATATGAATAGCGTATGTTTATATGTTTGATATAATAAAGTACAAAATATCTTTATGCAAAGTTAACCGCCACCAATTGTATCATACTATTAGTTTTTGTTAAAAAAAGGGTTGCCTGTAAGAAATCACTTACAGTGATAAGGCCGCCTATGCACTGTATCTAAAGTACAAATTTAATTGTGTAATTTAAATCTTTGTGCAATAAAGTGTTTTTGATTGATTGATAAATACCATTTCAGTTCGCTTAAAATCCGGCTCATTAAGAACTACGTTGGACTCGCAAGAGTAAACTGCATACTTATATTTCCACCAATAAATAGTCGGGCGGAGAGGACCGAGCAAGCTGAAAGTGTTGAAATGAACTTGTTCAGTTCTAGGAAGCGAAGCAATTACAAAAGACAAATCTCTTTGTCGTTATGGCCGTCGTGGCGCAGGGGCACAAGGGCGTGACTGCAACGCGACGATTGTGGGTTTGATTCCCGCTCGAGGGAATGAATTATTATTTTTTTATATTTTAAGTTCTTCGCCCTGGCTACAAGGCAACATCCCGGCGTTGAGTTTCGCTACTTGAAACTCTTGTCTCGATAAATTTGGGCAAGTAGTTTCCCTCTGTTTACACTGCTGTATGCGGAATACAGAAGCTGATTTTTAAAACTCTTTTAAGATAAGATAAGATAAAAAGTCTTTATTGCACATTTACAAGAATTACAAGTATAATTTTGGGACATAAAATGCACAAAGGCGGCCTTATCACTAAAAGTGATCTCTTCCAGGCAACCAATCCAAGGATAGGACATCTAAGAGTGAGGGCAAAATGTGGTGCAAAGCTTAAGTAAACTTAACCTGTACATACAATACATAATACATATAGATATACATATATATATAATACACATACATAAATATATAGATAATATACATACACATATACATTAAATTAAATATATATAATTGGGAAAGATTAAATAAGATAAATAATCTCTTGGTTAGTGACAATGAAAACCTATTTTATTTAAAAGGAGTCCATTCCACCTGAGCATTACCCACTCATTTCTCTTTCACGGTGGAATTCGGCCATTATTAGATAAGATCGGTTTTTACATAACCCATTATATTATAAACGTCCCTTGGCTATAAATTATATGACAACTAAAATATGTAACACTAATCATTATACAATAGCTTTCTATCTTTTATCTATGGATTATATGGATTTATGTCATCTGTCAATGTAATATCTATGTTTTTCCAGCTTTTGTATAGGTATACGCATAATATTCATTTCTTTGGCATGCTTTACGGTTTTTGATATACGAAGTGTTGTCGAGGTGTCGTTAGAGTATTTAGTTTAGATGTTGACGTGTGAATGTGTTGAATCTTTGTCTGTATGTGTTTTAACATTATATTTGAAATATAAGAAAATTCAAAATGGTCGATGTTTTAACGTCTCATTTCAACTTCAATATATTTCATCCTAATCTGGATTCGAAGTCACAAACAACGCATACATGCACGCACCTAAAAATCAGAAATACACCTAGTTTTCTCAATTATAACGCTTTTTTAATAATAGCAGGTGAAGGTCCATTTGAGACAAGAAATAATTGGTATTAGTATTATAGCACCGAGCTATAAGATGGCACTCTGGTGAATAGTAATTTGGTTGCATCACAGCACGTATGAGGTCTTCTAGTCAATCAGCATATTCTTCTATAAGTATTGTATAACATCTAGTTCTTTATAATTGTTTATTAGATATTCTACTTCTAGAGGCCAATCGTGGCGCAGGTGCAAAAGTGTGTCATTGTGAACGCGATGGTTGTGGGTTCGATTCTCACTCGATATAATGAAATATATTACATTTTTATTCCCTCGCTCTGGTAATGAGGCAATCGCGGCGTTCCGTTCCGCCATTCAACACGCAATGCCTCCAGTATCCGGCGGAAAGTGGAGAACGGAAATGCCCTTATGGGAACGGAGTAAACACTCCGTTAGGCGTATTATTACAATACCTAATGAAACTTTGTTTAATGAATGTTATTTATAACATTTTTTTTTATTTTATATTTTCAGATATAACCTGGCGTTTCTCAACAAGTTTTGCAGTAAGCATATATTTTTATATCTATGGCTTATATCTATTCTAAATTCTAATCTTACAAAAGAAAAAAATGTTTTCATTTTCATTACTATAATATGAAGTAAATTTGCATAATACAATGTGATTTGTATAATATTTTTTTAGCTACGCTTAAATCTTGACGCTCAACACTACGCTATGCTCGTTACCACAAGGCAAGAAAATGTAAAGAAATAAATATATATTTTGCCCGAAAGGGAATCGAACCCATACCCTGTCGCACTTAAAGTTGCATGAGCCACAGATTATTCCAATATTTCTGATACTGAGAATCAAAGCTACATACTTTAATTTAGATCAGGATCCACATAACCACTATACCATACTGTCCTCAAATCCACACGCTAATTTATTACAATGTCAGGTAGGAAAATGGACGCAAAACGACCAGTTAAGATAAACAATACTCCATAATGCTGGTGATAATTGGCGAGTCCGGTGTAGCCTTGCCTTGTCACACCCATTGTCCAATGTCTCCTGGCCTAGATTACGTCAAAAACATGACTGTTTAAATAATACTTTGTAATTTTTAACTTAAAATACAAAAAAAAGGCGAAGGTTGATTTTCTGTCATATGAATCAATTGTTTTCATTTCTCCGCCTTGGCTCCGCAGCTTAGAATTTAGGAGGAAATCGGAGGTAGAGTTCCTTGAAATGAGGTTATCTCATTAGCAACCTTATTATGTGCGTAAATTAAAATATTAAAGTTAAAATATTTTTATTCTAAAATTTGAAGAAAAACTTCTATGTATAGGTAGGTATGTACTACAAAAATACGGTGACATTTACTGTAAAAATAAAATAATATGACATATTTAATAAATTTATTCTTCAATTAAATTAATTACTTCATTTATTTATATATTTCTTATATAACATGTTACGTCACATGGAGCGAAGCTCTCGAAGCTCTACGACCAAATAAAATCGATATCTAACAAGACAATTCAATCACGTAAGCTGTTTCTAATTGAAAAGATATCCTGCTTTTATGACACAGTACGTCTTTAGATATTAAACCAATTTGTTTGGAAATAGATTAAAGACAATCGATTAAATGTAAAGTATATAATGACGCACTCGTGGCGCAGTATCACGAGCGAGCGACTGTAAACATGACTGTCGTGGGTGCGTCCCAACTTAGGGGAATGAAATATTTAATACTCTCATTTGCTTGCTTTGGTAAGGAGGCAATTTACGGCGTTAAATTCCGCTACTCAACATGCAATGTCGAGAGATTGGTGGAAAGGAGAGAACGGAAGTGTTTTAATGGGAACGGAGTGTCTTAATACTAAGTTTCCTGAATCCCTATGCCTATCCTGCTACAGTGTGAAATTGAAGGAAAAAATAACCGAATACCATACGGAGGAATAAATTATTTTCATTTAACAACATTTTTCTACATGCAACAGCTACATCTACGATTCCCGCCTTTCACGAATTGTGAAAAATACGTATTATATTCAGGAAAGCCGTTCAATTTAAAGCGACTTCAGAACCAAATAAAAGATAATTCCAAGACTATAAAACAAACTGAGTATTGTCTAAGTGAAAGAAATTTAGGTCTTTATAGTTCGCCCGTTAATTCCTTTTGTGGCTTTAAGATCGCGATGAGAATGAGCTTTAGTCAGGAATTTATTGCCGTTAATTAATTTTGCTGTTTAAAAGTTCTTTAAGTTTTGTTTGTATTTCTTAAATCTCTTACTTATTACAATAGAATTGTTCGTCTGCAGGTTGTCGGATCGATTTGCTTCTGTAACGGAAGGATTCACGCGATATTTGAACATATCAGGGTAGACAGAGACTAGTCAAAACACTCTGTACTCGTTAAGACGCTTCCGTTTTCCATTTACCGCAAAATAAGTATTTTTCGTGGCATTGCATGTTGAGTGGCGGAATTCAACGCCTTGTTGCCAGAGCGAAGAAATAAAAATATTAATACACTTAGAGGAATGAGTGTGGATCGAAGTCAGAACCATCTCGTTACAGTCACACCCTTGTGTCCCTTCCTTACGACGGCCTCAATAATACATTCAATACATTTAAAAATATAATATTATTATTTATAAAAATTTCGTTACAATTTATATCTTGTTTAGTTCCAAGTCGTGCAAGAATCATCATCGTGAGCTATATAACCTTGATACAACGGAAGCTCTCAAATTAATGATTTTTAATTTACTATTTTTTAGATGAGGCCGTCGCGGTGCAGTGGTATAGGATGTAACTGTTATTTAATTGATGTAGTTAGTTCGATTTCCAGTTGGGATTATTTATAATTTTCATCACCCCCAGTCGGGTTAATTGCTCGCCAGACTAACTTTGTCAAAGAGTTAGAGTATCTGTAATTCTTCCACTATGGCTAGATAAAGCGCGACGTTGAGTCCTGTCACTGTCTACAAAATGCAATGTCTCGAATTGGGGTGATAAGTGGCAAACAGTGTGTTTTAACACTTGTTCCTCTGCTTTCTTTACTATATGCGGAAGAAAGCTTGAAGATTTTTTTTTTTAAATGTGAAGAAATGACGGTACAAGTGATAAAAACTTTTTGCGACGGAAGTCGAAAAACTCTTGAAGCACAACGCCTATTCAAATTAGTATCATAACTTGGATACTGAAAAATGAAATTGCAGAACAAAATATATTTAACGAAGTTAAAAAACGAGATTTGGAAGTTACAAAAGAATAATAAGGGATACAAGGGATACGTAATCGAGAAACTTGACTCGAGTGAGGTTGACTTTAATTGGATAGGCCGGTGTATTTTAAAGAAAGAAATACAGATTTAAGTTGCTCTTATCATTTTTGTCGTAGCAAAAATATAATAAATAATATTGAGGTAAATATATTGGGACTCATCTAGTTCTATAAAGTTCAGTAGGTATAATGTTTATAAATGTGATAGCGTGGATATCTACGAGTATATCTCAAGAATCCTATAGTTGTTCGTTTCATTTATGGGTCATAATCAGAAAAAGTGTCCTTTTTGTGTCTTTTCTTGTCCCGCTACTTTGAATGCGTTTTAAAAATACAATTTTAAAGATAATTTAAATATTTTGCCATTTACGATAAATTTATTTATTAACTTAAAGATTTTTGTAATATTTTAAATGTATTATGGCAAATAATAGTATTTGTTGTTAGTTGCAAAAAACCTTTCAAAATGCTTCCATACAATTTTTCGTGTCCCATTCACCACTTTACTTTTTAAAAATTGATTTGTTACGAATATTTATGGTTTTATTTGATTTCAGATATGTTTATATTATTTTACTTTATGCATAATATTAAATAGAACTACTTTTATTGATACATTATTTAATAAATAATATATATTAGTTAAGTAAATTTGTCCCAAAATATTGTCTTTTTGTTACTCAGGGCTAGTAACGTACAATTAAATTATGAATGCAATTATTTTGGATGGTGTTTAATATTATTTTTTTTGTGGCACCATATTTCTAAAAGTCAATGCTGTCGTAGCTACAACAAGTAGTGCACTCGCAGCAGTAGAGGGGTTCGAATGTGTTAGAGGGAATGCGTGAAATTACATCTCAGGGTTATAAACGGCTTTTGTTTTGGTAAGTATTCTATAATTTCGTTTGCTTGTTTATGTTATTTGCTTCTTTTTACAAAATCTCAAAAAAGAACTTCAGTGCTTGCAGATGCAACACGTGGCTTATGAGCAAATATTTAAAAGGGTTAGAATTTCTCAGATTTCATTCTCAATTTCATTATATTTCGTTACGTAACGAAATTGAGAAAATATGAAGCCTAGTTCACAATTACGGTACCAAGGTTTCTTATATATGTTTATAATAAAATTGTATCGAACCGGTGCTTGTATATGGAAGATATGTATATAAGAAAAAAAAATTGCTGGCATATGAAAAAAACTATTAGTGACTTTTCATAAAGTAAAGTAACCAAAAATAAAGATTTTTAAGTTTTTTGCTTGTTTGCTTGTTTGTCTGTGTTTGTGCATGCTAATCTCAGAAACAGCTCAACCGATTTAGTTAAAAATATTTTTTTATTCTTCCTGAAATTAGTTGTGATTTTGTGATTATTATTTTTTGATAAATATTTTTGTATTTTCAGTAAGCGTCATGGCTCCTATGTCAAATGCTGAAACATAAAAGATATAGAGAACGTGTTAAAAAGACCAATCTTATAGCTATGCGGAATAAACACTTACAAAGAATTAAACTTAATTCCAGTGATAACGACTCAAATTTTGATATATTTTAAAGTGGATTTAATTTTAACATTAACTTTGTGATCTCTAACTAGAAATATAAGTTTATTACGTTACGAACTAGCATTATTATATTGTTAATATTGTCACTTTGTTATGTTTTCTTGTTACATTTATAATCTGTTAATTCAACGATAGAATCTTTAAAATTTTAATTTGTATCTCATTAAATAAAAAAAATAATAGTTTTATTCATATAATATTATATCCTTATTTTGTTGTGTATAATGCCTTATGACATCAGTTTCGTAACAAACATTATCAGTGTTGTTACTTATCAGTTACGTTACGAATTCGAAAATGTCCACTTTTCTGATTATGACCCTTATATCAAATTGATTCTCTCAGTGTGGCTTTATTACTGAGAAATTTGTGAGGAAACATACATACTCTGACGAAATTTTAGAAGTCGGTTAGTGGTTATATCTGCGAGGGCAGAGAGAACTTACGTAAAGAATGACACTCTGTCATCTGCATTCCGCCGAAGTTTCAAAACACGTGTTGTTGTTACCAAAGCGAAGTAACGAAACTAATTTAACCCCCTTAAAGGGAATCGAAGCCCCAACCGTAATGTGCGAGTGCGCCTCCACGTCCTCTACTTCTCATTTCTTATTTGACAGTTATTTTTATAAATTGAAATAATATTAATCATAATTAAAGACAAAGTACTATTCGGAGTGACTTTCTGTGTAACAAGAATTCCTCTGACGGCCACCTAATTACATTTTCGAATGTTCTCAAAATCTAAATGTTCCAATTTCCCCTTTTCATTTGTTTAGGAGTGACAAGCTGGTGACAGATTGAGAGACGGTCCAATTCGGCACCAGCTAGACTGGTTGCCTCTAAAATCTTTAATAAAATATATATATTTTTTATTTTATTTACTTTTTTTTAGCTTCATGCTGTATATGCAGTAGGGTAGGCAAGCACTATCTAGTTGCTACTACTTATATTACTTACTAGTACCAGGAAATGGTGAACCGAGTGTCTTATCACTACGTTTTTTAAGTTTCCATAAACTATCGGAGAAATGCGTATTCGGCAAAATGAATTATTTTATATTTCTGTGGAAAGCGAAAAGAGTGTCTGAACACTAATATCTCTTACTAATTCAATAAAAATGCGTAGATTCTAAATTCAAGGTACCTACCAAATTCATAAAGCACCGAAATTCGATGACGAAATCCCCCTGTGCAAAAAAGAATGTTTTTTTTAAAGTCCAGAATGCGCTTTTACACGAACTTTTAATTAAAACGTCCGCGCAAAAGAAATTGAAAGGAAAGCCCAGTGACCTGTAAGCGCCGTAAAATTCATTATGTATAGAATTTTCTTCAACTCGTGTTTAAATAAAATATACACAGCTTCACGCTGCATATAGCAGGGTAAGCAGAGAGAATCTAGTGTTAGGGCACTTCGTTCCCCAATTCCCCACCACTCGAGGCGCACTCACAACTCTCAACCGCGCTTTCTCTTGTTACCAGACCGAAGAAATAAAAATATTAGAATGGAAATCGAATCCACAACCAACGCGTTTAAAGTTACACTCTAGCAATGAGGTTATAATTAAACTATATTACCAAAATACGTTAGAAGCTAATAATAAGCTATTAGAGGTATATTTTTTCAAAGAACTTGTAACCTCTTAAGGTTCTCTTTAGGTATTCGCAAAATTAAATCAATAATATATTATTAAAAATAAAGCACGTCATAAAACTAAAAACTTTTATAGCCATTAATTGGTCAAAAAACTCAATGTGACTCTACAAGGGTCAATGGACTATTTAAGTCTTTATATAGTAGAAAACGAAGTCGAATCCCATCGTTTAAGCTTAGGTTATTTAAATTACGCTTCTAAATATAGCAGGGTAGGCAGAGGGAACCTAATATTAAGTCACTCTGTTCCCCACTTTTCGCCTATTTTTTAAAACACGTATGTATATATACGATAGTATATATATCTATCGGAACGGTTGTAGGTTTGATTCTCACTCGAGTGTATGAATTATTTTAATTTTTATAGAATAGTAAAACCTAGGTGTCGAATAATACTTAATTAATTAATAAAAATGTAAATCAAAGCTTTTAAAAAAAAAACGTTTTTAGGCGGGACGACTGTGGGATCCGCCAAGTTGTATACAATGTCTCCAAAAATGGTCTGTGCCCACATGTGGAACGGAGTGTTTTAACACTGACTCCCTTTTGCATGTGGAATAGTAAAAAAATATTAAAACTGAAGGCAAAGCCGCGAGTGTAACGCTAGTCCCCACTAAATAAACGTAAACAATAAGATGACCTTTAAAACTAGTTCGAGTTGAAGGAACTCATTCATTGAATTTAGATATCAGAATATGCAAATATATGCAAAAAATAGACTAGATTTTCAATTTAAAGACTAACATTATTAAGACAGAATATTTTTTTGATAGTTAATTGTTAAATTATGAGTCTTGAACAGGTTTTTTGGATACAAAAAAATAATTCACAATATTTCATTTTATTAAGTATTACAAAGGCACTTTTAAATTTTTTTCTCACTTTCACGCTGTATCCTACACGTAGTAAAGTAGGAAGAGAGAGCCTAATGTTAACACTCTCCGTTCCCCTATTTCCGAGAATTTCTCAATTCTCATTATTATTTTTTATAAATATAAATTAAATTTCATAATTTTTTACACGTTTGTCGCAGAATTAAACATAGAATGCAGTAAACCTATGCAAGCCGAGGTCACGGTCAAGAGGCAGCCGCTGTGTGGAGTGTGAAAAAGTTGCTACATTTTTCTCCTGTTTTAATATTTTTAGTATCGTTATTAGATTTATTATTTTTTGTGATCTGTGTTCGGAATTCCTTTCGATCTAAGCCCCGTATTTATAAACGGCGCTCAATTCTGAGATCAATCTTCAGATGCTATTTTATAAATCTATAAATGAATACGGCATCTTAAGATCGTTCTCAAGCTCGATCTCAGAGTTAATAGCGATTTACAAATAAGACCACAAAGCTAAAAAGTTTTTTTTGGTTAAAATCATTTATTTAAGGAACTATTCGTTCAAATAGAAAAATTCTATGTTGGACAGTCCATTTATCGAGGAAAGCATAAAAAAGTAAACATAAAAAAAATCACGATTTGCTATATTAAACCACACGTCTAAAAGTAAGTAGGTATCTAAGAAAAATCTTTGATACACTTAGAACTTTTCACTCTTGGGATTGATATGATGGAATAGAAAAAATGTAACAAAAAGAAAAAGAAATGACCATGTTGAGTTTCTTGCGTCAGGTCCTCTCAAGACATTCTTTCGAGATAAAGTTGGAATGTTGTTTTCTTTTTTTTACGCTTCTTTACTTCAGGTCTTCCTGTATCTAATATAATACGTAAAGGGACCCTAATGTTTAGATACTCCGATCAAAGTTTTGTAGACATTACGTGTTGGCTGACGTAACTTAACGCAGCACTTTCTCCTGTTACCAAAGGGAGGATATTAAAAATAAATACGAATGAAAACCCCACAACCTACACGTTTGCAGTTGTACACTGTATCGTAGCGTCAAGAGGGTATTCCATTTCCCAGAGCCTTCCATGAAAAAAAACTGGAAACCTAGTGATAAGACATTCCGTTTCCCACTCTCCGCCCAATTCTGGAGGACTTTTATATATGTGTAATTAATATATTAATAATATGAGGTCTAGGTTATGTTTAAATAATGTGAGGTTTAAAAGCCATTCAATCGATAAAGGGATAAAGTGTAAATTGTAATCAGCCTCATGTTGTTAGCCTTGTAGAGATGACTAAGGTCTTAGACCGTTTATTATTCATTTGTACGTTGCTTTTTGATATAATTGTTTACAATTACACTCGGAGACAATAATTAAGAATTAACTGATATTATCGAGGCCGTCATGGCGCAGCAAAGGGATGCAGGGGAGAGTGAAGAATTTAAAGATAATATTAAATATTTCATTTCTTCAAGCGGAAATCGAATCTAAATCTGTCGCGCTGAACTCACGCCTGTCTCCCTACTTCATGACTGTCCCTATTTATGTATGTACATATATATTTTATTGAAAGAAAAGCATAATTACACTCTCCGTCCCCCATTTTCCAGAAAAGAGCGGAAGAATTTCGGGACACTAAAAGCTGTTACTAAGCTATAAATACAGAATCACGATTAACGCGAGCAACTGTGATTGTCTATAGTCTATTGAAATGCGGTTCACCTTGTATGTATGTATGTATGTATGTATGTATGACTAATGCTAAACCGATACTCTACAAAGCAAGGTCTATCCAAATATGAAATGAACGAGATCTTTGTTTCCCGAATTGTATGTAATTGATATGATTGAATGTAATTAATGTAATTTGAATGTTAGAGATTAATTGTATATAAAAAGTAAAGCGAGGAGTGTCCTAGTGCATGTGCACGAGTGCGACTGTGAATGGCACTAGTCGTGGGTTCGATTGCCACTCGAAGAAATTCAATGGAAAGTGGGAAACGGGAGTGCCATAATGGGAACGGAGTGTCTTAACAGTAGGTTCCCAGGTTCCACAACGGCCTCAATTAATATTTATTCATTGATAACTTAGTAAAACCAAACTACCTTCATAGTTGCTATAACAATACGTTACAAATGTATGTATAATTACTTTATTTGTCATACTTTGGCGTAGAATGGTCATCATAAAATGTTTCTCGTTTGAAAACCTTCACATCTTCTTTGCTCGTTCTCAATATGAAGAGGTCAAGATGAACATGATTTACATTTACATTGTCAAATAATATTAGCGAAGTATCCAAATAAGTAGTAGTATTATTAGTGATGTAGCAGGCAGAGAAAACCTGGGAAACTTGTGTTAAGACCCCCATTATTTTAGTTATTAGTTATTATTTATAGATAGTAAAATCTGTCAGTGTGTCTATTACTATAGGGGGACTAAACGGGAAGGTATACATTTCTTATTTGAACTCTCGCTCCGGTAACAAGATAAAACGTGGCGTTAAGCTCCGCCTCTCAACAAGCATTGGCTGCAAAGTAGGACTTGCATACCCTGCGACAAGCAAGATAAAGCGTGAAGCTGAAAAATAAATATAACTATAGCAACGAAAATAAATCAACTGGATGTTGCCAAAATGGCCTGTTATAGATATATCTATGTATAATGTATATATTTCATATCTATTTATAATTAAAAACATAATATATTTTAAGAAGAACTGATATTTTACTTCATCATAACAGTATAGTAAAAAAGGCAATAAAAACATAAATACTAGAAAACCGGTCTAGAAATATCATGAGAAGATCTGAATGCTATACTAAAATAAAAAGTCAAAGAACTAATAAATTATGTAATTTTGTTCGGTGAATTAATTTATATTCATATTGATAAGTAATATTTGCATTTTTTTATGTTTTAACTTCATGCTGTATTTCGTATAAAGCAGGGTAGGCAGATGGAACCTAAGGAAGTTCGTGGCGCAGCGACCGGGTAAACCGGTAAACACGATGGGTTGTTGTTTTCATTCCCATTCAGGGAAATGGGTTATTTTTATTTTCTCATCCCGGTATCAAAAAAAGACATTTGCGTCAGATAGACTTGAGCTCCACCACTCAACATGTAATGTCTCGAAAATTAAATACGCGGGGCAGCTACCTTTATCACAAAATTATATTGATTAATTTATTTTAAATACATTTTATAATTTTTATATTTTAAAGGATCTTACGCTGCAAAAAATTACACTAGGATAAATATAAAATAAGTAAAAAAACGAGAGGAAAACTATAAATGACATCAGATATCCCCAAAATCAGGGATTCGAGTAAAAACAAATAAATTTCCAATGAAAAATTCATAGGGCTGTCTAGTACACAACTTATAAAGAAAGATATTGCTCAGTTCAAACATTTTAACGTCAAAGGCCGGGTCTCCTCTGACACGCCTGCAACCGATAACCAGGAGAAAGTATTACTTTGATGTTATTGGCTTTCAAAGGTCGGGAGAACGGTGTGTCTCTCTCTTTGACAATATATATGTGACCTGGTTTCTTCAGGTGTAAATTGATAAAATGGTACAAAGCCAGCTCAATTTTGGAGTAAGTAATATTTCGACAAAGCAGTATAGAGTGCTGCCACTTGTCTCCAAAATTGCTTGAATAGGGGACAACACTGCGTCTTAACACTAGAATCCCCCTATACCTACAATTTTTTTTGCTGAATAAACACCTCGCTTAGCTTGTTTGTTACTAAGGAAATTGAAATATTAAAATAACTTCCCTGAGTGGGAATCGTATTCTACTAAAATTCATAACCTTTAAAAAAACCAAAATACAAATATTCCTTTCTACATTATCTATCTTTTAAGTCAAATAACCCAAAAGAAAGCCAGGGCGGACCATAAACAGCCTAACTCTTAATGAATAACGATAAAACCAACAAATGAAAGGCCGGCGATCATAAATTCGCACAATGTCAATACCTTCATTGTTTTTCCTATAATCCTGATGACGTCCCTTTCAATCCGTTGCGGATCCGGTTTATGGCAGTTTGAATCGCTTTGGACCAACTTTGAAAATAGGGAGTTAATATATCTTCTGAATTTCGAAATGTTGAAATGTAAAAATTCTTATAATTATATTACTATTTATCTTTATAATATAACTAATTTATATCCTAGGTATAACTTAATAAGAAGGTGAAGGGAAACTTAATAAGGCGAGTCGTGGTTTTTTTTATACTCATAACGTTTTTTTTCGGTTTTTCAATACTTAGGATACGTAGAAGAAACCTAGTGCTAAGACATTTCGTTCCCCACTCTGCTCTCAATTTTTCAGCAATCGCATATTGAGTGGTGGAACTCAACGCCGCGGTCTATCTTATTTATTATAACGGGCAAATAAAAAAACATTTAAATATAATCGTTTCTAACGACGGCCAAAAAGGATATGCTTTTACTTTTTCTTTAAAAAAGAACCATATATAGAAACTTTACCCATTAAACACGCTTATCAAAATCTCCAATTGGCATAAACAACCGGTAGAACAAAACAATATAGGCGTTATTGAAACAAAAAAACAAAGACCAGCCAAAAGGAGTCTACAATAGCGGCAGATGGATTGTAATCAGAACTGGAGCTGAAAACAGACAATGAGATGTGGAGTGCAGAAAGAATATTGTAATGAAAAAAACTACGGAATATATATATATATATATATAATTCCGTAGTTATATAATATTGTAATAATATATATATCTATATATATATAAAATCGAAAGGTCACTCACTCATCACGAAATCTCAGAAACTACAAGTGCTAGGAATCTCAAATTTTGCATAGGAGTTACTTATAGGACGTAGGTGCTCGCTAAGACGGGAATTTGCAATATTCGACTTCTAAGGGGTTGTTTTTGGGGTCGAAAGTTTGTATGAAACTACGTTACTACAAATGCTAGGAGTCTCAATGTTTTTCATAGTCGTTACTAGGACGTAGTCATGGAGACAGACATTAATAATAACATAGTTCACGCGGGTGAAACCGCGAGCGGGCCGCTAGTATAATATATATATGTATAATATTGTAATAATATATAAAGAATTTTAAATTATACAATACTTGTGCCGTCTTCCAGAGCAACAGTTGTAAGTTCGATTCCCATTCGGGGAATGGAATATTTACTATTTCCATTTCCTTTCCCTGGTAACTACGCAAAGTTTCATCACTCAACAAGCTTTGCCTCGAGAATTCGGCACAAAGTGGGGATCGGAAGTGTCTTAACTCTACGTTCCCAGGTTACCTCTACGTACTCTGCTTTGTGCAGATAAAAAGGTACCACAAAGATATAAAACATCTATCTATATATTAATTTCTATTAATTTTCATTGCAATATCTCTACATTAATATGAATAAAATATACATCTAACAGACTGAACTGACAACTATGGCACACTGTCGTACATCTCAAGTAAGTCACAACAGCGATAAATGCGTTTATCGCTATAGTCTAGAAAGTTTTGTTATTTGCCGGTTTTAGCTGCAGCAGCTGAGCGTAGTTTACTATAGTAGCAGCAGATACTAAAATGACAAACGGTGGCCTGGCCGTGCAGTGCCACAAGGGTTTGAGTATAAATTATACAGCTTTGGGTTCGATTCCCAGGAGAATGAATTATTTATTATTTTCACAACCTCGCTTCAGCTACAATATATGTATATAGTCAGGGTATGGCTTTAAACGTTACAATTATGTATTCGATCATAAGGATTATGATATCTCCAGATTCATCTTGTATCCCGCATATAGCAAGGTAGGCAAAGGTAAACACTTAATTTCCATTAAGATACTTCCATTCCCCACTTCCCGCTGATTCACGAGGCATTGCGTGTTGAGTAGCTGAAGACAATGCCGCGCCCTACATGGAAATGAAACTATTAAGTCTCCTTCTATCTCTCTGCTTATTCTATCTAATATACGAAATAAGCGTAAAGCTGAAAAAGTTAACAAAAATATTTTTCCCTTTTACATTTCAAATGCTGACTTACTAAAAACGTTAGTTTTGTAGAAGCAACTCCAGCAGCCAGCAGCAAAGAGATACAAAATAAAACTAAAACTACTTGACACGCTACAGTATTTATATCGGCGGTGCCTTGCTTGTAATTTGCGGCCGCGTTGTGAATGCGAATATTTTCCAACGAATGTCAAAATAAATTGAAATCTAAGAGAACTCTCGTTGGATCCGTCGCGTCGACGTCGCCTCGATCTGTTTTTTAGTTATTAAAATTGTCAAACATAGTTATTTTTTTTTATATTTTATAATTGGTATAATATAATAAGATTATTTGTATAAAAGATGTAATTTGAAGACAAAAATATATTATTGTAGATTCGAATTACCTACGAATTTTTGACGGAAGGTGGTGAACGGAAAAAGAATATTGAATAACAGAGATGTACCGTCGGCTTCTCCTGATTTTAAATGTTATAATGATAATAAAATCTACATTTCTTTAAATTTCGGAAAAGAAACTAATTTTCAGTTCCGCTAGTGTTCACAAACTAAAAGGACTTCTGAATTAAATATTGCAATTTAGCTTAATATTTTACTTTGGTGTACTTTTCAAAACTCATTTTCGAAGCTTTGTAGACGGCTTCTCAGCTCGTTCTGAACTAAAAATTGTAACAAAAGTATATATCCATATTTTATTGTTTGTACATTGCTATTCTAATAAATAGGTATTACGAACTAAAGGGGATTCAGTTCATTTGGGGCTAAGGACATTTTTCTTCTTATAACTACGCAAAGTGCGGTGTTGAGTTTCGCTACCTGTCTCGCAACTGTTGGGGAAGTAATAAATAATTAGATTTCCATATAGAATAAAGGCAATGCTTAAAGATTTATAACAGACTCGACCTCTCGTTACGAAACGTTCAACATCTTGATATTCCGTTCATATATTTTTTAGGCACATTAAAACAATTTTCCGTTCCCGTATCAACGTTACAATAAAAAAATACCTTTTAATCTCTACCGTGGAACACAATTTGTCACATAAAAGATTCTTTAGTGGATTTATTAAAGTGGTCTCAGACCGCTGCCCCGAGGGACCCCGAGGATTTTCACTTTTCTACACATTTCTTATGGACGTAACGTTCTGTATATTTCATTGCAACGACCAGTTTTTTCTTAGAGGATTTACTTCTTGATTAGGTTGTGAGATATATATTTTCCTGTCATTTTGAAGGTTTGGTAACTAGGAGTGGTAAGTAATGGTGTTATTCATTTTTTGATAATTTTAATTTATGGAGTGGTGGAACTTAACGCCGCGTTATACCTAGCCTGACTGGAATAGTGTCTATATTATAACCAAATTTATAGCAAAATTAGTATTTATTTAGACACTGTACGATGGTTGTAGTGTGTGGCACAACTATAAATGCTATGATTTTAAATTCCTTGCTATAGTAGACAAAGAGTGCCGTTTAGCTACGTTCCCTTTACCTACCCTACTTTGCGGAACGGAACCGAATGGAAAATTGTAAAACTACTTAATAACTGGGCAGGTGTTGGTACGATAAAAGTGAATATTTCTATTTAACTTACTTTATACATTTTTTTCACGCTGCATGCATATAAGTTAGGCAGATGGAACTTATTGCCTAATTATTCCGTACCCCATTTTTCGTCAAACTTTTGCGATAATGCGGGTTAAGTGGGAAATAATAATATTTAATTAATATCCTCGAGTGGAAGTTAAACCCACAACCATTACGTTTACAATCAGAAGCTGCTGCTACGCCACAGCGGTCTACTTCACACATGATAAAAAAACGACAAAAGTTATAATAGAAAAATAAAATTATACATTCTTCCATGTCAGTTTCAATATACGAAAATGTACTGGTAGGTTTTGTGAGTGGTTCCAATAAATCGTTTAAGACGCCCGAGGGTATTGAGTTTGGGTCGAAAGAACCTGTCAACGCCAAGATTTGTACTGCCCCTTGGAATTTGCTTATTTTTGACCATTTTTATTTAAGAAGTACTGTTATAGACTTACTGAATAAGGTTTTTGTTATATATTATGTGTGTGTGTATGTGTATATTCGTATATTATATCCATGATTTGTATAGGCCTACGAATTGTATGTAGAAACTTATTAAGAACTGGACCAGTCTTACAGTTTAACTTTTTTGCTAGGAATAGATACCTATTTTAGCTTCACACTGCATCCTGGACATGACAGAGTAACAGAGGGAATCTGGGAACTTAGTGCCTTACACTTTGCTTCGCAATACAATTTCCGAAAATCTTTTGATTTTTTTTTTCAAATAAAATAATTATTTTTTAATTCTCGTAGCACCAGGCGTATTCTAAGGTGATTAGTTCCCACTGAAATATTATAAGATAAAAGAGTTTGTGTGATTAATTCGAAAATTCCTTTTATCTTCGATAGTCCATTTAATCAGGGAAGGCTATAGGCTATATGACGTTACTCAACAACAATAATCTTCATTATTAATCTTTTTATTGTAACCCACTGTTCCTGTGGTCAGAGTAAATTCAGTGATGAGTTTTATTGAGAGTGGACCACGGGCGACGCCGTAGGTAAAAGCTAGTCTAGCTAGCTAGTATTATTTGAGTACTGATAACGTAAATTATCATCATCTTGTTAACGTCAGCCGCACGTCGGAAGTACAAGTCACTGCTGGTCTCATGAGAGAGTGACATGCATGTAAGTATGTTACATACGTAGCTCACAATGTTATTATTAATAATTTGTATTTGAAATAAGGGAATTTTGGAATTATTATTAAGCAAATGTTAATTTTGCTACTTAACGCGGTCTTGGTTCTGTGTGACAGTATCTAATACGCGATGGTTGTGGGTTCTATTTCTACTCGTGTAAAAGATTAATTTTCGTTTACTGGCTCTAGTTGTTACCAGTTGTCTTGTTAGACAAAGCTTTTACAAAAAAAATCAAAGACAAACGCGTTGAGTTCTGCCACTCAACACGCAATTTTTTAAAAAACTGGGCGGCGTGTGAGTGGCAGAGTGCTTTAACACTAGATTTCTCCTGCGGGATAAAGCGTGAAGCTGAACAAAATAAATATTTGCTTATTTCAATTAGAATTCACAAGTAATTACTTTTAAGTTTACCCAGAGACGCTACTATAGCCTCAATACCTGTAGTAACAGGTAAATCAAGAATGGGTTCTGTAATGTAATTTTCACCTGGACTCCATCACTAAGTTCCACAAGTAAACTAAGTCTTACCAGTCCAACCAACCAGTATTCGCTGTAGTGAAACTTAGATACGCTTATAATTTGTTCTTCAAGTTCAAAGTTTGATTTACAATACTATGGATTTCACTGGCTTTAGCCGAGAGGCGCAGGTTCAAATCCTGCTACATTCAAAGATTAACACGTTTTTTGAAAAACATATTTCATTCTTAAGTGTAGCAAAAACACTTTAAGAGATATTAAAAAACTTTAGTAATTTAATATCAATTACAAGATTTAAAATAAAATTTTAAAGAAGTCGGACTGCAATCTGTTAGTAGATACCAATCTCGTAGATACCGTCCAAGTTTTCTAGGCAATTAAAACAAATTGTTCCAAATTATTGTACTAATCAATATTTTTTTACGTTTTCTAAAATATTTAGTAAAGTAATACATTTACTAACACAAAAAGATTTATCAATTCAAACTAGTATGTCCTGATATTAACGCGTACCACCAAACAAGGTTTCGACTGTATAATATTAGTATATCCTATACTAAATATTAGTTAAAGTAAAACAACAGTATCTCAAAACTTTATTATAAGTATATACAGTATTTCACATATGTATGTATATGTTATTTTCCGTAAAAGAAAACCAAAAATAGAATATTTGCCAAACAAATAGAATTCAGATCGTAAACTTTTACGAGCGCGATTTGAATAAATGATCTTGAATTAGATTCGGGGTTTGGATCTCTCTATTGTTTTTTGGTTTTATGGTGACTTTATGGGGGGATGACTTCGTACACTATGATTGTTCATAGATATTGATTGAAAAGGTTTCTATAGATTTTGAGCAACTTGAATTATATGATCAGAAATTGAGTACAACAAAAACTTATTAGCAGCGTTAATTTCCGCAATGTCTCTGGAAATTTAGGAGGGCAGTTAAAAGTTACGTTAAAGATTCCCTTTGCCTCCATTGCTATATGCGGGGTTTAGTGTGAAGCTGTAAAAATCGCGTGATAGAAAACCTCGCCTTCTGCACAATTCACTCATTGCATTGTGTTTTTGTATTAAGTTTATAAAAATATTAACATATGAAAATTGGAACCCGCGCCTCTTTGGAATCGTCTAAACGCTAAGGCCTAAGCCATACGTTTACTACGAATACAAATATATTTCTTAGTAGACAGAGCTCTTGAGCGGTTTCCAAGAGGTGCAGATTCAAAACCCGGAAAATACAAAATCTTTTACCTCTTCTTAAAAAATAAATCATTTTACACAGAACAAAACTTATGTTTACAGCTACTTCTAGTAAACCTAAGATACAATAAAGCAGTTCGAGTTCTATCAGAAATAGAAGTATTACGGCACGAAATAGCGCTGACCCGAAATAGGTCTTAGTGTACAAACAAAAACTTATACCAAGTTTCAACATCGACACGTACAAAACTGTTCTTGTGGTGTTGTTTCAGAATTATATGTTACAGAAAAATACAATATCATTTATTTTGTAATGTTTTGTTTATCACATAAAATGTCAAGCGAAGAGATACAAGCGTGCCACCGTATGCGCGACAGGTCGTGGATTCGATTTCCACTCGAGGAATGAAATATAATAATTTCATTTCCTCAAACTTAATTAACAAAATATGGAAATTAAAACAATACAACTAAACTACAAATATTTATAAAGTGCCGCAAGTATTACATCATTACTATGAAAAAGTAGCGGACTCGTCGCTTCTACTTCTACTAAGAATAAACAGCGCCCGAACAAAAACAAATACTGTATATATTGTATTTACTTGAAGATGTGCTCAACTTGTTTTCAAAGAACATTTCTTTGGTTACCTACAGACTTCCTTTTGTTTTAGTTACGTTTCATCAGTGTTGAAATATCTCTATTGTTACCGATTTTATTTAGGTATTTGTATATAAATTTATCTTTTCATTTATACAAATATGTTGAATGATGAGGCCGGCATGAAGCAGGGGCACAAGCAATGTGCTGCTATAAACACGACAAATGTGTTTTAAAAATGAAAACATTAAATATCCTATCGACGATCACGGAATGAGGCAACGCGCGGCGTTGAACTCTTCCACTCAACACTTAATGGGAACTGAGTGTCTTCACACTAGGTTAACACTTTCAACCCTGCTTTGTCTATTTGTGTATACAGTTGCACAAAACCACTGAATTAAAAAATATAGAACAGGTGACCGACATATGCTTGGGACTTCGCCCGTTACCCTTTACGACATTATCCTGGGAACCTAACCCACATTTTTTTTATTTTTCTTGTATATATATTAAGAAAGGGTGATAGAAATATATAATGGTGTTATTTCACTCGAATAGCTAGAGCCCAATGTGTCCCGATCGTAACCCTGATAACAATTGATTGTTGAAAGGGTAAAATTGGCGTAGAAAATGTGTACCACTATAAACTTATCTCGCCCCTATGTGGCGATTTGCGGCCTTTACTCGTAAAATTTTCTATCTTATATGTTTCTATCGGAGTCAGATTTAAAAGATTTATCTTATAGAACTCGGGATCCGCTCGCGGCTTCGCCCGCTTGAACTATATTATTATTATTTACTAATATGAATTAATTTCGTGTTCTAAAACAGTTATAACTTGTATATGTTCGATTTCCACTTGGGTATCAATACACAACATTGTCTCAATAATTGAGCAGAAAATGGAGAATATCATTACCGTTAATGGGGAGCGGAGTGTTTTAACGACAGGGTTCCTGGTTCCCTCTGCCTAAGCGTGAACCTAAAAAAAATAAAACCATTTTCATAAGCGATACATTCATAAATAATTTCGTTGTTGCAGGTTTCGTATGCCAGCGAGTGCGGCGTGAGGACGCGGGTGTAGCCCCCTAACACCAAAGGTAATTTCCTCACTTCGAATAAATAAAATAGCTTGCTAAATTAATAAATTAGTATGTTAAGTTAGAAGGGGACTACTTTTCTTATAAGTAACTCTTTGTACTACCATAATATTATCATATTCTTGAGCAAAGGCGGTTATTGTGAGTTTTTTGTTTCTTTTCATTTTAACAAAGTGACGAACGGAGAGTCTTCATGGTAGGTAGAGTGTCAAATAAAATGTGAAAAATTAGAAATTTCAGCTTAAAATATAAATTCTATTATAAAGGTATTTCCAGGAAATATCTCAATATAAGTGACAAAGACAAGCAGGCGGAGATCTATGGCAATTTTTTTTCACCTACATAAGAGAGTAGGCATAGGGAACCTCATAATTAGACGCTTAAGCCCCCACTTTCCACCCAATTTTAAAAACCTTACCACGTTTTGTCTTTTACCCATTTCTGGGAATCAAACCTACCACCATCACTTTTACAATTATCTACATACAACATGTAGGTATGTACGGCTGTTGCTTTTAATTAATAACTAGCGACCCCATTGCGGCTTCGCCCGCTTTTACTACTGGATTATTCATATAATGTATGTTTGCAAAGCACTTAAGATAATGTAAAAATTAATTAAACTCTAATGCAACCCGCATTTTCGTAGTTTCAATAAGGATTTTCCAATTGTTTTACACAAACACAACACACAACAAAAACCTACCTACTAATAACTAATACAAAAATTATGAAACCAATATCGCGCTGAAATAATACATTTAACTGAAATTATCCAATATGTTAAACGCATCTAAATCTTCTTTGCTATAGAGGCAGGCGGGTTTTTTTTCGAGCTTGTGGTTAATGCTGTTAAAACAGCGACACCGGTTGGGTAGGCACTACGTGGCTGCCTGTGAGCAAAATTAAATAGAATGCATCGGCCGGGAATCGAACCCGGGCCGCCCGCGTGGCAGCGAGCATTCTACCACTGAACCACCGATGACTGCTCATGACGCGCTTGTATAAATAAGCAAAACGTCGCGAGGCGCGTTTCGCAGCAAGGATGTTTTAGTATTTTAATAACTTCTAAAGTACTTATTAAAATGAAAAAACAGTAAAAGACAGTTCATCTACATTAAATGGCCAACGTAACTAATATACTTATTTATATGCTGAGAGTAAAGGATAAGTGAAACTTGACTCGATACAGTTGATGTGTGAACGGCGTGATGTGTCCATAATTAAATGCGTTTTTCTCTAAAACTATTCGCAATTTCGAAATAGTGTGAAAAGCAAATTTTATCTTCGTTTAACGTAGAAAATTAATAAAGTATTTTAAAGGATAAGGATTAATACCATTATGGAAAAATATCCCTCACAATAAAAAATATATTGAAATTACTATTTTTAGACAAAAATATGATCACTACACGTTATCCTTAAAAGATAAAAATATGCTCTCGCGGACTTTTTTGTAGATCTTATTAAGAGGAACAATACTCCAGTACATTTTTTTCATGTAGTACTTACTATTAAAGCAGCGCATGCGCGAAAGTGTCTCAACGGGTAGGACTTTAGACTCATTTATCGTATTTATGTTAATTTATATAAGAATGTACAAATAATAAACTATATATAAACCTTCCCTGAAAAATACTCGACCTAATGGTGAAAACCGCATAAAAATCCGTTGGGTGGTTTAGAAGAAGAAGAGTTAGAAAGTTCAGACAGACACGAAAAGCGACTTTGTTTTATAAGATATATAGGAAGTAACAAATTACCAAAACCGTGAATCGAACCCAGACTCTCCAATATATTAACATTATTAATCTCTCATTCCAACCTTCATACGGCAACTTATATAAATCTTTGTTAATTTGCAACGCGGAGCCTCGCAATTGTGGGCGGCATACAATTTGTCGCCACATCGTTGAGAATAGCGCGATATGTTTTTTGATCGATCATTTTGTTTGATGACTTTAACAAGCTTAGTGTTTGTTTTGACACTATTATTGTACAGTGGCCTAGAATTGTGCCTCCAGAATTCGGCAGAAATTGAGGAACAGAGTGTCTTGACACTATGCTCCCTCTACATACCCTGCTGTGTGCGGGATACAGCGTAAAGCGAGAAAAAGTACAAAAATTGTTTCATTTAGATTTCCAAGGGCCGCGGGTTTAAATCCCGCTTTAATTTTCACGCACTCACGCACGCTTAAATTTTTAGACATATTCTAAAAAATATATATATATTTTGCAAAATTATATTTAAAAAATATTTTATGTACAAAAACTAACCTTATTTCAAAAATATAACGTAGAATAAAAAATAATAATTGTATTTCCAAGTCTTCATATTAAGTCCGAGCGCGCTCCGCGATTAGAGATAACAAAATAAACTCCCCCGGGACAGAATAAATAACTCAATGTTTGTGAAATAGTACTGAGATAAACACATGCTCATAATATGTTAGGGCTATTTTATTATTAATTATATGTTTTTATTATTAATTATATGTTTATTATATGTTTCACCCTCAAAGCCATGGATGCCCAGGGTCTCTGTAGGGCTTCGTTAGTGGGTTCGATTGTAACACGGAGGAATGAAATGTGTAGTATTTTCATTTCTTCGCTCTGGTAGCTTGGCAAAGCACGGCGTTGGGTTCCGCGACTCAAGATGCAATGTCTCGAGAATTCGGCGAAACTTGGGGAACGGAAGTGTGTTAATTAGAACGGAGTGTCTTCACTCTGAGTTCCCAGGTAGCCTCTGCCTATCCTGCTTTGCACGGAAGCTAAAAAAAGTTTCACGCTTTTTCTATGGTAGGCGGTAGATTTGAGTGGGAATCGAATCCACAATGCCAAAGTCGCTGCCCTACACCACGCCAGCCTCTATAAAAATAAAACAGTTCACAGTTAAAAATACGAAAAACAATTAAACACTTCCCATTTCAAATTTGCAACCTTCCCTCGAATTCTTTCCGGTGGCGTGAATAATTAAAAGTGAAGCCGGCAAGGCGCTCGAACAAAGCACCGGCTTTTCAAAAATATAACATTCGCTGTGGTCGTTTCAAACGGCAACCACTGTATCATCGCTTTTTTTCAGTGGTTATTAAAAATGTGTACTTAGGTTACCTTGGGTCATTTTACCTTTTGAATATCAATATTTGTTTATTAATTGTATTAGGAGACGTCATGGCGTAGTGGATAATTGGCTGTAAGCGCGACGGATGTGAGTTCGATTTGCATTTGGAGGTTCAATTTTGCCAATCAACCAGCTTGTCTCGTAAAATTGGGCATTTTTTTTACTCTTCAAAAGTATTTAGATATAGCTATGCCACTATTTAAAAGTTACCATTTTAGTTCAGAAGATAAAACTAGTGGTTGCAATTTATTTGAGTTATAGCTTTTGAGCGTACTAGGTAAACACAAATCACTTCGCCAATATCACAATATCACAGCCATATTAAATACAGAAATGGATGATTCAAAAAAACTTTAAATGGGACAGGTTATGAGTTCAATTTCTCAAAACATTCAACAAACGTTCATTTCAGAAAATGGAAATATTTGAGATTTGAAATCTTAAATATTTCGATTTTCTCGCTCCGGTATCGGTAAATCGCGTGACGGTTCAGAATTTCGTGGCAAGTGGGGAACGGAAGTGTCGTAATGGGAAAGGAGTGTCTTAACACCAGGTTCCCAATTTCCCTCTAACTATCTTGCTCTGTGTCTGAAGCTAAAAAAAATCAAAATAATTCAAGTTGCATGCAGAGTTTCGATACAATGTATTGAAGATAACTAGGTAGTCCAAATTTTAATTACAAAAGTTTAACCGAACGAACCATGGCAAATTAAATAGAAGCTTGTAAAAAATACTTAATGTAAAAAAACCAACAAAAAAAAAATATCAAAATATATATTTAGTCTGTCTCGTTCCTGTATGCGTAACTCTGAAACCAAGTGAACTTCCAGCCTCTTTAAATACTAGATCCAGCTAAATCGTTTATTCATTGACCCGCACACGAACTCACCGCATATAAATGTTTTCATTTATTTTGGCTTGTGATTTTTTTATTTTCGTAACCTTAAAATACACCGGTAGGTACTTTTTATTTCTAACTTTCGTCCAAAGTGAATGATATGTTTATAGAATGTGAATGGAACAAAGAATTAAAATTGGCTTGCAATTCTATCAAAACCTTTATTCCGCCGAAATATTAGAATGGGTCAAAATAACTAAGCTGTCATGCAGCTTGTTTCTTACTCCGGAACAGTAATAGGCCATATTTGTCCATATTCATGGGTTTCTACAAATCTACCTACATATAGACTACCTCTCTGAGTACCGAATATTATCCAATATCACTTTTGCCAATAAATTGTGAATAAAAACTTTCCTTTTTCTTTACGGTTTAGCTCGCATGTGGAAGGCAATAGGCGATAGGTCTCGGTCCAGATTTGACTCACGGAACTCAACGCCGGGTTTTATCTAGCCTAAGTAGGGAAATTAAATAATTTAAATATAATCACTCCCCCGAACCTAACCCCAAACCATTGCTATCTCATTTCGCCACTAGCCATAATAAACTAGTACATTTATAAAAATATATACGATTTCATTCCATACCCGACACTTTTTGATATAACTTGTCTAAAGTTAAATTCTAACAAGCTCAATCCACAAGTTAAATTGAAGTTTCATATTATTAACAAGGTTTCACAATACAATGTTAGCAATTAAGTTGGTCCTCCTCATATAACATTCGCATGAGCGAGTCCCGATCACAGTAGGACGGCAGCGGACGGAGTATTTGATTTGCAAATTTCTTCGATGTCTCTGTGGATACTGATTTTACATCAATGAAAATTTAATTTGCTTCCTATTGGATATACAGAGTTCTATATTATTAGTTAAATATATTTGTAAAAAAGGTAATAGCAGGATAGACAGAGGGAACCTGGGAACCTAGTATTAACACACTCTGATTCTCATTAACATAATAAATCCCGACTTTCTTCTGAATTCTTGAATCATTGCGTGTTAACTGGTGAAACTAGAGATAATAGAAAAAGAAAATCCTTCTCCAGAGTAAGAAATCGAACCCATGACCCAGCGCCAGGACGGCCTCAAGAACTTATGATTTAAAATCCTTTACGAAATCATTACAAGGCTCATTTCACTTCAACGTAACAAAATCGTCAAAAGCCTAAAATCCCAACGTCTTTGTAATTGGCAAAAGTTTCAGGACAGAAATTTTACGACGCCAATTTGAAGGGCAATTAATATGTATCAATTAGTAAGTTTAATTGCTTTCACTAACTGTGATGAAATTTTCTGCCTTTTCGTGTTCATACCAGACTTGACTGACCTTTTGGACAATTATTTTATTATTTTAGGCTATTAATTGTATTGAAAATACTGATTTTTTTCCTTAAACATACTATATTTGTAGTAGTAGTACTTTTGACTATGTTGCTGTTGAGAGCTGTTTGAAAGGTATATAACCTCTGAGAGTTGTTCATATAAAGTTACGTCTGGATTTTGCAATGTAATGCTAGGCTCTGCTATTCACCGCGTACAAGTCATCTATTTATACAAGGTGTAAAAAACAGGAGAGTGTGATCTCTGAATTCCAACTATCATACAAAAATACAGAAGAAATTTCCTAATGAGAAACCTATGCTTTCTTTGTGTATACCACCAGGATTAAAGAGGAATAAAGAAACCTTATAGTTTGTAATTCAAATTTAGCTTGTCTATATTTCTAGATTAATATTATAAAACTGACAGTTTGTTTGGTAGACCGCGCTAATCTCAGGAACTGATATCCATGAGTTTGTAAAATGTGAATTTTCAAATTATTTTTGTGTCATATGTCAAACACAATTTTAAATTATTCCCATTATAATTATGACCAAAATGAGGCCACATAAAAAAAAAAGTTAGTATTCCATACAAACTCTATCCCAGTATAAAATAGTTAACCTACCCGCAATCACGTTGTAATTACGTCCTCAGAGCCATCTAGTGACTGAATTAAATACTCAACATTAAAAGCTCGTTAAAAGTGCACTTTTCTCGAAGTCCTTCCGCCGTAATTGGTAGGAATTTTTGCAACGTTTTCAAAGGATTTCCTTTAAAAAACGCTGTTACGGTATAAGCTTTGTCTTTTTTGAAGCGGTACGCCGTTATGAGCGTTTTTTTTCTTTATTTTATACAGAATTGATTGGGTGTTTAGTTTTAGTAAAATGTATGCAACGTTAGTTAGTAGCAGTAAGCTTATTTTGCTTGAACTAATTTGCTTAGTTAGCTTTAGCTTAGCTTTAGCTAAATCGGATATAAACTTCGTATTCAGCCATAATAATATACTTTTTGTGAAGTGATTTTTATTTTCTATTTTCTAAATATTTTTAACCAACTTAAAAATATAGCGTTCCTATTATAGTTCCTACGTATAGTATATTGTAATTAACAGATGTTTAAAATCTGTTATTTTTAATTACTTTTATTATATAAGTTTCTCATAAGAAAGGAACCCGACACTGCTCTTTGTCTAAATAAACAGATAAAACTAAAATTATATTGAAGTAACTAAGCGTTGCTATTCAAGTGCGATTAATAAGGTGGGTCGTTAGTAGTTGTTAGTAGCTATTTTGTTTTGAAACTTTATAAAACTTCGCATTGTCTACATTGAAATGCGGTTGTTATTCTTCTGTATATATATCAAAAAAACACAGCTTCACGCTGTATCCCGCAGCTACGGGATAAAAGCAGGGTAAGCAGAGGTCCTAGTGTTAACACACTCCGTTCCCCACTTTCTGTCGAATTCTGGAGGCATTGCGTGTTGGAGGGAGAACTCAGGGGCCGGCTTTTGACTCGACACCAGAGCGAAGAAATGGAAATATAAACGTAAATACATGACGAAATATTAGTTTACAACGAATATTAGTTTGTGTGGAAAGTGAGGAACGAAGTGTCTTATCGCTAGGTTCACTTTATCTAAATTAATATGTAATATATAAAAACAAATAATTCTCCAAAAGCTTCCTAAGTTTATTATATATAGTCTTTGTAAATTATGCGTGTACTTTATATTTATTTTCTTTGTTTCAGATGAAAGCGCTCCACATATGTTTAACTTTTAGTGCCATATTGGCTGTTACATTGGCACAGACTGAAGGTAAGATTGTAATAAATTTCTTAAATTTTTTGATATAAGTATATCTTTTATAACTAGAGATAGACGTTAAAAGATTTTTTTTTTAATTTCACGTTTCATATACTTACTCGTATATGTGAAAATGAAACGAAAGTATTATACATACGTACCTTGTATATATTAGGCTGTCGTAGCGCAGTAGGCAATGATTTCAGTTTGATTCCCACTTGGGCAAGTAATTGTTATTAAATTATATTCATTTTCCTGCTGTTAAGTAGCGTAACTCAACGCTGCGCTATAATTAATAATTTTAAAAAATTCACATATGTATATATGTAGAATATATAGTAATGTAGTAATACAAATAAAGCTCATATGTTGTATGTGTCTTTATTTGGAATAGTCTCCTAATAAAGAACATAATTGAACATAGTTGAGTGAATTTTGGGAACTGTTGGACCGATTACAAAGGGTCCTTACTCCTTTACATGATTACAGTTAATATTACTATGTTCTATAGGATTCCTTACAAATTTCAAAGAAAGGTCAATGAATATTTAAAAATTAGGGATGGGAAATGCAAAATTCCTTTATATTCCATACGTATTAATAATTTATTTTCAAATTTATATACATATTATATAGAATTCTTTTATTACTGGACTATTGGCAGTATTCATGTTAAAACTTCATGAGAACTTCAAGGGAACCTGGGAACCTAACGTTAAGACAATTCTCTTCCCTTTAAGACACTTCTGTTCCCAACTTTCTGGCGAATTCTGGAAACACTGCCTTTTGAATGGCATAACTCAATGCTGCGATTTGCTAGAGCGAGAAAAAATGAAAAAAATATATAAATATGTCATTTCGTCTTGTAGGAATCGAACCCACAACATGTCACCTTTACTGGCGCCACGACTGGCCTCTTTTTCAATATTACACTTTTCAATTAACGTTATTGAAAATAATATAGGAAACTAAAAAAAGCTCGTTGTAATCGTACTACATGTACGGATCTGACATTTTACAAGCTTTACAAAACAACAGAATGAAACTTTTTGTTTTTATTTAAAAATGGAGATGTTAAAAATGAAAGTTAATTAAAAAATTGTAGGGAGTTTATGATGGCCCGCGACTTTGTTTGCGACCCGTTTTAATTCTTGTTAGAATTTCGGTATTTTTTTTTAGTATATCGTTCCTACATACAATATATATATTGGAAGTAACGAGTACAAATAAATGTTAATTTCGAAAAAAAAAACCAATTAACTCCTTGTATTACAAATTAATGATAATTCTGTGACAATAATTTAACCCAATTTATAAAATATATAGATGTTTTCTTATGACGTTTTAACCGACTCCACAGACAATCAGTTATGTTTTACAATACAAAACAAAATTAATAATTTCAAACAACAAATAGCAGTATACAATTACTTTCTTAATAAATCCTTTGTAAACTTTATGCAGTCGTACCGAGGACATTATAGTTAGATTAATCTTCTTCACCCCGGTAACTTCTTTTCAAGCTATTTTCGCCATTGTCTTAAATAAAATTGGGATTAGTTTCGCGTAGCACAGAAATACACGGTGAAGTTCAAATTAAACACTTTGCAAGTTCATTTAAAGTATGTAGTATTCTATTTAAGCTCTTCTTGAAAACAGAATGAGAGGAAAGGTGAGTGTGGAAAAGTAAAATGGATTAGTAGAGACTGTTAATATTTTGTCATTCTTTTAAAATTAATTATATAAATCTAAACACTAATATTATACAAAGATAATTATTTTATTTTAATTTTTATTTTATTTTATTATTTTAATTATAAAGAATAAAGAATAGAAGAATAAGAAGAAAAGTAAGAAATATTATGTAAGAGTGGTAAGAGAGGCAGGAGATTTCAGTTAAGCTACTCAACGTCTCCAAATTTAGGAGGAAAGTGAGGAATGCAGTGTCCTAACACAAGTTTCGACTTTACTCTGCGGGAAAAAGCGCGAAACTGAAACTGCTAAGAAGTGTTTTCTCGCTTTTCCCCCGAGGTGGTACCATCATAATTATGTTTCTACAAACACAATTGCAACTGCAACGTACAAATTAAATCAACGGTCAAGATGATAAAACTTCCTCATTTCGCGAAGAGTTGAAAAGTTTTATTCAGAATGGAATCAATTTTGCGAATTTCATTCTCGTCTATTGCGGCTTCTTGAAAGAAATAAAACTAAGAGTATTATCCGAGTTAGGGCAGCCTTAGCTTTGTATTTGGGTAAAAGAAGGTCTTGGCTCAGTTGTGTTATTATGTAACGATGATTTTGTTCTAAATTTGTTTAGATTCAAAGTAAATTATTTTTAAGGCCAAAGGCATAAACATGCAACTCTAAACATGACAGGTAGTGGATTCTATTCCCACTCGAGGAAATTTTTTTTTTTTTTTTCATTTCCTCACTCTGGCCTTGAGTTTCACCACTTAACATACAATTTCTCTAAATATCAGCAGAAATTGGGGAACAGAAGTGTCTTAATGGGAACGGAGAGTCTTAACACAATAATTCGAATTATTTTAAGTAGTAAAAGATTCTTTCGTCGTTGAGTTTCGCTATTTAACACAAGATAGAATTCAGGTAGAAAATGTGAAGGAAATGATATCCACGATTAAAGCTAGAAGCTAATTAAGCTAAATAAAGTCCTAATCACTTTCAATTTAACTAAACGTATAACTTTTAACACTTTTCTACAAAATTAAGCTTAAAAGTTAAACCGTAGCGATTAGTAGGGCCGTCGAAAAAGGACTTATACTATAATCGCCGTTAGTAATTACACCATCTTAGATCCTTCCCATAAATGACACCTAAATCTGACCCTAAATAATTGTGAAATGGCCTGAGAGACGTTATCCCTTATAGCTAACTTCCAAAGTATTTGAGATGAGTTCAAATGATACTTAACAATAATTATCCTGACGCTGCCTCTTGGACTATAAAGTCATTTATTTTGATAAAGTATAACTAATATCGGACAATTTTTCATGTAAAATAGAAATATAAAATTTATAATAAAAGGAATATTTATAAATAATACGAGAGGACCTAATAAAACAAAGGTATAGCATCTGACTGTGAACGCGACGGTTCTGAGTTCGATTTCCACTCGGTGGCATCAATTATTTTTAACATACTATTAATAGGTCGAGCTGTAACAAGCTATGTAATAAAATCTAACAAACTGAATTTAAACTATTTGTAATAATTATATTGTCATAAAACTTGGTAGTTACATAGATTACGTGACAAACAATATTATGGTATCAACGAGCTGGTGTGATGGGAGCCAGGACCTGAATATTGAAACTCTTGAGAGTTTAGTAATTAACTAGTAATTACTTTCTCGCTCTGGTAACAAGACTAAGCCAGGCACTGCTCCAAGTTCTTCACCTTGCAAGCGATGGACCCAACGTCTACACGATCAAACCATGGAATGTTAATTTCTTCTCACGTATAAGCAACAAGATATCGGATTTGTAAATTTAATTAATAACTAATATTTACCGTATTTCGACATTTAATTATAAGTGGTCTTACTAAACTAAGACCGTGCAAAGGGGAGTAGGTTGAGTAGGAGGGCAGACCCTGGCAATAGCCGGGATTAATGCCAGGAGGAAGGAAGATCATACTAATTACTAAAAGTATTGTATACAAACATACATACGTACATATACCGGGCTAAATCTAACAATGCGTCATCCACTGATATCTCAAAGTTCGGGAGAACGTCCGCAAATACAGTTAATGGATCTATTCTTTTGATACATACAGCCAATATAACTATTTGTCGATATATATTTTAAATGAAAGTGAAAAATCACATTTTTGTGATAAAAAAAATATTGCAAATGTTCTGTTCTTCATTTAGAGAGTTCGATTTGGAGTGTCCTTTTTCTATTTTTCGCCCAATTTTCGAGACATCGTTTGTTGTGTCGTGAAACTCAATACCGTGCTTTGTCTTATTACGAGACTGAAGAAAAGAAAATAATTAATTCCCTCGAAAGGGAATCGAACTCGCAACTATTTACAAGTAACCAAAACGGTCTCTAAGCAAAAATAATAGTACAAAGTCCGTGTGTATTCAACGCAGGAGATAAGGACCAATGTATGAGTGATCTTTCATTTCTTATCACTGAAGACGACCACTCGCCAGTATCAAAGCTAGTTTGTGACGTATATAGGCTTATATATACATACATACATTTGGAATGGAGTAACTAATATATGGTTAGACTATCCATTGTGTGTTATCCCAGAGTTTTATCAAATTAAGCAGTATATTTTTATATTATTTTCATTTCATCCGTCTGGTAACGAGGCAAAGCGCGGCGTTCAGTTCCGCCAAGCAATACCTAAAGAATTCAGCAGAAAGTGGGGAACCGAAGTGACTTCATAGACACAGATTTTAAATTTAAAAAAAACTTTATACGAAACAGGCTCAAGACTAGTCATCAATTTAATTTTTCTTTTTAATTAATATCAACAAGTTTTAAAACTTAACCTGGATAAATTATGAGATATTTTTACTACCTTAAAAATAAATCAGATTTCCAAAGCAGAGATTCCCTCTAGAGTGGTTTGACTTCGTTCTTCTCTTTTTTTATTTATTAAGACATAGTATTTTGGACAAAATTCAGCAACTCTCCTTTCCTAGCAAAGAAAATTAACTGACAGTAGTATTGATAATATAAATTAATAGATTATATACTAATATTAATATATAGTATATTAAAAGATTGACGGCGTACAGTTCCGCCAGTCAACCCACAATGCCTCAAGAATTCGGCGGAACGTAGAGAACTGAAGTATCGACCACCTAGGGAATGCATTAGCTTTATTCTTGTCGCTGTGGTAACAAGACATAACGCAGGGTTAAGTTCCGCCAATCATTAACAGATTCTTCTCTGCCTTCCCTACTAGAAATAAAAAAAAACTTTAAGTAGAAACGTAATAACCGCGCTACGATAATACTTAGTAAATGAAAGCAAACCTTATACCTACTGCGAAAGTTAAAGAGACTATCCAATTAAAATTAATTGCACGACATGTTTTTTTAACACTTTTTTCTATATATACTATTTTTTATATAAACAGATCTTGTTTGTTGCGCTATCATAATTTTGTTGATATATATGTATTCAAATGCAATGTAATAAATATTCCGTAATAAGTAGGTTTACCTAAGCAAAAATAGTCTCCGTCATCAACTTTCTGTCCGAATTTAAGACATTGTCTCGTGGATTCATCACCGTGCTTGGTCTCATGCGTCTTTCCCTCTAGTTTCATAAGTGTTTAAAGTAAGTTGCTTTTGGCCATATTGCAAAAAATATTTTCAAAATCGCCAGTATGAAAGGATTGATTTAGGTTTTTTCTGCTTTCGCAAAGAAAAAAATAAAATATATAAAGAAAAAATTAAAACATTGAAGTGTTAGTTTATGTGGATGCATTAATCTCAGGAAATCGAATTGATAAGTTTTTTTTATAGATTACATCAAGCTTCAATGTAAATTGCTATAAGTGTGGTTAGAGTTTGCAAGTGTCAACTTTTAGTTAATTCCACGCGGTCGAACCCGCATGCAAAAACTAGTATGTATATAATTTCAAACCTTCGTGTGACATTCAACCGTCCTAACACCTAAGCAGACTCTATTAATATACAGGCGTACCGACGGTAAACGTCTCGCTACAAATTAATGTTTCTCAGTACTTATTGAGATACCAAACAAAATTAATTACTTGAATTTTCCTACGCAATTCAAACATTTATATAACACATTTTGGTTAAATTAAAGCTAGATAAATGTTTTTTATCTCAGCTTCACGCTGTATCCCGCATATAACGAGGGAACCTAAGGACCCACTTTCCCCACTTTCTGCCGAACCCTGGGTTGCATAATAATTCATATCCGCTATTATGAATGGAACCCACAACCACCGAGTTTACGATCTTACATCGTACTGAGGTACGATGTCCAATTTTTTTTGCTAATCCAATAAAAACATTACTGTGACCTATATCGTGTAAGCTATAGGTATTTTACCAATTCAGTACTATATTTTAACCTATTTTAAACATACGAGTATATATTCCAATAAATTATTGCGTTAAACGGTATTGGTATAAGAGGGAATAAAAATAGTCCAGCCGTATTAATCCTGCCGCGTCGAGTAATTACGTTGACATTGCAAGTTTACATAGTGCGAGAGGGAGTTGGTATTTGTGGTGTTATTGGAGTTAGGTTTTTAAACTATTTAAATTAATGTTTTTTTATAGTTTGTCTTCTTAAAAATTGAACGGGTAATCCTCTTATATATTATTGATACTATAAATTTAAGATCGAACATCGAAATAGATAAATACTAAGCTGGTTTTTATATACCTATCGTGTATTTTGATATATTTATTGAATAAAAATATATTTCTTTTAATTTTTCACCCCTTGATTGTCGTCGTTAAATAAGAGTAGGTACAACATTTATTAATATAAAACGACGCGCTTATAAAACAACATTCGTCTCTTAGTCTATTACGCCGGTACTCTAAATAAAATGATATTTACCTATATAATGAGAGTACCTATTCCACAAGAAGCAAATACGAGTTTGTATGTAGATACTTTACATAGTTGACGTCGCGTCGGGTTCTTAGACTATTCACTGTGACTTAAATATATGGCAGATTAATTTACTTTGGAACTGTTACTCGGAACGCTTCACGCTTCTAAATAATTACATTCTACATTGTTATATTGATATATTGTCTCGTGAATGTTTGAAGCAACAGCTCAGTCTGGTCCGCTTAATTAATAGAAATAATAGAAAATTAGTAACATATAAAACGCCACGTAACGGAGATTAACACTGGGTATCTTCTACTTCTGCTGCTATATAGTTAAAATAGCGTCAACCTGAAAAGAAATATGAGTAGAATTTGTATGACATAACGGTTGTGACGTCAATCAACGTTATATATGTACATATGTCTCTATTAGGTCAGAAAATAAAAAATATCTGACTAGATACTAGGTTCCTTGTGCTTCCAAAAGGTCTATTTTTAGCATGAATGTGTTTAACTTTTTAATACCGCTTCTTTCGATTCTCGCTTTTTGCCCGTAGAGTTGACAAAAAGAACCAACTGTTACCATAGGTAACGGCAAGTTTTCGAAGTTTTGCGTGTTGGGTTTTGTCTCTATATTACCAGAGCATTTTTTTTTACTTTCACGCTATATTATCCCCATAGAAAAGTAAAGAGGGGGAATCTCCATTCCCATAAAAATGTTTTCAGGAAAAAACTTCTCCCCCACTTAATAAAAAATAAATTGATACACAATTACCTCAAGCAAGAAATGAACCCACAGCTATAACGTTTACGATCTCTCCACTGAACTATCACGATTTTTATATTATACAGCCAATACCGTTATCTCCATCATAATTATCAGGAAAAACTGTCATTTACATACACTCAACACCCCTTTATAGTAGCATCGTGTGCTCAAAAAATTCCAAACGTAACAAGCTTCATACACAAACAAGTTCCGTACTTTTAACGAGATTCAACATTCGTATACTGTAAGAGATTTGTGAAAAAAACTCTCAACACTTTTATATTAGACGAATGTATTCAAAAGGTTGGTAACAACTTCCTTGCGGAGGCGTTGGAGGGTTTAAATTATAATATTCTTTCAAATAAACGAATTTAATCATAAATGTCTAGTATACAATTTTCGTTTTTATATTTGTTATTACAAAGCCTATATTTCTGTGGCATATTGGGGTGTCGGTAACATATTTGCACTTAAAAATTTACTTTGAAATATTGTAAAGTATAATTTTGTTTTGGTGTTAATATATAAATATTTATTGCGAGAGATCCGTGAGGGTCGAAAGCGGAATGGACGTCGCTTGGATTAGAACAAAGTTTGGAACAAATCTATAGAAGGGCGAGGAAAGTAATTAAAATTGTTCAAAAATTATAATTTGATATATTTTTCACATAGCAATAATATTAAAGTATTACTTTTTTTTAGAAAACGTGTTTCGAAAACCGCCCAAGAGGAGCGGATTCAAATTCAGCTTCGTTCATAATTTTTATTCTTTCTCTAAGTATTTATTTACCCCTTGAAAATAGAGAAAGAGTGTCTCAACACTAGGTTCCCAGTATTTATGTACTTCTCGAAATTTCGTCGAAAGTAGGAAATGGAGTTTGTTAACTGTAGGTTCCCTCTGCCTACACTGCAATATGCGAAAAAAAAACAAATACAATATTATTCCTTCGCCACCTGTAAAACAGCCCATACGCTACTGCAATACAAGCCGTAATAAGAAAATGAGAGCAGGTAGCAAAGACGACTCCAAACAATGCCCACTGCTCCATATCTGCCAGATGAAAGTGAAAGACACTCATCTAAGAATGTTTGCCATTTTGACGTTTTTTGCATTTTTTCCGTCGATTGCATTATAAGTACATATAGTGTTATATTTACATTTCATAAGGAATATTTGTTTTTTAATTACCCCATCCTAATGAAACAAAGCACGGTGTTGGGTTCCGCCATTCAATCATACGCAATGTTTCGAATTCGGGTGGAATGCAGTGTGGCGACTCTCCGCCACTTAAGTACGGTAAGTCTTAGTGTCAAGATATGAAGTTTTGAGGCGAAATTTAACGCCGCACATTAAAGAAAAATTGCTTATAAAGTTATTTAGGTTAAAATTCAATTACTTTGAAAGATGAATACTTTAAAATATTATAATATCATACCGACTAGCGTATTGGATAAAGAGATCTAGGTTACGCTCTATCTAAAGATGAAAACTTATGCGAATAATAACCAAATAAAAATATTATTTTACTAGAACTCAGATCTAGAAATAGAGAACTAGACACTTGAAAGCAACCTTAAGACGTTCAGACACTTTTTACGACAATGCGTATTGAGTGGCGGAGTTCAACGCCGCGTTATATGTTTTTACCAGAGTCGCTATATCTTTTTGTCACAATGAAATCAAAAAGACGAATGAAATTCTATAGAAAGAGATGTAAAGGGAAATAATATATGTTTTTTTTTATCTTTTAAGCATAAATTTCACTAGACTCACTCACTTCTCCCTAATATATAGCTTTGGTTATATCTTAAGGAGTAGGGAGTACGTTATTATTTGGGAGAGTTGTTATTATTAATACTATTATTATGTTTCTCTTTAAAGAGTTAGCTTTGTCTCTCTGTTATTTACCAGACGTTCATTTTAAACCAAAGAATTCAATATAATTTGCAAATCCTTATACAAAAGCTTAACAGGGAAGAAAACACTTCGCATATAGTCTTTCAAATCACACTCGTCAGTTTTCATTTTAAACTGAAATATTTTCTATGTTTTTCAAATTTAATCCTTATTCTAATAGTAATAAGGAAGAATGTTGTAAAAGTTATGATATCAAAGTAAGCAATTTTTCCACTCTGGATATTTCATATCTGTCTGTATTAACTTTAATCTCACTGCAATCTTATTCAAGTTGCGATTTACTTGTAAAAGCGTCGTATGACTTAAATTAGTTAAATATGTATATATTTGAGGTTTCATATTTATTTAAAAACTCTCAGATGTTATTCGATATCAGTTATGTGTAGCTGAACTTTACGTTGCATTTTATCGTAGTCATCCACCGGAAATAATTAAAATACAAAAATCTCCTGAATCGGAATCGTCGAATGTAGGGTAGGCACAAGGAGGTTAGAAACCTAGTGTTAAAACACTACGTTTTCATTAAGACACTTCCATTTCCCATTGCACCGTTATTTGTACCTTCATGCTGTATCCCGCAGAAAGCAGCCAGGCAGAGGAAACCATAAGTTAACATACTCCGGTCCCGCCGAATTTTTCGAGGTATTACCAGTTGAAGATCCTCAACTCAACGCCCGGCTTTTGCAAAGCGAATAAAATGCAAATATTAATAATTAATAATTCATTCTCCCGAATGGGGTTCGAAACCATAACGGTCGCGTTACAGTCACACCCTTGTACCACTGCACCACGATGGCCTCACTTTGTCATACAATAGGATCGTATTTCAATTATATAGGATTACTAGCGGACGCGCGCAGCTTCGCTTGCGTATTTAAGGGTGAATTCTAATAACCCATGAAACATGTGTTCAATGAAATATTTTTAAGAGTCTAAATTACAAATTTTATAAAAATCGGTGGCGATTTAAGAATTTTCGCATACAAACTTTCAACCCCTTGTTTGCAACCTTAGGGGGTGAATTCTAGAAAACCATGAAACATGTGTTTAATTATATACGTTTAAGAGTCTGAATTTCAAATTTTATAAAAATTGGTGACGATTTAAAAAAAACCTATACAAACTTTCAACCCCTTATTTGCACCCTTAGGGAGAGAATTCTAGAAAACAATGAAACACGTATTCAATTAAATGCTTTTAAAAATCTAAATTTCAAATTTTATAAAAATCGGTGCTGATTTAATTTTTTTTCCATACAAACTTTCAACCCCTATTTCTCCCCTTTAGGGTTAAAATTTTTCAAAATCCCTTCTTAGTGGATGTCCAGATTACGAAAGTAAACATCTGTCCAAATTTCACGTTTCTACCATCAGCGGTTACGGCTGTGCGTGCGTCTTACCTCAGTCAGTGAGGACAAGTCCTTTTATACTCGTATATATAGAAGATATTATCACAATAGGATTGTATTCTATACGCAATGGTGGAGTAAATTGCAGATGATTTTGAGGACGCTGGTTACGGGTTCAATTCCCACTCGTGGGTATATGTTACTTTCATTTCCTCGTTCCATTAACAAGATGAACTGCTGAATTGGGTTCCACTACTCGACATGCAGTGTACCAAAAATAAGAACTAACAGAATATCTTAACACCATGTTCTCAAAATGAATTATGGCTATCTCCATAGAGACTACGATGCAATTTGCACGAATTTCAATTTACATTTATATATTTCCTTTAGCCATAAATATAAAAATATATACAAAAAACCTTACAAAAAATAAAACGTAACAAAAGTTTAAGCCCTTGCCAACCTCAATCGTTTTCACGTCGAGAGCAGAAATTTAAGAACTTTTACACATGATTTTTTTTTAAAATCCTGCTCTTATATTGAGTCAATAAAACCATGAGGTTCTCGATATAAATGGTCAGACTCAATTACAACGCCAATCGAATCAATAACTAAGCTTTAATCCCTCCAGGGGAATATTGAATTTCAGGAAGCTTCTATAGACTGTACGAATGTTTTCAGTTACCGTTTATTTTTGCCATTTTACTGTTTTTTTTTCTCTGCATGAAAATTAGAAGCCTTAGGGACTGTAGGGAAGCACTGAGGCCGAGGTGATGCAGAGGCACAAGCGTGTAACTGGGAACACGCTAGGTTGTGGGTTCGATTCCCATTTGTTTTCCTCGCTTCGGTAACGAGGCAAAAGTGTTCTTAGGTTCTTTCTGCCTACCATACCACTATATATGGAATACAGCGGGAAGTTAAAAAATCTATATACCTCTTTAGAAAACTCTGTCGTCAGATTGGCTGACAGACGACAAATAACACTGAAAGGCGGTAAATATAGGTTCGTTGGGGAGTGTAGAGGATCACTGTGAGAGAATCTCAAGAAACGAAAGTCCTAAAAAATGAGAAAAACAGAATTTTATATTTTAGAACTACGCAAATGAAGTCGCCGACTACGACTCATCTTAAACTAAAAAGATAGAAAATAAACCAACCGTTTCTCACTAAATGTATCAATCACTCAGCAGAAAGCAGAAAATCAAGGGAAATTGAATTTGGGAACAATATAACAGTTTGGGTCGCATCATAAAAAAAGCTGTTATCATACAGATTGATTTTCCACAGGATATGTGGCCGAGAGCTCAATTTGCGTCGATTCCTTCATCCAGGGCCTGTCAAGTGAACTCTGCGCTGAATTTCAATGAAGTTTTCATATGTGGGGTAGTATTGGAAGCGATTGAATAATAAAAGGAAATCGTTTTGTATTATAAAATATTAATGAGATTTTCATAGAAATTGGAGAATATAAAGTGTTAGTTTTGTACTTACATATAAATTACATATATCTAAACATATACAATTACCGCAAGTACCGAAATAGGAAGTACCAAGTACGGAGTAAAAAGAGAGAACACAGTGAGTGACTAATCACTTTGTCCTCTACTTTAGATATTAAAGATCCTATCGATCAGACACGTCTCAGCTGAGCCAAAATATTTTTTTCTTTTTATATACTAACCAGACCAACCGCTAACACTCGCGCCCTACAAAATGTATTCACATTTATATTCGCAGAGCAACCACGAAGGGTTCGGACGACCTTTTTATCGGAGGTGTATCTGCAGGTTAGAATTGCTTTTTAAGCCGGTGCCTTAAACTTTGATCATTCAACTTTGTTAGTAGCTTAAATAATAAAATGTAGCTACATAGACTCAGTGGTGGAGTTTTTCAAATTTTTGGGCATATACATCCATTTTATTTCAATTGTCACGTGACTCTATTGACCGTTGAAATTAACAAAAATAAGTTTGAATTGGTTTGTTTCTGTAATATTTCAGAATATTCCCTCAAGTAGGGTTATACTTACAACCATCGCGGTTACCTTCATACATTGAGCTACGACGGCATCTATATAATAATATGTAAACCTACCAAACTCCCACTGACACAAGTCTGACAAGATCAAACGTTATTTCATAAAACAATCCCACAGGAAATCAGAGATGGAAGTTTATTTTGAAAACTATAATATTTTGACACGATCATTGTAGATTCGATTCTTTCTCAGGGGATTATATTTAAATTACTTTCTTGTCAGTGTTTTATATGAGACAAAAATAGGGAAGAACTTGCAGAATGAAGTCTGAAGTTGCTACTTATAGTGATATATCACTACTGTTATCAATTGGTTTTATTTACATATACCCTATGTAATGGTAATTGCTTCTCAATAAAATATAACTTTAAACATTCTATATAAATATTGAGGTCGCCGTGGCGCAGCGGCACAAGGGTGTGACTGTAACGCGGCGGTTGTGGGTTCGATCCCCACTCAAGGAAGTGAAATATTTATTTACTTTTATATTTCCATTTCTTGGCTCTGGTGTTAAGTTAAGGCAAAGCGCGGCGTTAAGTTCTGCCCCTCAACACGCAATGCCTCTAGAATTCGGCAGACTTAAGACTTTAGATATTACTTAACAACACGAGTGAAATAGTTATCGAACCTAGTTATCTTGTAAATGCTTTCATTAGATACTTTAATTTCAATCACAATCTACTGAAATATATCCAAACTACTTCAATTACTAATTTTAATTCCAACAATTGAAATTAAGTAGTACTCAATAAGTAATTAACTCTATAATAATATTATTTGTATTGAAATTAAAATAATGAACCTATAAATAGGCTCTTTAATCTAATGCAATAAAACTATTCTCATAATATATATTATGTGATTGCTGAATATTATTCAATTATAATTTAAACGACCTAGATGGAAGCGATTTATACGTGTTTCTATTAAAAGTTAATTAATTAATTTCATGCTCTGGTAACAAGACAGGGCGTAGTTTTGAGTTCTGCTCAATGTCTTGAAAATTGAACAGAAAGCGCAGGCCTTTCCTATATACCTACCCTGCTATATCCGTGATACAGCGCGTAGCTATTTGTATTTGAAGTTACTTAGGACTTCGCCCCCTAATCGCTTCACTTGTCAATACTTGCATGTGACCGAGATAAACAAGCTTTTTCTTTTTCTTTTAAAATTTTATACAGTCGAAATTTGTTTCATTATATTTTTATTAAATAATAGCAATTGTTACAGCTACTAAAGACACATCAGGGAAAGGCAGTTCAGGTAACCAAGAAGATGAAGACTCCAAAGAAGCATGGATGAGAGCACCAGGGAGTGGAGTAGCTACAAAAAGTGGGGAAGATGCTTTACTGACTTGCGTAGTTCTGGGGGCGAGAGGTAAACCAGTATTATGGAAGAGGGCCAGAGACCTCCAGGTCTTGACTGCTGGTGGTGTAAGAGTGACGAGAGATGAAAGGATCCAGGTCTTACATGATGATTGTAAGTAATAAAAGCTCACAGTTTAAAGTTTACTCAAAGAATATAAAAATTCGTTAGGTTAACACTAGTATTAGTACAGGCATTGTTTTGAAATGATTCATATTTGACAACAAAATAATTATTAAACTGTATTATATAATTCATTAATGTTTTATCTCTTATCAGCGGAAGAACCTTTACAAGGACCAGGTATAAGTAAAGGAGGAGACGTGTGGGCTCTCGTTATAAAGAATGTGAAGCCGTCTGACGCTGGGTTGTATATGTGCGAGTTAAACACCGAACCACCAGTTAGAAGTTTCCATAAATTAACCGGTAAGTCATCAGCAGTTGGCGAACTGTAAAAAAATAGATAGTAAGCTGACGTATTCCTAAAGTTTCTTTTTACCTTTTCTAAAAAGAAGAAAGGCCTGAAGATAAAAGATGATGATTTGGAATTTACTATATGTTCGAAAGCCGGATCCAAAATATATTTTAGAACCCCAATTTTTAATTTCACTTAAAATAATTATATAAAGATATTGAAAACGTAATCACTACTTTTATTTAACTAATTACAAAAATAATTTAATAATTTCACTAATTTCAGTAATATCACAAGGACTAACCCCGCCTGAAAGCAGAAATGTTACCGATACGTACTCCTCAAACATACCAGCATCAGCTCTTGCGCACAATTATACAGAGTGTTGCGTCAATTCTAATGTCTCGAAGGGATGTTTAGGGTATTGCAGTATACAAAGTATTTTAGACGGACCAGGCCAGGATCCGGAGGCTTGCCAGGCTGACTTTCCATCTATTGTTAAGTAAGTATTAAATATGTATACTTATATATTATCCTAATATTACATAGCTGAAGAGTTGGTTTGGTGGAACGCGCTTATTTCCAGAACTAGTGGTCTGATATATTCTTTAAAAAAAATCGAAAAAAATCGAGACACTGCAAAAAAAAATAAGCTCTTATGTTATTTTTATTTCATGGATAAATGAGATTAATTTAATAACACAATAAAAATATATATCTAAACTTTATTTAATATTTTTAGTAATAGCTATAATATTTTACGTCAGAAATCTGAATATTTTCATAGTTAGTTGTATTTTATGTAATCACTAGCGGACCCGGACGCGGCTACGCCTGCTTGAAATATAAGAATATAATTTCTATAGATTTATAATTTCAATCTAGATGAAATGCTAAAAGTGACTTTTATATTTATTTTCATAAGGATGAATATCAAAATGACGCGGTAACGAACGCGGTCGCGTAGCGACGACGGTTGTTATTAACATGGCAGAATAAATTGCATGTCAAATTAGAAAGTATTTTAATTTATTAGTATATATGTGTAATGTAATATTATATAGCCTATAGCACCTCTGAAGAATGCAGCTTTCATACAAAACAAAAACAAAGTAAATCGATCCAGTAGATCCAGAGATCTTAGCGTTCAAACAAACAAACAAACAAACAAACAAACAAACAAACAAACAAACAAACTCTTCCGCTTTATTATATTAGTATAAATTAAATAAACTATATTTATTTTCATACTAGATGTATGGCAGACGGGCGCAACCACGTACCCTGCTGTATACAGGAGCACATCCCGGATATATGCCAGGATGTTTGCAGAGGGGAGTATTCACCTGTCACCGACAATATAAAGACACATTACTCATGTGCGGCTTCAATGGAGAAAACTTTAGCTTGCATTGTTGAAGGCATCGGTATGTCAATTTTACTTTTTTTTAGATATATATCAAAAATTTATATATTTTATTCTTTCAGTTTTAAACTGTATCCTGCGTACATAAAAGGGTAGGCGGAAGGCACCTCGGAACCTAATTCTTAGACACTATGTCTAAGAATTAGGTTCCGATATACTATGTTTTGCCTCGTCACCAATGTGAGGAAATGAAAATATTAAATATTTTTTGGTCCTTCTCCACATTCAAATTTATACGATCATCGTCTAGATAATTTACTTGTACCTGAATTCTAGAAGAACAATAGCTCCAATTAAAACTTTTGTTTTAGAATTACTACCAAGTCCACCAGAAGACGTCGAAGTTGAACCATTAAATGAAAAACAATTAAATGTTTCATGGAATCCACCCACGCAAAATTATGAATCTGTAACAGAATACATAGTGAATGTGACAACATTGAGATCTTTTGATGCCCATTTAATAGATCCCTCTGAGAGTTCCCTCAAGAATGTAACCTCTAAAATGTCTTCGTCGACGTACAAAGTTTCTTCGAACAAAACATTTTTGGTTCTTAACGATTTGCTGCCATTCACAATGTATGAGATAACCGTCACATCGTACAATATTCATGGATCGAGTTTACCGAGCTACGGAATCAGGTGAATTTCTAATTTTATAACCTTTGTTTAAATTTATTAATGAAATTAGAAATTAGAACGCGTTTCACGACGAATTTCAATGGAAACCTCTTTTTGTTGGTTTGAAAGTGTAGCGTTGATTTTATCGGCTCAGTTAGAATTTGTTACAAAATATATTTATTTTCAATTAAGCATTTTTAGCTGGACTGTTTGGGTATATGTTGGTATCCAAAAATAAGTCCATGATGAGAAGTAGACTTGTCTGTGATAACGTACTTTTTGTATTGTTTGAAATATGCGATAATCATGCGACTAATCCGTTTAAAATCATTTCATATAAAATGTGTTAAGATCGCGAAGTTTAGATATCTTATTTAGATTTAAGTTTCTTATAAAATAATAGAGAAAAAAAGATAAACGGAGTAATGAATGTCTTAAGTCACTTTTAACAAAATTAATTAATATTAATCAAAATCAGTATTGCCAATTCTTGTAAGGCCTAAAAGGCATTTGTTTAAAAAAATAGATGACAAAGTACTAATGCTACTTAACAAGTTCATATATTGCTTTTAAACATCAAAATTATTTTCTTATGTAGGTCCTTAACACTGACACCGGGTAAACGAAGACCATCAGCAGTGGCGGCAGCACCCAAGTTACCTGATGTCAGAGCATGTTGTATAACGGCGGGAATGAACCACTACGGTTGTGTGGACAAATTGTGTGACCCAACCAAAACCTTTGAAATTGGGGTAAGATAACTGTAAAAATGGAAATGGTATATGTACATTCATTTAAGTGTTTCATACATTTAGTTTCTGAGATATATTGAAGTTTCATATAAAAAAAATATTAAGAGATCATAATTTCTACGTGGTTTTCAATATTTTTGTTTAACCATGAAGATTGAATCTTCTACTGCCCAGTTCAGTTTTATATGAGATTTCAATACTATTTCTACTGTGTGTTTGTTTGTAAGTGGTGCGCAGAACATTTCCATTACAAGGTTACATTTTTCAAAAAGGGGATATATCATTTATTTTCACCCATCCATATCACGGGTTTTTTTTCTTAATTGAGTGCTTTTAAAAAAATTGTGAATTAAAAGTGTAAGAATTTTTTTATATACACTAAAATCTTATCAAAATAGTAGTAGCCTATAAAACCTATAACCAAAAAATCAAAATACTCGTAGCTGAATCCCACATCTCGCAGAATAAGCATTGAAAATATAGTTTTAAGATACTTCGTTGCCACCTTCCGAACAATTTGAAATGATTAATTGAATTAATTAATTTGTAAAACTTTGAGTTTTGGAAATCAACATCGTATTTTGTCTTGTTACCAGTGGAATCCAACCGTCCCGAAGACGAAGGCCTCGGAGCCAATATATTACGTAAAAGAAATCTATTCATTTAAACTACGTTCCGTCAGCTACATTTTTATATAAAAATAATTATGTTTAATATCGGAGCAATATATCTATCAAAAAAAATATCATTTTGTGTACCATTAAAACACCAAACACCTTCGCCTCCATCTGTGACTAATGCACAATCATCCAAAGACCACCTCTCTAATCACCAGTTGCAGGTCACAGACCTGATGATATGCGCACCGTGGGCTGGAACCACCTTTGGGTGTCTGGCCAACGGTCTCGACCATACACCGTGCTGTAGATCTAGGGGACTTCCCGAAGAGTGTTTGCCGCTGTGCAGTGGGAATATAACTTCGTTGGACTTTCATCATTTCAAGTAAGCCTATTGTTCTTGTAATGTTTGGATTTTTATTTTATTGTGTTTGTAAGAACGTAGTGATGAATCATTCTCTAATAATCTCGGATACAGCAAAGTATGCGTAGAGATTCTAATGCTAAAACACTCTATTCATATGTAATCATTCCCTTGACTGAAAATCGGATCCATAACAGCTGCCATTGCATCTTTTTGAAGTTCAATAGTGCACACATAAAAAAAGTAAATTCGAAATGATATATATAACACTTTAATCATTACAAATTCTCCCTAAGTGTCGAAGATATAATTTACTAATTCCAGATACAACTGATATCATTAAATAACCAAAAAACTATACAAATTACTAATACCAATAAAATTAATTTCCACCAGGTGTCTCCGTTACATGACAGCATACACTAACTGCCTGTTCCAAGGCTACGGCGTCCTCCCTGGACCGCCATCTCGTCTTCACCTCACCAACATCGACACCGACTACGCAGTGGTACACTGGGCTCCACCTGCTGCTTTGGCTGATACTGTCCAATACTACAATGTACATTTCAAGTCTTTGCAATCGGATGACGATTATAGGACTTTGGATAAGGTAAAATAATATAATAAAATTATAAGCAATCTTTTATTAGTAATTGTAATGTAATTTTTTATTAATGTAATTATAACTGTTGTATTAACAGATCCAGTCACCTTACATCTTAGAAGATTTGGAGTCTAATACTGATTACGAGATTTTCGTGGAAGCTGCGAATGAACACGGCGTGGGAGAGGCCTCTCCTAGACTTATATTTAGAACTCAAAGCCAGGTAATAAATACATTAATTATGTACTATATATAAAGTATCATATTATTATATTAATTTTAGCATCTGTTTGTTGTATAAATGGGATCTTTACTAAATCTTTATCTTATAACTATCTGAGTTTTCAATAAATTCCTCTAAAATTGTCTTTTACGATTGTTTCCATTTTTCATTAACAACAATACTACTATTCTTTTATTGTAGTATCTAATAATTCCAGAAGGACTTATCTAAATAATTAATTACTAATTTAGATGCAATTTTTTTAATTTTTTTTATTCTTCTCTAACCAAGTTCACTAAAACCAGGTTATAGAAGAAGAAGAAGTTAACGCCAACGCCTACAACATAACGGCTTGCTGTGAACGAGTGCAACTGTCCGGGGTGTGCATGCCGCTCTGCTCCTACGACGCTAAGATGTCTGACCTGAGGACCCTCGCGCCGCTATGTGAACAGGAATTTAATAAGCTCGTTAGATGTGGTGCTGGCGGTAAATATTTTTTTATGTTATGTTCCCTATATAGCGGGTGGGCAAAGGGAACCTTGTGTTAAAATTATCTGTGTGTCGTGGTGGGTTCAATTCCCACTCGGGGAATGAATTATTTTATTTCCCAACGCTAGGTTCCTTCTGGCTTCTGGTGGCATACAGCGTGGAGCTAAAAAATTGGTAATTTCTAGGTCGTAATCACGAGACCTGTTGTGCCAGACGGGGTGTACCAGCGGCGTGTCGGGGCGCGTGCGCAGGCGCATACAGCGGCTTGTTCTATACTTGCATCGCTTATGTTGGCAATATTGTACAGTGCTTCGAAGAAGGTGAGATTTTTATTGAGTATTTCAGATTTTCTTTATTGTATTGATAATAAATAGAATAATAGAAAGTTCATGAATTTAGAATCAAGTCATGTTACGACAAAAGCTGTAAGTATATTCTTCTTAAAACGCGTTAAATATATTATTTATATAAAATAACTGTTTAAGAATATCTAATGCCATACCTAGATATTCTGTAACGAAAACTTTATAAGCAAATTCCTTAGATAAATGAAATATACAAAATATTGAATTCATTTACTTTAATATATATGGATTCCGTTTACCGTTTAGCGACAGAATCCTAATACACGCTTTATAACACAGGTACTGGTCTCCTCCCCGGACCGCCAAGGGAAGTCCACGCTGTGGTATCTCATGACAAACTATTCCTGGACTGGATAATACCATCTGACGGCGCCAACGCCACCTCGTACACTGTACACTGGCAGAAAATTAGCAATAATACGCAACCTTACTATTACAATACTGTGCAGTTAGATAATGTAAGTAATTTGGACTATTTTGTATATTATACTAGACTATAGACTATAACTTATAAGAGATTAACTGTATTTCACATAATTTAAATGCCGGACTCAAAGAGGAAAATTAGGGTAATATATAACATTAAATCTCTTATTCCTAGGTAATTGCCCAAAAATGATCTAAAAACTGCATAATATTAGAAAATGGAATTTTATATAAAGAAAGTTATATTATGTATATTGTTTTAGCAAATGAACGTAACACAAACAATGGCACGGATAGAAGGCTTAGAAGTGAACAGCACCTACCATCTCTTCGTAGTGGCCGTTAACGACAAAGGCACTTCTCTACCATCTAGCATGCTACTTCTTAATATAACTGGAGGTAATTTTCAGAAAATAATTATTTTTTAGTTTCACACGGAATTTCTTAACACTAGATTAGCTATAAAACAATCATCACTTTTATAATATACTGTATACAGGTGTAGAATACTAAAAAATTTATAGATACGTTTATTTTTAACAACAATTTAAATTATTACATTTATTTTATTTCCATACTAAGAATACATATTAAAATTTCGAATATGACAAAGCATTAACCCATATATTCTTAAATAACTCGGCCAAATGGTCGAGCTAATTATGTTTTATATTTAAATTTAAACTTTAAACAGGCAGTAATATCATAAATTATATAATGTTATTCCAATATCGTATAAATATCACGAGGCAATCGCGGCGTAGAATAACAATGTCTGACTTTGATATGATGATTGTGAACTCCTTGCTCGGGAGGATGAGTTATTTCCCCACCCTGAAAAGACAAAGTGCGGCGTTAAGTTTCGCCAATCGTTACGCTGTGTCTCGAATTCTAATATTAAGTAGAGAACGCAGTATCTTGACACTAGTCGTAGATTCTCTCCGCCTTTCTTATGCAGGATACAGAGTGAAGTTATAAAAAAATTGTATAAATAACATTAAGAGTTTTAAGAGGGTGTTCCACTTGGGAGAATGAAATATTTTTATTTTCTTCGCTTTGGTAACCAGGCAAAGTACGGCGTTGAGTCCCAACGGAAACTGAGGAACGGAATATTTTAACACTAGTTTCCTACTTTCCCTCTGCCTGCTATATGAGGGATAGAGCGTGAAGGTAAAAATTAAAAATATATTATGTTTTCAATAGATACGGAAAATAAAGAAGTCTCGGGCATACCGTCTCCTCCACACTCGCTGTCAGTATCATCACACTCTGCTACTTGGTTGGCACTTAGCTGGCAACCACCACAGTTCTCGTTACCCGATGAAAAGATTTCCTATACGTAAGTAACTTTGCTATTGATCTATCCGTTTGTCAAGACCATTTAGAAGAAAAAAATCAAATAAAGGAAAAAAATCTAAAAGTAAAAATCCAAAATATTTCTTTTTATACAAAATTATTATAATCTATCTAGACAAACATTCATAATAGATAACTGAGGACGTTATGGCTTAGGTAAAAAAATTTAGAAACTATGAAACAGAGGGTATCAACACTGGGTACACTCGGTCTACCCCCACTATGAGGGATAGAGCGTGAAAGAGATTTTTTTGAAATAATTGTCAATTAAAATTTCTTAAAATGAAATTAAAGTGATTATAACTTAAAACCATACCATTACTTAAACAATCAAAGTTATAGTTTGTTCACGTCGGGGTAAGTCGATAATGATAACCGACTTCATAAGTTACATGACAAGCAAAGTTTTGATTGGGGCCATTGACATGCCTCACCGAAAGAGATAGTTGGGAATTAAAATTCCTTTGAAGGTTTATTTAAATATTTATGTTTAAATATTTATCTATTTTATAAAATTGCGGCTTTGTGTTACTTAAGATTCAAAGTCTTAAAATCGGTTGGAAAATAAAGAATGGAGTGCCCCGACTCTAAGTAATATTCTCCATAAAAAGTTAAACCGAGAACTAAAAAACATTTTTTTAACTGGGATTTTAAAAAAAAACTCTAAAATACAAATTGATTTCAACACTACTTAAAAATATAAGGCTACAAACATACCAGACTGAATAAGAGTATCAATACTGAAAAGCTCCTCAAACTTTACTCAATTTGCCCCAAATCGAATGACATGGTAATCACAGTGTCCACTCTCCCTACTTCGCAATGAGGGCTGTTAATCTAAAATCCTGTTCCATTGCTTATTGGTTCAATCAATGCTGTGCATTCACTGGAAATATCTCAAAAATTGGGAGAAAATGAATGCTTTTCACATATGTATATGGGAAAAGAACGACTATCTGCCAGAATAATTAGGAGGATGTATCTTAATTATTTTAAAGAAAAAATATATATGAACATATTATATGTAACTCAAAATTCTTGATAATGTATGCGAAAATCTACCAATCAATTTGTATATACCCTTTTTTAATACATTTTTAAAGTATTATTCCACACTTAGGAAGAAAAATATTTTTTTTAGAATATGCTTTTTCTAAAAAAAGTATAGTCTTTTTTTAATATGAAAAATCCTTCGAATTCTATTTAACTAGTTGATTTATGATTTACTTTCTGTTTATTTTCTTCTAACAGATTATACTACAAGATGCCTAGCCTGAACCAGACTAATGTAACGAAGATATCCACTTCAGTGTCTGGTCACACACTTGAGAAGTTGACACCTAACACACAATATGTAGCGTGGGTCAAAGCTCATACTGATGCTGGAGACTCTTTACCTTCGGAGACCCTACTGGCATGGACTGATCCAGCTTATCCAGCTTTTGTGGAGGTAAATCAGAATTTTATACTCAAAACATTAATAAATGAAGAGTTTATTTGATTGAACCCGCTAATCTCTGGAACTTTCACCGCTATATTTATCCCGCTATGTGCGGGATACGCAGCGTGAACCTGATTTAATTCTCTAAGCGAAATCTACAGTACGCAGGAGATACGTGAAAATAAAGTAATAGAATAATATATTTACACGTCTCAGACGGTCAACTCCCTCACAATGTCGGAGAAAGCTTAAGGCCAAATCCCTATTTATCTGATATACGTAAATTGTCTATTCTACAAATAGAAAAATAGATATATAATTTATTAAAAGATATGAAACATTCATGCAGTTCGAAGCTTTTCGTCTATAGATTTTTTGAATAGTATACATTTATTTTGTGTGTGAAAATGACCAGTTGCGGGTTCGACCCAAGTCGGAGGAATGAAATATTTCCTTTTAAAAAAGAAATACTGACCTCTTTAGTAATGAACGCGTACAATACACAATTATCCCACAACGTCTATAGAAACATTGACATAATATATATATAGATAATGAACAAATGAATGAGAGACCTTAATATTGCGTAGGACAAGCGCCTAATTAGAACAAAGCCTGTTTGTGACAAACGGTAAATAGATTGGAATAAGTTGATGTACCCATTCATAAATAATATAGGTTAATTTTAGAATTATTTATCTAATTTATGATTATAATTAAATTTCTATATTTGTATGAAAAATTAAATATACTGGATATCTGGCTGTCTTTCGTGGTTCCACCAACCAACCTCTGTCGGGTCAGTTAAGCACTGACCCGACAGAGGTTGGTTCAATTTCCACTCGAAAAAAATAACAAAAAGTGCGGTGTTGAGTTCTAATATGCAACAATCAATGTCTTGAAAATTTCAAAAAAAGGAATTCGAAATGAATTCTCTCTAAGTTTAACACTAGTTTCCTTCTGCCTACGGTGCTATTCGAGAAAAAAACTTACACCATAAATACATATTCATAGTCAAATACATTTCAGAAAATTAGCTTAAATATTTTAAATATTTACCATAGATAAACTAACTTACATAATATATTCTATTATATACATATACATAAATATATATAACGTTTACTATTTTTCCAATAGCCACCAACAATAAACCCTGTAAACTTGGTCGTGGAAGGATCAAGTATGACGATACTGTGCATCGCAATGGGAACACCGACGCCGACCATCTCTCTATACATATCTGGTAAGAATATTTTAATGTACTGAAAATAATAATGTCTTTATGCGCATCGTGGTATAATGGGAAAAAACATCATTCGGAAAAATAAATTGTTTTATGGTGTCATGGCGCAGGGGCACAAGCGTCCGACGGTTGTGGATTTGATTCCAACTTGGGAGAATGAAATATTTAATATTTTCATTTCCTTGCGCTGGTAAACGGTAAAGCGCATTGTTGAGTTCCACCAACACACAATGCCCCCAGAATTCGGCGGAAAGTAGGAAACGGAGTGTCTTGACACTAGGTTCCTCCTGCTATGTGCTGATGTGTTATGATACAGTATGATACTAAAAACACTGAGTACTTCACAGACAATACACATGAAATTCCTGGATATACAGAGAAATTAGGGAATACAATACAATGGAACACTAAGGAATAACAGAAGGAGAAAAAAGTTGCAAGTGACGCGTTACGTCTAGTTCAATATAATTTATAATAGAAAATTTTGTATTAAATTAACAATTTACAAAACAAACCCAAAAAAAAAAAACACCGCCAACAAAAATAAAAGTTGACAAACAAGTAGGCCTCACGTCGGCCTCCAAAGCACTTTATCACTCCGCCCTAATAAAATCAACAGTCAATTGGCTGTCAGCATTATAATTGACACTTGAATATCGTTGATCGATTACATGACATTTTGAACACAAGTGCATGGAGGTTTGTCTGGGATGATGAGGTTTGAATTAAATATTTATATCTACATATGTTTAAAAGATAAGGCTATTTGACAATGAACACGACGGATGTGGGTTCGATTGCCGGGGAATGAATTAATTTTATTTCCCAGCTGTGATAACAAGAAAAATTACTGCGTTTAGTTCCTCCGCTCAGCCACGCAATATTTCGAAAATTGGGTAGAAAATATAGAATGTAGTGTCTCGACACTATGCTTCCTCTGTTTACTTTGCGAACGAAACGAACGAACGAAAATATGCTGTCGATACTTTAGTAAACTTCAAAACAGTGTTTAAAATTTAATTAACTTCTACTTAATTTACTTTTGAGACCATTTGTTCTGAGAAGAGACGAAGAGAAACTGCTCCTTTAAACATAATTTTACAGTCAGCCACCAATCTAAACATAATAATTTGCATGAATAAAATTTTAATCCAAACCAATCCTGGTATTCTATGGAGGATATCCACTCTTCAACCTATCCCGATACCTAAACTCAATACCGAAAACTAACCCAAACCCAAATTGATACAAAATGTATTTGCAATACAAATTTGATTTTGGGGCTACCATTTACTATTCATAGGCTATTAATCCAATAGTGATTGTTCCCCCCAGCGACTTACCCCAGACACCTAAGTGTGCTAAGTTTGTAGGGTATATAACCTTAGTGATAAATAATCTTACCCTGTCAAAATAATGTTATGTTAATTCAAAATTTGTATATATGAGGCCAGTCGTGGAGCTTAGGCACAGGAGTGTATCTGTAAGTGCGACAGGTTGTGAGTTCGAGTCCTACTTGGGGGAAGATAAGGATATGTTTAATATTTTCATTTTCCGTCCAATCAATAAGCAATGCCTCAAAAATTCGGCAGGAACTGAGGAACGAAGAATCACTTTCCCTCTGCTTATCCTGCTGTGTGCAAGATAAAACTTGAATGTATATAAAAATTGTGCCACTGCTGCGCCTCGACGGCCATAACAGCTTACTTTTTTGCTTCTAAAAATTGTATAGAAATGTATAAGCAAACAAAACAACGAGAATTCTATAAGAAAAATAGTTGAAGTATAAATATATTCCATAAATAAATCAAAACAGATGTTGCGTATACATGGAGAACGTCACTAGAATGGACCTACCAGGTGATGTAAATGGAAAAAAATACTCTACATTGAATATTTTAACATAAATCGATATCTATACATGGCACATGTGGCCTAAACTGTAGTAAACACGTTCATATTTTTTGCTTGTGTTGGATGGATGGATGGATGAATAAAATCTTGAAAAGTTGAGGCTAGTTGTCGCGCACGCGCACTGCGATAGGTTGGGGGTTCGATTTCCAATCGCGGAAATCAAATATTAAATAAGTAAATTTTCCGAAATGCCTCTACAATTCGACACGACTGTAAATACAAAAGCTTATCGGTTCTATCCCACAAGACAAATTATGCCATTGATTGCTCCCATATAAGTCGTAATGAGTCGAATTCGATCGAACTACATAGTTCTTAGCACTATATACTCCCTTCCCTATACGTGAAATAAAGCGTGACAATAAGAAAATATTATAACTAATATATGTATATGTTTTAGGTCGCCTCGTGCGTCAAGAAGTGACGCGACACATGGTCACGGTAGTCCACAACGTGACAAGGGACATGGACCTGATATCCTGCTACGCGGACAATGGCTACGGAACACCTATGCAAGCTTCTAGAAAAATAAATATTTCACGTAAGTTTATTTATAATATTCAAATTACTATTATTTCATTAAAATAAATATTTTTTAGAAATTTCATAAATTTAAAGTAACTCTCAAATAGAACAACGTAATTTAGGTTTTCTAATTTAACAAAGTCTACGTAGACAGAATTGTAGGCGATGACTAATATTGCAATATTTTTTTAAATATAATTTTAGTAGAACAATTAATATTAACTATTAAAGACCTACTTTAAAAAACAAGTCAAGTACGAGAAATATTAAAGAGATGCGTGAAAACACTGAGCTACGACTTAAATATTTAGTACTAAAGTACTCCATCAGACGTGAATTATTCAGATGTGAAATGGAAGTCCCTTCTCATTGTTTTCGTTTACGTAAATTTACAATTGTCTAAGCAACACGTTGCCTTTTCACTTAAATTATAATTTTCCATTTATTCATTCCAACATCTCTCATTAAGAGGCCAGTGGCACAAACGCGACTGGGTGTGGGTTCAATACCCATTTGAGGAAATGAAATATTTATTTAAATGCATATTTTCATTTCTTCGCTTTGGTGTGGAGGCAAGGACGGCGTTGACTTCTGCCACTCAACTCACAATGCCTCCAGGATTCGGCGGAAAGTGGGGAACGAAAGTTCTTAACACCAGGTCTCTTCTGCCTACCCTACTGTGTGCGGGATACATCGTGAAGTTGATTTATTTTTTATTTATATCTCATTAAATTACCTACAAAATGCTCTCGACGTTATATAAAGAGTACGTATACTTGTTGAGCCCATTTTATAAATAATGATTTTTCAACAATACGATAGCCGACTGTCGATGCTCTTTTCATTTTAATAGATCATAGGTTATGCGATATGAAATATAATACATATATATTTATAAAATTCTTTTATTATTGGATTGCTACCAAATAACGCACAGCCCGCGTAGATTAAAGTAGAGGTGAATATTGAAATTTAGTAAAAAAAGAACGCGAATTTCAGTTTTAGTAAAAATTCTGACCTGTTTATGATGTTCACTCACTAGTTATTTCTTATCTTATTTTTTTTTAAAGAATAACTTTCGCATTTCGAAATATAGCCAGAGGACGAAAATAATCAACAAAGTCCCAAAAAACAATTGAAACCGAACTTCAGTACCAGAAATTATTTGAGCTACCAATTTCCAACAGCGCCAAGACGATTCTGTCTTTTCATCGACCGTTCGAACAATCAAAGTTTCAATCAATAGTATAGACGTAGTCTGTGGCTCAGCAAACAATACTCTATTGTCTTTATAATGTAGAAATATTCATTCTTATGTTCATTTTTCTTCATTTGTTATAATTTCTATTTGTCTTTGTTAAAGATATTCTTTTTAGGACGGAACACAACGCCGTTTTCCGTAAATAGACAAAAAAAACATGAATGTTAATATGAATCTACTAATACGTTTTGCCAAAAATTAAGTACGAAAGTAAAAGCGTTAAAATGCGCATAAATTTTTATCAAAAAAAAACCTACAAAAAATCAATTCTTTAAACTTAAGTTCTCGTAGTGCATGTCACATATTCACACGCCGCGAAACTTCAATTTATCGGGCGAACTTTTGATATGAAACTCTCGTAGCAATATTTTGCTCCAAGAAATTTTCAAGTTAACGAATAAAATTTTTAATCACTTGACGATGGGATATATTTTGCCCGTAGAATAAATTGAGACCGTCGTAGCTCGTAGCACAATCGAACATAGTACATCGTAGCGGGATGGCTGCAAGTTCGATCCCCAATTGATACAATGAATTATTTTCATTTCCTCGCTCTAGGAACAAGATAAAACACGAAGTTGATACTAGAAGCTAAAAAAAAACGAAGCTAAAACAGACTTAAATATTTAGTTTTTATTATTATTTCTTAGATATACCAACAATTCAAGCGTCTGGCATCACAATGGCGGCAGCAGGTGATTCAGTCATCTTGGAGTGCAGAGTGGAAGCGCTGCCCAAACCTACCATCGCGTTCTGGAGAGATCCTAATGGAAGAACACCGGTTATAGATGGACCAAATTATACCATACAACTGCTTGCTGATCCTGAGGTATGACATAAAATTTTTAGTTGAATTTTAATTTTTGAGTTGTAATTTGTGATCTGACTGTAAACACGGTTTCAAGTGCGATCATCACTCAGGAGAGTGAATCATTTTCACTTTTCTGTTCTAACAGACAAAGTTGCCGTTGACCGTTGGCACTATTTAAGCAATGCCTCTAAAATTCAGCAGAGAATATGGAACGGAGTGTTTTAACACTACATTCCCTCTAACAACGTAAACAATGACAATGTAAACAATGATTTAACTGTATTCATTCGATTCTTTAAGTCTATTCCGCTAAAACACATTTATTATACAAGAATTTATGAAAACGTAAAATTGAAAATTATTTGTGTCGTAAATAGAAGCTTTGTTGCGTCCTCGGCATTCTATGCAGCGGCTACGTAGAGGGGAACTTTTCAACAAAACACTGAAATATATCTCATATTTTCTACTTCACCTGAAATAACAGTAAAGAAGCTCGCGGCATTCTTCTATTGAACGACGTACACTGCTGTGCCACATATTTGTAATACAACAAAATTTATAATATAATATCTCTCTGTACTCCGCAAATAGCAGCATAGGCATCCCTGCCTAGTGTTAAGGCACTACGTTCACTACTCACCGTCCAATTTTTGTTGTTGAGCAGCGTAACTCAACGCTGCGTTATATCTACTAGAGCGAAAAACAAAGTTAAATATAATCATTGTCCCGATCGGGAATCGACCTCATAGCTTTCAATACAAGCTGAAAACATGAGAACACTGAAGGATTACATTTCAATTACTGGTTCCAGCAATAATACGATTAATCATATCTCGGTCTCTGTAGACGGTGATTGTGGTCGGGAGTCATTAGCGAGGTAAATTGTGCCTCGAACGTTCGATAAATATTACTTGGAAATTTTTGTTTTATATTTTTATTTATTTTATTCAATCCAATATTTACTTATGTTTTGTATAAGTAAAGGAAAAATTTTAATTGATTATTTGTACTTGATGGTTATAATTATAATGGATAATTAGAACTTAATAGGTTGTTTTTTAATATCAGAAATGATTGCCATCTAATCTTTAATTCGTATTCTTATTTATTTTTAATGTACACGCGGAAAAGTCCACGGAAAAGTCCTAGTTCAAAATAAATTGATATTAAAGTAACGAATGGCCTTCATATATCACGCCTACATAAATATTGAGCTCGATATTTATTGAAGGATCCTGAAATTTTGAAATTTTTACACCTATAACATTATACATACTTGTAGTCCTGTAGCTAGACGTTTAGACGGCTGTCGATTAGTAAGTTATGGGTTCAATTCTTTGATATGGTGAAGGATTGTTATGACTTTCTTAAGGATCTTTGCTCAATGTGTGCTGCTCCTATGTCTCTTCTTTTTTTCTAATTTTATTTTTTTTAATAAATTTAAATATTTTATTTACACGTGTAACAAAATAACAAATTAAATTTATGATAAATAAAAACCAAGGTCGAGACCGAGCTCCAAGAATCATTGACTATTGTTGTTTCCACTCAAGACCGAGTGTGGTCTTCTCAGGTCAGGGTCTATTCTAATAAATGACTAATTGGCGTAGATTCATTTTACCTATACCTTTGTTCTGTTCTGTCTCTTGAAATTGAAGTTGATGCTGAAGTTGACTTGAAATATTGAAGTTAATTGTATACATTTTGTTTGGCTTTTGTCTTATATTAACTAGCTTTTGAATATAGCTAGGTTTTTCGACAAGGTCGTATTTGGCTGTTAAGGTCATAATGGCACAGTCTTCTGTCTGTAAGCTGCTGTGGGATTGTTCGCGTTCGAGAGTTTTTTTTTTCACAATTCAGTTCAGTTCTTAGTTTATGGCGTTTCGAGCTTGCCATTCTTTTCTCGACTCTAATAAACAAAATGTGATGTTTATTTCCACCACTCAACACGGAATGTTTCGAAAATTTGGCGGAGCAGAGTGTCTTTACACTATTGCCTCTGCCTATCCTAGTTAGCATAAAAAGTGTGAAACTGATAAAATAATCCAAATCTCCCCCCAGTAGGATTTGAAACCATTACTAACCTGTTTATTTAAGCACGCCTAAGCTTCCAAGACGCCGTCAATCAAAACTTAACCTGTCATATAAACTTACGAAGCTTATCGTTATCGACTTACCGCCATATTAGCGAACTTTAACTTTGATTGATTAAGTAACATGGCGCTCGTCTCTCATTTAATTAGTTAACTATTTGTTATTAGTTAATAATTTGTTGATAATATTAATTTTGTGGATTATATTATGTATATATAAATATTATTTAAGGCTGTCGTGACGCAGCCGTTGTAGGTTTGATTCCGACTCGAGGGAATGAAATATTTAATATTTTCATTTTTTCGCTCTGGTTTAGCGTGGCGTTGAGTTTCGCCACTAAACTTAACAGGCATTTTCTTAAACGGTTGGTCGAAAAATAACTATCTAACTAAAACGTACTTAAATATGTTAACTCTAAATTCTCTCTACTTACACTTCTGTATGTGGGAATTAATTTCTGTAACAATCTTATTAATATCAAAACTTAATAAAACAAAATTGTAAAAGAAACAACTAAAACTAATCTAAAAATTCTATTTCTCCATCCAGGAACAAACCAAATACACAATGCGCCTCATAATAAAGAAGATCACGGAAGCCGACGAGGGGGATTACTTCTGTCATGCGGAGAACGCTTTCGGCAAGACACTGAGGCCGGTCTCTGTACGTTTGAGGTCGAATAGCCCTCACCACAACGTTACTGAATGCTGTACTCAGGTATGCTTCCTTTGCTTTGGACTAAGTTGATTAAAAGAATTTATTAGATTTGATAAGCAATTTCCATTATAAATTTAATAGTCATATAATACTTTTGTGGTCTTCGTGGCTTCGTAAAAATGTAACGCGATGGTTCAGCATTCGATTCCAGGGGATTGAATTATTATTTAATATTTTCATTTCTTCGCTGAAGTGCTAAGGAAATAGCGCGGCGTTATGTTCCGCCACTCGATAGGCAATTCCTCGAAAATTCAATGAACTGAATTTCAACAAGAACAATTTTACCAGTTATTGTTTGTTACCAACAATTTTACCAAACCGCTTTACCAGTAATGTAATCTGTGCTGCAGTGTCAATAAATTGTGAATCAATATCCTGTATCAGAAGCATCAGCATCACATCAAAAAAAAAGTATAATATACAAAAATCTAAATAGAAATATGAATTTCGGATATCCAAGTGCCTCCAGCTGTCTCCAATTCAATTTCGCAACAATCAAGCTACTGTATTAAAACTGGAAATAGTCTGGCTTCAGACTTTGACGACGTCGCTCAGAACTTTGTAACTTTAAAGTTATATTGCCAGGTGGCGATGCTAATATGCGATTACATATTTAGTTACTGAACTATCTTAGAATATTGCTTGACTTCTTCTTCTTCTTCTTCTTTTGGTATATTCCCATGTATTAGAAAACTAGCTTATACTTGCGGCTTCGCCTCCGTGGTCAAATAAATATACCTATGAGTGACGCAATGGTCTCATCTATGTGTCCTAGGTAACCCTGACAGATACAGTTTTGTTCTGCAGGTACAATTGCAATGTATTCCATTGCATTTTTTTTAGTTTTACGTTCCTTCCCGCACAAAGTTCATGTTAAGAAACTTCGTTCCCATTAAGACACTTCCGTACTCCACTTTCCGCGCAATTTCTTAAAGTATTGCGTGTTGAGTGGTGGATTTCAACGCCAAAAAGATAATTTTAGACTAGGTTAGACTATATTATACTACAATTTATATATTCTTTATGAATTACCCAATATAAATGTTGTTTTCTCAAAACAGATGAACGTATCGTCCGCTTGCATCGACGCCTGCAGCTTCCACTTGGACATGGACAACATCATGGATCGTCCGGAGTGTATGAATGATTTTGACAAGCTCATGAAATGTGCTGCCGATGGTTCAGGTATACTAATACATACAATAATCTTTTTAATAACTCTTGTAGTAGAAATATTAGAAAAAAATCTTCTTCTTCATTAAGACCTTTAAGGCCCTGAATTTTCTGAAGTAGCCAAGAATACACACTAAGAACTCAGTCGTGTCGCAACGTCCTAGCTTCTGAACCGCGAACCGCGTTCTGGGTTCGGCAAACGAAGTAATTAATTATGTTTATGTCCTCGCTCCACTTAAAACTCAATATTTTAAAAATTGGGCGGAACGTTGAGAAAGGTGTTACACCACTAGATTCCATTTGCCTACCCTCATATATGTGGAATCATCGTGAAACTCGGACCTCAACTTAAAATATAATAGAGAATATTTAGGCATATGCTTATATAATAAATACTTACCTTACTAACCTAAAATCCCTTAGTCATGTTAGCTAGCCAACCTAATTCCTAAAACAATTTATACAAAACTAAAGCAAACAAAAGAACCTATTACACTCCGTATAAATTAAACTCACAAAGGGCTCATATACAAATAGTCCTCTTCAAGCTAAATCTTGTGCACACATTCCATTTACATAGGAGTATCTATTATAGTGAACTATTTAATGAAGATGGAAATATTTTAAATTAATTTTAGTTAAAATAGCCAATGTTTTCCCGAGTTGCTGATATATATTGTTATTCAATTGTCACTTGGGAAGCTACTGATTGTTATATTTTCACGCTCTATCCCGCGCAAGGCAGGGTAGACAGAGTGAACCAGGGAACCTAGTGTTAAGATTCTTCGTTCTAATTAAAATATTTCCGTTCCACATTTTCAATCCCGTGTATTCCTTCCGCCTTTCCTCCTTCCGCCTAACATGCTAAAGTTAGTAAGCATACGGTAAGGGCTGCTTTTGCGAAAGAATTTTATAGAACAGTAGCGCGTATAAAGATACGTCGTAGTTTTTAATAACAAAAACACGTAATTTAAAACTTACTGTTAATATGTAAAATTAATAAAGTGTTTATATTTTTTAAGATTATCTTAAAAAATATCTAATCACTTTTAAGCAGGTTTGTTTTTGAAAATAAATAATCCTCAGATCATCGAAGCTGCTGTGCATCTTGGGGTGTTCCTCGTAACTGCCTCGAACTTTGCCGCGGAGGCCCCGTCTCCAGGACTTGTGCACTACAACATGCAAGACGTGCCCTGGCCTGTTTTAGAGATTCTGGAGCCAGGATGCCTGGACCACCCAGAAACTTGAGGGCTCACGCAGCACCTACTCCACATGCTGTTTTGTTGAGGTAAAGATTTGATATAATATACTAAACCAATTATGATTTTTGTTTTATATTTACGTATATGTGTTTTACGTAATATTACTTTTATTTATACTACAGTTGGGAGCCACCGCGCAAGAACCCCGATACTGTATACTTATACAGAGTGTTCTGGCGCGCTTACGGTGCGAAGGTTCCAGAGAAATTGGACACTAGCGAAACAAGCGTTGTTCTAACTGGACTACAGGATGATGTCAGATATGAATGTGTCGTTAAGTCTGCTAATGATGTCGGTATGTAAAATACAATTATTATTTATATATTCGATATATTTGAAAATTTAAATGAATAATGTGTATCACTCGTTTCTCTTTCAAATAATACTCTCGAAATGATTCTCTTTCCATAGGCACATCTTCCCTAAGCCAGCCAATAATGTTCACGACAGCCGGTCAAGAGACTGGCGCCGCGGCTGCTCCTGTATCGACTTCGGGAACAGCTTCAGCAGTTGGAGTTGCCGTGGCCTGTATATTAGTGGCCGCTATTCTGTTAGCTGCCGGATTTTATTATAGACATAGAAAGGTATGTATAATTATTCATAATTTGAAATTCGTGTTATTTATAAAAATAGACCAAAATGTTAAGGTGGATTTCTCTCTACGAATAATAATGCCTAAAGCTAAGCAAAAACCTAATTTGGATAATTTATATAGAATTTTTATAAAGATATTTTTATTAATGTTTTAATTTTGTTCTTTCAGAATCTTAGACTTAAGGCACAAGGAGGTGTCGCCTTTGAAAACCCAAGCTACCTCCGGGAATCAAATCCTGACAACGCTGTTAATGTAAGCTATTTAAATTTATATTTTTTTTTCCAAACTAAAATACCAATTCATATATTAATAAATAGAAGTATTTCTTTAAGAGATGTGCATAAATTGGGTTTTATACTTTAGGTTGACACAATTATCCCTATAAGCAAATGATCCAACATATAAACTAATAATAATACTAAAAAATATATATTTTCCAGGGCACAGTACCAAACGGTACTTCTGGAGAAAACGGCCTAGCCAACGGCATATCAAACAGCGCAGCCTGGAGGCAAGAGACCCAGAACCCAACAACCACTGGGCCCAGGGAGGTGGATCCCACATTGTACGAGGAGCTGAAGCTCGGTCACGATGGGGCGGGCTTCAAGAGACTGAAACCATAGCCCGAGGTCCGCCGCTCGCCGCTCCGCTCGCCGCGACTGTCGGCGCGCGTGGCGCCGTACTGAGCGGCTTTACTCGCGTTGTCGGTCTTTCTACTGGTGTAGGGTTGTCGAAGCGTATTATATGATATATCGGTGTTTATAGTCTGTGGTATATGTTCTATCTGTAGTGGTATATATTTTAATCTATGATAATAATGAGAGCCAAGCTACAATTTAAATTTATATAATTAATAATTATCTTTGACCAAAGTTGTGGCTTAACTTTCTTTACCATCAAAATCTAAGTAAATGATATCTATGGCTATATCTATAGTCTAAAATATTTTTTATGTACGTATGTCAGTATTCGTAAGGTAAAGTTACCATGCTATTAAAATTAGTTATAATTTTCTGTGTAAAAAAAGTAATATATTTTTATACTTTTAGTACAGACAAATGTGATTATTTTATAAATAAGTTGTTTTCATGTCAAGTTTATGTTTTTTATCTTTTAGCTTATTAACAAAAACATATACCATTTATTTTTAATGACATTTTTTTCAATTTTTGTTAAAGCTTGTGAATATACGCTTCGAAAACTCAATATGTCAGTTAATATGACAACGTGATGTCCTCTAGTGTCCCCTCAACCGCTCTTTCGATGATAAATAATCGAAAAGTAATTATATCATAGTAACCAAATATTAATGTATGTAGGTTTTATGGGTGCGGGATATGAGCAATACCTTAATTCATACTCAATAATGATAATTAACATTTAGCTGGTATTAAATTTATTTGTTTTACTCGCTGTCTATCTGTGTGAGAAAATAAATTAATATAACTTTTTTATTTATGAATCGATGTGCATAAAAGTAACACTAAATGTTCAGGGAAATTTACGAAAATATAATAGTGAAAATTTTATTTACATTTACAAACAAACAGACAAAATTTAAAATAAAATGTTTTAATCCTTTTACTTTTATAAATTCTAATTATATATTTTCTCAATGAAACAGCGACAAGTTACATTTTTACTACATGTAACTGTATCAGTCGTTAATGCCAGTTAAATGCTAATCAATAACTCTGAGTGTGACTTTTGGACAATGTGAGACCAACATAGCACGAGCGGAGCTTAGATAAATATATTTTCAATACCACACTTAATGTGATTTCAACCAAAAAAAAGAAAATTTCATGTAAATAACGTATTCTACGTGAATTTTCTTAAGCGCCATAATAATAAAAAATATCAAGGATTTTTTATGAATTATGGCTCTTAAAAAAATATGTTTTAGTGTTTAGAGTTTTGACGTTTAGGTGGTTCTATAAAAATGTGCCTTCGATCAATTTATAATGGTAGTATAGTAACTTTTGGCCTCTAATGTACATAAGTATGTAAATACATTCCAATAAATGTAATAATAAGGAAAAAATGCCTCCAAAAAAACAACTTATAGCGACATCAACGCTAAAATGGGGATTTATATTTAATTGTAATTCATTAATACAATTATTGTAAAACGTTTTCCTTTTTGTTTGTGAAATTATTAGAGAAACTCTTAATTTGAGTGTAAATATAGAAAATAATATGTTTTTGACAGAAAGTGTAGAAAACATTTTTTTTACGAAGCGCTATGTATAATACAAAACAAAATATTTGAAATAAAGTCTCTCCAAATGGATGTTTAAATGTGGGTTCTTATATAAGAACAAAATCTATTTTCTAGTGTTAAAAATAAAAAATTCATTGATTACAAAAAAAAACTGTTGTAAACATAATACATTAATAATAATAATTATAATTTTAAGTTGATTTTTTTAAATTATTGATTCATTTTTTTTCAGTTCACACATCAACTAAACTAAACCGTACATTGCGTTATATAAATTTGCTCAGACGCCATTGTGATGAATAGGTTTCTTTAGATCTTCCTAAACTAAAAAAAAATAGATAAAAAGACGAATGTGATTAGATTTGTAAATAATATTAATAAAAAAATATTTAAGATATATGCGTTTTATTTTGACAAAGACGTCCTTATGTATTATAAGAATCTATTGCCCTATTTCGAACATTGTGTTAAATAAAGAACCCTACGGAACTCTGACTTAAAATCAAATGAACATAACATAAAAATAGCATTAGCCAAAAATATATAATAAAAAATAAATAAATAATGTAATATATTTTTAAGTTCATAAAAACAAAAATACTATCTGTCTGTATGTCAACGAACTGAATGTCTTAACACTAGGTTCCCTCTGCCTACCCTGCTGTGTGTGGGATACAGCAAGAAGCCGATTATTTTTATCGTTAACCTTTAGTATCCCTGTCTTCTAGTATAGATAAATCTTATACTTTTAACATATTTCAATAACTAACTAATTTAGAAGTTATTTTATAAATTGTTGCAATTATCAGATAATTGCAAGCAAAGTCGTTAGTAACGAAATCGAGTGCAAGTAAACATTATACAAAATAATAACTGATAAGTACTTAGGTACTCTTTCCATTACCAATCACAGAATACACGCACAATCCAAACAAATAAAGTTATTCTTAAATCCAAAAGAATAATTCGCCGTAAATTCTTATAGCATGGTAATTTGTACACAAAGTGCTACCCTCATCAAAAACAGCTACCTACAGAAATTTCAAAGATGTTTGAAAATTATACAAAGTACGCAGCGATTACCTAAATTTCGAAACGACTCGCCTCCATTTTATACTGGACCCAACTAATTATGGAATTTGAGAAAACTTCGCCTCTCAAAGTACTGAAAGAGTATTATAATAATGTCGTTAGAAAACAAAAGTTTGGGAAAGCGTTATACGTAATGTTTGACGGAATGCTATTCTTTTGCGTCATTGATTTTATTTTTTTCTTTAATTATTTGATCACCGCTTCACCCTGGAACGCAGAAGTCTCTAGTTGGTACTCGTTACCTGGTGAGTTGAGTGGGTCAGCATCTCTTACAAGAGCAAGGAAATGAGGGAATTCGTTTTTCACTGTACCTCTTAACCGATTCGCTTGAGTCAACTTATTATATATGATTCTTATTTTTATAAAATTAGATAGACAAAATGAATATATATTTTATTAATTATTAATAATAAATGCCTCGAGAATTCGGCAGAAAATTCCCAGATTCCCTCTGGCTAATCTGCCTCTGCTCGTTAGGTTAACGTAAGTGGCAATTAAGTAATCCCTCCAATCTTGTATACTAATTTGGCAAATACAGTACGGATTAATGGATGAATATTTCAATTTTCAATCCAAACTCTATAAAACCCATTGAAAACTATTCAAATCGGACACGTGCACACAATTATAGGCGTGTAAACACTCGACAATGATCGGAAGATTCTGTTTATTTTGTATGTCTGTATGTAGGTATAACTACGTACGTAGGTACTTATAAAAAATATTTATGGAGAAATTGATTTAATCATAAAATCTGTTTATTTTTAATTTTCGTTCTTCAATTTCCACCAAATTATGAAGGCATTGCGTGTTGAATAGCGAAAGTAAACGCCGCGGCTTGCCAGTGCGAAGAAATTAAAATATTAAATATTTCATTTATGTCAAGTGGGTATTAGGAATCTTTGGTTCTTAAATATGTTTTTATTAATATAATAACATAAAGTGAATATTGGATCGTTATGGTATAGGAGCAAAAGTGTACGATTGTAAACACAACGGCTGTGGGTGCGAGTCTCATTTGGGGAATATATATTTTTTCCATTTCATCGTACCGGTAATGAGTTAAGCTCCGCCACTCAAGACGCATTGCTTCGAGAATTCGGTGGTAAGTGGGAAACGAAAGTATCCTAATGGAAACCCAGGTTCCTTATGTCTAATTTGCCATGTGCAGAATAGATCGTAGTTAAAAAAATGTATATACCTACTCCGTATAATATACGTATTATTAATAAAAGATGAACTCCCAACTTCTGAGTAACAGCAAATATGATCTAAAACATACTCGTACGATCGAAAGAGTACTATTGGATCGTTCAAACACTGTTTCAAGTTTCATGCAAATATATACAGAACTACTAAAGCTTTACTTTTACCTTCTGCAAATCTAAAACAACAAGGGAATATCCGATTGAATGTTTTTATTTTTCGATATTTGTTACGCAATTGCTCCGAAAATTATGATTTTTTTTTTCGTAAGCGTCACACTATATCATATAAGGAGATAGAACGTAACGCTATAATCATTCATTTTAGGACCATTTTATTTATTTATTATGAAGAATTTAATATTTATTTCAGCAATTTAATATGAATAAAATTCCTTAACATATCTTAATTAAAATGTTTTTATAAGATGAAAATGTCTTAGAAAACTTGTGCCATCCTGAAATATATTTCTATTTTTCATAAAATCAATAACACACTACAATAGCTTTAAAATTAAAACAAAAAGTCAAATAAATACCTTTGCAAAGTAAATTTACAAATGTTGTTAAATCCTGGTCCTATTTCTGTTGCTACCACTTGACTGAGATGAAAAACACGCGATCTTTGATAGTCAACGGACCGTTAAATGAGTAATTTACTTAAGCTTTTTTACAAAGCGGGCGCACTGAATTACGATATGGAAGCATTTTTCATATAATTTTAAGATTTATAATGAATTTATTATTGTTGAGCCCATAGTGGCCCAGTGGACAACTTTTAAATTAAAACGAGATGGTTAAAGGTACGTTCAGAAGAGTAAATTATTGTCTCGCTCTGGTCAGACAAGGTATATTCTCAAGCCTCAGTATATTATTTCTTAACATACTGCAGCGTTAAATTCCGCTACTCAACATGCAGTATCCTAATTTCGGACAAAAAGCGGAGAGAACTTAGGTTAGGCTCAGCCACACAGACAGCATGGCTTAACTCTGTACCCCGAATTCAGCAGAGTAGGAAGTGGGAACCTGGTGAGTAAAATAAACCAAAACTCGACGGCTTAGCATAGCATCTGGCATATAATGATTAAACTAAATAACACAATAACAAACTTAGCAATCGTATATCAGATTTAATTGTGACAAATCTTCATCTGGCGCTGGTCCAAATCTAGACTGAAGGCTATGATTAAACCACCATCAACAGTTAAGCATTTCTTGAGTTACAATCTGCCAAATAAACGCTTGGACGCGGTCCAACGTTTTCGAACGTGTTAAGTATCGTTTTCTATTGAACTTAAATCGTTGAACACGGTAGGTTTGGTAGTCTTTTGTTATTGGTATACCAAAAAAAAGTTGTAATGTTATAAATTTTTTAATTGTTTATAATATTTTACTAATAATTTAATATTTTTCATTATTTATATTGTAAGTTTTCAATTTGTGGCAAAGGGCCCAATAAGCATGGGAAAGCTGAATTGACTTCTAATGAATTATTTTTAATATTATAGTATTGTTTTTTTATCTGAAATAGCGATACACCATTTTTTTTGTCTCTAACCCTTTCATTAAGGGAGTTATAAACAACAACCCTTAACATTAAAATTTATTTTCGCGGTATCTATCAAAAATATCTTAATTAAATTTAAACTGAACTTGGCTATCTATAAGCTTATTATTACATATTGTTTTTAGAATTTTAAACATTATAAATTGTACAAATATTTAATTTCTTTGTTTAGTGATCGAACCCACGACCTCAATATGTCATCAATCTTATAATATTAAATGTAACAATTTAATTTTTGGTAATTCTAGCCTTCTAGAAACGTGTTTTAATAATACATGTGTTTCCACACTCGGGCTATAATTTAATATCGAATACAGCTAAAGATTACTTAAAGCGTCAATCAAGCACACCACCTCTGTTATTAGAACGTATAATAAATTCAACACGATCAAAAATTCATTATTAAAATTGGAAATTATTAATCAATTGTTTTTGAGAAAATTTTCTACTTATAGCGTTTCAGAAGTGTAGCTAATGTATTCGTTGTTATACAGTTCATGGTAATATAAGGCAAGTGATCGCCTTTTAAGTTTTGTGGTAAGAAAGACCGTAAAATGACATATTATGTTATTTAACTCTCGTGGAATTAGTATTTAAAAAAAATATATAATAAAAAAAGACAATTGCTGTGTCGTTCGAAATTCCGTCAGAAAAACTTTGTTAATTATTGAATTGTCCTTAAGTCAAAATTTGTTTTACATTTTACAGTTTTCCTCTCAAAATATTTTCTAAAACAACAAAAATGGACCAAATCCGTAAATTCGGCTTGGAATATTGCGACCTCCCGACCATGCTGTGGAACGTGTCCATCATGCTGAGGATCTTGACACTAAATATCGACAAACGGAACACTAAACGTAGGAATTTGTTGTTCTGTGTAAAGTTTTATTTATCTTTTTGTATCACTCATATAACAGGGTACGCAGAGGGAACCTAAGGCTAAAACAAACCTGTTCCCACTTTTTGCCCAATTTTTGAGACACTGCCTGTAGAGCAGTGGGAGTAACTCCGCGCTTAACAGCAGAAAATGAAAATAAAATCATTCCCCCGAATGGCAAGCGAGCCCACGACCATAACGTATACATTTAGGCGCTGAGCTACTGCGAACTACTTAAAACGAAATTTCATAGATTTTATTTATTGAGATTATTCATTATTTTTTTCAATTGTATTTTTTGAAACTTATCAAAATGGTGATATCACACAACTTATTTTATTTCAGGTATACCAACACTCTATTATATATTCACCGCAGTGGCTATAACGAGTTACATATACGTTTACAATATATCCGTGGTATGGTATTCGTTCTTCTACTGTCGGACCACACCTACCTGCTACAGACTCTCATCTATAATAGTTTTTTCTTTGGGCGTAGCGAGCTCGATCGGTGTATGCAAGCTGTTCTTTATGTATTTGTATGAGTAAGTTATTTTTATCTCTGTTAAGTCGCTATCTTGCAGCGTTGAGTTTAGCCAATCGAGATGCAATATTTCGAAGAATATTTCGCAAAGTAGAACCAAAAAGCGAGGTTTTGACAATTAGTTTTCTCTGCCTATAAACAAAATATAGTGTGAAGCTAAAAAACATAATTTTATATATTTTTTACTATATAACTTTAATACTTACTTATTTTAATATAATCTAAGCTGCTAATATTTTATCTTCCACAGAGATAAGATAAGAGACATAGCAGCTGAATGTCTATTATGTGATGCGAAAACAATTCCAGGCAGTCGTTTTGAAACTAACATTCTTAAAACTATGAGGTTTATTAAAAAGAGAGCCATGATCTTTTGGATTGTCATCATCTCTAATGGTGTAGTTTATTTTTTGAAACCTTTGTTAATTCCCGGTCGTCACTTTCCAGAGGATGATTTAATTGTTTTAGGTAAGTGTAGGACACAACCACGGCAGAGCTTTTCAATACTAAATTTATATTACACAGAATAAATTTAATATTTGTAATAATATATAACGAAATTTTGCAATAAATTCATTCATTTCATTCACTCAAAATAAAAAATCAATATTTCATCAATTTTTATCTAATTTTTACAGGCTTAGATCCCGTCCTTGAAAGTCCTAATTACGAAATAGCATTTGCATTGACCACCGCCGGTATATTCGTCACCGTTTACTTACCGTCCAACATTACTGGTTTTCTAATAATAGTCACAGGATACATCGAAGCCCAAATTCTCGCTTTGAGTGAAGAAATAATACAATTATGGGTAGATGCAGAAAATAATTATATTAATACTGTACCAGTTCACAATGAAGAATTACCACGTCAAGAAAAAAATAAGGAAAAAGCTATAAATGAATTTATAAATAATCGTTTGAAAGACATTGTTAAAATACATATAATAAATATAAATATTTTTCATCAGGTAGAAGATGTATTTCGTGGGGCTATAGCTATAGAATTTACGTTACTCATGATAAGTTTAACAGCTGTTCTTCTCGGTGGTTTAGAAAACACTTACATGCAAATACCGTTTGGCTTAATGCAAGTCGCGGTAGATTGTTTTACAGGTCAAAGAGTAATAGACGCGTGTGTTACATTTGAAAGAGCTATATATTCATGCCAATGGGAAAATTTTGATGTTAAAAATATGAAAATTGTCCTTTTGTTACTACAAAATTCTATGAAAACGCTTAAGTTATCAGCTGGTGGATTATCAACACTGAGCTTCCCTTGCTTCATGTCTGTGCTTAAGTCTATTTATTCTGCTTTCACTACTCTTCATTCGACGTTATAAAATTGTTGTTGATACTTGCTGAGTTTATTTATTTATAAGAGCATCGTTGCACTATAGCATAGCAAGTATTTGTTAGTTGATAGTTGTACCTAATGGTAGTTGTTGATGCCATACCCTTTTGGGGGAAGTAGTTATTTTCATTTTCCCGATTTGATTTTTGTTTTCTGTATGAATTCAGGGGTTTTTTTTGGACATAACATGTTTATTTTGAAACAAATTTAACAAAAATGGTATACAATCAGATCTCAATAATTTTCGACCTTTATCTATACCCCTATTTAGGACTTTTATTAAAAGATAATCAATATTACTGCATTTTCATTTATATATAGACACATAAATAAATATTTACATTTAACTTTAAAACAATTTTCTATATACATACAAATATCAAGCAATTAGAATACATTAACACCTTATGTCCAATACATTTATTATTTATGATACAAACCATTAAAACTACGTACAAGGGAGCTCACTTAGTAATTACTTTATTGTTCTATTTCTAGAAACTAGATACTTGTATTATTATAGAGAAGTAAGTTAATTATTTGAATATTCAACTAAAATTATTAAATGAAAATTGCAACAGTAAAAGTTTTTTATTATAACAACTCATATACCTGCTTGTAATAAATTATTTGTTAACAGTATGGTGGAAAGATCTGTAACTAACCGGTTTATAAGAAGAGAAGTAATATACACTTTACATTAATGTACAACAAAAGTCGGATATTCTAAAAAAAATAATAAAGACATGAAAAGGAAAAGCGTTTTTTCATTATAAATTGGAATGATTTTAAACGCATACCTAGTTTTTTTAATATCGCCGAAATACCTCTTTAAATTAGAAAATGAAATTCTGCTTACTTATTTACTTTGTTATTAAAAGAATCCTCTACAAAAAGATTCGAAAACATTCTGCTATTTTTCATTTTCATGTAACTCTTTTTTTTTCAGATTTCTTTATCTAGATCCACACTAACTTTTTCTGCAGCTTCGCTCTTATAGTGGAGATAGGCGGAAAGCTGCAGGTAGGCCATTCACCAGAAGGAACGAAGAAGGAAGCACGTGGAAGGAAACCCCTACGAACCGAAACCGAACCGAAATTGTAATGGAGAGATAGTTAGTTACCTTATGAATTAATAAAATCTGAAGAACAGAGATTATTACCATTGCTACCTAGAAGTCCTTGTTACCTAGAAGATTATTTGAGTTATGCATTTACGATGCTTATAACTAAATAATACAAAAATGATAGGCTCAGTGCGGACCTATTAATTATTCTCATTTTCATAATTTAGTCACATGAATCGATATAAATAGAGGCTACGGTAATATTGACAGTCATCTTGTACAACACCAAAGTGCAGCCAGTGTCTCAGTGCAGTAGTTAAAAAAAAACTTATTAAAATTTAACCTATCATTTATTTAAAGGTAATTTTTTTCTTCAATCATTTTACTTTCTTTTCAAATGTTTCGAAACTTATTATATTTGAGTCGACTGTATTTACCATGACTACGACTATATGTACTAATTTTTGTCGTATATTGTTCATAATTTGCTTTTTTCCTTTACAGATAATGGATAAAATAAGAAAATTTGGACTAGGTTATTGTGATTTGCCAACGTTACTCTGGAATGTCTCCATCATGTTGAGACTGCTGACGCTCAACATAGACAAACGGAATACTAAACGTAAGATGATTGTTTAAGGTCATCGCGGGGTCAAGCAATGGGACAACGTTTGATTACAAAAGCGAGGCTTATGGGATCAAACGAGAAAAAATATTATATTTCAAATATATTCACATTTAGACGAGAAGCGCAGCGTTAAAACTCGCCGTTATTCAACTTGCAACGTCATCCTATGTATATATATATATATATATATATATATATATATATATATATATATATATATATATATACGTTTATAAACGTTATATACATAGGATATATATATATATATATATATATATATATATATATATACAGGATGGAAGAGGCAGCGCTTCTTTAATTGAAACTGCATATAGGGTAATATATTTCAAACCCGAAGCTAAAGAAATTAATCAAGATGCCTCAACAGTTTGGACGTAGGATTTTTTTTTCATTTCACGATTTTTCTCCATACCTGTATTTCGTGTGACGCACACATACACATACTACTACAAAAATACTACTACTAAGCGTTGCCAAACTTCTACTTTTCATTCGCCAAAACATAACCGAACGAGAAAGAACGATATCTCGCGTTAATTTTCACGCAATTATCTATTTATTATAAATCTAAATAACGTTCAAAACTCTTATTAAAATTGTTTAATAAAATCCTACTTTAAGTCAATTTATTATATCACCTTTATTATGAAATTATTTAGAAATAATGCATGGTTATTGAACCACTTACAATAGATAGGTACTTACATTTAACATTAGTGTTACATCGTCGTTGTCGCATTCTCCTTTTACTACCACTAATATTTACATCATAAGTAATATTAAAAACTCAACATTTGTTTGAAATGTCTTAAAAGAATATATGTTTTGATAGTACACTCAAATACTGACACAATAGTTTCACATTTGAGAAAAATACTCAGTAATCACATCATCACGATCACGAAACATTTAGCACGATTTTAGAAATTCGATTAATGATAAAATTAATATTAAACAATATCCAAATAATTTAAAACACTTAACAATTATTCAACGTATAAAGTCGAACAAAATTATGTAAATACAACAGAACTTAGCCATTCCGCGGCTAAGTTCTGTTCTTACACAGATAATTAAAAACATTGTAATAGTTGCCATTAACTAAAATACTTACGCATACACTATTAATTTTTTTATTAAGATTTTCATTATTATTTATATTTGTATAATTATTTTGATACCAAATCGTATAAAAATTAAATATTAAACGAGTTTTATAATGTTTCACGAGAGCCTACGAAAACTCAATACGAAATAAATTAATATTTAGTAATTATTTGTAAATAGTATTGATAATTTTATTAATTATTTTAATATCAAATCATGCGTAAAAAGTATAATTTACATTTATTATGAATTATAGTGTTATATTAAACAATCAATCAATATTAAAAATTAATTTTGTTATCTGCACAAAGACACACCGCTCACGCCGCACCGATTACCGGGGATTCCCATAGAATCGGTGCGGCGCGTACATTCTGCGCAATAGTAGTTGGGTCGGACTACAGCTGAATGCTATTTACTAAACCATATAAATACAACGGGTTATGGGCCCAGACCACGTCGTAATAATAATAAAAAAGATTGCATCAATCGTAGAAAATTAGAAATACTGGCGAGATTAAAACAGCGTTACTTCACGCGACGCTTCGGCGCTGGTATTGACATTTGGAGGTTAAGTTGCCGGGAAGGAATAAAAAAGAAAAACAAGCAAAAAAAACAATCACGATGGAAGGGAAACAGCACAGTAATAAAACTGGAAGGAGTAAAAAATTGGAATGCTTGGAAGTTCCAAACCATAATACTACTACGGGGGGAAATTGTGTCATCATCATCGTCTGCATTTATGGTAAAAAGAAATGCTACAATTAAAAGAAATATTAAATGTTTCAAGTGTAATAATATGGGTCATTGTCGAGCTGAATGTAATGTGGACAGAAAATGTAATATTTATTGTTAAAAAAAAGTGAGAAAAAATGATAATTGTAATAATTTTGTAAACATGTTAAAAATGAGTGTTAGTTTAAAAAGGGAAAATAAAAAATGTGTTTGTAGTGCAACAAAAGTAAAATTAAAAACTTTATAGAAATATTCAATAAAAGTTTGTGTAAAGTGTATTCCTAAGAGTTGCGTTAATTTAACATCACCTCGCCGCCGTTGCCTACATACCTACGCTAGTTGCTGCGACTCAATTTCTTGAATGAAGCGTTTGTGACGTTGCCGCTTTGACAGGTAAGTGTGTGCGTGTTTATATTATACTTTACAAATGGCGTTTTATTTTAAAACGATAATTTTATTATTTATTTTGTTTGAAAAAATAACTTTTTCATTTTTGGGAATTATTTTTTTTCTGAATTATATTAGGCTTTTATAGAGTAGTTAAAACTGTGGTTTCATTTAAAGTGGTGCTGTCAATTCCACCCTGTATATATATATATCTTATAAAAGAAAGTCGCTTTTCGTGTCTGTCTGTTGTTTCTAACTCTTCTTCTTCTAAACCACCCAACGGATTTTGATGCGGTCTTCACCATTAAGTCGAGTGTTTTTCGTAGAAGGTTCATATATAGTTTATTATTTGTACATTCTTATGTAAATTAACATAAATACGATAAATGTGTATAAAGTCCTACCCGTTGAGACACTTTCGCGCATGCGCTGCTCTAATGGTAAGTACTACATGAAAAAAATGTACTGGAGTATTGTTCCTCTTAATAAGATCTACAAAAAAGCCCGCGACAGCATATTTTTATATTTTAAGGATAACGTGTAGCGATCATATTTCTATCTAAAAATAGTAACTTCAATATATTTTTTATTGTGAGGGATATTTTTCCATAATGGTATTTATTCTTATCCTTTAAAATACTATTAATTTTCTACGTTAAACGAAGATAAAATTTGCTTTTTACAATATTTCGAAATTGCGAATAGTTTTACAGAAAAACGCATTTAATTGTTGACACATCAGCTGTATGTTACTCAAGTTTCACTTATCCCTTACTCTCAGCATATAAATAAGTACATTAGTTACGTTGGCCATTTAATGTAGACCAAAACTGTATTTTACTGTTTTTCATTTTAATAAGTACTTTAGAAGTTGTTACAATATTTAAAAAAATCCTTGCTGCGAAACGGCTCGCCACTCGCCATGCGTCCGACGTGCCCGGATCAGCCTGACTTAACAGTCAGGCAGATCCGGGTAACCCTGCTAAGGATCAAGTACTCATCACTACCAGAAGAAGACCGGACCGAAGCAAGCTCACCCGAACCCGAGGACCACACCAAGAAGCTCTCACCTTATTTATGACCAAATAAGGAGGAACTTCGCCCGCACTTGCCTGTGCGGAGGGGAACCCCTTCCCCTTGGACTCCCTGCCCGGACCGAGATGGGCAGAAGGGTTGTGAGGACAGTCAACTGCTGCCACCTCCCGTGCTCATAGGAATGAGCAGCCACCAGCCGCCGCGTGCGGGGACACAAGCGTCCCCTGCTGCGGCCGCAGCCACCGCCGCAACCAGCGGCACCCGGCCCCCGCGCTACACTGCGCTGTACGGCGTACCCGTGCAGGCAATGGACCATGGGACCACGTCGAGGGAGCCCTCTCTCTCCGCGGCGCAACCTGGCGCGCCGTGCCTCGCGGGATCGACGCCCGCACCAGCCGCCTCGCCTGCCCCAGGCCAGGCACCCAGGGCCGCACGCAGCGCCCACCGACACCAGGAGCCGAAGAAGCGCTCCCCCTCCGCGCCCCCCAGGGTGCTGGACGACGCCATGACCCCGCAGTCATCACTGAATAGGGACATGGTAGCTTTGGCAGAACTCAAGCGCAATGGTGCGCTGAGTCGGGAGCTGATGGAGCACATGGCCATGTTCCTAAACGACCGTGCTCAAGCGCTAGACCAGGCGCAGTCGCAGCCCATTTACCAGACCCCGGTGCGTCGTCAGCGCACCGAGGACTATGGAGATGCTGACACCGGAAAGCGCCACTGCCCGGTGACCATCCAGAGCGACCGACCAGACGGAAGAAGAAGAAAAAGAGATGAAGGGAAAGATATGCCTCTTTTGGACCCTCATCCTGCAGCTGCCACACCCGTGACCATGACAGCAGCCCCAACCTTTGCTGATGCCACTCGGAATTCAAATACCAACATACCAACGGTACCCAGCGCAACACCAGCAACTACGAAGCCGCCAAAAACGCCACGCTACCCGCCCCTAGTGGTAGAAGAGCTCCCGAATTGGACTCAACACTTTCGGGCGCTAAAGATGAAACTAGGACGTGCCCCGAACGCGCGCCCCTTTGGCAAGGGTGTTCGCTTCTCACCGGAATCCGTTGAAGAATACCGCGTAATCCAGCGGTATCTCTCCGACTTGGAGAAGTCGGAACAAATCTCGTGGTTTTCATACGCTCTACCGGCGGAAAAGAGTAGGAAGATTGCCATAAGAGGGCTGCCGGTCACGACGACTCCCGACGAGATAAGCGAAGCTCTCCGAGAACTCGGCTTCCAGGCCGAGTACGCCCGATTGATCAAGGCGAGGAAGGGCCGGCCTGGATGCATCTTCCACGTGACGCTCACTAACACCCCGAATCTGATACCCGGCATATACCAAATTACTGAACTACTGAACATGCCGGGTATCAAGGTAGAACCCTGGAGGAGTAAGCGGGGCCCGGCGCAGTGCCATCGCTGCCAGGCGTTTCGGCACTCTAGCCACGGGTGCCACCGACGCCTGGCCTGCGTGAGGTGTGGGGAGGAACACCTCGCGCGCGACTGCCCGCGCCCGCTCGAAGTACCAGCTACCTGTGCGAACTGTGGCGGCGCGCACCCGGCCAACCACACCGCCTGCCCACAGTTCAAACGCGAACTGCGCAACAAGAGGGCCAGCACTGTAGCCCTCTCCCAAGCCGACACAGCACGAAGGGCGAAGAAAGCCGCCGCCCCCAGAATGGACGACAACCAACCTCATGGCACCCGCTAACCCGCCCTCTAACAAAGGAGGAAGACGGCCAAAGAAAAGGGGAGGGAAGAGAACGAGGAGGCAACAGGAGCAGGCCGGTGCCTCGTCCACCAACCCCCCGCCTCCCACTACACGCACCCCCGCAGCCGCAGCCCCCGCTGCAGGCACCACCGCAGCCACAACAAGCACACTGCAGACGCAGGCCAAGGCGCAGCCTGCACTCATTGCCATCGACAGGGCTCTTGACACCCTCAAAAACGTTCTCCTCGCTCTGAGGGAAGGTCAAGACCCTGTCCAGTGTGTTATGGAAGGAATGAAGAACCTGCTTACCATTCACATCTAAACTGAGAATCATATACTGGAACGCCCGGGGGCTGCGAAGGAAGATGCCCGCCCTCCGCTATATCCTGCGCCAACACAACGTCGACGTCGCGCTGGTGAATGAAACCCACTTGCACCCGGCATTCTCCGCTAGCATCGCAGAATACCATGTCCTGCGGCTGGACGCCACCGGTGAGAACGCGTTCAGGGGCCTCCTCGTCGCGACCCGCAAGAATCTGGTTGTGCATCCGCTGCTCGGTTACGAAATCGACGGCCCTGACGAGCCCACACATTACTCCGACAACACCAGACACGACCCCACGACGATCGACTTGGTCGTGCACAGGGGGTTAGATGCAATAGACCTTGAAGTAATATCGGACGCCTTCGGATCCGATCACCAGCCTGTCCTTGTCTCACTTGAGGGCAGGCCGACCCTCGCCAGGGGCCCGCCGTCCGGTGGTCGGATCTGCTGGGAGCGCTTTGAGGGCGCGCTCCACTCCATGCAATCCCCATGCAACGAACCCCTCATCGACGCAGCAAGTATCGACCGCCTTGAAAGCGCCATAGTGGGCAACATTAAGGACGCCATCGACACTGCCACCACTCCACCTAGCCAGCGCGGACTCCCTCCCACACCCAGGTGGATAGAAGATCTCATCCAAAAGAAGAGAAGAACCCGCAAGTTGTGGCAGAAAAACAGGGACCCTGCCACAAAAATCAAACAGCCAAGAAAACTATGGTCTACTATTGATTACATTGCCCAATATAAACAAGAAAAAACCACAAACACCAATTTACTGGCAGTACGAACCACTCCACAAGAGTCAGTAAATCATGTGAACAAGTATTTTGTCAGTATTGGACAAAGCTTGGCAGAGGTCATCTATAGTTCAAAACAATTTCAAAACACATCCGTGATTTCACAGAGCCAATATTCCACCGTATCATCTTTTGTTCTGCTTGACACCGATCCCACAGAAGTGGACAGAATACTAATTGGTCTTGATTCAAACAGCGCCCCGGGTTGGGACGGTATTTCAACCAAATTTTTGAAGATGGCTAGAGCATTTATAGTCCCGTTGATCTGCTCGCTGGCTAATTTATGCTTTCAAAAGGGTATATTCCCTAAAGTACTTAAGCGGTCTATAGTGACTCCTGTGTTTAAGGGTGGGGATAAAACCGACGTTAATAACTATAGGCCTATATCAGTTCTGACTTCTATCTCTAAGATTGTGGAAAAACTCTTGAATAATCGACTGATGGGATACCTGAACAAGTTTAATATCTTATCCAGCTCACAATACGGTTTTAGGAAGGGGCTCTCTACACAAGATGCCATTTTAGCACTTACATCTCTTATTGTTCAAGAAGTAGATAAGAGTAACAAATGTCTCGCAGTCTTCCTAGACTTAAAAAAGGCTTTCGACACGGTCTCTGTAGTCACACTTGTACGCCGACTGGAGCAAATAGGTATAAGAGATAAAGCTCTTAGTCTATTCAAGAGCTATCTTGGGGATAGAAAGCAAATGGTCAGGATTGGAGAACACCTAAGTAGTGAAGAATGTGTCACTTACGGTATACCGCAAGGAAGCGTCCTCGGGCCAACGCTCTTTCTAATTTACATAAACGACCTATGTAAGCTTCAGGACATTGGAGGAAATATTTTTTCCTATGCTGATGACACTGCCATCGTGTTTACTGGCAAGTCTTGGCTAGACGTAAAAAATAAGGCAGAAACCGGTTTAGCAAAAATATCAAAGTGGTTGTGTGATAATTTATTAACATTAAACATACAAAAGACAAGCTATATATGCTTCACAAAGTATGCAAATACACAACCTACTCTTGATTTCTCCCTAAAGATTCATAATTGTCAACAAGACAACTCTACTCCTAACATTTGTCACTGTCCCACCTTGCAGAAAGTTATAAGCACAAAGTACCTTGGGATTATGTTGGACCAAAGGCTGTGTTGGACTGCTCACATTGAACTCCTGATGACTCGTATCAGAAAACTAATACGGGTCTTCAAATCACTCAGGCATGTGATGGATAAGGAATTATTGAAGAGAATTTACATTGCACTTGTGCAGACTGTTATTACTTACTGCATCCCGATCTGGGGTGGCTCTGCAAAGTCCCATTTCCTTAGTTTAGAAAGAGCCCAAAGAGCTCTCATTAAGGTGATGTACTTTAAGTCATACAGATTTCCAACAAGTGTCTTATATAAAATGAGCGGTATATTGTCTGTGCGAAAACTCTATATTCTAAACCTAATCTTAAAGTGTCATGGAACTATGTATTTTGATAAAAATAAATTAAGGAAACGACGAAATGATCGTGTTGCCCCAATATGTAAAGTACGCTCGAGTTTCGCAAAACGACAATATGGTTTCCAATCGGCTACTTTATACAATAAAATAAATCGCTTCCTTCGCATATATTCTATGAAAAACTATTCATGCAAGAAGATTTTGACTAATTGGCTAGATAAACTTTCTTATATAGAAACTGAAACATTACTTTCGTAATATTATTCCCTATTTTACACACAATGCACAGATAAATATAACCTATTAATATATAGAACAGGACATGTACGAAAAACCCTCTCATACCTCATGTTCGCACACACACACACACACTCACACTCACCCACACACACACACACACGTACACACTCACACACACGCACTCACACACACACACGTATACGGCCCCCTTATTTGTCTTCTGTTATATATTAACTATTCTCTAAGCTTAAATGTATCAAACGGAGAAGCGAGTCATTCCCAACACAAGTATCTTTGATTACTTACTGGGAAGTCTCAGCGACTCAACTTGTTAAGAAAACTATGAGAATAAAGCTATTTTTATTTTTATTTTTATTTTACAGGCTTATTGACCAAGTCAGAGTCGCCCTTGGCGGCCGAGAGGCCCACATATGGGAAGAGCGGATCTCCAAGGCATGTGAGGACTACCCCTCACTGAACAAGCTCAGCCGCCAAATAATGAAGAAGAAGCCTCCAGCCCGCCCACTACTCCATCAAGACGGCTCCCTGAGATACTCCTCAGAGGAGAGGGCCGACATGCTGGCGGATTATTTGGCGGCCCAATTCCAGCCGAATCCCAGTGAGTGCCCAGTCCTCCATGCCGAGGTCGAAGAGGAGGTGAAGACGCGCCTCTCCTCACTCAAGGCCCTCACTGCTCCTGATCCACCATTCTTCTCACCTTCGGCCGTGAAGAAGGCAATCCGGGGCCTCAAGCCCAGGAAGGCTCCCGGAACAGACGGAATCACAAACAGCGCCCTACGCCATCTCGACAACCGACTGACTGCAGCAACGGCCAGACTCTTCAGCGCCATTCTGCGCCTTGGTTACTTCCCCCGGGCGTGGAAGGAGGGTCTGGTCGTGATGATCCCGAAGCCAGGGAAGGACCATAGGAAACCGGAGGGCTACCGCCCCATCACGCTTCTGAACGCCATCGCCAAACTGTTCGAGAGGATGTTACTCCCACTCCTGCAGCCGCACCTGCAACCGCGGCCCCTTCCCCTAGTTGACCCCCCAGTTAACCCGATTCCCCCTTGGCTCCCAGGCCATCCCCCAATGACGCGGCTATCGTAATAGCCGCCGCGAGACACCGCAGAAGAAGGGCAACCGCCCTGTACTGTTTCCCGGCGCAAGCGCCGGACGAATGAAATCCACTACTACCGACGTGCCCGCTTGCCTTACACGCATCGGTGGTCCAGTGGTAGAATGCTCGCCTGCCACGCGGGCGGCCCGGGTTCGATTCCCGGTCCATGCATTCTATTTAATTTTCCTCACAGGCAGCCACGTCGTGCTTGCTTTTCATCAGGGACAGAATAACCCCTTCAGCATTAACCACAAGCTCGAAAAAAAAACCCGGCTGCCTCTATAGCAACGAAGATTTAGTTAGATGGGTTTGCACGTATTGGATAATTGGAGTTGAATGTATTATTTCAGCGCGATATATTTGGTTTCATATTTTTTGTAGTAGTTATTAGTAGGAAGGCTTTTGTTTATAATTTCTTCCGTTTAAAAATAGTCATTTAACTATCTAAAAATAGTAATTTAAATATATTTTAATAAGTATTTGAAAAGATTAGCAGCACAGATTTAAAATTACGGTACCTACTAAAAAATCCTTGCTGTGTAAAACAATTGGAAAATCCTTATTGAAACCACAAAAATGCGGGTTGCATTAGGGTTTAATTAATTTTCACATTATCTTAAGTGCTTTGCAAACATACATTACATGAATAATCCAGTAGTTAAAGCGGGCGAAGCCGCAAGAGGGTCGCTAGTAAAAGAATATAGTGGGGATTGGAATTTCTTAACACTTAATTTGTAAAACCTTACCCGCTCTATGCGGGCTACAGTGTGAAGGAACCTAGTGTTAAGAGACTCCCTTTCCCCTTTCCGTATCAATTTTCCTGACATTGAGCTCAAAGCCGCGCTTTGTTTCATACCAACGCGAGGTAATTAAAATAATTTATTCCCTCGAGTAAGAGTTGGAACCAGAACCGTCGTGATTACAACTGCTCAGTAAAAATAAGCTTCACGCTGTAATTCCACACACAGCAGCATAGGCAGAGGGAACCTAGTGTTAAGACACTCCGTTAGCAACACTCCGTCAGCTGCTTAATGTAAATGAATTGATTCCAATATTAATAACTACTTTTATTTAAGGTACACCGATACTGTTCTGTATAACTATAATAATAACTTGGAGCTACGTCTACGTGTACATTTTCTCCACGGTGTGGTACACCTTTGTCTACTGCCGTCGAACCGACAACAGACTATCTGCCATCATTAACTTCTCTGTTGGAGTTTCCAGTACTATAGCTTTTTGCAAGTTTATGTTTATGTATTTATTTGAGTGAGTTATTTTTTTTGTATTAAACTGTTAGTCTTGAACATGACATTACAAGAATAACATAAAATATTTAATTTTGGGCCTATCGGAATAAAGGTATGGTCGTGAGTTCAAGTGGCATTATTTGAGAGAAGGTTTTTAATTAAATGTAATTTATACTTTTATTAAATTAGCGAATTATTTTTACATTTTTAAATATAAATTATTATAAAAAAAAAAAAAAAAAAGATACATTTAAAAATATAAAAAAACCACTCTTCCGAGGGCGGGACAAGGGTCCAAGCCATCGGTGGCTAGGGCTCCAGAGAGAGGAACCTCCGCACAATACGTGCCGTCTCAAGTAATACTGCCTTCTGTATCCGGTTCTTGATCCAACAGCTAAGCGATAGCCTCTTAAGGTGTTGATCGAGGCTTTTCGCTATTAAACCGTTAACTGAAACCACTATCGGCACAATGATAGTCGCATTGACATCCTACATGGCGGTAATCTCATGGGCTAGGTCCAAATATTTAGATTGTTTGTCTTTTTCGGCCTTCACGAGATTTTCATCATGTGGGATAGTAACGTCAACAATCACCGCGCGGCGCGCCACTCGGTCTACTAGTACTATATCAGGTCTATTGGCAACAATATACCTGTCAGTAATAATAGACCGATCCCAGTAGAGCAAAGCACAGCTATTTTCAAGAACTGACATGGGATTGTACCTGTAGTAAGGCACCTCCAATTCTACAAGGCCATATTGAAGAGCAAGTTGCTGGTGTATTATCTTGGCTACTTGATTGTGTCTATGCAAATACTCACCATTAGCAAGATGAGAACAACCAGAGACAATATGTCTGAGGGACTCCCCAGGTCGATGACACGCCCGGCAGATGTCGATAGTGCCATCTTTCATAATATGTCTCTGGTAGTTCCGTGTCTTGATAACTTCGTCCATAATTGCACAGACAAAACCTTCAGTTTCTCCGAAAAGATCCCCGAACTGTAACCAAGATAATGATGAAGCAGTATCCACGTCCTGGCCCACTAGGGCTCTATGGAATCTACCATGCAGCTCCTTGCTCTTCCATACAGCCATGCGATCAGAAGTAGTAAATACTACAGGCCGACGCCAGTTCTCTTTGCCCAAGGAAAGAGGAGTAAGGCCTTTGTCAACTGTTACCACATCCTTGTGCATATCCACGTCAATCTTGAGAAAATATTCTCTAAGACTGCATACCTCGTGGTTATGGAGGTTCTTGACATTCAAAAAGCCACGACCTCCACACTTACGCGGGATATACAGTCTCATTACAGACGAACGCGGATGGTGCATTCGGTATGTCGTCAACAATTTACGTATTTGGCGATCTACGGAGTCTAACTCAGTCTGCGTCCATCTTACAATGCCAAAAGTATAGGCTAAAAGCGGCATAACCCAACCGTTGAAAGCACGCACCTTGTTGCCACCAGATAAAAGGCTGCCAAGCACTTTTTTCAGGCGACTAAAGAAACGCTCCTTCACCAATTGCTTTATGCTCCGCTCATCAATACCCAATGCTTCAAACTTTTTTATACTTTTGGTTATGTAAGATAAATGCACATCGTTGAGATCCATCACCCAGCAGGTCGTATACATAGACAAAAACTCTTTGACTCATGTCCATTCTATGAATCCTATTCATGTCTAACTTAAGCAAGTTCCAGCTATTTACGAGTATTTAGCAAATAGCCTAAATGCGCAAAATTCTGATTATGGTAATACTAGCGACCCTAGAAGTACACAATTACTTATTTACTGCTTTAATTTTAATTGTCATTTTAAATACTACAACCCACGTTAAAAACAAAATTCATAATTTCAGCCAATGCGATAAAGCAGTTATTTTACAGCAGTCTAGTTGAACAAAATACTTCTACTACCTCACTGTCCATGTTCGTCCATTTATGTATTTGAATATTTTGTATGTATTAAATTAATTGTTTCAGGGATAAAGTAAGAGAAATCATAGCAGGATACCTTGTATGTGATAGTTTAATAGTCCCTGGGAGTCAATTTGAGAAAAATATTTTAAAAACAATGAGATTTGTTAAGAAACGAGCTATGATTTTTTGGATAGTCATAATTTCTAACGGTGCTATATACATGCTAAAGCCACTTTTTACTCCTGGACGCCATTTTCCAGAAGATGATTTTATTCTTTATGGTAAGCTATTGTTATATATAAATTGCATTACCAAAGATAAAATAAAAAAATTGAAAATAGTGATCTTGAAGTATAGTCATTTTGTTTTTCTATCTTTTTAGGGTTAGATCCGATGTTTGAAAGCCCTAATTATGAAATTGCCATATTTTTATTTTCTGCCAGTATCGGCTTAACGGTTTTTCTGTCGTCTAACATTACTGCTTTTCTAATCATCATAACTGGCTACGTTGAAGCGCAATTACTCGCCTTAAGCCAAGAAATCTTACAAATTTGGGACGATACCAAAGAAAATTCTACTAATGTCGAAACTTTTGAAGATCTTAAACAACTAGAAGGCCAAAATGAAGAAAACGAAACTATTAATAACTTAATTAGAGATCGTTTGAAAAATATAGTTAAAATTCATGTAATTAATATGAACTTAATACAACAAGTAGAGGCGGTGTTCCGTGGAGCAATAGCTGTAGAGTTCATTTTGTTATTTATAAGTATAACAGCCGTGCTTCTAGGAGGCTTAGAGAACACGTATTTAGAATTACCTTATTCATTAATGCAGGTAGCAGTGGATTGCTTCACTGGCCAACGACTGATAGATGCGTGTGTCAATTTCGAAACTGCTGTATATTTTTGTAAATGGGAAAATTTTGATACACAAAACAGGCAAACCGTACTACTAATTTTACATATATCGCAAAAGACTCTCACATTATCTGCGGGTGGGCTGTCAACTCTAAGCTTTCCGTGCCTCATGTCTGTATTAAATTCTATTTATTCAACATTTACTACTTTACATTCAGCTTTGTAATATTTAATCACAAGCACACATTATACTAAACAGCTAGCTCAACACTACAACGCAGATTTCCATAACTTTTTCAAAGTTCTATTTGATGAAGTTTATATATTATGACAGCCTATTATCAATTAACTATAATTTAAAAAATATAATATTTAACAGTATAATTTAAAAGTTGTGTTTTATTTATTACCTATAATTAATAAATGATATTTGCAAAAAATAAAAAGCTTTACTTTCGTCAAAGATTTTATTTCACAGTAGATTCAATGTGGTGTAAGCAGAATAAGTTGATTTCAAAATTTCCATCAGACAAGCAAAATCTAATTTCGCGATGCCTCCAGCTGATAGTACCAACGTCTTCTGAGCCATTCTCAACATAATTAAAACAGTTTCCTGATTTTTAACATTAAAATTTTCCCATTTGCAACTATATAGTGAATTTTCAAAACTCTTTCCAGCATCAATAAGTCGTTGGCCCGCAAGACAATTCATGTATACTTGTAATATTGTATACGATAGTTGTAAATAAGTGTTCTTGACACCACCAAGAAGTTCAGCAGTTATGGCAAAAGTTGTGAGACTAAATTCCAAAATTAAACTCATTCTTAATTCTAGATCCAGTTCATGTAAGAGATTTATGTTAGCAATGTGCAGCTGGAGGATATCTCTTAAACGAACTCCAATAAACTGGTTTATTATATCTTCTTTTCCACCAGTGCCATCAAATTTATTCTTGGATACATTATAAAAATTTGTACCATCTTCCCAAATGGTGCATAGTTCTTCACTAAGAGCATGCAATTGAGATTCGATATAACCTACTACGATCAGAATGTACGCTGCAATACTAACCAGAGTGTAAATACCGAAAGCGATACTTGTTATATTAAGGGTTGTTGCTATTTCGAAGTTTGGTGTTACAAACATTGGAACTAAACCTGAAAATTAGAAAAAATATTCAGTTTTCTATGTTTTAATAGTGTTTGTTTTATAATGTCTGTCATTCACTCAGAGGTTACGGTGCAATTTCTAAATACTTATTTGCATATTACTTTTTCTTAACGCCAAGGCAAAAAGTGATAATAGTGAGGCCAAAATCTCTTTTCATAGATAATTTTTATATATTACAAAATTAAATCTAACTTGTAGCGCCTGTAAGTGAACGCAAAGTGTAGGACATAGGTAGATGGAGGAAAATTCTCCCTGAACACCAAGTAAATTAAAAAATACTTTGATTTAATTTACCATAAATAACGTATAAATCTGTAGTAAAATGTCTTCCAGGTATTATGAAAGGTAGCAGCACATAAATGGTTCCATTAAGCATTCCAAACACCCAAATGATAATAGCTCGCCGCTTTACTGTTTTAAGTTGTTTTTGGAGATTTTTACAGAATCGTGTTCCCGGCACTACTTGGGCATGACATTGCAGAAATTTTTCAATCAAATTCTTTACATTTTTTCTGTAAAAAAAGGCATTTAAAATTTAAAATACATAAATAATTTTATAATCTCACAAAATAATTGAATTGGCCAATAGGGCTGTGAGATCTATTTAAAACCTAAAAACTCAAGATCCTCTGCGAGGTATTTTTAATGATGCACGTATTATTACAGTTGCCTCATAATTTGTGAACTATAATATTCTATTGATCCGATGAAATATACAGGCATAGGATAAGAACGGAAAATAAAGATAAGCTCGTTTCGCCAAAATTTCGCTTCTGCAAAGTTCTTTTATGGGTTTGAGTATATCTGTATAATGAAAAATAATGAAATTCCTCAATATATTTGGCCACTACAGCCATTTAAAGTAACTGTAAAAAACAGTACCTACTAACACTTTGTGTTTGTATGTTCATTCGTCGATTCAAAACTGCTTACAATAGTCTATTTGAATAAAGAATATTTTGAATTAAATACGAATTTGAACAACAAAAAATAATTATTCCTATCTGCTATGAATAAATGATTACTTACGAATTGAGTTTCATAAAAATGAGCTTAGTAAAGCTAGTGATGCTGCATGCGAAAAGAGACAAGACAATCGCCATTGCAGTCCAGTTACCAGTCCTCCCATAATAGAAGTAAGCCATCCATATTATTGACAATATATAAGTATAAAAGTAAGCAAAGCTTCCAATTATTACAAATATGTAGGAGATAACAGGTACAGCTATAAAAAAGTTACTTAGAAAATAATTTAAAAAATAATAATAAAAAATGCTGATAATATACAATTAATAAAATATTACAGGAACTCTATGATCACGGCATCTTTTAATGATTTAGATAGTACTTTATCTTCTATATACAGGACTTGTCCTCACTGACTGAGGTAAGACGCACGCACAGCCGTAACCGCTAATGGTAGAAACGTGAAATTTGGACAGATGTTTACTTTCATAATCTGGACATCCACTAAGAAGGGATTTTGAAAAATTTTTACCCTAAAGGGGTAAAATAGGGGTTCAAAGTTTGTATGGAAAAAAATTTAAACCGCCACCGATTTTTATAAAATTTTAAATGTTGATTTTTAAAAGTATTTAATTGAACACGTGTTTCATCGTTTTCTAGAATTCTCCCCCTAAGGGTGCAAATAAGGGGTTGAAAGTGTGTATAGAAAAATTCTTAAATCGCCACCAATTTTTATAAAATTTGATATATACACTCTTAAAAATATTTAATTGAACATGTGTTTCGTGGTTTTCTAGATTTCGCCCCCTAAGGGTGCAAATAAGGGGTTGAAAGTTTGTATGGAAAAATCTTTAAATCGCCACCGATTTTTATAAAATTTGAAATTTAGACTCTTAAAAATATTTCATCGAACACATGTTTCATGGGTTATTAGAATTCACCCCTACATACGCAAGCGAAGCTGCGCGCGTCCGCTAGTTTCTTATAAAAGCATAATAATTTTATTATGTTTCTACTAATTTAAAAGTTTATTTAAACTTATACTCACAATTTGAGTTATTGAAAATATTAATAGTTAAAATTCTAAGCATGAAATTTATATTTTCCATTATTGTTGTAAAATCGTCATGTTCTAACCCGAATTTCCTTAAAACAGTTACTGGTGGGCGTGAACTAAGCTTGGGTCGGTCCATGTTCAATTAGCTAGAACATTAGAATACGATCTAAATTGATTTTCTTTTACATCAGAATCAAAACAAAATCACAACATTAGATTTTTTGCTAACACTTTACTTTTTTACAGCTTCACGCTGTATCCCGCACAGGACGGAGGAATTAAGTGGAGTCTTAATGAAATTAATACTGAATAATGATTTATTTAAAAAATATATTACTTTTTTAGTAGTTTGCCGTTATTGATTTTTAATAGATGCCGTTAGTAAAATGGTACTTCCTAAAATCTTATTTGTAATGTAATAATAACCTCTATATATACTTTATGAGTGTTCTTGAAACGATGACTGTTAGACATGGCAAAGGCAATATGGTCGTTTATGAATAATACAATCGATTTGAATAGTAATTTCTATTAATAAATTAATAATTACATATTCACATACTGCAATTCTACCTTAACTATTAGTTGAGTTTTTTTCTTAGTGGTATTTTTTTATAAAGTATTTTTTTTTGTTTAGGTTTTGTGTTTTGAAAAATGGGGAACGGAAACGGATTGTCTTAACAGTAGATTTCCAGGTTCCCTTTGCCTTCCCTTCTAAATGCGGGAAACAGCGAGAAGCTAAAAAAAGTGTTTAGGGGCAAAATACAGAATTGAGATGGAATCGAATAAAACGGAATGGAATAATATATTTAACTCTCACTAATCTAACTTATTGTAAAACTTTTTTAATGTGTTTTATTGAAATTCAAATTTATTTTATAAAATACTAGACGACATAAAGGGCTATGAAAGAAAATAAACAAAATAATATAACATCAAATTATTTATTTTAACGTAGATTTTAATGTAGTATATGCGGAATAAGCGGTTCTTAGTATCATCATCATACAAGGAAAGCCCAATTTCGCTACACCACCAGCTGACAGCACCAACGTCCTCTGTGATACTCTCAACATGAGTAGAACGGTTTTTCGATTCTTTATACTAAAATTCTCCCATTTACAATTGTACAGTGATATTTCGAAATTGTTAGAAGCATCTATTAAACGTTGGCCAGCGAGGCAATCCATGAATATTTGCAATACAGTATATGGCAACTGTAGATGAGTGTTCTCCAAACCACCTAGAAGTTCAGCTGTTATTGAAAATGCTATGAAAGTGAATTCTAAAGCCAAAGTTGCTCTCAATTCCTTATCTAATTCATGCAAGAGATTAATATTAGCTATATGAAGCTTAGTAATGTCTCTCAAACGAACTCTTATGAAAATATTCATTAATCTTCTTTTGTTATCAACAGCGTTTACTTTATCACGTAAATTGTGTTTTATTTCGTTATAGAAGTTTAGACTGTCATCCCAAACGACTTGCAGTTCTTCACTTAAGGCATGCATCTGAGATTCTATATAACCGACTGTTACTAGTACGTATGCTGCTGCAGTGACCTGGGTGTATATACCAAAACCAATACCTGTTATATTCACAACTGTTGCTATTTCAAAATTAGGTGACTCAAACATCGGGACTAGACCTAAAAAATAAGCAAAAATTATAAATATATGTAAGATGTTTTATGTAGGTATATAAATATTGGAGCATAGAACCTAATTTAGATAAATAAATTTAGATAAGATAATGCATAATTGCTTATACCATAAATAAAGTATATATCCGTAGTAAAATGTCGTCCAGTTGTCAAAAATGGTATTATCACATAAATACCACCGTTGATAACTCCAAACAACCAAATGTTGGTGGCGCGTCTTTTCACTATTCTTAGACGTTTACGAATATTGTTAGCAAATCTAGTTCCAGGTATTACTTGGGCGTGACATTGAAGAAACTTTGCGATTATTTCTTTTATATCATTTCTGTAAATCAAAATCTAGTTTTATATATCTTATAATAAATTTTCTTCACTTAAGCTAGTCCTATCCCGCATATAGCATATAGGAGTATAGCATAAGATATTGAGTGTTAAGACACTCCATTCCCATAGAATATTTAATCCCTCATGAATTTATAAAACTGGTTTTTCACAAATAAATGACTAAAAATCAAGCTGAAATTTTCTTAAAATAAAATTGAAAAAGTACATAAAAAATGAGCAAACATACGAGTTTATCTTCATGAAGACGAGTTTTGTAAAGCTTGTGATACTGCAGGAGAATAAAGACAAGACTACAGCTACTGCGGTCCAGTTACCAGCTCTCCCATAGTTAAAACATACCAGCCAGACCATCGAGAAAACGTACACATAAAAATAAAGGGAACTCCCAATTACAGTAAGAACATAAAATATGAAAGAAATTGCTGAAACAATTTTAAAAAATCTGGTCCAAGTCCAAGTTTTCTTATCAGCTTCACGTTGTTTCCCAAAACCTAGTGAGAAGATTCCGTTCTCTACTTTTTTTATTATACATTTAAATTTTTTTTAAATATTATGTAGCACTATCTGATTTACATATTTTTCATTTTTGCGCATCTGCCACACTTTTAACTGGGTGCTGCTTTTAAATAGATGCTGAGAATTTCAAATCATTCGGTCCATTTAAAACGAATAGCTTACCAATTGGAAAATAATATTTATTGTTTATAGCACGGTACACAGAGGGAAGACGGAAGGAAGATTCCGTTTCCGTCACTTTCCGCCAATTTTTTTTCTGCGTGTGGAGTGTTGGAATTTAGCGCCGCGCTTTCGCTTCTTAACTTAATGTCTAGGCTGTCATTGCGCATTAGCAATATTATTTTAATTAAAATTAATTTATAATTAGCTGTTTTACCTTTAGCCTTTTGCAAATTAGTAAAATAAATAAATACTTACGCTTATTATTTTTGAATATATCAATAGTTATATTTCTTAAAAGAGAATTGACATTTTCCAAAATTACAGGAAAATCATCGTAGTCCAATCCAAATTTTCTCAATCTCTTCCATATATGAGAGCAAAAGCTGAATTTTATCATTGTAAATAAATAAACACTTGACTGCTTTGAACGGACAGGATAGTAGGTTAAAGAAACACAACAAAAATAATTATTTGTACGCAGATAATAATTATAGAGTCCTTGACTTATTAGTGCTACAAAGTACATGTTTTCGTGACCATTCGAAAAATGTCAATCATCCTCGCAATCACTAAAAGTGAATACACTTTCGTCAAACATAGCCTATTTACATATCGATTCATAATTACATACGAGTATGTTATCGGTTATATTCATCTTTTGCTTCCTATTGACCATATTTGCACTACAGTGTTGGAGTTTTTTTTGTATTTCTAAAATTAAGGGTAATTTTAATATTAATACTAGTTTTATTCTGTAACTTTGTTCTAGAAGTTAATTTGACATAACTACGAGTTACACGTGAGTATGACACATTTTAGTGCCCGAGAAAACACTGACACATGTACATGGTGTCACAGTGACCTCAGGTACTTTTGTTATGTTCCTTAAAACCCCATTTCACAAAAACTAATTTTCTAATAAAAGTTTTATCGAATTTCAACTTGTTTTATTCAAATCATAAATGTAAACTTGTTTCTGAGAAAATTGTAGACACATGTACAAACACGTGCCTGGAAGCCTAAATAAATGAACATACTCAATAATATCAACAATTTCGCATATGGTACGTTTTATTCGCACATGTCAAATTGAAAATATTATTTTTTAATTCGGTTGTTCGGTCACTACGTTCTCTACATTCGAGTTAAATAAAGCTAGTGATTTGTAAAGTTAAAAAAATATATTAAAACAGTACTTTTGTTTTTCATTCAAATTTATTTCAGAGTAGACCTTAAAGTGGTAAATGTTGAATAAATGGACTTTAATATAGCCATGAGACTTGGATAACTTAGAGTAATCACTTAATTTATTACATCTTTCAAACGATACTTTATGAAGTTATTTATTATAAGCTTTTTCATCTTAATATGATCTTCAATTGGATAATTTCCTCGCAGATTTTTGTAATTTCTATAATAAATTTCAGCGTCATCCCATATGAGTTGCATTTCTTGAGCCAACGCTAGCATTTGAGCCTCAGTGTAGCCGGTTATTATAATGAGGAAAGCAGTTATGTTAGAAGGTAAATAAACTGTAATCATAACGCCAGCGATTGTTACTAGATAAGCTATTTCAAAATTAGGACTTTCATGCACTGGATTGAGACCTAAAAACATATTATAAATGTACATTATATGTTCCAAAGGGAATTCGTCCATATAGTCATATTATTCTCAATTGCGTCACTCAATGGAATGGATAATAAGGGAATTAACCATGTATCTTTTTATCTGAGGCCGTTTTAACCCAACTGCCCAGTGTCTGTTCTGCGGACTTATTGCCACTCGAGAAGTGAATCATTTTCATATCCTCACTCTGACAACAAATCAGTAGGGTTGACTTTGGCCCCATAAACACTCAACGTTTACATGTGAAATGTGAATGATGTGAATTAAATTTTTTAAATGTTTAAAAGTAGCTCACCAAGTAAAATGAATTCGTCCTCAGGCAAATGGCGACCGGGAATAACGAGAGGTTTTGTAACATAAACAAAGCCATTCGATATGATTACAATCCAAAATATCAAGGCCCTTTTCTTAACGTGTCTCATTGTTTTTAAAATATTACTTTCAAAGCGACTCGCTGGTATTAATAATTCGTCGCACGTTAGGTATTCGGCAACTACATCTCTAACGCTACTTCTGAAAAAAAAATACAGTCGAATTGATAACCTCCTTTTCTTACAGAAGTCGGTTAAAAAAAGGAACTATAGTAGTAATTGAAGCTGTCGTGGCGGCGTTTGAGTGTAAACGTAATAGTTGCGGGTAGACAAAAACGCGACATTGAGTTTTGTCACTTAACATGAATACTACTATATAAATGTAGTGACACACATATATAGAAAATTGAGCGAAAAGTGGAGAACGAAGTGTTTCATCTACTTAAATAGGTTCTCTAAGCCTATCTTACTGTGCGAAAAAAAGCGGGAAGCTATTTTTTTATAATAATAATAATTATATTCATAAACAGCTGAAATTACCTTAAGGTGTTGAATATATGTATCTAGATACAACCTAAGAATTGAATAGCTAACTTAAGGATCAAGACACTCAGCTCTTAACTTACCGCCTGGTACATAGTGGAGGAATTTATTAAATTCTATTAATAAATAAAATAGTAAATCTATATTTTACAAGATATACTTACTCGTAGAAGTATAAGTAGAACATCTTACAAACACCAATCTCACTGGCAACACCAAGAGAGAACACTATGATAGCGGATATCCAGTCACTTGTTCTCCGACAGTAAAAAAATACGTACCAAATCATCGATACAAAGTAAACGTAGAAGTAACACGATATCAATGTAATAGTGCTCGCGTGAAAAGCTTTTGGGATAGCTGAAAATAAATGTTAAATACAAAAATTAGTATAAAATACGCAAACTTCCTGTAATATATGCAAAAGTTAAAAGTATTTTGTTGTTGTCCTGGTCTCGTTAGCATTAAATATTATGTATAATAACTATGCGAAACTATAAGTAAAAATGGATCAGTGAAAGTAATTAGTGATGAGAATGATGATGAATTTTTTGAAGGTCTTATAAAACATGCAAATGAAGCAGCGAGCTCGTTACAATTCGATATGAAAAAGAAATTATGGGCTAAATTCCAGTTCTAATTTATAAAAAAATAAAGTAAAAGGTATTTGTTTCAATTTACTTTATAATAATACTCACGTGTTTTATTCCGGCCGTCGATATTAAGCGTTATCACTCTCAGAAGTACGGAGACATTCCAAATCAACGTTGGTAGATCGGTGAAGCCCAAACCAAATTTACGTATTACGTGCATCGGTAACATGTTAAAAGTACACATTTTTTAAATTATGATGAAAAATTAACTTGTATTTATAGTTGTGAATAATCGGGATAAGCATTTCAATTAACAGAAATTCATACAATCCAAACAATAGACCTAGAATTTAGGAAAGACTTTGGATTTAACTAAAGACCGATACCCAAAGTTCGACCGGACTAATAAATATGTTAAAGCATATGTCAATATAAAATTATAATAATAGTAAACTTGTAGTATTGAAAATCAACAGTCTAAATAAATCGTTTTCTCAAGATTTTTTTTTCTACTTTTCCTTTATAAATTCGTAACTAGAACTAAAAGGACGACTGTAGGACATCAAACATCACATAAATCGTAAAAATCGATTCACTATAAACTGTATCATCAACTGATACGAATCAAATATAGGCAACAATATTTATTTCTATTTGTATACGACTATAATAAGAATGACGTAACCATTGCTCTTGTTTTGAAAATGTATGTTATATATATATGTTAAAAAAAAATAATGATTTTACCAAAATTGGTGATGTTCATAATACTAATACCAAAAACAGGCAAAGTTGACGTATTCCGCGTATCCACTGTTCTATTACTGAAGAAAAAGATTAGAAGACCAGAAAAGTAAATATATGTACAAGATATTTTGAATTCGAATTGCTTGAGTATCTCACAGTATATTACGATTTTGTTAGAAACAGTAATAGGTTTCGTAATTTTTAGCACACACAACACTGATTATATTTGAAGAGTATTATTTACAAAAACTAGTATCATTTTCCTATCACAGAAATGTTACACAACAATTTAATTAAACAACAGAAACAATTATTTCCTTTTATTTAACCATTAACAAAATATCACATAAATTTTCAACTAGCACCAATATGTTTATTTGGTACTAGATGTTGTAGACATAAATCTAATTTACAAATAGTAATTATTCCATGCTGAACCAAGCAAATGCCAATGTTACCAAGAACGTGTCGGCCATCTCTGTATTTTACGAACATACTAATGGCCACCCGAAACATTATTTACGTTAACCATAAAACGTCCGTAAGAATAAATAAATCCTCTCTTATTACCCCCTCAATTGCGTGTCGCTCTTCCGATTTCACGTTATCTGATAGTCACTCAGTAATGGAAGAATTTTATATAGGTAATTAGAGATAAATTATATTCTAATCAGTTTTGTTTCTATTAATATCATGTCTTAAATGCACTTGTAAAAGATTTCCTCTTATCGCTCTCAAGCTAATGTCCATTCGAAATTCCAATTTATAAGCTTCTGATTCAAATACTAAGTCTTTTATGCAATGGGCTAGAAGGGTCTTCAGGATCGCCATTGCGTATCTTTTACCTGTTGGAAAATCTGTATATGTTTATTGATAATAAAACGAGAGAAAATTTTTTCTAAAAAGAGACTAAACCAAAACCAAGGCCGAATATTATACAACCAATGACGATACAAAACTCAATAAAGTGCTTAATCTGTTAATAATGTGACTAAATAAGTTGCAATACCAATACAGGCGCGTCTTCCAGCACTGAATGGCATAAAGGCAGGATTGCTGTTGGATTGGGACTGAAGCCAACGTTCAGGTACAAACTCGTCAGCGTCCTCCCCCCAAGCACGCCTAGACCTCCCAGCACACCATAAAGAAAGAGAACACAATGTGCCCTTTGGAATTACACATGATTCTGAAATGAGATAAATATATTCATGTAAACATGAGTATAAGCAATGAGATAGGATCCCTGTGCTAACACTGCTTTGTGCAGAATGCAGCAGGAAGCTAAAAAAAACAAAATTATATGAATAGAAATTTAAAGGAATATGCAATAAACACAAATTGATATAAATAGTCTGGACAATATAGATATTAGAAAGATAAATCCCATCCAGCTGAAAATTGGTAAAATTGTTATCTTGTCCTTTTCCATAAAAAAAAACTTTTTTATAATACATACTGATTGGCAAGTCTCGATCTGCATGTCTGGTGACGATCGGTATAGGTGGGAACAATCGGAGTGTCTCTTGAATCACAGCCTCACAATATACGAGACGACATAGATCCTCCTTAAGAATATTGGACTTTTCTCCAATTATTTGATTTACTCTAAAAATATATCAAAAGACAAATTTTAATTATGTAACTGTCGGTCAAAATCTGTGAAGTTGTTTGAGTCCGACGACTTTCCTGAAATTCGTTCAACTGTCTACTTTCTGCCAAACTCAGATGGAATGGCTTATTATATTAGTTAGTCTTTAATTGTAATATTACTATTACAAAAAAATTAAGAGAATTTCTTTTTAACTTACTCGTTAAATAATTTGTCTTGTATGTCAGAGTGACATCCTAACATCAATAAAGCATAAGCGAGTGTCAACGCAACAGTCTCTTGTCCGCCCACAATTATTGTATGAACTTCTGATCTAATCTAATCTGGGATCTATTTCTTGTAAGTCCAATAAAACGTCCAATACAGTTTTAAAAGTTTTGTTTTTACCTGTCATAATATTAGCAGATATTGATTGCAAAGATATTTTTCTTGATAGTTAGACTTGTTAACATATTGATATTAATTGTTTAAGACGTGAACTAGTTACTTTACTAGTTTAGTTATTTGCACTCGTTAATAATAATATTTTTTTATTTATTATAATATAGTAACAATGTGCTCTCTAATAATAAGTAACAAAGAATGAATAGATGGGTCACAAGCCGAACGCTTAGGTCGATCGTGCCTCTCTATCATTTGTAGCGCGCTTAGATTGCACACTCGGCTCAGGCGGAACGTGACCATTAGTCATGCTTTTTCGTGCGTGCAGCCGGCGTTTATCAGACGTTATCATATCTTCTGTTGCTCACCGAGCTTAAAAAAAGCTTTATATATGTATTGTATTAGGAATTCTAACATCAAATTCATTATATAAAATCCAAATAACACAAAAATTGTGAATAATATAAGAATTGCTTACCATAGTAAGAAAACTGTAATATAGTGATATGTAAGCAATAGTTACATACCCGTATTCGGCATATGAAAAAACTTACCTTCCACATTTTGATTTTCAATAGATATACTTCTACGTATTTTTTCTCTTTCCAACATCTTCTGATTGATCACCTATGAAGTATACTTTCAAAATAAAAAACTATCAGCTCATACGCTCTCCTTTTTCTGGATCATCAAGATAAAATTGAGGCCATCGTGGCGCAATGGGACAGTGTGACAGTGAACGTGATGGCTTTGTACTCGCTCTCCACTCAGGGGAACAATACGTTTATTTCATTTGGTTTCATTTTCCCACTCTGGTAGAAGAAGCGGCCTGCGTTGTTATAAAGCACCTACTACTTCTACTATCTTTAAAATAAATGTAGTATTGAAAATGGATAAACATATACCCTACAATTAAATAAATTCTAAAAAATACAATTATAAACTAAACTATACAATTATAAATAATATATACAACAACTAAATAAAATATACAATTCTTTCCTATTTAACTATTTTCACAAGAAATTTATGGAACAAAACGAAAAATCTAGAAAAATAATACTCATTAAAAACTTACAACATTCGACACATTGTGCATTATTGAGATGTTTCTAATAAATTTGCCGTGATCTGAAGAAAATTTGTAAATAAAATCGAAGTGCTGGAACAAGTTCAATCCTCGTTTCACCAAAAGTTCCAGCGCACCTTTAAATGCTTCATAGTATTGCTCTGATTCCTTACTATCTGATTTGTAACTTACTCCTAAACCAGTCTCTGAAAATATGAAAATATTTTTTTAAGTCTAACACTTCTTCTTCTTCTCCTTGTCATTACCTAACGCATAACACCACGTAGCGATTATATATCCGTTATTCCGTTTTTCATTGAGACACTTCCCTTCCCCTTCCTCTTCCCCTTCTTTTTATTCAATATTTCATTCCTCTAAGTGTAGAGGAATGAAATATTGAGCCACTGCAATCGAATCCATAAACATCGTGTTTACAGCCGCACATTTAATAATTAAAATTAATTTGTATCGTTCCAAATTCATCTATTTGAAATTAAGTAAGTAAATGCCCCTAGCCCATAAAAAAATTAAAGTACGCCATCATTTCCTTACTCACCACAGATAGCAGCTAATGTAGTGTTTGCCAGATAAGGCATTGCATCGAATGGTTTTTTATCGATTTCTCCTTTCAATTTCTCCACTAATTCTTTTGCCTTTATATTAAATACCTCTTGGAAACCGTCCACCATTGTTCCAGAAAATGTGCCAGCTATAAGTTTTACATTACGTTTCCAAATATCACCTGGATGAGATAAAATAATAATGTATCATAATATTTTTTTTTTAGCTTAACGCTGTACCCCTGACGTAGCAGACAAGTCTAATCTTAAAAACACATTTTGGGCATTAGCGCTGCATACAAGAATACGAGTATATGCAACTAATTCAGATGCAGAGGAAAATTCCTACAAAATATCTTTGTCAGCTTCACGCTGTATCCCACACACAGCAGGGTAGGCAGAGGGAACGGAGTGTCTTAACACTACGCCCACTTTCTGCCGAATTCTGGAGGCATTGCATGTTGAGTAAAATATCTTTGTAATAGTCTTTATTATGCTATTATAACTAAAAATTATGTTTAAGTTAAAATTAATTAAACGTAACAGGCCTGTCATAGTTCCATTCCCACTCGCGAAATATGAAATATTTAATATTTTCATTATTTTGCTCTGGTAGGCTCAGGAAAAGTGCGGCTTTGAATTTCGCCACTCCGCGCGCAATGTCTCCAGGATTCGGCAGATTAATAGGAACTATTAACATGCGTGATACATCGTAAAGCTAATATTTATATTATTACCTGGTGCAACAACAAGGCCTTTTCCGAGCCAGTCACGAAGAAAATCGTATAAGTAAGGCTTCTCCAAAAAATTATTAGTGATTGTCTTTACTTCTTCAGGATCGCTTACCACTGAAAAGTATTTATGTATAAATATATATAATTGTATATAAACTAAAAGACTCCGTAAAAGATCTTTCGCAAAGTTACGTATACGGATGCGTAGAAAATATTTGTGATATTTTCTACCCACTACTACAAACTTTAATGTCTCAAATCAAACAACGCAAAGAGAGTAAAATACTGTTAGCTCATACTAAAAGAATCCAAGACAGTACGACAGGCAACTAACAAATCATTGATGGCTTGAGTCAGTATGTCAAGTGACAGAAGAATCTACATTCATAGTAGGTATGTAGAATGCAAAATCTTTGTTTGTGTTCTTCTCCGTTTTCGCAGGAATTTCTAAATATCCTTTCTTACTATTCCCCTACACTCCGATAGTCAAGGTTTGATCAAAGTGCCGTAGTTTCATTTGTGTGTTCCGTTCACGTTCCGTTCATCAGTCACTCAGTAACGGAAGGTTTTTATATAAATAGAGAGATCAAAACTGTTACATTGTTAATTGTTCTTACATATCAAAGGTCTCGGACCAATCCAAACAATGAACGGCAAACACGTCTCATCCATTATTTTGGAGATCTCTGTCAGACGTCTGTATATCACTGAGTTCATGAAAAAAAAAAGTATATTAATATCTTAGCTACTAGTAGTGTTATGTCTATTTTTCACGATCATCGATATTGAAGACATGTTTTTCCATGTAGGAAAGTAATAGCATTTTTTGCGTTTTTTTCACCATTATATAGCGTGGGTGGTGTGGAACAGCATCAGACCGTAAACACGATGGCTGTAGCTTGTATCGTGATTGTGGCCCCACTGGGTGGAGTGATTATATTTAAATTATACCTACAAATATTAATTATAAATACAAAAACATGTCCTACTGGCACCACCTCCAATGAACCAATGTATGGAACCCAAAAACGGTAACTGAGAATAAGAAGGCAGGTTCTTGAAGTTTCGTCGCGCCTTCCAAAACAAGCTCCATAAGAGAAGGTGGATAGTCAACAAAATAACTAATATCACAAAGTACATCTGAAACGAACATAGTAGTTTACTGAACTTTTCTTAAACTGATTTCTATTTTATTATTTCACTTACTTTTTAATGGTCATTGTGTAATTCAATATTATAAAAGCGACAAAAATCTGCGGTGAAAGAATCGTCTAACAACGAATAAATCCTTTTGAAATATTATTTCAATAGCTATATTTATATGCTTGTAGATTGATCATGGACTTGAACAGAACACAAAAGTAGTAGTGGCTTCAGATCCTGTGTTTATAATTCACTAAACTTTTAATAAAATGACCAATGCTATTAAAAAATCTTTTATTAGCAACCTGCATATTAACTTTATCTTTTTTACAATAATCACAAAGAATTACAATTTTAGTTTTTTTAGTGTTTAAATAAAATTTTAAATAATACTCACAATATTAACAAATATGTGTTACTCTTATCAAATTAAAATCTACTTTGAGCCAGGAACGCATCAGCTACCGAGGCAAGGTCGACAAGTCCTCATACAATGTATAACTTACAGGTTAAACGATAAAACACTGATCTCTGACATTTTTCAAATTTTATGTTATTATAAACTGCGTTCTGATATAAACTATGTACTTTTACATAAATAGTAACTAAATGAAACAAGGAGCCAGTGGCACAAGCGTGCGACTGTAAGCGCGACAGGGTGTGGGTTCAAATCCCACTCGGAAATGGAGTATGTAGTTGTGATGTGCACGGCGCGCACCCCGCAGTAGTGCCCCGATGGTTGGTCTTGTCTATGGTAGCCAGGCTCCCAAAATAAGTTGAATTTAAATATCTGACTGCAAACAAAGAATGTTACCGACTTGGACTTGACCAAATGTATTTAAAGTATCTAATTTTTACTCAAGTTCTTAAACGAAACTGAATCCTATAATTTTAAAATTATATTTAAATTCTTGTAAATATATTTAATTTAATGATATTAATATTCCAAATAAAAAAAATCTAACAAAATTACATTTCTTAAAAATGGCTTATTTTATTCACTTTAATTTACGAACTACAAAAATAAATTTCAACACAACAAACAAGCGTTACATCGGAAAAATATTTTTATTATTTCCTTCAGAGACAATAAAAAGTGAGAAACGGGTTAACGGCAGGTGAAATCATTAAATTTACCTGTAAAATGCTTTTAGCCGACTTGTAAAAATTGCCTAATATTTTATTTTTTTTCGCTTATTGGCTGTTTAGATAAAACTTTTACATTTTTATTATTGAAGCATAAGTTATATCAGCTAGGCCATTGTGGCACAGTGAAACTGTCTGACTTGCAAGTTCGACTCGTACTTATTTTTTTAAAATTATTATTGTTATTTTATAGACACACGCTATATGCAGGATACAGCATGTAAAATATATATTAAAAAAATCTATTTCATTGTGGATTTTAAAGTAGTATACGCAGAATAAGTAGATTTTAATATAACCATCAAAGATTCAAAATTTATCTTAGATACTCCACCGGCGGATATCATCAACGTTCTCTGCGACGTTCCTAGCATAAGAAGAATCGTTTTTTGATTGTTAATATTAAAATTTTCCCATTTACAACTGTAGACGGCGTCTTCGAAATAATTACAAGCATCGATAAGACATTGTCCAGCCAAGCAATCCATGAAAACTTGGACTTAAGAAAAAGGTAATTGAAGGTACGTATGTTCCAATCCGGCAAGTAGTTCCACAGTTATAGAAAAAGCGACTATACTAAATTCCAAAGCAAAAGTGGACTTCTTCCAGATCTTGAACTAATTTAATATTGATAATGTGAAATTTTATAATATCTCTCAGACGTATTTTTATAAAATCGTTTGAAATTTTATCTTTAATGTGTATTTTATCTTGTACTTTATGTTTTACTGCATTATAAAAGTTCTGGCTGTCATTCCAAACATTAATTAATTCCTCTCCAAGTGCGTACATTTGGGCTTCAGTATAACCGACTATTACAATGACATATATTGCCACGCACACCAAAGTGTAGGAACAGAAGATGGAACTGAGGGTATTGATGAACGTAGCTATTTCGTAGTTCGGTGATTCTAACATTGGCATTAAACCTGTAAACAGTGCAATGTGGAGAGTGTGAGAGAACTCTAGGAGAGAATTTATCAAAATTTGTTAGGATATACGAAAAGTTAAATTTTACTATATTCGTATTTCACGCAAATTAAATTTTAGGTAAAACATCTGAAATATATTTTAAGCATTATAATAAACTAATAAATTTTTGTTCTAAACATCTTTACTAGAACTTTGTACCGTATAATAGTTTTGACGATTATTGTATAAGCATGTGTTGCTAAAGTAAGTTATGCTTTAAATATAATTCCATTCCCATAGTTTTTTTTCTCTTACCATACATATAATATAAGTCCAGAGAAAAATGTCGTCCAGGAGTGACGTAAGGGATCATCATGAATATACCACCATTCACTACTAGGGTGATCTATATGAGAGTGGCTCGTTTCTTAACCGTTCTAAGTCTTTTTCGAAGATTCCTAGCAAATCTGGTATTTTTAATAACTTGAGCATCGCATTTATGAAACTTTTCAACTGTTTTCTGTACATCTTTTCTAAAATTACAATAAAATAATATTAATTGTGATAAAACAAAAAGTATAAAAAAAATAGTTAAATTTATTAAAAATTAAACTGAAATATATTTTTATAATATTATGTGGATACAGGTGTAAAGCGATCGAAGAATTAACGGTTGTCTATGTAACGTCTATGTAAGTTCAACGATTTTAAGTGGTTCAGCAGATATTTGCGATTTAAAAAAATCTTCTTCTCTCTTCTTCTTCCACCTTTATCCACCCATCAATCGCGTTACACCCTACATGTTATAAATAAGTAAAAAAAAATCCGTAAACGTTTTATGCAATACAATTTTTGTTAAACTTACGAAAAAATTTTCATGTACACAAATTTTGTGACACAAGTGACAGTGCATGAAAATAAGGTTAGAGCCACACATATCCCATCCCATTGTCCAGTGCGCCCGTAATAGAAGAATACCAGCCAAACCATAGAGATGACGCACTCGTAGATGTAAGCAAAACTTACTATTAGAGTCAATATGGACAGAATTAGAGAAATGGCTAAAATTTTTAAAAAAAAGTTAAAAAATGGAAGTTTTTATTTGAAGTTTATTATCTTTATCTTCACAATATATTCCGCACATAGCAGGAAAGGTAGATGTTACCTGAAAACCTAGTGTTAAAACACTTCCCAATAAGACACTTCTATTCCCCCAACTTTCCGCCAAATTCTCGAGGCATTGCGTGTTGACATACGGAACTGAACTCTTTGCTTTGCTTTATTGCCAGACCTAAGAAATGAAAATATAAAATATTTTAGTCCCTCCAGTGTGAATCGAACTCACAACTTGTCGCGTTTACAATCGCACGCTTGTGTGCCTGCACCACGACATATGGATACTAGTTAAGAGTAAAACTGGGGAACTGGTTTGGCTAATCTCAGGAACTACTGATAAAATAATAAAAAACATTAAAATAACTTACGTTTTGCGCTTCCGTAAATATTGATAGTCAGAGCTCGTAACAATATGGCAACATTGTTCATGATTGTTGGAAAGTCGTCGTGTCTAAGTCCGAATGTTTTGAATGTTCCCCAAATACCCCTCTCTTTATTTCTCATTTTAGTGGATGATGCTTCTACAATATATGGAAGCGTAACTGAAATTTGTAAAAATTTGAAAGGCTAATGAACGTTAGTAATAAGATCGTTCTCCTTTTCCTACTCAATTTTCGGAACACGGTGCGGTATTGAGTGGCAGGACTCAACACCGCACTTTGTTCTTCTACCAGAGTGAGAAAATAAAAATATTATAAATTTATTATAAAAGGCAGCCAAATCTTTATTGTTATAATAGTGACTTTGTCTATTGCTTTAAAAAACCATAAAAGTGCTCCCAATTATAGCAATGGGTTCTACGTAAATGTCACCGTGAGTACACAATCGATTGCTAATGACTATCGTTTGTTTGTTAAAAACTCAAACTGTACTTACACAATTCACGCAAATTTCTACTCTTGTGGCGTATAGTGAAAGAAGCTAGTAAAGTACAATCACTATTTGACCAATTTCTACTAATTTTTACAGTTTATTTTTTCAGCCGTGCCCGCATATACTGAGAATAGGAAAAGCTAATGAGCCTTGACTGTGGCAGAATTGCCGTACTTTGTCTTGTAAAAAAATAATTCATTCCGCCGTGTAGGGATGAAACCTACAACCATCGCGTATAATAGTCGTCGTTTCACATCGCCACATTGACCACGCTCTAGTACATTTTATAAAACTATACCGCTTATTACTCCTTCAAGTACTTACATTCTGATAGACATTAATAATTTTCAGAAGTGAAACATGAAGAGGAACTCATGGTACAAGATGGTAGAAACGCTTAAAACTTTTAGTCTAAATCATCATGATTTTCCAACAATGATTGACAACGTCTCTATATTACTGAGGATTATTTGGTAATAATATCAATGGTTTGATATTTATAAAAAATCAAAATGTTAGTGCTGTAATGCTGTAATTTATCACTTATAAGAATTGAAATTGAAGTTTGGCATAAGGCTGTGCTAGGAAATGCAGAAGAACACTAAGAAAAGTTAAAAAGTGTTTATACATAAATTACATATACTTTTAGCTATTTCCCTCATCTTTTACATTATGACTTCAATTGCTGGTTTGGGCTACTTCTACGTATATACCATATCAATGGTATGGATGGTATTTTTCTACTATGGCAGGGCTGCTATGTGGACTGAAGTGGCCGTAGTACTCGCTTTTAGTTCTTGCAGCGTTATTTGTCTCACAAAATTCATCTTCATGAAATTATATGCGTAAGTAAATTATTTATTTTTTCTCCACATTTAAACAAGAGAACTCTAAGCTCTAGTTTTTCGAATAATATTTTGTAATAAAGTATAATAGTATCTATATTAATATTATACAGTTGTATAGTTAGTTTGGCTGAACGCGCTAATATCATAAACTAATAATTAACTAGTAGGAAAATATTTTCTTGTTGAATATCAAGAAAAAAAAATAAGAAGAATGTGTCACGAGAGAGAAACCTCACGAAAATGATGTAAAAGCTAGTAATAATACATTTTTATTTTAAACAGGAAAGAAATTAAGGATACTGTTGAAAAATTTCTAAAATGTGATGCTCAAGTTATAACGAATACAAGATTCGCTAAAAACCTTCTAAAAAGACTTAGGATGGTTAAGACTCGAGCTTCCATCATCTGGGTGTCCCTCGTGGTAGACGGTCTCGTTTATCTATTGATTCCTCTCGTCACGCCTGGTAGACATTTTACAAATGAAATTTACTTAATCTATGGTAATAATATTGTTTATATAATTAAAAGAAAATGAAGTCCATTAACAATGAAACTTAGCTAATTCTAAATTTTTGTAAATACTGACATTACTAAAACAATTGCCATTAAGATATAATATGGTGATGTCCCAAAAATTACATTTTTATAGATCACTACTACTACTGTCGCATTCATACTCTTTAAGTATAAAAGTCTAAATAATTGTTAAACAACTTATTACATGTTATATATAGAGACAAAAAACTCTAATTTAATTTAAAGCTACATATTTCTTCATTTTCATGATGATACCATCGTGGCGCAACGATTGTAGGTTCGATTTTCATTCGGGGATGCTAACTATTTTTATTTTAACTGGCATGAGTTCTACCACCTAATTATGAAATAGCCTTACTCGTCACTACTATCACCACAGGCTTTGGTGTTTATACAATGGCGAGCGTGGCTACATACGTCATAGTCATAGTCGGTTACGCTGAGGCCCAAATGCACGCTCTAAGCGAAGAACTAAGAAACGTTTGGTTCGACAGCCAACACTTCTACAATGAAATCAACTGTGATATTGACCAAGTTAATATCATTGACGACAAAGTTATTATCACCAACGAATTTATTGGCATTCGATTGAGAGATATTATCAAGTTTCATATTGTTATTATTGATTTAGTCCACGAATTGGACAGAGAGTTTCGCCCAACACTAGCCTTGGAATGTAGTATTATGGCGTTTTCTATAATCACCGAACTGCTTGGCGGTCTCAGAAATACTTACCTACAGTTGCCGTTTAGTTTGATCCACGCGTTCATGGACTGCTTATCTGGCCAACGATTAATCGATGCATGCAACAACTTCGAAGAAGCTCTATACAATTGCAAATGGGAGAATTTTAGTATTAAAAACCAAAAAACAATTTTGCTTATGTTGGGATTATCACAGAAGACCCTGATGTTATCAGCTGGTGGAATCGCCAAGTTAAATTTCAATTGTCTAATGATGATACTAAAATCTACCTATTCAGCGTATACGACCCTAGAATCTACAGTGAAGAAGTAGATTTATATATTAATTTACGTTGTATTACCAAAACAGTTTTACATTGTTTACTAAAGAATATTTCTTTTTAATATTATTAAGTAATTTGAAATAATAATTGAGGGGCGCTGCTGTGCCACGGTTAACATCAGCTCTGTGAATAATTTTGGTTATTTATTTAATTACTGTAAAAATTGCAATAAATAGTGTTGGAATATATCCATGGACTATAAAAGAACTTGAAAAGTGTAAAGTGTCGGCGATTAAGAACATATAAGTGCAAAAACAGTGAAAAAAGTACCGGTGACAGTGTTAACGGTCGAAAGACGGTTGTGTTTGTCATAGCTTAGACACTAAAAATTTATGGTGAAGTGAACGCAGTTCTTGGACAGATTTATTGTTCCATTTTGCCTATATCTGCTACAAATTACAATATAAATTGTAAGGACGATTAATCTAGGAGTTTATTAAAAAAGAAAAAAAAAAGCAAGTCATTTCGATAGGGAACTGCGACACGACCGTAAGACTCCATCTAGCGGATAACAGGCGTAAATACATAGATCTGTTAAAGAAAATCAATCAGTGCTTCTTCCACTGACCACGAGAGGGCAGGACTTCTAAAATATATATATATATATATATATATATATATATATATATATATATATTAAAGTAATAAATATTAAAGTTATCTGCTAAAAGACGACAACAGAGGCCACTACCTGTATTAACACAAAACAATAACACTTTAGAATCATGGAAGAAATCTTAAACGCTCTTAAAAAAATTACAATAGAACTGAACGATCAAAAACAAGAAATCAGAGAAACGGGAAGAATTATTACTGAACAAGTAACTCTCAGTATGACTAGAATATTTGAAGAGAAATTTTCATTAATAGAAAAACACTACGAAAATCTGAAAGATAGAATGGAAAATCAAGAAAAAAAAGATTCAAGCCTTAGAAAGACAGACAAGAAAAAATAATGTGGTTATTTTCGGTATAGAAAACAACGATGAAACATACGAGAGCCTAGAAAGAAACGTAATCAACTGGTTGGAGCAATATCTCTCTGTAAAACTAAATTATGCCGACATTCAAGAAGTCAAAAAAATAGGAAAGAAAGATGAAAAAACACGTCCAATAGTAGTTACTCTCTCAACTCTAGGAACAAAAATAAAAATTATGAAACAAAAGAGGGAGTTAAAAGGTACGCAGTATTACATCAAAGAAGATTATCCAAAACAGATACTGGAGAAAAGAAGAGAACTACAACAACAATTACAATTAGAAAGAGATAAAGGAAACATAGCTGTAATTAAATATGATCGACTTATTGTATGGAAAAATAATTCTAAGCGTAAATTACCTACATCACCTGAAAATGCTACTATAACCAATATAGAGAAAAACATACAAATAAATAAAAAGAACAAAATACAACAAAAGGATGTACCACCTAAACCATCAAACAGTCTTTCAGAAGGAGTTATAAAACAAGGAAAATTAAATTTTGTAATTAATCCTACAAATAAGAATAATAATAAAACAAACAAGCATAGCAATCAAGCACCTCCTCCATAGTAAAACTAATAAGAAAAGAAGAAATAAAAAAAAGAAAAACAAAATTAAAACAAAAGATCTTCCAATTCGGCTGGTCACCGCGGAAGAGTACGACCAAAACCCTCCAAAGGATAAAAAGCTATGAAAAGAAAAAATAATAATAAAAATAAAAAGACTTTGATCATTAGATTAGATTATTATATAAGACTTACATTAGATATAGCAACATAATAATGTTACCAACTGAAAGCAAACGGCACTGCATGGAAAAAAAGTGTATACCTTTGGAGGAGGCCTATACCCAGTCTGGGGACCTTGCCTGATATTATACTACTAAATTAGTTATATTTAATAAATAATTTAGAAAAATTTAAATAAGAAAATAAAATATTTTATAAATAAAATTAGAATAAAAGTTAACTAAAAAGAAAATTAAAAAAAAAGTAAATGAATAGTAACAAGTAATTAGTGTAGTAAAGTGTGTATTATAAAGTAATTAGTAAAAGAAACAATTAATCAACGCTAATGTAAAAATTAGAATATGTAAAAATATAATATATATATCTCCTTATAACATATACTTAAATATTATTAGTAATATTGTAGATAAAATAAATAATAGTATAGTGTAGATAAAATAAATAAATTAGAAAGTAAACTATATTAAATTAGCATTAAGGTTGTAACTGTGGCAACGGTAAATAAAAGGCTTTATTATTATATTATTATTATTAATTTGAAATAATTGGCTCATTATTACAATAGAAAAGGGTCTTTATAAAATCCTTAATTATTCATACTAGTAATTATGTTTACTTATTAAAACCATTTTGTAAATCACTTTCTGTCCTTTTGTGTGTACGTTTATACTTTTTTATTTGTTACAAATATGTTATTAACAAATAATCATGGTGGTTTTGTACCTAGGTCACCTATTGTAGATTATTTATATTAAATTATTTTTTGAATGGTTGCATTATGAACATCCTGCGTTTTGTAAAGGGCAGAGAGAACCTAGCAGAATAAATACATTTGTTTTAGGTAATAATATTATATTTCAAATCCCAAACTTTTTTTTCGACCCGCAAAGCTTCGCCCGCTTCTTTTTATTAATTAAATAATTTAATATGTACCTATTTAGAGTCTGGTTGGCTATTGTAAGTCCAATAAAATCGGTGTAGTTGTTTCGGAAATTAGCCTAGACAAGTAAAGACAGAGAAATAAAAGTGTTAAAGTTCCTTATTTTATTATTGTACTAGATGCCCGCCCGCGGCTTCGCCTGCGTGAACTAGGTTATTATTAATTTCTGTCTCCAAGAGTATCTACGTCCTATAAGTGACGTTTATGCAATATTTGAGACTCCTAGCATTTGTAGTAACGAAGTTTCATACAACCTTTCAACCTCGAAAACAACCCCTTAGGAGTCGAATATCGCAAATTCCCGTCTTAGCGTACATTTGAGATTCCTAGCACATGTAGTTTCTGAGATTTCGTGATGAGTGAGTGACCTTTCGATTTTATATATATCGATAAACGACTATATTATGTACAAAAAAAATACGGTTTTTTTAAAAGCATTAGAGAAATTATAAACAGAGTTTAATTTTGAAAGGAGCAGGAGGTCCATTTCTGATAATGTTATCCATGAGAAAATCACATAAGTTTTAAATTTTCATTAAATAGTATATTTCAAAGTACATTGAGTGTGGAATTATGAAGAAATAAAATTTCCCATATTCGTCGCTCCTCTTCATTTTTATCAGCTTCACGCTTTATCGCGTACGTAGCAGAGTAGAGAGGGAATCTGGACACTAGATTCCCATCAAGGCACTACGTTCCCCACTTTCTCTATGGTAATAATCCTTGAGGTATTGCGTGCTTAGCGACGGATACTGCGCTGTCCCTTGTTGCCCGAGTGAGGAAGTGAAATTATTAAATAGATACATATTTCATTCACCCGAGTGGGAATCGAACTCATATTATATGCCACAAGTGTTTGACATTTTCTTCAGAAATTCAATTATAAATATATTCGACATCATTATCTCATTGTAAAGTTAAATTATTTAAAAAATAAACTAAAAACAATTTCCCTCGCTGCCTGCAAATAATTTGAAGATTACCAAAATTGTTCTCATCTAAACTTTTATCACTTTCCTAAACTTTCCTTTCAATTTTTCTTTTCTTGATGACCTTAAATTAGAAGTTTGAAGCGTCATATTTATTTTTTGGTTTTCTTTGTAATTTTTTGACTTACTTATGTAGAATAACGTTCAAGTTGTATTCAGCACATAGCAGGGTATGCAGAGAAAATCTGGGAACGTTGTGTTAAGACACTCCGTTCCAATTAAGTAACATTCATTCCCTATTTTCTGCCGAATCCTCAAGACATTGTGTGTCACACACAATGTCTGTAGAGTGTGTTTGCGGGTAGCATTAACTGCTGATGAAATAACATACACCCACTAAGAAGGGATTTTGAAAAATTTTAACCCTCAAGGAGTGAAATAGGGATTGAAAGTTTGTATGGAAAAACCTTTAAATCGGCTCCGATTTTTATAAAATATTAGATTCATACTCTTAAAAATATTTCATTAAACACGTATTTTATGGCTAAGCTGAAAATAATCTCATAAATATATTTAATAAATATTCGTATAGTTCCTCTTAGTATATAATATGTATCAGACACTTTACAACTGGGCCATAATGAAGTTATTTTTTTTAATTAAAGAAATCGCGGGCGCTAGTTTTAGAATTAAAATTGTATAATTACAGCTACATTTATTTTAATCACGGAGGCACATTTTGATTGACATTTGTATATGTACCTATAGCGAAAGATATAATAAAATTTGTACGTTTATAAAAAATATAAAATTATGTTATAAAAAAACGAAAATAACGTCTTTATTTTATTTGTCTATATGTATAGACACTATATATACTTTTATTATATAAGAGGATAAATTTTACATTTTTAAATATAAATAGTTATAAAAAATACATTAAAAAAATTAAAACATTCTTCCAACGGTGGGACAAGTGCCCAAGCCATCGGTGGCTAAGGCTCCAGAGAGAGGAACCAACTCACAATACGCGCCGTCTCAAATAAAAGCTCCACCGAACTCCAAGCTAAAAGAGAAAAGAAAACACATAGCAGTAGATATGTTAACAGCAATTATCGCAAGATTTTTCTAGCTTAATAAAAAAAACCTTTATATTCCAATTAAGACCAATTAAGTAATTTAAATGTCACTCAAGCTCTGTTAATTTATTCTAAGTGATAGAAAAGAAAGCATTTTTATATTTGTTTTGAAGCGAACGACGAGTCTTTGCAATTAAATATTGTATTTCAAAGGAATACTACGGAAAGGAGAGTCGAACTGGAATCCTATAGAATTATAGTACTTATACACATATATTCTTGTGTCTCATATATTTTCATGTATTGTTTTCAATTTCATGCTTAATTCCACATTTTGCACTGTAGAAAAAGGGAACCTAGTGTTAAGCCACTCCGTTCTCCGCATTCAGCACGTATTCAAGAAATAGCGTGTTTTTTTAGCTTCACACCGTATCAGAGGCAACCTAGTGTTTAGTTAGACACTCCGTTCCTATTAAGACACTTCCGTTCCCCACTTTCTTTCCAAATTTTTGAGGAATTTCGTGTTCAGTAGCGGTACTCAACACCGCGTTTAACAGAGGAAGAAAATAAAGATAATTAATATCTATATCGTAGTTGTTAGTATATATGTGACCTCAAAAATATTCTTACCAAGAATCTATTTTACTTTTATAAAGATATCAATATGGGTATGTTCGGCAATTTGGGACTCGACCACAGTGATTTACGAACTCTCATAGAGAATATCGATATTCTATTCAGAGGACTGACAATTAACATAGATCAGAACAACATTAGGCGTAAGTACCGTCAAGCTTAATAATAAAAAATAGTATTATAAATAATATATTGTTAGCGTAAAAGTGTAAATGTGGGTAGATTTAGATGAAAAAGACAATAAAAGAATGGAATTGTGTTAAACGCTTCCGTTTTCTAACAATAAGTTTATTGTCTCAAACTAAAGTTTTAGTTCAAAGTAATAAAGGAGATTAAGATTTATAGCCCTCTATTTAACTATATTCTGGACTCGCCCAACGAAGATTCCTAACTAATTTCAATATTGTAGATCAACGAGAAATACAATTTATTAAAATTGACAAACTGAAGCATACGGGCGGATGCATTCATTTTGTATGAAATTTTTTTGGCTATTATATATATATAAATATATCAATTTTGAAGATTTTTACCTTTATTTGCTGCAAGTTCTTTTTGCCAAATTAAAAAAATGTACGTCTACAGAAAATATCATTGACAAATTTAAGTATTGTCAAATTTAAGTATGCGGGGGCTTGCACTCGTTTTGAATGGAATGAACTACAAATGTATGTTTGCAATGTTTTTTTTCTATGATATACCTGTAAACTTTCACTTTTCGGATATTTCAGTTTATTTATATTGTAAATACCCACTTTGTGCCAAATTACAGATCTTCATTACGCGGCAAATTTCATAGAAAATGCAATAGAAACGATCCACTCATATCTTTTTAGTGAGTTGACTTAGAAGCTTTTTCTGTGCTACAAGGAACCGTAGACTTAAATATTTGATATGAATTTCAGCTAGATACCTCCATGCAATTTCGAGGTGATGATCTTAAAAGACGGGCAGAACAACAACAAAATGGACTATAAGTGTTCCGTTTTTACCTTTTGAGATACGGAAACCTAAAAAACAGCTTATCGCGCACATAGCAGAGTAGGCAGGAACCTACGGTTAAGACAATCTTTCCCCACTTTTAATCATATTATTCAATTTATATTTCAGCGATTCCCTGGATCATTTACATATTTAATGTTGTAGCTGGAACTTTCTATATCTACGTATACATATTGTCAATGATATGGTTTGTTTTATTCCGATGTCCTGAATGTGGCGATATTACAATTTGTTTCTTGGAGGTATCTTTGGGGATGTGCAGCGCTTCAGCCATAATAAAGTTCTTTTATATTAAGTTGTACGAGTAAGTTTGTCTAATCTTTTTAAAGAGAATAAATAATAATAAATCTTTTTAAAGAGAATCTCTCATTTAACAGTATTTTCTTCCTTGAGGTCATTTGTAGCAAAGAAGTACAAGCGTGCGACTGGTTGTTACCAAGTTGTGCGTTCGTTTCAAATTTGAGGAAATGAAACATTTAATATTTTCTTTTACTTGCTTTGCTAACGAGGCAAAACCTGACGTTGAGTTTCACCACTCAACACGCAATGGCCCTAGAATTCGGCGGAAAATGGGTACAGAAGTACCATCTCCTAGACTCCTGGGCCTAGCCTGCTGTACAGGATACAGCGTGAAGTTTATTTCTTAAAATAAATTACAGAACAACGGTAAGAAAATTGATTTATGAATACATCAAATATGATCGTCTCGTTCTACCTGAAACTCGATTTGCTGACAATATTAAAAAACATCTAAGAATTGTGAAGAGGAGAGCCCTTATTATTTGGATAACATTCATGGTGAACGGAACAATTTATATTATAATGCCTTTTCTGATGCCTGGACGACATTTAACTGAAGATTTATATGTTATTTATGGTATATGAAATTATTATTAAGTTTTAGCAAGTAAAAAGTATATAGTATAAATCTCGGCATTAAGTTCCGCCAGTCACAATATCTAGAAAATAAGACGGAATATGGGAAACAGAGGGTAGTGTTACACCAAGTTAACTCCGCCTAGTACCATACGGGAAAAACATGAAGATACATAAATTTCTTCAATTCTCATATTTTAATATGCATTCTTTAAAATAAAACGTTTTGTTTACAGGTTTAGAACCAATGTTGGAATCTCCAAATTATGAAATTGCAACAATGCTTATGATTCCCGCTATAATCATAGGAGTTTTCAGTTTAGCGGTTATAGTGGCTTTCATGGTGGTCATAGTGGGCTACATAGAAGCCCAAATGCTAGCTCTGAGTGAGGAACTGCTTAACCTAAGGCAGGATAGTGAAATATTCTGCGAAAAAGTCACGCGACAAAATAACAGCCTTAGTACAATCGCTATTCAGAATATATTCATTAAGAATCGTTTGAGAGATATCATAAGATTTCACATTATGAATATTAAACTTAGGAACAATGTCGAAAACAAATTCAGAATTATATATATAATAGAGTTTATATTTCTGTTTTTTGCTATCGTTGCTGAACTGTTGGGGGGCTTGGAGAATACTTATGTACAACTGCCGTATACATTTGATCAGATATTCTTAGATTGTTTGATCGGTCAAAGATTGTTAGACGCAAGTATCGTTTTCGAGAAAGCCTTATATAGCTGTGAATGGGAGAATTTTAATGTGGCTAATCAAAAAACTGTTCTGCTGATGCTAAGAAATTCTCAAAAAACATTAACATTGTCCGCTGGCGGAATAGCTGTGTTGAGTTACCCATTTCTAATGCACGTGATAAAATCAACGTATTCCGCTTATACAACGCTTCAATCCACTGTAACTGAAGTAAAATATTAAAGGACCAGAAAATCAATATATGTCCTCTATATTTTGAATTCTATTTGCTTTAGTATCTCACAGTATATTACCGCTAGAAACTGCAAAAAATTAAAAAAAAAAAAAAAATTTTTTTTTTCACACAAATGTTCACAATGATTTAAATGTTATAGTTAAGGCATATGACATAACATAAATTAAACAACTGACAGTATTATTTTCTTTTATTTAACCACTAACAAAGTATCAGATGAATTTCACACTGACGTTTCGCCGCCTCATCAATGCAGCCAAGGCACCGTTAACTCTGTTACTGGCAGCGGTACACCTTCCTGCATCCTTCTCGTATCTTCCATCTCTACTGAACATACTTCCTAAATCTACCACTTCATTCTAATACACTTGTTCTAATATCTTACCATTTACACTGATCTTGTATTCTACTAATAAAACTTACTTAGTAAATTATTGCTTCCTTACACCTCCCAAGAAACCAACATATCAAATTTTAGCGTTAATCCCGCTCCTTCCGATTTTACGTTGTCTGACAGTTATTCAGTAATGAAAGGGGTATATATATATATAAATAAATTATAGAATATTATTAAATCATATTAAATCATTTCACTTTTCTATTAATATTATGTTCTTAGATTCACTTGTAAAAGATTTCCTTTTATAGCTCTCAAACTAATGTCCATTTGAAATTCCAATTTATGAGCTTCTGATTCAAATACTAGATCTTTTACGCAATGGGCTAAGAGAGTCTTCAGGATCGCCATTGCATATCTTTTACCTGTTGAAAAATAATTACATACTATTAACAATGAAACAAGGCCAAAGTTTTTCTAAAAAGAGATATCTGATGTAGTCAACGAAAGCTAAGGCCGACTGTTATGTAACCTACGAAGATAAAAAATTTAACAAAGTGCTTATTCTGTTAGTTTTTCGAAAATTTAGTTAAGTTATATCATATTGTAATTTTATAAAAACAATAAATGTTTTCTTCGATTTTCCTATATATAACAAAATAAAATGCATACCAATACAGGAGCGTCTCCCAACACTGAATGGCATAAAGGCAGGATTGCTGATGGATTGAGGCTGAAGCCAACGTTCGGGTATAAACTCGTCAGCATCCTCCCCCCAAGCACGCCTAGATCTACCAGCACCTAACAAAGAAAGAGAACACAATGTGCCCCTAGGAATTATACACGATTCTGAAATGAAATAAATGTTTATATGAGTATACGCAATGCTTCCGGTATTCGGCGTAAAAGTGGTTGTGGTGGAACTCTACTTTATTTTGACGTATCAAATAGTATAGAGCAGGATTACCACATATAACAACATTTTACGCTTTTTAATCATACGGACATCCCATTGGCACTGTTAAACGTTTAAATGTTAATAAACTTTTTAGATTCTCATTAATACATACTGATTGGCAAGTCTCGATCTGCATGTCTGGTGACGACCGGTATAGGCGGGAACAATCGGAGTGTCTCTTGAATGACAGCCTCACAATATACGAGACGACATAGGTCCTCCTTAAGAATATTGGACTTATCTCCGAATACTTGATTTACTCTGAAATTATATCAGAAGACAAATTTAAATTATTACATGACCTTTGAAGTTGTTTAAGTCCGAGGGTTTTCTGAAATTCATTCCATTCTTTCTTTTAAGACGCTTCCGTTCACCACTTTCCGCCGAATTCTCGAGCCATTGCGAGTTTCGCCGCTCAATAAACTCAACGCCGCGCTTTGCCTCGTTACTAGAGTGAAGAATATTTTCATTCATTTAAATATTTTATTCCCCGGGTGGGAATCGATCCCAATACCGTCACGTTTAAGGCACTGATATACATCGTCGCTCGTGATCTAACTTAATAATCAATAATAACGTAATCACATCTGGAAACCAAGAATATTTGATATCATCCCTACTTGCCACGGCGGCTAAGTACCTTATTATATTAGTTAACTTAGTCTTTAATTGTAAAATGACAATGATAAAAAAAATTAAAAAGAGTTAATTTTTAACTTACTCATTAAATAATTTGTCTTGTATATCAGAGTGACATCCTAACATCAACAAAGCATAAGCGAGCGTTGTCGCAACAGTCTCTTGTCCGCCCACTATTATTGTATGAACTTCTGATCTAATCTGCGATTCATCCATGCTGGAATCTATTTCTTGTAAGTCCAATAAAACATCCAATACAGTTTTAAAATTTTTGTTTTTACCTGTTATAATATTAACAGAAAGCAATTTTTCTTGTTAGTGAGACTTTTTAACATGTTAAAATTAATTGTAAAAGATTTGGACATAACAAGATTTGAATTCTCGCGGAATCAATAATTCTATATTTTCTATTCAATTAAATAAAAAAAAACTGGTTGTCGATTACGTCTAAACATTGATGATAAATTGCAAACTTTTAAAATTCAATTGAATTATTATCACTATATTTTTTTTATAAATGACTACATTAACATTTATCTAGTTATTTTCACTCGTTAATTTTTTTAGATAGATAGATAGATAGATAAAATTCTTTATTTCACAAACTATAAGTACATACTATAGCTATAGTAATATAACTAGCATACAAAGGCGACCTTATCACTATTAGTGATCTCTTATAGGTAACCTTGAGCGTAAACGTTTACAAAAAAAATAGTAATATAAGAAATGTGTGGTGCTTATTATACAGTAATAATGTACTATTTAATGGACTAACCACCGACGATGTTACCCTGCAAAGTGGAGTAGATTAAGCAAGAAGGTAGACCCTGGCAAAATACGCCGGGATTAATGACAAGAAGAAGAATATGTTAATTAATAATAAGTAACAATGAATGAATAGATGAGTCACAAGCCGAACGCTTAGGTCGATCATGCCTCTCTATCGTTTGTTCCGCGCATTTGCTTGCACGCTCGGCTCAGGTGGAACGTGACAATGTATCATCAAGTTCATCAGTTTGTAAGACGTTCACGTCGAAAAAAAGCCAGTTTATTAATGAAGTAAATAACATCTTTTGTTGCTAAGCAAATTATAAAAAAGCTTTAAATATTTATTCTTATTGGATTTCTAATATCAAATTCATTATGTAAAATATGTCAATATTTACCTTCCACTTTTGGATTTTCAATAGATATACTTCTACGTATTTTTTCTCGTTCAAACATCTTCTGGTTGATAACCTACAATATATAGTTTCAAAATAAAAAAGTACCAGTTCATACTCTATGAATTTTCTGAATAAACAAGACAAAATTGAGACAGCGTGTGATTGTACACTCGACCGCTTTGAGCTCGTTCTCCACTCAGGGGAATGATTTTCTTTCATTTATTTTCATTTCCCTGCTGCGGTTGTGTGGTCGACGAACCACGTTTCGGCGTTCGAAAAAATTCGGCGAAAAGTGGTGAAAACGAAGTGTGTTAACACTAGACGTAGTACCCTACGAGAAATGTGTGAAGGTACTTTCTACGACTGTTACTTTGGCTTTTGCTATCTTTGTGTGTAAAATGGGCGAACGGATGAAAAGACCATTCTCTTATATTCACGCGGGATTTATGAAAAAAAACTAATAATCTAGAAAAATAATGTTCAATAAAAACTTACAACATTCGACACATTGTGCATTATTGAGATGTTTCTAATAAATTTGTCGTGATCTGAAGAAAATTTGTAAATAAAATCGAAATGGTAGAACAAGTTCAATCCTCGTTTAACCAAAAGTTCCAGCGCACCTTTAAATGCTTCATAGTATTGCTCTGATTCTTTACTGTCTGACTTGTAGCTTACTCCTAAACCAGTCTCTGAAAATATGAAAATATTTTTTTAAGCTCTTCGCTCTTCTCTTTCTTCTTTTTGGCTCCCGAAGCAAATTGCCAGGATTTGCCTTCTTGCTCAACCTTGCTCAACTTAGCGCGGTATTTAAAACTTCACACTACAGGCAAATCTAGTCCGCCCGAAATCAAGATATTCCATATTTTGTGGAGGAACTAAATACTGCACTTTGTCTTATTATCAGAATGAAGAAATGGAAATACTTCAACCCACAACTGTCGCGTTTACAGTCAGTCACACGCTATGCCACACTCCTGGCGCCACGACGAGACATTCTTAAAATAAAACTTTTTTTTAGCTTCATTTTGTTTGGATAGGCATAGGCAGAGGGAACCTAGGAATTTATTGTTAAGACATTCCTTTTTTCATTAAGATATTTCCATTTCCCACTTTTCACACAATTTCTGAGGCATTCCATGTTGAGTTGCAAATCAAAGCGAGAAAATGAAAATACTAAATATTTCATTCCCCTAAGTTTAATAAACTCATTTATTTCAAATTAAGTAAATGACGTTAAGCCCACAAAAATTTATACGGCTATCACCTCTTTAATTACCACAGATAGCAGCTAAGGTAGTGTTGGCCAGATAAGGCATTGCATCGAATGGTTTCTTATCGATTTCTTCTTTAAACTTCTCCACTAATTCTCGTGCCTTTATATTAAATACTTCTTGGAAACCGTCCACCATTGTTCCAGAAAATGTGCCAGCTATAAGTTTTATATTACGTTTCCAAATTTCACCTGGATGAGGTAAAAGAATAATTTATCGTAATAATTTTATTTTTATTTCTTTTTGCTTCACACTGTACCGCACGCAGCAGCGTAGGCAGAGGGAACCTAGTGTTCTAGACACTTCGTTTCCCAGTTGTCCAGACATTGAGTGTAGTGTGCCGGGACTAGAGACTAGACTAGACTGGCGATTTTTAATAGTCTAATCTTTAAAAAAACTTTCGGACACTTTCACTGTACACCAGAATACAATCAACTAGTTCGGATGCAGGCGATGATGATCCTATATACCTCTGTAATAGTATATATTAGGCTTTGTGTTATAAAAATATGTTGATGTTAAAATTCATTAATTACCAGGCCAGCTCAATTAATTCAAAAAGTGAAATATTTAATATTTTCATTGTCCTGCTCTGGCAACCAGGCAAAGTGCGGCGTTGAATTCCGCCACTCAATACGCAGAGCCTCCAGGATTCGGCAGATTTACAGTAACTGTATGCAAGATATATCGTAAAACTAAATAAGAACACTGTATCATTTATATTACCTGGTGCAACGACAAGGCCTTTTCCGAGCCAGTCACGCCCAAAATCATACAGATATGGCTTCTCCAAAAAAATATTAGTAATGGTCTTTACATCTTCAGGATCACTTATCACTGAAAATTTTGTATAAATGTATATAATTATATTAAAAGTGACCGTAACAAGATCTTTCGTAAGATTTACGAATGTTAAATCAATCACGTATATTTCAGTATTGAATTACTTAAAACTTTATAGTCGCAAACCCACCATACAATAGAGTAAGATACAGTCAGCTCATATTATATATTTCAGGACAGTACAAGAGCCAACTAAGAAGTACATTACTGGAAACAGCAAGCAGATAGGAACGGCAGGGTTCCAAAAATGTACACACGCATTCAAATAGTTTCCTTTAAAAATAAATGTTCCCGATAATATGCAACCATGCAGAATAAAAAATTCCTTTCTCATTTCCGTAGGAATTAAAAAAAAACTCTTATTGCTCCCTCCCTAAGTTATCTACAAATTTCAACTGTCAAAGTCCAGTAGTTTCATCGATGCATTGTCTATCAGTCACTCAACGGACGTACAACGGTCGTACAACGGATTTTTTTTCTTATAGAAATTAAAACTGTTAATTGTCCTTAATAAAACATATCTAATTATTAATAGTTACTTACACATCAAAGGTGTTGGGCCAATCCAAACAATGAACGGCAGACATGTCTCATCCATTATTTTTGAAATTTCTTTCAATCGACTGTATATCACTGGGTTAATGAAAAAAAATATAAAAATGTTTATTAAGAGGCCTAAATTAATAAAAAAGAGTTATATATATATATATATATATATATATATATATGTATCTTACTGGTGCCACCTCCAATGAACCAATGTATGGATCCCAAAAACGGCAACTGAGAATAAGAAGGCAGGTTCTTGAAGTTACGTCGCGCCTTCCAAAACAAGCTCCATAGAAGAAGGTGGATAGTCAACAACATAGCTAATACAACAGTGTACATCTGAAATTAACATAGTACTTAATATACTTATTTTATGAAATCATGGTAGTTAGAGAACACAGGCCAGTCGTGGCCTAGGAGCATAAGCGTGCGACTATAAACGCGATAGGTTGTCGGTTCGATTCCCACTCGAGGAAATGATATATTTAATATTTACATTTGCTATATGCGGGATAGTGAGATAAGAAAAAATAATTGTTATAATTATTTTTTACTTTCTATTAAAATGATAAAACTTAAAAAAAACTGTAAGACTGGCTTACAGTTTCTTAAACTAATTTCTATTTCTTTATTTCATTTACTTTTTAATGGTTATTGTGTAGTTCAATTTAAATGAGTAAAATCTGGGGCAAACGTTGGTTATATTGTATTTGGAAACAGAACGGTTTTGTTTCGCCGAAGAACACATATAAAAATATTAATTCGATAGCCAAACTGTCAAAAAAAGTCCATAGGGGCTTATGTATGCTAATAATAATAATAATGCACATGAACAGTACACAAAACTAGCGGTTTCAGACCTGTATTCAAAATCCACTTATTTTTTTAATAATATGACGATTAACTAAATTTTAAAACTCATATTTTTATATAATTGCTTGTTCAATATAAAACAAAAATAAATAATACTCACATTAAACACAAACATGTGTAACTCTTCTCAAATTAAAATCCACTTTGAGCCTCAAACATATCAACTATCGAGACAAGGTCGACTAGTCCCCACACAATGTATAACTCATAATTTTAGACGATTGAACAACGATCTCTGTCATTTTTCTAATTTTGTGTTATTACAAACAGCGCTCTGATGTAAATTAAGCAGTTTGATGTAAATAATAACTAGATGAAATAAGAAGGCAGTCATGGCGTAAGGGCATTAGCATGGGGCTAAATGTAACAGGTTGTGGGTTCGATTCTCACTCGAGGAAATGACATATTAAATATTTTCATTTCTTCGCTCTGTTAACGAAGCAAAGCGCAAGAATTCGACGAAAAGTGGTGAACGGAAGTGTTCTAATGGAATCTATCATTACATAAATAAAATAAATGAAAGATGTATTTTTTTGTAATCGATTGTAGCACTTAATACTAGCATCAAAAGAATTAGATTTTTATTATTATTTTCATATTTATAAAAAACCTGACACTAACTACATAATTATATCGCGATTTGCGATCTAATATGAGATATCGATTTTAAAATAAAGGTTCGATGAGTCGAATCGTTTCAATATTGATTTACATACAAGTTTTGTATCAGTTCAACAGTTGGCAATCCTGCTTTGCTGTCAGTTTGTGTTATCAATGAAGTAAACAGTCTAGTATCTTATTTACCTTATTTATAAATAACAATCATGACTATGAAAAGAAACACACATATTCTTGATTTGTACTGGGAAGATATACTGGTGTCTAAAATTATACCCTACCTTACTATCCGCGAATGTTTTACTTTTCGCTGCGTTTCTAAAACGTGCCTCCAAATAATAAATATGTATTTTGCAAAGTTAAAATCCTTGAAACTGATGAATAAAGGATTTTCGCCGCATGCATTTAACGTAAAGTATTTCATACGACGTAATATTCGGTATTTTATTATGTTTAAATCTTATGCACTCTATTTATTCAATTTCAGGTACTAGCATTGTCATGTAAAAAACTAAAAACATTGAATTTGAGCCGGTGTGCCAATCTAAATGATATGGATCTCATTCCACTATTAAGGAATAATCCAGACCTTGTACATTTGAATTTAAGCCATTGCAGAGAATTGACAGCAAAATGTTTACAGCCAGTTATTCTATACTGCAATAATTTGCAAGTATTAAAACTGTCTAAATGTTCTTGGCTAACCACAGGAGCTATGGAAGCATTAGCTCTTCATCAGAGTCAACTTGAAGATGTTGATTTAGCATATTGTGCAGCAATCTCAGAAAACTGTATACTTATATTTATTAAAAAGTTCAGGCATTTGAAAACTTTAAACTTAGAGGGTAATTTGCAAATAACAGACCGGTGCTTATTCACTTTGTCTAAATACAGTTCCTCATTGAAACTGTTGAATTTGGGTGGTTGTAGTGAAATCACTGATAAAGGCATAATGTAAGTACTTTTACTTATGTATATATATATATTTTATTAATTGAACAAAATGTGTTGTCAAAAGTATAGTAACCAGCATAAAAATTTACTTATTAAGTGTATGAGTATATACATGTTCTGCAGTATTATTTAAATATTATAATAAATAACTTTGGTACTCAATATAATATTTAAATTGCATTATGGATACTAGCACACCTACAATATTAAACCTGGCCTGATCTAACTAAAATATAATTATTTATTTATAAATAAATATTTAATCTGTAAGAGCTTTGTGTCTTATAGTGCAGCTATTTTTAAAAGACTCTTTATTTGTTTGCATAGTTGAAACATATTAACTTTGCTTTAGATGTAAGTTAAGAAAGAATATCTCAAATTTTTTTAATGCTTTTTCTTAACTTTATCATCTAACTAATATTATAAATTTAAAAACTTGAGGGAATGAGATATTTATTTAAATTTATATTTCCATTCTTTCACTCTGGTGGTAAAGCGCGACTGTGAGTTCCGCTACTCAACCTACAATATATCCAACATTCAGTGGAAAGAGGGGATTGGGGAGTGTCTTAACCACAAGGTTGCCTCCCGCTGTGAGCTGAATACAGTGTGAAGCTAATTTAATTTTTTATATATTAATAGATTTAAGAAGCAATGTTGCATATGGACCTCTAATTCTTATTTATATTTTTTCAGAGCTCTTGCATTACACTGTCATGATTTAGAAGGCTTGTTGGTCCGAGGATGTACAAAAGTTACAGAGTCAAGCTTGAGACTCATGCGGAGTAGAGTACACATTGATAGACGAGTGGTGCAGATGCCACCTGCCCCCTTAAATATACAAATATAAAGTATTGGTTGTGATTTATTAAGTTAATTTAACATAAATGGATATTAGCTTGTTTTTAGATATTAGTGTAATTATGTTTTGAAAATATTATATACTTTGGCCTAACTTTATTTTTTTAATAAATATTAATATTAGATTAACGGCTATTCTATTTAAGATATGTGATATATATATAAAAATTATAATAATATTGTTTGTTTGAAGAAAGTAAAAAGATGTTTTAATTACTTAATGGTAATCTATAAAGCTGGTGTCACACTTAATTATTAATGTGCAATATATAACATATTTATAAAAAATATATTTTTTGTACATAATATGTATATAATTGTGTTGATTAATTAATTAAAATTGTGTTATATTAATACTATAGTAGTAGGAGTACAGTTCTTTGTGGGTTAAAATCAATTTTTGAGATGATTGTATTTTTAATCAGTTTGGTATATTATTGGTCAAAAGAGAAATTAGAGTTAAGACATTTTCCGTTGAAAAAAAAAAATGGTTTCCCATATCTCTTTACCTACATCCCAGACCTGTCGTGGCGTTGTGACACAAAGTGTGAGTGTGAATCCGACTAGTTGTGGGTTCAATCCCCACTCGAGGAGATGATATGTTTATTTAAATTTACATTTCCATTTCTTCGCTCTGGTGTGAAAGCAAAGCGCGGCGTTGAGTTCTGCCACTCAGCACGTAATGCCTCCAGAATTCAGCAGACAGTGGGGAATGGAGTGTTACACTAGGTTTCCTCTGCCAACCCTGCTGTGTGCGGGATACAGTGTGAAGCTGATTTATTTATTTTACTTCGTTACCTATATACATGGGCGTACCTAGAGATATTTTCCAGAGGGGGCCTGTGTTGTAATTTTGACCCGGACCACCTGGTCTCCTATTAATACGCCCATGCCTATATATATTAGATATGTATTTTTAAAAAAAGTCTAGTCCAAGGAACTATGACATATATTATAAGTATTTAGTAAAGTTAGTTAAATAAAAAAATGTATGTATATATTGTTACTAAAATACTAAAAAGTTTATATACATATATCATTGTTGTCATTGTTGTGTGATTTTGTTTTTAAATAAATGGTTTATCTTTCTAATGGGTTTTTTTTATTATTTAAATTGAGTTAATTAGTTATTTAGACTGTAAACGCAATAGGCTAGGTTTTTTACCAATCAAGGAAATTAAATATTTATTCAATACGCAATGCCTTCGGAATTCTGCGGAAAAAGACTACGGAGTGTTCGTTCTCATTAGGACACTTCCGTCAAACCACTAGGTTCCCAAGTTGCCGCTGTCTACCCTGCTATGTACAGACTACAGCTTAAAGATGAAAAAAAAAACTTTAATGAACTTGTTTTCTTATATGAAAATCAATAGGACAATTTATTTTTTAAGTATCTTTATAATAATATTACTATTAGGATAGAAGAAAGAATAAATTTAATGCCATTTTGGAAGTTGGGCAATCTTATTATTACTAAATGATAGTGGGTTGATTCTTACTCCTTGTAAATTTGGATTTAAAATAATTTATATTTATCCGACTGCGACGAAGCCAAAAAGAAGTGTTATGGTCTTAGAGAGTAGGTACGTATCTCCGTTCCTTTGTAATTGTTACATCAGTGAACCAATTTTGAGTGTGTCTTACTGGATATATTAATTTAGTTTACCTACTCAGTCAGATTTTTGCTTATATTTAATTTGTTACTGGTATGAATATATATAACATATATTATATTATCTTCACTAATAGATCCGTATATTTTTCCTGTCCTTCTTGTTTGGTGTGAAAGTCTTTAATAACGAACAAAGCGAGCGACAGCCCGTTTAAATTACTTACGTATAAACAACATAACGCACTACTTTCTGTACAGCGATATTTCAATATTTTTTACATTTTTTAAATGTTATACCATACTTTGCACTACATACACTATGCTATGCACTATGCAGAACAAAAAGATTTTTTCAATTTGAATCAATAGTTCCTGAGAAAAGCGTGTTTAACCAAACAAACTTCATCATCATATTACTAATACAATATAATATCAGTATATAACAAAAGAGGACAGGAAACAAAAAAAGGCATCACAATTTTTTCACAAAATTATATTTTGTGTTAACATCTGCTACAAATTCCTTACATAATATTATATTTACAATATTTATATTCTACACATTAGTAACAAGTAACATTGATAACCTTACAGGAGCAGATCTTACATTAAAAAAATATCTGATTAACTCAGGCATAGCTGAAGTGAAGCCATATTGGAAAAGAAATGTAAAATACTACAATAAGTCATTTAAGACAATTCAAGGTTCTTCTATAGAATAGTAACTACTAGATTACCCATATACAAAGATAATTGAAGCTAACTGTACAAGTTTTAGAAAAACAATATAAAAATGTTTAACTTAGAAATTTACTTGAAAAAAAATATATAAATAAGGAAATACTGTTTTGTTATAGGCAGAGTAACATTTTATATATAAACAAAGACTTATTGCCACTTACATACAATCATCTTTCATGATGAAAACTTAACTCATATTTCACCCAATCATTATTATAAATTATATTTTGATTTTATAAATAAAATTATTCATTTTCATAACAAAAAATAATCATATTAATCAATATTAACTTTACAGAGAGCTTCCAGTATTCTTTAATCACAACAGCCCAAATATAAAATTAAAAAAGAAAGAACAAAAATAAAACTATCACACCCACCTATGCCTGAATTTACCAAAAAAAAAACTACCATAAAAAACTAAATGAAAAAAATGACGCTGTAACAAAATCTAACTTATAAATATAATAATGCAAGATGATTCAACATTTGGCAATAAATTAAAGATTTTTAACACAAAAATATTATCCTACGAAAAAGTTAATTACTATGTGTGTAAAAAAAAATATTAGGCCTACTGGGTCTCGCCCTTTAATACTATCACATTAATTTATTAAAAAATAAAAGAAAACCTTTCTTTTTTAAATTTCCACATATAAGCGAGTTAGGCAGAGGGAACCTAGTGGCAGGACACTCTGTTCCCCACAACGCCCTAATTGTTGAAGAACTCTGTTTGTCTTGTCACCAGAGTAGGGAATCAAACAATTTATCACTCTGAATAGGAATCGACCACACAACCGTCGCTTTTACACTCAGATGATCTTTATTATTCTTTTAATATACAAATAAGCTAAGGTATCTATGTATACGTATATGTATACAGCCTTACATAACAAGCTGGCAACATTTACAGTTTATTACATAGAGGAGAGGAAAGAGGCACTTCCGTTAATTAATAAAAAAAAACTAAATTACAAACTGTACAATATTCACGATATACATATTACACATAATTATATTAATTAGGTGTCGATGATTTTTTTTTTCAATTTACATACAAAAGACTGCAGTGTTAAATTTCATGTGTCAAACAATATTTCTTATTGATGGCTCTTAAATATATTATGGATAATTAAAAAAAAAACAAAAATTAACTCTCCATTCTTTACTTTCTACAATTATAACATATGAGATTAACTGAACTAGCAAAGGTAGGCACAAGAAACTCAATGTAAAGACAATCAATCAACCTTTTTCCACTTTTCTTTTATATTGATGAGTGGCTTTTGTTTATCAGAATGGGAAATAAATATTATTTAAATATAATCATTACATAAGATACTCAGACCCACAACTATAGAGTACTAACAGCTTCAAAAAAAATACATAATATTTATTAAGAAAACATGAAATTTTTAAAATATTAATATATATAGAAGCCATCAACTAATCTTTGGATAAACACATAAATCTAACTGATTATCACAGTGCCAAGTGACCATTTATTTTTCGAGACCTTTTACAACCTCCACCCACTGGAATTACTAATACATTAAAATTTATATAAACATAATTTGTTATATATATGGTCTATCAATGTTTCGATATCTATACTCACATAATATTTACAAAAAATATATTTTTTACAAGAAGAAAACGTCTGCAGCGGTCAAAAAGAACAGAACACAATAAAAACTTATTGCACTAAACTACTTCCCATGTATTAAAAAATCTATCTGCAATTTTGTACTTTATTCAGCGTCGTACCAAAACAAAGTAAAAAATATATATGCCATACAAAAAAATAATAATAAGGCAACCAAATTGGTGTTATATACAATAAAAATACAAATACATCTTAAAAGCGTTATTTTGTACTTCCACTTAACTATATGATACAGTCGCTTTTTGGTCACAGATTAAACAATCACTTTACATACCCATATCACTGTCACTCAGCTGTCAATGTCACTATCATTCACTGTTTCCGGCACTGGGACTTGGGTCGCTACCGACGCATCGTCGAATTGAGGGTCTGCATGGTCAGAGGTGGGTTTATATATCCAGCGTAGGCGTAAACGTTGGGCTGCTGAGCCCTGGGATCAGGTCCTGGGTACTGGACTCCAGGTTGGACGTTCATCATCTGTACTGGCAGGTTGTTGAACTGCTGCTGCGGTGGCACTCGATAGCCGTTCAGGCCGTACTGGCTTATTATGTGGGTGTTCAGGTTCGGTGACATGCGGGAACCGGGGCCCATTTGCACGTGTTGCATGGGACTGAGATTGCCTGGAAGAGATTGGAGTGAAAATAAGTATTCATTCTTAAAAAAAATATATTTGTTATGCATCACAATTAGCTCTTAGAAAGAGAAAACCACTTTGATAAGAAAATTATAAAAAAATTGTCATCAATTCAAATCAAAGTCCAAAAACCTTTTGTATGTATTACTATATAAATATATTTTGTTGATACGGTCCAGCCTTTTGATTAACAAAAGCTATACCCCATATTTACTGATCTTGGATCAGTATGGTGTATTTACAAGTCTTTATATCGAACATAGTTTTTCTTAAACTATAAAATTCTAAATGTATAGTGTTGAGTATAAATTGTATTATAAAAGATTAAAAAAAAACTCACTAGTAGTATTCCTTGTATTCCGTGGAGACTCAAGTTGGTTGTGCGCTGGAGCATAATATTTCGGCGCGTGGTAGTGCCCGGCGGGCGGCGTGCCGGCTTGCTGTCCATACTATAATTACAATTTAATATTAATTCATTTATACCATACTAGCGGACGCACGCCGATTCGCTTGCTTATTTGCACCCTTAGGGATGAATTTTAATAAAATATTTTCGTTATATCGTTTATCGTTCAATGAAATATTTTTAAGTCTGAATTTCAAATTTTATCAAAATTGGTGCTGGTTTAAAAAAAAATCCATACAAACTTTAAACCCCTATTTCATCCCTTTAGGGTTAAAATTTTTCAAAATCCCATCTTAATGGATATCCAGATTACGAAAGTAAATAAAATTTCAGGTTTCTACCATTAGCGGTTACGGCTGTGCGTGCGTCTTACCTCAGTCAGTCGGGACATGTCCTTTAATATATATAGATTACTAGGAATCAGAAGTAAATAAAGAAAGAAGTAAATATAAAAAATTACATGTCCTACCCAGAAAGGTCTCTCTTTCTTATATTCTTTTTAAGTTAAATAAAGGCCCTTGTGGAGCAGCGTGTGAATGTAAAAGCGACGGTTGTGGGTTCGATTCCGACTCCCTGCGGTATTTTCATTTTTACATTTTGGTAACAAGACAAAGCCCGGTGTTGAATTCCGCCACGTTGTCGATGCGTGACGAACGGAATGTCTTAATACTTTTTTTTGCCCCCCTCTTGACTACAGTTTCCCATCCCCACTGCCTCTTCAATGGCACCTTTATATTATAATTCTAAAACCAAATATCAATAAATCACCTGAGGCGCAGGAGCGGGCGGAGTATGCGGCGGGTGCTGCGGCGCGTCTGCCATTTGCTGCAACTTGGCGAGGCTGCAAGATGGCGCCCAGCCCGCGTGGTACTGCTGCTGCTGCTGGAACGACAAATAACCACCCTGGTATCCGGCTGTCGTCGCTCCTGAGGATGTGCCTTGCATTACGGTGCCACCTAGAATGTAGTTATGGACATTTGTTATGTAAACATTGAAAGGGTTATTATTTTATATACGGTAGAAATTCGATTAACTAGACTCAATTAGTGTTCACTCTAACAACATTTGTTAGGCATTCGGATAATCAATTTGATATGAATAAAAACGGATTTTGTGCATATGTACAACACATAAAGTTATGTGTTCAAATCAATGTTTATTAAGAAGTTATTAAGATATAAATTTTCCAACATACAATATATAGTTACACTTATTGGCCATGGTTGGTAGTCTGGATACAGTTTCTACTGTAATAAGAACTTATAACAAAAGGACGAAAGGACCCAAAACACTTTATGTTACTAGTATCTTAAAGTTAAACTGAATAATAAATTAATTTATATGCGAAACATAACTAACCTTTCTCTAAACTGTTTTTTATTCTTTAAAACCAAAAAATGTTATGTATGTTATAAAATAATAATAACTGTTTTGTTTAGGGCCAGTATTAGTATTAGTTTTTCGATCATTTCCTATTCAACATTTAATAATTTACTATACGTTTGTTTCCCTTAAAAATATAGAAAAAAAATTACCATGAGGCGTGGGATGAGGATGAGGGGGTGTGGCTCTATGGCGGGCGGGGGGTGTTGCTGCTCCTCGCACGGTCTTATCTGTGTTTGTACTGCTTGCGTTGTTTCTAAATAAAAGTCAATATAGTAAGTATAATTTATATATTATAAAACATTTTTTCAATGGGATTGGCCATGTGCAATTCAGTATAACAGTCGAAACTCTAAAATGCAAATATTTCAGACATTTATTTAGAAATAAATTTACGCGAGTATTCTGGTTAAAATAGTAAGTTATTTGTCTCCAACAACCTTATTATGTAAAATATACCATTTATAATCTTTAATCATAATCAATAGTGTTTGTTCTTAAATTTTCTATACTTTCTATACACTCTTACCAAACTAAAAAAAATAAATAAATCAGATTCACGCTGTATAACGCACACAGCAGTGCGGAGCAAGAAGGCAGATGGAACATAGTGTTAAGACATTTCATTCCGAACTTTCCACTGAATATTGGAGGCATTGCGTCGTTGAATGGCGGAATTCAACGCCACACTTTGCCTCGACACCAGATTGAAGAAATGAAAATATGCATTTAAATAAATATTTAATTTCCTCGAGTGGGAATCAAACCCACAACCAATCGCCCTTACAGTCACACTTTGTGCCCCTGTGCCCCGACTGACCTCAAGATTTAAAATTATTAAAAATATTAAGATTTTCAAAATATTCTTACCTATTTCTATTATTAATCTTTTGCTGTTTGGTTGGCTGATTGGGCTGACTCATGATGGAGGGAATATGCAAGGACGAATGTGGGTACTGAGGACTCGGAGCCGGATGCATATGCATCATGGAACATGGAGACGCTAAATCCGATCCTATACTTGTCGGAGACTCCAGTCCAAGCTGGCTGACATCCAGTTCACAAGCTGGATATTGGACTGAATGGACTGAGTTGCTTGTTGAGTCTGGGGTATAGACCCCCATGGACTGCAATGCTGGACTGACCGCTTCACACATCTCTTCTTTATGCGTCTCTTTAGGTGACTCATCTTTTTTGGACTGACGAGATTTTTTTTCTATTTCCACCTTCTCTTGGCATGGTCCGTTCTGGTTGAATGTTTTGCAGCCAGGAGACGTCAGGATTTGTGGGCTCTGTTGTCGGAATTCCGCACAGCTAGTCACAACTTCCTGATGCTTGTTGACTCTTTGCATCATTTGCTTTATCTGTGCATCATTACTATGAGACTTTTTGGCATCGCATTGTGTTTGACACGCGGTCGTCGTTTTAGATTGCTTGGTAGGTTTGCACTCGTTTTTCTGGCAATCAGATGCTTTCGAAGTAGGAGCTTTGGTTTCTTTGAAATGTGACAACCCCGTCGTTGCGTATATACCGCCAGATAAAGCACCGTACGCCAGAAAGTCCTTCTGATCGTACTTAGGATGCAACTTTTGTGGAGATTTCTGCATTTGATCCAAGTGAGGTAGATTAAATCCTTGAAATTTGTCCAGGTAATTTTTGTCGTTGTTTTTCATATCCAAGAATCTGTTATGGTCCCACGTTCTAGTAGGATCCCAGGGCGCCCATTGCGACATTGTGTACTGTGCGTGATTCGTGTGGTAATTGGGAATTTGATTCATCGCGTAATCCGCTTTAGGTACTAATTCATTGTCGTATTTAAATTTAGGCAACATCTTGTTTAAATCGTTTTGTTCCGCTGCTTTCAGGTTAAGTTGTGTGGAACAGCTTTTATCATGTTTGACAGACGTGTTCTTGTCGCATTTGGCGACATTTGACTTTTCCTTCTTAAAAAAATCTTGTTTCTTCGGCGCCTCCGTTGGTTTGCTTTCCATTTTACTCGTTACCGCAAGCGTATTGATCACATTTATTGGCACAGATGTTTCAGGTTTTCTAGCAGATGAATTTTGTTCTGGAAAAAATAATTTCGGCTCCGGTGTACTTCTTGGGGTTTCGTTTTTAGCCGATTTCTTTTCGGTTTTTTCCATTTTACTGTGCGCTGAGTTCACTCTGACATCTCGCAATTTACTTTTCTCTCTAGGTTTCTGATTGAGATCGTTTTTATCATGAGAATTCGTTTGAACTATACTCATGGAGCTGCTTAATGAATTTTGTATGTTAGAAAAGCTGGGATCCAAATCGGCTCTCTCCATTCCCAAGTTAACAGCAGCGTTCGCGCTTTGACATCTCGGCATATAGCTTATATCAGCGACAATCGGCACTTTAGGTATGACTGGATTGACGACAGGCGATGTGATAGGGTGGGGTACTTCCAGCTTCGTCGTACTTTTGCTAATGACAGGTGGTGGATCAGATATAGTATTGATAACTCTGCTAGGATCACTCGTCTTCACTAGCACTTTATCAGTTTGCACTCCTTGAGACTCCTTACTGACAGCGCCTCTATTATTTATATATGGATGATGTATTTGCACTGGATTTATTGGCTGTATTGTCATCGAATTGCTCACGGAGTTGTGGTAATTTGGTATCGAATTCTCGATTATACTTCTCGATACAACAATTTCATCTTTTCTATTGTGCATCATATCATTTCTAAACGGTATCTCACTCTCTTTACTAGTGATGGTCATTTGTAACTTACGCGCATCGATTTCATTATAATCGATTTTAGGGGGTTCTGGTTTTTTAAGAGTCACATCTCTATGTGGATCTAGATTTTGTATGATTGTTTCTATTTTGTTAGGTGACTTTTTCTCTGGTGTTTTACTTTCATCAATAGTTTGGTGTTGTATTACTGTCTCCTTTCTAACTTCACATTTCTTCGGTTCACATGTGATTTCCATGTTAACCTTCTCAAGTGACTTCTTTTGTTTAGGGGATTCACTGATAACAGTCTTATCATTTTTCTTTGGAGATATGCCTGTGTTGGGTGAATTAGCGTTATCAGATTCTCCTTCTACTACTATAGTTTCAATTGGGTGCATTCTCGGTACTATGAGGTCTACGGGCGGTCGTAAAGTATTAGAGTCAGAGGGACCTTTAGCATCAATAACTATATGAGCGTTCTCTGTAGATACTACTGGTAGTACTTTGGACGGGGGTTCACTTATGTCTTTCGGCTTAAAATCATTATTTTGTATGGGAATTATGTTGGTAGGCTTAGGAGAAGGTAGTGGACAACTTTGACTATTATTATCATCTGATTCCGATATGACAATCGTATCTTTATCATCAAGCACTGGTTTAGTTGGTGATTTAAGTTCTCCATTTATAGTCTCTGGAACATTTTTACTTTCAAGTTTCTCCTTTGGTATTTCCTCGTTATTTTCCATTATACTCATATCCGGACCGTTCTCCACAATCGTTGGGTCTTCATCAGTTTTGTCTTTATCAGTTTCGTTAATAACTTGATCTTTTTCAGCTATTGATTTAGGAGAATCCATATGAATGCTGTCAAGTTCCATATCGCTAGTGTGGTTGTCGGTACTGTTGTCTTCTATAGGCCTAGGAGTAGCTGGTTTGCTTGGTATGCTCGTTCTTTCTTCAGCTTCTTCAACATCCATCTCATCATCTGCTTCACCAGATGAATCTTCAGAACTTTCCCCATTATTTTTAGCTTTATCATCTGGTTTATCATTATCATTTGGAGGTTTCTCCACATTTTTCTCAGCGTTAGGAACTGAATCAACAGGTTGCTCAACAGAATCATCTGTCCTATAATCATCATTGATGGCTTCGTCGACTTTTGGTTTTTTGGCGACCGGTGACTCAACTTTGTTAACCTTTTGCCGTTTGGGTTGGCGACCCTTCCAACCAATTTTCCTTTTAGTTTTTGCTTTAACCTCACTAACTGGAGTTTCCATTTCATGCCGAGCATCCACACTCTCTTGACTGTCTTGACTATCAGACGCGTATGCGGGTTCTTTAAGTGTTTTCCGCCTATTTCTAGGCAAATCGCTGATTTCCTCTTGAATCTTGGACTTTCTGGCAACACTTTTACTCCTTTGCCTTCTCGGAGTGGCTTCAGGTTCTTTAGCTTCATCAACACTTTCTGATATCTTTCTAGTCACGTCCCTTTTCCGTTTCCGTGTACCCTCACCAACATTAGGCGTAGTTTGATAAGTACTTTCACTATATTTGAGCGGCCGCGTCCGTCTCCTACCCGATGAAGTTACTTCCACCGGCATATCCGGAGTCTCCTTTTCTGACTTTGCTTTCGTCTCAACTTTAGCGGTTTCCGGTTCCGTTTCGGTGTTTTCGCTTTCCGTTTTCATTTCTTCATCGTTTTCCGTTTCTTGATCAACGGATCCTTCTTCCGGTGATCTAAACGGATTTACCGTTGGTGCTAGTAGAGGCGTCCATCTTAGACATTCGGGGTCTATCTCAAGTCTGGGTCGACTATTGACTTTTTTCATATGATTATCTACTTTATTCCAATCAACACTGATACCTAGTTTCACTGTATCATTGTTAGGCACGTATCTCACAAAACCTAATAGCTGGAACGTCACAGCTATGTCATTCATATGCATTCCCGTTGTAAAGGCGATATCTTCGAATGTAAACGGCCGGTCTTTGTGATCGTATAAGAACTCTAATATCACTGATTTCCAATACGCGTGGTAAGAAACACGACCTAAATCAGATAAAGGTTTTTCTGGAGTACCGGGTTGGCCTTCTTCTTTTGACAATAAATAACCTGGGAAAGAAACAACATAATTACTATAAAGTCTCAAATATTTTATACATAATAAATATAAAAACATTCATTAAATTAAGCTTAAAAAGTTGCTAAAAGACAACACTTTTCTTCATCTAGTCATTTTTTGATTTTTAATGACCAATAAAACAAAAGCTAAACTAAGCATTTCACAAAAAAACTACAAAAATTAAAAAATAAAACTCCACCACTCACTAAAATGGATGAGAAACCGCCCGTAGCCCTGCCTTTGGTACTGCGGCATTGTCATTATACACGATACGTTATACTTCTGCTGACAGTGTTTCTCTTTAGAGAAATAACCAACTAAATGGCATCCTTTCGCATCGTTTTTCGTCAATACATAAAACAAAAATGGCTCGACATCGTAATACAGTGTTTTGTGGTCCAGGAACAGCTTCGCTAGGAGGCAGAGATTTTGACAGTATATCTTATTTGCATTGCCGTCCACTTCGAAAACGGATATGTCACCACATCTGTATATTTCCGTCGCTGGGGGGTGTCTCCATAGGCATTTGTCCAAATGTCGCATTAACACGGCTCGACTTTTCGCATATTTCAAACAAAATTCGCATAGGAATAGCTTTGGCAACCTGCAAGAGATTATAAAATTTGAAATTTAGACTCTTAAAAATAGTTTATTGAACACATGTTTCAAGGTTTATTAGTATTCACCCCTAAGAGTGCAAATAAGCAGACTAAGCTGCGCGCAGTTTCTTGAATTATTCCAGATATTGCGTATGAAGTAGAAAAACTCACGCCATGTTTTGTCTACAACAGCAGAGAAAAAGAAATCATAAATATAAATATACTCCCGAGAGCGAATCGAAACCACAACCATCATATTTACATTCAGACACTATCATTGAGCCACGACGGCAAATGACGGCACGACGAAAAACTTCGAAATCTAAAAACAAAAATAAAAAAAATACCTGGCATACTCCTGTGGGAAAGGACTCGAGTACCACGTCTCAATCTCCCACTGTCCAAACTCGATGGCCGATGGGCACCTCGAGGGTGGTGGGCCTGCACTCCCCGAGGGCGTGGGCACCACTTCCTCAGCCCCTCCGTTGGCTGAACGCGCCTGGGAGAACAGTTCGGCATCAGCTTCTGTGACCCCAGGTGGTAGTCTCTTGCCTTCTGGAAAGTAATAATAGATATATAACATTCGCATTTATTGGGTAAAAAGGTCGTTACATATTATTTTATTTTTATATATATATCATTTTGAAATTGATATATAATTTCTCTGTCTGATAGACAAAACGCGGCGTTGAGTTCCGCAGCTCAACGCGCAATATAACAAGAATTGGGAAACAGGGGATGGAGTGTGTTAACACTAGGGTTCCCTTTACCTATCCAGCGTGAAACTATTATTTCTTTTTTAAACACCAGAATATTTTTTATTTTTATTCCCCTGCTCTGTTAACAAGCCAAAGCACGACGTTTAGCGAAGAACTGAAGTGTCTTAACGGGAACAGAGTGTCTTAATGGTTCCCATGTTCCCTCTGCCTACCCTAGTCTTTTCAAGACAGTGTGAAGAAAAATAAAAAAAAGAATATTAATACATTTAGATATAAAATGACACAAAAATGACATATAAAATATTAAGCACCGAACTACTAAAAAGTAAAAAAATAATGAAAACAAAAAAATATAAATATACAAATAAGTACTGGGGAAATTTCGAGAATATTCGAGAAGCGCGAGCGAAAGTGCGTGCGGCTTGAGAAGAGGGTGAGGCATATAGTATGCGCGCAGTAGACGAGAAATCCGGTCTGCACAATCAGACACTTGTAACGCGGCTCCGCTTGCATAAAAATAAAAACAAAAATATTTAAACACGCGTATCGCATAACATATGTATGCAGATAGAAGATTCGAGAACATTCGAGAAGCGCGAGCGAAAGTGCGTGCGGGCGTGCCTTGCGGGCGGTCAGGATCTAGGGGAGGGTGGGTCGGGGGTAGTCCGGCCAGCCAATCAGACACCACTTTCACCGCGCCTCCCGTCACATCTTACCCGTCTGATTGGTGGCCGGGCCCTCGCGATGCAGCTTGTGCGCCTGCGCGTCCGCACCTCCCCCGCCTCCCCTCTTGCCCTCCGCCGCGCGCACCACCAGCGCGGACGCGCTCAAACGTCCCCATACCTCCCCTTTCACCTTCCCTCCTCCCTCCCCCAACTCCTCTAACCTCCCCTCTTCACCTCTCTTCGCTCGTTCTCTACTAAGCGTCGATTGATACCCCTTGAAGGTTCTATCAGTGCTCCTTAACCCAACTTCATCCTCTAATGTCCCCTCTGCACCCCTCTTCGCTCGTTCTCTATTAAGCGTCGCTTGATAACGCTTAAAACTGCGACGCGTGCCTTTTAACTCTCCCTCCTGCTCCTCTAACCTATCTTGTCGCCTTAACATCTCTTTACTTCTCCCTCGCCTATGTTCTCTGCTAAACGGCGCTTGATATTGCTTTATACTGCAACTTGTTCCCCTCACCTCCCCTTCCTCTTCTTCCTCAACATCTATTCGGTCTCTATTTTTGGACAGCCTCTGTTCTCTATTGAGCGTAGCTTGATACCGCTTGAAGGTACTCCTCGTTTCTTTCAGCACCTGATGCTCCTTACTTTCGGGCTGACGCTGAGCGGGACAAGGACGAGGACGCGACTGCGAGCGGGACGCCGTGCTCACGGAGTAGAACTCCGAGAGGCCATCGAACAGCGTGGTCAGCAATCTTTCTCCACATCTGCTGCGCCGACGATGCCTCAACGACTCCGGCTGTAAAGGTTCCGGGTCCCGGTTCGTTTCCGGCTTAGATTCTATGACCTTCTGTTTCTGAGCTTCGGCCGCGAAGCCCCACGCACCGTTGGGGGACACGTCTGTGGCCAGCCGTTCAAAGATAGTAGGAGGCGGGGGTGGCGAGGCTGGTGGAGGGGGCGAGGGGGTGAGGGACGGTAACCGCGGTCGGGGGCGGGAGCGACGTTCCACACGCAGCTCTAAACGCTGCACACGCGTTACTCTAACGCCGCCCCACTGCGAGCCCTCCCAGCTTTCCCATTCCCCAGATGACTCCCTGCAGCGACGTTTCTTCACCATATTGAAGGCAGAGAATCTGAAAAATTTCTGTTTCTCCTTGGACATTCTATGTTCAGTGGCGGTGGTGGTTGTGGTTGCATTACCGTCGGAGGGCTCGTCCTCAGAGTCAACGCGTCGAGCGGCCGCCTTCGGTTTCCTCTTCTTCGGCGTACCTCCCATGGCAGCCCTGCAACAGAAACAAGATGATCATTAGTTCAAAAAAACTGCTTATGATACTATACTTAAGTTAAATGGAATTCAAATTTATATAATAACTGTTTATTATATTTTTAAACCACTTAAACAAATAACAATGAAATAAATAAAAGACTTTCTTATATTCAGAATACTTAATTTGTTTAGTAGCTCTACAAAGTATGAAGTACGAGCTTGATGGTTCAATAGTCACCTGTCGCGGTCGCAGCGCTCGCAGCGCCAGGGCGGGCGAGTGCAGCGCGCGTGCGCGACGCGCGAGCAGCCCCCGCAGCGCGCCGCCCACTCCCCGCCCAGTCCGCACAGCGCGCACCGCGCGCACGTTCCGCACGACCACCGCCCACTCTGCACAATCAAAACATTAACAAAACTTTAAATTCACCATAAACATATGAGAGGGTAATGCCTAGGCGAATTGAAATGGATATTACTTATGCAGTTCACTATTGCAAGTTCAACATAGTTCTTAATGGCTAGCAAGTTATGTGGAGGACACACAGTGTTAAAAAACTGATGTGGCACTGTCTAATTTTAATATATCCTTCTTAGAGCAACACGACAAAGCGCGTCGCGAGTAATGTGGGAATCGGACTCACAAACTCTGCCCTCCATACTAATTTCCTGTTTGTAGGTTAATGAGTAGTACAGTTTATAAAAGTTGACAAAGTTAATATTAATGATCCAAAAATATTTCTTAGTTTCTGTAAAATACAATAATAAAATTTTAAAAACATTTAAAATATTTGATAAATAGCATACTCTCATGTGAAAAAAAACAAGGATGGAAGAACTTTGATGTAGCTCAATAAATGGTTTTATTGATGGCTTAGAAGTCAGAGAAGTTAGACAGTAATCAAAAGATGTGTGTTTCAACACAAATCTTTTGATTACTTCAGCTAATTAAATATAAACAAAATAAAATTATTATTTGACAGTTGAAGTTTTAATAAAATAGTTTGCAAGTGTAAACTTTCTCATAATAATTTATTAATCTATTCCTAAAGAACCACACACACAATATATGGATTATTAAATTTAAAAAACCCATTTAATATCAATATACAAAAAAGAGAAAATCATTTATAAGGATCCTTACGTGAATAAACCATATGTGCATAATAAAACTGAACATATGTTTATAATTCACATGAATAAAAATGAAGTTTGACCTAGAAACATACTTGGAAGAATTTAAAGAAAATCACTTCGTCATAAAATATCTTTATGGCTTTGACAACCAATTGACATAAATTATAAATATATATTTACTTTTACTTATTTTTGCACAAAAAGTTATTATGTGTTTTCCATTCAACATGACATTGGCGAAGTTTTTTAGTGCTGAATTGGCACGCTCGGAACGCCATAAATAAAGAGCAACAACAACAACAACAAGTTATTATGGGTTACACATGAAAAACATACAAGAAGTAATGATATGTTACAACTTGCATTTCCAAAACAGAAGACTGAGGGTGTTAAAGGAACTTTTAAATTCACGGCATCGAAGGTGTGGAATGATTGCCTCCACCATTGAGAGTCAATGCCTGCTTTTTTATGACTTTCAAAAGAAAATTAAAGAAATATATGTTAAACTTAAATATAATGAAAGTAAGCTGTGTTTTTTAAATACTTATTGTTTTTTATTTATTTAATATATATGATTGTTTATTTATTTATTGATTATCTCTATATTATTATTTTTTGTTTACCACATCCACTATTATTTTTATTTAATTTTTTTACGCCACATTTGGTAAGCAGGCAGTGTCCACTCTTTAATATTCAATTTTTAATCTTTAAATAAATATATATATACACTGGTTGTGTCTCCTGATAGAATACAAAAAAATTTTTATTTCTCTTTGGAATAATATATATATATAATAGTTTTTTAAAGTTATAATATGTACAAATTTTTGATATCAATTATTGCATCCCTCCTGTATCCATTTAAATTTATTTAATGCTTGTGAATTAGGATGAGGTTGAAAAACAACGCTGTAGACAACACGTCTCATAGCATTCCCTGAGCCTCACACTCCTTTTACCGTTTTGTTTTCTTTTTACTTGTTTAATTTTTGTATTTGTATTATTTTAAATTGTATTAGTATAGTTAGTCATAAAACGGTAATAAATTTATTTTGAATTTGAATTTATTTTTTGTTATTGTAAGTTAAAAATTCCCTCTGTCAGATAAAGCATGACGTTGAGTATGCACTCAACATGCAATGTCTCGAAAATTAAGCTGAGAGTGGGAAATGGAGTGCCTTCGCACTAGTTCCCTTTTGCCTAGCCTGCTATGTGGAACATGTAAAAGAAAAATAAAAGTGTTAGTTTCTATCCCAAAATAGTTAGTGTGAAAATTTGTTTTTTTTTTGTAAATATATTTACACTATTAATATATTGATAGTAAAATATATACAAATAGTTTCACAGCTTACTCTATTTCAAATAAAATTAGCTATGTGATTTATCTACTTATCCATTATTTTATTCAAATTGTATAATGATATATTTTTAAAAACTCAATATTGGCCATTATGGAACAGTGGAATAGCATCTGACTATAAGTGTTGTGGTTGTGGATTCAATCTGCAGAAAAATTCAAGAAATTAATTAATTTCAGCTACCAGATGTGGGAAGGAGTTGAGTTCCAACACTCAACAAGCAATATCTTGAATGCAGGAAGAAACTGAAGAACAGAGAGGGAACGGAATCAGTTATGGAAGACTGTGTTTATAACAAAAAACTGTACACAGAACCAAAGAAAATAAACTAATTAACATACATATCATATGAGATAAACAAAAACAAAAATTACAACCAAAATAAAAAAACAATTAGCAGACTATCCATTTACATAGGGACAACACAAACATGATCATTATACATTTATTTATTTACTCTGTAATCCTCATATTGAATGAGATCTTTTTCGTAATGGCTGCCTTGATTGCACAACTATTGACATTATATTTTTTTTATGTCTGTTTAATTACATAATTAGTATGTTTGTTTGTTTTATTTATCATTTTATACATACATTAGGCCACTAATGTAGTTTATGCAACTTGAATCATATTAAATAATAGCAATTTAATAAAAAAAATATTAAATCTATTAACTTATTTGTGAAATTAAGCTTAAATTTTTTGTTTCATAAATTTTTAAGAGTAAGAATACTTAGTACTTTATATGGGACTATACATTTTTCCCATCTTGGTAAGCAGAGACAACTTATGTGTTTCATACTGAAAATCTCTATATTATAAATATAGATAAATCATTGCAATTAGTTAAGATATGTTACAACTTGGCCGATACTGTAATTTTTTAATGTTATTTCTTATTTGTTTTTTCGTATTAATTATTTTTCTTAAAAATAAATATCCATACCTTCAAAGTAGTTAAATTTATATACTCCAATAGGTTCAAGCAAGTGGGATGTGCATAAGACTTGCACTGGTAGCAGCAAATTAGGGCCTCACTGGCACCAAGCTTGTTCCTGCTATCAGTGCCGAGACATTCCGCACACACTGGCACTCCACCTGGACTTTGATTCTGGAATTTTATATAAAGAAATGTTTAGATGTATATATATATATATTTTGGCTGCAAATCATTGTTTTTTTAGCTTCACATTGTTTTCTACATTTGGCATGGTAGGCAAGAGACTAAGACTCTTTGTTATCCACTTTCTGCTTAATTTTCATATTATTACATGTTGAGTGGTGGAACTCAATGTCTTTCTTTATTTTCTTTCCAGATCAAGAAAACAGAGTATCTCCCGAGTGGGGATCAACCACACCACATACACAATACACCACAACAGACAATTTAGAATTATATTAATGCTTAAAAACAAAAAGTTTTTTCAAGGACTAACAGGAAACAAAAATAAAAAATTAAGTAGAGAAAAAAATGTTGCAAAATATAAACAAAGCTAAATGCAACTCCTAGTTCAGCATAATCATACTTATATTATAAAAATCAATGTTGTTAGAATCCAGATCTATGAGTAAATTTTCTAGGTGCATAGAACAATTTAAGACATGATTCATTCATGAATCATTCAAGGAACTAAAATAAATTGAGAGAGTTAATAAATTTAAGATATTTGTTTTTTAGTCACAATTCATTTCATAGTAATTGTTGCTTTTATAGGTTTTTAAGAATTTTCAATAAAATATATTAAAATGTAAGTTTAAGCTTATTACAAATAATTACTAAATTAATAAAAGGAAAAATAAATAATAAAATCTGCATAAAATAGAAAAAAAAAATGTGAACAAAAACAAAAAATGTATTGTCTTATTTTTTTTCTAAATGACTAAATGCAGTAAAAAATATTACTTCATTCATTCAAGGTAAAGAATGAATGGGAAGTTTGCAATGTTTATGTTTTTGTTTACTGATAACAGTTTATGAATGAATCTAATAGCACAAAATAATGTTTCATTTAAAAACTTATTTTTTTTCATTATTATGCAATTTTTTGTATTTTATAAAGCTAAATAAATTTTATTGATAAATGTTTAAAATATGTAACACAAGATTCTTATTTGATTTTGTAATAAGGCTAGAAGAATATATGGTTTTTGTTTGTATACTCACATTATCTGGACTTTCTTGAGGTTTTCTATGCTTTGAGATGCGATCTGATGCGGTGAGCGGTCGATCTGTTGCCTTGTAGTTTCCCGCGTGGTGAAGCAACAGGCCCCTGGCCACGGCGCGCTTGGCCGCCGCACGTAATATATTCCGCACGTCAGTATTCTCCTCTACCGACACTTGGTACGCTTGGCGCAAATGTTTTTCAATAGTCTTTAAACTAGAACCATCTCGTTCCCCCAACTCGCGCACTGCCTTCGCCACCGCCCGGGACACATCCACATCGGAAGCGATTCTCAGTATCTTGCTCTGCAGCCCACCAGGGTCCTTGTAGGAGCTCTGCCCCTTGTTGTACACCTTCAGGACGACGCCCTCGCGCACGGCGCGCTCCAGCCGCTCCGAAACGACGTCCTCATGATAGTTGTGGTGCTGCCTGATCGCATGACATATCCTCTCCACGCTCGGCCTCTGTTTCTGCGACCTTATCTTGTGTATCGCCTCAAGTATCCATCGCTTCCACACTTCTTTTCCAACGTCGTCTGGCTCGCTCATTTTTATAAACAATTATTTTGTGCAGCCGTCAAAGTAACGGTACGGTATCACAGCTAGAGATGTGTCAACACCCATCGTATTTTGGCGCCTCAAGCGAAATTCCATTTTATACAATGGAACTTCGCCGGGAGCGACCGGTAAGTACGGCCGCGGTGCGAGACGCCAGTTTAGAGCATGTCCGAAACGCCGTCGCCAGCGGATGACACATCGCACCTCGCGAGCGGGTTTTGGCGGAGCGGGCATCCGACGGCGGCCATCTTGTGGCAATCTCAATTTACGTAGCGGACAAATACACGCGACGTAAATAATCAAATCGACATATAATTTATCACTTTGATCCTTGAATACAACTATACACCATCACAAGTATCTTTTAAACATTCATAAATATTAAAATAAAACTAAAATACTGCACAGTCCGTTCCGGTTCCTTTTACACAAAGCGCCTTCACCAAACAAACAAAACTTTAGTTGTGCAGTGTCTATAAATAAGTTATTTTATAAAAAATATTACATTATATTGATGCAGAATTACTCTCTTATTATAGATATTTTCCAAAATTTTATTGAAAACATTCACAAAACACTAACAAAAGACTCTTCAAAATGGCTATCAATCAGTTTCCTTGCTATAAGAAAAAATAATTTTGATATCCTGTCCGTCACAATTGTATTGCCATTTTTAATTAAAATATACATCATAATAATTAGGGCGCTTTCATTGTCTATGACAAAAAAACAGGAAAAGGTTATAAAAACTATTATTATCTATATAATAAGTTCTAAATTTATTTTTTCTTGTTAAATGATATATAAGTTAGTTTAAAATCCTGGTTTAGGTTTATTTTTTAACATAATAAAAATAACATTAAGGAACGAAATGTTACCAGACTAAACTTTTTTATTTCTTAATAATACCTTTCTTTAAAAATATTTTTTTATTAAAAACATTTTTGTTGTACTGTAATAGTAAAAAATTTCTTATTGGTATTACTGATGCAAAATGATGATAAGATTAAAAATTATAGAATTATAGAATGAATTTAAAAATTATACAATGATATGATTAAAAATTATATTTAATTTTGTATAACAAAAGAGACATTAGAGAAACTTTATTTAACAATACAAGAAATATAAACAGTTTAAGGTTATATGATTATATGTACGCTTTCATACATTACATTACATACATACATACATTACATTCAGCCTGTTATCCTGAGCTTTATATTAAGTTTGTCAGCAATATAGTCATAGTATATCTCTGAGCTCAGTGTGCCTGTTGGCAAAGGCCTCCTCTAACATTTTCCAATGTTTTCTGTTCCTAGCAGCCCTTCTCCGATGGGGACCTGCTGTTAATTTTATCTCATCTTCCCATCTTCTGTGCTGCCTTCCCCTTCTCCTTTTACTGTCTCTTGGATACCAATCCATTAAAATTTTGCTCCATTATTCATGTTTACTTCTTAATATCCGCCCCGTCCAGCTTTCATACAAGCTGTATTTATTAAAATGGCATATAGATCGCAAATCTGCAAGTTGTGAGGTAAACGAGACGTATAAAATTGAAACTTACATAGATCTTTCTACTTTTTTTACAACTAAGAAGTTAATTATATTAATGATTTTCGTACAACACCCGAAAATAAGATGACAGAAACAATAAAATCTTTCTGGACTTTGTCTGAAAAGATATGCGCATGATGATTACTTAGGAATATCTGTAACCATAACCGAAACCGATATAGCATTCTTCAAATATATCTTTATCCATATACAGCTTCCACAAACACCACAATGTAAACACCCCGTAACCCGTTTGTCGTGGCTTGTGATGGCTTGCGAAAGTTTGGTCTCAATCGGTGCTTGCGAAGTGTTTACACGTTTGGCGTTAGAGTTTGTGAGCATTTGCCGAGCCATCACAAGTGTTTAAAGTAAACCACGTATTATAATATTATATATAGCAACACTCAATACATCAATGCGGCCGGCGAATTTAGCGCGATTTTTGCAAAGTTTCTGTTTACTAAACAGTTTTTTCTAATATTTCAATATCAACATATTCTTACGTTTAATTTATTTAAGCAAGTACATTGTAGATTCAAGGTAGCTTTTATCTTAAAGGAATATTTAATTTATAAACACTTAATTTACCCTAAAGTTACATTTATAAAATAAAATGAGGTGAGTAGGTAGCTATTGATACTACATTAATATTTTCTCCATTGTCCTTACTTATGAAGTTAATATTTAGGAAGCAATAAACATTACAAAAATAAAAACCGACATAGTAGAAAACATTTTATTCACATATAAGTACAACAATTTTATTACTTTAAGTTGGTAACAAAGATAAGTTAACTCAATATATAACTATTTATTGCTACTTTTACAGGGAAATAGGGAGCAAAGAAGTACAACAAAATGAATCTATTTTACAAAAATTGGCTAATGTCTATGAAACACCGGATGAAACTGAGGGAGATTGTAAAAGAATTACAAGAAGTATGTCAAAATTACTAAATTCTGTTGATACTAAAAACTGTACTATAGTAGAAGTATACAGAAGCATGCCATTGTTGGGAGATGAGTATAATATACCTAATTGGCAAGTCCATTTCATTAAATACTCTATTGAATTTGTTAAAAAATAAGTGACTTCACATCTTTGATATTATGATGTTCAAAGTTTTTTGTAATCTTTGTTTTGTTTTTTTGTTGATTATTGTTTAGAGTATTGTTTTTTGTTACATTGACATTGTTTGAGTTTATGAGATTATTTTTTATAAGAACATATGTTTAGAAGACATTATATTATAATTTTCTTTATATAACTCAGTATTACATAAGTTTTGTTATTTAGCAAGTATTATTGAAAAAGATATGGAAAGAAAACACCTAACATTTATTATACTGAACATTGTTTCGGATTCTTAGATTTTTTCTTCTTGTTAATCAAGTGTTAAAAATACACCAAAGAAACCATTGTAAATAATAAATAGTACATATATTTAGTATATATTTATTAGTATTTAGCACTTGCAAACAAATATGTTAAATATGCTCTTATATTTAATTTTTCTTAACAATCTGAAATGATTTCAAGGCTTTAATTTTGAAAAAGTAAGCTAATTTTTTTTGCTAAAACTATCAATCCACAATACTTTTTTTAAAAGCTTTTATTTACTCTGTTAAATGATTTAGTTGATCTGAAGATCTTGTAGATCTTTCAAAAATTACTATGCAGCTTTTTCTACATATTTCAATTGACCAACTAAATTAAAGAAAAGATCAATGTATCTTCTTAAACAAATCATATTTTTATTACTCGAAATCTTATTCTTCTCATATTGTTATTAATCGATATTAAACAAATATTATACATATGTATAATAAACAAAAAATAAGTTAGATTTTTTATTCTTTCACAACCATCCTTTCTTTTCCATCCTCATTATTGAGTTACTGATATTGTTATTACAAGCTTCCACCTGCAACTTTCCATTGCAGTGATAAATGAACTATCCAACACAAAAAGAATTTTATATTCCAGTAGTTCCTGAAATTGGTGTGTTCAACCAAATTTTTCAGCTCTATAATATTAGTATAAAGCAGTGATTCCCAACCAGTGGTCCGCAGAAGCCTTAAAGTGGTCTGCAGAAGAGATGGTCCATGTACAATTAAAATTTTAGTGATAGTAATTTTAGTGTAGTTTAAATTGATTATACCTACAGAGTGGTCCCTTCTAGTAATATTGATATAAAAGTGGTCCTTGAGCAAGAAAAACTTGGGAACCCCTGGTGTAAAGTATAGATACGTTTTTTTGGTGTTGTTGCTTTTTAAATAATTTAAATTTAAAAGTGGTGTACTATTATTATTATTTTTATATTCATAAAGAAAATGTAAGCCAAATATATATTTTTAATGAATAAATGAATGGCAGCATTCATAAAATTATATTGGGTGTTTCATAGTATATGACAGATTAAATCATATATAGACAGAAAACTTAAAAAAAAAACAAAAAATTGAATGCAGAAAGATGAATGACAAGGTTTCTTAATTTGATGAATTGTGTAAAAAGCCATCGTTTTTTGACAAACACAAAACTATTTCATAAAATCTATTAAACTCTGAGATCAGATCTATTTATAATACTTATTTATTCGGTTACTGCTATTTCATTTATTTTATTTGTATGATGCTATTAATTTTCTGCAAATTTATTAATACATTCAAAGACATCGTGAATTATTGTTATTGAAGTATTTTAAGGGTTTTTTATTCCTATAAATGCTACTATTATTAATTGACAAATGCCATGCATAAGTAATACTAACAATTAGTGGAGTTTCGACAATACATATTTCATGTGACAACTAATTTATGACTCTAAGCAAATCGATTTCAAATAAAAAAAATCCGATACCCTCCCAAATCGATTTTCGATAAACGATATTAGCTCTCATTGAAATCACTATTACCACTGAAAGTACAACCTGAGTGTTGTATTATATGTGTGGCACTATATATACCGCATTTTACACATGTCTCCCAACTCTTCCCTAGTACCATTTGACTTAGGAAGCCTCCTGTAAAAGCATCTCCAGCGCCATTAGTATCCACTATTTGTTCTCTGGACAGTTTTGACACAGGTACCAGGGTAACATTGTCATTTTCGACCAAAATAACGGGGTCTTTACCCTGGGTAATAATGACAATCCGCTTTTTAGAATCGAGTTTGGGTAATGATGCTATTTTTATTGCTATTTTTTGTAAGTCGGTTTCAGGTATGTTGAAAGCTTTTGCGAATGCTTCAGCTTCCTGCAAAGAATATTTTTTTGTGTTAATTATTTTATTATATGATATTTATTAGTACAGAATAGTTTGGAGCATAATAGTAACATAAAGAAGTATTTATTTATTACAAAAAAAATTTTTAATCTTCATAAAAAATTTTAAAGTTTTAACTAAAAACTTTTCACTTTACACTTTTTGGAAAAGATGCACCGATGTCCATTATATTTAGATTTTTAGTACATAACCAATTATCCAAATATTTATTCTTTTAATTTATATTTGAATTATTGATGGAAAAGGGAGTGGTAAGAGAGGTAAGGCGGTTGACGTCCGAAAACACAGTATCAAAGATACTGGATGAAGGTCACGTAAAAAGCATGGGGACCCCCCGGAGGGCATGGATGAAGAGGTTGGTTACAGTGGATGAGGCGAGAGAGGTGTGTAGAGACCGTAGCGTTCGGCGCTTCGTTGTCTCTGACAAAGCTAAGTAATTATGAATTATCAATTTAAAAAAAAACCCGAATGTGTAAAATAAATTTATGTATCCCGAGTCCCGTAACACTCGCGCCATCAAGACATATCCAACAACTTACCGATTCATTTCCAAACATAACGTCGACATACGGCAACATTTGTTCCAATGGTTCCTTAAAAAATTGGGAAACAAACGGCGCACTTAAATTCATAATGAATGTATGCCCTTTTTCATGTGCGTGTTTTGCTAATAGCATTATAGATTCAGGAGATACGGCTACGAAGAAACCCTGAAAATTATCATAAACTTTTTTATTTTGTTGAAAATATAGATATATTTAAAAAAGTGTTACTTAATTAAATATTATAATGATGTCACGGTGGATCTTCAATTGGAAAAATATCAACATAAATAAGGTCAGTCATGAATGCGCTATGGCGCAGAGGCACCAGCGTGTCACTAAATGGGTTGCGGGTTCTGGCTGTGGTGAATTCTGGAACCATAAAGTGTTGAGTGACGGAACGCCGCGCTGAGCTAAGTCTCTACACCAGAGCGCACCTATCTGCCTTCCCTGCTATGCCCGGAACTAAAAAATTTTCGTCACTATGGTCACGTCACATTATTAATATAAAACTTTAATTAAAAAAATCTCACCGAAGCGTAAAAGAACTTGGCACTGTCTATACTTTTCTTACACTCCTCCTTGGCCAAGTGGTCGGAGGTAAATTTCTGTGCGGCAGCCAAGTTTGCGCAGAGTGACCGATGAGTGCCGGTTACTAGCACTCCGCAAGTACCTGTCGGTGCCTCTTGTGACACTTGGTAGTGAACCCTCACTCCGTCTGCGCTGGAATAGGGGGATATTTGTAAATAGATTTATTTGATTTAGCTAATTTTGCAAAAAAAAATTGCAGCTCTTTCTTTAAACGTGATGTTTGATTCTTTATATAATTCTTAGAGTAGGTTATCTAAATTATAATGAAAGTGGAACGAATTGTATAGTTATATAAATAAATGATTTATCCTCGGTCATTGTAATTCTATTGTTTAAAAACCATTGAAGCACAATTACAATATATTGAATATATCGATAATATCGACTATTCGAATAGATGTAACAGATTTAAATCAAGTAGGTACCTATTAAGAATAATTGTATATTATGCAATACGGCTGATGTGTTGCTGCCGCCTTGAAGTTCAGTTTTCTGAACTTTTGCGCATTGTACGCTCAGGATGAGAATAAAATTAAAAAATATGCACAGCTATCTACAATGAATTTCCACATGTCCACATGGTCACGACTCATCGGACGTACTGTACTTGCCACGATTATATCCTGATAATCGGGGACAGAGTACTCTCTTCCCTCCCTACTTGGCGTTGCTTTTTTATTGCAAGAACGCCATGGACACTACAACCTAATAACCTTGAAGGTGAAAGTTTCTGTACACTCCGAGCTTGAAAGTCGCCAAATCATAGTAATCGCTCTTCCGTATCCAAAGTATGAAAGGAAGGTCACGTCTCCTATTACTAAGAATCCGCTGTCCGACTACGATAGTGAGACAGTTAAAATATGGTACGGAAAATATCGTTCGCAAGTACTACTCACACTTTGCTGAGATTACTTCAATTAAATTTTCGAACTAGAAATTTCTGAGATTAGGGCGTTTAACCACACAAACTCTTCCTTATAACATTAGTGTAGATAGTGCATTTTTAATTGGGTAATTATTATTCTTTAAATGTATTCTTTCCTCTAATTGCCATTTTATTAGCAATTAAGTTAATTATCTCTGCACTTTTATTCAATGTCATTTCATATTACATTCTATGGTTATTATAAATTTAATTCATTCTTGAGTAAGCGAAGAGACTACTATAGTCTCTTCAAAAGCGATAAGTTCAAACTTTATAAATATAGTTCCTTTAATCGCATATGTAAATAAATAACTAAACAAAATTTAAAAAAGTACAATAAAAGACCTTCAGTAGCAGAAGTCAATATATATATATTTTTAAAGGGGACCATAAAAACATTCATCAACATCAGAGGCCGACATGACACAGCGGCACAACGTCCTATTGTAAACACGCCGATTGTTAGTTCAATCCCTACTGGGGGGCATTAATTATTTATCTTTCCTCGCTCGGGTAACAAGACAAAGCAGGACGTATTCTCTCTGCCTACCCTGGCCTTTGCAGAATAGAGTGTAAAGCTCAAAAAACATCTAATTACAATTACTTCTGTCCGAAATTTTATATTATTATATATTATATCCTGACACCTCGATGGCGGCATACTACCAACTTAAGATAAATTATATTTATCAACCATATTTTCACACGCACCATATCTGCGGAGATAACGCGGGCAAATGTTATCAGTAGGTGAGATCCGTTCTTGGCAACTCTTCTCCTTTTAAATATTTGTTCTGTATAAGTTTTGACATTGATAAGATACAAATTGTTTAATACTTTTTTGTACAATTCTGTTTGATTTGGTTAGAAAATATTATAAATAATTTAATGATGCCAGACTTGGCTCAGGAGTACAAGCGTGGGACTGTAAAGGTGACTTGTTGTGGGTTCAATCCCCTCTCTGTGCGGCTGCGCCATGACGGCCTCCACATTTGTACATACATAGATATGTCATACATAATATGATTCATCCAGTTTTATATCTATACATCAGAAGATAAAGTAGTTGTGTGATGTGATAAAAAAGAAGTATTTCTTATTAGATTTTTTTAAATTGATTGACAGGATGATGAACTATATGATAAATTCTATCAGCTTAGACATTTTTTATGATACTATGTGGTTGTTTCAAGATTTGCCTTATGGTTATAATAATTTTATAAATTACTTTTTTTCCATTAGTGAATTGTCACATGTATCACAATAATTGAAGTGCTAAGACAATGTTTTGGTTATTAATATTTTTTTACAATGAGGCTTGAATTTATCTGCAGTAATTTATTTAATTAATAAAATAAAATATGAATATTTTAAAAGATAAAAATTATAATAAAAATACTTACACAGCTCTCTCGCTCAATATTTTGGCATAATTATCATTTCCCACACAACCAAAGTAAGAACATATGTTGGGCTTCTTCAAAATCCACTGAGCAACCCTTAAAGTATTTTGCACACTGCCTCCAGCTATGAATTCTGCATTGTATCTAAAAGTGAAATTTAAAAAATATAGTAAACAATTAAAACTATTAATGCCTTAGACTGTGTTTGGAAAGTCTAATGTAAATTAATTCAATAATCACAATCACAGCTTTCAGTAATCCATTTAATACTATTTAAAATGTATAGAAACCATCAATATTTATTATACGTATAATTTATGTTTAACAACATATGTTTATTTTAAAACTATTATGATTTATACACCTAATATTATGTTATTAAAAATAAAAAGGAGTTATTAAAATACTTTAAAACTTTGAATATAAATACATACTTTTCAACTAGCTCTTTATAAAGAGGCATATGTTTTTCTTCAGCCATAATAGCATCATCTGGACGAAGACCATATTTCTGAAGTAAACCTTCATCAACAATAGCAGAAATATCCAGCAATGGGTTCCCAATGCCCACTAGCAAACCTTCTTTATCACATAAGCAGCTAAAATGCATATTTAATTTTTATTCATTTATATAAGTTTTTTTTTAAATGATAATGTATTTCAAAATTATATTTTGCAATAAATAAAATAAAGTCCAACATTAAGCTTTTATGTAAACAATAATTTTCAATTTAATTAATAGATCATTCTGTAGATATATGTATTTAGTGTTTAAGTATGATTAATTGGAGACGCACTTGTTCATGCAAATTAAATAAACCAGGGAAGGGAGTTTAATAAGCTAAAAAAATTGCTTACCTAGGATCCATTATGTAATATGAATTATACAACAACTGAGAGTCTGAATAACGTTGAGGATATATTATCAAATTTAATAAATGATATGTACATAAAACAGAACTAAAGTTATCGCGTAAGGAATCACCGCATGTTTTCCTTTCGAATGTAAAACGTGTTTGCTCCTTCCTATCTCTACGAGGAGTAGGGAAAATTTTATATTCTGTGTGATTAGAAATGTCAATCTATACTGTCATCATAGTATCTGTGACAGTATTTTTTTTTAATCTGTCTTTTAAGGTTATTCTTAATATAAATAATTATAATATGTCAACTTTAAGTAAAGCACTATTACCTACCTTATAATATTATATATTTTGTTAAATGGAAAAAAAATGCTACAAACTATTTATAACATAAAACATGAAATAGAAAATTATACTTGATAATGAACGTACCTAATAAATACTTCTGTGGTACTTACTTTTACTTACTACGCAGTTTTTATAATTATATGGTACGGTAGAGTATCTTTTTCTTTTTCTCATTTATTTATGGTCTTTTATGATAATACTTTTTATAAAACCTTTTTAAGCAATTATGTAACGATTTCTTATAAGATGATAATTATAACTTTTTGTTTATCTGTGTCTATGATATAACCTACAACCGGCACATAAAAATCACGTTTTGCGATTTCAACGAGAATCTTCGAGAAGTATAAGTTCAGAGCGATCTGAATATTCTGTGAAGTCCACAAATTCATTCCATTTAACTTAAAAAATGTTGCGTTTGCCTCGTGTCGTCCGCCAAACAGTTTCCTTACAAAAATCTCTTCAATTTTCAAGATTTTATGCCAAAGATGTGAGGTTCGGTGCTGATGTAAGAGCCCTGATGCTCCAGGGTGTGGACGTGCTGGCCGACGCCGTTGCCGTCACAATGGGTCCAAAAGGTAGGAATGTTATTTTAGAACAATCTTGGGGCTCACCGAAAATAACCAAAGATGGTGTAACAGTTGCGAAAGGTGTAGAGCTAAAAGATAAATTTCAGAATATCGGTGCCAAACTTGTACAAAACGTAGCTAATAACACAAATGAAGAAGCCGGTGACGGCACCACAACAGCCACAGTGCTTGCCAGAGCGATCGCCAAGGAAGGTTTCGAGAAAATTTCAAAGGGTGCAAATCCTATTGAAATTCGTCGCGGAGTTATGCTAGCTGTAGATGCAGTGAAAGAGAAGTTGAAGAACATGTCGAAACCTGTCACAACCCCTGAGGAGATCGCACAGGTCGCCACTATTTCCGCAAACGGTGACACCGCCATCGGGAAGCTTATCGCCGATGCCATGAAGAAAGTAGGCCGCGACGGCGTCATCACAGTAAAAGATGGTAAAACACTTAACGATGAATTAGAAATTATCGAAGGTATGAAATTCGACCGAGGTTATATTTCGCCATATTTCATCAACTCGTCAAAGGGTGCAAAGGTCGAATTCCAAGATGCCCTTGTATTGTTCTCTGAGAAAAAAATCAGTAATGTCCAGACTATCATCCCAGCACTAGAATTGGCTAACCAACAAAGGAAGCCACTTGTTATTGTTGCTGAAGATGTTGATGGTGAGGCACTGTCCACATTGGTAGTGAACAGACTCAAAATTGGTCTACAAGTTGCAGCTGTCAAGGCTCCAGGATTCGGTGACAACAGAAAGTCCACTCTGAGTGACATGGCCATCTCCACTGGTGGTGTAGTATTTGGAGACGATGCTAATCTCATCAAGTTGGAAGATGTCCAACTTTCTGACTTTGGACAAGTTGGTGAAGTAATTATTACCAAAGATGACACTCTTATCTTGAAAGGAAAGGGCAAGAAGGCTGACATTGATAGACGAGCAGAACAAATCCGTGACCAAATCCAAGAAACTAATTCTGAATATGAAAAGGAAAAATTACAGGAACGCCTTGCCCGATTAGCTTCTGGAGTAGCTGTATTACATGTTGGAGGATCCAGTGAAGTCGAGGTCAATGAGAAGAAGGACCGTGTAAATGATGCCTTAAATGCTACCAGAGCTGCTGTTGAAGAAGGTATTGTACCTGGTGGCGGCTCAGCTCTGCTCAGATGCATCCCAATGTTAAATGAACTTAAGTCCTCCAATTCGGACCAGGCCACTGGTATTGAAATCATCAAAAAAGCTTTAAGAATGCCATGCATGACCATCGCTCGAAATGCTGGTATTGATGGATCTGTTGTAGTAGCCAAGGTAGAGGAACTTGGCACCGAATTTGGATATGATGCATTAAACAATGAATATGTTAACATGATTGAGAAGGGTATCATTGACCCCACAAAGGTAGTAAGAACAGCTTTAACTGATGCTAGCGGTGTAGCATCACTCTTGACCACGGCAGAGGCTGTAATCTGTGACATCCCACAAGAAAAGGAATCCAACCCTATGGCGGGCATGGGTGGCATGGGTGGCATGGGAGGCATGGGGGGTATGGGAGGCATGATGTAAATTCCCAATAAACTTTTTGCATTTATAGTGTATGAACTCATAGTAAGGTTACAAAGTTATGTATGTATGTGTTACAAATGTGCAGTGAACGAATTATTTTCATTTATTGAGTCTGATTGTTTGATATAGAGTAGTGCCAGCTACAATTAGAATTATTTAGTTTAATGTATGCTTCAGTGGAGCAAGGTGTTATTTTTTAAAATAAATAATAATAATGTTATTAATAACTTTTGTTTTATTTCTTTAATTATAATTGCTAAATAATGTTATTTTTTTATTATAATAGGAAGAAAAATTTGGAATTTACATTCAATTATATATTTTTTATATATACACAATGATTGAGGATTTAATTTCCTTTTAATGGGATGTTATTTAAAATATATTTGTTTCTCTAACCTTCTGTTTTTTTCTTTGATTATGGTTTCTGAACATGGTAGTTGAGGTGTAATCTCTTCTTCAATACCACAACAAATGAGAAGAATCTATCTGGTAAAAGGTTGGTCTTAGTTAGGTATAGTTTAGGTTTTAGCATTTACAATGTCTAAAGAGGTAATAATGATTTTCCCCCTGTGCCACAACTGGGCTCAAAGTCAGAGAGAGAGAGAGTCAACCCAATTATTCCATGATATAAAACAATCATATTAAAATTCAAGAAATGTATAAAAAAATTAACTTAGCGGGATATGAACCTGCACCTTGTGAATCTATTATTTTATGTTTTCTAAAAAAAAATTTTATAATGGTTTAGAAGTTAAAGAGGCAAATTATATTTATTTATTTAAAAATTTCACTTAAAAACTTTGAATATGCATTTTTTGTAGAAAATAATTTAAAACCGTCAAGGAAGGTCATGTAATTATAATTTATTTAGCTAAAAATAATATTACATCATAACTGTATGAAAAAACTCTCATTTTATGAATATTTAAATATAAATTTTGTGATATTATTCTAGATTGGGCCGGGAGGTTCATGCCCATTCTAAAAATTTTACTAACAAAAATTTTGATAGTAGTTGCACCCTTATCTTATACTCAAAGCCTTATGAATTTGGCGGAAAGTGACGAACGGAAGTGTCTGAATGGGGAAAGGAGTGTATTAATACTAGGTTAGCAGGTTCCTTCTGTCTACCCTGCTAAGAGCTATGCGCGATACAGCGTAGTTTCTTTTATTTTTGCTAGCTTAGTAACGCAAAATACAGCGTTGTGTTACTAATAGCTAACGAAAGTGGAAAGCGATAGATAAGTTCTTTCTATGACCTTTATACATATGGCCCACATTTAGAAGCGTAGGTAGGTACCTATATGGGAAACTCTTTGAGGTTAAATTATTTAAATTAAAAATAAATAAGCTTCAATTATTTCAATTAAATCAGCTTCACGCTGTATCCCGCACACAGCAGGGTAGGCAGAGGGAACCTAGTGTTAAGACACTCCGTTCCCAACTTCTTGCTGAACTCTGGAGGCATTGCGTGTTGAGTGGCAGAACTCAACGTCGCGCTTTCGCCTCTTTACCAGAAGAAGAAGACCAGACCAGAATAGAAGAAATGGAAATATAAATTTAAATAAATATTTTATCTTCTCGAGTGGGGATCGAACCCACAACCAGTAGGTTTTACAGTCACACTTGTGCTCCTGCGCGACAACTGGGCTCTATTAAAATATTAGTTATACATATACACATATTTTTCGACAATTTATATAACGTACAAAAAAAACAATAAAAACGTATGTATAATAGAAGTAAATTATGTAAAACAATACGTCAAGAGAAAGGAATTGGCACGATTTCTAGAATTCATGACTTGACAGTACAATGACCTATAAGATAATGGTCTACCTACACTACACGTAATATTGTAGTTATTGTTATCGACGGAATCTGTTTTGTTAAACTGCTGTTAATATGAATTTTGCTTCATAATTATAAAATGTCCTAATTAGATTTATAGTTTCTGTCGTGACGCAGGGTCATAATTTGCGACTGTAAATGGGAGATTGTGGGTTTGGATAGCGGGGCATGGACGTGTCTTAACACTGAATTAAGCAGTAGGAACCCACTGCTTACCCTACGATGTGCATGATACAGCGTGAAGCGTGAAAAAAATACACTGTAGAACTCTCCTGGTGAATTCGTTTCTGCCCACGCATCGGTCACAACGGCCATTCCGCCTATTACGAGCCACCGTCGCCTTCGTGCTGCCCCGAAGTAAGTATAATCCAACAGCAGGCCACAGCATACGTAAGACAAATGTGCCCTACGTACTGATAGTACAGTGGGGCTCATCAAAGGACAGCCTAATACTACCCACGAAATCCCAGCGGAAACCCTCTCCATAAAAATGAGACCCCGCAGGATCGCTCGCGCACGCTACTACGACGCTTTAGTGAAAGGCTTGCCTATTGCAGGTCACCATCGGCTTCAGAGCTCCCCGGGGTTTTTCAACAGACCAATCCAAATTCACGAAAAATAGGCTTTTCAGCTCCACAACGGAATCAATAATAAATTAAACCTTTAAAAAAAAATTCGTAAGTAATTATAATATAAAAGAATATAACATAATATCTTATTTATGAAATGCCTCCTTTCTGCTTTGTCTCTGATAACCCCTAAAGAGTAACAAAACAATAAACAGAATTATATATTAAAAAAAAAAACTTTTAAAGTTTTAATTTAAATCTGGTTCACGGCGTATGTCCTCAGACAAACTATTAAGTTCATAAGGTACACGTTTCCTTAGGGTTCTATCACCATAGTAGTTTCTAATACATGACGTAGGTTTCAAATTTACATCCATCACGTTGCCATCGTGGTGCAGTGGTGTGAGGTAGTTAGTTCCATCCCCTTTCGTGGAAGTGTGTTACAAACCAAAGCGCGACTATGATTTCTGCCGCTTGAATTTAAGTGGAAATTGAAATACGAAGTATTTACACTAAGTTCCCTTTGCCTTCAATGTTATAAGTAAGTATGCGTCGAACAAAAAAAATATCACGTGTTTAGCGTGACCCTTAATGTGCTACAATCGTCGCCTTATAAAGAATTCTCATTATATAATCAAATATGATAATGATAAAATATTATTCAATGCAGCCATTTAATAAATGTTCGAAGGAGGTCTTTATCGCATATAAATTGGTACGATAATGAGATTCAAATAGCGTTGTTTGCGATAAAAATAATCACTGATAATGAAGCAAATAGTGTGATTAACTCTTGGATTTTTAATTACCTATCAGGTATTTTTTTAATTTATTATCTGTTTATATTTTTTATTTATTTTTTTAACTATTTTTAAATTTTTATCTTTTTAACAATTGTGAATTAGAATTACATTTGAAATTACAATACAATTATTACAATTTTTGAAATATTAGTATATTAAGAAAAACGTATTAAATTATAAATTTATTACTTATTTAAAACCATTTAATAAAAAAACTAAAAACTATCGATGGTAATATGTGAAAAATAATAACTCATAGATTCTCGTTTCATTCAATTTCTTAGAAAAATAATACATATATAGCATTTAAAAGGCTCTGGTATCCTACATAATATGTATACTTAATTAAAAAAAGTGCGTTTCTAGGCTTTTCGGGTGCAGCATACAGCGAATCAAAAATGGTACGCTAAATGTGGTATGTTGGGTAGATGCATTAGGATAAAAAAATGTCATATGAAATGAGCACCAAATACATAATTCGTTGTTAATATTTTATTGAAATAGTCGTCTTATTAAAATATTTCGTCTTTATACAATATAAAAATTAAATACACAACAAAGTAATACATATATGATATCTATCTATTTATAATCTATAAAAATATCTGCTCTTCATCCGAATCTCCCGTACCATAAACAAAATGTCTTCTCACAACATTGCCTTCCATTGCACTCGGTTGTTCAATTATATTATTCTTGCATGGAGTCACTGGGTACCTCACTGGACCTAACCAACGTCTGCTAAGTCCAAAATTTCTGGGCATAGCCACATTTTTGGCTGATTTATCTAAACTGTTCATTGATGATTTTAATGAAGATTTCTTTAATTCATCATTGAGATAATCATCTGGTACAAGCTCTGATGGAACACTCAAGCTTAAAGGACGTCGTTTTGGCCGAAAGTTTAACTGACCACGCCAAGTGTTAAACTTTTGAGCTTTCTTTTGTGGAGTATGCTCTCGAGAAGAATATATAGAATCAGCCATATCAGATTCTTCGTAAACTTGATTTTCTGAATAACATTTTTGTAAACTACTAATGTCGGGCGTACTTTGTCGATTGGATTTGTCTTTCACGCGACTTATGACTTTATCTTTCGTCAATTTGATTAAAGCGTAAATAGTTTTGAGTGCTTCTTCATTTAATACTTCGTCATCTGTTAAGTCACCATCGAGAGCACTGGCTATGCTGTGCCTAAGTGCGCTTTCTAAGCCTTGGGATTCTGATTTTAGAGTATTATTGAATTGATTCGTAAGATTACTTTTTGTAGCATTTTGTAAAACAATAAGTTCTACTTGCTGTGGAGCTGCTTGTAGCATGTTTAAAGCTTTGTCATATTTTAAATTTAGCAAAGTTTGTCCGTTTACTGATATAATTTGATCTCCGGGTAGAAGTCTTCCACTAACATCCGCTGGACTTCCCTGGGTAATCGATTTTATATAAACATTGCCATCGGAGCCTTCTGCCACTTGTAAGCCTAAAGCATTCATCGAATCTCTGTCTAGAACGGCTGTAACAAAAACTCTTTCTCCTTGAACACATTCCATATTGTCTAATCTTTCGAAAATAGAGTTGTTCACGCAAGATTCATTTCCCGTGTCGTAACTAAAGACGTCCGAATAGACTTTTGGAGACTCTAAAACATAGGCAGTTGGCGCCTGGATCATATTTTGACTGTAAGATCTTTCTGGCAGCAACTTCATGCTATTCACATTGCACTGTCTTTGTTCAGACAGATCGTCTGAATCACTGTGCGTCGTAGCTAAATCACCGTCCGATCGTACAGAAAGTAATTTGGAAGGCGATCTTGTATATTTTCCATCTAACGTTGTTTTCATTCCATTAAATACTCGAGTACCCATTTTAACACCATGTCGTCTTGGTAAACTACTTTCAGAGGAAGATAATCCTTCATTTGACGAACTTCTTTGCCCATTCTTGGTAGGAGAACTTAATAAGCTCTCATCACTTGGCGGTGGTGATAAAATTTGACGTAGTAATTGTTCAGTATTAGGCTTTTCGTTTTCCTTATTTTGAGACTTTTTATCACCAAATAAATCGACTTTGAATCTTCGTCTGACAGGTCGTCGAATTTTAGTTGGATTTCGAACCGCCAAATTGTAGCTATCTTGATAATTACTGCAGTCTGTCTTCTTAGGGCTATCTGCATTCAACGCGCAATTGAATTCACTTGATAAATAATTTATAAAATCCTCTTTTGCATATAATTTTAAATACAATCGATGGTGTAGTGATGCTAACCAAAAAGCAAAGTAACTCTTATAGTCGAACATTTTAAGTTTATATTTGATGCCTATTTTGGATAGCCCTGAATATGCATTAGGCATTATGTACAGACTTTTCTTATTATAATAGAATGTGTGTATATGATGCCAAGGTAAGCTCTGTAGTAATATACGATTTGGATTAGAAGCAGATTCTTCTGAAATATTATTTGTTCTAGAATATATAGTAATACCTCTAGGTCCTATTGAGAGCCATACATCGCGGCAAAAACCATCTCTGGTTGCCCAAATCGCTGAATAGAAATGAGCGCCATAATCCCTAAAAGTTTGAGCTAAAGTTATATAATTTATGACTGCTTTACTCCTATCTAAGCCTCGTCGAGATTCGTGTGCCCTTTTCATACGAAATTTGACATCTGCCATATCACTTGTTATCAACGACTCAGGTAAGTAATGTTCCAGTAAAAAATAATCAGCAGTACCATGTTCTCGGTAAGAGAATTCACCAAATTCAATGTGTAATGCATATCCTGCTAATAAAATGAGATTCTGTATGGTTGAGATCATTTGCCCTTCTACTGTCGCACGTCGTAGCTGTAAATATACTCTATATTGCCATTCACCACTTTGAATGTTATTAGAAACATTGACTGGTAAAAAAAACTTGATCCTTAAAAATAATTGCACAGATATTTCTTCTTCATTGCTTTTATTATGCTTGTGGCTTGTTTTATGCCATTTTTCAGGTACAACCTTTTTTATCTTATAATCATCTGGTAAAAAGACAAAGTCTCCGCCAATCAATATAGCAATACCAAGCATGAAGTTATGTTCATATTTTTCACTAGTAATTAAATGTTCAAAAATTTGTCCCGCTGTCACTGTATTTGGGTCACACAGTACTTCAACTCTCTGACCGTTTAACAGTACAGCTGTTATCAATCTCTTGTCACATAATGCTGAAATAGTCAGATCCAAGTGTTTAACTGGCTGAGAAGCTCGGACTATGAATTCAGGTCCGACACATCCATCTTTACCTTTGACAACTTCTGCTTTATACAGCCTTGAAGCCGCTCTCTGCACTGGTTTCCCTCTCCTAAAATTACTACTTAAAGGTACTTGTCTCTTAATCTTTTCTTCATTCAGTGCCGTCATCGAAATGGCATTTTCTTGTATATTCGATTTTTCTATTTGTGTACTTGATGCTATATTAAGTGTGGAATGAGCATTACTTAAGCCTCCCAAACTTGGTCTATCAAATAATGTGAATACTGCTTTTCTGTGATTCCTGGGAATTCGACAACTAGGAAAAGGATCTTTTTCATCTGGTGATTTGATTATACTTGCAAAATTTCTGGGCTGAGTGCTCACTTTTAAATCTGTATTAAAGTCCTTTTTTCGTGACATTTTCTTAGGCTCAAACTGGTGAAAGTCCAAGACTGGGCTGAGAGTTAGTGAAGCTGCCGAACATGAACTGCGCCCAGAGTCTGCATCACAGTTTCTAAACATTTTGCTAAAAAATAAAAAATAAGGATATTTATCAAAGTTTCTATTCTTGTTATCAAATATACAATAAACAAATACAAGAATTTACATCTATTGTTTTAGTAAATAGCATATATTGTTTAGGTATTATACCTTACGACGTTATAAGGAGACTCCCAATATCCATAATTCACGCCTTTAGTTTTTATATAATATCCATAACAAATACGTTAGTATTCAAAGTAGTTTGCCTTGATCACATACTTTAAATTACTAAGCATTACGTATTTAAAAGTCCCCATAACAATAAAGTAACAATAACTTTCGATAAACTTTAATTGTTTCCTCAAATAAAACTCACTTTCACTGTAGAAAGAAAATATTTGACATAAATAAACTTTTAAGTTACAGTATACGGCTTTTCTTGTATTCTACTTAACCACTCATATTTACATAAAATTGAAAGGAAAATTGTAAATAACAGTTCAACCTGTCGTTTTTGATTCACTTGTTGCTTGATTCTATTTTTTTTTCAAACTTTCTAACAATGTTGCTAGTAATATAAATTTATGACAAAGAACTAAGATGTTTGAAATTGGAATTTCGGAAATTCCAGAGATCTTCCGACGGCAGCTTATTTAATCTTAGGATATAATTTTATTAAACTCTTCGTGATACAACAATATACAATAAGTCGTATATTCAACACGTTTGCAAAGGTATACATTAAAAAATATATGGAACGAAGAAGAAATATGATATCTAATCCGTCGTCTTCACCTCATGGTAAAATTCAAATATCAAAACGAATAAAGTAATTTATATATTCGTGCTATATTACTTTAGTCCAGTTTTTTCTGAGGTAAGCGTGTTCAACCAAACAACTTTACCAGTTTTATGAAATTAATATAAATAATCGTAAAGATTTAATAAGAAAATTATCTACTCCAGATTACTTGATAAGTGGCAACACTGCCTACTTTGACGTCATAAGTGACATTTATTTATTTCGATTTTCGATAATCCTTGACGTTGATTAATGATTTGTATTTAATAGCACATAAATTAACATCTTAGAAATAAATATCGGTCATTTTTTTTTCGAGAGAGAAATAAAATAACTGCTATGTGATTGTTTTGTGTTAAAATGTCTTCGCTTATTCAATTGTACGAACAACAGTACTCAGTGCTTTCAGCAGATATCACATCTAAGATTGGTCGATTAAAATCGGCCAAGGAAGGTTTGTTTTTCACTTCTCGTTTTCTTGCGTTTTATTCTACTGTATTTACTATAAAAATATCTTTCTTTTAGAAACAATTCTTATAAATAAAATATTAATTATTACAAGTAGATTACAAATTGTTTTTTTAATATTTTATTTATAAAAAATATAATATTACTTAAACTATTTCAGATGAACGAGAAAATTTGTCCAGAGAAATACAAACAAATTTTGATGAGGCTAATGACTTGGTATGGCCTTTATTGTTCATTTATATTCTATTGCTATAAGTATTTTTGTGTGTACAATTTTTTTTGTAATTAATGCTATATATTAATTACTAAACAATAAAAAATATGTATATTGCCTCATTATAATTAACTACTCTGTGATCTTATCAGTTGTTTGATAAAAATTAGTTATTTATAATATAGAGTATCCACAATAGTAGTTGTGCATCTTGACACCATGTATGTTCATAAATGTTCATCTAATTAAATTTCCTTAATATAAATAAAATGATATAAATGGATTACATCAAAAGATTGGTTTTACTTTCATGCTGTATCCCAATATAGGCATCATGGGAATTTGCACAAAGCAGGGATCATAGGAACCTAGTATTAAGACACTATGCTCCAATTAAGAAACTACCATTTCTTACTTACTGTTTACTTACCAAAGGGAGAAAATGAATATTTCAAATATTTCATTCCCTGTGTGGGAATCAAATTTACAACTATCATGTTCATAGTTGTACGTTTGTGCCCCTACACCACAAAGACCTCATATCTTGATTGCTATAATTTAATTCAATTTTAATGTAATTAAAAATAAAGACTTGGTTAGACAATGCTTAATTTAAGAGTAAATATAAAAAAAAATGTAAAACAATAAGATAAAATTGAATTAAAAAAGGGTTAAAGATTTCTTAATATTATTATTCTTTTCATATTAGTTGGAGGAACTTGAATTGGAATCTAGGGGAGTGGGGACTGGTTCACGAGTGGCGGCATACAGGGTTGAGCTACAAAGGGTTAAAGATGAATACCGTTCTGTCGCTAGCAACACTGCTACATGTAAGCTTTTTCAAATTAGAATTTATTTACATCCAATGAAATTTTAATTCTAATTCTAATTAAATTAAATTCTAGAACACAATGTGGTGCTTGCTTGTCTCAATGAAAATATAAAATATTTAATTTCCTTAAGTGAGATCAAACCCACAATCTAGCGTTTACAGTCATATGCTTGTGCCCCTGCGCCATGACTCAGCTCAATGGAACACAACATACAATGCCTACTTAATATAACAGAAACTTATGTATAAGCAGTATTATTGTAAAGTTTCATCTGCATCCATTCAGTAATTTTTGTGTAACAGCAACAAGGAACAAACATCCATCCTAACAAACTCACATTTATAATATTAGTAGGATAGTATTTATTTTTTTATCACAATATCCTCTTAACACCAGATAACATAGACCAAGACGAGTATGAAGACTGGTCTTTAGTGAACGACCAGCGACGCAAGTTACTAGACAATACGGAACAAATAGAGAGGACAGGCAAGACACTCACTGAGGGCTACAGAGTGGTGCTCGAGACAGAACAGATAGGTGCCGCTGTGCTGCAAGACCTTAGTGCTCAGAGGGAAACTATACAGAGGTCTAGGGGACGGGTGAGTTTTGTTATTTTTCCATTTAAATATTTTTCATTTACAGTTTTACATCATCATCTTCATCAGCCTGTCGTCGTCTACTGCTGGACATAGGCTTCTCCAATGGCACGTTCCTCCATTACGCTTGTCGAGGCGTGTTTCAGTTTTACATAGTATCTCTTATATAGCATATTAGGCAGAGGGAACCTAATATTAAGATACTCAGTTCCTCACTTTCCGCCGATTTTTTAAGACATTGCATGTTGAGTGGCGGAACTCAACGCTGCACCTGGCTTTGTTACCAGAGCGAAGGAATGAAAATATTAAATACTACATTCCCCTCAGCGAGATACACGTACGTACACGTCACAAATGCTATTGAACAATCTGATGCATTCTTTATTTTTTAAAGACTATATTAATATTATTTTGCATTATGTGTTCATTGTAGCTCCGTGAAACAGACGAACAGTTGAGTCGTTCCACACGTCTCCTAAACACAATGGTGGTACGCGCGCTACAAGAGCGAGTTGTGCTCGCCCTCGTGCTGGTGGCGCTGGCGGTGATAGCCGGAGCCGCGATATACGCATACACCTAGCCCGTTATGCCTTCTGTGACTGCCGAGGTATGTAGGTTCATACTGTTTTGTTTTTTATAATGTACGGTGTTAAGTTAAGCCGGAAATATTATTATATAATTTTGATTGACATTTCAAATGGATAAATTGAATTTGTCAATTCGTCCAACTCCAATGTCCACGAAAATGACACAAACTGGAATGCAGCAAAATTAATTATTTTTATTTTCTTACCCTAGTGAGAAGACAAAAAATGGCATTGAGTTTCACCATGCAACTCAAAATGCAATGTCTCGAAAATTAAGCAGTGCTTAACACTGTCTTAACACTAGGTTCCCTCTGCCTACACTGCCATATGCGCGATATAGTCTTCTTCCTGGCATTAATCCCGGCTATTACCAGGGTCTGCCTTCCTACTTACCCTACTCCACTTTGCACGATCTTTTGCGTCCTCGGTGGTTAGACCATTGGCTCTCATGTCCTGCATCACGACATCCAACCAGCGCTTCCTTGGGCGTCCGGGAGGTCGCGCCCCAGGAACTAGTATAGCAAGGCACTTGCGTCCGACATAGTTCTTAGGCCGGCGCGTAACGTGGCCAAACCATCTCAAGCGACGCTCTTGGAGCTTATCCGCTACGTCACGGACCCCAAGACTACCTCGAATGAATGTGTTGCGTATGCGGTCAGACCGCGTTACGCCGCACATCCACCTCAGCATCTTCATTTCCGTGACGTGAAGCTCCAGAGTGTGCCGAGATAGTGCTGGCCAACATTCGCTGCCGTATAAAAGAACCGGTCGGACGATGCTCTTGTATATCAGCCCCTTGAGCTTGGGCGGTATTCTGCGGTCGCAGACCACACCAGTGACCTCCCGCCATTTGGCCCAGGCAGCGCTTATCCGGCCATGGACATCGTGGTCGATGCCTCCAGACTCGTGCATAACGGATCCAAGGTACCTGAACTTCTCCGACTTAACGGCTGGCTCAGGACCTATAAGGATGGTGCTCGAGTCCCGGCTCCCGCAGGCCATGTACTCTGTCTTCGACACATTTAGTTTAAGACCGCCGTTCTCAAGCGTACCCTTCCAGAGGTTCACTTTACGCTCCAGCGTCAGTCGGTTCTCGGCAATGAGTGCTATGTCGTCGGCATACATCATCAGCCATGGAGGCTGGTCCTGGATGTGAGCCGAGACAGTATCAAGCACTACATTGAACAAGAACGGACTAAGAGCCGAGCCCTGGTGAACCCCCACTGTAATCGGGAAGGGTCTAGTGTCGCCAACAGCAGTCCTAACCATAGAAGCGGAATCGTGGTACATGCCTCTGATAATCTCAATATAGGCCTCAGGGATCCCTTTGGATCACAATGCCCACCAGATACACTGACGAGGCACACAGTCAAAGGCCTTCTGCAGATCTAAAAAGGCCACGTGCAGAGCTCTCCTTTTTTCCCTGTATGCCTCCATCAAAGTTCTGAGGGCGAAAATGGCGTCCATGGTGCCCGATCCTGGCTGAAATCCATATTGAGACTCAGAGACAGTACACTCTCGGCGGAGCCTGAGGTCGATCATGCGCTCGAAGAGCTTCATGGTATGACTCATAAGCTTAATGCCCCTATAACTACCACAATCTTGAACACTGCCCCTTCCCTTGTAAATAGGGGTAATAAAGCTAAGCCGCCACTGATGCGGCATCTTACCAGTGTTCAAGATATGGTTAAAAAGGTCAGTAAGCATGAGCACACCAAGAGAGCCCAACGATTTCCACGCTTCGATCGGGATGTCGTCAGGTCCCACCGCTTTTCCGTTCTTCATGCGTCGAAGGCAATTACGTGTTTCGTCAAGGGTTATTGGGGCAATAAGTCCGAGGTTAGGCGGTGGGTCGTGATGAAGACTGCATGGGTGCTGAGTATTCAGCAACTCCTGGAAGTAGCTTCTCCACCTCTCCTTCACAGAGTCATGATTACAGAGCAGCGTGCCCTGGGAATCTTTGACGCAAAGACATTTTGCGATATCTTGCGTCACTTTATCCCGGGAACGTGCCAGTTTGTAAATGAGCTTCTGCCCCTCCACAGTTTCAAGTTTATCATACAATGGTGACAAACTCTCACTGCGGGCTCTGGCTACAGCTCTTTTACTGGCACGTTTAGCTACTGTGTACTCCAGTCTGTCTTCAGGAGAGTTGGATTCCTGCCACTTCTTAAAGGCAGCCTTCTTTTCACGAGTAACCTCCTGCACCTCGTCATTCCACCACCATGTCTCCCTGTCGATGACACGTCCTCCCCTAGAAAGGCCAAGAACTCGCCTGCCCGCCGCAATGATTGCCGACTGAGCCCGATCCCAAGCATCCTGAGCAGTCTCGGTGTTAGTCGAAATATCGTGACTTTTCACCTCTGCCAGGAAGTCGGTCTGCATCGGTCCATTCAGCAACCACCACTTGATCCGAGGCCTACGTTTCTCGGCTACTTTCTTCTTCGGAGTGACGTTAAAGTCCATGACAAGAAGACGATGTTGGGCCGTTAGGCTTTCGCCTGGAATGACCTTACAGTTAGTTACCCTGCCCATATGACACCGTCTGGTCAATAAGTAGTCTATTTGAGTTGAGTGGGACCCGCTCTTATACGTGATAAGGTGCTGAGAATTCTTTTGGAAGAACGTATTCACGACGGCCAGATCAGACGCAATACAGGTTCTCAGAATGTTTTCTCCCTCTGCATTGCGAAGACCGTGCCCAAAACCCCCGTGAACACGTTCATACGGCTCAGCAGCCTTACCGACGTGCCCGTTCAAATCCCCCCCAACTAAGACCACTTCGGTACACGGCACAGCAAGTAGCACCCCTTCATACTGCTCCCAGAATGTCTCCTTTTCGGCCGCGCTACATCCCGCCTGGGGAGCATAGGCACTGATTAAGTTTGTGATGACGCCCTCAATCAGTACCCTCACTCGCATCAAGCGGTCGGAGCGACGGTCAACTTCAAGGAGCCCATTCTGAAGCTCTTCAGATAGCACTACCGCTACACCGTTTCTACCCGAAGGTGACCCAGTGTATATAAGCCGGTAACCCTGTCCGATGTTACGGGACTTATTGCCCTTCCAGCGTGTTTCCTGGAGGAAGGCACACTGGACCCGACGTCTCATGAGTACATCTGCGAGTTCCCTGCATCGTCCGGTCAGAGAGCCAATATTCCACGTTGCAAAGCGGAGTTTCCTTCTGGGTACTAGCGTCTTTAGCCGTGCCCGTACATGACACGGTAGCCCTTGCCCACTTGTCGCAGGTGTAGGGCGATGTGCCTGCGCGTCGTTTTGCGGCGACGCCCTAGCCGTACCCAGTCTGTTGTTTTGTCGGTCCATATAAGTGGCGGTTGGCGGTTTTTAAATGGAGCGACTGCCGTCTGACCTCCAAAACCCCTTTGTGGGGAAAAACCGAGGAAGGGAGAGGAAAATAGAAGGGGTAGGATAGGTAGAAGGAGGGAGCTAAGGGAAGGAGGGGGGGAGTTAGGACACCATTCTTACGGACTGGATGAGGATGTAAGATGGCGGCTCGAGGATCCGGGGTCGCGTACCCGTATGCCCACAAACAAATATCGGACAGATATTAGTCAGGACATCCTCTGGACAAACATCCTCTGGACAATCTATACAGTGTGATGCTAAAAAAAACTAAATAAAATATTTTTTATTCATATTTTCAGGATGGCCGCGTGATAATATATATTTTGTACATGGCTTGCACTAAAGTGATGCCAATTTTGCTTAGACTGTTCATACTGGTGCGTCTAGTGTGGGCCTTCTTTAATTAAAATACAATATAATTGGTATAAACAGACTGTCGACGCAGTATATATGAATATTTATTATTTGTTAAGTTATTGCTTTATGACAAGAAAGTCTAAAGAAGTAGAGTCTAACTCTAGTCTAATTAATTTGTAAAAAATTATGATCAAATTATGGTTTGTCTCTTTTATTTTTATGTGTTGAGTTTTTTTGTCAATAATATTGTTTGTTGCTTTCATAATATGTAAAGAGAAGGCCCAAAATAGTTGTATACAAAGCAGGAAATAAAAAAATGTCACACTCGTTCCACATAGTGTTGAACGAATGCCCAAAATAAAGGAATCACAGTTGCTGGAAAAAAAAAGTCATGTGAAACTTTGACGAAAAATTTGAATTAATACATTTTTGACTCATAATTTTTTTAGAAAATTTATTATTATATATTTTTCGTGTTCTTAAAGACTGTTTTTTAAGTCCTTTTCATTTGTGTAATTAAAATGTAAATGTAAAGCTTCTTTTAGTTAAATGATTGTAATATCTTATTTTAATCATATTATTTTTACTAGCTTATAAGAAAGTAATAACAAAAATATTTAGAATAAGTGAAACAAAAAATTACATTGTGAAATTAACAGACCTAATTCATTATATATAATAATATTTATATAAATTATTGTATGTTGTCTTTAGGTATACTATGTAAAAATATGATATATCAACAAAAAAGAATTTAATTATTTTTTACATTAAGTACTATGCATAGATAATTTATATAAAATTAAGTGCATCTCATTTTTTAATAATAAATTAAAAATAAATCTTTCATATTTTTTTGTATACTTTGTATTTAAGAAAAGAATAATATTTTTTTATTATGAAGGCTTATAATAAATAATGAAATCATTTCTTTCTTTCGTTACCTTATAGCATCAATGACGTGAACAGATAATTACAACCATGTATAGTTTTTATTTTTAATAATTTTGTAAATAGAGGCCGTCGTGGCGCAGTGTCACGAAGGTGTGACTGTAACGCGACGGTTGTGGGTCCGATCACCACTCGAGTGAAATATTTATTTACGTTTATATTTCCATTTCTTCGCTCTGGTGTCGAGGGAAAGCGCGGCGTTGAGTTCTGCCACTCAACACGCAATGCCTCCAGAATTCGATTGAAAGTGGGGAATGGAGTGTCTTAACACTAAGTTCCCTCTGCCTACCCTGCTGAGTGTGGGATACAGCGTTAAGCTGATTTTTTTTGTAAATATTTCACAACAGATTAAATAGGATTAGAGGTGATTGATAAATATCTTAGTATTTGTAAGTTAAATAAATTATGTTTTATATGGCATTCCAAAATATTTTTTATACTGTATAATTTTTATAGCTTCACGCTATATTTTGCACGTAGCAGGGTATGCAGAGAGAACCTGGGACGCTCTGTTCCCCTTAAGATATTTCCGTTCCCCACTTTCCACCGAATTCTTCAGGAATTGCGTCTTGAGTAGCGGAACGCAATTCTGTAGTTTCCCTTATTTCGAAAGCGAAGAACTGTAATAAATATTTCATTTCCCAGGTGAGAATCGAACTTATAACCGTCGTGTTGTACAGTCGCACGCTTGTGCACCTCCGCCACGCGTGCGGCCTCAATATATAATTGTTTGGTTCTCTATTACAGTATTTTTTTATTGGTTTGATAATTTAAGTTCTAAAAAAGAATATTTATGTAAATACTCATGGTGTTATTTTAAAAAAATCAAGCATTTACTAAAGTTTAATGGTTAAGTATGATATAAATGTTATTAATTTATATTATTGTAATATGTATATTTAATATGAGAATGTGTAGGTGTATGTAGTTAGAAAATTGTAGATAGGTTATAAATGTTTGGTTCCTGGCTTTGTTTTGTTTCATGATTTATAATCCCAATAAATATTTTAAAACACTTAACGACTTTATTTAACTAATTTTAATTTTATAATTTAAAAATAAAATTAAAAAATATAGTTACATACTTTTTCTCGCATGTTGCTGGGTTGTTAGACAGAACTAAACAGCGCGGAAATGATAATAGATCATTCCGCGTTTGTTTTCTTCTTCATTTTCTGGTTCTGATTACTCAAAATGCAGTATTGGAATGGACATTTGGACATCCTGCATACTTATTTTTTTTAATAAATAAAAAAAAAATGTTTTTATTTTTCTAATTAATTTTATTGAGAAACCATTTATACACATTTATACAGCCAGTATATTATACAAATTTTTTATTCTACTAAAATTAAACCATAATAAATCTTAAGTTTTTGAAAATTACAAATAACAGAAGTAATCAATCGTTATACTTAAATATATGTATAACACACTAAGTCCTGATCATTAATAGTATTGACTGTATAACTATACATCAAACCTTCGACCAACGACCCAACAGTCGAAATTATTAACAAATAAGCCAATGGATAGTTTCTTTAGAATTTGATTCAATTATTTCATTCACCAATTTTTTTTCTTTCGAATATTTTTTTTTATATTTATCGTTTACAAAATAAGTCAGTAGTAAGAAGAAATATGAAGTGGCTTACCTTTACCATGTACTGTATTATGTACAAACATATGAATTTTAACTAAAATTTAAGCGAATAAGTTGCACTAATTCGAGTTCCTTTAAGAAATTATAAATATAGCCATATCGAAAATATGATCATCTTTACAATAATATGAAATAAACAATATTAAAGGTATAAATAAAGAGAATAAAATATAATATGTCACTAGAATGATTGTTTATGGTACAGGTAAGACAATTTTTACACTAAACAGAAAAAAATACCACTTTATTATTTACATATACAACATTTAAAAAATTATATGCTCTATGTTATAAATATTTAAATAAGAATTATTAAAAAGTATTGGACGATAAAAACAAATATAATTCTTTATGACTAAAGATTTTATATTAATGATAGTGTTAAGTAAAATTTCTTATTATTCATGTGTTCCGCTTCTGGCTTCGCCCGCTTGAATAACTGAAGCAGCAAACCAGTAGCTCCTGCGATAAGAGCGCTCAACCAAACAAACTGTTTCACTTTATATTATTAGTATAGATAAATAACAACGAAGTGACTTTCTAATTACATATTATATTGACCTGAAATTAGTATTGGATTTGATTTAATCCCTAATAAGAACAAACTAATTAAACAATTTTACGTCGCGGGATTAATTTTTTATAATATTATGTAATATCCTTTTACTTCATTCCAACATAAGAAACACACTATATTAAAAATAGGTTACTCAGTATTTTTAGGCCTTGTATTACTTCATTATACTTATCGGTCCAAGAAATAAAATTACCAAAATTTTGTGTCACAATAAATAAATAACATCTAAACAATTTATTTGTAAAATATAATATTTAATTATTCTTATATATATATAGTAAAAATTTATAATTTAAGTCAAATCCTCTTGTTTCTCCTCTGGTTCTATTGTGTTATCATCTTCTATGGACACTCCAAGGGAAAGTAGTTTCATTTTGTATTCAGTTAGTCTTGCATCCTATAGATAAATAAAATAATTTACAATACATTAAATTTAATTATATTATGTTGATACCAGTCGTGGCGCAGGGGCACAAAGTGTGACTGTAAAATCACTTGAGGAAATGAAATATTTATTTATATTTATATTTTCAATTCTTCTTTCTGGTGTCGAAGCAAAGAGCGGCGTGGAGTTCCGCCACTTAACACGCAATGCCTTTAGAACTCGGCGAAAGGTAGGGAATGGAGTGTCTTAACAATAGGTTCCTCCTGCCTACCCTGCTGGGTGCGGGATACGGCGTGAAGCTGATTACTTATATTAGTATGAGGTCAATCGTGGCGCTGGGACACCAGCGTGTGACTGTAAACGCGACAGGATTTGGTTTCGATTCCTACTCAGGAATTTTCTTCACTCTGGTTACAAGGCAAAGTGGTACTTCAATCCACCCATGATCTCACCAAAAGTATTCTTTCTTTTCTACACCTGTATAATATTGGCACTGAAGAGATTTTTTATTAGTTTACAATTATTTAATTAACTAGCAAGCCCAGAAAATAACAATTAGCCCCACAATTCACGGTCCGTCCCTGATTATATTATATTTATATAATGGTCATTTCCCCACTAGGGTAAGAAAAAACGCGGACTTGATCACCGTCTCTAAATAAAGCAGGGTAGCTTAGTATTAAGTAGGCAGCTTAGTAGGGTAGCTTACTATTCCCCAAGCGCCACCGAATTCTCAAGATATTGCGTTTTGAGCGGCGGAACTCAACACTACGCTTTGTTAAGATGATTACTCATCTGATTGATCACTCATCTCAACTAATAATATATGTTACCTGGTCAGCGAGTAAGACTAACAAATCATCCTGATCGTTCTTCAGTTTCTCCAGTTCTTCATTGTTCTTCTTCTGAGCGTCCTTCGCCGTGAGCAAATCTTGTGTAAGTTTGAGAACTTCCAGTGTTAGTGCGCTTACCTTTAATATATTTTTTTTAATTAGTGTAGTATAATAATATAGTACAGAACATAAAAATAAAAACAAGTACATTTATTTAGTGTGGGTTTTTTTTTGTTACACAATGCAGTGTTGGCACCGACGTTGTTATACGGAGCGAAACGTGGGTATTACAGAAGAAGAATGAAAGAAAGATGAATGCCGTGGAGATGCGACCTCTTCGTAGGATATCGGAGTCAGCTTAGTTGATCGAATCCGCAATGGAGATATACACAGAATGGCAGGTACTAGCAAGGATGTCACGGTGAGAATGCAGAAGAACGTGCTCAGCTGGTTTGGGCACGTCGAACGAATGAGTGATGAAAGAATGGCAAAAAAGATCTATGATGTCTGCTCACTTAGCGGTAAGAGGTGGGGGAAGACCTCGGTTGACTTTCGAAAACACGGTGTCAAAGATACTGGAGGAAGGTCACGTAAAAAGTATGAGGATCCCCCATGTGTGCATGTATGAAGAGGTGAAAGAGGTGTGTAGAGATCGTAACGTTTGGCGCTCCGTTCTCTCTGACTACCCCGCTAGGGATAAAGCGTGAAGTTATGTTATGTTATATATGTATTATTAGAACATTTTTACAATAGTATAAAAATGTACATAACGAAAACACAAAACCGATTAAGCAGGTATACACTCTAAGCGAAAATATCATCATATAGAAGTTGTAAAAAAACATACATATTTATAGTATTTTCATTACCTTAGCATCGTAGTCGGCAAATCTGGGGTCCAACTTGGCAGGTTCAGGTTCATTGGGGCTCGTCGACAGTTGTGCCTTCAGTAGGGTATTCTCATCTTTTAGCATTGAGTTGGCTGCTAGTGCGTCTGTTAGAGCCGTCTGAAAAAAGGCAGGGAAAATAGAGTATTTCGTTATTTTAGAACGGAGTGTCTTAACACAAGGTTCCTTCGGTATATATAAAAACTAGCGGACGTGCGCAGCTTCGCTTGCATATTTTGGGGGTGAATTTTAAAAAACCATAAAACATGTGTTCAATAAAATATTTTTAAGAGTCTAAATTTCTAGTTTTATAAGAATCAGGGGCGATTTAAAGATTTTTCCATACAAACTTTCAATTCCTTTTTGCACCCTTAGGGGGTGAATTCTAGAAAACCGTGAAACACATGTTCAATTAAATACTTTTAAGAGTCTGAATTTCAAATTTTATAAAAATTGATGCCGATTTAAAATAAATCTATACAAACTTTCAACCCCACCATTAGGGGAAGAATTCTTGAAAACTATGAAACACGTGTTCAATTAAATCAGTGAGGACAAGTCCTTTTATATATATAGATTATTACGCAGAGATTCGTAAACCGATTTATGTGATTCTTTTTGGTCCGATGCGGAATAGCAATCATTTGGTGCTATTAAAATATATGCTGTGTAATCTATGTGAATCAATATTTTTTAAAATAGTAATTATAATTTCAAGTCTTTTTTACATATAAATAATAACATTGTAACAAAAAGTAAAAAAAACCATTGTTACAAAAAAAAAAAAAATTGCATTACCCGCAAAGCCTGCGTCTGTTCCAACTGATACATAAGCTCCTGCAATCTCGCGTCCTGTTGTCTTATCAGTTGTTTGTATTGCGCTAGTTCCTCTGTAACACTATGTGCGGATTCAAACCCGCTGTTAACGGGCGGAGTGGACTCAGCCGTTACACTTTGTATTACTACACCTAGAAAAAATAATGGAGAAAATATAAGTAAAATTCAAATAAAATTACATTTGCTTCCAATAAAGTAATAGCATGTCTATAGACAGCCGCGACCCTTTTTTAATCAATTAAATCTTCTCAAAGAGCCCTGTCCCATTTGAAATGAGTTCTGACTCTTAATATTTCTATTTTGCACAGAATTCGTAATTTAATTATTTTGATTATAAAGCTTTTTCAATGGTGTAGTTATTTAGTATTACTGTTTGTATTGGGTTTGATATTATCTGTTTAGTTTGTTAGGAATTCCATGTTTTGATTTTTAGAAAAAAAAAATTATTCAAAATAGAGAATAAAAATGTTCAAAGTTGATCCTTTTTTTCTGTTTGATGGAAAATTTCTTATCGAGTGATCGTATTGTATTTGTATATCTTTATCTTTTTCTATAAAAAAAGTTACAGTATAAGACATAATTATAAATAATACAATTGAATTGGTAAAAAAAAAACATTTTTTTGGAAAGGACATGTGTGAATACTCATACAAAAGTTTAAAAGTTGTGTTTTATAATGATGAGGTTTTAAAAATTGTGTTACACAGAATTTGAAATTCTTATTGCAATTAGGATTTAAATGTAATCTTTGTGATAATTAATAAAATAGTTACTTAAGAATTAATTAGTAATTAATAATTATTAATTTCATTATTCATTTCCTCGGTTTGGTGGTTAGTTAGTTAGGTGGTTAGACAAAGTTAGTTAGCGTTAGTCAACTAAATTAGGTAGATACGAAATACAGAGTAAGGCTTTAAAAATCTTTTACATAAACCACAGATTAAAAATAAAAAGTAAAAAAGAAGGAAACCCACCTTCCAACCCTTTAAACAGTCTACAAAATTCATAATCGATGAGTACTTCGGAAGGCTCAGCTGCCCTCAATTGCGGGTGCTTCGCCGCCTTGTTATACAACTCGTGTTTCGAGACTTCGCCTATTTTAGCCGTGAAAGTTTCAATACCGATACGCTTCACTAACAACTGGCGAAGAGAGTCGCGTGAATATGTTGAATTCTCCGTGTTCTCTTCGTTGAAGTGTACGCATAGAGCGAGTACGAAGGCGGAGAGACCTATAAGAGTATAAAAAAGGCTATTTTATTATTTTTTTAATATTACATTATTTTTTAGCTGTGTAGACAAAGCTGATAAGGCAGCTTAGTCTACATTGCTAATATTTCTAGTACTATCAAGGAGTTTCATCATTACATTTTTTAGAATTAATAAAACTGGCATATAACAATGAATTTTTTACCTCTCTTAATATACACCTATATTTTAGTGGAAAAGTAAAGAAAATTTAGTGTTAAATGTTCCTATGTCAGAAACGTCAAATCGGAAATAAACAAAAAACTTGTTTATCTATATATACAATCTCATATAAACCAAATAACTATAAAATGTCATATAACCTAATAATTATTATTTTCAATTTTAAGTAAAACATACCTTGCAACAAGTATTCGTTATCGTCGTGTTCGTTGGAGCACGTCTGCGACACCAGGTAGGACACGCCGCCCGGCGCCTGCAGCAGCGCGCCCACTGCGGCCGGACAATGCGCCGTCCACTGCGACAGCAGCATTAGAAGTGCTACCTGGAAACATTCAGTTTGTTTTTATTTTCATTAAGGGACTGCTTTAGGGTTCCGTATTTGAAAAAAAAACTGAAACTTTATAAATTATCATCATCGTCAAATGGAATCCATCTGTCAACAATATATATCAGAGAACTTACCTTAGACTGCAACTTAGTAGTCTGCTGCAACAGCAGCGTGCACTGATGCAACAGTGACACCGGTGCACTACCTATGTTGGTCGCTAACAACACTCTCAACAACTGCTCCTTCTGCCCCGTATTGTCTATCAGGGCATGCATCAGACACACTGAAGCGAACCAATTCGAAAGGATATCTGAGGAGAACAGCCCTCCACAGAGGATTTGACCGCTGGTTAAGCTTGAAACCTCACTTGAGGATGGTAACAAAGTTAAGACTAGGTTAGCTTGGCTTATTTCGTTATGGTAGAGATAGCTTTGGAAACAGTAGAGGACTGCACATCTGTAATAAATTTTTATTGAGGAAATGAGATTTTATTTTTGCTTTACACTAGTGTGCCTATCTTGGGTACCCTACCACGTTCCGCCAGTCAATACGCAAACACCACAGCAAAGCGAAGAAATGAAAATATTTCAGTTCGTCAAGTGGGAATCGAACTTTTAATCTGTCGTGTTTACTACAGTCACACGTTTGTACTCTTGCGCCAGGATCATAGAATATATGAATAGAATAAAATTTTAATCCGTAACATTTTTAAAATCAAATTTACAATAAGAGAAATAGAAAAAATGTGTAGTACATTTATTTTTAAGTAACATTAAAACCATCATAAAAAAGTTAAAAAAAATATTTCAATCAAAATAAAAAACCGGACAAACGCGAGACGGACTCGCCCATCGAGGGTTCTGTCCAAAAATTGGAGGTCGAACTTTTTCTAAAATTCAAACTTAGCTTAGCCAGAAAGCATTAATCTTAATTCTCTACATAGTGTTACGCGTTTTTTAAGTATCTTTTTTTTAAGTAAATGTAAAAGTACGATTTTTTCAGGAACTCATAATAATTTCATGAATCTCTCAATCATTGAATTTCAACTCGATATCACTAAGCGTTCCTAAGATAAAGGCTGTTGACACACAGACAGGCAGACGGACGGACAACAAAGGGATCTCATAAGGATTACTTTTTTCCTTAAGAAATACGGAACATTAAAACAAAACCCTTACCTCAAAGAAAACGGCTGCTTCTCATTCACCATGGACATCAACAGCACTATAATAGCTGGCCGCGGAGGATAAGACGGCGCTATCACATTCCCTATAAACTCTTGATTCGCCGTATCCCCTCTAACGACTTCGGCCACAGTATTAATAGTTTCTGTTAAAATATCAGCAGGAACGCCGCTCGCCATTAGAATATTACACAAAGAATCTAACAAGCCGACATTTTTCATTATTTTCTGACAGCTCGATATAATCTGAGCTGAATTACTCGGTGATACCAAAGTCCTGACAAGTTGCAACATACAATGTACATTTGAAACTTTTTGCGGAGACCAACCGATATCCTCAGCTTCCTCCGGCATGTTGAACATTGGCAGCATTTTCTGTATATAACTGCCTTCTTTAAAAAAATTAATATTGCTACTGTTATTTTTTAGCAAATTTAGCATTAGTAGAAGACAATCTTCTACTATGATGCCGCCATCGGAATAACCTTCAGTATTGACAATTTCAAATAATCTATCAAAGGCGTTTTCAAAGGCTACGATTTTTTGTATATTAGCATTGCCTTTTGTCAGTCTTATAAGCAGTAGTAACGCTTCATTTCTGATAACTTCTCGATTGTCAGATAACAAGTCCATCATTTTTGATACACCCATGGGTTTATCGAGTATAATTTCTTGAATATCTTTAGTCCTATTTGTTAGGAGAGATGTAAGAAATTGTACTGTAGACAGTCTAACTCTAAAATCATATTCGTCCAAAAGATCCAAAACTAGTTGTATATTTCGTGGGTCTTTAATGAACATTTCTGTGAACTGATCTCCGATGTTTATGGGTAAGTGTGGTTTGTCCTCTTCTTCCTCGAATTGAGATGGTGATACAATATTGTTAAGTGTATCGAGCGCATAGTTTATTGTTTCGTTGTCAGCTCTGTCCAGTTCTAATATCTGAAAGAAGAATTGTTACATAGTTAGTTCAGGCCATTGAGTAGCACAGTTACACAGTGTGTGGACTATAAGCACGACGGTTGTGGTTTCGACTCCCACTCGGGGAAATAAATAATTTTATTTATTCATTTTCTCGCACTGGTAACAAGACAAAGTGCGGCTTTGATTTCCTTCACACAAAATGCAGTGTCTCAAAAATTTGGCCGATATTGGGGAACGGAATATCTAAACGATAGGTTTCCTTTGCCTATCCTAAAAAATACGTCAAAATTATTTTTGATATTTTTATAGTCCTATTCCACACTTAAGAAAGAACAATACTTATATAAAAAACATATAATTTTTTAACTGAGCAGAATTTGAACTCACACCTTTTGGTAACTATTCAAGCGCACTGACTGCTAAGCCATACATTCTCATCAAACTATGTCAAAATTCTTACACCGTAATTACAACTTAGTTATGTTGTCTCTTACAAATCTTCGCTATCCAAAGTTAACTGCTAAGAATGATCATTTGGCAAGATAGAATACTATTCCTTAAATATTTTTGACATTTTAAGGTGTTATTTCACATTTAGGAATGGAAAATATTTATTTAGAAAACATAGAAAAACCCTATGATCAAATTTTTATGTTTTCTAAATCAGACCATATACATCATACTGTAAAAGAAATGGTTGGGGGTTTTATGATCATTTTATAGAATGAATTATTTTTAAACCTTGCTCTGGTCAGAAAAACTATATAGAGTGTATGAGACTTCAGTCAGAAAACTCTGACTGGTTCTCAGACTGTAGACTTGCAAAGATACTCCATTCTCAGCTATCTGCTAAAATCAGAGACATTGCATATTGAATGACAGAATCATATATATTATATGATATCACACTGTCCTGCCAGAGGAAGGATAAAAATTCATTCCCCTGAGTGTGCATCAAAGCCACAACCATTGCATTAGCAATCAGGGTCTATTCCACTACTCCATGAAAGCCTCAAATAAATTTCTATTTATTAAAAATATAATACAAAAATCACCTGTTTTAAAGTATCTAAACCCTGAGCACCAACTTCAAGTCTGTACTTCCTTGATAAAGCTTTTAATGCTCTGCAAGCATCTCTCCTGTCTTCTAACAAGGTTGAGTTACTAGCTCTTTCTACTAGTCTTTCCACCTGTTAAATTAATAACAAAATTAACATATGTTAATAACTAGTATATATTTTTTTAATATTTTTTTTTTTTAACAAATTAAGAAACATCAAGGTAATTTTCTACTATTTGTGTTATTTTGTGATTGAAAACACTTATGAAGATTTCTTACTTCGTATAAATCTTTCATAATTATAATAGCATCTGTAATTTATGTGTAGAAATGTTTATTCGACTTGGGAAAGTAATAAAATTACACGATGTCGATTACGACATGTCACATGAAATTCCTCTCACACCTATACCTTAAAATTTATAAATTCTCACACAGCTAAATTTATAAATAGGTCAATAAAATTTTTTTACTGAAAATTTTAGTTACCGTATCAGCTACGGACGGCTGTTGTCCCGTTTCTGGAGCTCCTAGCACGGTTTTCAGGCCGCTTTTTAAGAAATCCATTGTGTTTTACGGTGTAAAACTTTTAATCACCAGTTTATGTAATTACTGTAAGAAAAACATTGCTAAATTTTCGAAAATTTTAGAAATATAATTTGTATGGACGACACGTCAGGGAATAAAATTTGACATTTGACATGAAAATTTTGTAATATCAATAATTCATGTTGACTTTTCGCTTATTGCAAGTGCGAAAAAGAAGTAATAAATTAAAACGCTGATTTATAATAATTTGTTAAAATTAATTTTCAGAAGGAATAAGTAAAGCTTGCCCCCTCGGCAAGCACGAACATATTTTACATTTATGATTAAATGCAAGGAACATTACTAGTTTTACTAGTACTAGTAGTTAAATGGAAAACTGTTGAGCTCTGTCATCGTCATCATGAGTAAATGTGTTCTGTGGTCATCATTATAAACGTGAAACGTAATAAAGCTGTATCTGTCAAAATATTGTTAAATATTGTTGTTGTTATGTTCTCGATTTACTAATATCTTCTTATTATTATTCATCACTGAAAACGAATATCGAGAAATCATTATAAAATGGCTACTGATCTAAATTCAAGCTTTAATGAACAATATATCAATATTAACACAAAACTTAAAAAGTATGTATTACCTGTTTTTACTATTGAAAATAAAATAGATTATTTTTTTCACCTGACACGAATAATGTACCTTAAAACATAATTTTTAGGCGATTTATGCGCAAACCGAATATATCTGAAGCAACAAATGAGTTCATAGCTTTAGCAATACAATGTGAGCATTCTGAACAACCAGCTTTTGCTGGTCAGACTTACATTGGTGCTGCAAAGTGTGAGGCTTCCGCTGGCAACGTTCTTGGTGAAGCTGAACAATATATAGCAGCTGCGCGACAATTCATGAAGGCAGAGAAAAAGCTCACTGCTTTAAAATTCCATAGTCCTGATAGAGAAAGCTTAGAAGTATGTTAAATATATTTTATATAATTATATTGAAATTTCACAAATCTGGCATTATTAAAGACGAAAATGTGCTGGATTATTTTAATGTTTGGTTTACTGGATACATGAGCTTTTTAGAATAAGAATATAATATTTTTTGGTTATGATGTATAGATTTGATTTATGATTGTAACATATCTCACTATTAAATCAAATCTTTCATTTAGTGCAAGTTGTATTCCTTGCTTAAAAACTTTTTCTTATATGTTTCTAAGAATGTTATTAGGAGTGAAGACTAGGATTATAGAACATTTTAACCTATCAATTTTATAATTTTAGGCTGGCATCAGTTGTTATCTACAAGCTTACAGTAAATATCCAGAGAAATCTCCTATAAGAAGTTCAATTCTTTTAGAGTTAGCAAATGAACTGATTAGACTGGATTATAAATTGGAAGCTCTACATTATTATGAAATAGCTGCTAATACTATTGAAGATAAAACTATGAAACTGATGTGCTTGAGGAATATGTTGAATTTACTCATTGATTGTGGTGAGAACTTAGTGCCTAGATACTCTTAATTTATTCTACTAAGTGGAGATTTGAACCCACTATTGTGTCATTACTTTGTAAATTATTGTGTTCTGTTTTATTTATTATATATTAATTTATTTCATTAACAATACTTTTTGCACCTTTCTGCACTCTTAAAAAATAAATTTCAGATTTTTTATGGTTGCCTGTAAGAAATTGCTTTTAGTGATAAGGTTGCCATTGCACATTTGTGTGTCTGTAAATGAACTGTATTTTTTATTTGTGCAATAAAGAATTATTATTATTAGTTTTATATTTAGATTCTGCCCCACTGCTTTACGATGGCCTCTGTACTAGTTTATAAATCTCAATTTTTTATTATTATTTATGATACACAAGACTTGCTCTTACTATAATAATTTTATTATTTTTAGATAAATTTGATATAGCTTTGGAAACAGCAAACAAATTATGTGATTCAAAATTTTATATACCAGAAAGCATTCTAACTGAGTAAGTGAATATATTCTAAGTCCTATAAATAATGATAATGTCTTAAATATGAACATATTTTTTTACAGGGTAGATAATGTCAATGTACAATCCACAGTTAATACAAGGTGTCTCAAAAGAAATTTTATATTTATAAATATCATTAAAAAAAAACTAAGTAGTTTATTAGTAAAATGTTTCTTTATTTCTAAAATACAGACTTTGGGAATTTATTTTTTTGTCATCCAAATGTTTACCCTCGCGTTCACGGCACTCATTCAACCTAGCGCGAAAATTTCTTTGACGGCTTGGCAAGTTAGCGCTCAGTGATGGCTTCCATTTCGTGGCGAATATTTTGTTTTAATTGCGCCAGAGAAGTTGGTTTGTTGACGTACACTTTAGATTTAAGGAAACCCCACAGGAAAAAGTCCATCGGAGTCAAATCAGGACTGCGTGGAGACCAATTTATGTCCCCTCTTCTGGAGTTTAATTTTCCTGGAAAAATCTCACGAACTCGTGGTAAAGACACATTAGACGTGTGTGACGTCGCTCCATCCTGCTGGAACCATGTCCTTTGACTATAGCCAGGAGAATTCTGCAGTGTAGGCAACAAAAAATCATCTAACATCTTCACATAACGTTCTGAGTTAACTGTAAGTGCACGTCCCCCCGCGTCTTCAAAAAAGTATGGGCTGATTATTCCTCGCGATGACATTGCAGCCCATACGGTTACTTTTGGCGAATAAAGAAGTCTCTGATGCTTGCGTTTCGGATTAGTTGTACTCAAATAGCGACAGTTTTGCCTGTTAACGTGCCCATTCAGATGAAAATGAGCTTCATCAGAGAATATGATGTTGGTGAACGTTTGTACTCTCTCAGTTATCTCGTTTACGAATTTTAGTCTTTGAATAGAATCCTGGAGCTTTAACTCCTGCACCAATTGAATTTTATGGGGGTGCAGCTTTAGATTTTTGCGCAAAATGCGTTGAAGCGATGATCTATGCACGTTCAAAGCACTTGCACGCTTCCGAATTGAGAGGTCAGGATCAACACAAACAGACTGATTGACTCGTTCTACGTTTTCTTCTGTCCTCGATAACCTTGGCCGTCCAGATTTTGGTTTATCTAAAGTTGAGCCAGTCTCTTCAAACTTCTTTACCCAATTCCGAATGAGAGGTATGCTTGGCGCATCATTTAAGTGACCAAAATTACGAATGTTGCAAAAATTTCGTCGCGCTATAGTCGCAGAATTACTGTTTTTGTAAAATTCACGCACGCACAACGCGCGGTCCGCTCCTAAAAAACTCTCCATAGTGACTAAATTCCCAAGAGCCAGGCTATCGAATGACATAAGCGCGCCCCTCTAATGCATTGCGTTCACGCAACAAGCTGATCAAATATATAATTTCTTTTGAGACACCCAGTATTACAAAGCAGGGATTTTATTTTTTCTTCATACCGTATCCTGTATATGGTTTGATAGGCAAAGAGAAATTCTGAGATATGTCTCTTTACCAGGGTAAGGAAATAAAAATAATTAAATCCCTCAATTGGAAATGGAACCCATAACCCATCACAATTATAGTTGGATGCTGACCCACTGCATTATAATTGCTTCAATGTTTCTTTCCGAGTACTTAATACTTTATCTATTTTTATAATTTAAATGCCATTTAACTTTTTAGGATTCAGGTTATAAGAGTATTTTTAGTTCTCATAGTGGATCCTGATTCAGATGTCAAATCAGAATCATTAAAACAATTGTTAGACAGTTTACTCAATGATGAAGATAATGATAGTAAGTATCTAAAAGAGTGCAATAAAATGATTCTCTTAGTCTTTAAAATGATACTTAGATCTTAAATAAAATTGGAATCCTTACAAGAATATGGAATTTAATATCAAATATAGTCTACAGACCTAGGGTATAGCATAAACAGGGTAGGTAGTGTATAAAGAGTGTACTTAGCCTCAAAGACACTCCTTTGTCCATTCTCCACCAAATTTTTGAGATTGTATGATTGGCGCTTTGTCTCGTTACCAGAGCGAGAATGGAAATAATTCTTTCCTTGGCATGAGACTTGAACCACTTGATGATGAACTGCACTATTATCAGTTACTTAATGAGGTTAATAATTTATTTCAGGCATCCCATTCAACATAGACCTGAAACTAAAATTGCAATCAATCATAATATCAACTAAATCAATGGACTATCAAGCTTTAATAAGTATAGCGGCGGAAACACAACACTGTTTGACAAGACAGCAGAAATATCTATTAGAAACACTCATTATGGTGAAAAATTGTGAATGATTATATTTATTTACTAGCGGACCCGGACGCGGCTACGCCTGCTTCAACTATAAGAATATTTATTAAATATATTCATGAAATTATTTTCAATTTTCAATAGAATTAGTAAGAAAATATAAGCTTAAATAATCCAAAAGAATAATAAGTAGAGACATATTATTAGAAAAAAATATCTGAGTTATTGAAATAAACAAAAGGATTAAAAGTAACTAAAGGATAGGTATTCTTAATAATAGAAAAAGTACATAAAGTTTTCCGTGCGTGCGTACATGTATATCGACTCTATGAAATAACTAAACATTTCTCTCTATTAAATAGGATAATTTTAGCGAGCAATATCAAATAAAATAAGAAGAGAACCAAAGTGCAGTTTAAATTAATTATAAACAGCAAATAATTACATAAAAATTAACAATAGTTCGAAAATGTATGAAAATTTATAAAACCGTCAACGTCATCTGCCCGTTCGCGTCGGTCATAATGTGCCGCCCGTAGGCTAGGTCATTTGGAATCAGTGACATCTCCTTAATTATTTATTAGAATGTTATACAGTAAACTATAATTACAATCAAGATGAAATGCTAAAAGTGACTATTATATTTATTTTCATAAGAATGAATATCAAAATGTCGCGGTACGGTTGCGTAGCGACGCGACGGTTGTTATTAACATGGCAGAATAAATTGCATGTCAAATTAGAAAGTACTTTAAAATATATTAGTTTATATGTGTAATGTAATGTTATATAGCCTATAGCACTTCTGAAGAATGCAGCTTTCATACAAAACAAAAACAATATAAATCGGACCAGTAGATCCAGAGATCTTAGCGTTCAAACAAACAAACAAACAAACAAACAAACTCTTCCGCTTTATTATATTATTATTTATTTATTATTAAGAGAAGACTGTTTTTTACATTAGCAGAAATTTACAGCTTTTTTAATATTGTCGCAACGTAAATTAAAGCCGTTCCCTATTCAATTATTGATGATATAACATATTTATCAGGTTAAAAAAAGTTTTAGATGGTCACGCTTAATATTACATTGTATTATCAAACTAGGAAATAAAAATTGTTAATTCCCTGAAGTAAGAGGATTTGCTGAGAACCCACAACTCTCATGCTTAAAGTTAAATGACTGCACATCAATGGTCTTATTTTAGATAATTAATTATTGATTATATAAAATTAGAAGTGCAAAACAACATACCCTCATGTTTTAAATTGACATTTCCATACTGGTTTATAATTTTGTTTTATTATATTTTACTGTGATATTTTTGTAGTGAAAAATATAATTTATATTTTAATTAATTTAAAATCATGTAATCACTAGGAAAAAAGAAATAATAAAAAGACAAGGCACCCATTTTGCATTTTTATTCAATTACAACTCCTTTTTTTGTTTATTTTTAGGATTACACCATTTTTTCTGTCATTGTTTAAAAACAATGCTAATTATAGTTCATTTTCTCATATGTAAAAGTTTTTTATTTGTATTAAGACTTTTTATCGACACCACTACTGTCTATATTCAATTCATTGGAAGGCAAAGCCTCAAGTACTGGATTACCAAAATTGACTTCCTTCTCAATAACAACATTATCAATTGTTAATTCATTTCCGAAGTTTGTAGTGACATCAACTATCTTATTCTGCTTTGAATGATACCACATTTCATCGAATTCATCATCCTCATCACAGTCAATATCATCATCATCACTCTTTCCTTTCTTCTCATTTGTTTTTTGCCAACAGTATTCAAATGGATAGCTTATATTTCTATTGTCATCAGGTGCTATCTCAAATCGTGAAGACAAGCTGTTGTAAGTAGTATGAACTCCTTCTAGAAGATTGACATCAACTTCTTCGAATCCAGTTATTGATTTGAACAAGTCGTCTGCTGTTTTGATATCTGGTACACCTTTCTTTTCAAAGAACTGAAAATAGTAATTAAATAAAATTTTTAAGTGTGAACACAATAGTATTGCACAATATTTAACAGAATAATATTATGCAATAGTTATGTAATATAAAGTTCATTCTGGAGCAGCGGCACAAGGGTGTGACTGTAATGCGATGGTTGTGAGATCAATCTCCACTCGACAAAGTCAAATATTTATTTACATTTATATTTCTATTTCTTCACTCTAGTATTGAGGCGAAAGCGCGGCGTTGAGTTCTGCCAACACGCAATGCTTACAGAATTCAGCGGAAAGTGAGGAATGGAGTGTCTTAACACTAGGATCCCTCTGCCTACCCTGTTGTGTGCGGGATACAGGGTGAAGCTGATTTTATATAATATAAACAAACAAATAATATTGTTTTTATCATCACATCATTTGTGTATTGTAAATATTTTCCTTTGCATCATTTAGCACTTAATCAGAAAAGCAAAGGTATGATTACATAAAGATAATTTATATGAAAAACTTACATTTATAATGTTGCGACAATCCCTCAACAGAAATTCTAATCCATTGGGATGATCAGGCTGCACCGATTGAGATACATCAATGAACCAGCATTTGTTCTCCCACCAAAGTATATTATACTCAGAGAGATCAGCATGGACAAGATGGCCAATGTTATACAACTTGTGCATGGCATCTACAACTTCATGGTATACACTCTCCCATTTTTCAGGCTTCATGATTACATCACGTAGTTTAGGTGCTGACTTGTTGTCCTTCCCAATAAAAGACATAACAAGTATATGTTTCTTTAAACAAACCATTTCTGGGCAATTGAGACCAATCTTTTGGATTCTCATCATATTGTGCATTTCCTTCTCTGCCCACATGTGTACTATTTTCCTTGGATTCTGCTTTGAGAAGCGATCTTTGAACCTATAGTCAGCCTCTATATATTTATCTCGAGTTTTAAACTCATTTAGAGTGGTCTTGAAGACCTTTATTGCACATTCCTTAGGTAATACCATGTCTGGGAAAGATGGGTCACTGTTGGCATGTAATACAACAGATTCTTTGCCAGTCGATATGACCCCATTAATATCTTCTAACATACCTTTGTTGATTAGCTTAAAAAGTATAAGTCTTGTAGCCTCATCGAGACCCATCTCGGCAGTGGCTTGGCTTTCTTTTCTGTCTAACATCTTATGCTTGCGAGCTTGACTCCATCTGGTATGCTCCTTCAGTTGATTGAACACAGAGTTTGATAGTTTCATGTCGAATCCTGCGCCGTCGCCCGTGCACACCTCTGGAGGGAACGCCATTACTTTACACGCATTCCTCCTACCATTGATAACACTGTCGTGCTTCGTTACCATTTCTCCGTCTTTCATAATGAATCCTCGTTTGGGGAGGCTTGCAAATTCTTTTTCATTAGTTTCAAATCGATCCCAGTCTTTCTTTCCAGCGTTTTCGAACTCTTCATCGTCATCTTCAGAATCGTAGACGAGGTTTTCAGGAACATTGCGGTAATTGTCGAAGGACACTGTTACTTTAGCGTCTCCGTTCTTTTTTTTCTCAACTCTCTTAATTTCGTCGTCATATTCTTTGTCAAACTGGCATTGCAACACTTTTGCAATGATAGCATCGGAGTCACAATATCCTTTTGCACTCGATTCCTCGATCTGCTTTAACATCTCGGAGGAAAATTCGTTTGATTCAACAACTACGTGTCGATCTGAAATTTGTTCAGCAAACATCAATTCTTCTTTTACCTGCAAACCTTTTGCGTACTCTTCAGACATGATCTCAGATAAATTTTGCACGTCGGCGGGCGCTGCAACTTTCTTCCAAGGATTCGACATTTTATAAAAAATATAATTATATCACAGTCTTTACAGAATCAATAATAAATAATATATTTTGTAATAATAAAACTAGAACTACTAGAAGTATTTCACAATAATGTGTTTTTTCTTCAAGGTGATTTTAACCACAGATAAATTAAAAAAAATAACATTGTTATATTATACTATGTCTATATAGTCGTCGTGGCAAACACATGCAATCGAATATCATTCGATTTTTATTTTTTCAATTTCTTGGTATGATATGTATTCAATTCAAAATATTGTTTAATCAAATAGACTGTTATAAGCACTTTGGAATCGTCGAATGAACATATATGCAAAAAACTACCACGGGTTCGGAAGGCAGTTCTGCTGAGAAGAACCGGCAAGAAACTCAACAGTTGCTCTTTTCAAAGTCAATGGTACAATTTATTACATTAGCTGGCAGCTATCCTGCATTACATTTAATAAATCTTATTTCCATACATGTTTATCATCTAAATATTCTTGTACAGTGTAATATGCTTTACTTGTAAGAATTTTTTTTTCAAATACTTAAATTTTGGAAGTGGCAAACTTAGCATACACTACGGAATTTGATGATATACACGTATACTCAGATGATTTATTAATAATTATATATGGGTCATACTCATATGAGTGTTATGTTACAACAGCAATAATAAATAAAAGAAAATAGAATGATTTTTCATTCTAAATTTGACTATGCCTGCCCCCTTATGATATGTGGATAGTCTACACATCAAAATTAAAAAAAAAATATCAAATTCCATCATTTGTCCCTTTCTGTGGACTGTTCAGATTAGTGGTTCATAGTTTCAAAAATATGTAATTTATGTTATTACGCCCGTGTCATCGAAATACACATATTTTCAGCGTAGAATATACTTGAGTTAATTTTTCATTGATAATTTCCAAAATATGCTTCAGCCTTTTTACTATAATTTCTAATAAACTAGCCCTTACACGTATATGACTCTTTTCTGTGATCCAAAAAATCTGCATTTAAAAAATGTGTCGTGTATTTTGTTGATTTTGTAAAAGATCAATGCATCTTTCCTATTTTTAGTGTATTTTGGTAAGTATGTGCTACTTATATTTGTAATTATATAGGCACGATGGCTTTAGAGGAGTATTTTTGAAATCTCACTCGTCATTTCTCTATCCTTGAAAATTAAAGACCATCGCTGATTTTCGATTGGAAAATCTTTTCTGTAGACATATTTTCTGGTGTGCACAGGAAAGATGTATGTTCACATAAAGTACTATTAATAATAAAAATATATGTTTTAATGTCAAAATTATTTTTTTGTTCATTTGTTTATACTTGCGCTTGTAAAACTAAACTAACAGCTTTTTTGCTATTTTATAATGACCAAAATAAAATCAATATATAGTATATATCTTGAAAAGTTAAATGTAGACTAATGTTTCAGATTATCATAACATATAGCATTTTACAAGTGTCAAGTGGTGTAAGTTATTAGCTTAAATAACTAAATCTTAGCTTAGCTAGCTTTTTTACATTGCTCAAGCCACATTGCCCTATTCAAATAGATCTGGGGTGCACTAAAGCAATGAAGAGAAGAACAAACGAAGACGTGAGACAAGTAGAGCTAAAGAAGATGCTATTATTAACTAATAATGTGCCATTATATCTATAAAACAAAACATTGATCATCATCACCAGCAGATGATTTACATATTAACTTCTGAATCATCACCGGCTGCGAGGCGGGAGCTAATAACTGCAACACAGTTAATACTACTGCAGTTATTACCGATTAAAGTTGCTATTGTTATGTATGAAATATTAATTTAATAAATATTATTATTATTATTATGTTTCTCTTTTAAGATTCACGGGTTCAAAAGAACCTCGTCCTTTGGAAGGCTTGCGTGGGGACACAGATCCAACACGTAGAGAATATACAAATGTTTTACTGTGACGCATCAGCCGGGATCCATCGCTGGGCAGCCACAAGTAATTGCCCAGAGATGGTCGCCGGTAATGCGTAGGAACTGTAGAAAATATGGAAATTTTAACTAGGACTATGGAATGGAATTTGGATGGACTGGCTATTGGATGAGACTACCGGACGTGCGGCTTTACAATAGTCTCAAATTGAATGGTTAGTGGACGGTGACTCGCCTCCCACTAGATGGGCCCCCACAAAGCGGCGTAATGCCTCGGGCGCAACATAGGGGTGGTCAGCTAAGGGTGTAGAGAGAAGCAGCAGCAGAGCTGACCATCACGAGGAGCTCGTGAGCGGGATTTCCCGTTATTACGCATTACGTTTGAGCACTTCCACCCTTTTGAGCATATAGCTCTTGCGCTCCACTCTGCCGGCCAATAAAGGAAAGCCAGAGGCGGGGGATAGATTACAACTCCCCTCCGGAGGACTGAGGTCCGTGGGGTCACCACTCCCTAACAGCTCGCCACAAGCTGCCCTGCGGGCTTATTATTATTATTCTCTGAAAATTACTGTTGTAAATATGGATCAAAAGTTCAACCAATCCATTTTGGTGGATTAAAATCCATCTTTATTTACACACTTGGGTCTTTCTTTACTACTCGTTGATTATCAGTCGCTACAACTTAAGACAACATCTATCTGTTCTATTTCTACAAATTTGAGACATGATCCCTTACTTAAAGATCTGATTAAGAAACAAAGAGTTTTTTGAAAAAGACGAAGAAAACTTAATTTTATCAATTTTTTTCGATATAATAGTTGGCCATTCATTATTGAATAGATATTGTTTAGTTTGATTAGGACTCTTTCTTATTGTTTTAAGAGGCTAGTATTTGTTACAGTATCATTATCGTTACGTTAACATTGTTTATAAATTTATTCATTGTTTAAATAAAGATTTTGAGTTTAGTTCCGTTGAGTTATGTAGAAAATAACTGAAACTATTATGAACAAACAAATAATGATAAGAAAACATGGATTAATATACTTGCTACTCATTAATTGTAAGAAATTATATTTTTCTTCTATTTATTACCTTACATTTTTAAGACTGAAGGAATCTGCTGTATTAATCTGATATTTACTAGATTTTTTAAATTTTTTCGTGACAATATTGATGTCATATCGTAATCAACGACGTTGTTAATCAATACGATTATTATTAGAAGTAGGAAACCAAACAAATACATGTAGCACCAATACTTTATACTTTTCTGTAGAACTGTGTCCGTTCTGTGGTCATCAAAAAAATTATGCATCGAATATCTTTCTCGAAAACGAATAATGATCTGGTCTCATATTTTTCCTGTATTAGGTTAATCTATAAGAATTAAATGAGAGTGATTTTGAACAAATATTTCACTTTTTTTTTTCGTACACATTTAGGTAGCGATTTGTGTATGACCCATATATATTATACATATAATACCGCTTTAGCATACATTTTTGTAAACATGTATGTACATTTGACGATAAAATGTAAGTATACCATTGTCTACCAATATTATGATATCAAATTATAAAATATTAAAAAAGGTTAACTCATTTTCAAAAATGATTGTTTCCAGCCATTTTGTAAGATTTTTTTGCGCTACTTAAAAGATTATCTAATAAATATTATTAATTAAAAACTATTTTTCTGACTAAATAACAAGGAAATACGGAAATAGACCACATAGAAACAACAATCTACAATTTATGGAAAGCAGAAATTTACAACAAATTACCAGAACATATGAATCATCTAAAAAGTTAAAATATTAAAACTAAATTAAAGGAATATCTTATAAAAATATCAGAATCCATCCTCCCATCCCATTATATCGTAAGTTTTTAAATGTGAGGAAACTTAACTTTGTTAAAGCTAACATTACTAAATAATTACAGGATACGTTTCATTTACATATTATATCATACTGTTTTATTATTAAATCATATTTTTTTCAATGTGACATTGGCGAAGTGATTTAATGCTCAACCGGCTCGCTCGGAACGCCCTAATAAAAGAACAACAGTATTTTTTCAGTGTATAAAACTTGTCATATTTTTTTTCTTTACTATAATACAAAGAAGTTGTTTTCTTTCTATTATTTATAAACTATTGTTTTGCTCGATTCCAATAAATAGATTTCTGCAAGCACTATTAAATCAATGAATGAATATAAAACTATTGGATTGGAAGGCAGTTCTGCTGATAAGAGTGGGCTAAAATCATAACAGGTCAAATTAAATCAGAAATATTTATGAAATACATTATAGTTGTATTTGCACAACTATAATGTATTTCTTTATAATTAAATAATTCTTTAAAATTATTTAATATCATTCTGAGATAATATATTCATATTATATTAAGTACATATATCCATGTAGGTTCAAAAGAAAATGAAAAAGAAACTGGTTTTTATAAATTTATTTACACCCTAAAGTTCATTTTGCGGCCTTTTTGCTGGGTTTGGCAGTAGCTTGTTGCGCCTTAAGGACCTTTACAATCTTCTGTTCCTCAATGAGGAAAGCTCTGACAATGCGTTGTTTAACACACTTGTGACAGAGAACTCCACCATATACTCGCTTCACAGTCTTTTTGCGATAGCAAAGTCTAGAACGTTCTGCGGGTCTGGCAGGTTGGATACCTCTGAGCTTGCTCTTGCATTGACCACATCTTGGGATCTTCTTGGGTTTCTTAACATATTGATAGACCAATCGTCCACCTGGTGTTCTAACTCTAAAATAATAAAATTTTACACATAATGAGTAATTCATCAAGAATTATAACATTTTTTTTGTTCTCCATATAACTTAATAGTGAGCTTCACACTGTACCCCAAACACAGCATGGTAGGCAGAGGGAAACTAGTATTAAGACACTCCGTTCCCCACTCTCCGCCGAACTCTGGAGGGATTGCATGTTGAGTGACAGAATTCATTGCTGCGCATTGCCTCAACATCAGAGCATAGTAATGGGAATATAAATTAAAATAAATATTTTGTTTCCTCGAGTGGCAATTAATCCCACAAACAGTGTTACAGTCACACTTTGTGTCTCTATGACACGACTGGCCTCATATCTTAAACTATGAAAATATTTTGTTATGTATTTAGGTAACCGCAAACACTTCAGGTTCTAACTTTCAAATAATTTATTTCTGTCATGCTAAGAAGTAAAACAATAAAATAATGTTACACTACATTATTTACAATATAAAGACATATACTTTTGTATTAAGTGATATATGTTACTAAGGAAATGTAAAAAAATTTATAATTCAACAGGTCCTCTAGTATTATAAAATGTGTAGCATGATAAATATTTGTAACTTTGTATATCTTATTCAACTTCACACTTATTTACACCTCCACACTCACAAGTATCACAACATTCCATTTTGTGCTTTCAGTCTAAATTCAAGATATTACATATTACCACATACCACACCAGAGAACGAAATAAAAATATGTCCTAGACTTTACTACAGTGGTCTCTTATTCTATGTAAAATATAAATAATTATAATATATACTAAAGATAATTATCATACAGGTTTTTGATAACATGTGAATAGTTGGAAATCAATAGTTAGTGATTTTCAAGAGCACTGAAGAACTTTCCTGTTAGTTGGTAGTAGGTTATTTAATAAACATGGATAATTCAGGTTAAAATTTAAAACATTTTTTTCCTAATAATGTAAATGTGAGAAATTACCCTAAATGTTTGTATATTATGTCTAAATTTAATTCTGTATCACACACAAACAGATTTAAATATCACCCACATAATTATTTATGAAGGACATTTTGTATATTTTGTCACGTTAACAATTAACTTAAACAACTGTATAGAATAAGCTATTTAAATTTTTAAACTTAGGTTATCAGCAAATACCGCTAGTTTTAGGTTATGTTTATAAGCACTATTTGACTAAGGTCTAGGCTTAATATATTGTACAATTACCCATGTACAGCTCTATAACTCTTTGTACGTACAAATTTAAAGTATATTAAATGCATTTTATACTCACATTCTCCTCTGATTTGACTTGGTGTTGTACGACAACCGTCGCCTAAAAGTAAGACGCTGTACCATTTTCAAGCTGAAATATAAAACAAATTAGGTGTAACAAACACTAAACTGTTTAATTCACCATAACACTAATAATATTTCCTTTAAATAATATACGATTTAATTTGATTTCTTTTCACTTCTGCAAAATCCGTACCTTTTTGACAGCTGTTGACAAGAAAAGAATAACAATATATTCCTATGGTAACATTTTGCTTCAGTCTGTTTTATTTGGATAAAAAAAAAAAAAAATTATTCTTATAATAAAATAATAATTTATCCTTTTATATAATTATTGTATTAAAATATTTGCCTTTCCATTATTTAAATATTTTTTAAATAAAAATACGTACAACAGTCAGAACATTTCATAAGCTTATAAAAAACATTTCATAAAACGAAGTAATCTGTTAATTAAATGTATTTTTGACAACATATTTTAAATGCAAACTTTTAACCTCTTAAACGTACAGTACAAATAAATTATATTTAAAAAAAATAATTTTAAAGATATTTTCTTAGTTAAAATTATCTAGCAACGAAAACGTACTTATAATTTTGAATTTTAGTGAGCGGCAACATTAATTACAAGGTTAGTAAAATGGCTGCCGTGTGTGATGTTTTTGGTGTTTGTGTTTAAATTTTGAGATAAATCGTGTTTCTTAGTGCAAATTCCTCAAAAATGGGTAAGCAAGCTTAAAAATGTGTTTAAAATACAATTTTATAATGTATGCATAGGTAAACAAATTATTAAGAGTCTAGTCATTGACATTCCATAGGAGATAACAGATGATTAAGTTGTCTTTTTCGATCAAAACATGGAATTCATTACTCCAATAATATAGTATGAATAATAATTTATAACTATAATGAAGCTATTGTATTATTATATATGATAAAGTAGATAGAAATGTCGTGTTCTATGGTAAATAGTGCATCTGTTTCGTAGAGATAATATATATTTTGTTTTTAGTCTTATTTGACTTTAAGCACATAGTGTAAATAGATTCACTTTTAAAAATATTACGTTTAATATTATATGTTTAAACGTAAATTATTATTCGTAAAGTATTGAAAAAAATAATTAAAATCCAAGTGTTTAGTTTGTGCTTTTATCAACAGATGTCAGTAAAAAGACATTTGCAAGAGCAAGGCAAGAGTTTAATTTAAATGTATTTTTTAATTAAATATTTAATTTTTGACAATATTTTCTATATAAGGAACTAATTTCTGTCACTAATCAACACTATATAAATTTTTGGATTACCTATTAACATTGTTTATATTTTTATTATGAATTAATAGTTTCTTTCCATGTTACATTGGTGTAAGTTAGCGATAACAATTATAACATTTTAACTGGTGATTTTAATAGAATCCTTTCCTATTGAAAATATTATAAAGGTTGACAGTTTATAAGGATGGATGTTTGTCCCACTTTTACACAATTATATGCCTTATACATCCAAATGAAACATTCTACAAGTTATGTCAAGATTTTGTATAATTTGGATATAATAAAATAATACTTCTAAGCACTAACTATGGATTTCCAAATATATTTAACCAGTTATTATAGTTTTTTAAAATAACTGTTTTTATTCTGGTAATAATACTAGTACTTACTAGTATGAGTAGAAACATAATATTTATTTATTTAAAAGTTGCATTTTATATGTCTTATAGTAAAATATATAAAAACATTAAAAGTGTGTAAATTGTTTATATTGTAAAGGCAAATAGTAATTATAGATTATAAAATATTTACATAATTGTATCTAAACACTTCCTATTTATTATTGATATATTTATAATTGTATTGCTATATCAAGGTGATACTAATAAGGAAAAAAATATTTTCTTCAAAAACATACAAATTTGAATATAGCAGGACTCAAACCCACATTTTTGGTAACTGTTTAGTACTTTGAGTTATTTTGTTAAAACTTCAGGAGTAGATAGACTTTTTATATTATTTTATTTGTAAAGTTGTGTCTGTGACATACTATTTGTGTTTGTGATATACATATTATTAGAATCAACTAATATTTGAGTATGATTGTGACATTGGGCTTCCAAGGGAGTTAAGCTTAGAATTTACACTCAAGTAAATTTATGTATATTTACGTGTGTACCATTATAAAAATCAAAACCTATAGGTGTTTCCCTATCACAATCCTGAAATATACATATATTTACTACACAAGCCATATTGAGATCAAGAATTCCTTATCTTTTAAATGATATTCCATTATTTCCAACTTTGGGAATCATCCAAGTTTAATTAAAATTGGTTTAACTACCTAGTAGTTTTTAAGACATAGGTATCTTATTACTATGTACTATGTAGGTTATTTTGATTAATTTGAAATTAATTTAATTTTCTTAAATAACTTTTTGAATAATGCTCAATCAGTTCAAAGACATAAAAGTCGAAAAGTATTTTTAATAATAATTGTTTCCCTAAAATATAATTTGAAAACGATATATATCTCTTACACCAAATGTGATAATAATGTAACAGTTAACACATTTTAATAACAGCATCTAATTTTAGAATATTTAAGGATTTTAATGTGGATTTTCCTTTAATCTCGACGTACGTAACGAATCCGGAATTCGGCCTCAACTTGTATTAACCGATGCGCGCGAGCGTACGCGACCCGCCATGTTTCATTTGGGGTGTCAGAAATAAGCTTTTATGTTCAAAGGAGCTTAGGTTATATGTTAAGTGTAGAGTGGGTATGCTGTTTGGTTTTCAGCGGATAATCTTGTTGTTCTCTTCAAACGTTACTTGTTATCACTTGCACATTGCATCTCAGACAGAGCTTAGTATTACATAATTTTTCTTATTTAAAGAATGATATAACAAGGTCCAGCCGCGTTTTATCAATTTTCAAATGGGATACAAAAAGAGCATTCTTCTTTAAGAAATATTTTTTCGTGTAAAACTTTGAAAGTCCTTTTTTACTTATGTAACCATCTACTAAATTATTTTTCTTTCCTAAGTGTAAATTAAGCTATATTCTGTGTAGTCGTTATTGTGAGATGCTATAATTAAATTCTAACAACTATTAGGTACGTTCAATAAAATAAAAAGTAGCTAAATATATTTTTTTATTCAATATTTATTTTTGTCCAACATTGTATATTTCATGGTCGCCTCTCTCGAAGGCGAGAGAGGACTTGATTCGGGGAATCGTTCGACATTGAGATGGGTCATTTTGTAATAACAATAGCATGCGTTTAGGGTTGCCAACGCTGCGTGCTTAAAATGTTATATTTACTAAGTGTATAATGCTATTTTTAAAAAGTAGGTTACATCGAAACGATTAACTTAATGTAATATAGCCTTTAATAATCTTCCTTCATAAATTCACCTTCCAACGCAAAAATATTTTTTCAAATCAACCCAGTAGTTCCTGAGACTAGTTCGTTCAATCAAACAAACTTTTCAGCTCTATAATCTCAGTGCTTACATCGTAATTAGTCGAAGCTATTTATAAACGTTCGAGTTGTTTGTTGAATAATATTATAAAGCGTAACGTCTTATTTAGTCCATTGTTTATTTTTAACTAAATATTTCGTGAATCATTGTGTTTTATAAAGTTTTGATTGTGTTATTGGAGTTTATGAATGAATCGTTTTTACTAATAGTATAAATATAAAAGAAAAGAAGAATACATGTTGAAAAATATATTCAAAATATTTTTGTGTGGGTTATAACCCTAAACAAGTGGTTTTCGTTTATTCCGCGTCAGGCTCGCGCCGACACCGCGCGACAATGCTCGCTCTTCAACCTGAAGTGATTGTACTATTGTTCCTACACGTCTCCTACACCTTACATAGGCCTTTATTTTATATAATCTTATGTTATTTAGTGTTTATTCTTTTAGTTTATATAATAATGGATACAGCAGTACGAAGATGGTTAAATTAAAAGATTAAAAAATAGTCTAAATCTATATATATACAAATTGAATGTATTACCAGTACAGACACATTGAAACGTTACGACAATCTTTCTATTTTATATCTAATATTTATATCTCATTTAAAAAATATGTACTTTTCGGAGAAAAGGAGATATAACATTACCTACCTACTATTTTGATAAACGTCTTAAAATGATCATTTCGTTAGATATGTTTTTGAATTTAAATGACCACAAGTTTTATACTACAAAAGGTTCTGAAACCAAAGTTTAAAGAATTTGTCGGACATTTTTTCCCGTCTACGTTTTTTTATAACTTCACGCATCTCCCGCGTAAGGCGGCGTTATACGAGGGAAAACACTTTGTCTTCTTCAAAGACTGATAAAATAAAGAGCAAGTTTGAGTTTCGCCATGCAACAACGGGACGTAACTCAACCCTACTGTTTATTAACATAGACCGAAGAAATTAAATTATTTTTAGTTACCTACATTATAAAATATGGCAAGATATCGTTGACGCTTATTAATTTATTATATTTTATTTATTCATTCACAATGTAATGTCAGAAGTAACTGAAATGAATGTATATCCATAGGATCAATCAATAAAGACAGATAATATCGTATATAGGCTATTGTAAAGCCACACAGAACATCTCATTAGTTGGTTTTCAGTGCGTAGGATGAAAAATGACTAGATAGCGTCCTCATGGCGTCCCACGCTCCGTGATGCCAATGGAAATGATAATGTTATTCTTTAATTATATTTTGCAATAAGGTATATGAATTTATTGCGGAAAGTAAACGAAGATTATTAGAGAAAACCTAATGTAAAGCTGTTAAGACACTCCGTTCCACGTTTCCCGTCCAATAAGTGGCAGAACTCAACGTCTTAAAGTTTTTTTTTTTTTTTCAATATAAATTACCTACATAAATGTCATTTTAACCAATAATATAATGTTATTAGATTCTAATTAGTCTAATAAATTAAAAAGGCTAGGCCTATATAGGCCTATATAATATAGGCTACAATTTCATTAATTAATCATTGTGACAGCGTAATATTATTATTATCTATTATAACGTTATTTAAAAAACCATCTAATAACTTCAGAATTCGACGAAGAGCGGAGTGTCTCAACAGCTCCCTCTGCCTACCCTGCCACATGCGGGATACAGCGTGAAGCTGACTTTTTTTTTAAATAACCAAATTGATAAATACAAATAAAGATATTTAGATTATGATGACTATTTCTTATACTAAAGGAAATGTATGCGTGGGTTTTTTATTTAGTGGGGAAGGCAGGTCTTCCTGCCTGCTTTCACAGTGTTAAGAAGCCTTTTCCCTATTTTTGGCCCATTTCTTTAAACATCTGATTTTAAACGAGACGGTTTTGGGTGTGATTCTCACTTGGGAATGTAATATTTTTATAATCCTACTCTAGATATCAGACAAAGTGGCGTTCACGCACTGTCTTCAAAAATATGCGGTGCCTGGGGAACGGAGTGTCCTAACACTAGTTCGCTCCGCCTGCTATTAAAAATCAAACCTCTATCAGCCCTTGCATCTGACTCGAAAATAACTTTAACAAGAGTCCTGCGAGGCGCGAGAAAATCACTTTCAAATAAAAACTGATTGAGGCAATCGTGCAGACAATTAGGCTGGGATAATATAACCATTCTCAATGGTCGTTTACTTCGGCGGGACGAATTGGAAACTGTCGGTAATGTGTTCGTGTAATTGTAATACCTTCGACGCCAGATTGTGGTGATTTTTCTTGTTTTTTTTAATGTTTTGTATTTTTCAGCGTTTCTCTTGTAAATTTATATATTGTTGTTCTTGGAGTTTTTGACTTTGGTTTGCTGTTCAAAAGTTTATAATGAGGACATTGATTAATAATGATTAATAATATAAAATTTTACTTTTATATCAATTATTATATTATAGGATTTTATAGATCTTATAAGAGATAAGTACATATTAGATTATTACTGTGTCCAGTCATCTTCGGTAGCACCATGACCGTTGTCTTATAAGAAAAGCTTAATCATGTTCTTTATATTGACAACGCATTTTGGTGGCATCTTCTGTTTTTTGTTAATGATATGTTGTTTTAATAATAAAATAAGATTTTTCTAGTTTCAAATTGCTGCTTCTAACTGCTGATGTTGGTACCAAATAAAAAGCGGCGTTCAGGTCCTCTACGAAAAATGAAAATTATACGGTGGAAAAAGGAATGTCTTAACACTAAGTTTCGTTTGTCTACACTGCTGTCAAACTAAAAAAAAATTAAAAGTCCTACCTTTTTTACATTAACCTTTTTAACATTTATTCGCTATCTTTATGTTAGTACTAGGTACTTCTTTATTATATTGATCCTCGCATGGCAAGTACTTTAGTTTATGAATTCCTTCAAGAGACCTTCAGTCATGTTCATTCAAATGACAATACAAAGTTTTTTTCTATTGTAAATCGATACTGATCGACCAATATCCGACGATCTCCGGCTAATGGCCCTTTGAAATGGAGGAGGACGATGTCATGCGATAGATGGTACTTAAAGTAGATGACTTGTCATATTGCTTGTGGTTACCTTTTTTTTCGAAGGTGAGGTTAATGCCCACTAGCCCTACTGACTTTTACAGTGATGTTGGGTGGGCAAGGATGAGGGTACTCTGGTACTAAGAATCGTAAGCACCATGTGGCTGTATGTGGTGACGACGACGAGGGTGTTCCTTAAGGAACTCGAGCTTAGGCTTGCAGCGGTTGGATGTGATTACTATATCTAATATTTGTGTAGTGTTAACTAATTTAAGAATGTTAAAAATCTACCATCTACCAATTGAGTATAATAAAGACATAATAATGTTTAAATATTTTGTATCGTTAAAATTAATTAAGGTATCAAAATGTATACGTATATCAAATTTATTATATCCACTTTGCATATCTTCCTTATATAATGATACCTTAATATCTCCAAGATTCATTTGTTATTGGTAGATACAAAAAGACCTAATGAAACAAATATATTACTTCTTTCTTGGTGTTACTTTATCTTCAATCCTACGGCACCGAAGATAATACGAATTTGATTAGAAAATATATAGGATAGGAATGTGTTATTTTCATATATATCTCGAATATATATACGAGTGCGACTCACACTCGTTTGTAGCGTACAAATTCACGTATGTTTACGTGTCGACGACCCTAATACAAAATACTAAGAATGTATTGTTTCAAGCTCACAATCTAGGGCGTTAGCCCTCTAAAATGAGTTATTTGTAACAACGTGCCCGCTTCAAAATTATAAACATCGTATCGCATTCCGCTCGGACTTCCTAACGAATTTTGAAAAACATTACTCATGTTTGCTGGATATTTTGCGTCCGGATTGGTGATGTATGCGATTTATTCGTAAGTCGCTGTTGCGTCATTTGAATACTTGTGGCATTGTTCATTATAGTTTAAGATTAAAACACGATTTTGATAACATCTTGTTACATTTTGTGGTTAAAAGTAAGGGAAAATGAAAATTAGTAAAGAGTTATAACTTACAGTCGTAAAACGTTTGTTTTTCTGATATACAATAAACATTGTGTTTAGTTCCGTGCTATCTGAATTAAATCCAAGCACAGGAAATGTGGGCGTGCGTTCAAAAGTATCATTTATTACGATTACAGTCTACGATTAAGTACCTCGATTAATTGATAGGCAAAACAATGTATGTAAATGTTATTTATCAGCGCAAATGAAATTATAAGTTTGTTAAATTTGTTTGCTTAAAACATAGGCAAATAGTATAATATTAATCTGTATATAGGCTTAGCTATATTTTAATAAGAATTTTACTACAATTTCTGAACAGAAATCTAGTTAGAACGATGAGAGTGTGAACGTACGTTTTATTATAGGTGCGGTTTACTTGAGGAATTTTCTGATGAAGAAATAAAGATAAAGCCTATTTTAAATGACGTAGTCATCAACGAAGGAATGGGCAGATTTGTTTCCACATTTAAGATCGTATGCCGTACATCAAGATCCTAAGATAATCCTTATTTATTCATTCTAATTAGATGGGTTCAATATAACACAGGGCTCGTTTAAAAGTATTTATTTAAGGATCTCCCATGAATGTCTACGATGTTAAGCTCTACTTAATGGCCCCTTTCCGTCGCTGTTTGAAGGGTTACAGCCCTACAAAAACACCAAGTCCATACTCTGTTATGTGGTTCAGTGTTTATACAATATTCCTTTCATCTTTTCGAGCAACAACTTTTAGTATACGTGTACGTTTCGAAGTATATCAAAATATTTCTTCTTCATATTCTATTCATTCCTCGAAATGATTATGTAGAGTTTATCCTACAAGCGAACTGACACGATACAAATTTCATATCGTACTTGTGCGTGCAGCGAATGTTAAATTTCTTTCTGAATCGCTCGACTATTCCCTGCAATTTGTTCGTACGTGCGAAGAGGGATTGCCTTTCCTAATTGTCGTTTGTGCGCTGCACCGGCTGTTGTGTTCACGTTGCATCATTTTCATTCCTCATTTTAAATATTTTTCTCGGACATTTCGAGTGCACCTAAACTGCTGCTAGGGTGGGTATGAGTATGAGCTCATACGCTAGCAACAGTTTCCCACCTATCCATTTAAGATTTTATAGAATCTTGATAATTTGATATCCTATTAAGGAGGTGAGCGGTTGTAGATATGAAGCTTATAAGGTATGAAAATAGTCGCCGACGTTGCGGATTGACTCTGAATGGCGAACGGCGAGGCGTGCTCGGGCTTTGGTTAACTCGATGGGGTACAAGTCGTTTTTTGTCGGTCGGCGCCGCGCGGCCGTGTGCACTCCTCTTTTTACGTGCTCCGCGTCGGATTTTATTATTTTTATTTAACACCTGCGCCCAGTAATCTGTATTCGAACATCTCCCGAACGCTTAACTCTTTTTGGTCGTGTTTTTGTGTCGACTCGACCGATTTATAGCGTTGGTGTTTTGTCCACCAAAAAGTGTCGTTTAATTTTTCCATGTTGCTCCGTTAACAATCGATTATATTCGGTTTTGATTATCTTTTTGTAGTTCTCCGTTCTCGATTTGTTATCATTGTTTGTAGGACTTGCTAACTAGCTATACTTATATGGTAATGTCGTACGTAACTAAATCGGTGCTGATACTAATGTTTCTTAGTTAATTGACCCGCAGCTCATGTTTATTGCGTGTAATTGTCGTCGTCTTTGGGCACGGGGGCAGCGCTGGCGCCGTCTGACCTTGTTATTTAGACGCATTACATTATGCATGTCAATTTGTGGCGATAGGTTTAAAATTGAAATACAAACATTCAACGGCCATGATTTTATATGTGTATATGTTGTTGTAAACAAATAAGAGTAAGGCCTTCGTGGCGCGACAACGTTTTGACTTGATTCCCACTCGGGGGAATTAATTATCACTAACCCCGCTCCGGTAATATACATATAGTAAGATTAAACGCGGCGGTCAGTTTTTCCGTTCAATACGCAATGTCTCGGAAATTGGATGGTGCGTGGGGAACGGAGTGTCTTGACTCTTAATATTAGATTCGCTCTAGCTACACTGCTAAAAAAGGGTATAAATATAACACAAAATTAATAACATGTTATCGTCAATTTGGAATAAAGTTAATTACTGTACGAAAATATTCAATGAATTCTCACATGTAGATAGCATGTCCTTTTTAGTTAGTGAGCGATAGGCATTTTTGGCTGCAATTAGTGAATTTAAGTTCGTTTTGTTGATATTTCTTAGAATGTTATCTCGTTTAGATATTTAATAAAGTAACTTTCTTGTGTGTGTGACCTCGTGTTATCGTCCACGTTTCAATTAAGCGTGCGTATTTTATTTGTAATTAATAAGTCATATAGCTATTATTAGACGAGGGACTAGGTTACTTACACGTGTAAGTGATGCCGGTACTGGGTAGGATTAATGCTGTTAGTTATTTTTAAAAAGGAAGATAGTTAGAGGCCGTCGTGGCGTTGAGCGTCGTTGAGTTCCGCCACTCAACACGCAATGTTTCCAGAATTTGGCGGAAAGTGGGGAACGGTGTTATTTTTATACGTAAAAAAATATAACACTGTAAAGAAAATAATTAAATTCATATATTTGAAAATCTTATGTACCTACTGAAAAAAGAAAAATATATTCACTAATTTTCATATTAAATCATTCATATTTGCTGCGTACATCAACGCGGTGGGTCGGACTTGGGTGTTATCATATGACACGGTACTAATCTCATGCTTTATAACGTTAATCCATACATATATGGCTTGTAATTAATAATACTATAAATAGAAAGGAGGTATGCTTATCGTCAAAAATAAGTCTAAGTATTTATGCCACCTCGAAAATGTTGGGTAAGCTTACCCTAATAATTTAGTAATAATCCCTCGATAATATATAAAAAAAATATTCTACTTATATTTTATTAGTAGGAGATTTAAAATGAATCATATTCTTTATAAGTGTTTGAGAAATAATATTTATTGCCTAAATAATAAATTTAATTAAATGAACAAGCGTGCGACTGTAAACCCGACAAGTTGTGGGTTCGATTCCCACTCGGAAGAATTAAATATTTAATATTTTTAGCAGTTCGTTATTTCAACTAGCAATGCCTCCAGCCTCCAGAATAAGGCGAAAAGTAGGGAACGAAAGGGTCTTAATGGAAACGGTTTCTCTTAACACTAGGTCCTACGTTCCCTCTGCTTGTATGCTCGCGGGATACAGCAAAAAAAGCAGACCATTTAAACGAAAAACAAAAGAAAAAGATCGACCCGAATCCGGCTCAACAGATAAACGGCGCGCTACTGTTAAATTACAAAATTACGGTCAGCTCATATGTGGGTAACCAAACGCTCTAATGTCTGGATGGGTTTCTGATGTTTGTTGTTACGTCTTCTATTCAATTATTGATATGATTTCTTTCTATATTTCTTCGTCGTCTTTTTATATTTTTATAATTTGAATTAAAATATTACAAGCGCTTCTATTATTTTATTTTATAATCTAATATTCTTTTGCGCTAAAGGTATAATTATCTTATACTAAAAATATTAATGTCAAGATAATTACCACTAAAGGAAACCTTTTATAAGAGAACAGTAGCGCTAACAAGACTATATCTTACAATTTTTGATAAAAATGTCAGTTCAGTCAGCTAATTTATCTTTATGTTTCACGTTCGATTCACCAAAAATATTATGTTAATTAAAGATGTTACAAAAATGTGCAAAAAGGTTTTAATACCAAGGATAAAGCCAGAAGTGTGTGTGTATTATAAAAAGACACACTCTCATCCGAATTCGAGATACTACTTGTTGAGTGACGGAACCCAACGCCGCAGTTTATCAATCTGCTAATCTCAGCTAATCTCAGGGCAATTGTTTCCAATGCACTGAGTGAACATCAACCCTACAACCACCGCGTTCAGTTAGATATATTAAAGTCATTCACGAAAATACATAATGACCAGCCATTAACGATTTAGACACAAAAACGTCGAAATGTATAATATTCAAACTTTGTATATATATTTTATGGCCTATTAATATTAGATTTTGAAATGCGAGTCTACCTGTTACGACTCGGACGGTTCCAATAATCGGTATTCCGATCCCATATCGAATTATAAAACGAAATAAATATCATTGTGAAAAAACTCGACTAGTTTCGCCTGGCGTGCGCCGCCCGAGCGACCCGTGCGGTCACAGAGCTCCCTCGTACCTTTGTAGAAGGCATATAATCCTACTTGGATCCTACTTCGTATCGATTGTTGTTACTCGATAGTAATATAAATCAAATTCTCCGCTCAGCTCTATGAACGTGTGTGTTTTTACACAAGCGTACGTCCTCGGAGTGTATAAATACAGTATTTTACTAAAAACTGACAGTTGGTGAACGATTTCTATATTTTATTAATACGGGTCGGCCCTCCGTATTTCTTCCAACACATTAAGTTATGTTTTATTGTTGCATTAATTAACGTGTTCGTATGTCGTTAATAAATGTAGTGTGTAAATGACATTTTTTGTTAACAAAATTTATATGCTTATGAATTATTAGTATCAATGTTTTTTTTGCTAATTTATGGCCGTGATTTGCTTACGCTATAGTAATTCCGCATTTAGCGGGATAGGGAAATAGAGAGTAGTGTTAAGGCGCTCCGCTTCCTGCTTTTTCTGGAGGCAGTGTGAAGAAATGAAAATGTTTCATTTCCTCCAGTGAGAATCGAACCCGTAAACTGTCGCGTTTATAATCACCCGCTTGTACTTTCTACGCCACGACCGGGCTCAGTTATTCTTGACAATAATACTATATAAGTAATACAGTTTTTTAAGATGGATTATGCTGCATAACTTATGCATAAAAAACTGAAGCGTAAACCAAACGAAGAAATTAGTAATAGAACGCCAAGTCCTCGGCTAATATTTAAACAGATGACATGCTGGCAAAACATCAAACAAATAACGACTTCCCGTGTGTAATGCAAGTAATAACGAATGCAAAACAAGTTTTCATTAAAAATACAGTTTAAAATATTTAAAGGTGACCTTCAAAAAGTATTGTAGGTTATTTACTAGTAAATATATCTATTTTGTAATTATCGAGGTCATCGTTGCACAGCGACTATATACGGCGTTGACTATATACGGCGTTGTTCTGGGTTCACTAACTTCACTTACTACTCGGGTTAGTGAATTATTTTCATATTTTCGCTCTGGTAAGAAAGCACGAGGAAAAAGCGAGGCGTTAAGTTTTGCCTCGTGATGTCTCGAAAAAATAGGCGGTGCGGTAGTTAAACGGAGGGTCTGTCGGTAACGTTAGGTTCCCTCTGTCTACCCTCCTATACGCTGAGTACAGGCAGATGCTGTTCAACTGCGCCACGACGATCGCTTAACTAAAATTAATTAATTAATGTCTTCTTCATCCTGGCATTAATCCCGGCTATTGCCAGGGTCTGCCTTCCTACACAACCTACTCCACTTTGCACGATCTTTTGCATCCTCGGTGGTTAGACCATTGGCTCTCATGTCCTGCATCACGACATCCAACCAGCGCTTCCTTGGGCGTCCGGGAGGTCGCACCCCAGGGACTGGTATAGCAAGGCACTTGCGTCCGACATAGTTCTTAGGCCGGCGCGTAACGTGGCCAAACCATCTCAAGCGACTCTCTTGGAGCTTATCCGCTACGTCACGGACCCCAAGACTACCTCGAATGAATGTGTTGCGTATGCGGTCAGACCGCGTTACGCCGCACATCCACCTCAGCATCTTCATTTCCGTGACGTGAAGCTCCTGAGTGTGCCGAGATAGTGCTGGCCAACATTTGCTGCCGTATAAAAGAACCGGTCGGACGATGCTCTTGTATATCAGCCCCTTGAGCTTGGGCGGTATTCTGCGGTCGCAGACCACACCAGTGACCTCCCGCCATTTGGCCCAGGCAGCGCTTATCCGGCCATGGACATCGTGATCGATGCCTCCAGACTCGTGCATAACGGATCCAAGGTACCTGAACTTCTCCGACTTAACGGCTGGCTCAGGACCTATAAGGATGGTGCTCGAGTCCCGGCTCCCGCAGGCCATGTACTCTGTTTAATGTATTCTGTAATTAATGTCTTAGTATACATCTAGTGATCTAACATCTTAAATGTGTTGGTATGGCGCTTCGTCTACAATAACTCATAAACGTCACTTAACGAATTAGTACCAATCGTAAACATTTCGTTCTAACGTCCGTGCGCCAACACGGCGCGGCAAAAATCAAAGCCACTTTTTGTACAACCATTACTGTGAACTACCTTTTTTTTTTGTTTTTGATACACCAATTATGCAAAAGAACTCGCTTTGGACTTGCTAATTAAAGAATATTGTTAATTGTTCGAGTTCGAATTCGGATATGCCACTGTTTGGATTTTAGTTTTAATTAATGTCACCTTGTATGTCTTCTTGACGCCCTTTTAGCTTATTTTGTTGTTGTTTAGTTTCACGGTGTATCCCGCTTAGATAGCAGGATAGGCAAGGAGAACCTAGAGTTATCGCTTTCGTTTCGAGACAAGTACTGAGCGACCGACAGGACCCAAAATAATTATATTCTATTTTATTGTCTGTTTGTCTGTGCGTCTGTGCTCGCTAATCTCAGATATGGTTTATCCGGTATACATACGTGCAATTTTCACTATTGTATTTAGGCTAGGTGCCGTTAACGTTTGTGTTTGTTGTATTTATATCGGTTCGTAAATAAATAGTTACGGCAATATAAAGTAATTTGTTTGATTCAAAATAACTGTATTATTCAATTCAGTTTAGGAATAAATGAAAATGTTATTAAAATCCAAAAAGGAATTCATATGAGAAATTAAACAATCGTGTAGTTCAAGCAATCGAAGCCTCGAGTGGATCGCTAGTTGTAAAAATGTAATAGAGATGACAAATGTGACTACGTTTCTGTATTAAACTGTTATGTTCCATGTAGGTACACATAGTAGAAAGATGCTAAAGATTACCACACCAGATTACGTCAAACATGTAAAACTTAAAGTTAATGCCTGCTCGGACTCGAACTCGTGACCCTACGCTTATCTTTTTAACTACCGTGTTGTAAATAATAATATTATGCAAATGCACCGAAGAAAACAATTTCATCGGATTTATGTAGGGCCCCAGCTTGTTTATACGTAGTATAATTTTCATTAACGACGACAGAGCACGCCTTTTCCGAATCGACGCCGGAAATATAAACGTCGTTTTAGTTTGTATCATTGCTGTTTACGCTGTGATGATTTTTATTATACGTACCTACACTTAATTTATGCAGAGAATTTGTGTTTTATTTTGTTTTCGATGCTTGTTAAGTATTTTGAGTTGCTAAAGCTCGTCGTATCGAACGTCGTACTTGTTACTTGAGTAGTAAAAGTTTTGTACATATTTCCTTTTTTTTAGTTTCACTTTGTACCCCGTCCTCGGCATAGGCAAAGGGATCTTGGGAATCTAGTGTTAAGACACTCTGTTACCCACTTTCCGAAGCCGAAGACAGTACGTGTTAATTGGCGGAACGCCGCGCTTTGGCTCGTTACCAGAGCAAGGACAATAAAAAAAATATTTCTTGTGTTCCACTGAGAATCAAACCTACAACCAGCGACAGGTTTACAGTCGTAAAAATATATAAATTATACTCAACAAATATTAGATATGAATCATTCTGATCTCCAAAAAAGTGAGTCAAATATTGACTATAACAAAAAAATAAGCTCTCAGAATTATCATAATAATTTTGACCAAATCTCACACGGCACAATATAAATATAAATTTTAAGATTAAACTTAAGAAGGCTTGATGAGCAGGTCTTGGTCACAAAAGGCTCGCCTCTTTGTCCGCGAATGAATAGTTTGATTGACGTCGCAGCTGCGTGGCCAATACTAGGTAGGTATGGGGTTCGTGGCGTGGGCCGCTTTGGATGCTTTTAACTGAGAATATCGATATACGAGTACACTCGAGGTATCTTTATGTATAATCGTTTTGTTGTATTAGCTTCGTTTTTTCCTTCTTGTAAGTACTTTTTGATATAATCTTACTTTGGAACTTTTAATTGAAAATTTCATAGCTTTGCGCTGTGCTCGTTTATATAGTAGAGGTCCTATTGTTAAGACACTGCTTTTCATGTCGTTTTGGAGATGAAAATAATTCGTTCTTTCGAAGGAGAGTCGAACCTAGTACCGTCGTGTTCACAGTTACGGTGTTATGCCACGAAGACCTCTTCTTGTAATTTTTAGTTATACATTTTAATAGGTTTAAGTTATGTATTTTAATGCATTATGAAAAACCTACGTACATGTTATCATTGGATATTATCTTTTTTCTTATAGTCACAGTCGGTGAAACCCATTTCAATATTATTAATAACAAAGCATTTTTCTTGTTATTTTAGGTTATATTATTTATTAAATTAGTAAATTAATAATTATGTAGTTCAATCGGGCAAAGCCGCGCGCGGGACGCTAGTATAATACAAAAAAAATATATTTATTTTATGACATCAGGCAGGTACTTATATCCATCTAAGATACTTTTGTTGAAAGCTCGATGGTATTTTAATGGTTTCGATGCAACATGTACGTTTTCTTAATTGAATAATTTTAAGCATTTCCATTAATTAAGGTTAATATGTCCGAGACTGAGGAGTTAAGAGGTGGTTATGTTTATAAATTGTTAGTTTTGTCCGACACTCTTGACTTTTGACCCCAGTTAACATGTTATTATTGAAATTTTGATCACCTGCGGCCTAATTTACCATGTACATACTTGTGAGGGAAGTATCGTTTTTGTATCGGCTTTATATTTTATGGTGTGGATTCAATTCCCACTCGAAGAAAACAAATATTTATATTTTCATTTCCTCGCCCTGGTAACGAGGTAAAGCGCGGCGTTGAGTTTTGCAATGGTATAAGAACTCTCCGAAAAGTGGAGAACGAAATTGTCTTAATGGGATTGGAGTATCTTAATACTAGGTTCCCAAAATCCCTCTGCCTATTCTGCTGGCCTGATAAACTAATAACGTTCATACGTTATACATATGAATATGAAATGCGCTAATATTTTTTAATTTTAAAAAGAAATTTGCCATAAAATTTAGCAATTAACGTCAACTAAAAGTTTCACGACGTCGCCTCATGAAATATGAAATATACAAAATTTATTACAACTTTAAAATTATTAGTAATTTTGAAGCTTCACACAGCGTCCACGGTGTTTAGAGACGAGCGCGTCTGTCCGTTTGATTGACGGCAGGCGCCAGGCCGCGGTCTCGCACCCCTTTGTGTTGGACCATTGTTGTCGATTGTTAAACATTATATTAGGTGTGTGCGCGTTAGTTTGTGTTTTTGAGAGTTATTTCTTTTTTAAGACTACCTCGAAGAAGTAAGTTGGTAGGCAGAGGTAAGTAATACCTAGGTATATAATTACTAGACATACTATATATTGTTTATTAAAAGATCGTTTTTTGTTGCCTAAATTTTTGGTTTATATTAAAAATATATTGTTTGTTTAAGTTCCTCATTTCATTACAAAAAACGAGTGTCTAACCGATAGGCTCTCTTTTAGTCTTTGTTTTTCTTGCTATGTGGTTTAAGCTAAAAAAAATAGTCTTATAAACACTGATATTTCAATTCAACGCAACGACTGTACGATTGAAGAAAATATAAAAAGAACACACATATTTATTATATCTTTCAACCGATTTTAAATCCCCGAGCGATTTATAATAATCATAAATCTTATAGAATGGTACATCGTAACTCATTCCGTAGGCTCTTTGTAATAGGATCAGTGTCGTTCAGAACCGACCTTAAAAGTGTAATCGAGCTTTAACCGCTCTCGCCTTTTCCTATAGGAATGTTTTATCCTTTTTTTTTCTCCATCAGAGCTATAAAACTTACGAGAAGACTTATAAAGGATGACAGGTTTAGAGTTTTGTTCATATGAGCTGCATTTTTCCTAAGAATGTTCACTTTTATGTGATATGTTAGTAATAAATGTTCCTACATACATTTTTTACTTTGGTACTACTTGTGTACCTGTTATCATTAGCTTGTGGGAATTTTTCTTGTTGAGCAAAGATAGATAGCTATATGTGTTTTTTTTTAGGTTCACAATGTATAGGTACCTATAGCAGGATTAGCAGAGATAATCTAATGCCAAGACATTCCGTTTTACCACTTTTCGTCCAAAATCGAGACAAATCGAGAAATAAAAGTATTTCTTTATCCCGAGTGGGGATATATGAAAAATATTATAATACTTAAAGAAAACAGAACCTGCAGTCATCCCAGTCGGTGAAAGTTCCTTGGGAATATAAAATGAAAAAGATGTAAATGTGCATTCGTCACGGGCGAAATGAATGATTCCATCGCCGCCTCCACAAAGGCCTTCATTAAGTGCCCCGGCACCGAACCTAATCCTTTCGTTAGACCTCCATTGTGACGAGCCGTTGGGAACTTGAAAAACTATCGTTATTCATCACAAAGGATCATTTTGGACTTGAAAGCCACGATTTTTAGTATAGGTAGGTACTATAAGTATCTCTAGTCCTTGAAAATATAAACTAATGGGCTCTCATTTTGTAGAAATGACGTAAAAAGAATTAATAAAGACTCCATTCCCCATTCTTTTTGTGTTGGCGTAACTTAAACGTTACGCGACATTAACGCTAAGCTTTCAACTAATCAGGTTTTAGGTAATTCAGATAAAAGCCGAAATTAGAGTATAAGAATTTTTTCGAATAAAATGTGATAATTTCTTAGCATTTGCTATATTTATGTATATATATTGTCCAAAGATCACATTTCATCTATTGGACGATCTTATTAGAAATGCACATCTGATACATAGTTTGCAAATAGACACACTTGTGTACACGTGACACAATGGAAACAATTGAGACGAATGCTAGTTCTAATCAAGGAGCGACCACTATCCGACCAAATATTTGTTTTGTTATGCCTTTAGTATGTCCATGATGTCATCCTAGCTGTTGTCTATGTAATTGATCGTACGTAAGTTGCGATTTTGGTCTAGGTGTAGCTATTTAGTTGATAAAATCGAGACTTAACTGACTATTTGGTATGATAAATCTATATATATCAAATCGAAAGGTCACTCACTCATCACGAAATCTCAGAAACTACAAGTGCTAGGAATCTCAAATTTTGCGTAGGTGTTACTTATAGGACGTAGGTGCTCGCTAAGACGGGAATTTGCAATATTCGACTTCTAAGGGGTTGTTTTTGGAGTTGAAAGTTTGTATGAAACTTCGTTACTACAAATGCTAGAAGTCTCAAATTTTACATGGACGTCACTTATAGGACGTAGGTACTCATGGAGACAGAAATTAATAATAACGTACTTCACGCAGGGGAAGCCGCGAGCGGGCTGCTAGTGTTATATATACATTTTTTTTGTGTTAAATATGTGTATTTCCGCGTCCTCGCGTGAAAATCGAACCCATAACCATCGCGTATACAGTCAGATGCTGTGCAGCTGCGCCACGTCGGCACAAGAGGCAGGTTGTAGGTTTAATTCCCAAACTGCCTCTTTTACGAATCTAAATTTAATAATCAACAATTTTCCATTGGTAATTACCAAAACATGCATTTACGTCGCCGTATCTAAAACGGTCAATTAAAATTACTCCCACATTTTTTATTTGATCTAATTTCTTTTTTCTTATTTTGGAACTCAATTTAATATATTCGATATGGGTTTAATGGCACGGCGACGGCGGCGGCTTCAAAGGCGACTTTATCTTAAGTTGACACTAACAAAACTCTTTTAATTATTATTGGTCTCCGTGTTCACCTACGGAGTCGCCCTGGTCACTCCCACGCCCGTATAAAACTCGCACCTTTGTGTCCGTTCTCTTTTTTTTTTGGTTCCCTTATCTGAAGAATATTCACGGTTTGCGTAACGGTATTGCCATATGTTCTCTTTTATTTATTCGCATCTTCCGCATTTTTTGAGATCAACAAAGAAGTGTTAACGCGACGATTGTGAATTCGATTCCGGAAGGGATTGAAATATTTAATATCTTTATTAAGTGGCTCTAGTGACGAGGCAAAGCGCGGTGAAAGGCGGGCGCCCAAAGAATTCGGCGGAAAATGGCGAATGCAAGGGTTAAAAGGAAACGGAATGCCTTAACACTACGTTCCCTGGTTCTTTTTGTCTATCATGCTTATGCGGCATACAGCGTGAAGCTAAAAGAACAAAAATAAGAGAGCCTGTGTTTATTTAATGTATAAATAATTTAGCTTCTTACTGATGTTTAATGAGATAAGATTTAAATATATTTAAAAGTATAACATTTTCATGTTAGTATTGCTCAGTAAAGCTCCCTAATAAAATATTTAAATGAAGGGAACATATCTCGTGATCTCTTACAAGATTTGTTACTTTTAACTGAGCCGTTAATATTCTATGAACAGCCTGACTGTCTTCTGTGAATAGTTTGTTTGTATATTGAAACACTTGGTTTTGAGTTTGTCTAAATCTGATTCCAAGTAGATGTTAAAATATCAATTTAAATAACATTGTATTTTGCTCTGCTCAGGGGAATTTTTACCATTATATCTTGGTCTTCGTGGACAGCATATTCTGGTTTTACGGAACTTTCGTAATAAGCACGTCTAAAAGTCGTTCGCGGGTCTCGCCCCACTGGTCTCTGTTATAGTTCGCTGAAGGAGCGTAATCGGTGAACTCGTAAAGGACTGCGCCTTATCGGCAGCTCCCGTCGTAAAAGTCTGCATAAAGTTTATGCTGCTCATATGAAAACGCTGGTTTATTTATATATTTGTGGATTTACTGCCGAGAAAGCCTATGAGCATCCGCTCGGACCGAAATACACGGTCGCCCGCTAGATTCCGCGACGTCTCGTTGGGTCGACGAACTCCCAATCGAATATACTTTTTAATGACAATATTATTAACTATTGATTTTTTTTAGGTCGCGTGATCGATCGCCGTTAATACGTATCAATTATTATATCGTGATATATCGTTGATTGATGCCGACATACAAATATAATTCCGATATGTCTGTTTCTATTAATGCCTAACTTCTAAAATTGTGATTGATATTACCAAACGTGTCCTGGGTCGTTAAAGTTTTAATTTATGTGATCGTTATATAAGCATTATCGATAAAGGCGAGATGAAAACATTTCGATTAAAACCAACGTCCCCAAATTCCTTCACTCGAATATATATTACTCTCATTCAAATTCGGGTCGTCAAATGGTATATTCATTTATTGTGGTCTGTTTCTTGAGAGAGGCTCTCTCGCTTCGACTCGTTCGGTTTGGGCGAAGCGAGCGAGAGGGAGCAGGTGTTTGAAGAAATGGTTGCGAGGATGGTGTGAAGTCCTGTGGCGTCCAATTATTCTGACGGCGGTGGTCGTCGGTTAGGCGCCTCGCCCCCTATCGCGGCTCGCCATCGATAATGTAAACCGGTTCGCTTTTCGTTTATGGACCCGGGCGAGACGCGACCTCTGTAGCACCACTTGAATTTAATAAAAGCAAAAAAAAATGTTTCAAATATTTTTTGAAATGAACTAAGTAAAGCACGTTTACTTCATTTAAACGTTCATTCAAATTGGTCTAAAGTACAGCCTGGTTTTGCCAATAACATGTTTTATCTAAACACTTAATAAGGGCTCGTAAATGCATTTAATATTTATCATTCGAGTTCTAAACGAGACGCCAGTCTTGTTATATTGCATATTAAAATCATTAAAGTTGTTAATTGGCAGTCTCTCTACGTTTGTTAAAGCAATAACTACTTTTTCTAGATCTGGTCAATAGCAGTTATATTGAGAGAAACCATTTGAATGATTTTGAATTTGAGCTGCGGGCGATTGATAGATTGCTCTTATACTAGAATTTATTTAAAAATGTTATTACGTATGTGTTATTTTGTGATTCTCTTAATGATATTTGTTATTTAGATACCTGTGATGTCAGGCATCTAACTGTAAATGCGACAGGTTGTGGGTTTGATCCCCACTCGGGAAAATTACATATTAAATGTTTTCATTTTCTTCGCTCTGGTGTCAAGGCAAAACGCAGTGTTGAGTTCCGCCACTCAACACTCAATGCTTTAAGAATTCGTCGGAAAGTGGGAAGCGGAGTGTCTTACACCGTCTTACAGATAAAGCTGAAAAAAAATAAAAAGAGGTGCCTGTCATACAACAAAAACATCACGTAGAATTTCTAAAGCAATGTTAGTCTTCCATTAATGAGTAATTGATACTATATAGCAGTACCTAACAATGTGGATATAATTGTCTCATTCCAAAAGGGCTTTATTAATCTTAATTAAATACCGTAACGTTGAGAGTCCCACATTCCTCGTGTATCTCGCAGATTGTGAGATTTACCTAAGCTTGTATAAATAGAATAATTGCACCAAACAGAGCCAAGTTGCGGCCAGTCGTGTCTCTCCTTCGTGTCATAGAAACTTATCATTTACATCGCGCATGACGTTCGAGGGTGCCGTGACTGAAACTGGATATTATATATATTTAAAAAGCACTCGTTAAGTACAGAAGCAGCAATTTAGTTCCCACATGACCCCGTTCCGCAGGCCGTGAGATAATCGCCAACGGTAGTGTCCAAGCACGTAGCTGAGGCCTTATTAGGCAGACTTGGTTTTTTCTACCGTCGCCCACTGAGACATGACATCGGACACGCATGCTGCTCTGCTAATGTTTACCGAGAAGAAGCAGAGCTCTTTGGATTTCTTTAAGGATGCTGTTTGAAATTATACCACGTTTCGTTTTTTTATAACTAATAATCTTGTAATTATTAATATAAAATAATAATAATAAGTATGTGTATTATACACTTATGTTTAAGGTTGTTCTTCAGTAAGTTTTGTTTCTGAAGTAATTTATAATTTTATAGCATCAATATAGTATAACTACGAGAGCGCTATCCCATTTTCATCGATAAAAGAGAGAATCTTTTCTTTGGAAATTTAGAATTTAAATCTTAACAGTCCTTATTAATTTATAAAAACTCGTCTCATCGTACTCTTGGGCGTTACATTGAAATATGTTCATGTTACGCAACCAAAACAACAAAACCCAAAGGTTCGGCGCCAGCGGACCTGCTGCCAATGGACTCTTAAACGACCTCACTTTTTACTTAGGCCAGTAAAGGTTTCCAAAATATATGTTGATTTGCAAACTTGCGTCGATTTAATGGTTGCTTCATTTTTATGGCAACACTTTTAAGGTGTTGTACCTAGTTGCTGATTACTGGTAATGATATCTGATTTTTTCGCGACAGTGTGTGTTGTGTGGCAGAATTCAACGTCGCACTTGGTCTTCTTATCAGAGCGACGGAAATACAACATTCCTCTGAGTGGGCATTGAACCCATAAAAGTCGCGTCTACATTCAGATGCTGTACCGCTACGCTACTAGCGCCATGATAATACATATATGATATAATATTTACATTATATATTTACAAAATGCTCTTCGTTTTTGGCAAGAAAATAGAGAATATGATTTTTTATTGGTATAGCAGGAATTTCTTAAATATTTACATTCAAAATTGTGCTTTTAAAGATCAAAAACCCTATCCTTATACAAATACATACACATATATAAAATATATAATATATATTGTCTCTAAGTACCTCTATATTGGGCCAATAACATAATTTGTAAAGCCAAACGTGTGCCGTATTACCGGTATTACCATACTTAACACGTTAGATTTTTTACATTTCCCTACATTGATAAACGACTAATTTAAAATACTATGTTATAAAGCTGCCATTTTAGGTGTGCAATAAAGACCCATATGGGTGCCCGGAAGTATAGTATCCTCGCAAATCGGCACGGTAGCCGAGCCCTTATGAATTATCCAAGCGCTGTGGTGACGCCGTCCGCGCGGCGCCTGCGCAGCTATACCGAATACAACTGTAAACACATCGAGATAATAAACTGATGTTTGTTCTACACTTCTACCGTTTTAAATATTATAAACATATTGTATATTATTTTATTAGACTGATTTATTACTTGATAGTCAAAGATATTAAATGTATTTGTTATTATTATTTTGAGGTAATTAAAATTCAAGTCAAGTAAGTTATTAGCGACTTAATTGAATCTATTCAAGTATTCTATACGTACACACTGTCAATGGTGTTTTAGTAAGTAGATACTTACGCATACTGCTGCTTAAATGAAATAAATAAAGCTAAAACATGTGCGTTTGGCCGAATCTTTTAAATAAATAACGACACACTTAAAGGTAGCTTGTGTTTTTTTTGTGCTAACACGAACCATATGGTGTTTCGTCCTAATCTTGATATTATCCTTAGAATTTTTGAAACGTAATTTTTTCATTTTATACATATTTGGCATGATGATAAAGAAACCTAAGAAGTATATTTTGTATATTTTATTTATTTCTTTTCTCTTATTTATCCTCCTGCTATTTCCTTTATATTATCGAAGTCTAGACTTTGGGTGGTAGAACTTAACACTGCAACGTATAATGCTCAATCACCGGAAAATGTCTGAAGGGCATTAAAAAAATATATATTATGTAATCTAAGCTTTGTTCACGACTCATTGGACTCTCCCGATGTGACTCTCCTTCGGTGCACACGGCCGCACTAGCACCATTCCAGTCCTTATTTGCATACAGAAAAGACTATGTTAGTCTTTTATGGAGCCAAAATAGTTATATCGTTATATTCTATATGTTGCCTGTGTACAAGCGTTGATAGAAGTCGATAAGAAAATACTTGAATTGACACTAACTCTATTAGGTTTTATATTCTGTGTATGTGTACTGTATATCATTGGTCATGGGTTTAAATCTATAGTAAAAATTACGTTAGTATTTATAAAATATTGGGATTAGCAACATATATGTTGTAGGTGCCATATATTTTATTTCTTGTCTTCATTTTATTTCCAGTTCATTTAGCCAAACCGCGACGTTGAAGTTCGCACGCGAATCTTCTGATTCTGGCAGCTTCCATATTGTTTTTTCAACTTCACTCTTTATTTCTTTTTAAGAGAGACTTCTTATCACGACATTTCTTTCCCTGCTTTTTAAAAGCTTTTTACATATTAAAAATACGAAATGGTAAACACACGTAACTGGCATACAGAATAAAAAATCTCCACATTAATAGAACGAGTTCTCTGAATAAAGCAATGCCAGGTATTTTCTTGTCGCATGTACGTATATGTAATCGGCTCTCCGTAAACGGCGAGTACCGGTACCGGTCCGGCTGTAGAGTAATTGTTTGTACACAACCACTTTGTTACAACGCAACCTTTATATTATTATGTTATACCTTTGTTTTATTTATTATAGTATTATGTGAATATTGTCAGGTGCCTGAGTGACCCATATTATTTTATATTTTATGTTATTTTATCTTGGATTGCCATATAGGATTATTTAAATAAAAAACCATAAAAGGAGGTTATAAGTTAGATTTTTCTGGTTTAACAAAGAACATTGTTTTGTCCTAAGACCCTTAGGTCTTTGTTATTTTGTTATTTATGAATACTTTTTTTTGTAACGAAATAAATTTTTGTAATGTATTATGATTATATGATGATGATGATGATGATGATGATATGATTTATTATTTTGATTTATCCGATCTAATTATATTAACTGTGTAACTCAACACTAACGTACGTGTAGTACCACTAGGTTCTCTCTGTCTACCCTCCAATATTTTTTTAGCTTGACTCTATTTACAAGATACAGAGCTGAAAAAAATATTGAAAGCTTTCACATGAGAGATGGCTATGTATGATATGATGTGCTTATTCTTTTTATTATTATCTTTATTAAACAAATATTAGGCAAAATTAATATATTAGAAATATTTACTGCAGAAATATTTTTCATAGATCTTTTATAATTTCAATATCACAACTCTTCATTCATAATGCCGATAGTTGCGAATGAATTGTAAATAACATTCACAGATTAAACACAATAAATACCTAACAGTAATTTGGGTTGGGTTATCTGTGGTATATACAATATAATTCATTTATTTATTGTTTCATTGATACACTGATGCCTGCCTGATGTCATAATGGCACTCGTAACTCATGTTCTAGCGATTGTTGTGTCTACATGTGCGTGTTTGTGATGAAACTGAGTGTTTCAATAACATGTAATTAAGTTATATCGAGGACGTTGTGGCGCTGGGGAAAACGCGACGGTTGTGGGTTCGATTCCCATTCGGGGGAATGCATTATTGAATGCTTTTCATTTTTTCGTTTTGGGTAACGAGGCAAGGCGCGGCTTTACGTTGTGTTTTTTTTTAATACAACCATACAAAAAAATGGAATTTTGTAAAAAGTTATCTTGTAATCGTATAATATAAACTAATAATTTTTATATCTTTTTGTAATCAATTAGGTAAATGTTTTTTACAATGAATGTTTAAATTTTTATGCATGTAGATTTAGATTATAATGTTATAGTTAGGTTGGCAAGTGGCAATTGAAATGAATAACTGGACTGTCTTAAGCAGTCATGCAATATGCTCTATCGTTGTTTAATTGTATCAATAGTATTAAAAATCTGTTTCTTTTTTTACAGGTATGTATTTTTGAGACGTGGACATCAGCCAAGGATGGATCAATCAATTCTTTTCTTAATCCCCGCGTACTTACCACCTATAATGCGTACCTTATAAGTTATTACAATAAGGAATATGTTGCAATTACAATATCTCAGAGCTTACTTACCTATGCAATAGATTTATTAAAAGTATAAAAATAAGAAGAAATAAGCATATATATAATTTAATTTGTCGACTGGAAATAGATATTTTTATTTGTTTTTTTTATAAAAAAATCTAATTAAATTTCCTTTCATCAAAGCAATAAACATATCTTGAATCTTATGTAAACCTTGTATTATTATGTAGATATTGAAACTGTTTACGCGATAAATATTATTTTAACTGACGTTTTTCTCCCATATATTTTAATGCCGCCCAGATTAGAATTTATTTGGTCGTAAAAAGGCCTATTTTTCAACCTCGCCCCCATTTCTTATACGTTCCTTCGGTAAAGTAATAACTATCATCTAAATTATAAACTGTCTTTTATGCGGTGCGGTGTTTATTTTGTGAAAATTTGTTTTCTTGTTTCGTTAATAGTCGTGTAAGTCAAGTAGGTCAGTCGTCAGATATGTAAGTGAGTCTTCAATGTCAGTCACTATCTTATTTATCATATAAATACTGATGATAGTGGATTCTGTCTAAGGGTGGTTAAAATATTGTAACTAGACAACGCAACGTGTAGTTTAAATACCTATCTGGAACGTCGACAGCTGGCATCACAATGGCCTTAGTTTTTGTGCTGATAGTGTATTGGTAAGTATATTATACTGCTTGTTATTATTAAGCGTTGCACAATTTTTATGGCCGATATTATGTCCGTATCTATCTCGACAGTTTTACCAAAGCTTTTGATGTGCACGCCGCTGTTGGCGTTTGTTTATAGTTCTAATAAAACTACGGATGACATTAGCTTTGTACGATTCGAATGCTTGATTAAATAAATTATTTAAGTACTTATGTAGGTACGTCTGTAGGTATATAGTACAGTACTATTTGGTGACTTCCTTTTCTTATATTTCAGGTGATAAAAGACTTAATTTATTTTATTATTTCGAAAGATTTTCTTATGGTAAACCCATGTTTTATTTATAGTTGTAAACTATGTAAAAATTCTTATATGGAATTTTAATATGGATGAATGTACTCTCTAATACTATTCAAGCTGAGGTATTTTAAGCACTCTTAATGCAACCAGTTAGTATAATTAATGGATTTAATAAAATTTTTAATTAGACATATAAAAGGCTTAATCTCCCCAACATCGCACACTACACTTGTAGTTACAACTTACAAGCTGAGAAACCAGGACCAGTTAATTTTTTTATTAATACCCTCATCAAATTTACTTTAGCGTGTAATCAAATAATTCGAAAAACCTATTAATTAACAAACCAAAAAAATATCTAAGTAATTGTCGTCGTAGTTACCTGTTTTGGGCGAAGTGGATAGCTAACGTTACATCACGCTCTGTACGAATGTAAGCTTTATAATGATATGTTGCAGTCGAACGTTAGAATACAGCTCTTTTAATAATTCATTGTTATAAAAATATATATATTTTGATATTTTAATTTTTTTTAAGTAATCTTTAGTACCCTTTTTTTAGTTGACGAACTTTTAAAATTCTATAGAGTACGATGTCTTACTTTAAAATTAACAACCAAATGAAGTTGTAGATTTGAACTTTGTTTAAAGTTCTCGTCAGACCTGACACATTTGATCAGACAAGTTTAGAAGTATCGGTACTCACATGTTTGACTGTAACGTCGACATAACATAATAAAAGTGATAAAACTCTTTAATTGACAGAAGATTTTTTTGAATACGTAATGAGTATATTTTTATTGAGTGGTAATATTTTATTAATTAATTTTACACATACTACCTACGTTTTGATTTAACTACCGTTGTAAAATAACCGGTAGTTAAACTGTTAACTGCCAATAGATTTTAACTGATAATTGTTTGTATTCTTATATATGTACACACATTAAAATTTTCAATGATTCAAATGACTTTAAATATCTAAATACGAAATTTAGCACGCAATTACACATACCAGTCAAACTTATAATTTCCTTTCGTTCGTTTATAATTTTCTTTCGAAGTCGGTTAAAAGTTTGGTTTTGTGTACAATAAACACAAATCAATAAATAAAGACGTGCGGCAATGCGTGTTTGTCATGTAGTCACGAGGCTTTTCTTTCATGATTTACTTTTTTAGCTTCTTTAGTTGTTTCCTTAGTGCTAAGACACTCTGTTTCCCTCTTTCCGTCAACATTTCGAGTCGTTGTGTGTTGAGTGTAGGAATTTTACGACATTTTTCTTGTTACCAGAGAATGAAAAAAAAATCATTACTCCGCGATGGGATTAAATCCACAACCACCTTGCCCCCAAAAAAAAAGATTGATTGAACGAATTTTAGTATTAGCAAGTGGGATGCGCACAGATTACGGAAACCGGGGCGCGTACGTTCAACGATTGTGATGTGTCCCACGGACTCGTGAGTGCCCCGCTACGGCGCGCTGCTAGGAATTACAATGCGGTAGTAGTGGGTACGTATACATGTGTAGGTATATCGGGGACTTGCGTTGGATTCCTTTGATTAATTAATTGTATCTTAGTATCTCAATGGTAATATATCTCTGTAACAGTTTATTGTAAAACGGTATTGGATTATTATAGCTGCTTAATTTTTGATAAAAACAAAAAAGGCGTGATTACGCTTAAACGCTATTGGAAACTGAAAAGAAAATATGGTAATAATGAATATAACGTTTATTGCAATCGGATGTGAATCCACAGCTATCGATCCGTTAGACATTTACAAACTGTGCCATAATCACGCCGTGTGTCACAGTTAATTATTTGTTTAATTCACAAGGTACGTTAGATACAATGAAGTACGGGGTTAGGTAGGTTCCCGCTGCCTACCCTGCTAAGTACAGGATACAAAGTCAAGCTAAAAATAATAATAATAATAAAAGAAGGTTTTTTTCGTTCAACAATGTACTATTGCAAAACAAACAGTACAAGTGGGAGTTTGGTGATTTATTGGCAACAATGTTATTCTGCGTATTGGTCTGTTCGGTGCAAATTATACGTGCGCCATTGTTATGCCATCCGCGACGTCAACACTTCTAGCAATAAATCTGAAATAGTAACCCACTTGAATATCTATCAATGAAAGCTAAAATGTCTATGTTAAATTCGATACACGTGAAATAACATGTTTTGCTGAAACAAAAATTGTTACTAAATGTTGGAATTTTTATTTTTATTCATCCAGCCAACAGTGGGTGTAATATTTCCTTGAGATGATAGTCATTTGGTTGACCCAACTATGTTAAACTACGTGTATCTTGAAGGTTATCGAGAAAAGAAATATCCCTAACTAAAAGTCGAACCGACAACTAGACGGGTACAATCGAACACATAATTACGTTAAGATGGCGACAATATAAGAACATGTAAATTTTAAATAATCATCTCTTATTATATAAAACTCTTTCGTTATTGACTGATTGAACTAGGCGGCGTAGAACGCTGAAAATTGCCATGTAGGTTTGCCTTTGGGGGTGGAGAAGATCACTAAGATAGAATTTCCAGAAATTCCTAAAAGAACGAGTAAATAACGAAATAGTGCACGTAAAAGAAGTTTTGAGTTACGACCAGTTATTTATTTGTACACTTTTGGGGATGTAGGGATGAATATATCTAATGAAAGCATCACTAAGTAACGAACATCTTGTATATTATACAGTAGTGAAATTGCAATAGTCATTCCCCCATACAATGACTTGAGATTTGGGAATAGTTAATTTATGGGTGGTCATATTATCATTTATATTTCTAAAATATTTTTCTGTAATTTTTCTTTTCTATTTTGATAGATAATTTTAAAACAACAACTTAATAACGAGCATGAGCATATTACAATTGTTGTTTTGTTTTTATTTATCGCAAAAAGAACCTAGTGTTAAGACATTCCGTCCCCTATTCTGACTCTCGCGTTCACCACTTTCCGCCAAAGTCTTGAAGAATTGCATGTTGAGTGGCGTAACTCAACGCTGCTTATATTTTTAGTAATCAGTCAAATAAAGCTATTTAATATTTCCCCCATCCTTCTATCTGATTTTTTTATTTCCTTTTTTTTATTTCCTGAGCTTTGAGTCAACCATCATCAACTTCGACCAGCACACAGTCCACAATGCCACAAAAGTTTTAGCTATAACATTGTATAAATTCGTAACTAGAAAGCTGGAATAATCGAACTGGAATTCGTTAACGCAATAAATAGTCAACGGCCGCAACCCAGTAAGCTGTTTCAGTGCACCCGCCCGAGATTAAAACGATTCGTGTTAAATTGTAATACTCTATATAGTCTCTATTATCTTTGATATAATACACAAAGGAATTAATTATATCGACTGTACTAAATTAGGTATTTCGAATATTTCAGTAAATTGGTCTGTTTAGTGGTGGAGGACTAATCTCAGGAAGTGAAATGAAAGTTTAATTTTGAATTTTTTGAATGCCACCTAAAATGTCTTCAGAATTTAGTCTGAAGTGGGGAACGGGAGTGTCTTATTGGGAACGGAGTTTCAACCTTAGGTTTAATACCTAGTTTAATACCTGCTATGTGCAGGATATAGAGAGAAAAAATATATAATAACAATCAATGTGCGTAAATCTAAATAATAATTTCAATTATGATATACTTATTCGATGAATAAATATAAGTGGTGGAGCTCTGTCATATAGTTTGTACGACAAACCTTATCCATTAAGCTTTACATCTAATGTTGACAAATGATTTTATGACGTTACTTAGAGGGGGAGTCGGAAACGTGATGGCTTATCTTAGAGGGGAGCAAGACGGGAGGATAGCAAATAATTATAACTTTCCCAATAAAATAAATGCACTTTGCGATTGTGATGTGAAACTATCAATGTACATTAGGGGATGTTATTTACTAAGTTAATTAAACTAATTTAATAAATAAATATATTAAATTAAATCAGATTCACGCTGTATCCCGCATACTGCGGGGTAGGTAGGGGGAACCTAGTGCTAAGGCACTCCGTTTCTGGAGGAATTGCGTGCTGAGTGGTGGAACTCAATGCCGCGTTTCACCTCGACTCCAGAGCGAAGTAATTTCGAGTGAGGAGCGCAACCAGTCACGTTTACAATCATAATCTTCCTCTTAAACATATTAATATTAACGTTTATTAATAATTTATGAGCGTGTGTGTACGACTCGCCTTACAAAATTAGTTCATTCGTGCTAAAGCCTCTCCTCGCCGATTAGTGATTTGACATGGCACGGAATATTTAGTTTACCGCGTGTTGTTTCGTGGCCTACTACTCACTTCTTCTAGTGGGGCGGGTTGCGTAAGACTAAGCCAAATTACAATAGCATTACTGTTCGTGTTCTCCATTACGTTGTATTGTTGTAGAATTGTATTTGTGTTACTTTAAATATATGGGGGCTACACTATGTTTGTAATTGTTGGTTAAAATCAACAAGGATTTTTTTATTATGATCTAAACTGCTAGATCCGGTAGAAATTATCGGACGGCTGCATATTATGATATGATTGAGGATCGTAATCCGACGTCAGAGATTTTTTTGAAAATATATAAAATTTTAATCATATCTTGGATCCATATTTTGGGAAACCCATAGTTTCCCTTAACGAGCTAGTTTGAACTTTATATAGTAATTCTGTGGTGTCTTTGGTGATAGTTCTACAAATTTCCAATACTGCGGGGTAGTGAAAATCATTGTTAGCTTAATTTGAATCTATTGTTTAATTAGCTAGAACGCAAAGGAGCTTTCTTATTGACCGAATAATTCAGTTTTCGCTATTTTAATCTCTGCTCTACAAAAGTGAAATCATGTTTAAATAAAATATAATAATAATAATATATCGTGTAATCAAAGATATATTTCACATTTGTGAACAATTGACTTAAATTGTTGTTAAGAATTGACAGGTGCGGGCGCGATGATGGATGGCCGGTGATGATTGATACTTGTTACCGATTGATGATTAATTGTTCCGGAACCTCGGGCTCTTCGTTGATATTTGTTAGTAGGTATTGTAAGCTTATGTAAGTCAGATTGGTGTTTGAGTGTAAGTTTAAATGTTACTTGATTTCTGTTTGGATTTAAATTAGTTTTAGTATGATAAATTTTTTGGGTTGAAAATTTTTGTTAAGAAAATGTAAAATACAAAATAGTTGAGGCCAGACAAGAAAATGGCTCGATAAACTGGGAAAGTCGTTTGAATAATCAATGTTTAGTAGGAGCTAGGATAGTAAATTGAATTCTCTTTGTATATTGAAGCATAAAAACAAAATTAATTATGTGAAAAAGTCAAAACACGTAAGACTCTAGAATACGCTTCCTTAACAATTTCAACATTTTGGCTACTTTATAAGGCCCGAGAACGTTGGCTTATCATAAAGGCGGGTTTATGGATAAAAACCATTCCCCAAGCGGGACCGAGCTGGGAATGGGCCATTTCGAGAAAGTAACAACCACTTTGGCTCGCAGTCAAACGCTTAAATACGGAATTTAAAACGCAAGTAATGTCTAACATTATTCTTGTACACCATTTACAAGACAAAACGAGACTGCTTTATGTGATAGTTCCTTCTATTTTGAATTGTTGTTATCAAATAGTATTTTTATATGTCAGCTTCTTTTTGACAAATCTTCTATTGTACTTTAAAACTTTGTTTCGACTTTAACAAGTCATCTTATAGAGTAGAGAGTAGTTTCTAACATGTATTAAAGGTTTAAGTAAGTCATTGTTTTGGTGATATATATGAACCCTCCTCAGAAAATGATAAGAATGGAGGTTACGGTCCGCTCAATCTATATGGCGCATTGTTGAGCTAGAACAGAATGAAAATAATTCGTTCCCCCGAGTGGGCATCGAATCCTTAACCATTGCGTTTACAATCAACCGCTGTCTCACTGCTACGATAGCCTTGGTTTTGAAAATAAAATTATAATTTATATAAATCTTTTCCTTTAATAATGTATGCAGTTATAAAATTATTAAATTTCTTAATAAAAGCAGGTTTTTTAAACATATTTTTTAAAGAATGTGTATTACAAATTCCAGGTCATGTTGGAAAATAATTTGAACATAATTATTATTATTGCTGTAAAGTTGTGTTAATAGTATTATTTACGAGTATATTAAGAGGTCAGGATGTAGACTCGTGGCGCAGAGGCACAGGCGTGCGACTGTAAACTTGATTGGTTGTAGGTTTGATGCTGACTCAGAGAAATGAAATATTTAATATTTTTATTACTTCGTTTTGGCGTGGGGGTGTTAAAGCGCGGCGTTGACTTTCGTTGCTTAACATATAATGCCGTCATTATTTGGTGGAAAGTGGAAACGAAAGTGTCTTAATGAGGACAGAGTTTTTTACACTAAGTTCCCAGGTTCCCTCTGCTTACCCTACTATGTGCGGGATACAGTGTGCTAAAAATATATTACAAGTATAAAATTTAATAGAGTAACATTTACTTGCAATTTATTACTATATTTAGTTTATTATTCTGTTATTATATGGAAATGTAATTTAAATTGTAGGTGCCACGAGTTATTATTAGCGTTTTGTATAATAGATTTAGTTTATCTGATAGACGCAAGTGCGGTTTAGAAGGGTGTCCAACGTTCGATTACCATAATACAAGTCGTTTGGAATTCGTAAACTTTAATTATTCGATTGTGTCTGGTTACTTTCAGCCTCAGGTTACAAACTTGCATTTTGGCCTTGGTTGGTTTGAGTTTAGTTGGAATTTGAGATTGTGTTATATCTTATTGGTTATTATTATATCTTATTTTTTTTGCTTCACCTTGTATCCTAGCACATAGCAGGGTAGGGAGGGGAAAAGTTAAGAATCTAGTATTAAGAAACTTCTGGTCCACACTTTTCGCCAAATTCTGGAGGCATTGTGTGTTGATTGGCGAAAATCAACGCCGCGCTTTGCCTCGTTTGTGTGCGAGTGGGAATCAATATACGCGTATATATACAGTGGCGCGCTTGTGCCCCTACGCTACGAATGGTCTCCTAACTTGCGGGACACTAATTTCTATATAATAATACTAGCGGCCCGCTCGCGGTTTCACCCGCGTGAACTATGTTTTTATTAATTTCTGTCTCCATGACTACGTCCTAGTGACGTCTATGCAAAATTTGAGACTTCTAGCATTTGTAGTAATGAAGTTTCATACAAACTTTCGACCCCAAAAACAACCCCTTAGAAGTTCGAATTTTGAAAATTCCCGTCTTAGCGAGCACCTTTTTCCTATAAGTAACTCCTATGCAAAATTTGAGATTCCTAGCACTTGTAGTTTCTGAGATTTCGTGATGAGTGAGTGACCTTTCGATTTTATATATATAGATTACTAGCGGCCCGCCTGCGGCTTCGCATGCGTGAACTACGTTATTATTAATTTCTGTTTCCATGTGTACCTACGTCCTATAAGTGACGTCCATGCAAAATTTGAGACTCCTAGCATTTGTAGTAACGAAGTTTCATACAAACTTTCAACCGCAAAAAAAACCCCTTAGAAGTTGAATATTACAAATTCCCGTCTTAGCGAGCACCTACGTCCTATAAGCAACTCCTATGCAAAATTTGAGATTCCTAGCACTTGTAGTTTCTGAGATTTGGTGATGAGTGAGTGACCTTTCGATTTTATATAGATTAATATTTTTCATATTTTGAAAATGAACTCTATTTGAAGTACCTAAAAGTGGCCATCGTGTTGTTATAATATTAGATACTATTATACTCTAATTTTACAAAGAAAATTAATAATAAACAAGATCATACTGTCAGTGCTAAGTGTCTATAAATTTGTAACATATCTTCCAATCACTACGTGTAATCTCATTAAGAAAGCTTATTTTCGCCAAGCGTGAGTTCTCATTAAAACCAGCCACCGGAAGTACCAGCTCACCCCCCACCAGCTAATTAGACTGACACTGGTTAGCATGCGACCCGACACCTCGGTACAGTTATGTCTGCGAATCATTTAGTATCACATTTGCGATTTTGATTATTCTTTCCCACGCTCTTTTATTTGCTTCCTTAATTGATATTTTGTATATATTTTATTTTTAACTGTTTTGCTTATAGTTGTTTGTATAGGAAATTGCGCAATTAGTTTATTCGAGGTTTTTTTTTCAATTTAGTTGTAATTTCGATTTCGCAATATTTTAGGTTGTGCCGCTTTTTTTTGTTGTGTAACTGAATTGTATTTTATATTATACTTAGACAGATCTTTAGTTTGAATATATGTGTAAAACCGTTACTTCTTCTTCTTCGTGTCAATGAATGGAGAATTCATATCACATTTTGCCAGTATTTAGCCACGTCGACTGCGGCATCTGTTGCTTCCATCAGATCGTCATATGAGCAGGTGAATGGACATTTCGGGCAGGAGAGTAAGTGTGCCATCGTTTGTGGATCGGCGCCACAGTCACAGGGTGACCCATCCCTCAGTTCGTACCCCCATCTCACGAGAAGCTCTTTGCATCGGCCAACCTGGCTCCGTAAACGATTAAGTGACTTCCATGTTGGCCACTGCAAGTTGTAACCTGCGGGTAGGCACTCTTTGGGGGGAACAAAGCCTGAAGGTGGCGAGTAGATTGTCTGCCATAACCGTATCCTAGCGCGACTCGGAATGCAATCTAGAGCTTTGGTAGCTTGAATAAAACTGTGGCGACTTTTCAAGCGGGCACGAGGTGCGGTGTAGCCAAAGAGTGGGTGCCGAGGGTCTTTTTCCTGACGCATTTTTTCGACAGAACATGCCACCTCACGTCGAACCTTAGGAGGCGCTATTCCGGCCAGAGGGTAGACCTTGTTTAATGGTGTGGGCTTAAGGCAACCAGTAATTATTCGACAAGTCTCATTTAATGCTATGTCCACCTCCTTTGCATGAGCGGAACGGTGCCAAACTGGACACGCATATTCACCCGCAGAGAAAGATAGAGCGAGGCCTGTTGTACGAAGTACGTGCGGAGATGCCCCCCAATGTGTTCTCGTTAGCCGACGGAGCAGATTATTTCTTGCACATACTTTTTGTTTGGTATACAGGCAGTGAGCTTTAAATGTTAAAGACCTGTCCAGTATAACTCCCAGGTATCGTGGTTGTGGACAGTGTTGAATTTGAGCACCTCGCCAAGATATTTGAAGAGGCCTGTTTGCTTCACGATTCCTCAGGTGGAACGCACACGACTGAGTTTTAGACGGGTTGGGTTTAAGGGCGTTATCGTCATAGTAAGAGTCGAGTGCGCTTAGGGCTGTCTTCAGCAAACTTTCCACCTCCTCAAAACATGGCGCCTGAGCAGCCAAAGCAAGGTCATCGGCATAGAGGAATTGATGGGTGTTTGGAGTTTTTGGTTGATCGTTGGTATAAATGGAAAATAAGGCCGGGGCTAAGACACTCCCCTGTGGGAGGCCGTTTTTCTGACTGCGCCACCTACTTTTGTTACGATTAAGGTGAACCTGAAATCTTCTGTTGTTTAAGATATCTCTTAGTATGCGGACGAAGCCTTGATCGTTAGTTATGTTGTGAACTTTAACTAGGAGTCTACGAATGTTGACGGTATCGTATGCAGCTGTTAAATCAACAAAGACAACGCCAGTTATTCTCCTGTTTTCAAACCCGTCCTCAATAGCCTGTACAAGATTCAAAGTTTGCCTAGTGCAGGACTTGCCAGGACGAAAACCAGCTTGCTCTGGGATTAGGTGTTCCTCAAGTAAAGGCGTCAGGCGGTTTAAAAGCATCCTCTCAAAAAGTTTGAATGTATGGCTTAATAGCGATATGGGGCGGAAACTTTTCGGATCATCTGGGCTTTTACCTGGTTTTAACAGAGCTATGATTTTGGCCCGCCTCCAGACCTTTGGGATTGTGCAGAGATTCAGGCATGAGTTAAACATTGCTAATAGCCATGAGATAGCTACGGGACCCAAGTGTTTAATTTGTTCCGTAGTAAGGTCGTCCAAGCCAGCCGCTTTTCCATTTTTTAAAGATTTAATGCTTGCTACTATTTCGGCTAGTACAAAGGGTTTGCTGATGGCATCGGTATTGTCAGTCGGTGAGATAAGTGGCTTTAGTTCCCTGGGCAGGCGGTGGGGTGGCTTTCCATTTAAAAGAAGCTGATGGGCAACTTGATTGGCAGTTACTTGACCAGAGTTTGTAGCATTTGGGGGGTCGCCAGTTAGCTTTTTAATGGTGTTCCATGCCTTCTTGCTGTTATGGGTCATGTCAACGGAAGATATAAGCTGAATCCAGCTGTTTTTTCGGCTTTCAACAAGTGTCCGCATAAGTTCCTCTCCAGCCAGAATGGTGTCCTCAGAAAAAGGGTCTTTGGAGTAGAGCGATTCATAGGTAGAAAGCAGCTTAGCAGACTGATCCTCAAGGCCTGGGATGTACAAGCACCGACAGCCGCGGGGTATGTGCTTACGAGCTGATTCCCAGATGATATCCACAAATAAATCGTAGTTCTGCGGGGTTGGTTCTACATCTATCAGCTTAGACTCCACGTACTCAGAAAAGGCCCGCCACTTGGCTTTCCTGAAATTAAACCGTCTTCTAAAGGGAACCACAACAGGAGTTATCGCTGCTTGAATTTGGCAGGAAATAGGTCTGTGTTGCGTGTGTGGGATGGGCTCATGAACTCTCTTTTTACATAAGGAACTGATGTTTTAACTTGTAAATATAAGATCTGGATTATATCCCCGATGCCAAATTCGACTATTAAATGATGCTGGAAGTTTAGAGTCATGTAGTAGGGTGAAGTTTTTAGCTTCAGCCCAGGCCTCAACCGCCTCACCATCTTTGTTAGTAGAGGAATAGCCCCAGGACGAGCTATGGCTATTAAAATCTCCAATAATAATGTGAGCTGGGTGATCAGTAATTTTTATGTCGATTGGGCCAAAGGGAATGTTTGGGGGTTTATAGATTGATGTGACACTACAGTTTCGGAAATCAGCGGTGATAATTTCTATATCATTTTGGGTGGCTACGGATATAGCATCGACAATCGCAGCTGGGTTAGCAAACATTGCGCTTCCATATTTTTCATGTGGGATCTCGGCTATAAGTGTCATGCCTGAGATATAGGGTCTTGATTGGTTTGCATCTCTATGTGTCTCCTGGACGCACAAAATGTCGCAAGCGGTATTTTTACAGAGATTCGCGAGTAATTCGGATTTTAGGGAAGAAAAACCTTCGATGTTAATAGATATTACCGTGAGAGCTGCTCGGTAAGGGTTAAGGTTAGATTCGTCACAATCGGCGTGGTCACTTGTTTGGCCCTGAGAAGGGCAGTTACTGGCTTTTGGAACATTCCAATTCATTGTGGGGACAGGATCAGTCAGCCTAGGCCCTGCGTTACCGGACCTAGCTGCTTCCAGGGTGCGCCACGTGGAGGCTCCTATCGTGCACCCTAAAAAAAAAAAAAAAAAACCGTTACTGAGAGTGACAGATAACATACAGAAGAAATTATTGAACTTGAAAATTGAAATTTAGTAGTTGAAATTTTGTAGATAGGTTAGGTAGGTGTAAGGGGCGCTAAGAAAAGATTCCACGAAATTCCCAAACGGGATTTTCCATCTTGCGTCCCAAGAACAACACAAAGTTGCGGACGGCGACTAGTAATATTATGAATTCCATTTTGCATTTACGTAGTAAAAAATGATACCGTTGTTAAGATAATATATAACACATATATTCTGTATCTGTCAATCCAAAATGAGCTTCACTTTGAATAAAAAAACCGCTAAAATATTACACCGTTAATAAGCAAAGATAAAAATTTGACGTGTATTCATTACCTAAAAAAATTATCTCTAGAAATAATTTTATGGTTATTTTTATAGAGACATCTCGTTAATCACTTTCCGCTAGAGTGACGGAACTTAACGACAATTTTATCCACCAAAGTGCGGAAATGTTAATAATTTAAACATACCTAATCGTTACCCCATCTGGGTTTCGAACCCAGAACTATCGTTAAATCGCAATGTCTGATAAATGAGCGGGGAATACAAAACGGAATAATGTATCACTACATATTATACGCCCACCTCGCATGTTCCGAAAGATACGTGATCATAAAAATTATATATAGCGGTTATAAATATAAATTGCGCGAGAGCAGTCATTAAGGTTAAAATTGTTGTCCGCGGCGAGAGTTTCGCAGGTAAATTAGCTTACGATACAGCTTGATATCGATGCCTTTTGATCGGACAGTGTGTAATATACCTAAGCGACGCCTCGCACCGATTCTGTGAAGCGATTTGACTGCAAAGGAAAATTATGTTTTGTACTTATTTATTGTTTTTTAGTGTTCGCGAATTTGAATGCGTTGACCATAGGATAAGTAATAGTTTTTTTAGATATAGCTTTTCTGTAGTTTTACTATGTAACCTGCGGAAGAGATAGCAGGCTAGGTAGAGGAAGCCTGGAAACCAAGGGTTTGTTGTGTGGAGGCTTTGTTGTGTGCCGGAACTAAACGCCGCGCTTTGCCTTAATACCGGAGCGACGAAATTAAAATATTAGTATTAGTTTTAGTTCATTTGGTCGAGTGGATATCAAACTCTTTATAGTGGCCTCAGTAATGAAAATTATATGTATAAGCTTATAAAGTATTTCTAAACTAAATTATAATCATAAAGGCTACATGTACGAGTATATACTAGGTATAAGTAATATTACAACCCGATACGTTAGATGAGTAAGCGGACAGGTTTGACATGATTAGGCATTACCACGGATATCGGGTCGCGAAAGACCGACCGCAAATTTATCGCCGACTTCTATATCGTTGAAAACAAACTTTATAAGATATTTCTTCATTAGTGACAAACATCTGTATAGATTTAATTGGATTTTCAATTAAATTGTTGGCCTGGGAAAAGACTTAATGGTAATAGCGTATAAGTAATACTTTCGTGTATTTTTTTGTGTATTTAATAAGTTTTGTGTGTTGCAATAATCATTGCAACACAAATCCTTTTCTTTTTTAAAATTGTAGTGTACTGATTTTAGTGTAATTTAGAGCAAGCAGATTCACCTTTTTCCCAGTATTCCAGAATAGGCGGAGGGACCCTAGTGTTGGGTTGGGCTATTAAATGGAGAGCGCAGAGTAAGAATAAAATCCAGTACTATTGCTTTTACAGCAAGATTGTACATACTGTACCACTGCGCCAGTAGGTACCTACTAAATAATAGAGAAAAAAGCAAATCTCTTTGTTTATGCGATGATATTTATCTAAGTTTACTTGGAAGACGTTATCACAACTAAATGGGATTCGAACCTACAAACATAGAGTACAATTACACAGTTATACACATCCTAACAGCGCCATAAAGACGCAGTACTGCAGTACCACGGGTATCCCGTTCCTAAGCGTGTGTAAAGGTGTCGCGTGGCCGTTTGTGTTTTACAACGATCCTCCTCGTGTCCACCACGTTTGCATGATAAGATATAACCTTAGCTCAGCAGCTCGTGTTGCTTTTAGTAGTTTGTTTGTCGCAACCTATTTATACTCGAATATATATAACTTTTGGTATTACCAACTATATATTAATATATATATTAACTTTATATATATATTATTACTATCCATACCTATATTATAAATTCGAAAGTAACTCTGTCTGTCTGTCTGTCTGTCTGTCCTTTACGCAATCAGGGCCAAACCGCTAATTTAATTGTGATAAAATACTCATATAGAGATACTTGAGGGTCCCGGGATGAACATAGGATACTTTTTTTTTCTCATATTTGTAATATTTTCGATATATACCAATAAATTAAAATAATTAATTTGACAAGCAATTTATTCCGCCATGTTAATAACAATCATCGCTACGCGTTGCTAAGCAACGATTTGCAAAGTTTGTTGTTTTAAGAAAACGTCACCCAAAGTGAGTTTGCTTAATGCATACATGGCGCGCGCCGATATAGATTTGTATACATTAACAAAAATTAGATGATTTCTATAATTTGATATTCATCCTTATGAAAATAAATATAAGAGTCACTTTTAGCATTTCATCTAGATGGAAATTATAGTTTACTGTATAACATTCTAATAAATAATTAAGATGTCACTGATTCCAAATGACCTAGCCTACGAGTGGTATTGTATGACCGACGCGAACGGGCAGATGACTTTGATGATTTTGTAAATTTTTATATATTTTCAAATTACTATTATTTTTTATGTAATTATTTGCTGCTTATAATTAATTTATCTCAGTTCGGTTATCTATACCACATCGGTACACTTAAAATATCGTAATTATAATCATTTGAGATATTATTTAATAATGTTCGCAAAAATTAATAATTATTTAATATAGAAAAATGTTTAGTACGCGCGCACGGCAAACTTTAGGTACTTTTTCTAATATTAAGAATTTCCTTTAGTTACTTTTATTTCTTTTGTTTGTTCATTTCGGTTACTCAGATATTTTTTCTAATAATAAATCTCCACTTATTATTATTTTTTAACTTATTTTAATTATTTAGGCTTATATTTTCGCGGGCGTAGCCGCGTCCGGGCCCACTAGTTATATATATATTAACTTTAGTTGGTTCTCGTCAGTACCTACTACTAATTGAGAACTTTAACAAAGTTCAGCGTTGAGTTTCGCCACTGCACCGCCACTTCGAAGAACGAGGTGTTTTAACCGTTAGTTTCCCTTACCATGTTGCTTACCATGCTATTATGTGGATAAGGTGGGATACGGTATAAGGCTAAAGTAAATAACCTACATAAACTTTTTTTTTAACTACCAATCGGTATTTCAAACGAGGGGCGAAAGCCTTGTTCGTTGTGCACATTCCTTGCGTTTTGAATGCAGTTTAATGTTTCACTTGTTTGGCGGTCGAAAATTGCGCAAATTAAATTTTAATTATCATAATAATTATCATTTTGTGATTGTGGTATTGACGGTATTGTATAGTAGGTATGGAAATTGAGATTTTTGCAGTGTTCTGTGTATAGTTATATGAGGTTTTTATTATATTTGTATATTTTTTTAATGTTATCTCTTTTATAATAAATATTAAATACTAAAATAAGTGCTATCTAATTTCTTTTCTATGTAAATAGGTACAGTAGGTTATTTGTTATTTATTTTATCTTAGGTATACTACAACATTTCAACCTGTCGTAAATAAATTAAAACATTGGTTTAATTATCATTCATATGAAAAAGGTCTTTATATTTAACTTTCATTTAAATACAAAAAGAAAGTTTAAAGTATTCATGTTTTTGTCGTCACCCAGTTATGAGATAAATCGCTTCCACTCAACGCATCAATCTTTAGTTCGAAACGGCTGCTAAAGAATAAATTACAAATTGTATATTTTGTTAGGATTCCATGCCCAAAGGGTAAACTCATGAACCGTGGCAGTTATGCAGTTGCAGTTTTCACAGAACATATGTTTCTATAAAAAACAGAATATAATATTTAAGGGGGCTCCTAAACGACAACTGTGACGTTATTGCCGTTTTTACAGTTAGTATTGCGTACTTCCTTTCCGTTCGCGCGCGAGTCCGACTCGCACTTAGCCAGTTTTTATGCATAATATCTTGTTGACTGCGAAAGCGTGTGATACGGCTATAAATTATTTTTTTTTAATTTCGAGCTGAACTGTATTCAACATATACCAGAGTAGGTAGAAAAAATATTTTTCGAAACATTACCTTTCGACTTACCAGAACTCCAGCAAGGAATCAACAGTTCAACCACTCAACACGCAATATCTCCAGAATTTGGCAAAAAGTTGGGAATAGAAGTGTTTTAATATGAAAGGAGTGTCATACCACTAGAATCTGAGATCGTTCTCAATTTTGAGATGCCGTTTTTATTTAGATGATCTCAGACTTGAAAACGGTTTATAATTACGAACATAGGTTCCGTTCATTACTATTTCTCCATGCGGGCAAAGCCACATGTAAAGGCTCTATTACCAATTTCATAGCACGAAGAACATCTTACATTTATATTATCATTATTTCACAGCACGATTACATTTCTCATTTAAATGTGCATTGTTTTGTTGAGGTTACGCCCCTATTGTTAGCTGGCTGATATTTTCTTGAATACCAGACAACTTTTTGTTTGATTCGATTCAATAATAATTGAATAAATAATGACTACCCCTCTTCTTCTTAATTTCAAAGCATCGTTATGCTAGTAATAGAATCTACAAGCTACTTACCCATTTAATTTCTCTTATCTTTCTTATTATTTTATATATGCTTATCCTTTCTAGGATATTTTTTCTTACTTTTGTATTTTTGAAAACCAACTCCAAATATTGCAAATTATGTTTAATGTGAATTGCGAATTTGTAACTTTACTATTTGTAAATAAAAATATTATAAGATTTTATTTAGTATAAAATAATTTGTCAACAGCACTAAGTTCAGATTTCCTTTTGCCTGGGATTCAATTACCAATGAGACGTTACCAATTTAATTTCAATTGAGATTGTCTCCCGAGATGATGACGGATGCAGTCACCCTGAGGGTCTTCAATTGATTTCCGCCCATCTTTCAATTACTCCCCCTACACTGAATGTGGGCCCCGGACCCCGGTGAATGGACGGGCACTGATTATTTGTTATTACTGTTCGATGTGTTGTCTGCTATCCTTAACCGACTCGACTCCCTCATTTATATGCATTATTACATAAACTTGCAAAAAAATATTTATTTTCCAACATTGACTTTATGACTGTTATTACCCCCTCGAAGTAGGAGGTTAACAACATGTCTTCGTCGACAATTTCCGATTGTTCTCAATTTCCAACGTTACCAGTTTTCTCGTGTTCGTAATGATGACAAATGACACCTCAGCGCCTGTTATTTCTAAATGACGGTGCCGGTGATGATTATTTAAGCTAAGCAATACGTATCTGCAAATTTACCTTTCATATTTAATGTGCACTCAGTGCGATGTTTCCTGAGCGAGTCAATCAGAGGCGTGGTGGACGCCGGAGGCGGCCAGTAGTTGCTTGTCGAAGGCGTATATATTTTTTTGTACATACTTATATAAATGGGAAATTGAGTTAAATGTCAAAATCAACATAATAAGACAGTAGTCTTTATCAATTACCTCTTCGTACTGTTTCTATAATTATCAATTTACATGATCGCAATACAAAAATCGATAGTCTCTTAGTCTCATATTATTGCGAACTCGGGGCACGTTGCGGCGAATCTAGAGCGTCGTCAGGATGCGCACGAAATGTTCAAGATGTTATCAATATATCGAATTGCCGTACACATTTCGCAGTCTAAAAGCTTCTCGTTTGTGGAAAAGAAAGTTTTGCTATAAAATCTACGTTATTTATATTTATATAAGTTTAAAATCTTTTTGTGCCAGTTGTGTCTGTGAGTTAAACTGTCAGTCACATTCTGTATAGGCTACCCTACCATAAACTAAATTACTATTGCGTGCCGCCAGATGCAGTACGAGTAAGTAATGTCAGCTGTGACATGGTTACGTATCAATGCTAGTATCACGATCATTTTCCAGTCAGTCAAACATGTGCACAGGCACAGGAGTTGCACCAAAAGCTACTATTACGAGATATTACTGTCAATCGTCCTCGCCCGTCCGTCCGTACCTACTACGTACCCTGTCGACTCGTTTAGACAATTTGAATTTATAATTGAATGTTTCGATTATGCAGTAACTGTCTGAGAGACGGTTTTATTCGATTCGACTGAATAGAGATTGATCAATTAGGTTCGTTTGCTACATTAATATAATCATGATTTAATGTTTCTGTTAGTCGATTTTGCTAACTTGTGTAATACATATTATTTTTTTTATAAAAGTCTTAGTATTTATGTTCATTTCGATTCAATAAACTGAAGTGCTTAAAGTTGTTAAATTTAAACGATATCCCACCAAAAAGGAGGAGACTGGTCGATGACCTAAAAATATCATCGCGTTCGTTTTGTAGAAAATCGTAATATATCTGCGCGGATCTCAGTTGCGTTTCCGCTTCTTAATGGTTCGCATGCACGCCACGTCCGCCGGGAGCTCCCGCGTCGTGCAGCGTGCCCCCTTCAGTGCCCACTGCCGATGCTTCAAACGGTCACTTTATAATTCAACCGGCGGTTATTTTTTGCCCGCAACCGCCGAGGGGGGCTACGTCATTTGCAACACCTTGGCCGACTAAGTATACCAGATTACATGTTCATGATAATTTTACACGCGTGCAACTTTGAATGTTTTTAGTGTGTAACAATCTATAGTTCTGTACAGATGTTATTAAGCTGAAAGAGTTTGTTTGGTTGAACTCGTTGTTCTCGGTAATTGCTGGTTCGAATTTGGAAAATTATTTTTGTTTTGCATAGCACTTATACCGAGGAATATGTTAGGGGCAGGTTATATATTTTTTTAGGGGAACAGGGGGAACCAGGGAAGTATTAAGACACTCCGTTCCCATTAAAACACTTCTGATCTCTACTTTCCGGTAAGCTCAAAGCGGAAAGACCGTATTTTCAAAGCTTTAATTATTGAGTGGCCGAACTCGCAAAACCGAGTTTTGCCGAGTTTTGCCTCGTTACCAGAGCAAAGAAATGTAAATAATACATATTTAATTCCCTGGTATTCGAACTCACAACAGTCGCACTCTTGCCCCTCGTGCCTCGTGCCCCCCACGTCACGATGGCTATATTACATCAAATAAATGTTTCAATGTAACTAACTTTTCCTAAAGTTAAAATGTTATGTGTACATACACAAATCTTAGTTATTTCCATTCTGATAAGACCTAATAAAATCCAATTTTGGTTATTTTAACACCATAAAGTGTCACTTCTGTACAGTTTTCGTATATATTATACCTCATACAAATCTCACACGATTTACGACCGCTTTCTCAATATTTTTCTTCATAGTACAATAAACACTACCAATGATTTCGTTTGGAATTCTTCAATAAATAATACGGTTGTGAATAACCCCCTAATAAAACACCTCGCGTTATAACGCTCGGTGTTGTTTTTAGTGTTTATTTATAGCGTGAAATAATTCCCTTTGATATTGATATATTGTAACAACTGGGGCCTAATACCTGGTTTGACGTTATTAATAATTTATTTATTTATATGAAATATAATTTACGTAGGGAATGACCCCTGTTATTATTGCATTACTAAAATATCTTATGACAATAATTCGAATCGAAAGAAATTTGTTTTATTTAACATTTCTTAAGTGATATTTTACAATTGGGAGAAAAATACAATTTGAGAAAACGTATAAAATTTGAACCTGCATCTCTTGTAAACCGTCCACGCGTTGTAACTATTCAACTATACGCCGAAATTATTATATGCTTGTTGCAAGTTATTTACTAGTAGATGGCCGTCGTGGCGCAGCGGCACAAGGTGTGACTGTAACGCGACGGTTGTGTGTTCGATCCCCACTCGAGGAAGTGAAATATTTATTTACGTTTATATTTCCATTTCTTCGCTCTGGTGTCGAGGCAAAGCAGAGTATTGAGTTCTGCCACTCAACACGCAATGCCTCCAGAATTCGGCAGAAAATGGGGAACGGAGTGTCTTAAAACTAGGTTCCCTCTGCCTACCCTGCTGTGTGCGGTGTATAGTATTGTTAGCACCATCCATTATCTCTACATATTATATTAGTATATTATTTTACCATTATTTATTGACAAAGTATAGGCAAGTTCCCTAGTGTTTTTTTACTATACCACTACATTTTATTTTCCTTTTTTATATTATTGTTATATGAGTATATGTACCTAATTATATATAATAATTTTATAGTAAATTAATGAATTATTTTCTTTGTTTCTAGTTTAGAATATATACAAACAACACGTGCAATCTAATTTTCTTATTATTGTGTTTTATTAAAAAAAAAGTGTGGTTTTAGTTTTTTAAACTATTGATTTATATTTTAATTAATGCCGAGTAACTTGAATATTGTTATGTCTGTGCGTAAATGGCCTTTGATTTATTTTCGCCTAAGTGCTTTTGACCGAGGAATGTGGAAATGGCTGAAGCGATAGCGTAAATTATAAAAATGATATCAAAAATGTAACATACTGTTGCTATAATTAGCGATGAGTGCTGGTACTAATAGAAGACTATGATAGATATTTTCACAGTAAAAATAATATTACTTCCATTAACTTAAATAAATAAAAAATATGCTAATTTTAGATATTACGTTCATTTATATTAAAATTCATGTGACAGTATAATTATAAACAAGCATTGGGCAATCATACAAATAAACATAAAATTTAACTTCATTTATATGGCAAGAATGTGAGAGTGCGAGACACATGTACATGAAAGTACATGAAATAAATTGCACATTAATTGACTTGGACACAAAATAAATATTCGGCCTAATTTTAGTCGTGCCGTAATTGCGTTGACCATTAAAGAGGAACTAGAGAGGACGCTCGTGGTATTCGTTTTATATGGTAATGCGCCGCGGCGGGTGTCGGCTCAAAGGGAGCACTTAATAAGGACGTGTCCGCTCCCGTCATTCCGACACGGGTTTGCTCCAACCATCCTGCATTTTTGTATGTTCTTTCGTTTTTCCGCAACAACCTTGGTCTTCCCACCTTTCGTCTCAAAGAATTTAAACGAGCGAACTTATTCCCTTCGCTCGATTCGAATCGCGTTCTGTGCGAGAAATTTTTGGACTGTCGACAATTTAAAAATACGTCGTCGCCTTTGAAACTGTCGCGAGATGCGTCTGCGCAGCTTTTTGTGTTGCATTCTTGTTCAACAAAATGGTAATGGTGTAACAATATATTGCTATGCATCGTATGTCTGAATCTCCTTTTGCCATTGTTTGTTCTTAAGCCAATATATATAAATAGATTTAATATAAATATTAAATGTTTTTAGTTAATATTATAATATTTTTGGCAGCCATTGTAATTAACAACCTTATATGTTTGTCGAACATAATCCTGCAAGTTACACTTATCTTGTCTTGAAGGAGACTTAACTTAAAGAGTAAATAACGTAAATGTCCAAATCGTCGTCTGTATAAATGTAGGTCGAATATGAATAGCTATGTTGTAATTTACTTAATTATATATAATAAAATAAAATATTAAAGTAACGAAACGAAATGTGATATAATTTTAAGTAATTAAAATTTTTCGAATAATATTTCGTATATGAGAGCTTTCCAAATAAAAATTCCATAATACATTCGCTACGTATAAGAAATTGGAGAATTTATAATAACCGCACGAGTCTCCATTGTATCGGGACCGGTATCATAAGTGTCCTTGCGTTTACTCCTTTGTTTTTGAATGCTCTGCAGTGGACGAACACGGGCGTCGGCGCCGGGCGGCCAGGGAATGACGATCAGCGCGGTGTGCGGCCTCTATCTGATGGGGGGCTCCCCGACGTTGGACATATGCCACACGCTCTGCCTCTTAGATATACAGATTGAATGCGGAAATTTTATATATATATGTATATTGATTTTCACTTTGTTGTTTCTGCTAATGCTCGTGGCTGATAGTTGATAGTGTTGATTGTCTGTGTGGTGTTTAAAAGTTGCTTTTTGAATTGTGTTGAGAGGTATGTTTTTAGTTTATTTTTTTCAGCCTCTGTTCCCCACTCTCTACTGAATTCTGCAGTGTTGAGTGGCGTAACTCAACGCCGTGCTTCACTTTATTTTTTTCTTCATTTCATCGAGTGGGTATAGAATCCACAGCTTTCTCCTTCACAGTCGCACGCTTGTGCCTCTACGGCACCACAATAGCCTGAATTTATTGTATTGCAATTTAAAATTAATAAAACATTAATACTATAAAACTTATTAGTAATTACTAACAATGCAATAATAAAAGCAAGAATTTATGCATATTATTATCTTAGATTAAATTATGAAACGCGCATATCAAACATCTACAAGCATTAAACATTCTGCTACATGTAAACGTTAATTCACAGCGCGTGTAAAACTGTCAACGTAAGTTGTTTAGATCCATTTTAGTAGCTAATTATTTCTCTGTAGAGGTGCAGTAACCCCTAGGAGTCCATAAAGGGCCAGCAACACACGAGACTTGTCTGTCTGTCATTTATCATCGGATTTATATGGTGGTTGGGCGTGCTCGCGTCCATGTCTCGTGCAAAATTGGATATACTACCCATACGTTTTTGCCTTCCAACTCGCTGAAATTATAAGCTCGTTAGTGCCGAGATCCTTGCATTAATCAAAATATTCACGAAACGGTACGATTTGTCGGGACGCTAAGTTTTGTTTCCAGTTGATGACTTTTAATGAATTGGTGACTCCTGTCCAATTTTTATGGTTGATATTTCAAATTGTAGAAATAATCGTGTTCAGGTTCTGTCAATTTTAGTTCGATATTATTATGTATGTCTTTATTGTCAATAGTAGAGCAAAGGTAGAAAGCAATGACTTCCAAATTTCTTCTTTACTACACATTTTAGCTTACATTATATTAACACTACCTTACTGTTCCTTTTTAATATGTTCGCACATATTTAAAGAATTCAATTCGTGAAACCATTAAATCTCCCAGGAGAAGTCCGCGCTATACATTGTCTTCCTTACTTAAAATTCACCCATTGAAATTTTGCATAACGAGTCAGGAAAATAAAACGAAAGCATTTATTCAATGGGAGCAAACAAGAAAAATGACCATTGTTTTGTCGCCGCCAAACATTTTATTTATGGAAATGGTCCGTTCGCCCGTTTCCGAAGAACAAACGCACAGACAAACAGATAAACCTTTTAAAAATGTTTTTATTGATTCTATCACGTTAATAAATGTTATTAAAAACGTTTTACGTTACGATTTTTTGTTGGAATGAAAATAATTTCCACATTTTTTTTAATTCTTTTAATAAAACATTCCTAACCTTAAACAAACATTAAATACATTAACAAAAATACATAGAATAGTAAAATTGAAATGGTGTCTATCTCTCATTTCATCCTTACCTGCTAATTGACACACGCCGGGCATTGTGACTTCAAATAATGTTCAAACATTTGCACGTCTCGAGCTCACGGCAAACATCGGTCCATCCGTCTGTTTGTCCAGTCCAATGAGCCTCGGTGTTTGCCTTTCTATGTTATCTACGTGCTCTCCAGTACCGGCTAGGGCTAGCTGGTTTCTTTGTCCACCTTTTAAGGTTGGATATAACTGATACAACCCATTTGTGTTGATAGGATTTAGGTTAGTTCAATAAAGTGTTTTTTGTATATATATATAGAAATACTGCATTTGTTACCTCTTAATTTTTAGCTCTAGTTAACATTTTTATAATCCAGAAAGAATAGTGTTGAGACACTCAGTTCTCCGTTTTTAAAGAGTTATTTGTTAGTACAAATATATTCCACAGGTCTGAGATAAATTATTAAATATTTTTATTAATAAAAAGCACATGTTTTGATTAATTAGTAGCTTGATTTCTTAATTAAATTTAATGTAGATACGTACATACTAGCACAAAAAATAGGTTCGTTAAGCTTACACTTAGAGAAAATACAAAGTTAGCAAAAAAACTACATACCGATCTTAGACACACTTAATTTCCAAGTAAAATGTTTTTTTACTGAAAATCTAGTATTCCAAATGGGAAACTGGCGCCGCAGTGTTCTGCGAAATAGACTCTTATATTCTCAATGATTCTTCATAAGTTATTGGTTTGTTTACTTGCGTCATCTCAGTAGGTACCATGTACTGAGATACAGCTTCTCGTAGGCTCGCAGGCCGCATGCCTGTGACGTTTCTTTGCTGACCGTTTATGGAGGACAGGTTGTCACTATCGAAACCATTTAGAGATCTCCTCGCTTTTTACTTCATTTTAATTAAATGTAAAAGCTGTCTGGTAATTTGAAGTATTTGAAATTGGTTACTTTCACGTTTCACGTAGAAGGCTTCATTGATATATTTTTTGTTGTTGATTCTTTTCTCCCGATAACAATTCTGTTAAAATCCAAACTGCCATCATTGATTGTTCTTAAGAATAATGTTACTTTAATTTTTTGCGATCAACATTTTAGTTATTAATTTATTTATAACATATTTTAATCAAGTAACAAAATTCTAATTATCCTATTTTTTTTCAGGTATGTTTCAGTATTGCTGTATTAATTTGGTTTGTATTTTCATAATTATTTTATTATTAAATTACTATTGGCTAATATCTAATAGTAACAATTTCTCTACTCGTCAATAGATAGGTACTCTATCTATTTTCTTTACAAAGCAAAAAAGAAATAATACCAAGTAAGGTGTTAAGTTATTGGAGTGTAAAAATTCTCACAAAAAGATTTTTATACGGTTTTTATTTCGGGTTAACAACACAACTTATGGTTTAAAACTCAGAGCTACTATCCGGTAAATCAGTTATAATATTTTAAATGTTATATTTTAAAAATTATGGAACATATAAAAATTCTCGAAACTATCTTAATAATTTATACTGCCGCTACACTCGCGTAAGCTGCGATCATAGCGATAATTCCGCAAATATATGAGACTAGATCCTTAATCTTAAATAATCCCACTGTTTATACTCGGACTTGTCATTTTTTTTATATTATATATATCTTGTTCACAAATCTTTTTAAGCAAAAAAGAAAATCTTGATATATAAAATTTCATACGAGGCCGTCGTGGCACACGGGCACAAGGATTTGGAATTATTGCGTAGTTTAATAAGTTTTATTTGTTTCATGAGAAAAAAAATGTTCCAATGCATCTACCTGAGGATCTATTAAAAAAAAGATTACTAATAATTCACATACCTATTACAATTGATTGCCATCAGAAAAAATCCTTCCATTTACAATGATCATTGGAATCTACGCTCCAACGGTTCCATACATCTTATAAGGAAGTATTCAAATACGTATGTACGTAGATGTACAATAACATGGGTTCTTAGGAGAACTGAAAAAAAAATAATTTGCTTCGTTGGTCGAGCTGCATTGTATTTGTAATGCGTCCGGTTCTAAATGTACCGGTGGAATGCGAAATGTTTTGTTATTTACAAATTTGCTTTTATGTTGTGCTAATTTATTGTGTGATGCTTGAGTACCAGAGTACCAATAGATACATACCATTTACTGTAAAACTTAGCTTACAAATAGATACTCATATACAAATAGGTAATTACGCTAATATACAAATAGCTTCACCAATAAAATATATAATAAATTAATAATACGATAATTTTTTTTTTCATCGTCATAAGAGCAAATAAGCTATATTTTTGTATGTCTATTTGACTCTCTCTGTTGATTTTCTCATTCTTCTACTTTGCGGGAAAAAGCGTGAAGATGCGAAATAATTGTACATTTTCATTAATGTCATTATAGTATAGGTACCTAGTATAAAGTACAAAAAATACACAATAACTATGCATAATTATTATTCTAGTTAGCTACTCGTCTTCGCGTCACCCGTGATTCCTGCGGACCGCCTTTGTCCTGTACCGCCCGATAACCTTTTTTGTGATTCCTTTAAATGATGTCTTAACAAGATTAAACTATGTTACAAAATATATATTTTACATCTTATAATCCGAGCAAAAATCCGTATAATTTTACCGAAATGGACTTATAGCTATTCAGTAGTTTCTGTTAGTAAGGTTAAGCTCGGCAATTGAGATTTTGTTAAAAATTCTTCGATAGCAATAATAACCTGCAAAGATCTATCCCCGTTCATGGTTCATTAGAATTCTATTCTTTAGAATTTTAATAAATCTAAATAAACGAAACAAATATGTTTCTTCACAAGCTATATCACACACAATACAAATCGTACACCTATCAACGAATTAATAATATGACAAGTAATTTATCGGTTCACCGGTGAGCGCGGCGCGTGACGGCCGATGGAGCGCGACACTTGTTAGAGCGACGACCCTACTCCTGTGGGCGGCTGCAGGCCACGGTGTCTCATATTGTTGTCAGTAAAGCAATTAAAATTATTTAGATAGATTTGTACGCTATACATACGTATTACATACTTGTAATATACGGCTGTAAAGTCTTTTGTCTTCTATTTTATAAATAAAAAGAAATTACGAGAAGTTTAAAGTCCCACGTTCGCCCCTTGCGCCACGACTAGGTTCAAGAAACAAGAAACTCTTACTTTTTCTTTTTAACATGTCTTTGGAAATACAAAAGCTCTCAAACCGAACCAAAATAGTGTTAAAATAAAATATCACAAAAACGAAGTTAACACCAGAAATTTTAGCATTTTGGTACGCGTTCAGAGAATCCAGCCTCTATCCTGTCGCAGCTCGCACGAATTCCTTCGAGTCTTCATGGCCGTCACATACTCAGGGGCGATTCTCCAAAATACCTCCACAAAATCTCCAGGGTCATCGAAACCACAATATATTTTATGTGCATATTTCGTTGCGGACGTGATATTTGGTAACGTATGTAATTCGCGCCTCTCCACGTGTGGATTGTTAAGGTGACACCCATACAGGTAAAATGAGAAAAAAAAATCTAAATAGGTACTAAGTTTTTTGTTTCAATTCAATTCATTACTTGAATTGAATAAAACTTTTAAATTGATATTAGAAATTAACACGGTATAGTGCTATTGTTGTAGGTTCGATTCTCTTCTGGCTGGTTAGTATTCGTAATATAAATGTATCCCAAATTTAAGTAAATTGTACGATGAGAAACATGAATAGCTACAATTATTCTGAATGGAACATTTTCAACAATTAAGTGGCATACAATCTAGACATTCCCCACCGGCCTCACCAAACTCGTGCCCTCACTTTTTTTTCTCCCGACCGATCTTTCTGAGAACTTGTCCTTAAAAAACTAAACACGCCGCCGCTTTGCTAAGGTGTGAATATAATTAATGGTTTATCAAAGGTTCCGCCCACAGGGAACCTTTCGTACTCGCCAGCGGATTTGGTCATCAACCAATTTAACTATGGCTCCCGATTTTTAATCAACTTTTTAGCTTTTAATTTATGAATGGCTTTCGTCGTTTGTTATCTTGTTCTGCTAATTCAATTGCTTGGTGATTATAATTATTGAGATGAGGATAAGAGACTTGCGCAGAGAAAATGTTGTTGACAAATTAATTATTTTAGTTTTTATTGACGCCATTCTTGGATAAGTTTTATTGGACGCGATGGTCGTGATTGCAAATATCGTTCCGAGGAATGTTTATTTTAGTACCTTTGATCTGGTTAGACAGACTGTGTCGTTTAATTCTGTCTTCCAGCTTGTGCCCAAAAAATATGGAGTGCAGAGTGATGGAGTGACATTTTAGTATATGGGAAAAGCCTCCCGTAACGTCACACGTACAGCGTGGGTAAACGCATCGATTATAGGTTTGATTTCCGCTCGGAGAAATGAATTATATTTATTTCCAGAATTCAGCGTAAAGCTAAAAAAATCTATACAAGACTGATAAATTATAACAAGGTTTTTTAAAATAGAGCTTCCACTGCAGCATCTATTATTTTGAAAGCAGTGAATGAAATACAAAATAAATGTATGATCTATATTAGTAATTTAGTTACGAGATGGTTGCAGATTGCATAACATCTCAGCGAGTCGTATGTCCAGACAGTTATTTCGGTAGTGCTGTCGTCAATTTTGTCTGCTAACATTTCTGTTATGTTACCTCGTGAAGTGACAAATGAATTATGAATGTTGCCGATTTAGAATAAGGATGTTCTTATGTTTTAATAAAATTATTTTCTTAAAAAAATCATGAATTATTTATTTCCTTGCGGCGTAAGTGCGGCGTTGAGTCCCGGCACTGAACACGTCTCGTAATCTGGCTGCAAGTAGTACAGAGTATCATGAAATTTGATTTTATATATCAACAAAATTTTAAAAAACATAAATTTACTTACAGTGTTTGCATCTTTTCTGCATTATATCTATATGTGAACACGTCCGGATATATTTGTTCTGTTAACGTTCTCAACGATCTATTGTCTGCTTGTATGCTGCGAAGAGAATACAACACTTCACTCTTTTATGCTTTTGTAGAATATTTAATACTTTGTAAAATTGTTACATTGATATTTAAAAGGTGGAACATAAATCACCATGTTTTCATACCTATCTATCTGTATAAAGTGGATTAAACTTAATATGAAATCGAGATAGAATCTTGGTAAATTATGGTAGTTTGCATATTATATTTAATTTTAAAAAAATCATATCATCATCATCATCATCATCAGCCTGTCCTCGTACACTGCTGGACATAGGCATCTCCAATGGCACGCCACTAAGCTCGATCTAAAGAAATCATATAATATAAAAAATCGAAAAAATCTTGCAAAGATTAAATTCTATTTGTTTTATTAAATATCCTGCTGGAGTTGAAGAAACGTTATATTTTAAATATGCAATAGGTGATACACAAGGAAAACCGCAAATGATTCGTTCTTTCACATCTCTAATTACCTATCTCATTATCACTATGATTAAGCAAATAATACACTACTCGTTAACGTATAGTGTATAGTGCCAGTTGCAATAAATAAATGAAAGTGGACGTTTCCTTAAAAACAATATTTTTTAGCACTACGCTGCATGGTGTATGTGCGCGCAGTGGAGAAACCCTAATATTAAGTAGTAGTAACCTTAGTTCTCTCGTCCAATTTCAGAGATGTATTGAGTGGCAGAACTCACAGATAATGGTCTTAAAAGAAAATTAAACTTGAAAAAAAAAAACATTTACGTACATTCTAACCTCTACAATACATTGCTACAGGTGCTGTGCAGGTAGAGTCTTTGTTGAAACCCTCAATTGTATAGAATTTGGACAAATCAATTGTCCAAAAGACGACACCAAGTCTGCCAGATGCGACGGCCATTGTGTTCTTACCTAATATTCCCAGAAACATCGCGATTCGATGCACATGTGCATCCAAATAGATTTTATACCTGTTGTGCCCCGAGATCGTAAAAATGTCCCCTTTTGTAAGATCTAAGACATATTTACAGCGGTTTTGGGAATGTACGATTGATGGTGGTTCCTTTATGGGTTTGGGCATTACGTTAAATCGTTTATTGCACTATCTGTATAAATTTTGTTTCGTTGAATAGGATTATGGGTATTTTATTTGATAGTAAAAATCTATTTTTGGATTATTAAATGTGCTAGTGATTTTAAACTGATTTTTTAAGCATTCTGTAATAGTTACTTTATATCACGTAAATTATTTATGATGCTATATGTTTTTTATATTTGTTTACTATAAAACATTCAATATCAAATTTGCATTCTAGATATATAAGACCGCCATTACAAACAAATAAAAAACAACGTAATTGAACGCAGCGCTAACAAGCTGTATCTAAGGTGCGATGCCAAATGTTATTTCTGCTGCGCCGGGCCATCTGATCGCAGCGACCAATACTAATCGGGAGTTATTTAATTGGACACGATTCGATGTCAACACTGTACACGTTGCACACCGGTGTTACACATCACACATCCGGTCTTAAATGAACTTACTGTTACCAATGTTAAGAAGATATATTATTTTTGTCATATTACAGGGTAGGTAGAGATAACTCGGTGTTTCAACACTCTGTCTTTTGCTTTCCGCCAGAATTTGAGACATTGCGTCTTGAGTGGCCAAACATAACGAAGCTATTTGACGGAGATGGAAAATATGAAATTTTGATCATGTTTTCTATAATACTAACTGAACAGATTCAAATTATTTATTTTTAATTAATTAGTACATACTTATAATAATTAGTCGCTTAACTAGGTTTATGTATTTCTAGATTTTCTTTGCTTACATTATAAGCAAAATAAATGTTTATACGCAAGAAAATATTTGCAAGAAATGTTATATTTTTTAAGTTATGTCTACGTATGTTAACTAATCGAACAGTGGCAGTTAATTTACGATGTTCCAGTTTAGTATTTTATACTAATATCAGATTTTTTATAACTTATACTTCTACTCAACGATATAATTAATTTAAAATACATGATACCGTAACCTACAAAGATATAAGAAAAAAATAAATTGATAACTAAAATCATATAATGGCATAAGTTTAAAAAGCATGAAACTTTCGAAATACATATGTGGGTCCCTATGAGTGATAAATATAAAAATACAATCGGTGATTAGTCCTGATACTAAAACAGTTCGTAAACAAGTTGGTCTGTCTGTCTGGCTCGTTGTGAATATGGGACAATTGTGAAAGATTCTACGCCATTTTATTTGTGTGGCGTGAGAAAGTTTAAAAGAAAAGCTGTCTGTCGAACGCTATTTGTGGAGCGTCTGTCTGGTCGGAAGCGAGCAGGTTTTCGAGTTTCCTCTCTACATAATATATCGTTGGTACTTGTGAGATGTATAAGATTTTTTAAAAATTAAACAGACTAATATGTCTAGTGTTCGGACACTTCATTTCCCGCATCATCTTATTATATATTTATTGTTTTTTTGCAACGAATTAGTTTCTTATTAGGTCAAATATTTTCCAAATTGTTATGCATTTTGAAAGATATTTTTTCTTATATTTTTTTTTATAGTTTCACATGGCGGTTTATGCAGGCGAAAACTAGGAATCTAGTGTTAAAACACTCCGTCCCATTAGGATAATTCCCACTACCCACAACTATGGCGTTTACACTCGCGTTTCCCCTGCGACGACGGGCTCATATTTTTTACAACTACAAATTATGACATGGACCTTTCTAGAAAGTTACTTACGTGTATATTACAAATTGCCTGATCTAACCTCTCATAATCTAGAAACAGGCATCATCTGTATAAATGGCTTGTGGTGTAACCGAATGACGCAACCGGGAACAGAAATGTTCGACAGCGAGTAGTAAACGTGCGTACGCGTCATTCATATCGTCACGAGGTGGTGTGTGTGTGCGTCTGAGAGAAATTATGAAGTCATTTCTATACGGATTGTGTTCTTTTGTAACTACTTGTTCACGTGATGCTATGTGAGCCACGTGCGTTTGCAGAACAATAATATGGTTCATGTAGATCTTCAGTGCGACTGTAAGTAGCGACAGGTCGTGGGTTTGATTTACATTAAGTCGCTTTGGTAACAAGGCAAAACGCGGCGTTGAGCCCGTGAAAGTGGGGAACTCAGGTAACTTCTATAAATCGGAATAAAAGAATCAAAAAAGAATTATTTCTGGGATTATTTATTTGTATATCTTCCCAAATAGGTGCCTATGGTATCGTCAATAAAATACTATTGTTCATTATTTAGGACGTGATTTAGTAATCCATTGTACGTGATAGTTCGTCAATGTGGTATGAACTTCTTGTATTCTTGAATTGTATTATTTACGTGAAGGTGCGTTCATTTAAGACATTTGATGATTTTATTTTATACTTTTACATGTGTACTTCAGTGGCACTTAAATCTACACATAAACATCAATCAGCGTTTAACTGACGATCACAAAAATGTCACAATTTATAAGTGACTGGTGGAGTTAATAGATCTGTGTAGTACCTGATCAGCTCATATATTCCTCGTAATTAAATGTAAATCAAACGTTAATTGACCTCTCTGGTTGCGGCTATTGGTATTACTTAGCGGCTAATTTAGTCGTGTGGTCGTGTCACGCATACATATTGCTATTGTACAAATATAACCTCGGATGTACTCAAAGTTTTTATAATAATAAACGAGAGGGATGCTTCTAATGGTCATAGATTAGTAAAATCGTTAAAAGCTAACAAACCGCGCTGAATCTATAGGCTTTTTGATGTTGTCTATCTTTTATCATTGCGAGAATGTAGACGAAGAGAGAACAAGTGTTAAGGCACTATATTATTCTCTCTTATCTTCTTTTATGCCTCTAAATCCCATTTAGAGGCATAAAAAGTAGATATATTTATATAAATTAGCGAAAAATAAATATTGTCTTAACACTTACCAGGTTTCATCTGCCTACCCTGCTATATGCAGGACATAGTATGAAAGTAAAATATAAATATTTAAATAAAATAATTAAATTGAAATCATTCTGACGCATCCTTAAGTAATGGTTGCAGACTGGACCCTCTCGCAGAGATAAGTTACACACAAACGTGTAAAAATATGAGTAATTGTGGCGTTCAATTACGCGTCTCAACACGAATTGTATGTCTCTTCTCTCTTGTGTTGACACTAAAGAAATAAAAGAAAAAAAAATCAATTTGCATATTTTATAATAACGTTTTAATTTTATATTCATATATATTTTTTGTTCAACTAGTAATAAGGATGCTTTTACGGTCGCAGACGGTAGGTACGTATAATTTTGACGTTCTCACAGGTGTTTGCATATCTAATAGAAGCGGATGATGCACACTTTTTTAATGTAACTAGTTTTTTTATTTTAATTTTAAATTTGCAAACTCGTTCTATTATACCTGTTACTTGATATTTTTCTTTTCACATCCATGTAGACACTAAGGGAAGGAATATATTTAGAAATGTATAATCATTTGAATAATACTACCCATGCAGTATGAGTAAAAATAGTACGTTAAACCTTGTTTTTATAGAAATTTTAATAAATATTCATTTAATTGATTTTTAATAAACTTTCATTTCAAGTGAAAAAAAATTATGTAGGTAACTGGGGTTATCCATCTTAAATGCTTTGAAGTGTCTTTATGGGATCTGAGTGCCCTGCTATATGCGTGATATTTGTACAAAACTCAGAAATCAACAAAAGTTCCGTTTATGCCACTCGCGGCCCGGCCGGTACCGTTACCCGCAGTCAATGGAGCTCGGCTTGCATAAATTGCCTCATTTCACCTATCTTCCATTCATTAATACGTACTACATACAACTGGTTTGTGTCTTAGATATTAGTAGTTACTACCTGTCGGATGTGGACCTGACAGATGGATGGGAATTGGAAAATTTGCATATTTATTTGTAGATTTTATGTTATCTTTAAAATTTTATTGCGTTAGATAGCGTTTTGAGGCGGTTCTGATCGTGCAGTGTGTGAGCGTGGGTTCTATTCTCACTCGTAGGAATTAATTATTTTCCTTTCCTCAATCTAGTAATAAGATAAAGCGCGTCGTTGAGGTCGCTAAATATGTAAAGTTTCAAAAATTTGGAACGATGTGAATAGAGTGTTTTAACACTAAATAAGTGCCTACCTTTATATATTCGAAATACAGCTTTGAAATTAAGTATTTTACTCCTAAAACGTAAAGAGCGACGAGATGCCTGAATAAAAAAACATTTCCAACTTATCGTAGAGGATATTGTAATAAAGATGTTATCGCAATTACGGCTTGTTTTTGCTTATGATTACTTAACGTAATTGCAAATTTGTGAGGAAATGGAGTTCTCGATTGCGACTTAACTATCAAAATAAAAAGTTACCATACTTAAAATTTAAGCTTGTTATTTACATAGAAAAGTGCTTGGGCGTTACATTTACATAAAAATAAGGAGGTACGGAAGTTTATGTAATTAGTATATTTATTCATGTTTAATTATCTTTTTTTATGTGTTACCAGAACTAAAAGTAATTCTCAACAATAAAAAATACATATTAAAATTTGAACGTAGCGGGATTTCAACTTGCGCCTCATGGAAACTTTTTTTTCTAAACAAGTAAGCCAGACGTTCTTATTAAGCATCAGCAATAGTACGTAATAGTACGTCGAAACTCTTGGAAGGTTTATAAGAGGTCAAAATTCGATTTCAGTTACCTAAAATTTTCATAAGTCTTAAAATATTATATTTTTATTAGTGCATGATTAATACACTAATAAAAATATGTCGAATTTGTCACAATAATGGTATAAATTTCAATATAAGTGTCCTTTTTAATGTTCTTCTCGTAAAAGTTCTTCCTGTAAAGATCGAGTAAAATTGGACAAGGAAAGTCACGGACAGGATTTATAGTCGATATACATGTGGGTAGATAATAAATACTTATGTAAAATTTATAGTTCCGCCTATTACCACGACCATCGATGTCGGGCTTAAAGCGTACGATCGTTTTACCTAACACGATTATGTGCGCGTCTGAACGAGATTCAATTTTTACTATAAACTTAGTACGCTTTACTATATTTTAATCATTTTTAGTTCAATTGCTCTGGTGAAGTGAGTCTGGTAAAGTCTTTAAGATCCGCCACTTATCACTAATGATACCTTTATTAATATCTCGTTATGTATTGAAATATCCTTTCTTTTTATTGTTTCTTGCTGTATATCGCATACAGCAGGTTAAAACTGAAACTAGTGCTAAGACGCTCCGTCTTCTACTCTCCACCTGAACTCTTGAAATAGAACTCTTGTACAATGTATGGGTATGATGGTATTATGAAAATTAATATTAATCTCTGATTAATGAAAACGGATGAATATCGAACCTGCTCCTAACTCGACGGTTAAAAGTGTTTATCTTAGCTCATTAAGATAATGCTTATAAAAAATACGTATGTAATTTTTCCTCGTTTGTGAAATTGGGTAATGTTTTTTGATGAGAAATGACCGTCGATGTTATTAATTACTCGCGACCGGTCCTCGTACGGCTCGTATTCCGCAGTAGGATATTTAAGTCGGCAGGTGCGTGATGACGTGCTATCAAATTAATCATTTAGCTTTCGCGAAAACATTGTATTTTGTAAAAGTTTTGGATTGATTTCTTAATATTGATCATCTGAATGTTTGATTTTAGATGACTAGGTGGTAGAACTAGAAAGGTCCACTTTAAATAAATGTTTTTTTTGTTTATTGGTCACACTAATTCTTGAACTTCTAAATATTTAGATACGTCATGGTCCCTAAGGATATAACTAACATGATTGCTTAATTTATCAAAAATTGACGTATAACTTAGAAATAATTACAATACAATAATTGTTCTTAGGTTTAACGTAATTTATATTTTTATTTCTACTCTCTGGTGTTGCCGTTTAGATTCGCCACTCAACACGCAATGCCTTCAGAATTCAAACGAAAATAGAAGCAAAATATACAATAAACCTTATCGCTTAAAGAGATCTCTTGCAGGTAACCTTTGGTTGTGGAAGTTGTATAAAAAGAAAGATAAAAAATAGTTACTTGCATACCAACATAATATATTAAAATATAATTCAATTACTACCTAATCGAACATTTTAAATGTATACCTACACCATAAAAACCATAAAGAACGAAACTAATAAATAGACACCGCGTCACTTAAGCGGAGGTTTCGTCATATAAAATTGAAATGGTGCAAGATGGAATGTGGAATGAGCTTATTTTTTATATATACATCTCTAATGATGATTGTGTCGCCCACCTCTGACCCGGCACGCGACTTTACGGTTATACCCGTTTCCTCTAAATTGTGCCTTTCTAATATTGTCCAACTATGTTTTATTTAAAACTAGGCCGTACGTGCGGCTTTGCTTCCAAAGTCAAATAGAAATACCCAGGAGTTATGCAAATCAGGTACCTCTAGTTGCTTTAAAACAATCAATGAGATTTTATAATTATAGTCTTATAGACTTGCTTGATGTCAATTCGAACCAATACACAGTTCCTGAGATTAGCGTGTTCATCCAAACAATCTGTTGAACAAAGCTTCATAATATTACTTTAGAGTGTAGGTGAACAAATAATAAGAGTGATCATTTTCTAAATACTACTGATATATTGTCCGCTGGCTGCTATTTGACCTGAGTAGGTAGCAAGTCATTTGGAATATCGATAGGAATATCAATGAAAAATATGTTACATTTATAGCTAAATATACAAAAGTAGATTGTGTTTTATTTACATAATAATAGATGTTCGGCCTACGTGATGTTGGTGTATTTTTTTTTATTTTTATAAATATCCCGCCCTCATATGGTATAGACACATAAACTAAAAAACGCCTGCTCTTCTTCTTCTTCTTACTTTACGTCTGTACTTTACTGTAATTCATTACGTACTAGGTAACTGCATAAATACCATTCTTTTTCAGACTGCCTTTTATGAACATTTCTTTAGAAATCTAGTCATTCTTTTCTCCACTTTCCGCTTGACTTCGGAACTTTGCGTGTTGAAAGGCGGCGTTACACACTTCACTCTGATTTACTAAAACTGAAAAATAGTGTTTATCCCCAAGCGAAGGTCCCACTGCGCCACGATGGCCTCTATAATCATCGTTTATATTTGATAACTTAGTTTTTAGTAGCGTTTACTCGTTCACCACTTCTGCAAGTCCCGCCCCCGACTGCAACGCTAATAGGGCACGTCATTTCACAATGATCATCAATTACGATAGCATCGAGACTCGGCATTGTGGTAGAGTTAAGTAGGCTTTTGGTTCCATTTTGTGGTTTTCTGGTTATACCAGAAATAATGTTGAAATATCAGTGTAATGACAATGAAAGTTTTTTTTTTAGTGAAACAACATCGATTTTAGATGAATTGATAAAATATCCTGTAATTATTATTTACTATATTTTAATTTTGCTGTCACATTTTCTCAGCAAAATTGCCTTCCGAAGCAGTGATCTTTCGATAGAATTATGAAGTATATTCTTCATTGCATATATAAAAAATAATAATAAAATACAGTTGAAAGTTAAGTTTAAAGTTACAATTATAGAGTCTGTTAGCTGTATGTTCATTCGATAATTAAAAATACCTGCTTACAAAAGTCTATTTCAATGTAGAATATTTTCCATTTGAAGTTATGGTCAAAAAGTATAAAATTCCAAAATTATAGAACGAAAATGATTTTTTGAAACTTCAAAAGACGTAACACTATTTTTATAAAAAAAATGTTCGCAACTAACGGAAATTTTAAAATCATTTACATATCACCTAAAAGCGTCATCTCAATATTTAATGACAACCGTGAAATTCATTTAGAAATATAAACGCTTATGCAAATAACATTTGGCGCCTAAAAATTAATTTACCCGCTATACTCTCTGATCTGGCGGTATAAGACGCGTGGGCGTCCGCTGACCTCTCGCACGCGTGGGTCGGCTTTCTAAGGTAATCCTCCTTCTACTGCTGAGTGCTGAGCAGTTACCTCACGTTGTAGCGTTGGTGGTTGTTACACAAATAAAAAGTGGGTTGACTATGCGTTTTGTATTTTTGTTTTGTGTGGGGGGTAGAAAGAAAAAATATATAAGATAGTCCATCGCTTCGTCACACTAAAATAGGAAGTGGTTTTCTTAAGGATAAACACTACCAAAAGAGGATCAAGCACAAAAACAACGTGTAAAACTTTATGTCATAATGTTATATCCAGATGCAAAACTTCACAATATGTTTAGACATTTACATAGTAGGTGGCACCGCCTAGCGTCTATAATGTCACGTGTAGGTACGCGTTTTGTAATTTTATGAAGAGAGCATCTTATAAAGTTTTAGTTTTCGAGTCACTCGATAGGGTTGGTCGTTTCCACCGCACTTAATTAAGCATATTCGGTTACACCTCACAAAAAAGTCAAGAATATGTAAAGGAAACACGAGTGTCTACAACAGCTATGTTTTTTGATCCTTCGAGCCGGATCGAATGTGCCGTCCGATTATATCGTGTTACGGATTTGGCTTAGCTCGCGTCTGTACAAAGTCTTAGTTTATTAATCTTTAGTTTTTATTTTAGCTTCACGCTGTTTTCTTCTTGTAACACGGAAGGGAATGTAGTGAGACACTCCGTTCTCCACTTTCCGCCCATTTTTTGCAACATTACGTGTTAAGTCGCAAAAATCAACGTCACACTTTCTGTTTTTGCAAGAGCGCGATGATAGAAAATAATTCATTTCTCCCGAATGGGAATCGTACCTACAATCGACTCGTTTACAATCAGACGTCGCCGTCTTCAAGAATAATAACATCTTACTAAGTCCTAATTAAAACTGAAATTTGTGAACCTATAATTCTTACATAATTGACTATTAAAGACATTCTCCATTACATTAATAAAATTTATTGTAATTAAAATCCATAAAAACCAAAGGTAACCAACCAGAAATGGTTTCATCTTTAATAACTATGTAGATTAATTTGGTAAATTTGCGTATAGATAGTAGATTTTAAGATGCTTTAACTGTTTGTCTTGTCTCTGCCCTGTCGGGGGCGCGCTAATGACGCAGTGGACGCCCACGACACGATTAAAAAGTTCAATCTAAATGACGAAGGCTGCCCCTTCCGTTTGTTTTGGTCGCATTTCTTTTAAACTATTTTAAAACTATATTGCTCTTTCGTGTTATACTTTGTTGTTTTAGTGATTTTGTCTATGAGGTAAAATGATTTTGTTAGTCCGTTAAAATTATAGTTTGACCTTTAATAATTATAGTTTTAACTAGTTTCAACCTAGTGCTATGAGCTTGAACATGATAATTGTGAATTTATTTTCCAAAGAATAGTTTTTTTTTTTTTAAATTGTAAAGGAATAAAACAAATAAATAAATTCTTTTATGTTTAAAAAGTACTTGACTTAACGCTCGTCTACAATATTTTAAGATTGTCGTGACAACTTTCCTATTAAATTGGATTAAAGCGTGTCAAAAGACGTCTTAAAGCATATCCCGCTCACGCCTCGCAGCCAGCGAGTGAACTTTATAACCTTTCATAGCATAATTTTTATGATCATAGTATTAATGGAGAAGCGATCAAGTTACATATTATATTTTATATCTACGACTATCCGGTAACTTTCCAACATTGTTAGTTTTCTATATTTGGAGAATATTTTAATTAAGAAAAATATACCATTTGGTCGTCTTTTCTGTTTATTCGGACTTAGAATATAAGGTTCATTAGCATATTTATAAGTTAGCTTTAGCTAGTTAGTTATTTTTATAAAAATATATTTTCCAACATTAACCACTGCAGCTTTTAAATATGATGCTTTAAAAATTGAGCTTTTTAATGTTGTTTTACATTTTGAGGCATTGTATGTTGACTGGTGGAACTCAACGCCGTGTTTTGCCGTTTTGTCAGACCCAGGAAATAGAAAATGTTAAATATTAAAATTTTTCGAGCGAGTATCGAACCCAGAACCTATCTCGTTTATACACACGCTTGTCTCTCTGGCATCAAGTTTGAGAGATGGAAATAATACTTTATATGAACCGTAATAAGTACTAATAACAAACACAATAGTTATTGAAAATTTCCTATATTATAATATTATTAAAAACTTCCTTTAAGAAAATGATAGGCCGTAAACATTTACGACAAGGCTAGAACTAATCATGCGACGTTTGAACACTGGCAAAAACTCGTACAGTAGAGTAGTAGAGGCTGGGCTTGAAGTACTAGCGTTTTTTGTCCTTAACTCATGTGTGGTCTGTGAATTATTCCTATGTTGGCACTATATATTTCAGTATTTCTTAAGACAAGTAACAAATTGTATGCGAATTTGGATTTTCATTTAAGATTTAGCAATGTTAAGAGTTGAAAAGCACAAAGCTTTTTAATAAGGTTTCATGAAAATTGTGTGTATGTATGTTGGTATGTGTATTATTTTTATTTACATTCATATGTTATCAAGTAAATAAGTTTTTCCGTACTCCTCCTAAACCGGAAGTTAAGACTGCGCTTGTGTTTCACCAAATTAAGGAAAGAAAACATTTCATATTTGATATAAGGAAAAATAAAAAAATTAAGACATTTATCCCTATTGGAATCGAACCCTCAATGTTAATGTATATACTTTAAAACACACACACACACCTCCCTACTGTTATTTGTTTGTAAAGTATAGCTCATTATATATTTAGCTAGAAATATTGATTAGACAGTTTCACGTATTGACGGTAAACTTATCCCTCTAGGCTAAATGCGGCTCTCGGGGCGATAGCGGCTTTCACGCGTCGTGGGCGTCACCTGTCGTGCTTTACTATTATAACTAACTTTGTTTTATATTCTATTTGTTCTATTTTCTACCTTATTGTCTTTGTCTCAAGTGAAATCTTGAGATATATATAAGTTTGTGAGATCTCGCCCACAAGCACTGCTACGCAAACGCTTCGCATAGACTTTCTGCATTAACATCGATTAAGTAATAGACATCAATAAATTTTAAAACACCGATATCCGAAGAGACTGATGCAATCATTGTTTCCAATGTAATGAAATTGAATGTAATATTATTCGAGTTTTCTTAAATATGTTTATGTATTATATATTTGTTGCTCATCCCACCAGTGCAAAAAAATTCTAATGTATTTACTATAGAAAAATAAAATCAGTTTTCTTTTTATAAAATAAAATTTGGCTTGGTTTAGATATGTGAAATACAGTGTAAAATTAAAAAGATAAACAATAAAAGATATTAAACCATTAGAGCTTTAGAGTATCTATTCAAAATCAAAGTTCGCCTACATAATTGTTATTTTTTGTCGTCTCATTCAAAAGTATTTGTCCATTGTCAGTCGATAGCTCGAGTTCAAACAGACAAGCGTCACGTCACGTTGAGTGGCAGCCGGTGTTTCGAACGGCTAGAAGCATTATCACCCACTATCCATTGTATCTGGTCGATTAATCTTTAGATTCACGAGTGGGTCGCGTGTGATACAATAGGCATGATGTGTGACATAGTGGTACATTGGATTGTTTGATTGTAGCATATACAGATGAATTTGGGTTCGATTCCGGTTTGAGGGCATGACCAATGTCTTTAAGCGGGTGGGTGCTCATAGTTATCTTTGACCAAAATTAATCATCATCTGAATAGTATAACTTTTCCTGATCATGATGCATGCATACGTGTATCGAAGGGAAGTTAAATTAATATTACGCAGTGATTTATGTGTCGAAATCTTATCTAATTATAATTACATTAGTGGTAGTTATTTTAATGTATTTTTTTTCCTGTCAAGTAAGTACGAGTATATCCAAACGAAGATGACCTCAATTAGGCTTGACATAATTTTATTAATAATCAACATTATCTCTAAACTAATAATTTTATAATATCCAACCAAGGCTTAGATCCGGTTGTTGCAAATGCATCCCTATTGCCGTGTACTGGCAAAACAAAATATATCGATGCGATAGCGGTCGATAGTGGGCACTCGATTATGTGGTTTTTGTTTTAAAGATTAGAGTTATCATTTATCTGTGAGTACCTTACGTACTTGTGGCAACTACGCAGTTTTTTTTGTTTATAGTCGTATAGGTACCTTGCAACCTTGTATAGGTACCTCGCAACCTTGCCAGGTTGCCAAATTTCAATGTAATTCTTAGTCACACCTCATGTATCTATTGTGTCGTCGGTACTTGGTTTGTGAATGAAAATTGATTTAGATGATGTATCATACTAGTTTTATAATAGCAGCACGACAGATGTTCGCTAGCTATATATGTTTATATTCTTAGAACTCAATTTGTTTATATATAGACTTGCCTAGGACTTCATAACAGTGTCAGTAATGTCAGTTTATATTTTTTTAGTATCAAGAGAATTTGAATAAATAATATGTTACTTATAGCGTGCCAATAACCCATTAAAGAAAGAATATTATGTAAATATGTTTATCAAAGTGTTATTTTTGTACGGTTGTGAAATTAGTCTGTCGACTAAGTTCGTTCGTACACACGAATATCATGGCTTCAGCGCGTGATAGTACCAAAATAGTGGCTTATCACACCTAACAGTTTGATAGGTTTCTTTGTGACACTGATAACAGCCGCGCCCCTATAATTAAGATTATCTAGACTTCACTCGATAAATACAAATGCGCGCTATTTTGTACGACCTTCGATTGTAGTATTATGGTTTAGGCAAAATTATTTTCGGTTTTGATTCTTTTTTAAGAGAAAGAGAGAGAATCATCTTGCGTAGAAATCAAACCCACAGCCTATCGCCACAAGTGGCCTCGGAAAAAATAATACATACATATATTATAATAATTTTATCTTTTTTTAGCTTCCGTTCAATTTGAGAGACAGTGAGAATTGAATCCACGACCTTCGCGGTTACACTCGGGCACATTGCCATTGTAACACTACAGTCTCAAATATGTTTCCTAGGTCTTGGTTGGCAGGGTGTAGCGTTGAGTCCCGCCATACAATAGCTCCAAAACGGGTCAAAATCGCCTCATCGCATAATAGTATGAAAGTATTATTATATTGTGGAAGCTGTAGGATTTTTTTTGTTATTTCGAATGTTTCGCATGTAATTTGGGAAATGAATGAATTTGATTGAAAGCAGTACTATAATTCAGACTATTATTGTTATTATGATTAACAATTAATTACGTTTCCATAATTTTCTTACGTAAATATTAAGGTCAAATTGATTACATTCATAATATAGAGCCACGCTGTGTTTGATTCACGGGCGGCTGTTTTATCACAGTATTTGTGTCGAATGTAATAAAATCATTTTATTACATGAAAGTAGGTCTCGTAAATTATATTTTTATTTCAATAAATATTTGCTCAGTTTAGTAAAACTTGTGGGCTATTATCATTTGGTGCATTGAACGTGTGTGGTGTATGTAGGGTTTGTATTCATGTTAGCAATTTTCTTAACTAGTTGTGTCTATCAAAATAGTCGCTCAAAACGAAGTTTGATTTTTATTTGTTTTTCTAGCTTCACATATTCGCCATCGCACACCGCCTGTCTGTAAATGCGTCGGTTCGATTCCCACTCAAGGTAATTAATTACTTTCATTTCCTCGCTCTAACTAAACAAAGTTCAGCGAGTTCTATCATCAGCGAGTTGTATCAACGGAATGTTTTAACACTAAATTCTTTCTGCGTATCCCGCACCAGCGGGAAACGGCGTGAAGCTACAAAACAATATATATTACCAAACACGTGTATGTACGTATGTGCAACGGAAACGTGCAATGACGCAACCCGTTATCACAATAGTGCGTAATGCATTATGTTATATGCGAACAGTGAATGGCGCGTCGTCGTCGTACTCTTATCGAGCATTGTAATCGATCGCGGACCCATTCATTATGTATGGCCTGCTTGGGAAGAAATTATACTTACTTTACTTACAAGTTAAATTATATAAGGAGGTCTTTGTATTTGTATTTTATTAATATATTTTTCTTCATGCGTTTCCTTGTTAGAGGACTATAGATTTCATAGAAGCCAGAGTTCACTTCAATAAGCATGAAGACCCTCAGGACAGGACAGTCTTTAAGGTTGATTGCGTAGGACGGAGCGAACGAGATATATATATAAGGTTTGCGTTTGGCTCTACGTTCTCTCTGTCGGGGGTAGTCGCTAATAGCGATTCGCTATAATTGATATATATTGGAAACTAGAAAAAAAACTTAAACAATGTGCGGTGTTAAAGTTTGCCATATGTGAGATGTATTCTACATCAATCAATATAACTTTTATTTGATAGAAACTACTTAATGCTAAGCTATTATTAACGATGACAATCAAAATATATAGAGAATATTTATCTGTTAAAATTTGAATGAATTTCAATTTTTTTGTCATTAGTTAATTCTTTTAATAATGCCTACCTACCTGTTCTTATCTCTATGACCTTATGAAAATGATAATTTTTATTCATTCGTACAATATGTTCACTGTTATTTATATAAAAAATATCTGTGATTTTCACTTCTTTGGCTCGATTTAGTTTGTCTCGTTCAGACCATGGTATCGCTGCGGCACAGCTCTAAAACGCAATCTTTATGGATTCGATTCCCAATCGTGATAATGAGTTATATCGAATTCCTCGCTCGGTTAAGTCCTCCAGTTCCCCCACTCAAGTGAAGAAAATTCAGAACAGCGTGTCCTGACGCTAGGTTCCCTCTGCCCACCCCGCTACACGCGGGATACAGCGTAAATCTAATTCAATTTAATTTAATTGTAGTTTATCTGGTATCGTCCTGTTACATTGAACCAGGAACTATTTAATTTATTCTCTTAATCCTAAACTAAGTCGATTTCGTGGTAAGAATCAAGTGATCTCCTTCGCGAACAGGTAAAATGCATTAGCTGTACCAACTGTACAGGTTTATATGTTTAAGCGGTCACCCGACTCTTAAAACTATTTAGAGATTTATATGTACCAAACGTACTTATGTTTTGGTAGACATTTTCTTTTTGTATGGTTTTTTTAATAATAAATAAAAATATGTTAATATATTAATTTTGACTATTTGATATTTAATATTATGTTTTTTAGCTCCCTGCTTTCCGCTAAATTTTAGAGACATTTTATTATAAGTAATTTGTGTTGTTATCGGAGAGAGAAATCGTCTACTCGACTTTACCTATATTTTAATTAATATGTCTTAAATTCTTTTACGCATTTCTAACACTAGAGGAACAACGCAGTTTCTTAACATTTGTTTCCTTCTGCTTTCCTTGTTATATTCAGGATACATTGTAAAAAAATATAATTAAATTCTATTTGTTTGATCTATAAAATATTTAATAACATTAATTGAAGTACTATAGTGTAAACCAGTTGAACGAGCACGTGCTCTTTCACCAGAACAATAGTCGTTAATGTGACTGTCACAATACTATTCAACTTAGTTAATCTTGATGACTTAAAAGCTTCCAACTACTAAGCTTTTATATTTTGAGACTATTTTTTTTTTGTTGGGTTAAATGTTCTTCCATTTACTTTGCCACATTTTAATAAGAGACTGTTCAATAAAATTATTTTCATTATTCGTTTTAAAATTCCATCAAGATCAAAACGAAATCTGAAGATTTTGATTCGAAAGATGAAGATTTGACGATATGAGTTATCATCGATTTTTTTATTAATAAAATAGAAATTCTAAATATAGAAAGCATAAAAAACCGTAACCATAACTTTTTTTGTTTGTTGTGTCTTCTTACTGGAGTGCTGAAAATAAAATTAATTATTCGTTCCCTGGAATGGAAATCGTGTCCACGACCGTCGCGTTTACAGTGAGCCGCTGTGGTGTGGTGTTACGCCAGTACGGCCATAATTTGTATTTTTCTAAAGATAACTAATATTCATAGTAACAATGGATATCTAATACCTAAATTAAAATTGTAGATCAATTAACATAATTTAATTAATATTGATTGACTTTTATTGCTATGTTAACAATAGTTCCTATTCGTTCATATTTTGTTTTATGACCTGAAACTGCTCTATACGTGACAAGCGCCACGGGCGCATTCTATTATCGCATTCAGTAATCTGTGATTAATTTTTGTTTTTATTCTAATTATTTATCAAATTGGGGCTGCCCTTATTTCTTATGTTATATAAGTAAGATATTTATTATCTCTCTGATGTGTAGAAACGTACGTTGTATCACTAAAATATAGAAGCCGTCGCGGCGCAGCGGCATACCGACTCAGCTGTGAACGCGATAGTTCTGAGATCGATTTCCACAAGAATGAATTATTTTCATTTCCTTGATCTTGTGTCAGACGCCGCGCCACTGTGGCGTATATATTATGTACCCACTTATATTTTGTAATAATCTTATATGATTGGCGAATCTGAGTAAATAAACAAAATACTGACCGATAAGGTTCATAATAATTTTCGCAGTATACGTACTAACACTTGTTATATAATAAAATCTTCAGGTAAAATGTTATCTTGTTGTCGAATTTCATGCATTATGATACGAAACTCTGTTTATACGATACGTCAATACATTGAACTCTACGATAATGTAAATATTTGTTAGAAATATATACCTGTATTTTAATTTTAAAATTTTATAGGCAGGAAACCTAAAATTGCATTGCATTTCTATCTCGTATATAGCAAATATTTATTTACCTTTATATTTCCATTTCTTCGCTGTGGTGTCGAGGCAAAGCGCGGCGTTGGGTTCTGCCACTCAACACGCAATGCTTCTTCACGCAGTCTTAACACTAGGTTCCCTCTGCCTACCCTACTATGTGCGGGATACAGCGTGAAGCTGATATAGCAGGAAAGCCAAATAGAACTTAAAGAACAAAAATACCTACTAATATGTTTTGATTTAGTTATTTATAATTATAACCGTTACTTTGTAAGTAAACACATACACACATGTATTGACGATGTCGCTACTACTATCTCTACATCAGCAAACACCTTATCGTACTCTGACACTACGCGTCTATCTCATTTTGAAATAACGGCCGCGTTCAAATATAACTACACTTTTATTGTATACGTCTTTAACTGTATGTATATTTGCCTAACTAACTAATAACTTGATATTATATTTATATTCTTGAAAAAAATATAGAAATAACAAATATTAAGGCAATACGTGTTGTTGAGTTGCGCCACTCAACACGCAATGTTTCGAACATAGAGCGAAAAATGGAGAACAGAATGTCTTAATATAGTTTCCTCTGTCTCCTATTCTATACGGAGAAAAACGTGGCGCTTGAAAGAAATATTCATTTGCTTAAACCAAATATACTTTAACTATGACTTTTCAGAAAAATATATCCTTATTTAATTTCACCATCTATACTAATATAATAAAGCGGAAGAGTTTGTTTGTTTGTTTGTTTGTTTGTTTGTTTGTTTGTTTGAACGCTAAGATCTCTAGATCTACTGGTCCGATTTTCATTGTTTTTGTTTTGTATGAAAGCTGCATTCTTCAGAAGTGCTATAGGCTATATAACATTATATTACACATATAAACTAATATATTTTAAAATACTTTCTAATTTGACATGTAATTTATTCTGCCATGTTAATAACAACCGTCGCGTCGCTACGCAACCGTTACCGCGACATTTTGATATTCATCCTTATGAATAGTCACTCTTAACATTTTATCTAGATTGAAATTATAGTTTACTGTATAACATACTAATAAATAATTAAGGAGATGTCACTGATTCCAAATGACCTAGCCTTCGGGCGGCACAGTACGAGTATGACCGACGCGAACGGGCAGATGATGTTGACGGTTTTATAAATTTTCATACATTTTCGAACTATTGTAAATGTTTATGTAATTATTTGCTGTTTATAATTAATTTAAGCTGCACTTTGGTTCTCTTCTTATTTTATTTGATATTGCCCGCTAAAATTATCCTATTTAATAGAGAGAAATGTTTAGTTATTTCGTAGAGTCGATATCTATGTACGCACGCACGGAAAAGTTTAGGTCCTTTTTCTAATATTAAGAATACCTATCCTTTAGTTACTTTTAGTCCTTTTGTTGGTTCATTTCAATAACTCAGATAATTTTTTCTAATAATATGTCTCTACTTATTATTGTTTTTGATTATTTAAGCTTATCTTTTCTTACTAATTCTATTGAAAATTGAAAATAATTTCATGAATATATTTAATAAATATTCTTATAGTTGAAGCAGGCGTAGCCGCGTCCGGGTCCACTAGTACAAGTATATATCCAGTACCTAATACCTTCTTAACAATGGTCCACAGTTGCACCGCCGAACTCGCCTCGTTATCGACAAGAATGGCTAATCCAAGAGGTCGCTGTGTGGCCGGCGCCGGCGGTGACCCCGTGATCGGCACCGAGTGCCATTTGCAACAGTCACGATCGCGATTATACTATGTACCTACCTACTATACTATACTACAGTGTACTACTAGAGTATACTAGTACTATATTACTATTACTACTACTGTATAGTATACGACTACAATGATAGAGGCCGTTACTGGTTGTGTCCCGGTTTAATTACGGTTACTATTCATATGTTAAATGGATAAGATATAGTATATATAGTATATATAGTATATATATAGTATATATTTGTTTTAAAGGTACATGATATGTATGTATATCTCTGGTTTATTATTGAAATCGTAATTTAGTGTATCCTCCATTTATTCTTTTTTGGGGCTCCGTACCTACTCAAAGGGTAGAATACTCTTTTACTAAGACTCTGCCTTTTATCTGCCCGTCTGTCACCAGGCTATATCACATGAACCGTAATAGACAGTTGAAATTTTCGTGACGTGATTTGATTTTTTGCCATTTTTTTCAGCTCGCCCTAACTGGGTAGACAGAGAGAACGGAGGAAAAACTTCACGCATTTCTCGATTACCAAATGCCTACCCAGAATTGAATACCACTACTCCACTCAACCCTCAAACTAACCCCTCAAATTCTCGCATTGTCTCAACAACAACATCAATCTTATATCGAAATGAACTCCAAATATTTGTAAGACAACAATTCGGCCAACATTGGCCAGTCCGGCTAGTTACTCATGTCTAAATCTGATGGAGTGAGATACGGCGCATGCATCAGTACAATCTATGCTCTTTGCGGTATCTCTGTTACGAATCGATGTATCGGTACTCGGTAGCCGTGGGCACTCGATTCGTTAGTTCGTGTAATGAATTTAGTTATCTTTAAATAATTGTGTCGTTCTATATAATTGAATGTTGCGTACGAGTATGTTGTGTTGTACAATTTACTATCATATTAGATTGGTGAACCAGCAAGTAGTTACGCGTACTTGATGATTATAAGTACATGAAAATAATACAGTATCCATTTTAAATGAAAAAAAAAACTTCCGTTCCCGCTTCCACCGAATTCTGGAGGTATTGTGTGTATTTCCTCGAGTGGGAATGGAACCCACAACCTACTGCTTTTATAGGTGCGCGCTCGTGCTTTTCCGCCACGACTGGCCTCAATAATGAAGTTTGATCTGACAAAAATGTATTAAGCATTAAATTTTTATCTCAAGTTTCAGATTGAGGCAGTTTTTATGTGTTTTAAGATAAAAGTTGGTCTACAAACAAACTCCCCTTATTAATGCTCCCGGGGCTGGAGATTGATCATTGTTTGAATATGTGTCCACTAGGCGGAAATTGTGCTTGTACGTTGTACATATGTTGATAAATTGATATAGAATTAAAGATTAATATTAAAATTATTTTCTCTTTCTCGCTTTACTAGACAATGTGCGGCGTATAGTACCTACCGCCACTCGTTTATCTCGAAAATGGTTCGTAAAATAGGAAACTGAGTGTCCTAACACTATAATCTTACTAATCTATAGGGGAAAAAGGTTCCTAGCCATTTGAAAATTTTAAATAATAAAGCATGAATAAGCGAGTGCCATTTCACTAGTTTCACTGTATACTCTGCAAATTGCAAAAAAAACATATATAACACAAATATATGAATTTTTAATAAAATTCTTTTAACATCAAATATAAAAAAAAACAATAAATTATTTAGTATTTTATAGTACAAAATGTACTCTATACTCGTATTATATACATACATACATAAGATACAAAGTATTTTCGTTATTGAATGCAAGTGCCGATACGTCCGCACTCCGTATACGTAATCGCGATGCTTATTACGGGGCGATGTCACCAGAGCACTTCCCACGGGAAAGTGTCTTGTTTGTTAAATTGGGCTCTCTTTACCAATCTAGTTTGATACTTTGAGTTTGCTTGTGTTTTATTTTATTGTACTGGTTATATGCATCTAAGCAGTTAAGCTAAGCTTGATAGTTATGTAAAAATGAAAGTCGTTGGTAAATTTAATAATTTTTTACACTCATTACTTGATAAAATTGCAAATTTGGAACGCATTTTCATTTTTGTCAAGTAGGTATTTCGGGGGAATGTGTATTATTTTCATTTCCCCTCTTAACCCGTAAATGTTACGAAAATTAAAAACGAAGTGTCTTCTTTACACTACGTCTGCTCTGTCTACCATGCTATGCGAGAAAAATCATGAAGGTGTTTTATTATTTAAAGTCAACAGTAAGTAGTTCCCAGGTGAAGAGCATTAGTATGCGTCCTGCATACTCCTTATATGCGGGATCCAGAGCAAAAAATCAAACCTTACCTATGTTCGGGGACTTTCTTAATAAAAGTTTTTATAGGTCTATGAAAATTGGGATTATGATTGAGGTCTGTTATATTTATAGGCTTATTTCGAATTATTTCATTATTTTTTCTCGCTATATTTAAAAAATATAGTACATATAGTAAAACGAACGGTTCATTCATCCTTCCACCCTTACTTTCTAATTTTCGTACGCAATTTCACTATAAAATAACTAACTCATATAAAAAAGATATTAGCCATAAAAAATAAATAAACACTCACATCCTATAGCACTAACATAGAGTCAATTACTTAACAGCCTAAGGAAATCAATGCTCTTACTAGATACAGAGCACAATTTACTTTTTATTAGTCCCCATACATAAGTATAAAGACGGTTTGGTAGTGAAGTGATGTAACTCGTATATTGCGAATTTAGAGGCAATTTGTACTAAAATTAGATATATAGTCAAAAAATTGCTTGGTTCAGTGCGTTAATCTCAGTAACTGTATTTTATTGTTATTATAATAACTGATTTTAATTTGAAAAACTATGTTTGTGTCAGTCAATTTATTAATCGAGGAAAGCTATACCTAGCAGTAGTCGAATGAACAATAAGGTAAAATAAAAAAAATACATCAAAACTTGAAGTCCAACAAAAAGATTTTTGCTAGATTTGGTTTTTAAATTAAATTATATATACATTTGGCTAACTGTTTTACCTTATTGTCTCGAAAATATTAATATGTGGGCTATATCTATTCACCACTAAACTGACGCTGTATAGATAGTACGTATAGCCGATGAACGCAATCTAGTAATAGACTATCATTAGAAGCAATTGCGTCTTCGCCAATACTACTGTAACGGGTAAATAAATTTGGCGAGCATCCTTGAGATACATTACCGATTCTGTGTCTGTATCTACTACTGGTCCATTTACGTGTTTGTATGTATGTGTTGATGCGCGTGGGATGATAAAGATGTGGTTTTAGAATGCATTTTGATAGATATAATAAATAATTGTTAGTTATTGTAAATGTTTTAAGACTAGTGCAGTTTTCTTAGATAAATGAATTAAACAGTAAAATTGAGTGTTCTGATAGGTTAGGATCTCTTTTCGCACCCCGTTTTATCATCTTCTCTTCTTGCGTCTTCCTTCTGCCGATAGTACTGCTTGTGAGACACGGTGAGAACCTAAAAATATATACCTAATTATCTTTTTCATATATAAAATTAAATGGGTTATCGTAAAATACTAATATAAGCTGTATAAGATCAGATTACCTATAACAGCAAGGATATAATAAATTCACCATGAAATGAGTATAGTTTTATAAGCAATCATATAACAATAACTATTAGAGTGTATTTACCATCTCGGTACCAGCATGGGGATCGTTACATGGTTTTACGGCATCCGGTAAGTAGCGATGCGAAATTTACGATTTTTGTAGAATGTGTTTTTTTTTTAATGTTTTCTACTAATAAGTACCTAATCTACACAGTACTGAAAATTAAAATACTGAATAAAAAAATTGTACTTTTTTAGCATAACGCTGTATTCGGCACATAGCAGTGTAGGCAGAGGAAACTAAAGAACCTCTTTCCGCCGAATTCTGGAGGCATTGTGTTGAGTGGCGGAATACAACGTCGCGCTTTGCTTCGTTACCAGAACAATGAAATGAAAATATTAAATATTTCATTGAACCCATAACATGTCGCTTAAATATTTGCATTTGAATATTACCTTTTAATTACACAAAGCTTAGTACCAAACAAGAGCTTCATACAGGATATAAGACGAGCTTACACAAGCGAAGCCAAAAGAATGAAAAAGACGCTCAAACGCTAAACGGCGAGCGACTCGTAAAAGAATCTCTCTAATGGCTTCTTGATCAGCTCAGCGCCGTAAGTTTTATTGGATGATATATTATTGTTTAATGCGTTTTTGGTGTTTTCTTGCGCCTCGACTGCACTCTGCCGGGTTAGTTGAGTTAGTGATGAAACGAAGTAGAAAAATATATATGTTGGTAAATCGAAAGACATATTGAAATATATAAATTTCGAGACATAGCCTTACATTTCGAGACGAGACGCCTCAGTCTGCCTTGTTACCAGAACGAGAATATGTAAATAATAACATTCTTCTAGTGAGAATCGAATCAATACCCGTCGCGTTTTCAGTCGCAAAGCATTGCACCTGCGCCATGACAACTTCATTATTAGTCTTATCATATATTAACTTAGTAATAATATAATTAAAAAAATGTATTATTGAATAGAACCATTTCTGTAAATTTACCCATTTAATAATATAGTGTGTATTTTTATGATTAATAATGAATATACTCGTAATTGTATAAATTCATAATTACAAATAATTATTTGTAAATATTTTTAAGATCTTCGTCGTTACATCAAATTAAGTGATACCCCATAGCTATATTTAAACATATTGAGGTATGTAGACATAGAAGACAATTATAATTTGGCGGAATGCCGACCTAATGTTTACGTCCCAGTCCCATACAACAACGGTTTGGCATTATCTCCAGAACGGGCCGCAGCTCGAACTGAATGAGTGCGCGTGCCCCGCCTCGTCCTCACTCCTAGCGGTTGGCGGAGGCTGTAGTCTGTACCGAGATGAGGGGCAGGCGGGGGATACAGGGGGGGTAGGGGGCCGGCACGTCGCCACGCCAGTCATTCGCACCGCGACCGTACGCGCTGACGCACGTGTCCTCCTTGCCGTCTATCGTCTCCCGTGAGACATTGTTACGGTGTAAAAATATATAAAGCCGCCGACAGACGGAGTCTCGAGTTAAATTTAAATGATACGAGTTTCGCCATGAGACTAAGTATGTGATGGTTACACGTTTTTATTTATAACGAGTAGTTTGTAGTTAGTTGTAAGTGTTTGTTTGTTTGTTTGTGGTGGAAGTGCTTCTTTGGTTCTGCCGGCTGTTGACGGGTCGTGCTCTCAAGTGTATGTCTATCGGTCACAGATCTTGATCTGGTCCCGATTTCGTTATTTGTGCTCGAGTCGTAAGTAGCGCTCATCGAGGTCCGAGTCGTGATAGGATTGTATAATTTATGTTAAATCACCTATACTTTGTTTTGTTCATTCAGTGATTAATTGTAACTTATGGAGATTTTTGTAGATACTTTTTTATACGTTCTACATCGCGTATTATTTTAGTTTGATATGGAATTAAATGTTAGATTCTTAGATTTCGAAATTACGAAGTTTATCGAACCCGCCTCATTTACCATACGTAAGATATCGTTAGTTTACTATTACAAATATCTCGATACTACTCTATTGATGTGTATATCATTGTAGAGTCTGTTTGGTTATCTCAGGAAGTACTGGCTTCAATTGGAAAGATTTGTTTGTGTTGGTTTGTCCATTTATCTTTATTACATTACGTTAATCGTACAAAGTATATACTTGCAGAGTTAACTTGGACACTTTGAATATTGTCATACAGAACTTTTAGTCCGCTTTTATAGACTGTTCTCAACTCTGAGATATATCTTGAGAGCGATCTTAAGATGCCGTTTTCGTTTATAAATTATAATCTAACAATGAAAACTGCATCTCAAGGCATCGGAGCACCTCAGAGTCGAGAGCGAATTTAGTAGTCATTATCATTTAACGACGAGGGCGAAGTTGCTGATAAAAATTAGTGTTATACAGACTATTTACATGCAATTCTATTTTATCTGCGAACATATGAACATTATATATAATATAAACGATAGGTACAAAAAGGTTAATTGACGTTAATTAAACAAAAACACACGATAATTTGCCGCATTACCACCACACACTAAAAACATGGTAAAAGTTCGACATGATAAATATGTATAATACAATCTTTCTTTTGCCCATCTCGTTCTGTCCGGGGCGAGAGCTACCTGCCCCCTATTGTTGTTACGGCGTTCGTAACTCAGCCTAACCTTATATGGGTCGTACCTGTCGACCGACCGCGCTAAAAAACTTCTATTCTATTCATATATTCTGAACTTGCAGCTTTGAAATTTAAAATGTTAATTTTAACATTGATATGTATCCGTGTCGAGATGTTTTTTTTTTGCGCATTTTTTTATTTCACAGGTAAAGCTAGAAAAATCAAGAGATTAATTTGTTTTTAACATTTAATTTGCCTATAAATATTTTTAAAGAAATTAATACCTATATTTTAAAATGTAACGTGCAGTGTTATTTACACTAAAAGGAAGGAAAAATATTCGGAAACGTATAAAAATTGCACAGTACAGGGACTCGAACCCGCACCGCTTGAAAATCTTGGATTGTTTTCTAGGGACGCGGGTTCGATTCCCGCTACTTTCATATGTCTATACGTTATCTACAATATTTTTAAACATTCGTACACATTGTTGCTATATTTATCAACACTGATACCCAACTCAATTATCGCGCCACAGGAAATTACTTTTGCTTTGGAGTTGTTGATAACATTTACAGACGGCACGTCGTGGTGTATTGGTATTGTCTAATTGTAGAAGCGATGCTTGTGGGTTCGATCCTCGCTCGGCTAAATGATAATATCTAGAATTATTTTACTTTTGCTATTGCTATCTATTCAAAACACATTATTTTTGGCTCTCTCTTTCTGCTGTTATACCAGAGAACTGCATAACGCTAAGTAGGCAGAATCTACAGTCAAAATTCTGTTCCCCATTTTTCGCCCATTTTGAGACATTGCGTGATGAATGGCGGAACTCAACGCCGCGCTTCGCATGGACAGAGCGGAGCAATGAAAGTAACTGATTTCTCTTTCAAGTTAAAACAAAATATTTTCTAGCGGACGGTATGTTTACGTAAACATGTAAAGTAAAGCATATTCGCTCGCGCCCAGCGCAGGATGTCCGACATCCTACATCCTATCTAAGATTTATAAGCATCAAACGCACTGACAAGCTTACATCTCCAAATATAGCTCTCGCATGAAATATATTTACATTTAATTTGTAATTCAATGATTTAGTACGATTATTTTGATTGTAAAATGTTCATTCAAAACCCTATATTCCGCACGTGGCAGGGTAGGCAGACAGAACTTAGTGTTGAGTTATTTCATTCCCTCAAGTGGATATCGAACCTGCAATCATCGTATTTCAAGTCGCACTTTTGGACCGCTGCGCTATCCACCTGTCTTATTATGTGCGGGATACAGCGTGAAGCTAGAAAACTTTATGTTTTATTAGTGGAGAACGGACTTTCTCAATAATACATGTGTCTCGCCCTACCCTATATGCTTCAAGACATGCGTAGAGCTAGCCCTACATTCCTGCAATGCCGTTGTATAAAATATACACGCATAATAAAATTTCCATTCCACAAAAACGAAGCTGTTAATGCTAATGTAGACCATTTTAGGTCTCAGCTAGATACTTCGTTAGTTTACTAAAATGGCAACACATACCGTTAAAAGAATTATAATATTCACTTTTTTTTTCTTGCAACTAGTAAATATTTGTTTTTTTTTTAGTATTCCATAATAGTTAGTTAAGTTTTATAAAAAGCTTTATATTAGGCTAAAAATAAACAATAAGATTTTTTTTCAGTTAACATGCGAAGTCTTGAGCATTCCTATTGCCAGTCCCACCATATGCGGGAAACAGCGTGAAGCTTAAAAAAAAAAGAAAAAATAAAATACTACGTATATTCGTATACACGCATATACATAGCTTCCGTGTGCGGATAATATTAAAAATAATCTTGTAGATTTATAATTTTGTAATGTCGTGTTTGACTTATCGTATTTCATATCGCAAACGGCAGAATTATGTTAAATAGAATATAGATACAAGCAATTAATTAAATTTATTATTAAAATTATAGGTAGACTAATTTGTGACGAACTCGTCAGAGGCTTAAATCGTTTAATCGAATTGTTTTTTATTCAAACTCTTATTGTATTTTATAGAGTGGATTTTCCATTTGATATTTGGCTATATATTGTTCATCTTCACGTACTTTCTCGCACACTAGGGTAGCCAGAGGGTAGGTAGAACTCGACGGTGCGCCCACTGTCAGTGCGGGAAAATAAAAGTTTATAAATATATAGCTAATCATTCCCTCGACTAGGAATCAAACCCACAACCGTCGCATTTACAGTCAAGTATTTTCTTTATTCGTTTCGACGAAGTGGTGGAGTGGTGTAAATAATAGATAAAGGTCTTAATCATCGAGGGGAATGCTTGTTTGTTAGATTGATATATTACAATGCACCTTGTGTAATAAAGTATATTGAATAATCTAGGGATAGGGAGCCTGGGTCTCACTCTCGCTAAGGAGAATTTATTATTTTTATTCTTTAAAACGAAGCTCGGAAGTGATTTCCAAGTCTGGAAAATTAAGGATATAGAGTGTCTTAACACAAAAGGGCCTAACTTTCAAGTTAGTGAGTACCTATTGTATATACTACATATTAGACTAGTTGTCCTCAAAATTTCAGCTTTGCTAAAATGACGTAGATCTGGGGGGGAACCTGCCATCTTGGGCCATATACCTACGCATATTAACATTTTATCTATGCGTTTTTTAGTGTAACTGTTAAAATCCGAAAATACAACATTAAACAATCATCCATATTACGTCTAATTATTAATATAATACATTTTGTGTTATGTTTGTTAATTTGAAAACGGCTTTTTAATAGGAATGCAAATAGAAAATAATTGTATTTAATTGCCGTGAGCTGTCTCTCAACTCATTCAAGGTCGTCAATAATGAATAATTGTTATTACCATTGATAATACATTCTTTAATAACTGGCAATTTTCCATATATTTTTTTTCAGAATTAATATTTAAATAGATATAAAAAATATTTTATTGTGTTAGTAATGTCATAAAAATAATAATCATATTTAGTTTTTTTTTGTATGTATTATTTGCATCATGTTCATTATGAGATAGGAAATGTATGTTTGCTGCTCCACAATAGCAATAAATTTATCGTATAAATATATAAAAATATACAATTAAAAAAAAAACAAAAAAATATTTTTAACACCAAGTGCTGCAGAATAGCCTAAACTCGAGTGGTTTACAAGTAACCTCTGAAGAGAATTCCATCATCAGACCAGCTCCCATATTATTGTGTTATCGCATAACGGGCAAGTTTATTCCTAATACTAAATAATTAATATACGTTACGTTGGTCAAATTCTCTTTTTATCTCTTGTCAAATAAATGTTATTACCTACATAGACACGAGACAACCCAATAAATGCACCTAGCACTGTATAGTATATGTAATCACCTCCTCAAGTATGAGTTGTATTAGTGTGTCATACATTATCCAGGTGATATCCGGTTTTAGTAATAATTATTATTCATATTGTCCTTAACTCATATATGAGTATTTCCATAGTAAATGAATCATTGAAGGAACATATGTGGTGCAGGGGCACAAACCATTGTAAATGCGACAGGTTGTGGTTCCGATGTCCACTCGACGAATTAATATTTTCATTTCCTTTTTTATCCATATGAGTAAGATATATTGACTGTCTTACCGAGCGCGTGACTCGCACTTGACTTATCGTAATTAGCGATATCCTTCCAAGAACTTTTACACAATTACTTCAATGACTTTACTAACCCGAAACAGAATGGTTATATGTAATGGTAATAACTATTATTATATTTTCAAGTGTTAGTCGTATATATCGGTATGGAGTAAACATGTCCAAGGTTTGAAGCCATTTAAAAATGACTGTCATTTGCACGTACCGTTTGGTGAAAAGGAAATTTTCATAGAAGATTATTTTATGCAAAAGTAAACCTAAATTCAAAGATATTTGTGACATTTTTTTGTCAGAGCGCATTGTTAGGGTAAGACTCTCCCTCCTCTCTCCCCATCCGGCGATGTTGTAAAATCCTGTATAAAAAAAGTCCACGTTTAACAGGTACAGGTTCAAATTCTTTTGATTTTCTATATTTTTGGTGATTCTTTTGGCGTCCTGGTAGGCATTATAAAACATATCGTTTATAATGCCAGTAGCTATCGACAAGTTTTATTTTGCCTAATACATTTAGAAGTATCATATTAATACAATGATAATAATCGATATGCCTAATTGATAAAATCCTGTTCTTGTTACGTGTATGACGGAATGGACAACAGTTTGCTTTTATTATTACTATTCGTGTAAATAGAGAGAATTTCAATGTATATTTCCTTCTTTTTTTTAATATTCTATTAAAATTGAGTATTCTGTAGGGAAAATTTATGCTACACTTTACTTAACTATGTTTTATCTCATTTCGAAATCGAACCTGGACAACTTTACATGCATTCATATACTATTTAACTAAGCCACGCTCTCAGGTCTGAATATTCATATTAATATCTATATTGTATGGAATATTTCTGCTGATTTTTATATGTATAATATTATTTAATAATTATATTTTCCGCGTCGTCCTACAATTCTACGTAAAGTTATATTTTACGAGTGTGTCTATATGAGTCAGCACTCCGTCCGTGCATTTCCGCATCTATGGCAGTTGTCCAACTTCGCCTAGGTCAAGTTAGCGCGCATTGTGGCTGTTAGCTCTCTTCATCTCTATTAGAATTGTGGGTCTCTTTGTTGGTACTCGAGGACCACAGTATGATGATTGTTAAGGTTTTATTTGACGTTGATTTGAATTGTTACAGTCATTAACTGTTGCAAGTTGAGAATGAAAGTACTTTTGAAAATTAATTGAACACACTCATTGTGGATTATGAAATTAAAACTAAATTATGGAAATGTTAATTTCCAGGCCGGGGCATATTATGCGAGTGCGCAGGCGCCAGCGCGTGTCCCAACGGCGCCGCCAACGGCACCTGCACCACTCAGCCCGGCGGGTACTGCTTCGTCGCTGTGGAGAAAGTACTGGATGAGAACGAGCTGGTCGTCTTGGAGAGGACCGCTGGATGTCTGCCGCCTGATGAGTCGGGTTTTATGCAGGTTGGTACTAATCAAGATAATTATTTTTTATTTAATATACCTACATACGTAGCACTTGAGGCTCGCGCGAAGAAATCAGATATTTATTTACATAAATATTTTTATTTCTTCGCTCCGGTGCCGACGAAAGTAGGGAACGGAGTGTCTTAGCATTAGTTTCCCTCTGCCTATCCTGCTGTATGCGTATACTAATAATAAACGAAGTTTGTGTTCATTTCTTTATTAATGTAATATTTGTTATTAAATACGCGATAACACAATGACACCTGCACAGTATAAACAGTGCCACCTGACTTTAAAATTGAGCAACCAAATGTATGTAGTTCAATTGATACGACAACAAATATGTTAACATTACGATAAGCGCGTTTAAACATACAACTCGAGACTAACCTGGTTTGCTATCATTAGCTTTGTTTATTTACATTGTCTAAGTGTCGTCAAGATAACATTTTAACGCAGACACGATCGACTAAACATGTCGTTTTCTTTTTTGATTTCAGTGTAAGAGTTCACAAGTTCCCCACCAACACCCGAAAGTTATAGAATGCTGCGAAAAGGATCTTTGCAATCGCCGGCTCCAGCCACAACTGCCGGAGCCCCCGCCCGACGTGACGGAGGCGCCGGGACTGCGCCCCACCACGCCTGCAAGCCAGACTATACTGATGGCGGCCGCGCTTTGTGTCGCGCTCGTCGCCTTCCTCGCCGCCTTCTGGTTGTTATTCAGGAAACGTAGACGAGGATGCAAGAGACCGCCTTCTCCTCCAGCGCCCTCACACCACGCCGAAATATCATCAGGTTCAGGTTCTGGCCTGCCTTTACTCGTGCAAAGGACTGTTGCGAAACAAATACAAATGGTGGAATCTATAGGTAAAGGGCGTTACGGAGAAGTGTGGCTCGCGAGGTGGCGAGGCGAGAAGGTGGCAGTCAAAGTATTCTTCACGACGGAAGAGGCTTCTTGGTTCCGAGAGACGGAGATATATCAAACCGTGCTGATGCGACATGAGAATATACTTGGGTTCATTGCAGCGGATATCAAAGGAACCGGTTCGTGGACTCAGATGCTTCTAATAACGGATTACCATGAGAATGGATCGCTTCATGATTATTTACAAACAGTTGTACTGGACCCGCACATGTTGTTGACGATGGCGTATTCGATAGTGAGTGGTCTGGCGCATCTACATATGGACATATTCGGTACGAAGGGCAAACCGGCGATAGCTCATCGCGATATCAAGAGTAAAAATATTTTGGTGAAGAGAAACGGTCAATGTGCGATAGCTGACTTTGGACTCGCGGTGCGTTACGTGGCGGAGCGCAATGAGGTGGATATAGCCCCCAACACTCGTGTCGGCACACGTCGCTATATGCCGCCAGAGGTGCTTGATGAGCGCCTCGACGTCGCCAACTTTGAGGCCTTTAAGACCGCAGACGTTTATTCCCTCGGACTCGTTTTATGGGAGTTATGTCGACGATGCGCCTCAGGGGGATGTGCGTCGCGAGCTGAGCCTTATGCATTACCTTATCACGATCGCGTACCTTCCGATCCGTCGTTTGAAGACATGCACGCCGTTGTCGTAGTGGAGCGAGCGAGGCCTGTTGTACCCGCGCGCTGGAAGGAGGCAAGCGGCGCGCTATCTACGGTAGCAGCGTTATTACCAGAGTGCTGGCACCACAACCCTCCTGTGCGGCTCACTGCACTACGCATAAAGAAAACGCTAGCTAAATGCCGCGCGGAGAGCACCATCAAGCTAGTTTGAACATTTTCCTTGACTATGGACTGACCGACGCACACAGTTCCTCTTATTTATTACCCCCCCAAAAGTTCCACCGCTCCCCCAATCTCAGTATTGTTAAGTGTTAGGGTACACACCCCAGTGAGTCGATCAGAAATCTCCGGAATCTCCGTTTTTGGTTAGGTTTATTTTGTAAATTCTTTTGGTTTTTTTTCGTCGTCTTTTTTTGTAATGTTTTTATGTATTACTACATAGGCTAAGTGGTTTCGTAATAGAGAAAATTGTCTTCCGTTCGTTCGATGGCAGCTCCGCTCCGGAGAGGGGAGAACTAATACTCAGATTGTGAAGTCTGCTCGTTACGCGCGCTATTGACCGTTGTGATATGTCGACAATAAGAGAAATTAACATTTTTATTGTAGAAGCGAGAAAAAATTCGTTTCTACGTCGCGTACTGTTCGTTTGTACTTAAACGTTGAAAAGACTAAATTGTGGAAGTATTAGAGAGATACGTTCATTGCAGTGTCTTATGAGATGCCTTCGATTAGTATTAACGTATTGTGTTGCGACGCTTACCATCTAACTTGGATTGAAATATATATATGAATTTAAAAAAAATGTGATATAATCACTATTATATAAATATATGGCACTTCGAGCAGGTCGTATGGATTAATTTGCATTTTTATTAATTTTTCTAAGAAAAATTATAGAAAAACATAGTGACCGGTCACTGTTTTTGATGTTTTTTTTAATGTTCAAGTTAGATGTGAAGCATTTGCAAGCATTTAGTGCGCGCGCGCGCCTGTACAGTGTTGTGTATATATAGTGTATAGCGTTAGAGTAGCACCTAATGTTGGTTAAGTTACAAATACATTATTAATGGACAAACTATATGAATTTTTATTATTATATCCCCTATTTATTAGTTTATTATTAGTAATGTAAAATATTATAATCCATATTTTATTTTTTATTATTACAGTTTACGAAAATTCATTCATTTTGAAATTCAATAGTTCTAAATATTTTTTTACTATGGTCATCTGACATTTTATCAACGTTGTATGTATGAAATAATATGCTAATATATATATATTTTAATTTCTTAAGAAAATTTTCCATCAAAATTAGTTAGATTTTCATTGTTATTAATATTTTACATCAAGATATAAAACCAGCTGTTATTTAATTAAAAATTACTGTCACATGCTTAAATTCTTTAAAAATACATGAATAACCTTCAAAACTAAGAAAAGTTATTATTAGGAAACCATAAATTAAATCTTGGCAAGAGAATAAAATGACTTCCTACACTAAAAACATATTATATGTTTTATACCAAATTTTACATAAAATATGATCAAATCCGACAACTGCAATATTTGTCGTGTCCAGCGCTAGCAGCGCCATCTACTTCGTGCTTTGCGTATTCTCGTTCATTGGGAGTATTTAATTTCATTTAATTGTTAATTTACTATACTCGTATATCTACATTTTTTATTTACATCTAACAAAATTATACTTAAATTAATCTCTAACTTTTTCTAAGCTAAAAGTGTTGATCGCCTGATGTAAATTAATTAATTAAATTAGTATTAATAAAGTAATGTTTAATCTGTAATAAACGCGCAGGCATGCGGGATCTTAAGCTATATTATTATTTATATTCGAAAAATCGAGGACTGAGCACAGTGGACGAAGACAGACGATCTGCAATACATTTTATACATTTTTTGGTGTACAGCCGACAATAAATTAGAGAATTGATAAATAGCATTTTTAAAGGGTTGATCAAAAAGTAAACAGGAGCTATACATAACTAATGTGTATATTATTGGCCATCATGGCGCAACCAGCTCTGGCGTAACTGCAAACGCGACGGTTATGGGTTCGATTCTCATTCGGAGGAATCGCACTCGTCTGAAAGTGTGGAACGATTATTCTTGTACATATTTAAATAGCTTCATTATAAATGTATTTACAAATGTAGCCCATGTAATTAATATTTCATAATGGAAGACTTATTCATTTAATTAGCGTCTTTCGCACGTTAAAATAATTAACTGATATTTATTACTAACAACTACTTGGCTAATTAAAAGAAACATTAATTATTAACTAATAAGGCAAGGCTACCAGGTTTATATCCTCAAAATATTGCGTTATTGTCGCGTCTTTTCATCAACAAGAAATATATATCTTATTGCAGGACTTCTTAACATAAATTAATGCAAGTTCCTCGCAAAATAACAGAATAAAACAAAGTGAAGATACTTAAAACGATATTTATTATAACCTATATACATACAAAACCCTAACTATTTGCAAATCAGTCGCAGTCTCGCAACATTGTCTTCAATCTGACCATTATTTTGGACTGTCAAATTATTTTATTATAACACTAGAGTATCATTTATTTTTAATACGGAGCGTATCTTCTAGATGGCGACGGACCGCGCATGCCGGGCCTGGAAAGATAACAACAAATTAATTTATAGTAATTATTATTTTTTCCCCAGGGAAAATTAATTAAGGATTTATTTTCAATTTCTCGCTCTGGTAGCAAGACAAAGTTCAGCCAACATGCAATGTCTACATCCCTCGCTCCCTCTGCCTCTTGCTATGCAAGATAGAGTGTAAAGATATTTTGTTTTATTATTTTTTATTTGTAAAAGGTTAACCAACAGTTGTTACAATGATACTAACACAAAAGCTATAAAGAAATGTCTATTCAAATGTGCTAATGTTAGTTAAAGCACAACAAAATATTATATTTAAGGTTTTGGCTTTCTTTTGATATTAACTTTTCAATCATGATATCAGTGCCTCCGACTTGGCACAATGAATTATTTTCAATCCCATGCTCTGGCAAAACACATGTTGAATGTTGCCAGCTAATGTGCAATATTTCTTATCTGAATGGCAAGTGGAAAAGTGTCTTAACATTAGATTCTTTCTTCTTATTTTATCAACATTGCTTTGCAAGTGAAATGATGGTAAGGATGAAACTGTCTTCTTAGTCACTGTTCTAGCTTTGAAAACAGACTTTGGTTCACTAATTACAGCAATTTTTATTTACTGAAACCATCTCTGTAGGAAGATTTGATTAAGCTTCTTATCGAAACATTTTTCAAATAGGGACAATAAAAAAGATAAAAAGAATGTTGTTTCTATTTTCGTTAACATTTCAAAATGTTAGTTACTCAATGAAGATGATTTTTAAACTATTTTAAAATGTTACTCAAAATATTTATTAATACACACCTTCTGTCATCAAATGTGTCTCTGCTAAAGTCTTCGTACATCCTGAAAGTATAAAGTGATCTATTTAAAAATTATAATTACCATTTAAATTTGTTTAACACAATTGAATGTTTTATAGGTAATAAATAATTGTTGTTTTTATTTTTTTTAAGCTTCATGCTGAAATTCCAGCTTATAGCAAGGAGTTTCTATTGTAGAGTAGTGGAACAACATGCTATTAATGTAACAAGTATTTATAACTCTTACCCTCTTGACATCTGTGGCCCTCGTGGTGGGCTTCTCCTACTGTACATAGCATCATAAGACGACCTCATTGAGCCCATGCTACTCCTCATGGGTGGCAAGTTGGGCATCGGCGGCATTGGTTCCCTGCGGAGTGGTGGTGACACAAAGTCACCTCGAGCCCTCGAAGCCCCCATGTCCAGGCCCCTGGACGCCCCCACCGGGTAGCGACGCTCAAATAAGTCCCGGGGTGAGTCGAAACGAGCTCTGTCATAGTAGCCATCGTAAGGATCCTATTTCAAGAGAACAATGTTAGAATGTGATTGTTTTGTGATATATTATATGTAATGTATGTCATTGATAATGAATTCCTAAGGGGTTCGATCTGACACGGCATCACGCGCCCGCGACGCGTCTGGTACGACCGGTTGGAGGCGGAGGAGGTAGAGTGGAGGTAAAGAGGTCGCGTACCCCGAATCCTCCCATCATGCGATCGCGCAGGAAGGGCGGCGGCGGCGGCGGGGGGTAGGGGTCGCGGCCGAACGCGCGCTCGCGGAAGCCGTTGCGGTCGGGGCCCAGCGCCTTGGGGCACTCCTTGGACCAGTGGCCGCCGCGCCCGCAGCGGTAGCACTGCTCGGGGTCGCCCATGCCGGGCCGCTGGCGCACGCGGCTCGTGCTCAGCTGCACCTTCATGGGCTGGCCGTCCACCGAGAGCCCGTTGAGCTCCTTGATAGCCTCGTTCACGTCGCCCGCCGCGTCCAGGTGCACGAAGCCGTAGTTACGCACGATATCGCACTCGACCACGGTGCCGAACTTCTGGAACAGCTCGCGGACCTCGGGCGCGCGCGTCTTGTCCGTGAGGTTACCGACGAAGATTTTAGTAGTCGGCGTCGACGGCGCCTTTCGGCTCTTGGCCGCCTCTATTTTGATCGCCTGGCCGTGAACCAGCTCGCCGTTCAGGTTCTGTATCGCTTCGCGGCCGACTATTTCGTTCTCCATGTGCACGAAACCGTAATTTCTGACGATATCGCATTCTACGACCGTACCGAACTTTTCGAACAGCGGTCTCAGATCGGCGTCCGTCGTTTTATCGGATAGGTTCCCGACGAAGATTTTGAAAGTACCGGCGCCCGGCATTTTAGTTTCTGAAACGCATACACAATTTCACGAAATGAGTCAGCAGCGTTCGTTACAAGGATTTAGTAAGGAGTACCGACGTGTTTGTTCGGGAATATGCTACTTATTTATACTTACCTATTTTGTACTGAATAAATCACTCTAATAAACACTAAATAAACTAAATGTAAACTCTATTATCACAGAGATCCTTCAGCGCGGAGTGCCTGTAATAAGCAATTACAAAATGGCGTTCCACATTCTAGTTCTACAGCTACAGTTTACGGGGCACCGAACGGAAAGCGGTCGCCAAGCGGTTACGGACGCGCGAGTGAATGATTACTTTCGACAGATTAAAAATTGACCTATCCATAGACACATTATAGTTAAACTAGAAATGTAATCTTTAAAATATTTTCTTGCAAAATAATTCGACACTGAAATTACATCACATTCAAATGTCTTTTAATTTGCCATTGTATTTAAGTATATCATTTCGAAAATGTACTTAAATACAATTGCAGAATACTTATTGTTGCTTCTTCTTATTTGTCTGTCTTCGGTGCCATGTACAATGGTACCTAGTGTTTTTATTCTTTAAAAAATGGAGGCCAGTCGTGGCGGAGAGGCACACCTTTGAGATTGTAAACGTGATTGATTGTAGGTTCTATCTGTACTCTAAGAAATGAAATATTCATTTAAATTTATATTTTCGTTCTAGTGGCAAAGCAAAGCGCTACGTTGTGTACTACGGTTCCAGCACTTAACATGCAATGTCTCCAGAATTCAGCGGCGTTTTTTAAAATGAATTATTCAAAAAGTTTTTACATTATAAAATATTTTACGGTAGCTATATAATGATTTGAAAGGATGTATATAAGACACAAATAAATACTTTAAAATATATTCTGTGAGTTTAAAAACCACTAGCAACCCTATAACCTTAATGTCAAAAATCGACAATCGACATTTGTCTTTGACGACACAAAAAATATTAAACTATCTGCTATCTCTTATTAATATAAATTAATTTTACACAGTGTTCTAGTGATATTTTTGCTAATTATCGCTAATTTCGTGTAAGGTGAAACCAATTTCTATCGGTAAGTAATTCACGTTGTTTTTGGTTATATTTATGTTAAATGCCGAAATTTATCAAATGTCTTAATTTCTTGCATATTTATCTTACAACGACAAAACACCACGTATGATTCGGCTGGCAATCATTTCTATTGAATATTTAATATGTAAATGTTTTAATTTAAAAAATAAATTCTTATTAGAAAAGTTGCATTTCACCACAATCGCCTAATCGATAGAGCTATCAGCGATCGTATAATGAAATAAAACAATATACAAACGTATCTTATAACTAATTAACTTAATTATATTGTTTATGTATATAAAATACACTATACAGTGTTAATGTGTGTAATATTGAAGATGACATTTCTCACCATGATATGTCCATTTTTGTTTATAACCATTTATACAATATTTTTTAATCTTTATATATTTGTTTTTATTTGAATATTATTTTTAATTCAATTGTTTTTTAAAGAATGTTTGTTTACATTCAAAACTAATAGTCAATATAATAATATTTATTTTTCTATATGATGATAGGTTAAATACTACTTTAGAAATGTTTAAATGAGTGAAGAATCATTTTCAATTTATTGGACTATAATTAAAGGCACAGTTTTGTACACAAAATGTGGTGTGGGTTTGACACCTACTCAGGGGAATGATATATTTTGATTTCATCATTTTGGAAACAGCAAGATAAAAACAGTGGTTAGGTCTACCATTCAACACACAGTGTCTCGGAAATTTAATGGTGCATGGGGATGTAGTGTCTCTCCATCATGCTATGTGTGGAATATTGTGTAAAATACAATTTCAATTACAAGAATGTTCATTAGGTAATTACCAATATATTTTTTTTATTTTTGCTTATAAAGAGAACTAGACCATGAATCATAATACATCTACGTAACTAATTTTAACTATTTGTAATCTTTCAGGAGAAAAAAAGCTAAATTAAAGATCTATTTATAAGTTTCAAGGATAAACATTCTAAGTAATGTTATGAATAAGGATTTCCTTTTGTAATAAATTGCTTAAATTTGTTTCTTATTGGAATATATTTGAAGGTAAATGTTTTTCATCTTTAAATATATTTCAATATAAAATCCACTGTCATGCATTACAACTACTTTTGAAATATCAGGTTACATTCTTATGTACCATTATCCTTCCAGTTGTGGCACAGGGGCACAAGTTGCACATACATATACTTAAAAAACACTACTCTCATAACATTGAAGAAGTTTAAAATATTAATGAAAAATAGGATGATAACACATATGAAGTAAAACATACTTTCACCTGCAACTTTACCCGCACGGGCAAATAAAAAAACCTAAAAGTTGTGTACAACATATGACCATATGACAAAACCAATAACAGAATTACATTTTAGATATACAAAGAGAAATGGAAAAAAAGTATAATTTTTGTAAGTAAATATGCTTGAATATTGTAGTTTCAACTTTAAATATCTCACTAGGATTCCCTGGATGATGAAATAGATATACAAAGTCAAAATATATTTATTTAATTCCAATCAGTCAGTAGTTCCTAAGAATTTATTTAAATTTGATTAATAATGATCCTTGGAAAACACTTGTACCAGTACCATGTAGCTACCACTTTTAATGAATTAACTGAGTGTTACTATTATTTTATTCCCATTAAGATTCTTCTGTTCCCAATTTCTGCCGAATCTCAGAAATTGTCGCATTTACAGTGCCCACACGCTTGTCCCCCTGTGCCACAACTGGTCTCAGTACTATTATATGAATGAAGCTTCACACATAAACTTCTGCATGACTAAGAGTTGAGAAAATTTAGTGTTAAACCACTATGTTCTCTATTTTCCGGCCAATTTCGGCATGTTAAGTTTCGGAACCCAACTCCGCGCATGGTCTCGTCAGATATTTCAATACATTTCAATCATTCTAATTAAAAATATATTTATTATATGAATAATTACTTATAACATTATTGTAAAGCAAGGTTCTTTCCATAAACCATAGCTTTAATTAATAATAAGCGGTCAGTCCGAGTTTGGAGTGGGGTTGCGTTGACACCGACAAAATCAATGTATGTGGACGAAACTAGCGATTTGCTTATGCCTCTACTTATATACATATAAGTGTTTGTATGTATGTATGTTTGTATGTGTATTGAATATACATGTACTTCCTGAACACGACTCTTCGACTTAATGCCATTGTCAGCTTTCCATTGCTGGTTTGAGGTGAAATGGATTATATTAATGTAACAATGTCTATTGTAATCAAGTTGTTTAGATTGCCTTTTTTTTAGTTTAACGCTGTATCCCGCACATAGCAAGGTAGACAGAGGGAACCTGGGAAGCTAGTGCTAAGACATTTCTGTTCCCCTCTTTCTGCCGAATCTGCCTGCGTCACTACGAACGATTGATTACTAATAGACAAATGATACGGCAAAATGTTAAGATTAAGTGAGTAACAAAACAAAGTAGCGCAATAAGTTCCGCCACTCAGCTCACATGTCTCGAGTATTGGGCGGGGACGTAGTGTCTTAACACTGGATTCCCTCAGCCTACCCTGCTATATACAGAATTCAACTAGAAATTAATTAAATAATTAAGGGGCATTTGTTGTTGTAACCTATTGGTGAAAAAATCAATTTATATATTAATATCTTTTTGCTTTCCGTTATTTAATAAAATTATTATAGAAATAATTCTGAGAAATAAAATAATTTTAAGTCAAAATGAAAACAGATATTGATTTTGTTGTCTCCCTTTGTGCAGCGAGTGTAGCAGGAAGTGACTGTTGTGAGTGTTTGATCCTTAAACTAGGGACCATAAATAAACTCCGCGTATCGTTTATAAACAAAGCCGCCAATGTTATAAGATTAAAATTATTTATTATTAGTATATCCACTGAAATGTAAACCAACACCCATCGCGCCCTCTTAGCTTATTTGACCTTTAGTTTTTCACCTTTGACCTTGGTTTTTACTATTTTACTTCAAAATTATAATTTTCAATTCATCATACTATAGTTATGTCATTACAAGCACTGTTGAATAATCAAAGTACCTACATAAAAAAAATAAGAAGCGTGTCATGGCGGGGGGCAGTTCTGCTGAAAATATCTATAAAGTAAAAAAATGTATTAAAATTTAATAATAAATTTAAAATGTAATTCATCACATTAATTATACACAACAGCAAATAATTACAATTCAACACAACAAAAAAGTACTTGTTATTTTTTTTAATTTAAAACTACACGTAGTGGGTACTTCAATGAATACGGTGTTTTTGTAAAGCGATCGCGACAATAGCGTAGGAGGCGAGCAGTGTGAGAGGGAACGGCGGGCGAGAGCGAGAGGGGTAGCCGGTTCGATACGCCTACGTTGAAGGGCCTCTCCCCCCCCCTTCCCGTTCACCCCTGCCCTCCCCTTTCCTCCCCTAGTATTTATATAATTTAGAGTGTCCCGCAGATGTAATTGGCTGTAGAACTTGACATTTTACAAGTATGTAACTACAAAAGTGGAATTAAGTATGGAATATTTAATGGAAGCCTGTGAACTGTTGCATATACAGTTACATTTTATTTATTAAGGAAATTGGGGATATGGTTTGGTTTTAAAACGTGATAATTCATTCTTTTCTACGTTTCTGGTTAATATATTTCCAATAATTTTATGGTAATTGGTGGAAAAAATATATAATACATCTTCGTCTTTCTCACATATATGTTAGGACACAGTTAGAGAAACTGGTGTGGAAACACTCTGTTCTCCACGCACCGTTCAATTTTGACTTTATGTAATTTTCTTCAGTGGAATGTACTTATACCAACAGATAAATATTCAGTAAACTATGCCCCATTGATTCAACTACGACGGTTTACATAATCGTTAGGGCATTGTGCTCAATCGATAGTTGTATACAAAGCATAGTCAGCAGTATATATTAAGCTGTTTCAGTTTTTTCTCTCATATCAAGAAAGGTTTTTAACTTTTCGATGATTTTGTTTTGAGATATTGCGTTTCGAGGGTTGAAACTCAACGCCGCGCTTTGTCTACCAGAATGGAAAGCTGAAAATAATTTTAAATTTTTAATATAGAGTCCACTTTTTGTTTCTCATAGTCCATCTCCAACTAGTGAAGTTTGCCACTTGGAGATGACTGTCTCCGTACATTTAGTACTGTCCTTCGCTAGATGAAGGTCTCTCTATCTACGGTACCTCTGGTCCCGCTCATGCCTTTATATTCCTCAGCCACTCTCTACTATTGTCTCTTAAGACTTTCCTCTACGTTTTTACTCTTTTTCATATCGAACTCACAACCGTCGCGTTTACAACTAGATGTAGATATAAAAGCAGTGTATATAATAGTATTAAGGGCAGTCGTGGCGCTGTGGCACAAGCGTGCGACTGGTTAAAGTGACAGGTTTTGGGTTCTGTTCCTACTCGAGGAAAGGAAATATTTTCATTTTCTCTATTTGGTAACGAGGGAAAGTGAGGCGTTGAGATTTGGCGGAAAGTGGCGGACGGAAGTGTAATTCATTAAAATCTCTACGGCACGACGTGACGGCCTCTTGTGTAATATAATATGTATGTATGCGTGTAACATAATAAGTAGTTACAGCTACATAGTAATAGAGTGAAACGTCAGTCAGTCAGTCCATCTATAATCGGGTCTAATCCGATTTGCGTTAGTGTTCATATATTATGTACATAGGCGACAGTAAACATTGGTTAGTTGTAATTGATCTGGGTTATAATGTAGTAACTTATACATCACATGTCTGCTAAATGACTGTAAATGCGATGATTATGGGTTCGATCCCCGAATTGGGGGAATGGTTACAATGATTAATTATATTATTCGAAAATATATATTTTTAATTAATCGTATTTCGCCACTCTCGTAAGACAAAGCCCATTTGGCTTTGTATTTTACCATTGATTTTGAAAATAGCAACTGTTGAGTTTCTTGCCGGCTCTTCTCAGCAGAACTGCCTTCCGAACCGGTGGTAGCTTTTTGTTCATATGTTCATTCGACGATTTAAAAGTGCTTATAATAATTGCCTGTTTGAGTAAAGAATATTTTGAATTTGAATTTTGAATTGTGTAGAGATATTTGCTAATTTTGTTTAGTATCCTTCATGTATACAAAGGTAGAAGAAAATATAATAAAATTTTCATAAAAATTAAATAAAATAACAAGCATAACATATAGTTTATAGTGTAGTACCTTTATAGTGTAGTACCTTTGACAGTAGCGTTGCAGCAGGTAAATGCTAGTATCTAAAATATCACCCGATTCTTGAACATATATTTGATAATATGAATGACTAATGCTGAAACTTTTCACGATTTCCTCAAATGACATATTATGTATCTACAGATAACGATATAATAGACATATATCTTCAGACGCATCTGCAGATAGTTCAGATGGGTTAAGTATGACACACGCATTAGTTGGTCCATATTGCTCATAAAAAATAAGAGATAAAATCAAAGTGGATTAAAAACAAAACATCTTCAGTTTTTTTGTGATTTTTGGGCTGTTATTATTAAAAGTTTTATTTGTATAATCTCAGAATTTTAATTGCATTAATCGTGAAAATTATATTTTATTTAATTATTGTTAAATGAAAACTTTGATTAAATCAAAGAACATTCGTTCAGTTTTCGAAATATTTAATTTAATAATTAAAAAAATAATAAGATTAAAAACTTTGGTCAAACATTTTTCTTTTCAAAAATATATATTGATTTACCCTCATTTCAATAAGAAAATAATTATTATTTATTTATTTAGAATAAATACTTATTTATTTTCTTTTTTTTCTTCTCTTTTAGTATGGAATAACTCGTTAAACACATTAGAAATAATTATTATATACAAAAAAACAAACAATACTTATAATAATTTCGGAGCGGTAGAGGTACCCTCGCGCGGGGTAGCGTTCGACGTCAGCCATTGATCGCGCTGACGTCACAGGATGCCCGGGACCGCCGCCGTGCATAATGCTCGCTGATATCGATTAGTCTGTTTATGTATAGACTATAGACTGGACTTTCGGTTTATATATAGATCATTGGACTAGCTGTGTGAGGGGTTGTGGATTCGATTACCAGTCGAGGAAATTCAATATTTATTTATTATTTTTATTTCTTCGCTCTAGTATCGAAACAAAGGGCGGCGTTTCAGCCGCCAACACACAATGCCTCCAGCGTTTAGCGGAAAATGAAGAGCGAAGTGTCATAACACTAGGCTCCCTCTGCTTATATCTAAGGCGTCATATTGTAGTCAAATGCATATATATGAATTATATATGTCTAATTGCGGGTGACTCTGACCGCTAGTATACGTAGTGCGTTGCGGTGAAACACGTTGAGTTCCGCCACGTAACACACAATGCCTGGAAAATTCTGGTGGAAAGTGGGAAATGGAAGTGTCTTAATGGGAACGGAGTGTCTTAACCAGGTTGCTTCTGCCTACACTGTTACGTGCGAGATGTAGAATAGAACTTAAAAAAAAGGTGCGTTTCAAAAAACTCGTTACCTTTGTAATATTAGTGCTACGTATATATTGTGGATGATCGTTTTAAAGTTATGTAGATTTAATTCTTAAATTTAATAATTTAATGGAAAAATATCAATTTAATCGCTCTCTAATCGCTTCGCTTGCTTCGCCCCCGTTAGCTTCGCTTCCTATTATAATAATAAAAAAAAAAATAGTTTTAGTTTGTAAGATTATGATGTAATAGTTTTTTTCCTGATATCGCACTATGTAATTAAGTTAAAGAAAGATAAATTTGATTTTTCATATTTGTTTAGCCTCTTTTATTATTGATGTATGTTAAAGGGATAAGCTTATTTTAGCATACATTGTAATATATCTGATTCTCAATACAACCCTGTAACTGACATAAGGTTATGATCTTGTTTTGATGAGTTGTATTTTCATGTAATGAAGGAAGGGAACCTAGTGTGAAGACACTCCGTTTCCCACATGCTGTTCAATTTTCGAAACAGTTCTACGCTATATCTTCTTTACCAGAGCGAGGAAATAAAAATAATTCATTTCTCCGAGCGAGGATGATATCCAAAACAATTTTACTGAAGTATTAGGATGTTTAAGAAAATAGCTTTCCGTTTTAAATGAGCCAAAGCTAAAAGGCATTATCTTTTTTCTTTTTGCGGAATTCTAAATGAAATGGAGTACCTATCTATATTAAAAAAGCTTTGAGCATTTTCAGTGTGAAACAGAATTGAAAGTAAATATTGACAATTTTTTCCTTTCGTCTGAGAAAATGTTTAAAATAATTATATTACTTAGAATTTGATACTGTTTATTTATGTAGACTGTAATTATTATTGCTGATACTTCTAGGTTCTTGCTTTATTCCACATACAAGTATAGCTGGGTAAGGCGGAATTCGGAGATGTTTTTGCTGAGTTGCGGAACTCAACGCCGCAGTTACGAGTTAAGATCGCACCCACGACCCTTATTTTTACAGTAAATCGCTGTGCCATGAAATAATAACGGTAATAATAGAAAATATCCTTTAGATCATCAAAATAATACGTTTGATGTGTTTGTCTGAAATTATATTCACTACTGTACGTTAATTCTTATATTTAATCTTAATTAAATTTAAATGAGATTAGTTTAAAGGGAAATTTTTATACTTAATTAAAATAACGTCGAAGTAATTGAAAATTTTATAGATATACATAAAACAAAGTGCTTTTAAGGCGAGATGAAAATGTACTACTAAAGTGTTTCACAATTTTTTGTGTAAAAAAACATCATAGCAGGGTAGGCAGGGAAGGTATCATAGAGGGTATCACTTAGTGTAAAGACACTGGGAGACACTGGGGACATTGGGAGAGGCGGAATTGGGCGGAAAGTATGGAATGGAGTGCCTCTGTCTACACTGCTATATGCGGAATACAGCATATAAATGAAAAGAAAAAAACTTTTAGATTATAACTTAAACTATCACAACTATTTTCATTTTCATCATACTATTGTATGATACTTCAATTTATAAAATTATTTTTTAAATATTTAATCTTAATAAGAAGTCCAAATATTACCTAAATACGAATATGAAATTGAGAGGAAAAGATATTACGTTCTACTAAGGAGTATCGATCTCTCTACAGGCGGGTCTTTGATCGCTGATTACAGGAACATGCACGGATAATTTGATAACACCATCTCTGTCGCCGTTTAAGCGGGAAATTTTATTGCTTTTAATCTTGTACCGGCTATATAGGATTTATTAATATTTGTTAAACGAGGTGTGAGACGATGAATTTTTAAGTAATTCTAGTATCTTAGGATTTACTTAGGTTACTGTCACCATTTTATTGATATTTTTCAATTAAACATAATGATTATTAGAATGTTGTAGAAACTAAATAGCTCTGAACAAATGGTCTCTAATAATTTTCATTTCATTTCTTTAATAATTTTCTCGAACAACGCTGAATAACTTTTATTTTTTTATGTAAAAATATATAAATATTACATTGTTATTTTACAAATTGGCCATGTCGCATGTCAGACGCGTATCAGACCTAGAAGCTAGAATAGAAAATGAAATTGGGTTCGTTAACACCCCCGAAAGTAATGCCGCAATAACACATTCAAGGGTAAATTGTGTACCGTAGGGTGCAGTGGCAGCGTTTTTAAATTGAGAGTAGTAAGTTTGTTTCTGTTAAGGCCAGCCGTGGCCTAAGGGCATGCGTGTGCCTGTAAACGTGATAAGTTGTGGGTTCGATTCTCACTCGAGAAAATGAAATATTTAATATTTTTATTTGTTTCGCTCTACGGAAAAACGGACGGACAAATAGATAAGACCAGGAAAACATTTATAATCTTATTTAAAATTACGTTTACGTTTATAGTAAATAAATCAGAACTTTAACGAAATTTTAAATAAGATTATGAATGTTTCCCTGGTCTTATCTATTTCTCCGTTTGTCAGATATAATATTAAAAGGATTTTTATATAGCAGGCAAATGAAACCTAGTGTTAAGAAACTACGTTCCCCATTTTCCACCGAATTCAAGAGGTGGAGGAGATTTCCTCGAGTGGGAATTGAATCCACAACATGTCGCCTTCACCTTCGCTTGTGCACCTGCCATTTATAGCGCAATAATTATTCTTGTGCTATAAGTTATGCTTCTTTTTGAATTAAACTAATCTATTTTACTAGTACACCCCCCCCCCCCCAGACCTTAACACAAGACCCAAGTCGTACACACATAAAATTACTTCACCTACAAAGCTGAAAAGGCCTACTTCTCTATTTATCTGATGGAGGCTACTCACGACAGAAATAGCGCGTCCTTGTGTGGTTTCTTTGCCGCTGCTCTTGAATAAACATGCACGCTTAGGTCAGATAAGGAAATATTACGTTTTACGGATATATTTACGTTTATAGTAAATAAATCAGAACTTTAACGAAATTTTAAATAAGATTATGAATGTTTCCCTGGTCTTATCTATTTCTCAGTTTGTCAGATATAATATTAAAAGGATTTTTATATAGCAGGCAAATGAAACCTAGTGTTAAGAAACTACGTTCCCCATTTTCCACCGAATTCAAGAGGTGGAGGAGATTTCCTCGAGTGGGAATTGAATCCACAACATGTCGCCTTCACCTTCGCTTGTGCACCTGCCATTTATAGCGCAATAATTATTCTTGTGCTATAAGTTATGCTTCTTTTTGAATTAAACTAATCTATTTTACTAGTACACCCCCCCCCCCCAGACCTTAACACAAGACCCAAGTCGTACACACATAAAATTACTTCACCTACAAAGCTGAAAAGGCCTACTTCTCTATTTATCTGATGGAGGCTACTCACGACAGAAATAGCGCGTCCTTGTGTGGTTTCTTTGCCGCTGCTCTTGAATAAACATGCACGCTTAGGTCAGATAAGGAAATATTATATTCTTAGTGTTTATAGCTGGGTTTTTTATAAATGTAGAAAATTTGATGAGATACTAGCTGCAGCCGGCATTTTTTTTGGATAGATTGCAAAACGCTAATAGTTTACCTTCGTGTTCCTTCTGCCTACCCTGCTATGTCTTAGATACTGCGTAATATAAAAAAAATGACGTACGTATTGACTTACATAATCACAGACTAATTACTACTAATACTAATTCCTCTTTGCGTTTTATCTTTAAATATTATCGAAAAATATTAAGTTATTAGAATAATTACTTTCACTAGTTAAGCATTAATTCTTATCAAGAATCTTTCGTTGTACTTTTAACCTTTATTAGAACTTTATGACATATGATAATACATTTAGGTTTATTAACTCGTATTGTACCTGTGAATTGATAGAACGTTTAGTTTATAATAAAATTTATATGAAGATGTAATTTATACAAGGGCGTATTTTTAGGGGGCACGAATAAGATAAATTACATGCATAAAAAAATCACTTTCACGCAAATCGACGGACTCAATTACATAAATAATAACATCTGCTTGAAATGTAAACCTGCTAACATCATTTAAGCTAATTATCAAAAGGGACAAAAAACGTTCTTTAAAAAACTAAGAGTACATAATATGTATTATCAGGTTAATACAATTTCAAGAAATAAATTGTATACTCTTCTGTATGAAATAAAATAAAATAATGGTAGGTTGTGTTTTTTACCATTTCGGGTGGTAATATACATAACGAAAACAGAAAGATTTAGCCTGTTTACAATCTAAGCCTGAAGTTCTTAAATATAGAACTACAAACACACAAATCTATTAGCATATTCTTCGAGAATAATCCTAATAAATTTGGATCTGTATCCACCATTTTGAATCTACACAAGAAATTGTAGAAATATACGACAGTAGTTATATACATAATTTTTAAAGCTGCTACGCTTCCCTACGAATTGTAGAGCTCGCTACGAAAATATTATATGTAGACTTTATTTATAAAACCTACGCGCTATTATAACTTGAGTGTTTTAGAAGTGCAAATTGAAGTTGTTTTTATATTATGCAAATACAATTTGACAATATGAAGGAAGTTGTTTTGCGATATATATGGAGTTGGTAGACAATCCACTCAATATATAATGACCCGAAGATTCAGCGTACAGTGAGAAACAGAGTGTATTAACTCTAGGTTCCTTCTGCCTACCCTGCTATGAGGGAAAAATCGTGAAGCTGTCCCAATTTTCTGTTATCTTTAAATTGATCTAATATTTTGTTCTGTAGTTTTAGTTTATAACCGATTATAATAAGAAGAGATCTCCTTTCTATGATTTCTGTGTATATCGAAACTTTGCGTACAGGGTAAAGTAACCCAATACCGATTTAAATCGAACCAGACGTGGAAACACATAGGTATATATTTAATGTAAGCATTTTTCAATACAAGTGCTTTGCTTGACTGACTGATAGCAAATTAATAACTATAGATTCAACTGTTATATTTTATAAAATATAATTTCATAAAATACTATAAATTGTTGTGTTATAATTTACCGCCTGAGAATTTGGAATAACTAGTGTCTAGATAATAAATAAGCTCAAATTTTAATAAACTCGATTAAGTTGGTTGGTGGTTAAATAGTAAAATTACATACTAGATAGAACTAAGTAAAATACTTAAAGTTATAATAATTAGTGCAAACTCCCTATCATTTTCATAAAGCAACATTTTCAGTTACAACATTGTATGACGCCAACGCTTCTACACATCGCATGTTCTTTGACAAGGGTAGGAATGGGGTTAGTTTTTCGCGCACACCCCGGCGCAGGCACCGCGGCAGTCCGCCCCCGGCAACCGGGCGAAACGCACGTTAACCAGAACTTAATCTCATCAAAATAGCATTCTTAATCTTAACAGTGACTTTATATTTGTTATACAAAATTTGTGTTTTAAGAACTTAATAGTGGAAATAGTTGGTCACCATCGGGTAAGTTGGCGGTTTTTATTTTTTATTTTTGTTTTCCGCTCAATAGATGGCGCTGCCACCTCGCGTCCGTATTGCAGCTAATGGTTATGTGGACGTTTCATACAAAAAAAATGTTTATTACGTAAGATTCATTCAATCTGTTAATTGTATTTTTATTTTGGATGTGATTCTTATGCGCTTGTTTTGCATTTATTCAAGCAAAATTCTTTAAAATTTTACCTAACAGGGCTTGAACGCGCTTCATTTAACCGGTATGAGTATCCCAGTCATTAGAATTACCTTCTTATCACGTCGTTTAATTTAATGTTTTAATTATTATACAAAATTATTTGTCAATTACTCAAATTTCAAGTTTTTTTTTACCTTTACGCCGTATCCCGCACATAGCAGAGTAGGCAGAGGGAAGATGGGGACCTAGTATTTAACACTCCATTACTGTTAAGACACTTCTGTTACCTACTTTGTGTGTGGCGGGACTCAACGCCGCGCTTAGTTTCATTACCAGACCGAAGAAATGATAATATTCAATTTAAGTCGTGTTTAACAATTGCACGGTTGTGCCCCTGCGCTACGACTGGCCTCAATTTCAAGAATAATGACAAATAATATTAAAAATGTAGTAAATATTGTCTAGACAATGTTTTCAATAAACAGACAATGTGATATATTACCGTGTTTAGCATTGAGCCAATCGAATAAGCTAATTATAGAAAAGCCTCTCTATTATTGTAGCCTCTAGTTATGTCACAGTGCTTAGGGTCTTGAATAGAAGCCACTATTAATTCTTTTATATATCTACATAAAATCCATTCATTTCATTATTAAGATATAAAGTAGTTTTAATAGGCATTACATATCTTCGCTCTGGTAGCAAAAGAAAGCGCGGCGGTGAGTTCCGCAATGTCTTGAAATCGGTGCGAGGTTAACGGAGTGTCTTAAAACTAGGTTTACTCTGACTAACCTGCTATATATTGAAAACACCGTGAAGGTGGTACGAGTAATAGTTTCGTGTCTTGCGTATTTAGTCGATATGTACAAACTGTCCTATGAATTGTTAGATTTCGTGCTCCAGTTTTGTTCTATAATACAATTGGTTTTTAGGAATCTCCTAAAGGAATTAATTAGTGCTATACTGCATCTTCCTTTGTTTATAGTTGTTTTGATTCTTGCTGTAGATCATTTATTACTTCTATTATAGATTTTACAATTTTTTTAATGATGATTTGATACGCCGCCTGCCTCAATATATCTAACTTAGTAAAATAAAAAGTACATTGAATCTTTGATTGATTCAAAATAAAACGCTCTTTCAATTTTCGTTTTTTCCACCATTTCTACAATTTATACGAATCGTCACATCCGGTTGTGACGTCAGACGTTTAGCTTTCGGCATCCAAATGTGATGTCATTTTCAGTATAATGGCTGGCTGAATCACGATTAGCGTTTCATTACCCACCCCAGAGGTTACAGCCTCTTACTCCTCCCCCTGACGCTGTGCTCTATTTGGATTGTTTCATTATGTATATTACTGAAGTGTACGAGGTTCTTATTTATGGTGCGCTAAAATATTTCCTTTTTTAGCTCTACTCTGTATCCCATATTCCCGTAGCGTTAGCACAACACGATGTTCCCTATTGTGTTAGGACACTCCGTTCCGTTATCACCGCCAAATTTAAGTGTTAAGTGGAGGAACTCAACGTCACGATATACATGGAATTCCAACGATTATTTAAACAGTGAGAACTAAAAATGTTATTAAAAAAAAATTACGGTACATTAAAACTTAACTATTTTTACTTATTTTATATTTATATCTAATATATACATAGATATATTAGTTAATATTTACGTAAATTTAGACGTAAGAGAAATGAGCGTATTAGGCGGAACGTCATTTTAAAGCTATTATGTTTATATTTCTACCAAGAAAGAGTTTAGTATTGTAATTACTTCGCTCTTGTCTCTAGAACTGAGCGAGTTCAATTCAGCTCTTTCTGCTCGCTCTGTCCTTTCCGCCTGACTATTTATTGGTGGAAATACAAGTATCCTAGTAGTCCTTAATGGGCCCGCTCCCGTGGAAACCGGGCCGTCGTAGGTTGATTGGAAGTGCAAAAGTAACAAAATTTTGTATTCGGTTATTTATTACGAAGTGCAGTAAAAAGTATATATATTTATATAGTAGTACGCGTAGAGTATTAGTACAGTTCTAGTACGGTACCAGTACAGTACAAGTACAGTGCTAGTACAGTACCAGTACAATACTAAATCAGTACCACCTACGTCATTAATTTGACAAAGGTATTAAGTACGAGGATAGAGCCGGCTATAAAGGGTTTCGGTAAACACGGACAGGAAATTGCTACAGCCACTCCCCAGTAATGGAGTTTGCATACGCTTATACGTATAGCTTATGCTTCTAGCGCGACTTTGTTCTACAAGTTTTATTACTTTTTTTTGTAAATGTGTTTGTCTTTTGCCTATACTTTTATTTTAGTTGGGGCAGTGATTTGTAATGTGTGGACATTTAGGATTTACTAAAGACGTTTTCTGATTTTAGTAATTAAAATAAATTAGAGATTTGGCGTTGAGTTTCGCAATTAACACGCAAAAATAGCTCACAAATGTATGAATAGGATGTTTTCTTGATCAAATTCATAACGAAAAATATGTTCATATAAAATTTGGACTCTTCCCTTTCCCCTAAATTGAGGGTAGGTACTATCTTAATTTTGGGCCAACTAACTTAATCCAATATCCGACGTCGTCCACTGCATGGTGGAGTCGTATGGCTATGTAAGTCGCTTTATACCGCAATGCCTGTCTGCCAATGTTCTGTTGGCAGATAGTGGCGCGCAAGTATTATCGTGTTATTTTGCCGGAATAAAAAATAATAATTATTGAGAATATAGTAAATAGAGAAAAAAATCAGCGTTGAGACACTTCCCACACTCTGCCGATTTCTCGAGGCATTCCGTCTTGAGTGGCGAATTTAAACGTCGCGCTTGGCCTCGTTATCAAAAAAGAAAATATTAAATATTTCAGTTCTTCGAGTAGCGACCAGCTCGCGGTTTAACAACCTTTTTCTATGTACAGATACGATTAAGGTTTATTAGAATAATATTTTTATAAACTTTGTAAATGTCTGTCTTGCGTGGGTTAGTCTGTAGGTGGTAATATAATTTAATTTAATACTAATCTCAGGAACTACTGGTTATTTTTTTTTGTTTTGTTTGAGTAGTCCATTCACATTACTTTGTTATAGGAAAAAATTCAGCTTTACGCTGTATCCCGCACACAGCAGGGTCTAGGTAAAAGGTAAAAAATAGTTACAGTATTAATTATCAAACTGTAATGTACAAGTCCGTAACAAGAACTGAATAGTCTGAACGACATGGACACTTAAATCTTAGATGGCAATAATTATTTTATTCGCCTCGTCCGCAAAGTATTCTCAAAGGGCTCTCACTAATTAGAGGTACGAACGAGCGGATGAATTTTTTATCAAATGAGTCTGCAATTTGCTTATTTCAGCTCAGTTTTCATGGTTCATTTGTAATTAAGACTGGATTTTCTGTTTTTATAAGCGGCATGAACGTGGTTTAATGTTTTACTTAGATGTCTGGAGTCATATTCGTATTTTTTATTTATTAAAATTAAAGAAATATAAAAGATAAGATAACCAGTCATGAGGCTATGCGCGACACGTTGTGCATTGGATTCACACTCGAGGAAACACACTAATTTCGCTTTGGTAACGGGACAAAGCGCGGCGTTGAGTCCCGCCACTCAACACTCGATCCTACCAGAGAAAGGCGAAAATTGGGGAACGGATGTGTCTTAATAGGAAGGGAGTGTCTTATCACTACGTTTCGAAGTTTCCACACCGAGCACGTACACATGCACATTCGGTTGCAGCGTTCTCGCGCATAACCGTTCAACAGTTCGCTTGAACGGTTAGGTGCGGGTTGAATCCGCTACATTCAACTTTTTTGTAGCTTAAAGTAGTAAAGTATCTTTTAAAAATATTTGTAAACTTGTTATAATTAATCCGGAGTCTTTTAGTTTTAGACGATTCTTTTTTATCGAATTTCGTATTGTATTTTTCGGTTTCCTTTACTCAAAGTTCACTTCCCCTGCCAAGTATATCCCTAGTGGTGCTTACCTGGTTCGTTAGAGCCCGGTGTTAATGGGCGATATTATTCCTTTTGAGCCCTTCGTGGGGAAACTATCTGTTTTCCCGACATCTGGGGTGGACTAGTTAAGCTTTATAGATGTGAATGAACTTGTAAAGTGTCTTGTAACGAAGGTTCGTATATTATATTTAACTAGCAAGCCAAACGCGGCTTCGCCCGCTTTAAATTATTATTATATTATAGCTAAATTATACAAAATCGTTACATAAATGTCTATGTGCTATTTTATGTTGACTATATTAGTGTAAAGTATAATTTAAATCCTAAATTTATATTAGTAAGACTAGGTAGGTATGATTGAAAATATATACAGTATAAAACTGAAGAGAGAAATGAAATTTATCACTTGGTTCTCTAAAAATATATTTTTTTACTTTATTATATCTTTTAGTTTTTTTAATTGTATATCAATATAACATAGTCATGTCCTTTCCTGCCACTTTCCGCCGAATTTTTGTCCGCTTTGTTTGTTTGTTTCTTTACCAAAGCAAAGAAATGAAATCATTAAATATTTCGTTTTCTCGAGTGGGAATTGAATCCACAACCTGTCTAGGCTTAAATAATACAAATATTTTGTATCCACTTATTGTTATTGTAAGTTTATCCAAGAGCGCTTTTACGTAGGGTTTAACAAGCAGGATATCCGGCAAATCTCGTAACAATATAATGTTATAAGCTTTTCTCCTTCGTTGTATCCTCTTTTAGATATTTATTTTAAGAAAACTTGTTTTTTTTTATTTGGAATAAAAAAGTATTTCATTTCCCCAACTACACCTAGAACAAACCGTACAGTTATCGTACCGTAAGTCGCAAGTTAAGTATAATTATTTATTATGTAGAATATTACTTTACATATAAAAAAACTATAAATTTTAAAATTATTTGTTTATGGCATTGAAACTAAAAATACCAAATACCAACAGTCTCTTAGTGAGCGCCACAATGATACTCTGATCGATGGGCCCTCGCCGGCCGTAGCTTATCGTCACCGCCGTAAACTATCGATTTTCAGCACTTTTTTGTGTAGCTTTTGACTTTTTATATTTTATGTAATATTATGTTGTACATCGTTATTGGTACCTTTAATTTGTGATGGTAGGCACTTCCTATGTATGTTGTATATATCTACATGCTTCTATTATTATCGCTACACCTGGCTTCGCTTGTGTGATCAAATGGAACAACTAATAGTTAAGGCGAACGAACGCGATGGTTGTGGGTTCGATTCGTATTCGGGGGAATAAAATATTTAATATTTTCGTTTTCTCGCTCTGGTAACCTGGCGTTGAGTTCTGCCACTCAACACGCAATGCCTCAAAAATTTGAACTGTGAGGAACCTCACTTCGCACCAAATTTTCAAAAAGACGTTTGTTTTTAAATCAAACTTATGATAACTTTTTTATTTTTCAGGTAATAAACCTGTTCGTTATCCAGGTAAGTTTTCAAATTTTCAAAAGTTATGTTAACATTTTTCGATGTTATTAAAATTCTTCAATTGTTTCATGATTAATTCTATTTTAAACTTTCCATTCAATTGTTTCTAATTACTTAATTATTAATTTGTATATACTTTGTAATCATTGTAGCTAGCTATCTAATAATTTTGTAAAGCGACGTAGCACTTCGTAGTCACGTAGCGCTACGAACCTTACTTCAAATTGTTATTCAATACAAAATAATATTATTTAAGAAATTGAATTGTTAGTACTAGTCCTTGAGAGTAGAATTGAAGGCTTCTTTTTCCTATTAAATATGATAATTGTCTTGGTTGTAAACTGATATTTTTGTCTATGTATTGTCATAGATATTGAGAAAGGATTATACGAATTTTCATGTCTTGGCGAAATATTAGACAATATTATGGGGTTTTTTTAAATAGTATCCTTTGATGTTTATATTACATCAAAGGATACTATTTATTTTTCACGATTTAGCTCGTACATAGCAAGGTACTAAGAGGAACCATAGGAAACTCCGTGCCTATTAAGACCGCGATTTCCCCATACTCTCAAGACATTGTGTGCCGAGTGGACGAACTCAACGCCGCCTTTTGCCTCGTTACCTAAGCGAAGAAAATAAATATTTCAATCCCCGAGTAGGAATCGAACCCACAATTCTTGCGTTTACAGTCGCACACTTACACCATGGCAGCGATACAGCGGGGATTTAAAGAAATGTAGACAAGAAAAAAAAAAAATCCATATAATATTATTATTATCCATGATAACGAAACGATATTAATTAAAAATCTATTAAATATATTTATTGAAAGACAATATCTTGTATTCTTAATATAACACAGCAATTGTTATTTAAATACATCGAAAGTCAAAGTTACTTAACACCATTACTTTTATTTCTATGAAGGATAGTCCTAATGGCGACGGCTTCTGTTAAAAGTGCATTAGCCACCGATACCCGTAGAAAGTGACTTTTAATCGACGTAACTTATATTTTGTTGGACAATTTATTTGCTTGAAATATTGTCGAGGTTATTGAGGGAAAGTATAATTTTAAACGTATAACTTATGTATACTGTATATTTTTATTTTATTTTTATAAGTTTTACTTACTTTCTTACCGTTGATCTTTAATCTCGACAGGCGAATACGATTCGCACTTAAACAGTTACTTTTCTCAATTTCTCGCTGTTTTCTGTATTTAGAAGGGCAGGCAAAGAGTACCTAGGAGTAGCACCCATCGTTCTAAACTTTCTGTCGGAGTTAAGTAGCGGAACTCAAGCAAGAATGAGAGATTGAGGCCACGACTGAATATAGAGTGAATTTTATATGTATTTCAATATTTTTTATGAAGACATCACGACGCCAAATTGATTTACATTTTTTCGTTCTAGATAACAAGACAAAGCGCGGCGTTGAGTTCCATTACTCAACACCCAATGTCTCGAAAATTAGACGCTGCGTGGGTATAGTGTGTCATAACCTTAAGTTCCTCAAAAAAATAACTATATCAAAGACAAACACACTGAATGTGTAATTAATGTATTTATTTAAATACTCAATTTTAATGTATAAGAATTGAGGTTTTATTTTGCCGCTGGGAGAGCTTGGTTGTCCGCCCGTAGCCGCAGTTGAAGATTAGTGGTCCGCGGGGGAAATCAACCTCTCAATTATTAATCTCTATAAAGTTTTTTTTTGTTTATCTATCGGAAGCTTGCAAACTGCGAACCTTTCAAAGTTTTTGCTTTTAATAGCGGTGGGTTTTAACACTTGCTGTTTTGGAATGTTTATGCAACTTTAGACCTTTAGGTGTTAGGCGCGGATTTGGATGTTGAAATATTTATACGTTTTCTAAAACTATTTTGCTAATATTGGAAATAAGATGTTTTATTTTTTGATGAAATGACGTACCTATAAATTGACATTTATCCTAATATTTGATAATTGAGAAATAAGATGACCTGAAACTAAGGCATATTTGTGTAATTGCAACAATAAAACTTGGTTTCGAGTCTAATTTTAAGTATTATCCACTTTGTTATCCAATAATCACAACCAAACAATTTGATAAGTGCCAGTTTGTATATTATGAATTATTACGACACTTTTTAAGAAGATTTTTTTTCTATCACAAGAAACCTCAGATGGCGAACAATTATACCTAATATATTTTTAGGCCTTCGTTGTAGCAGCGCAACGTTTCATTGACTTCCGCCACTTAATACGCATTATCGCTAAAATTTGGCAGAATGTGGGGAACGGAATGTGGACCTTAACTCCGCGGCTTATCTTATTGCCAGGGCGAGGAAATGAAGATAGTTCATTCTCCCTAGTGTAAATTGAACCCATAAACGTCGCGTTCACAATTTTTTCATAATGACAATTATTCATTTAAATAAGAAAGAATATATTATTTAAGAACTAACAGTGGTTTCCGTCTCAGCGAACTAGTTTAAAATAGTTCTATCAACTAGGAGCTTTTAGTTAAAGGGAAGTCTATACTATAAAGCTTATTTCCAGTTTTCTCATAAGATATTCTCGTCGCTAACTCGAGAGTCTTCCTCTCTACTTCGTTGCTAACTATAACTGACATATCACTGAATTATTACTAACTTACTAAGAGAATCTGGCTGTGGCGTCCGGCTGGCTTTTGGATATCTTTTTTGTTATTTATACGGTGTTATTGTAATGGATTAGATTTTTTTTATTTCGCATATAGGAGGGGAAGCTGAATTAGTCCTTGTGTTAAAACACTCCGCTCTCCTCTCTGTGACCAATTTTGGAGACATGAGTGTTGAGTTAAGAAACTCAATGCCTCACTTTGTCGTCTTACTGAAGCAAGGAAATTAAAATAATTTATTTCATCCACTCGGTGACTTCTATCAACTTGGCGCTTTTAGTTAGACGGAAGTTGGTACGATAAAACTTATTTCCAGTTTTCGCATAAAATATCTCGTCCCTAACTCGAGAGGGCTTTCGCGTCCCGATACTTACTAAGTATAACTGAAGAATCTGGCTGTAGCTTTGCAGCTGACTTTCTAAAAGTTTTTTGTAATCATTTGTTTTTATTTAAAAACGCTACGACGCGAATTAATTATTATTATACCTATGTATCGTTATGTTGACACTACTATAAACGAACAGACTAAATAGAATGGATAGATGGCCCCTCCCGGGATCCGCCTCCGCCTATTTTCTGCGGCTGATATAAATTGAATTACCGCTTCTATGCCAACCGTAGACATTTTGCAGATCTTCTTTTTATTCTTATGAAATATTTAATATTATTTTGTTATTCTTGTTTAAGAAATGGAAGTTACGATGAATATTTCCCAATATTTTTATTGTATTTCATTTATTTCATTCTCTAGACTTGGTAGGGATAGAATATCACGTCTAGTTCATTTAAGGGAACTCAACACCGCTTTTTCCCCATTTTGTGTAAGAACATATTAACAATGTAATTTTATGAATGATTCAGCATATAAAAAAAAATATTATTATACTTAGACAAACTAAGGCACAGACATTAGAAAAATAAACAAAAACTTTATCTTTAAGCAAGAGTTTGATACTAATATGTATGTATTCCAGAAGTATTAAGTGGTGGCAGTCTAGACAGTTAGTAATATACTTCTTGAACGTGTTCCCGCGTGGAACTGATTGCTATATCGTGAGACACAGGTGCTATATTTCATATTAATATTTCTACCTCATTTTTTGTAGCTTTATGCTTTTCTTAGATTGAAAGGTGGATAAAGATATTCAAGAGAAGTGTCAAGGCACTCTGTTCTTCAATTTGTGCCCAGAATTGAGATTCTAACTGCTAAGTGCAGAATTCAACCCCGCGTTTCAACTTACTCTTGCCAGACTCCTCTGGCCTTATTATTTAGATATTATAAATCTTAAACTGAACAGCATATATTTTTTCCATAATAAAAATGACAAAAACAAAGTTTTTTACCTATTTCTGTGACTTTCCCTCATATTTCATGCACAAACTAAGGTCACAATTCCTCACGTTTTCGATTAACATTCGGTCTATCCTTAGTTTTGGCTTCCAGTCAAGAGAAGTCAAGGTGAAGCATTGTCTAGACTAGTGGCGCCTTTACGTGCCACCGTCTTTATTGTAGACAGGATGAGTTCGTGTATTTTGTACATTTTTTTTTCTTTAATATAACAGGCGTTTTAAGCATTGTATGCGGTGAGAACGTAGTGTTAGACACTCCGTTTACAGCACTTTGGGATAATATTTTCTGTATTAAATAGCCTTTAGTTTAAATTACATGTTTAAGTCATTTATTGGTTCAACATTTAAAGTATTCGGTATAAAGTTCGAAAATAACACAGAAAATACTAATTTTGTTTTAAAATCTTTTAAAAACATCAACTTTTAAAACAGAATGAAAATGTATATTTCTACCCACCATATTTCAATTCATCTTCCAACCTTGTTTATTCTACGATTGTGAAGCAGTATAGAAATCATTTCTTATTTTAGCTTAATCGGGACATCAAGATATTCCGGTCCCCTCTAAAATAACAAGATGATACTCCCCTAACGCTATTTAGTTGTCTGCGGTCGTTCCAGACTGTATTTCAACTAACTACAAAATAATCATGTAATATTTCAATTTGTTAAGAGACGAGCTAAGAGTGGGGTTGTATAGTAAACATAGGTCGTAGGTTCAAAACGGTTAAAAAAATAAAAAAATGTTACTTCGACTGTTGAAGAATAAAATGCACGATGGTCGCTTTCAATCAGTTTTATGAAGTCAAATTATTAAATGAATCTAAATATTTTCAGCATAGTTGAGGCCTCTGTGGCGCAAGTGGGACAGTGCTTGAGTAAACTCGATGGTTGTGGGTTCAATTCCCATTCAGTGTAACTTTCTTTACTAGGAACCTAGTTTGTAAACACTTTGTTCCCTATGCTACGCGCGAAAAAATGAAAAACGTGAAGTTGCAAAAAAATATAAAGTTTTATGTCACCTGGAGCTCTAACAATTAAAAAAGTTTAACTTTTATTTTCATTTCAACATGTTCAATTATTCATGTTAGTAATCAGTTTGACGCGCGCAAGACTAATTGGCAAACTACGGTTTTGTTTGTCTGGTTGTTTCGTAGTAAAAATATTTTGTCATATTAAAGTTCATTCAAATTCATGGTAAAATGGGAAAAGGGGGGAGTGCCTCTAGGTAACTCGATGAAACTATTATTTATTTAGGAATAAATATATAGAGTATAATTAGATATGAACTTAATATAAATTTGTTCATAAAGTAGCTGTACGTACGGCTTTCCCCATTTTTTTTTCTTTGGTAGGGGAATACATGCGTGAATAAGCGTGATACTGTTTTTTTGTTTAATTTTTCTACTTAACACACAATATCTCTATAAAATGACAAACAATGGAGTGATTTGCCATTAAAATAACTTATCTTCTTGGTGAGATAAGAGACCTCTGTGATTAACAGTGATTATGTTTTTTATGACAACGGTTATCTAAGGCTATTTAAAGTTCCTGCTATCAAAAGTTCGTTAATTACTCGCGCTCTACTTTCTTTTAAACATCTTTCTGGTTCACCTCGTTTAATAGACATTTCAGCGGTTTTGAAATTAGCATTTCAATTCGGTGTCTTCGTGATTTGGTCTATTCACTGGTTTACGAGTTGCGACGTATACAGTTTTTGTAAAGTAACCAGCAGTTTTGGCTTTGTTATCTTATATGAACGGCGGCGTTGGGTTGCGCCAATATACATTAAATTTCGGGTTGCAGTGTCTTGAGTGCTTTAGTAATCTTTTTCTGTACTTACTTTAAATATAAAAAAGACTTTTAACTTTTATTACACGATATACTTGTTGATAGTATGAATTATCTAGAAGATTCTAGTACAAAAATGTATAATAAACTAAATCTTTATTTACTTCTATTCAATGCTATTATCAGGTCTATTACGAGCCCAGACAACGTTATTGAAAAATTTTATAAGAAAAGTAATTTCTTTACTAAATTTAATAACAAGGCTTGTTGATGATAAAAATTTTATATTTTTGTATACGGTCTGATGCTTCTCGCTTTAATTAAAATCATTTTGTGTGGAAGAGGCCAATGAAATCAATGTGATGAAGATTTTATAGTCTGAGTAAGTAAACATGCCACAGACACGCGACGAGTTGCGGGTTCGATTCACACTGAAAAAAATGAAATATTTAATATTTTTATTTTCTCGCTCTGGTAAGGACAGAGCGCGGTGTATAGTTCCGCCACTTAATACGCAGTGTCTTATAGAACGCGGTGGCCGTAGACTTTCGTTTCTCCGGTTTAAATTAACGTAACGCGGTGTAAAGTTACGAAAATTACGTAAACTTTTTACTAAGCTCTGCGTTTATAAAGAACTAGCGGCCCGCCCGCGGCTTCGTCTGCGTGAACTACGTTATTATTAATTTCTCCATGAGTACCTACGTCCTATAAGTGACGTCCATACAAAATTTGAGATTCCTAGCATTTGTAGTAACGGAGTTTCATACAAACTTTCAACCCCAAAAACAACCCCTTAGAAGTCGAATATTGCAAATTCCTGTCTTAGCGAGCACCTACGTCCCATAAATAACTCCTATGCAAAATTTCAGATTCCTAGCACATGTAGTTTCTGAGATTTCGTGATGAGTGAGTGACCTTTCGATTTTATATATATAGATAGATAGATAAACAAACAATTTCCCTATTAAAAATAATCTCAGAGCACACTATTTTTTCACATTACTATTTATGAAATTCACCTTTGCCCATTACCTCGCAGCTGGCTAAAAAAAGCAAAATAAAAACTGTAGTTTATTTTAAATTATAATTTTATTTCATAAAACAAAAAAAAACCTAGAAAATCTCGTCGACACATTTGCATAGGCCTTTTGACCTGTATTCTAAAGCCTCAACGGCACTTTCAGCGGTGAGATTATTTTCATTAACACCGTGAAGCTAACACTCTTTGGTGCTAGAGTGGGACAAATATAACTAAATCCCATAACGATTGCGTGTTAGAGAGGGAACGAATGTTTTTTTTTATATATTCATTTAATGAGGATCAAAATTTTTGCGAGGTTTTTTTACTTATTATTTTATAACCGACTTCCGTAAGTATCAGGAGAAAGCTGGTACTTCCCGTGTGGTCCTATTATTTTTTTAATTTGGTCTATTTCTAACAATGTTATCCACGAGAAAATCACATAAATCTTAAATTAATCTAATAACTCAATATCTCTCAACGAATAACTCAATATTACGCCAGCGGTAAGGTACACTTCAAGGGTAGATTGATGAGAGTTTGGTTAGGTTCTGATTATGGAAACCGGTGGAAATCGGTTATTTTTGTTAAAAAATATAATTATTTCTATTACCAAATATACTGACGGACAACGCCTAGACGGAACTATATCACTTAAAAGTTGAGCTTAACATGTACATAAATAAGGAGTGTGAAGAACTAACACAATTTCTTGAAATTCCTATGGAAACAAAAAAAATCGAGAAAAACTGGTCGTTACACCTGTTACCACCTTCGACCCATATTCTAAAATCTCAATGACACTTTCAACATTATTTTCATAAACACTATAAAGCTCCCACTCGTTGGTGGTAGAGTGGAATAAATATAACAAAATAGCATAATGAATGCGAGTTAGAGAGAGACAGAAAGACATTTACCAACCTACCCTCCTTTTTTCATTTAATGAGGATCAAAAGCGACGGGCGAAATATTAAAATAGGTGGGAATTATTCATTTAACAGGTGGATGGATGTTGAAACGTGTTTGGGATAACCTCTTCTTGGGATTATACACGATATTTGATATACTTTGTCGTGTAGCGTTTGCTCGTGTTTTTTAAATATATTTTTATGATGAATTAAAAACTCTCAGTGATGATTTAATTAGCTTAGGTTAAATGGACTGTTCCGCTCCGCAGATTGCGCTTTTGTATATATCTACATTTTACATATATTTAATATGAAATATCTAAAAATAAAGTTCAGAGCGTATGCGCTATTTTTTGGGGCAGTCGCGGATCGGCAGCGACACATCGGTCTGACTACTTCCGCCATGTTTGTGGGTCCGATTTACACTGGAGGAAACGAAATGAATTTCATTTCTCCACTTTGATAGTAAGAAAAAACGGTGCGGTAAACACTTTCCACAAAGGTTAATATAGTACTTATTAAAAATGTCTAATGAAAAAATATAGATTAGAAATAAATGTTGTACTTCATTGAGACATAAGGGGACTGACCCTTAACTCCAAGTGTCAACGTACGAATAGACAAGCCGAGCCAACTAGAAGACAGCTGTTCTAGAGCTTCTTGTAGTCGGTACATCATAATGCCATAAAATGATAAAAGTGTAGTAAAAACATAGCAGCACACGGCACAGGCAGAGGGAACCTGAGTAACGACTACAAACGCGATGGTTGTCGGTTTGATTCCCCACTCGAGGGAATAAATTATTTTCATTTTCTCTTTTTTGCAAAATAAGTCGTGGCCATCGCTCCACGCTCGGCCTCCTCCTCTGCCTACCCTATAGGGTATATATAGTACACCTACTATAAGCGGGCTATAGCTTGAAATTTAAATAACTTTTTAATATAATCATCACAAATTTGGCAGACACACTAATTCCCGTAAAGGCGCTTTGTTAAATTGGAACATAACGACTAAAATGGAACGCCGCGCCGCCGACCTGTAATGTCAAACGTCAATGTACTTGCCACTGGCGATTACAAATGTCATCGACCGTTTCATGTTTTCTTTGAAACATTTAATAGGCATTAGGCAAATAATTATTACAAAAGTCGAGGATCAGGGGCACAAACGTACAAGCGTGACGGGTTGTGGGTTCGATTCGCACATGATGAGATGAGAAAATCACATATTGAACCTTTTTATTTACTTTTTTATATGTCTCTGGTAACGAGAGACGTTGCGTTCCGCCACTCAACACGCAATTTATTCAGAATTCGAAAGGTTACGGAAGTGGCTTAATGGGAGTGGAGTGTCTTAACATTAGGTTATCAGGTTCTCTGCTATGCATAGGATAAATTTGCACGCGCTAACAAAAAAAATTATAAAAAATTACGTTACAATTAGCTACTGAACATATAATCTTATTAAACAAGATGGCCGCCGTGATAATATGATAAGAACAATGGAATGGACGTTATAGAAACAATTTACGACTACAATTAGACAGGACCCGAGCATCAACGGCGGGTTTCTGTCCTGTCAAATACACCGCGTGGCTTATAATTGTGCACAGATGATAGATATTTAATGGAATTTACAGATTAGATACCTTTTATCTATAGATATGCTGGATGCAAGGTGAAACTAAAACCATATTATGTAATACGAGTATAGTAGAATATTTTTTTTTCCAAATACCTCAATCGTTTTATAGTAAAAATTTGGTAGGATTTTTTTATCACTATTTTCTCAAGTTTTTTACAATGTTTTTCCACATATTCATACATATTCTAAATATATGAAGTGATATCATCACTTCTACGTGACGCCTACGACGCGTCATCGCTACGAATGTAGCACGTTGTTGCTACGAAACGTAGAGTTAGTTGCCATTTATAAAAAAAATATACTTTCCCTTGAGGCTGTCGTGGTACAGGAACATTAGTGTTGCCATTGCCATAAGTTGCGGATTCGATTTCTATTATGAAAATGAAATATTTTCATTTTGGTAACGAGGCAAAGCGCGGCATCGAGTTCCGGTACTTAACACGCAATGTCTCAAGAATTCGGTGGAAACTTGAGAAGTGTCTTAATGGTGAGAGGAGTATCTTAACACTAGGTCCTAGGATTTTTTAACATAGTATCTCGCATATAGTAGGGTAGGCAGATGGAACCTGGGAACCTACCGTTAAGGCACTCCCATTATGACATTATCGCTCCTCACTTTCTGCCGAACTCTGGAGGCATTGGTTTGAGGGACGGACTGAACACCGCGTTGCTCAAACTTTTATATATCTCATTTTCTCGAGTGGAACCTACAACCGGTCGCGTTTACAGTCGCACGCATCAGCCCCTAAGCCACTACAGGCCTACAAAAAATTACAAGAAATATAGCGTATTTTAACCCGAGATTTCACTGTTAATATCACACATTTCACGGTTCTGGCATCCCATTCAGACCATATACGAGTATATTTACATACCGCATTTCCCAAGAGAGTGAATGCGGATAGGCACTCCATCATGATGCCTTGCGTCATTATTGTTCTGAATATTTATCTCGGGCGCTTCCAAGTAGTCGCGGTGGATACTTATGTTAATTTTAGTGTTATCACGTCTCTGGAAGTTTGTGTTAGGTTGCTGGATTTTGTAGATTACGTAGAATAGGCAAGAGTCACCTTTGTTTAAATTAAATGTAATCTCTTAGTTATCTATGACTGTGGTCAGAAAATTACTATTATTACTTTTTAATTATAATGTACGGTATTACAAGCGTAGAAACATTTATTTCAAGGGAAAATATGTTCCCAGAATTAATTTTTAATGAATGCTTATGCCAACCCAATAAATTGAGCCCTCGTTGAGGATCAGAGTATTAACCGACTCGTTTCATATCCCACCTGCGCAAAACTGATTTAAATTTTAACTGTATGTTGTATATTATAATTATTTATTAAACCTTATATAGTATATATTCATCTCATATGTATTATATTTTTACAGATTTTATATAGTTTACTTGCTTCCCGCGGATATGATATATGCGTTTTGATTTCTTAAACTACGTAAAAGATTTTATTGCTGTTTTCGGTAATAGTACAGCTATTACCGAAAACTGAGAGTGACTTGAGAAATAAGCTTAAATTAAAATATGAGAATATTATATTTGCTAGTACTTTAACTATGAACTATATAAATATTTCACTTCCTGGACTGGCTGCGTACCCGCAGAGTGATCCTACTGTTTAAAAACTATATTCCCTTCCTTCTCTTCCTTTTCGCAAAATTTTTGGGATAATATCTATATTTTGAATGGCAGAACACAACGCCGCACTCTGGTTAACTGAGTGAGAAAAAAAAATCAGCTTCACGCTGTATCCCTCACGCAGCTGTGTGGGCAGAGGGAACCTAATGTGAAAGGGAAAAAAAATATGAGGCTTTATCGAGTTGGCGGAGTATTTTATTATTGTATGTATTTTATTATTGTATGTATGTTATTCTCCACACTATTTATTACATTAAAAATGTATGCTTTCGAGCTTCTTCCACTGTGAATTATGAAATCTGTATATAATTAAAGGTCTCTCGTCTGACATCACTTAATTACGTGTGCAGCCCGCGCATACTGAGCGCGTCGTGCCGCTGAATAATGACACTCTGTCTCTCTTTGCGTACTCTGATAATGACGCGGAGGGACTATAGTGGTAGTGTATACAACACTACTGGTGTGGTTGGTTGGTGGTTGATTTGTAATATGTATTGGGCAGTTTTCGTTTTTTTGGCATTGTGTCCCGTATATGTAGGTTAGGGTAGACAGAGTGTTAAGGTATTCCGCCTTTAATTTTCGATCCAATTCCTTCTAAGAGAAAAAAAGAGAAATTTCTAGACGTTGCGTATTGAGTAGCAGATTTTAACACCTCGCTTTGTCTTCCGAGTGAGTGTTGAGCACACCAAAAACAATGCGACGATTTTGTTGTGTTTTTACCGCCTTCGTTATATTTTTAAATTTATATAAAGCATATTATTATGGTGAAAGGAATTTAAGAAATTTTCTTCATTCTCGAAACTAAGGACAAATGACAATGCAAATGCAGTTTCACATAAATTACTTAAGCAATCCGCGGTAAAAGTTTAAAACTGCAGGCTCTTGAATAATTTAACTATAACACTTGCTTTCCTATTTTACGACTACATCTTGACTGTACAATATAAATGCGACGGCTGGCCTCAATAATACATATTGAGGCCAGTAGTGTGCAGGAGCACAAGTGTGCGACTGTAACGCGACATTAAGGATTCGATTCCTCCTCAAATCAATGAAATATTTAATTTCTTCATTTCCTCGCTCTGGTAGCGGCGCTAGGTTCCGCCACTCAACACGCAATGCCTCCAGAATTAGTCGGAAAGTGGGGAATGAAAGTATCTTAATAGAAACGGAGTATCTTAACACTGGATTCCCAAGTGCCCCATTCGTGCTGGTTACAAGGTGAAGCAAAAAAAATCTTGCATGGTCAAATGAAAATAACTGAGTTGTGTACAATAGATCTAATTGCTCGAGTAATCCTCGAGTAGCCATCCTCGGTAAATGGACTATTCAATTCATTTGATATCGAATCAGTAGTTCCTGAGATTAACGCACACATCCAAACAAACTCTTCAGCTTTATAATATTAGTACAGAAACATAATAATTCATAATATTGTTAAATTACAAAGATAGAAGATATCAATCAGTCTTTTTTCCAATGTTAAACACCGTGAGATAAAATATTTAGTACAAGAACACCATCGATCTTAAATATTATCCCCACATACATTTAGGGGTGGCTAAATAACGTGTCGTCACGGCCTTCCGCGGCTGAAACCATTTATCAAAGCCGGGCAAAGGAAAAACTATTTATAAAAAGAAATTGCGGTCTTTCGTCTTAGATTTTTTAAATAGATCATTCAGTTTATGACCTAATGTATTATGCAGGTTTTTTTTATTTTAAATTTAAATTTAAGTCGAAAAGTATTTTGATTAGGAGTTATGGTACAGATGTTAGAACGGTTGGACGGTTTCCAAAAGCCACACGTCCAAATCCCGCTAAGTTCAGACTTATATTACTTTATACATTTTCTAAAACAAAAAATTGAAAAGTATTTACATAATATTTTAAGACGACATATGTGACATACCTGGATAATGGTGTTCTTTCAACTAAATCAGGGAAACACCCACATTTTATAAAAATAATTTGCCAATGCATACTTTCCTACAGATTTTATATATGTTTTATATATATAAGGATGATATCGAAAAAAAAAAATTATTAAACTGATCTATTTCAGCTTTACGCTGTATCCCGCACATTGCAGGGTGGACAGAGGGAATTTGAAAGGGAGATGAATTTTTGACAAGTAATGCCTCAAAATTCGGGTGAAAAGTGGAGAATGGAGTATATATCTCTTATGTGAGAAAAAGCGTCAAACTGATATTTTTAATGAAAAAAACAAAGCTGGATCAAAGCTGTCTGGACATAAATCCATTTCATCAAGCCTTTATATTCGGGGTGACGCGTGTAATCAACGCGAGTGGGTTATCTCAGAGTCGGCGATAGATAGGATCACCGATCGTTTTGCTAAGTGCTTTAGAATTTATTTTGGAAAGTGAATCCTTTGCCGATACTATTTTTAGTACTGTCAGGTTGGCACTCTTGCTAAAGACGGAATTTGTACGGGATATAATGCGGTACTTGTTCCGCTTTCACTAAATCAGTTAGGTATATTGCGTATGCAAATATTAACAACTGAGTTATTTGACACTGAACCTACTACCGTTGTGGATATCCGTACTCGTCTCAACCATGCTTCTGCTATTACTGTCATAAACAAGATCATATCACATACACCGTCCATGTCGGCACACGGACCCCTTATTTATGAATATTCATGTTATCTTGAATATTAATGTCGCTTTGATGTCGCTTCAATTTATATTGACCCCTCTTGACATATAGTATTTGAATGAGAACACCGTATTTGCGGAGAGTGGAGTGATTGTGGCAGTCAGTGGAATATTATGTCAGAATTTGTATGTGACGCAGTAGCACAGACTAGCTAATGGTTATGCAAAAAAGGCAAACTACGGACAACAGATACTGTCCGACTGGCTTATTAAAGATTTTCATAGCATTCTATACTATTGACAGTTAATTCTTATCGTCTGATTTATATATGAAGTCTCCACGTTCTTAGGCTCAAGGGACTGGAGGATCGATACGAAATTACTTCGATTTTTCTGGCGATGAATACGACGCTTTATAAGTATGTAAATTGAACTTTATAATTTACTAGATTTTATCTGTGACTCCGCGTAGTCAAATATAAGTACATACAAATGACTAAGGGTGTTATTTGGCGCATTTTGACAGCGTATAACTGGAAATGATGATTGTAGTATTATTTAAAACATGCACATGTAATAGTAAAAATAATAATAATTTGTCAAACAACAAGTTATTTTTTTTAACCTCGTAACTTAAATCCACCTACCCTCCTTTCAGGCAATATTTAAATATGTTTCAAAATTTATTCAGCTACCTATTATATGTATAATTCCATACATTTAAAAACGATATCCATAGCACTTGTGGAGATATAGAACGTCAATATTATTCCATTGCAAACATTAAATCAGCATACATCGTCAGAACACCTGCCGCTGTAATAAACCAATGTTGTACAATAATTAACAATCGTTCATTTAAGTGACTATGAACACTTTTTAAAATATTTTATTAACTTTTACTTTTAACAAAAAAAAGTTAATGTAGGGAGAGATAACTCAGTGTTAAGACACTCCGTTTGTTGTTTGCCGTCCGGATTCGAGACATTACGTGACCCATTCAATATGTTATATCTCTAATACGGACTCCAACTCGCAGGGAAATTAATATTCACTTCTAATATCTTATGTATATTATACTTTACAAAACAAACTTTAACAACGCTAAATAATAATTCAACATGATGAGAGGGGAAGAACTCCTATCCGACGGCATTTTGTGATATAATCTCGACGTCAAGTACGTCAGTGCGCTGTTTTCCTTATATGGGCAAAACTGGAGAATGGGGTGAATAATCACTTACGCTTGTAGTCACACTGTAGTATACATGCTACTGTATAGATATGTATGTAAATAATACATTTCATTTTACTAGTACGCAAGCTTCATAGTAAAATATTTGCCTGCACCAGATTCTGATAACGGAACGTACAAACTCTATCGAACGATCCAATTAAGTGCACCAAATATGCAGTCCGTGCTCCATTTGCTGGTGTAACCACGCATATTGGGTTGAGCTTAATGAAAATTTACAAGTTTAAAGTTTGTTATCTCTATTATTATGTTAAATCTAGCTTTTGTACATGGTTTCGACCTCGTGGTCCAATGGAATGAAGAGAAGAGAAGAGAATTTTGTATGATATATTGTAAGTGTTCGTGGTAAGTGGGAAGGAAGCAAGAAGATCTTCGGCAACCTTGGAAAGTGCAACATCTTCATAGATGCCATTGCCGCATTGCAAAGTCATGAATATTTAGTATTGATGACTTCGCAGTGTGTTTATGGCTCAATCATCGGTCATCACCATCACCATAATTTCAAGATTTATTTTAAGATATATCCTGTAACACAAGTCATTGTTTCACCTCGTTTTTTGTTAGCATTTCTATATCTATATTTTTGTATAAATAATCAAAAAGGTTTAAATAATATTAATGTAGCAAATCAAGAAACAAAATTCTAGTATTGTTATATGTGATGTCTGTGTTTGCTAATAATGATGAGAAGAGATTAATGACATTTTTTTTAGCTTTACACAATATTCTACATATAGGGTAGGCAGAGGGAACTTTTTTTTAAATACTGAAATATGCTTGTGAATTTCAGAAGAATCTATTGTACAGACCAATTTTGGAGACAGAGCGTGTTGAGTGGTAAAACTGAACGTAGTCCTTTGTCGACGTCGGCTCATTTTCGGCGCTTTGGTTTACTACCAGAATGGAAATGGAAGGAATGGAACTCGTACCCACAACCCTCACACCAGCAATCAGACTGCCGTGCCGTCTCGACGGCCTCATATTATTATATAATTACTGTACCCATCTCCAATTTTATTATCAACCTAATACTGTTCAATTTAATGATAGCAATCTAAACATTTAATATTTATGTAAAATTAAGTCATATTTTTGGGCACAAAGTAATTAAATTAGGGATTTCATCTCTATATTTGAATACAGCGCTCGCTTGCTAGTAGCTCTCGTGGATCGTATTCATGGCGCGGTCCAATTAAGCGGACACTATTTGCCGTTCCTTTATGGACCGATATGTAAATTAATTGGAAATCAACGGTTTACAGATACCCTCTAATAGGAGATTATTTATGTATGTTTGTTTGTTTTGGGGCCTGACTGTGAAACACGACGGTTGTGGGTTCGATTCTCATCTAAGGAAATGAGTTATATTTACTTCTTAGCTTTGGTAACAAGTTTTGCGAGATGAGTTTCACCACTCAGGCAATGATATAAAGGGGAACGGAATGTATTAACCCTAGGCTCCCTGTGCCCACCCTATGGGCGATATATGGCGTATATATAATTTCATTTGACTTCTGGGAATAAGAGAAACAAATAGTCTATTTTATGTTGATGAAAAAAAATTAATAAAAAATCTGATTTTTATTTGTTTATCTTTTTTATTCTATTATTTTGATTAGAATGCATATAATCTGTATAAACTATGTAAGTGTGCTATGTTTCTGTAAGGATTCAGTTCAGATTCAATTAACATGATTGAGGCCGGACTGTAGTCCTCTATTTGGTCCTCTGTCTCGCGCCGCATATAAATTAATCTGGAATACCTCTCTGTATGATTGATAGTTAGTATGTGGGTATATGTATTTATTTATGTAAAGACTTTTATTGTAATTGAATAAGAAACATGTGTATTGATTTTTGTTAGAAGTTAGGCCATCATGGCTCAGTAGGGATAGCCTTTTACAATATCTATCTATAGGCCTCAAGGGGTAAAAACGGAACCTTTATAGAATTTTGTTAGTTTTTTTGTCCGTTTATCAAAACTATTTATCTCGAGATCTCGTGGAAGTATTAAGCTGATATTAATATGAAGCATTCGTGTCTGTGATCCCTTAGAACACAGAAAAAATCTTTGGTAGGAAGTCTCGGTTGGCGAGTCTGACTCGTACTTCACCGGTTTTTTTTGTTGAAATTAGGTCTGTATGCAAGTCCTTCGACACTTGGAAAGATCTATTTCTTCATAATATATGCAATGTGTTGTAATAATACTGCTATTAAGTTAAAATATTCTATTTCTTTTTAACTTTTAATTACTTGTCTTAAGAGAGAGAAATATAACAATTTTAATCAAAAGTTTGGTACTAAAGTTCATTCAGACTTCACTCCTTGTCATTTTATTTATACAACAATGCTTATTATAAACAGGAAAGCGACCTTTTCCTTTTGTATTTCGAGGAATCTATATCCACTTTGTAGAAGTTAGTTAGTTTGAACGTGCTAATCTCAGGAAATATTGGTTCGAATTGAAAAAAGTCTTATATATTGGTTCACTTATCAATTAAATATCAAAAATTATATAATAATTATTTCGAAGTACCCTGCACTTGTGTTTGCACTGCACACACCAGTTTTAATATATACCAAACTAGCGACCCCCTTGCGGCTTCGCCCGCTTTTACTACTGGATTATTCATATAATGTATGTTTGCAAAGCACTTAAGATAGTGTGAAAATTTTCGTAGTTTCAATAAGAATTTTCCAATTGTTTTACACAGCAGGGATTTTTTAGTAGGTACCGTAATTTTAAATCTGTGCTACTAATCTTTTCAAGTACTTATTAAAACATATTAAAATGACTATTTTTAGATAGTTAAATGACTATTTTTAGACAGTTAAATGACTATTTTTAAACGAAAGAAATTATAAACAAAAACGTACCTACTAATAACTACTACAAAAAATATGAAACCAAATATATCGCTGAAATAATACATTCAACTCCAATTATCCAAGACGTGCAAACGTATCTAAATCTTCGTTGCTATACCTCTATAGCGGGCGGGTTTTTTTCGAGCTTGTGGTTAATGCTGTTAAAACAGCGACACCGGTTGGGTAGGCACTACGTATCTGCCTGTGAGGAAAATTAAATAGAATGCATCGGCCGGGAATCGAACCCGGGTCGCCCGCGTGGCAGGCGAGCATTCTACCACTGAACCACCGATGACTGCTCATGACGCGCTTGTATAAATAAGCAAAACGTCGCGAGGCGCGTTTCGCAGCAAGGATGTTTTAGTATTTTAATAACTTCTAAAGTACTTATTAAAATGAAAAAACAGTAAAAGACAGTTTATCTACATTAAATGGCCAACGTAACTAACATACTTATTTATATGCTGAGAGTAAGGCATAAGTAAAACTTGAGTCGGCACAGCTGATGAGTGAACGGCGTGATGTGTCAACAATTAAATGCGTTTTTCTCTAAAACTATTCGCAATTTCGAAATATTGTAAAAAGCAAATTTTATCTTCGTTTAACGTAGAAAATTAATAAAGTATTTTAAAGGATAAGGATTAATGCCATTATGGAAAAATATCCCTCACAATAAAAAATATATTGAAATTACTATTTTTAGACAGAAATATGATCACTACACGTTATCCTTAAAAGATAAAAATATGCTCTCGCGGACTTTTTTGTAGATCTTATTAAGAGGAACAATACTCCAGTACATTTTTTTCATGTAGTACTTACCATTAAAGCAGCGCATGCACGAAAGTGTCTCAACGGGTAGGACTTAATACACATTTATCGTATTTATGTTAATTTACATAAGAATGTACAAATAAAAAACTATATATAAACCTTCTACGAAAAATACTCGACATAATGGTGAAAACCGCATTAAAATCCGTTGGGTGGTTTAGAAGAAGAAGAGTTAGAAACAACAGACAGACACGAAAAGCGACTTTGTTTTATAAGATATAGGATAATAAGTAAGATACACAGTAAGGAATTTTAAGAAGAATTAATGGAATTAATTACAAGTCTCTCAAGTCAAAGACGAGTAGTATTCAATAAATCTTTAAAGATCGACTTTTTAACTTTTTAACTGTGCTTTGGAATTTTGATCATCTATCAATTAATACACACAAACTAACTTGAGTGTCGGAACTCTATGCCGGGCTTTTGCTTTGGTGCCAGAGCAAAGAAATGAAAATATTAATAAATAATAACTAATTTCATCATGGGAATCGAATCCACAACCGTTGCGTTACAGTCACACCCCTGTGCCCCTATATCATGACGGCCTCGACAACAATTGTTAACAAATTTTATTTATTAGCAAAAGTATAAGTATTAATTTGCTAATCAATATATATTTGCGCAAAATTTTCGACAAATTATATTGAAAGGTTGTTAACATCAATTATCGGTAAAATTTGTAAGCGATCGTGTGATACTCCGTGCTTTGTGTATATTCATATTTATGGGCAAATTAACGTTGTAATCAACATGTAATGTAAACATTTACATATAATAATATTAAAGTTTTCTTCTTTTTCAGATTGTTTCCTGGGAGATATTGGTAAGTCTACATTTTAAGCAACAATTATACGTCGTAGCGCAGTGGGACGGCGTTAGACATGTTCATTTCATTAACAGTATATTTCATTATGCTGTTTTGTTTTTTAAGTTTATAAGATCACTTTGTTGTCCGTCTGCTTCTAAGGCTGTCCATCAGTCTGTCAACGGGAATGAATTTCGCTATTCGACACTTAATGCCTCCAGAATTCCACAGGTTCCCAGGTTCCCTCTGTTTACCTTCCTATGTGCAACATACAGCGTGGAGCTAACCATTTAATATAACCATATAATGTATAAATATCGCTAAAATATTAGAGTATTACACAAATAAAATATAAAAACAACTCCAAATCTTTTAAATGTATAAAATTTGTATCATACAAATGGTTTTATACCCTTTTATAACGCAGACACCTAACAAGGTGTTAGCGAAAGTCGATTTTTCAAGGGGCAGGGGGTGGAAGCTTGTAACCGGATTTTCGCATCTTAAAGATCAATGTATGGAAAGCCTATAGACAAGATGCTTTCTATTTTGAAATAAGATTTATTTCTAACTCAGTTTTGTTATAAAAGTTTTGATGTATTATGGTGTTATGTATATTTGTATTACAAAACATTTTACATTATAAGAGTAGTAAGTAAATACTTGAAAATATAATTATTTTAAAAAAAAACAGGAACGACATTAGTGTGGAGAGCAAGATATAATTATCCATGTAATTGTGTAAACCGTGTGCAGATGATCCTGGAGCTCAGAGGTCGACAACCTGAGCCCCCACGCAGCGAGGAAATGCAATATTCATAAACACTACCACCAGGCACCGCCCTGTAAACACCTCTTATTTACGTACAAAAAGTAAATTTTAGTTTAATTTGGCTCGGAATTTTTGAATATGACTGTACTATACGAAAAGGTTGTTTCTTGTTATGTTCATTTTGTATTTTTTACGCTCATAAATATTGTTATACTTTTCTTAATATTTTTTCTTATTTTAAATATGTAAATAACATATGAAAAACATTAAATTGTTGTCGGTTCGATGCCTATTCGTGTGTCGATGTGGAGTATACAGAGTGAAGAAAAAAAAAATAAAGCCACCTTCTGTATGAATGGACATAGGTCCCAATATATTTTTAGTTAAATTTTAGTATTAATTGAAGTTTCACGCGTCAGAGCAAACTATTCGGATTTTAGTCGGTCGGTTAGAATAGGCCGATTTATCCATTTGAATTTGTTTCAGAGCGCTTCAATAAAAATACTGTTATGGTTGCCCCCAATGGATTTTAGATACTAAATTTTTGGTTGGTTTTTATATGTTATTTTTTTCCTGTTTCACTTTTATTTGCAGGTCAAATGTTTCAACGTTTTACTAAATATTTTTTATCTTCTTTCCCGCATAGCAGTGTAGGTCTTCTTACTTCGTTCCTCACTTTCTGCCCAATTTTCGAGTCATTGGAACTCAACGCCGTGCAACCACCAGAGCGGTTAAATTATGAAATAGTTTAAATATAATCATGCCCCCGAGTGTTGATGTTAATTATCTTCAATATTCTTATAACAATACTTATTTCATATCATAAATATTTATGTATTCAAAATTCAATGAAATGAAAAATTCTAGTTACAATCTACAGTACCATTAATACAGAGAGCTAGCCGCGTGTCTCGGTCGCGTCCACTGCGCACCCCGTACGCATATTATACAGCCAACCACCGGCCAAATTGCCCGGGCAGGCGAGGGAATGACGTTTTTGTCAGCGGATGTAGCTATTGAAAATATATTGGTATTTATTATAGACTTTTTTTTATTCTGGAGGGTTTGCGTGTAGACTAACGGAACTTTACGCTGTGTTTTGTCTCGACCGACCCCAGAGCGAATTTGTTCATTTCCATGAGTGGGAATCGAACTCACAACCTGCCTCTTTTTCAGTCACATGCTTGTGCTAACTCTGCGCTACGACTGACTTCTATAATAATGCTCAACAATAAATTTATAGTAAAAATCGCTGTTACTATGTCATCCCTGTGTGTAGGGGTCAGCGAAACAGTCGTACACTAAAATACCAATGCCTAAGCGCTACAATACGAGGTAATTTTGAGAACAATTTGCATTTTAAATTATATTGTTTACGTCTTTTTGCAGTCGTCGTGAAATCTTACGAATTCAAACGAATATGAAGGTAACTAAGAAATCGATAGCGATAGTAATTATGTCACCGACAGAAGAATGCCACCTCAATCCAAGTGTTACTATGGACTACTGCAAAGTGTTCCAAATTATATAATACACGAATAATCCGGTGAAATAAAAATATTCGTTGGTTTTAGTATTCCATATTATATTTAGTATTCCATATATATAATTATAAGCTTGGCACGAAACAATAACAGCCTCTGCGTAAGTCCAATTAGTGCTTGGTTTTTTTTTTATTTACCAGTATGAGGCTTTTGCTGAAACCGTCTTGACATGACTGGAAATAGAGCCTAATTGTAGAAGCGTTGGTTGTGTATTCGATCTCTACTATGGGGAATAATTATTCAATTATATTGCCGTTATTTTCATTTCATTCTTCCGAAATAATCAAAATTAATTAAAAAACTGTAACAAACATATTATTGTATTTCATACGTAAGTTTATTTGCAAGTTCTACATCCCGTTGTATGTATTAACCTGAATTGGGTACGGAACTCTCGGTGGTTGATTCTGACTCGCACTTGACCAGTTTTTTTGTATGTTACAGTTTTATAAAGCTAAACCTTGCTACAAACTCTCGTATATGAATTTTGAATTCCCTACGTTATTCTACATTCGTTGGTCTAAAACATTTTCCAATTAGATTAAAAGAACAGATTGGTTTTTAATAAATTGAACGTATGTGTTATATTGAAATATTTATTAAGTTAGAACGGTGTATATACTCGTATATACGTCTAGAGAATAGGAATATGAGACGAAATAAAAATTTGTCATTCATAGAATCACGGTTTTTTCTAGGCTGAGGACATGGCGTGTTGAGTGGCGGGACTCAACGTTGCGTCCTGATGGCTTAATAAAAAAACTTAGTTTTTTTTCTTCAACCTGTACTCCTATATAACACATAGCAAAGGAGGCAGAGGGAACCTGGTAACCTAGAGTTAATTATTATAGCCTAGTTATTGCGTGTTGAATGGCGGCAACCTAACGCCGCACTTTCCCTCGTAACCAGATCTAAGAAATAATTATAAAAACAATTAACATTTTATTGCCTAGTGTGGGAATAGAACCCACAATCTGTCGCACACTTTTGCCCCTGCGCCACGACTGGCGAATATCAAATACGTTAGTTACAATAAATAACTTAGTTAATACAACTTATTAAATTACAATTATATTGTGTTATATAACGAAACTCTGGCATCGATCTTAACTCGGTACCACCAAAACAACATGTTTTCTCAGACAGTTGATTTAAAACCTTTTAGCAGTCGACGTGGCCTCGGCCGAAGGTTAAAAGGTATTTGGAGTACCAACATTGAATCAATTTTCACCTTCGTATGGGGTAATTCATTACAGATATTGATTTTAGAGGCCTTATTGAGTTAAAGGTTGTTTATGTTTAAATATTCAGTTATGAATTTGAGAGTTTTTTTTATAACATTAAGTATTAGAATTATTTCTTCTGTCTGTGGTAAGTTTCGCTGCCCTACACGCCATATCTCGAAAATTGGGTGGAAAATGGGTGATAGAGTAACTTAATTCTCTTCCTCCCCTTTGGACTATATGCGGCATACAGCATAAAGTTGAAAATGAAACTGTAATGTTTTTTTTTCTTCTGAAATTATAAATATTTATTAATATATATCAAATTCAATTTATTCAAATATATATCAACAACTGTATTTTTCTGTGAAACCTATTGGTTGTTTGCCTTTCCCATGATTCGGCCGACAAGAACTTTCTGAATAATCCTTACTCGCGAAGGCGAAACCCGTTAAAATTAATTGAAATCCCTTACGATGTACAATTAATTCCCTTTAAATCTGATTGAGTAACCAACTTGAGCTTTTTAGCAGCATTCATTACCATTTATTATTGTATATTATAGGAAGTCTTTTGATCTAAATATTTATTATTAGTTTCTTATAGAGGTCATCGTGGCGCAGCGCAGCGTAAGTAAGAAAGCGTCTTAACATATGTTCACTCAGTCGGTAGCTTCGCGCTATTTATAGCAGGGTGCTGCTTTAAACAGCGAGAAGGTAAAGAAATAGAGAAGGTGAAGAGAGTGACGTATCTTCTAGGCAAGCGTGCACCACCGTAGATCGCATCAACGCTCAGCAGACTTGATGCGGTCAAACGCAAGCCTATTCCTTATAAAAAAAAATTAGATCTTCCTAGTCTTATTAAACAAGGCGCAGCGTTAACTTCCGCCACTCAATACACAATGTCTCAAAAATTGAGGGGTCAGTGAGGAACAGAATGGCTTACTAATATTTTTCTTTTCCTTTGCCTACCGTATATGCGGGATACAGCGTGAAGTGAAAATAAATGATTATCGGAGTGGAATATCCTTTCAGTACAATACGGCTCGGGTTACTCCTTGCCCCAGTTAAGCTCCTTTGTGGATTGTACTCCAGCGAGACTATTATTCGTTTTATTTCGAGCAAATGCAAAATACCAAATGAATATTCTTTATTACTTTTCAAATTAAATGTTATAGGTATGTACTAATATTATAAAGATGGTGCACAAGCGTGTGTCTGTAAACTTGGCAAGTTGGGGGTTCGATTCCCATTCGAGGTAATGAAATATTTAATATTATTTCTTTTTATCGCCGCCAGTCAACACGCAAAGCTTCGAGATTTTAATCCTGCTGTGTGCGGGATACAGCGTGTAGCTTCTACATCATATTACCATTGTACCGACAGTCAAAGTCATGTATTTTACAAAATGTTTAGTTATTTCGGACCACACGGACGAAGCCGCTCGTAATAAATTGTTTTCTTATATAGGACAATTTTTTGTTGTTTTTCAGTTGCAAGTATTTTTTTCCTGTTACAGACTCAACAAATTTTGATCCCTTTTGTAATTGATTAGAATTAAACTGAAAAATAAACTGTAAATAATTAATTTGCTTTCTTTTGTTAGAATAATAAAACTTGGATCTGTGTTTGTAAAAGCTCTCTATTAAACTGATTTTAAGTACAAACTCTTTTCTTATTACATTATGTTTTAAGTATCGGGAACCAACGTTACTGGACCAAGTCGATATTACCGGTTAATTCACATTTTTCTGTATACTAAAATATTATATAAGATAATGCAGTTCCATGCAAAATGTGTAAAAATCTCAAAATCTTTATTAAATGTAAATATCAACGATATAACAACGTAGGAATCTAACTCCAAACTATCATAGACACTTGTCAACTGCATTCAATATTGTAATGCACCTAGAATGCAGTCAATATCAAACTGCATGTACCATTTAATGTTATTGCCATGGATCTAGGTCATCCTTCCTCTCTCGTCTCCGAGTCCTTCCCAGTTGTGCACAATCCTTTGTTCATTCACGTTAGCATTTATTGTTAGCACGCCTACTTGACATCTTCTTTTCATATTAAAATTGTACCAGTTGACGGTGACATAGTATTTCTGTTTGTATAGTTTTGTATAGAAATATCCTGTTTTTTTTCTTGTTTATAGTTTTCTGTATTGTGGAGGGTAGATAGAGAAAATTTTGTAATAAGAATATAGAGAGAATATTTTGCTTTTACGGTCTATTTGATTTTTGATGGTTTTTCATTATAATTTTTTTGTCGTATTATTTCATATTTGTAGCATTTAATAAAAAAATTGTTACCGGTTTTGTCATAGTAACAGGACAAACATCTTGGAGTTTATACAATATATTTATACTCTCGTATTATTTTTTTTTTTCTTTCACTTTTATCTGCAATCAGTTACGTTCAGTACTTTTAGCAGATGTGATGAGGGTGTTGCTCTCGTATTAAAATCAAATTATTATCAATGACCAAATAAAAAAAATCATAAATTGAAATAATAGTACTACCACTTAATAATAAAAGAAAATTCTTATAATATCATAGCGAACTGTTCTCTAAAGCAATTGTTCTTGACAGTATTTTCTAAGCATTTCCGACTTTAAGATTGTCTTTATAAAACTATGTAGAACTTTTCACCTCCGCCCCTGCTGGGTGCACTTTACATGTACCTAGGCTATTACATTCTACTTTCATTATCCGTGAGCTTCCTCTGTTACTTAGAGCTAAGTTTTAAGTTTCACCTAAGTAAGATGAGATTAAACTATTTCCTTTATAAATTATATTATTGTTTTCGTTTTATCTATTAGAAATTCTAAATAATTATATTCAGTTAATTATATTAAAGTTCTCTTTTTATTCTATTTCATCTTTCATGCATTATATGATATAGAAACTTAGTGATTAATATTTATTGTTGTTTTTAATTTAATTTTGTCCCTGGCTATAGAAAGTCAGAGAAAATCTAGTGTCAGGACATTTTGTTCTCCATTTTCTAATATAGTCGAATCTACCATCTACCAACACTTATTAGAAAACCTATAAAGAAACTAAAACTTGTAGTTTAGCAAAAGATATACCAAACTAAATTGGCACAAACACACCGTAAGTGGAACTTGCACGGCGGGAGACGGGAACAAAGTCCGCGCTATTTATACCTCCACCTTCGCGCTGACGTCAAGGCTCTATCATTTCTCAGGTTGTTGCGCAATTCTGCAGGCGTTACATAAAGCGTTGGGCTGTGTAGTTGGTATGGAACTGGGAGGTTTCTTTTAGTTCCTTTTAGTTTAGTTAGTTGAAAGTTTCTATATATTTCTATATAGTGTAATTTGTAGTTTGTAGTTATTTTTATAGTGTAATTTAATTTTTTTTTTCACTTTTCCGCTCCTGTAGGTGAAAGGGGGTGATTAATTTCGCCATTCTACACGGAATGTCTCGAATATTGGGCTAAAGATAAGTAATGGAGAGTCTTAACACTTGGCTTCTTCTGTCTATGGTGCTATGACAGGTAAAGCGTGAAATTGCTTTTTAACAATTTTGTAATCACTGTGAAAGGCACCCAATAAAACGTAAAGGGTACTCACAGCCGTCTTTGTCCTCGGCCTATCACTTGCTCCTTATCAGGCAAGCTTTGATGTTTGCATCCGTTAGAACATTTGCCTTTGAATTTTCACAATATAGTGCATCTACATGTATATTATACTTAAGCTACACGCTTTATCCTTCTTATAGCCGCATTTTGTCTTATAAGACATTAAAAATCAAAATCATAGAATCTACGAGACTTAAATTGACAAAAATCTTCAATCTTTTTGTATTGAATAATCTATGATGCATAATCGTTGCGATATAACCTACTGTTACAGTCTAGACATATAAAAACCACAATGCATCACATAAAACCTTTAGGTTATTTCTTTTAAGTATATAAACAAATAATTATATGAATAGTATTTTCTATTTATAGTATACCCATACAAAGTAATTTAATACTGCTTTTATATAAGTCCGTATTTCAATTATTGGAACAACTCTTGGATACAAGCTCAGTATAAAAACACAAAGAAGAAATTCAGAAAAAAGAAATGAAAAACAAAAGCCGCAATTACCTGTACTCTAGAGTTTTCCTGAAAACCTTAAAAAAACAACAAGGAACCGGAAATATAAAATTCGTAGCGATAGCGGTGATTCGAGTGCATTATACACTTACGGCTGCGTTCAAAAATTTTCATATTTTTCGCGCAAAATATGCTAAAATAAACTTTAAGAGTAAAAGAATAAAGGTAAATTTATATTTTAATGATAATTTCCGCGGTCGAAATCACCCCGGGATGCACAGTGAAGTGCTCTCCGTTCGATAGACTCCAGCCCCATCCTCGTGGCAGTTCTCAGGACTGTGAGGACTTCACTAATTAATAGTTTAATCATTAAAACTGCTGATTAACCAACCGTATATCTAGTAGACAGTAAATATTGAAAAAAAAAGAGAGTTCTTAATAGATCTTGTGCTCGTCGAATATATCTCTCAATTTTTGTCATTGACAAGAAGAGCCTAAAAATATATATGGAGATATACCCTTACATACATATACGTATGTCAGTCCCTACCTCTTGATGTTTTGTGTGTATTATTTATCATGGAATCCAACGTCAATTTCACTGATCTTCAATCAAATTGAAAGGAAATTGTTTTAATTTGTACGCAAAAGACCGTGCAAATTGAAGTAGGTTGAGTAGGAAGGCAGACCCTGGCAATAGTCGGGATTGATGCTAAAGACTAAGATATAGTAAGGTGTCCCCTGTTTACTAGAGAAAATGAAGATTCATTGTCTCATTAAACACACTTCACAATAACCGCAATATTGTAAATGAAAATATAAATAATACATTTTAATTATGCAACAGGGGGCCCTCCTAATAAGTAATAAGGTTACAAGTGCAGTGTGCTACTACGCTGCATTGTGGCGGGTGCATGCGGGCGTGTTGACGCAGCACTAAGGAGGGAAACGTGCGCTATGGAGATTAATTACGAGAATATTTGAAATAATAACATTGTAGAGGCACAAGTATGTGATTGTAATAAAAAAAAATTAAACAATTCGCTAGAAACTTACAACTGCGCTTAATTAGTCACGTCACGTGCATTTTCAGTACTAACTACTAAAAATTAGATACGTAGACGATTATTAGTCATGCCTGCAACATTCAGTGCAGTTCAGTCGATACGCTCGTACACCGGTCCAGCGTTGTAAGTTGATCGCACTACTGCCCTTGTTACGAGGTCGTTGCACCGCTTGCCTGTGCTCTGGTTTCCACCGGCTTAGTTCTCATTTTAATATGTTAAATGGTTTCTTTTATTTGTGGTTGTTTTATTTACTATTGTGATTAATACAATTTTATTCGTCGGAATGTGGGGAACGGAAGTTTTTTTAACGCAAGGTTCCCAGACTCCTTCTGCCTACAGCGTGACACTAAGAGGGAAAATGTTTTAAGGTTATTTTGATAGTACTCAATTGCTTAAATACCAAATGATTTGCCCAACGTCAGGTATGGAGTGGTAAACACTAGGATCTTAAGTTCCGTCTGCCCACCCTGCTATGTGCGCGATACAGCGGGAAACTACCTACGCCTGGACTACCTCATCGACATCACGCGACATGATTTTTTTAATTCTAACACATTTTCTATACATACATTAACTTTATTCCAACTAATGTTAGTTAAATAGCTTGGCGTTTACCTGACTCCATACATTTCTGTTCGGTCACCGACCACACTGGTATTGGGGGCAGCGTTGGATGCTGTCACGCCAGCACTGGCTTTCCCGTTTTCTGTTAAGTTGTTGAGTTTTTAATTAATGTGTTTGTTGGCTTTGTTTTATAAATAATATAAAGGGTACGGTGCACACATATTATGTTGGATTTGTTTGTAATTCTCTTTCCAATCTTTGAAATTCTTTAATGTTTTCATTTCTTTGTTTTGGTACTGAACGCAAATTGCGGTGTTTAGCCGCGTAACACTCAGTGCCTCGTTTTAAAAATAATTATTTTCATTCTTTATAGTATAATCTTTAATTTCTAATATAAAAGAAATATTAAATACTCTAACAACTGTGTTAGGTACATACCTATATACCAAAACAAAATGAATTCACCAGCTACGTACAAGTTTTACCATTCATACCTGCCATATCGTAAAGTTTTAGACACGGTGTTCCCAAACAAGCCCACATTATGTCAAATGTTTCGAAACAATCTCGCTACTGCCATATTACTTGCTGAAATTCTTTAAAATGCATGTTCTAATAGAATCTCGACATATAATACATGTACGTAAGTGAAGGTACTTTTATTTTTAAGTGTAAACGCGACTGACGGAAGGAAATATTTATTTAAATTTATATTTCCATTTCTTAACTCCGGTGTCGAGGCAAAAAGTGTGGCGTTGAGGCCTACCACTCAACACACAATACTTCCGGATTCCGCTGAAAGTGGAGAACGGAGTGTCTTAACACTGGGTTCCGTCTACTCGCCCTGCTGCTGAAGCTGAGTTTTTTATACGGTTCCAAAAGGCGCGGGTTCGAGTTGTCGGTACTCGTAGAAGTGAACGCTATTGCTCCTTTGAGATGCTCCTTTGGTTATTTTGTTTTCCATTTTTTTTTTATCTTTTATGACATGTCCAAGTGAATGTTAAGCATTTTTATGGAATAAAGATATTTTGACTTTGACTTTGACTTTGACTTTATTGCTGTCAAGATGAATGAAACATCTCAATTCGCTACAAGTTCATTGAAGTTTGTATTTTGTTATATTTTTTTCTTTCTTAAGTGCAATATAACACAATTTTTTATTTATAAATAAACTTCGTGATTAACTCACCAGAATTTTTTTTACCTCGTTAATAATTTACAGTTCTATTTCAACCACCAACAGACCACTTTAAAAATAAATTTCGTCTCGTGACATTTCAAACGGCAGTTTATTAAAGCTACACCAGAATGCACTTAGCGAAATTTGAAATGGACATAACTCGCAAGAGCTACGAGTATAGCCGTCCAACTGGCCCTCTCGTACTCCTGCCCTCCTCCTTGTCCTCCTATAGAATGGTTCATAATTGGTAATTTTTACATGTTTTTGGCTTCTATATAGTTATAAAATAACGTAATGTGTGGACTGTAAAACGTAAAATCCCGTTTTGTCCTGGAAAATAAATAGGAATAAAATAGGAATTTTGGGAAACCAACTCTCGGTACTCACCAACAACACCCAAGGAATCTACTAAAACAATTTTCGGTGTTCTACGCCGCGTAGCTACGATTGTGCATTGTCTGTCAGTTAGTGAGCGACAGAAGATTTTTATATGTAAAGATTCGTTGGCTTAGAGTGTAAACCGGCCAACAGGTTATTAAGCAAATTATCCGGAACTGAACATATATATGTATTATACATAATTATATGCTCATAGTTTTAAAAAAGATTTTCGTATTTTTTGGCACTTTTGAAAGGTAGACAAATGTTCGGAGGCTTACTTCTATACATTCATTTAGATTACTCAAATTTTTATATATTATATATTTTACACACTAACAAGCACACCAATAAGCAGAATTCGTGATTAAATACACCGCGTGTTGTACCACGGTCGTTTAATTAAAATATTGATTATTATTATTGACCACAAGCCGCAATTACGAATTAAATATTCTTATATTTAACTCGTAACGGCGGCTCGTAAAAGCTCTTGCTTTAGTGAAATATAAACAATTTATCATTATTTTATTAGCTTCACGCTGTTACCCTGCATATAGCGGGGTGGGCAGAGGGAACCTAGTGCTAAGCTCCGTTCCCCACGCGCTGTCCAATGTCCCAAATAATACGTGTTGAGTGGCGGAACTCAACTCAATATTCTCTATATTCATTTATGTAACCCATTTTCCGTGACTATATTTAAATTTTCCACTTTAATGTCTGCCTCTTGTCAATAAGGATCATCGAAAACTAGAAAATAACTTTACTTACAAACATTTTCAATATACGATATACGTTTCTATTTTCACTAAGAATTTTATATTTCAACAACGCGAGCTCGGATGGGTTGGTATTTTTGATATTTGATGGAAATATAAGTTTTTTGTCGAGTATCAGCAATGTTAGGTTAGATATAGTTTTTTTTTTGTTTTATTTGGAAGATAACTTTTTGAGAATTAGTTTTATAATCATAATCAAAAATAGTGTGATGTATTTTTTTAATTTTTTTTTTAGCTTCACGTAATATCCCGCATGTACCAGGGTAGGCTTATGGAGTCTAGTATTAAAACAGTCCACTTCCCATGTTCTGGTGAATTCTGGTGGTACTGCGTATTGAGTAGCGATACTAAACGCCGCGCTTTTGCCTCGACGTCAGATTGAAAAAATGAAAATATGAAATATTTAATTTCCTCAAGTGATAATCGCATCCATTTCCTCGACTTGTCACGTTTATATTCAAACGCTTGTGCCACTGCGTTAAGACCGGCCTCAATCTTTTTTAATTAATTTAGTTAATCATTTGCTATTTACCGACATATAAGTAGATGAGTTTTAGAATGATTATTGTCATGTTTAGTCACACAGTAAGTATCATTAAAATTGGTCAACCCGTTTTATCTCTACAATATAGTATAGTACGTATAGTAACAAAAATACAAACTACTCCTTTCGGAAAAATCGGAATAAAACGAAACCCTTATAGGATCACTTTGTTGTCCGTCTGTCTGTCAACATCATTTATTGTTACATTACCTGTCTCCTATGCTATGCTATGAAATAACAAAGAAAAGGATAAACAAATCGAATCCTGTTATCGGCTATAAATATTGGTATATTTGTATAAATATTTGTATGAATAAAGGAAAATAAAAAATGCTAGTAAGGGTCTTAGTTATTTTCAATGCGGAAGAAATCTGGCGGCGCTGTCACGTGTCCAATTACGCATTCCGCCCTCGCGTACTTTGCGGGCTTCGAGAGTTCTACTTTTTATACTCCACTGTTGCGACACGACTGCGATGTTTTTACTTTAGATTTAATTTTGAACTACTTGTTTTAATTTCCTTTATAGGTTTTTTTTTACTAAATATTGTTTTTAAAATATGACTCTAAAAAAGAAACACAAATTGAGCACATAAGATGAAAATGTTTTTTTTTATAGAACGTGTTACTTTATTTCTTAAAAAAATGCTATTGAATAATATTGTTAAAATTCTTTTTTTATCAAAATAAATATATATGAAGAATATAAATATTATTATATGGATTTACACATAGTTCAATTAATTTATATATTTACAATTTTATTTTCAAAATAAGATAATTAAATCGCATCGTACCCGTCTCGTGCTCAAAAAACGCCCCCGTCAACCCCCAGTCCGGTTCGACTCGGTGGCAAATTTATCGCAACCGACTTATCCTTTTCAATTTTTTATGCGCTGTTGTTAGAAGCCTTTGAATAATTCATTTTGAGTAAAATGTTTATTTTTTAATGAACTAATTCTTAAAGGGTTGAGGGCGTCGTGGGGCAACCTGTGACTGTAAACGCGATGGTTGTGGGTTCGATCGCCACTCGGCGGAATGATTATATTTAATTTTTTTTTATTTTCTCTCTGGTTGACAAAGCGCGGCCTTGAGTTCCACTACTGTCTACACAATTGGGTAGAAAATGGGAAACGGAGTGTCATAGGTTTCCTCAGCTTTTTTATTGAAAAAGAAAGAAATTGTTTCATTCTTCTCCTAATTCTTGTTTATCTTGTACATAAGCTATAAATAGCATGATCTAGTTTTTCACTAATATCTAGATTATTAATTTGTTCTTAACTTTTATGCGATTCATTGCTAATACCAAACAAGTCTTTATAATATAAGTATTAATATAGGTACATAATAATGTAATCAAAGTAAGATTGGCTGCCTGCGTGAGGTATACGAAGCGATTCAATTATGCCCCGAGGGACCATCGAATCATTTTAATATATCTACATACTACAAGTAATACATATACAAGTAATAAAATATAGATGATAGACTTCTGAATTGTTTGTGTGATTGTCGTCTATGACGATAATTTCAATATTATAAGAAAATAGTAGAAAAAATATGAACACTGAATGAAACCAGTCGTGGTGCAAGAGCACGGCTTCTGAAGATCTGGTAACAAGTTAAAGCGTAGTATTGCGTTCCGCAACTCAACACGCAATGTTTCAATTGAGTGATACATAGAGAGCAGAATGTCTTCATACTAACTTCCCTCATACTACCTTGCTATGCGGGATACGGAGTGAAGCGAAAGAAATATAAAGAAATAATGAAATATAAAATATAAAGAAATAATGAAATATAGTACTTCGATTTATAATGGGGTAGGTATACTCCGTTCCTGGCTACGGGTTGAGCGTGGAAAAATGTACCACCACTCAACGGAAATAGGTCACGTCATTCACGTAAGTGCCGAATTCCAAAGGCACTATCTACCTCGACCTCTCATTATTTTCAAGTTTTATTCGTTAATTGTAAGAAAACTTGTATTTATTTTAATATTTGTTTCTTGTATAAAAATTTTTGATGACGCCGACGTGACGCAGCTTTCGGTACATGTATAATTCCAAAAAAATGAATATAGTTCGTTCCCCAGAATAAGAATCGAACTCACACTTACGACGTAACGAGATGAAAGTGTAATCAAAATTTTGTAGTTCAACATCAGGGTCGCTGGTCGGTCCTCTGGCGAGCGTTGTGCTGATAAATTCGACCGAGCCGAGAGCGCCCAACGCCTAACTGTCGCCGATTAGATGGCAATCGGCCGTGAGTAATGCTCTATACACACGGCAGGCGACGCGCGACTTCGGGAAAATATGGTCTTTAGTTGTTTTTAGAATATGCTTTATAGGCTTTTTGTGTGCGAGCTATGTATTTTAGTCGTTGTGTTGTGTGATAAATATTAGTTTTTTTTTTAGGTTCACTCCGTGCGGGAATCAGCAGTGTAGACAGAGAGAACCTAGGGTTGAGATACTCTCAAGTTCCCTAGTTATCGCCTAATTTTCGAGACTGCGTGTTGAGTGGCGAAGCTCAACGCCTTGGTTTGCTTTTAATGGTTAAAAGAAAAAAATCCTTTCCCCGAGTTGTAATTGTATCTACAATCATCGCACTGGGAAGTCATACATATCGATTATCGATATCATTATCATTCAAATAATATCATTTGAATCTAAGTAACTTTAGCGGAACATGCATTCGGTATGGATATAATTACTCAACTTATTCATGTATTCGTAATGTCTATTTTGATCCTAACCCTGCCTTGGCAAATTTCATGAGCCCCCATCCAACCTCGGGCGATGCCTTTAGTAGGTATATAAATAAACTAGGATCGTTACGGCCACTTTTGAATTTATTTTTAGGGTGGTCGTGTAAAGGGGTAACGTCGGTGTTGTGGAAAATTGAGTGAGTTAAATGTATCTATTTTTTGTTAGGCCGTCGTCACGCAGAGGTCAATCAGGAAAATAAATTGTTTTCGTTTCTTCGTGATGGTTAAGACGGAACCCTCAACCGGAACCCGCATTTACAGTCGCACGTGTCAGAATTTATTTATTTCTATAATAAAAATAATATATAATATATAATATTTATAATAAATTTTATAATATTTAAGTATTTAATAATTTATGTTAAATAAAAGTAATCTATTACTTTTTAGAATTCATTTATTTCTATAATAAAAATATATCAAATATATAATATTTTATAAATATATATTATTTTTAAAATATTATAATATTTAAGTATTTAATAATTTATAATGTATAAAAATAATCTATTACTGAATCGTAATATTACTGAAAAGTAATATTATAATATTTAAGTATTTAATAATTTATAATGTATAAAAATAATCTATTACTGAAAAGTTATTTAAATTCTTATAACTGCTTTTTATGGACGGGATAAGAGAAACAAATAATTCAAAATAATATTTATTCAAATAGACTTTTATTATAAGCACTTTGAATTGTCGAATGAACATATGAACAAAAAGCTACTACCGGTTCGGAAAGCAGTTCTGCCGAGAAGAACCGGCAAGAAACTCAACAGTTGCTCTTTTCAAAGTCAATGGTACAATTTATTATCATTACATTCTATTACATTTAATAGACATTAATTCCATACATGTTTGTCCTCTAAATATTCTTGAATATTAAATCCAATTTCATAATTCATAAATTAATTTATTATATTTCCCTTATTTAATAAATTTAGTAAATACACCATTATATATTTGATAATTAGTTAAATAATGGAAATATTAAATAAAAGCACTAGATAATTTATATTTAATTAAATAATAGAAATAATAAGCAAAAGCACAATAATTTATCTGTAAATAGTCATTTTAAAAATATCAATAGAAAGCAGCACTTACGTTTGTTCAGTCCGGAAGCCCGTCCAGAATGTCTCTAAAAAGCACTGCACTTCGATTTATAAACTACCGACCTATGATGGTGGGGAACCACCATCATAAATTTAGTCAAAATACTTCTAATAAATTGTATTATTTTAAGATACTGTCAAATTCATATATTTTTTTATTTTAGTATTATAATATTCTTAACGATAAAATTTAGAATAATACAATAAATGTATAATTTTAAGATACTGTCACACGCGTGCGCCAAGACTTGTCTCAGAACAAAAACGTATAAATCGAATATCGAAAAGATATTGTTCAATCACACTTTTTCATGCCAAAGATAAGATGATTTATTCACAAAGATTTACGACCGTCTCTGATCACAACTAGATAATATTTGTATATCTATTTCTATATGGTGTGTAGGTTGTATCTACCTTGAATATAAGTTGCACAAGTAAACGCGTCGGTTGTGCGTTCGACTCCCATTCGGGAAAATAACTTTTTTAATTTCTTCACTCTGTTAAAAAAACATAGCGCAGCGTTGAGTTCCGCCACTCAATGTGTCTCGAAAGTTGGGCGATGCGTGAAGCACGGATTATATTAACACTGAGTTCCTTCAGCCTACATATACAGGAATGTATGCGGGAAAAACTGCAAATCTGAAAAAGTTCCTAAAGTTCTTTTGAAATCGTAGTAACTTTTATCCAGCCCTCATTCATTCAGGGGATTATATTAATGACTATTTAATTAATAATATTTTAAATTAAAAAATTAATTAAACAATAATATAGACTGTTGGCTCAAAAGCTCATGGTTAACTAATATAATAAAGCTCAATTCCACTTCACGTTCGAAACGACAATTATTCCCAACATGTTCACAGAAATCTATATAGACTGAAGACCAAAAGCGGGTCGGGTTTAGAAACTATTTCATTAATTAAACAAAATCCCCCGACTGGAACAGAATGTATGAACTATTCGTACAACTCCTCAATTTGCTATCTATTCAGAGAATCTTTTAAAGTTGTTTGTGTGTATGTAAGTTGAGTGACTTCTTGGGACTTAATTAAGTTATATATTAAAACTAGTGTGCCCGGACGCGGCTACGCCCGCGAAAATATAAGCCTAAATCATTAAAATAAGTTAAAAAATAATAATAAGTGGAGATTTATTATTAGAAAAAATATCTGAGTAACCGAAATGAACAAACCAAAGAAGTAAAAGTAACTAAAGGAAATTCTTAATATTAGAAAAAAAAACCTAAAGTTTGCTGTGCGCGCGTACTAAACATTTTTCTATATTAAATAATTATTAATTTTTGCGAACAATATTAAATAAAATCTCAAATGATTAAAATTACGATATTTTAAGTATATAACATCGGTATAGATAACCGAACTGAGATAAATTAATTATAAGCAGCAAATAATTACATAAAAAATAATAGTAATTCGAAAATCTATAAAAATTTACAAAATCATCAAAGTCATCCGCCCGTTCGCGTCGGTCATACTCATATTATGCCGCCCGAAGGCTAGGTCATTTGGAAGCAGTCACATCTTAATTATTTATTAGAATGTTATACAGTAAATTATAATTTCCATCTAGATGAAATGCTAAAAGTGACTATTATATTTATTTTCATAAGGATGAATATAAATTATAGAAATCATCTAATTTTTGTTAATGATTTGTATAAAGAGATTTGTATAAATCTATATCGGCGCGCACCATGTATGCATTAAGCAAACTCACTGTGGGTGACGTTTTCTTAAAACAGCAAACTTTGCAAGCTGTTGCTTAGCAACGCGTAGCGACGATTGTTATTAACATGGCGGAATAAATTCCTTGTCAAATTAATTATTTTAATATATTGGTATATAACGAAAATATTACAAATATGAGAAAAAAAAAGTATCCTATGTTCATCCCGGGACCCTCAAGTATCTCTATATGAGTATTTTATCACAATTAAATTAGCGGTTTGGCCCTGATTGCGGAAAAGACAGACAGACAGACAGACAGACAGACAGACAGACAGACAGACAGACAGAGTTACTTTCGAATTTATAATATAGGTATGGATATGTATGAGGCCAGTCGTGGCGCAGAGGCACAAAGACTGGTTGTGGGTTTGATTCCCACTCGAGGAAATGAAATATTTTAAAATTTTAAAATAAGGAACCATTTCTTTATCTTTAATAGTTTAGCTGGTCTTATAGTTCTATCTCACCTTGTGGTTATCACTGCATTGTCAACTGACCTACACTTCGTTGCAAAATTTCAACTCAATTGAATATCAGGAAGTGGATGAATATAGTTTGCAAGATTTGAAAACTATAAAATGTTACCTTACTAATACCAAATTACACAAAAGCTTTTAAAAATAATCTTTCAATATTAACCTACCGGTTTAATGAAGCAAAATCTTCTGCTCTATAATATATATTATTACTTTCAAGGGTAATTATTTGAAATGTCTATCATATCTCCAGGGCGTGTCAGTAATTTGTAAATTTAAATACACCGATCGATATTTTCCGAAGGTCGGCTTATATTTAACTTTTCTAAAAGCTCTCTAGTGCCCATCGTATTTGTTATTTAATGTTTATAATACTTCAATTAATTGAAGCACCATTCGAGACGAACTTTATATATTTTGGATGTAAATATACCTTTGTTAGTGATCTTTTATTGTTTATTATTTAGTTAGTTAGCTAAATTTAATTAAAAGGCCTTTCTTTATTTGTGATTCTATTATTAAGATCTATATTTGAGATATATTTTAATATAGATTTTATATTTTAAAGTACACTGTTTAAAGATATTTTAAATTTTTATACGTGACGATTATATTTGAACTATTTTCATTTTCGCTCCTCTGATATACAGCACTCAATACGTATCTCTAATATCCGTATACTAATCTCTCGAAAATTGGGCGGAATGTCTTTACACTAGGTTTCATGTCTGTCACTGTCTACGTCATTAAATTCAAGATACAGTGTAATCAAAAGATGTGATCATGTAGACTCCAATTCAACTTTAATAAACTATACTTGCTTCCAGTTGACATATAACCATGAAATTGATACGGAACCCTCGATAAGCGCTTCCGACTCGCACTTGACCGGAATTTTATTTCTAAAAAGCGCTAACATTTTCAAATGAATTCAAAAGTCTATTTAAAAATGAGCGCTGAAAGCATTTAACTAATGCCCGTCTGTCGACTGGCCATCGGCTCACCTTTACAAATGTATATTTACTCGTTCCACCAGTAACGTTTGCTTTGCCAATGTTTGTCTAGGACTTGTATAGGTATGTTGAAATGGACGGACTGACGAGTTTTCTTTTATTTATTTGTATTCTGTAGGTTATTTTTTTATTTATGTAAAGGCTTTGCTTTTTAATGGCTTTGTTAAAGTAAGAGGTCGTGGTGTAGGGACAGCACCTGACTGTAAACCGTTTCGGGGGGAATGTGTTATTTTTATTTCTTCGCTCTGGTAATAAGACATAGCGCGACGTTGAGTTCCTCTGGTCGACACGTGACATCTCGGAAATTTAGCGGAAAGTAGGAAACGGAGTGTCTTTAGGTTCCCTCTGCTTACCCTTCTATATATGAGATACAATGTTAAAGTTACAAAAAAGACACCAGGTATATAGTATATTCTCTAAACAAAAATAATTTCAAGCGGTCTCCTGAGTACACTATCACTGCTCTAGGATAAATCGAGTAGGATTATTGGACCTTTAGCGAGAGCCAGCCACTCATTTATTTACTTATTTCGCTTTTACGCTACTTTGCTATATTGTTTGAGTTATGTGAGAAAATTAGTTCCGTAAAGTTTGCGTAGTAGTATACATATGCTTGGAACTAAAACTAGAATGTTCTAGTATAGTACTTGCCATTCATCTTTAAGATTACTGATTTTCTTTAAAAATACGGTCGTTAAAACGAAACAAGAAATGTTTACAGCAATTATGTAAATGTTATTCTCATTAAAATTTGCAGATAGAAAGGCCGTCTTGGAGCAGCGGCACAGCGTCATTTCATATAAGCGACGGTTATGAGTTCTAGTCATACTCAGCAGAATGAGTTATTTACGTTTTTCTTGTTCTGGTAACAAGATTTAGCACGTTCAAAGGGCAAATTCTCGAAATTAGGCGAACAGTCCCCTCCCTTCTCTCTGCCTTTGCCTTGCTACATGCTTGATACAGCATGAAGCTAAAAAAAAATGCCCAATGAATATATAAAAATCAACATACATTCTCGCCCTATGTTTCTCTCGTATTTACACAAAAAAATAGAAGAATCAACGAAACGTAAACGAGAGTTATTTTTCCAGTCCACGAATAAATTATGATAATGGGGATGAACGGTATTTTACGAGTGGCCGTTCTGTCGCTCTAACTCGGATTAAGGCGAGTGGTGGGCGTCGTCACGAATAATTGCTTCTCCAATCGATTGTTCTATTGATTTAGTCTAGAGCAAGAAATATTATGAAGCAAAAAAAACCATTTGACGGATTCCAATTAGACTCGGCACCTTTTATTATATTTTTGAGATATTGAGCATCGACTGGCGAATTTTAACGCCGCGATTTCTTTTGTTATGATGTAATGAAAATAATTCCAAACACTGTGCTGCTGCATAACGGTTGATTTAGAATTAATTAATTTTATAGTAATAGGTAATATTTACAATTAAAATTATCCTATTAATATTAATCCTCTTCTCTGCTAAGGTTACCTAGGGGGAAGGATACCTAGTGTTAAGACACTCCGTTCCCCACTTTCCGCCGAATTCTGTAGGCATTGCGTGTTAAGTTCCGCCACTGCGAATAAATATTTCATTTCCTCGAATGGGGATCGAACCCACTATCAGTCGCGTCACACTTTGTGCCCCTTGCACCATGACTGGCCTCGAAGGCAAAGTAAACATACATATATCCTAATAACTAAAAAACTATAAGATTATTAGTCTACACAACTTAAAGTAACTATACCACACGCTAGCAAGTTACATTTAAGGAAAATGAACAATTATTTATTAATATTTTAATATCTTCGCTCTGGTACAATGCTTCGAAAATCAACAGAAAGTGGAGAACGGAGTATCTTAACACTAGGTTCACTCTGACTACCCTGCTATATGCTAAAAAGCTAAAAGGTTCACGTTTTGCACTCGTCTAAAGCACCGGTAGCGAGCGGCACCGCATCCAGAACAAAAGCCGTAATCCCTCAAAGTGGGTTCACTTCAAAGATATCGTTCAGCTCATTGAATATGCATACCGCATGCTTCATATAATTTTGTTTCGCTACTAATTAACGACCGCGCTCAGAGTCGATGATTTGTGTTTAAGTTGAATTAAAATTAAATTTTAACTTATTTATTATCCCTCTTTGGTATTTAGTTCCGCCACTCAACACGCATTGTTTCGAAAATTGGGGAAGTGGGAAGGGACCGACGGGAAAAAGCGTGAACCTGCTAAATCAAAACTTTGTATTAAATTGTACTATTAAAAAATATGTTAAATGTTAGTGGACATTTCTTAGTACAACAAATATCGGTGAAAGGAGAACTAAAGAGATTCAAAATCATTACGTCGTTTATTTTACTTTTACGTAACAGTACCCAACGTCGCACTTTGTCTGATATGAACTCTGCCTATCCTGCTAAGTGCGGGATACAGCGTGAAGCTAAAAAAAAATAAAAGGACAATCCATCACATATAATAAATAGAGTTAGTTTAAGTTTCGTAGACTAATACCCTTATATCTTTTCTGATATCAATCTTACCTTGAACGGACCATAGAGATTATCTCCTGACAGAGCACGCCGCGTTTTGGCAAGTATTCTCACGGGCACATAAAAATTGGTGGATTTTCCTGTTGCGAAAGAATTTAATATGAAAAAAATGAAAAGAGAGTATTTTATTGCATTTTTTATTTGGATTTCGTCGTGTTGATAAGGTAGCGTGATAGCAAAGATTGTAGGTTCATGAAGAGTATCCTATTGGATATGATTAAATATGTATTTTTTCGTTATATAAATATACTAGCGGCCCGCTCGCGGTTTCACCCGCGTGAACTATGTTATTATTAATTTCTGTCTCCATGACTACATCCTAGTGACGTCTATGCAAAATTTGTTACTTCTAGAATTTGTAGTAACGAAGTTTCATACAAACTTTCAACACTAAAAACAACCCCTTAGAAATCGAATATTGCAAATTCCCGTCTTAGCGAGCACCTACGTCCTATAAATAACTCCTATGCAAAATTTCAGATTCCTAGCACATGTAGTTTCTGAGATTTCGTGATGAGTGAGTGACCTTTCGATTTTATATATATAGATTACATACATAAACAAATTAAGCTAATCGATGTAAACAAGATTGTTTTACTCTGTTAGAATTAGCATTATCTTTATTGTAAATGTAACATGATATTAATTTGAGTTCTTTATTTGCAAAGTAATTTTCTAAGCTATTTTTATAAACTCTTTACAAAATCTATATATCTATCTCCTCGGAAATTACTAATATTGTATTAGGCCGTGTTGGCACAGAGGAAGAGCGTCGCACTAGCGTATGATTCTCGAGATTGCGCGGTGCGTGGGGAACTTTTTTATGCAAGCTTTTCCCCGCATATCAGAATACGGAAAAACGTATTAAGCTGTTTTTCTTTATATAAGACACATCGTAACTGTGAACTGCTACGAATTATATTAAATTCTTGCTTTATTACTGTACAAAACATTGATTTTCCTATATATTTTCATTCAATTACATACATCTGTAATCTTGCTCGACCCGTTGAGCCCAAAAGGGCTCGTACCAGAAATTCTTCCATCGGATTAACTTTGCGTATTGAGTCGACGCCGGACGTTCAGGACTTCCTATTTGTGATATCTGTTTCAGTTGCGATTCATTTAACAGGAATTTATGTGATATAATATAATCATATTGCCTTTTTTATCTTTTTGAATTACTTATTTACGTTTTACGGAAAATATTATTTAATACGATTAACGAAAAGATACGATTTAATACGTTTTACGTTAAGCCAGCTGTGCGAAGATATGCAGAACCATCATGAATCGAACCCACAACTATTCTGTATTTCTATTGACAAAAACATACCTATTTACCCACAAACTAAGTGAGTACCATTTCGAATTTGTAAAAAGATATCATTTTATTGTTACAGATGCTGCACTCTCACGGCGGCCCGGACTCTCAGTCACAAAATGGATGCGAGAAACTTATGGTAAGTCGTAAATTATATTTGATTTCTTATACGGGGTCCTGGGTTTGAATTTATGTGGCACGCTAATGCGTTTTCCATGGTAATCAGCTTGCCACGATGTCGGCCTACGGGGCTACGGTAGAAATTATACGTTTTTTTTTGTCAAAAAATGTTGGTTTTCTTTATGGTATTTGGGAAACGATCTTGATTTATGTTTTCGTCTGGTTGTGCTTGTGCATATTTAATGGTTCCATGTGATATTGGGTAAAGCTAATTAATAATTTATGTATAAACATTTTTAAATATATATTATAACATTACATAAGCTAACTAAAGAACAAAAACACGAATAATTTCGCATACACCAATCCTCATTACCCAAGTTTAGTTCTTGTATTTACTCGACGTAGGTACCGCCAAAGTTACGCGTCTGTTAGAGCTCTCCGTTCTTTAAGCTTATAAAGCTAAGTTCTAAATGAAGTTACACTCCTTCAGGATAAAAAGCTCTCAGGCAAGAAATATTGTTATTGCCGTCGAGAGGCTAAAAGTTATTTCTATAAGAGAGTGCTATGCATTTTACGTAGCGATTTATTTAACCCGCTGGTCCGGGGCGTCGTGGCCCAGTGGCACAAGCGTAACCCGACGGTTGTTGGTTCGATTGCCAGTCAGGGGAATGAATTGTTATTAATTAATATTTTAATTTCTTCTCTCTGGTACCAAAGCAAAGCAGGGCGTTGAATTTCGTCACTCAACACGCAATGCATCGGAAATTCGCCAGAAAGTGGGGAACGCAGTGCGTTAGTACTAGATTCCTTCTGCCTATCCTTCTATATATAAAACTAACTTCTATCGTATATATACGGAATATAGTGTGAAGCTGAAAAAGAAAAAATATTTTACGCGACGCTTATGGGTTCGATTCGTGCTTGGGGGAATGAAGTATTTTCATTTCTTCGCACTGATTGTTCAGTATCGCCATTACATAACGCAATGTATCGAAAATTAGGCGATGCATAGAGAACGAAATGTCTTGACATGACATTCCCTCTGCCTACTTTACTATATTATGCTTGATACACCGTGAAGCTGAAAAAACAACTCTTATTTCTTTACAATAAGCCCAAATTCTTCATGAATGAAACTCTACTATTTATAATGTATTCAATGTCTCGGGAGCGGACGAGGAGAAATTATTTAATTCATAAAAAGATAAATTTCCAGGGGCAAGGGATAAACGATAACCCTCATATTTATCTGGTTTTAACAATATAAAATGTCATACATGCTGTCTATTTATAACAAAATTAGTTCGTATTAAATTTACATGGAGTTAACAACATACGAAGTCTTGGTCTGCCAGTTGTGTCTCTCTTATTAGTGCGGCTACGGTATTTAATCGCGTAGCACTTCGTAGCTAGTTCTCTCTACGAACTATTGAAGAATTTTGCATGACAATAAGCCACTAATGAATCTTGATAAAATTGTATAAATGTATTATATATACTTATTTTATACTAACTATGGCTCGAGGTTTCACCCGCTTGAACTTGAACATAATTACATGCCTAAAATACTTTATATTGTTTTTTTTATTTATCCAACACGCAATGCCTCGAGAATTCAGCGGAAAGAAGGGTACAAAAGGAAGTTGTTTTTATTGGAACTGACAGTCTTAACGATAGGTTCCCAGGTGCCTTTCTTGCTATATGCGGGATACAGCGTGCAGCTAAAAGATATATATTTACTAGATTTCTAAATTTATAACTTCACGATTCTTAAAGTGATGTCCCTCCATTAAGATAAGCCGCGTATTGGTCACTACCGATTTATCAGCTTTCAAGCCCCGAGGCTCAACTGTGCTTTATAGCTGTTATCTTGTTGGAATACCACTTTATTGGGCTGCTCTGTTTCCTTCTCCGTATTGGTGCAGTAGTGACTTTGCTATCAAGTTATTTAGGTTCAAATATTAAGTTTTCTTTTTCTATATAATTAATTGGTTAGAGTGTTTACAAGTTAATATAATTATAAAAAGAAGGCAGTGGCGCATGCAGGGATAAGCGTGCAATTGTAAACACGACAGTTGGGTGTTTGATTCCCATTCGGCCGAATGAAATATTTAATATTTTCTTTTGTTCGCTCTGGTAACGAAGAAAAGCGTGGAATTGTTATATGGAAATCACTAAAAGTTATTTCATACTCTACCTCAGAATATGGGATATTCACCATTAAAATAATTATTTAATTTGAACCAGTAGTTCCTGGGGTTGGTGGTTTCATCCAAGGAAACTCATTATCTTTACAATATTAGTGAAGATTGATATTTTATTAATTGTTCAACGTCAAATGAGTTTACTTGTATTCAACGTAAGAATTCGACTTTTCCATTATGTATAGTTGCTAACTTTTACGAAAAAACTAATCAAGAAACTTCAAACTTGGTTTTCTATGGGGTACTTTTTGCTTTATAAGGATATCGGCGACCGCACCCTAAACGGTTGGAAGCCCCATTGTTTGCTCGCGGCTTTGCCCCGGACTTGGCTCAACTTGTGTTACCCCATGGTGGTTTACAAATTTTGTATTGTAATTTGTATGTGTGTATGGGTATTGAAATGTCATAGATTATTGCCCTTTTTGTCTTTGTTGTATGTGCCTTTTGCATTTTGAAGTTTAAGTGGTGTTCATATATTTTTGTATTTTGTTGGCTAAATCTAATGACAAGCTACGTTCTTCTGGACTGAAAACCAGACTGTATATTTTAAAATGGTTTTTTTACACAGGGTAGGTGGAGTTCAACACCGAGCTTTGTATTGTTACCAGAGCGAGGAAATGAAAATAATTAATTTCCCAGAGTGAGAATCAAATCAATAATCGTCACAATTACAGTATACGCTGTGCCACTGAACCATAAACGGCCCCTTTTAAAAGAGACGTAGCAAATATATGACAGTTTTGCTTATAAATATAATGTAATAATTTTATTTCATACACTACACTGGTAGAGAAGGCACTATATCCTATTCTATTTCGGGTTCACGTTGCTCGAGCACGTGACTTGATCGATCTGGTAAACACACGCTCGAAACTTCTGGAGATTTTCGTATTTATAGAATATTTGAAGTTTTACTAAGAATATTTTATAGAAAAACTTCAATGCGTGTTCAGTAGCAGAACTCAACACCGCTCTTTGTCTCCGTACCAGAGGAAAGGAAATGAAAATAATTATTTTCCTTATATGTAATTATTAATTAATTGTTTCAAAATAGATAAAAAAGTAATTCAGAAAAAAATTAAAGCTTGCAGAAAATAAAAACATTTGTATATCTAGAGCTTTTAACGAAGATTTAACTAAAAGTAGTAGGTACTAAGGCAAGCGTATCCTTATCGAGTCGTTTAACTGAAAATTACTTCTCATCCCATCTCTATCTAAGCTACTGTAAATTACACAGGAGTGAGTGAAACAAAATATCTACAGCGCGTATAACTTGAGAATGTAATGTGCAAATCTTTATGTGAATATCGATTTACTTGAAGTTGCATGTATTCAAAGGAAGATATTTGAAATTTTTAAATAATAATAGTAAATTAACGTTTGTTTTAACTAGTTTCTATAATTATAGCTTGTTACTAGAGCTATATGGATACATAAAAATATTAAAATAATTATAGTAATAAACAAAAGATTTTATTAAAAGCGCGATTTATCGTCGTCTATAATATTTAGATCACTATTTCTTTGCATAGTCTAACGGAAAAATATATTTCAGTATTTGTAATAAGGTAGTGACTGCATATATAAAAAAGAGATTGTATAGTTGAACGTGCTAATCTGAGAAATGGTGAAAATCAACGCCGCGCTTTATCGCGCTGCCAAAGCCTAGAAATGAAAATATTAAAAATTCTTACTGACCCGAGTGAGAATCGCACCCACAACCGTTGTGTTTAAAGACGCACGCCTGTGCCCCAGCGCCACGGCGGGCTCAAACATTTCTACGTATATTCAATTATTACAATTTGCGTGTAATTAAAATATTAAATACAATAATCTGTTTTGCGGCTTACCGTTTATTAACGGACACACCAGAAGACTCGCTAATTAAAATTTAATCAGTTTCATATCAACATATAATGCATAAATTAAATGTTTAATAATAATATGAAGATTGACAATATGTCTGGGGAGTCCCTCAGACATATTGTCTCTGGTTGTTCTCATCTTGCTAATGGCGAGTATTTGCATAGACACAATCAAGTAGCCAAGATAATACACCAGCAACTTGCTCTTCAATATGGCCTTGTAGAATTGGAGGTGCCTTACTACAGGTACAATCCCATGTCTGTTCTTGAAAATAGCTGTGCTTTGCTCTACTGGGATCGGTCTATTATTACTGACAGGTATATTGTTGCCAATAGACCTGATATAGTACTAGTAGACCGAGCGGCGCGCCGCGCAGTGATTGTTGACGTTACTATCCCACATGATGAAAATCTCGTGAAGGCCGAAAAAGAAAAACAATCTAAATATTTGGACCTAGCCCATGAGATTACCGCCATGTGGGATGTCAATGCGACTATCATTGTGCCGATAGTGGTTTCGGTTAACGGTCTAATAGCGAAAAGCCTCGACCAACACCTTAAGAGGCTATCGCTTAGCTGCTGGATCAAGAACCGGATACAGAAGGCAGTGTTACTTGAGACGGCACGTATTGTGCGGCGGTTCCTCTCTCTGGAGCCCTAGCCACCGATGGCTTGGACCCTTGTCCCGCCCTCGGAAGAGTGGTTTTTTTTTATATTTTTAAATGTATCTTTTTTATAATAATTTATATTTAAAAATGTAAAATTGATTCAGTAATTTAATAAAAGTATATTCTGATATATGAAGATAAAAAAACTAAAAAATGCATTTTTCTATATAAGGTGCCACAGAAAGCGCTTGGAGCTATAAATTATAAAAGCCTTAACTCGAGTGCCTTACTATTAACCTCTGAAGAGTTCCACTGTTTCTGACTACTTCGTCAGACCAGCTCGATGAAGATTAAACTTACAGACGCATATAAACAAACATGCCCTTTATTTTATTATAATACAGTTTGCCAACCCTATATTAAAATAGATTGATCAATCGCATATATACATGTGATGAGTTCCGCCACTCAATACATAATACTTTAAGAATTTTGCGGAGAATGGGGAATAGTGTCTTAATGGGGAACGAAGTCGTTTTTTCGTTTTCCGAAGGAGTCATATGCCCCAATGGTCTATCTTTGGAAAACAGAGCTAAAAGAGCTTGGCTTAAGGGAATCGAAGTGTCTTAGTTCTAGGTTTCCCAGGTATCCTCTGCCTTCCCTGCTATGTGTATGAAGCTGCAAAAAAAACATACATACATAGAAACACACACATATTAATGCACAAGCAAAAGTAACAAGCTACGTACGAGTATTTTAGAAGGCTATGATATCGATTCACAAATTAGCATTCGCTCTGCGTTCGCGGCTAACGCGATGATAGCACCCCGTCGGGCGTACCTACCCCGGTAATTGATTCATATCACGCCTACCACGTTTTACTTTGCCATGTTGGTAAATACCTACGCGATATTGGAGTTGAGGCTGTTTGAGGTGGTGGTTGTGGGTTCGATGCGAATCTGGTGAACAGAAAAGATGTGATAAGTCAGTATAGAACGTCGAAAAAGTTATATATTTTTGTATTATAGTCCAAATGCATAGATTTATTTTTTATTTTATTAAACGCGATGGTTATGGGTTCGATCCTACTCGTGTAATTAATATATATATTGATTTTCTTGATCAAATAACTAGGCAAAGCGTTGAGTTCCGCCACCCAACACGCAAACCCTTCGTGCTATTATATATATTCGTATGAATGCGGCGAAAAATGGGACTGGATTCCCAGATTAGGTACCTCCTGTGCCGACGTTGTAATGTACGCAACGGAATACGGCTCTAAATAATAAGAAATTATTTTGTAAGAAAACTTATCTCTTTATGATTCTTTTTGTTCAAGAACGTCCCATATTAAATGAATAAAAAATAAAAGTTGTACATAAATACACTAAGCTATAAAAAGTTCTCGAACTAAAATAACGTATTCTATAATTACCTAGTAGAAACTGCTCCATTCGACCTGTTTTTATAATATTAGAAGTAACTATTATAACTAACATATTAATAAAACAAGTCGAAACTCTTTCAGTCTCTACAATTTCCTATAGGTAACTGAAAAGTAAATAGAGGTCTAGAGCAAAGACCTCTATTTTATCAATGCACCTGAGTGCAACACAGAGTTCAAACCCACAATCAACGTTTAACTAACAAAGGTTAATACTGTATACATTTTGCGCCAACCTCTCCTCCCCCTAGTGGGAGGCCTCTTCGATACAGGTTCAGTCCACCCGTACAGATGGTTGGTATAGTCTATCTGGACTTTAGATTCTATTCAACTAACTCTCAGACTTTTAAAAGTTACACGACTGTTACGCGACTTTGGAAGAGTTTTATTAAATTCTTTGAATTTCTTACTAAAGGGAATTATTTACTTTTCTAAACTACATATATATTTTATCTATAAGTATTTTTCTATCTTTAAAGTAAAACAACACTTTTAAAATATTATAAATAAATAAAAAAAAATAACAAATGAGTATCCCAAAAACTAAATGGATATAACTATGTATGTACATTTAACTTAATTTAAAAATGTTTTTAAATAAAAAGTGTCCTATACAGTCATAAATTAAAAAACTTAACAACTAGTCTCCCTTTCATTCCCCTTCGCCAGGTGCAATTCTGTAAACGGCTACTTTTATAGTTATTTTATTATTAGCTTTTAAAGTCGTTTAAAAGTTACTCGTTCAATTTAAAGTTCTTTTCGAAGTCTAGAACATTTGACATTTTTGCTTATTCATCCGTAAAAAATAAATTATAAGAGATAGCTTTGCAGGAGAACTTTAAAACTTATATCAATTTTTTTTAAGAATCACTCTGTATCTGGCTTATAGCATAGTATAGAGAGAAAAACTGAAAACCTAGTGTTAAGACACTCCGTTTCCATGAAGACAGAAATCCTAGGTTCCCTCTGCCTACCGTACCTACTGTGCGGCAAAAAGCGTGAAGATAGAAAATATCTTAAGTAACGAATAGATCTATGGTAGTAAAAATAATATCATTCATCTTACCGACTCCTCTACAACCAATTTATATATTTCATACCTACATATGGATGTATGCACTAACATTCGTTTTAATTATTTATTTATTTCATGGTACGCCTATAATCCAAGAAAAATTACGGCAATTTCATATAATATCTACACCTTTTCACTTTCACGCCACACGATAAGCCTTAGCGTCGTTCAGAGTCGTCAAAATGGAGGCACAAATCGCTTTCATTTCTCTACATTTTTTCCAACGTACAAATCCTGAATCGTGATTGGATCCAATAATTCATTGGTGACGTTTATTCCAGCGCAAAATGAAATCCCTCAAAATATTATTTTCCATTGCCTCCGCTACCTTTCCATGGAGTATTTAGGTTCCGCCGAGTCAGCCCTTTTTGCCTTTATTTATTAGGGAGTAGCGTTTTTAAGGGTGTGTCCAGGGGTGGAAAGTTTGACTGAGCAAAATATTGGGCTATAAATTGTTATAGGAACACCTTTTTACGTCTGCAACATTAAATGACAGTAGGTTCATATTTAATGGGTCTTTGTTTAAAATTTTATTATTTTCGGTGGCATCTGCTATATATTACTATATACTATAAAAACTAGAGACTTACTTGAAGGTGTGTTGACGAAAGGTAAAACCTATATACAATTTATCTAACCAACAAGAGATTTGTTTTTCTATACAGGACTTACTCAATTAATATAATGTTCGAAAGAAGCGAAAAAGTATAATTATTATTTTTGAATATAAACATTTTAAAATAAAGCCTGTAACTGCTACACCAATAGCTTGTATTTAATATTATTATTATTATTATTTAATAGTACGTTATAACTCGGTAAGTTTCGAAACTAACCCAAATTGAGTTAGCTTAGTTTGACCGCATTTGTAATTCATTTCCCAGGGAGCTAAACAGTTGTTAAGTGGTATAAATCACGAGGCTGGAGCTGGAGGTCGCCCCGGGGCGTCGCCAGTTGTGAAATATCATTTCATTACTGGCTTTCTCTTAATCCACCTGTAATGGTAGTTTAGAAGTTTTAAAGGTAAATTGCAAAGATTAAAATTGAAGATGCCACCATGGCTTTAAGCTCCAAGTTTATGCTGGACGAAAAGTTGTCAACGGAATGTTTTCTCTATAGTTTGCGTATTATAAATATGTATTAGTCAATAACAGATTGAGTTAATAAAGAAAGACTTAATTGTAATTTTAATTATAATTTAACATAAATGTCTCTGGTAAGTGAACTTCTCAAAAGGTTCTAAAGGGTCTCATGAAGTATATGAGAATATTGACTTTTACTAAGAATAAGATAAAATTTTAAAAACTGTCATAACATCTTGAAATATGAAACATTTTAATATAAAATACAAAATTGACAGTCTCAATAGAAACGATATTGAACGATCCCTAGAGCTATCGGTCTATCGGTTCTTCTACGGAATTTATTATTGGCTTCAAGTGATTCGTCAATCTTCAGACCAAAGATGCTGTGTATATGCGCTTTTGCATCTTAGACGTTTAGTGTTGACTATATGAACATTTATTGTGCATGTATTTTACTTTAGGTTCAGGAAAGCTAGCGTTGACTCTGTTTCTCATCTTCCGATTTTTTTTTGAGACATTGCGTCTCGAGTGACGATACTCACCGCCCATCTTTGTCGCCTTACTAAAGTGAAAAAAATAATGAACGGTGGGGTCGAATTCACAACTAATTCACAAACAATCAAATACTAATAATAATTTGATAGTCAAGTAACAAACAAGGCAGACGCGATTTTAGACTACTCGCTAACCCACCTAGTTGGTCCTTGGAGCCGGCTTCCAAATTATTCTCCTTCTCAGATATATTATTGTGAGGCACATCTTTTCAATTAGTGAGAAAAAACGGAATGTAAATAACATAACTCAAGCCTGCGTTTTGTCTCACCATTGCAAAGAATAAGAATAATAAAAATATAATGATTCCCCTGATACTGTAAGGAGAATAGTCATATATAACCTATAACCGTCACGCTTACAATCGAACGTTGATGTTATTTATTTTATATACATATATGTTTTATAAGCAGTACTAACAGCAAATGTCCAAATACGTCTCACGAATAATAGTCAAGTAAGAAACGAGGCAGACGCGATTGTAGATGATTACTAGCTATCCCGCCTAGTTGGTCCCTCGAGCCGGCGTCCTAATTGTTCTCGAGATATATTATAGTGAAGCACATCTGTTCAATTGGTGAGAAATAGGCGAGGTTTAGTTTGCTTTTCTATTAGGTATATATTTTTTTTATTACTTTTAGGTTATTCTAGTGTTTTTAGAGACAAATAAATAATTGTAATATTACATTCTCTACCTTGGCCATGTGTCACCAGAAGAGAAGTAAATAGAAAAAGTCTATTGATAATTTACTATAAATATAAATAACAATGTAAATATAAATATACACAACATATATGTATATAAAATACAATCAGGCGATATATAAGAGGTTGTGCCTGGTGCTGTGCACTGTGACGGCCTCTTATAAAAAAATAAAATATGAAACCAAAATTGTATATGATTTCATGATTATACTTGGTAACAATAAAAATCATTAAAAAGCTTTTGTTCTAAATTTTCCCATTTAAAAACCATATGAAATGTATACTTGTTTTTTTTAAGTTATCTCCAATCGCTAATTAATACTTAGCTTCTGTTTCAATGCCAATTATTATGAAATACGAGATGTGCTGATGAGTTCTTACTTGTTTGCGTATAACGATGTCAAGAAATCGGTCTTGGTTCTGATGGCCTCACTTTTTGCGCAATTTTTGAGACATTGCATTTTGATTGGTGGAACTTAACACCGCTGTTTGTCTTTTTACGAGAGCGATAATTATTCATTCTTCCGAGGAGGAACCGTCGAGTCACAATCAACCATTGTGTCGTTGCCCCGTGAGGGGGGTAATCATTATATCTAACAATAAAAAACAAAATCTACATGAAAAATGTACAAATGTTTTTTTTTTAAATTAATTTCCGATCGCTAATTAAAACGTAGCTTCCGTATCAGTACCAATTAATGAGAAAAATACTGCTTTTCTACGAGTCGAGTGCTCTGACAAGTACTTGTGTATAACGGTGTCAAGAACCCAGGCCGGGCTCTCTGGGAGATATTGGATTATATTTTTTTGTATTGTGGAATACTTTTGTATGCCTTATTATTTCTGTAAAAGAGAGAGATGTACCTATAATTAATTTTTATATATACATGTATATGCTTCAAGCTGTCATGTAAATGCTACGGTTGTGGGTTCGATTTCCACTCGAGGAAAGAAAATATTTATTTAAATTTATATTTTTATTTCTTCGCTATGGTGTCTAGGCAAAGCGCAGCCTTCAGTTCCGCGACAGTCCAGAATTCGGCGTCGCACTAGGTTTCCTCTACCTTGCTGTTTGCGGGATATAGCGTAAAGTTGATTTATTTATTTTTATTATAGTTTTCTTAAATACTTTAGATATATTTCAAGATGGTTAAATTAATTTAAGATAATCTTTAACAATTTTTGAACGCGAAAACATCTTCAACAAAATTTATAGTTTTATTATATGTGAAAACACCTATAATATAATTAGAGATAGAACACAATTTCAAACTAGAAAACAATATTGTATATCATAACTGACAAAAGAAATTTATAAATAATATATAATACATGTGTAAAATACATGTAGGTACGATTGAAAATTGACGTTGAAATTATTTACAATATAACCTTTATACCTGTACCTACCTACATACAGACCTTTCATATTATTATCTGTAGGTACATTTATAAACTTCACATTCATAATTTATCTGTATTCATTCTTTGTATCATTCATTCAAAAGCGCTAAAGAGGTTCTTTTCAATATACGGATTAAAATGTGATGAGTTATTCATATATGTTTTTCTGTATTTATTTTTTATCTGTAGTTTTTTTTATTTACTTATTTTTTTCATACAAAAATCTTAAAAAAGTCTATTGACTGTTAAAAACGTTACTTGTTACATTCAGTAGTTTCTCTTTATTTATTTATTTTTTTTTTTAATATAAACTACTAGTTAAAATACAATTTTAGTTTAGTTTGCGCTACATTCAACCATTGTCCCGCCTCGTCCTAAATCCAATGTTTTTGTTCCGTAAAGCCTTTGAAAAAAATCATTACAGACCGCTGAAAACCGTAGAATATATAGACAATGAGGATAAAGGACATCCATTGTAAAAAACTTATGGTTAGTGGGAAGAAAATTGCTCTACTTCGAGTGGGACTGTTACAATTGTAAGATATTTTCTTAGCTATCAAAGGAATGGGCGCCATTAGTCAACACGGTCTTAGGTTTCCTTTGAACTGGACTACTTTCATTATACGTATAGTTAAGTTTTTATTTATACTGCTACCATTTATTTTAACTAACTTCAAATAAGGTATGGTAACTGAAAAATAATAAATATTTAAATTTAAGCTAACATGTATTAGTTAGCTTTTTTGCGCAAAAATGTAGCGGATTTAGATCTATTAAGATTTCTATGGAGAGAGAAAGAGAGAGCGAGAGACACGTCATACTCTATAATTGACAAGGGCAAAGACAAGGGATGGTCGCAGTCTTAGATGTTCATGATTTATATACTATACTTAACATTGCGGCGGTGTTGAGTTTCTCTAATCCACAGGCAATGCCTTGACAATTCGAGAGAAAGTGGACAACGGAGATCTGAGAAAAAGCCGACTATCATTTGTGTCAAGAGTTACTTTAAATCCCACTGATTCTTCAAAACGTTTATATCTTCCATAGTAAATACTGCCACCGTATAATATAAGGGCCATAATTGAATCTCATTACACCAGCAAGAGCCCGTCGTCTGATTGCCACTTAAACATGCAAATTACTCATTTCTCGCAAACCGAAATGAGATGAAAAATTATTTCTTAAAATATTTTTAGGCATTTTAGTTGTAATGTTTTGCAGGTGAAAATCTGTTTTAGATTCCGTAGTATGTACTTCATTTTGATTATGGTTTTATTTACCGACTTGACTTCGTCGTCGTTAAAGTGTAGTCATTTAAATTTGATCACCACTCTCTTATATGAATATAATTATGGACTATCACATAATTTTTTATTCATTATTTTAATTGTGTTTTTAAATATTAAAAACAATAATATAAAAATGACCCCTCTTACCCAGCTTGTGTCACCTGTTTAGTTAAATAAAATTAACTCGTTATTTCGTTTAAACTGACCAGGAGTAACTTTTTACAGGTCTATTTAAAATGTAAACTAGTTCAAAGGTCAAATCTGAACTTTAAATATCAAACACATTAGAATAGCTCAACGTTACTGAGTTGAACGTTATTATACTGTCAATATTTTACGAGTATGACATTTTCTTTATTCAGATTCACGCTTTATCTAGAGAAAATCTTGTGTTAAGACACTCATTTCTCTACTCTCCGCCTGAACTCGAGACACTGCTTCTTAAGTGAAAGAAATTAAGGCCCTAATGTATTACTATAATTGTGAAGGGATAATCATTCATTCCACCGAGTAAGGATGGCTGTCCCTCTGGCTTTTGTTAAACGAAAGAACAACATGTTACATAATATATTTTTTTAACATAACAGGCACATTCTATCAACATACAATGTTTAAACACAAATATAAAATGTATTAAAAGGAAGATCAAAGGGATTGTTTGTGTTTGTTTTCCTTAAATTATATATTTTGATGTTTTGTTTCGAGATGTATTTGTTTTATATTTCGGATAAATAAATTAACAATTTTTGCTGAGTTTGTGTATTATGGTTGTTAGGTAGGCAAGTTGCGGATGTTACAAGAGTGTGGGACCTGCTCTAGAGTATTGTGTACCATTTTTTTATTAAATTCTTATCAGAAAAAAATAAATATGTAAAAATTAAAGGTTTTGATTTAATTTTAATAAGAAGAAGAATGTCAAGTTGATAGCTCCGTTTTTGAAAATCGATTAAAAATTAAAAAGTTTTACCTTTTAAATAATACGTAGCCATATATTTAATGTTGTTCTAATATTGTTGCAGACGTAATAACATCAACTAAGTGACCGAACCCTCCCCGTCCTCGCGCGACAGGTCGGACCACGCTGAGACGCGCTTTATGGGGTACGGCGCACCTTCTCTTGGAGCAATTTATTAGAGTAAGTCATGAAAGGCATTGTACAGTAGTCTGAGAGAGAGTTCCGCTGTTTAATAACATCAAAAAGCCGTCGTGATGTAGTACAGCATCTGGCCATTAAAGCCATAGTAGTGGGTTCGATTCCCACTCTGGATATCAAGTATTTTCATTTCCTTACTCTGACAACAAGAAATTAACATGCTTCGTAAATAGATGGAATATAAGGAAAGAAATGTTACCACCCTGGCATGCAGGAAAAAGCACATCTAAATAATATAGTTTAAAGCAGTGTTTCTGCTCTCTATTTAGTTAAATCTATTTTAAAATATTCTTCAGAAATAACTGTGATTCTACAAACTATATCGTTGGATTCTAATTTAAAATACAGCAATACTACGAGCATATTTCATTAAAACCCTGTCTTAGAGTAAGTAATTAACTGTGACTGGCCCTTGATTAATGAAACAGGCGTTTCACCACGTTTGTAATTAAAAGTTTACTGCAGCTACGAAGTTTACATCATTAATTATTATTAAAAAATCGTTGTACGATACGGAGAGCAAACTGTCGAATCACTATGTGATTCTTCAGTAAATTTTAGCTTGTTGTTCTAAACTTGTCATTCAGAAAAACACCAAATCCTTTCTTCTGATGTGGACAACCCAAGAAACAATAAAATTCAAATATTCAAAGACCTAATTGATGTTCAATTAGGATTTTGAATAATTTAAAGGAATGGAACTATTCTAAATACTTCGAATTGGAATAATATTTTTGTTTCACATAGTCTAATTATCAGAGCAATCTCGAACACTTACATACATATATGTGTCATACAATACTCTTGGTTTTTCCATTTCCCAACTCAAGCTTCAGGCGAAGGCTAGTATGATATAATTTGATTTGCGTCCCAGCTAGGGGTGGTCGATGCCCCACGCGGCGCCAACCAGCATGTCGGCCGCGCCGCGCCACCCGCACTTCTACACGGTCGAGGTCGGCGACACCAGGTTCACAATACTCAAGCGTTACCAGAACTTGAAGCCTATCGGATCCGGCGCCCAGGGCATAGTATGGTAAGTCCTAACGATCCTTGACGTTAATCTAAAAAGATTTCTTGGACTTTTTGAATATGTCATATATTGAAAGAAAATTATCTTGTATGATAAGAAATATTTAAGTAAGAGTAATCTTGGATTTTTTTCAATAAGCTCTGATATGTAATTTTGCTTGTAGCAGAAAGATTTACTTTTAGATTTCCGAGACGTTTCGTTAAAGTCATGGCATGGTTCATAAAAACAAAAGAATTCTCAAAAACTTTTGTAAAATTTCATATCAATACGTAAATTAATCAAATTTAAAATTCATTCATTCATTTCAAATTCAAAAATGAATAAAAATTATATTCTATGCATTTAATTATTCATATCTTTTTATTTCTATCTACGTATGTACTTGTATGTATGTTATTTCTTTTAACTTCTTTTTGTTCAGTTACTTTACGTTGTACTTTATTTTGCTCTACATAATAGTTGTTAGTTACTCCTATACTGGACCCACTCCCCACACTCTACATCGCATCTATCGCACGCTCTACGTCTCTGCATGCACATCTGCACCGCTCTCGTAGTACCACAAACATCACCGTGTCTGTCTTGCTTAATGTGTATTAATGCCAAATTTTACAAAATACTTGATGAATTATTGAAATACAATTTAATTTTCAGAAATTTTATCAAAAATTTGATCTAATTTAACATGTTAAAGACTTATTATTTTAATATTTTTGTCAAGCCGTTTTGCTCATTTACATATATGATTTGTTGAGACTTATTTGCTTACCTGATTACAGATAAATTTTAACACATTCTTAAGTTCAAATGGATTGACATAACGTAAACTGCATTTTTAAACAAAGAAATTTTTAACAAACACTTTACCAGGTTGTACAATGATTGAAAGAAATTTAGTACCATCGCCATCATCAAGAAATTGATCATCTAAGAATTCGACCACAAACTCTATATTACATACAAACCAAGACTAACAATCTATCATCAAGAAAAACGAAAAAAGCCACAACTTTAAATATTTGAAAACAAAGTGATTATTTCTCTTTATAGCTGATCCAGTTATAACGTTAGCCGACAATCACTACTCAGTGGTACACTATGGTTCAGTTTTACTCCGTCACGCTCGGTGACACGGTGTTCACGATACCGACGCGGTATACCGAGCTCGTGCGTCGCGGCGCCGGCGCACAGGGCATGGTGTGGTAAGCAATGCGCTTGCTTGTGCCCCCCATCCCCCCAACAGCTTTGATTGTCTACTAATTTTTTCTTAATACCCTCCAAAATTCGTTTTTCGGTTCATGGTTCCAATGGGGAACGCAGTGTCTTAACACTAGGTTCCCTCTGTCTGTCCAGCGTGACGGTTCATGGTTTTGAAGTTTCATCTTCATTGGCTTTAATGTTAATCTTAAAATTGTGGGTGTTAATTGGGATGTTTGGTATTACGACATCGGGTTTGTAATTGTGTTTTTTTTGGGAACGATGGTGTGAAATATATAGGCCAATACTTAAAGAACAGCTAAATATAATATTTAGATTTTGTTGATTTTAGAATTAACTTACATAAATACAGAAGATTAGCGGTACCCATTTAGATACTTATACGCTAAATGCTTTTATTAAGACAAATAATTATAATAATAAACTAGCAATAAATTAACATTTTGAATATTAATTTCTTTTCCAAATCTGAAGCTCACTTACTCACTAACGCCTTACGCTCTCAAATCGTTAGTTATGCTATTACAATATTTATACATGTTACCTATATTTTTCTTATTTCGTCGGTTTATTTTGAATTGACATACGTATATTGGCTTCACAATAAAATGTTGAATGTTGCATGATTTTGACAAATTTTTGCAAACGAAATAATTAAATAAATCATTACTTGTTTACCCGATACTTCCATATTTTGAAGAGTTATTTAGAAATATATATTAAAAAAACCTATAAATATAACTTTTTACGCATTATTTCAAGTTCAAATTCTGTAGGATTTTTTTATCAGCAACTCGGCTCCTGACCCTAAACATTTTTAAGGTTTACAAACGTTTCTATCATACGTCTCGTAATTTTTCAAGAAACCTAATATTCCTAAACCATATATGAAGAATTAATTATGGAAAAGGAATATACTGTGGGTCAACAAAATCTTTTATATAAAATTCAACATTGCTACCAACTAAAAAAAAACAACTTTAAAACAACGGATTGTAAAGGAATTAAACATGACACTGTTTGAAATTTCAACAGGTATTTTAGCAAGCATTGCGGTGGAAATAATTTACTTAGTCTTATTAATGGGAGATATTGTTTCTGGGTTGTTGTGCGCTGAATTAAATCAACTCGTATATTAAAGATTTCGAGACAGAGAAAGAACAATAAAGTGAAACGATCATACAAAAGAATATAATTAATTATAGTTTTTATTTAACTCGTCCACAAATATTGTTCATTGTCTAGTATCTTATAATATGTGGGATTTTGGACCACGAAATTTAAAATTTAATGATAACTTAAGTGATTTTTTTATGAATCGACTAATCTAGCTTAAAACAGCGGAATAAACATAATCTTTTTTTCTATGTTATTATATTATAATTTCTATATATTATTTGAACCTATAAGTAATTGCAAAAGGCAGACAATAACATGGTGGCAATTATAATGTATGTCATCGCAACTTTTATATTTATGCATGGCTTTCTCTATATGTACATTCATATATATATATATATGCTACGTATTTTATGGGTTTTTTATCTTTTTATTAATTATATCTGGATTTCTTCACTTATTTTAAAAATGTTAAAAAAAAATTGGAAATGTACGTCATCGCTGGTGTTTGGATTCATTCGTTCAATTGGTACTGGGTTCGATTCCAGCGCGGCGTACGACACGGTGACGCAACAGAACGTCGCAATCAAGAAACTGTCACGGCCCTTCCAGAATGTTACGCACGCGAAACGTGCCTACCGCGAATTCAAGCTTATGAAGCTCGTTAATCATAAAAATGTAAGTACATTCTGGTTTTTATAACCATAATAATTTTTTCCTGCTGATTGCTGTCTTTTGGACATCAAGGTGTTATAATATACTTAATCTTTCATTATCGTAATAACCTAAAGATTGGAATATTACAAAAAAAAATTTTTTTGTTCAAGACCAGTTTCGAGTTTTCAAGTCGGACTTATACATTTTTATTTGGAAAAGATTGTTTCTATTTCAACAGTTAAGTATACTATAGAGATCTCCATGGTAATTTCTTGTTATATAAAATACATGCACATACGTATTTGTGCCAGTCTGATATTAGTGCTAAAATGCTAATTGACATCTCTGTAATCTAGACTTAAAAATTAACAATTTAAAAATATATACAATTAACAATTTGTTTAAATTTTTCTATTTAGTAGTAAAATCTTACACACGACAATTGAAGTTCACGTAAATTCTAAATTAATTTAACTTCAATAAATTTCAGATAATCGGTCTCCTAAATGCGTTCACGCCACAAAAAAGCCTGGAGGAATTCCAGGATGTTTACCTCGTGATGGAGCTGATGGATGCCAACCTGTGCCAGGTGATCCAGATGGACCTGGACCACGAGAGGATGAGCTACCTTCTATACCAGATGCTGTGCGGCATCAAACATTTGCATCTTGCTGGGATTATACATAGGGTAAGGATTTTTTTGGTTATTCCTATGAGCGGAATTCAAGCTAAAAGTGAAGAACCTCAAGCTGAAGTGGTTTAACCGATCTCTATACCGACCCTGCTATATGCGAAGGGAATATATAAAAAAGGAAAAAAAATGAAGTTAAAGATATCTTATTTTCTTTGAGGAGTATTTTATACTTTCCATAAAAGTATAAAATATTTAAAAAATTGAATCAACGCTTAAGCCTAAATTTAATGATATTATTTATTTAACATAAATTCATTCCCCCAGGACCTAAAACCGTCCAACATAGTGGTGAAGAGCGACTGTACTCTCAAGATCCTGGACTTCGGTCTGGCGCGCACGGCCGGCACCACCTTCATGATGACGCCCTACGTCGTCACCAGATACTACCGCGCGCCCGAGGTGAGACCTCTTGTCTTGTTGAAGTGTATGGTACCACGTGCATGTTGTATATGTTTTCTTGGTATATTGCAACGTGACAAGAATAACTCTTCACCCTGTATTCTGTATATAGCACGGTAGGAACAGAGTGTTGAGACACTGCGTTTCCCACTTTCCCCGGAATTCTTGAGGCAATGCGTGGCGAACTAAACGTTGTGCTATTGCCTTGTTACCAGAATGAAGAAAAAAAAACCTAGTTCAATCCCCCGAGTAGGACTCATCCCCACAACCGCCCCGTTTACAGTCACACGCTTGTGCCACTGACGTGTATTTTTATTTAAAATATATTTTGATTTCGCTGGTCTGGTAAGGCGAAACGCGGCGCTTGTTTTCCGTAAGTTACGTCCTTCCATCCTTATTCTGTGACGTAACCAAAAGCCGCATTTTGTGTAGTTAATATCAGTCTGAAATTAAAATCATTGCAATACAATCACTTACCTGCATAGGGATCACAATAGATGACCAACTCTCCCCAAATTTCAGGTGATCCTCGGCATGGGCTACACCGAGAACGTGGACATCTGGTCTGTGGGCTGCATCATGGGTGAAATGATACGCGGTGGTGTACTCTTCCCCGGCACAGACCATATTGATCAATGGAATAAGATTATTGGTGAGTGATAGCTTTTATATGGTTTCATTCTTTTTGCTATATTTTATACATAGATGGACAGATGTACGGTAGACGGAGTACGGGACCTCATTATCTAACTATTCTCCTGCCATGAAGTTCAGCTATTTCTAGTGCTTCAGCAGATGTTAGGTTTTTATTTATTTTTTTGGAAGAAACTAGATGGTTCAACAAAATTGGCAAATACAGCCAAACTGTTAGGTCTGCGCTCGTAATTTTTTCCTCAATATAGCTCCCAATCTGTCAATTGGGTTGTATATACTTTAAATTTACTAATATATATATAAATGAGTTCTATTTGAAATAATTTTACTAAATGTACTTTTTCTTGTATTTAACAGAACAATTAGGCACACCATCAGCGGCATTCATGGCGCGCCTCCAACCGACTGTACGCAATTACGTCGAGAACAGGCCAAGATACGCCGGATATAGCTTCGAGAGGCTTTTCCCGGATATCCTGTTTCCGTCTGATTCAAATGAGCACAACAGATTAAAGGCATCCCAGGCAAGGGATCTGTTGTCCAGGATGTTGGTGGTTGACCCGGAAAGACGTATTTCAGTGGATGAAGCACTGCTGCATCCATACATTAATGTATGGTAAGTATTTTAGAATGGTTAAACCTGCGGCAGCGTTTTCAGATTAATACGACATGCGACATGTCTTTAAATATCACGTTTGTATTTTATATCTCCACCTCAAAGGTCGGCAAAGGCACTTCTAGTGTCATAAGAGCAGTGCTAATCACTCGGGTCACCTAATGGTGACCTATACACCCATTTGAGTTGTCTTTTAAATAAACTTTAACTTTAATGATGGACGACAACTTTATGAACGAACTAATGTCCATGGTCCGTTACGACGCATGGTATCTCATCTCATCTCATGGCACAACATCTCGAAAAGTGGACGGAAAATGACGAACGGAATTAATTAACACTAGGTTCTCTTTGCCTGAAATAAATGTAAGCGTGTGTTATCACGAACTATTATCCCTCAGGTACGACGAAGGGGAGGTAAACGCGCCGGCGCCCGCCGCCTACGACCACTCGGTGGACGAGCGCGAGCACACCGTGGAGCAGTGGAAGCAGCTTATCTATCAGGAGGTGGTGGAATACGCACCTGCCGCCCCCGCGCACCCCCACCCCCACGCGCCTTCCGCGCCAGCCGACCACGCGCAGCCCGCGCTCACCACGTAGGTACGTGACGACTAAAATCAGTCGGTCAGTTTTTGCATGAAAATGGTATGGTAATGGTATGCTACCATACATCCATCCTCACAAATTTTCATATTTATAATATTAGTAGAATTTAGTTTTTTTTAGTGGGAATTCTTCGCGTTTACCGTTAAAGCTTATTTAAAATTATTTTTTTCAGATGAGGTGAAATGAAGACGCTGCATGTGTAGGACACACGGACCGAAAGGTCCATCAAATATATATTAGTAATATATTACAGTCGATACGGTACATGAATTTTATTGGTTGAATAATATATTTATTATAATTATATTATTATTGAATGTATCTAATATTAATTTGTATAAGTGGTAGATGTTGCAATACTAGTTAGAAATGGTTAATTCTAATGTGGTACAATTTTATTGATAAATTTTTTCAATTTTATTGATAATTTTTAAAATATGTCTTAATTTATACATTAGTTATTTGTTTTTTTATTAATTTTAAATTAGAACGGAAGTCATGTACCCTAAATGACTGCAAGTGCTCCTTTTAGTGTCCGAAGGGAATCTGTTAACTTGTCTATTAATTGTAGTTTCATCCTGTTTCTAAATAATAGTTATTATTAGATTAGGTTATGTTTGAGTTCAACGTTATTTTGTAGCTCAACTGTAAATTTGAATGTAACTTGATAATAATCGTTGAAAAGGATGGAAATGTTGGTGGGAACTTTAAATTTTAAGTTTAAACTATAGTTAAATGAGAACCTTGATTAAATATGAGTAGAAGTACGAAACGTAGTTTCTCATTTAACTATAGTAAGAAACTATAGTTTAATGAGAAACTACGATTTAAACAAGGTTATTATATAAACTTCTAGATTTTAGCTACATTTTTATTCCCTACATTTTATTTGCATAAGCAGTGGAGTGCCTTTTGCAATTTGCTAAAAGTGATTTTATCTGAAACGGACTGAATTTGATACGTTTGGATATTTTTGTAAATGAAAAAGGCGTTTCCACACTCTCGGCCGACTTTTGAAATTTGGAGGGAGATTTAGGTAACAGACTAAATCGTTAAAGTCGGTTATGTTGAGCTTATATTTGTTATTTAATATTTTTTGATCCCGTTTTGCCAATCTATTAGATTCTGAATGAAACAATTCAGTGCGATGGCTTTGTTTGGGAGATTTACGCGTGTCTTGTTCGATTGTAATAGATTTAGATCGCCTCCCTACTCTTATTCAAATAAATGACTTTATAACAATGTGTTAATGTGCAAGTAATATCAATTAAATTTCATGCAGGATAGCCATTCTTCTTGGCAGAACTGTCTTTCGAGCTGGCAGTAGCGTTATTTTTTTATTAGTTATCTACTAAAAACGATATAGTAATTAAAATTATGACTATTGCTTTAAAAATATGGTCAACATTTCACTAACTAAAGTCTCTAATCATAAGTGTAGGGGGTTCGATTCCGAACCGGAGTACCCCAACACGATTCCTGTCTTAGCCACTCAATAGTCTGGATTACGTGATGTTCATAGTTCGAGTAAGTAGCCCCTAGTTGCGTTGTTGATATATTGACTGTATGAGTAGATTCTACATAAGTAGATTAATAGATCGCCTCACGCGTTTCCACTTCCATTTAAATTACTAAGTCTCATTAGTTTTTGACTGTTTCTTGTGTTTTGACTGTCATTGATTTTTTTTATCAAAAAATTGATATTTTCAATCGATTTCACTTAATAATCGATGTTTAATATGATTGATTTTAAGTGATTTATAGTGAAATATTTGATATTTCAGCGCTTTTATTTGATTACGCAGTTGTTATTATCTCTTATATTAACTATAAATGTTTTTAAATGGTTTCTTTTTAAGTGAAGTCTTAACGTGTGAGGTAAATCGTAGGTTATTGTTTGAAACCTCACTAGGTGATATAATTATATTGTAAGTGTAACAAGAATGTTGACAGTGCCGTCGGCTGGTTTCAAATAGCACAATTTATTAGCTATAGATAGAAGCTGGACGGAAATGAGTGTATTTATGTTTTGTACACTTTGCGTTATTCGAGACAGGAAATTAAATATTACTTACATAAGTGACATTTTCGATGGCTTTTTGATATTGTTCAATTCTCTTCAATCTTACTGAACTTGAAAATACTAAGGCACTTTAATGTGTGTGTATCGCTCAGTGTACAGAACAAAAGAAACAGTATGGAAATTGACTATAATGAATACGAAAGCAATAATTTCCACTTTTCCCTCCTCGAGCGCAAAATTTCTAATTATTTTCAAGACATATCAAGGACGTTTCAATAGTTAGATTAATTTTATATTCCCAAACAAACTCTGCATCTTTATGAAATGTTACTTTACTTTTGTTCCATACATTGACGTTTTATTCTATTGAATGGTGGACGTTTTGGCGGGAAATCGAGCCTTCCATTGTTGGTCTAGTGACACTTAGAGTTGACTTTAGACAGATTAATAATTATGTAATATAATTGTAGTGTCGTTATCACCAGTACGAATACACATATTGTTAGTGATGAATCGATTTAATGTGAAAAATGAATCTTAAAACAGATAATTAAATCGGTTATTTCAAATATCGTTTGTTCATTCACTAAATAATCGATTTTAAAAGGCAGTGTGTGGTTGACGTCATCTAAAAAAAATATAATTGCACTATCGCACTTAGAAAACAGTTAACTCTCTGTCATGCGACCAAAAGCGTATAACAAATTATGGACAGATTTATATTTGGTATCAACAAAAGATCGTATACAATAAAATAAATATCTTAATATAAGTAGAATTGTAAATATTAAATAAGCTAAATGGAACGAAAGTGAAGCTAACATGCTATATTCTGTTTATCGCTAGTGTAACACAAGTGTACGTCCAAATTGTCCATATGTTAATGTACCTAATGCAAATTACAATAATGTAACCTTTAGTGCGTATGCTAGGGTCTAGTTGCAATGGTTAGGTTTGCATAGATAGTTGACAACCGTATTATATGGATTACTGACTTGATTCTTATGATTCGAACTTGCACTATCAATTAAACCTAACCATTAAGACTAGATGTATGTTAGTACTTGGTAAAACAAGGTGTAAGGTAGCGACGTTGAGGCCGAGCGGCCCCTAGTAATCGGTCATTCGACTATCTAAAAAACAACTTATTTTTACTGTACACGTAAGTTATTTCATATTTTAACTGAATAAATCGAAATGGTTATTATACAGAGTGTGTTTGATTTATTTATTATGATCCCTTGTATATTTTCATATACTTTAATATTTGTACATATTTATTATAGTAACATTAGTGAGGTTCAGTCGTGGCGGGGCAGAAACGTGATATTATAAACGCGACAAGCTATGGATTCAATTCCCACTCGTGGAAATGAAACATTTAATATTTTTTATGTTCTCGCTCTGGTAAAATACGTCCAGAATTCGGCGGAAAGTGGGGATCGGAAGTTTCTTAATGGGAACGGAGTGTCCTAACATTAGGTTCCCTTCGCCTACCCTGCTATGTGCGTGATACAATTGGTCTATCATGTGCAATAGATACAACATACAGTCAAATTTGTTGAGAATGACGTACACAGAAACTAATCTATCAAAGCGACAATGAGGCTCACTCATTCACGAAATCGAGTAGTCGAGTACTAAGTAATGGCGGTTAAGTTGATCGTTGTTTAGATGTATTATAAAAAATTGCGTATAACAGGACGAGTTGTATCCCTTTCTCGTTTGGGTATGTTTTCTGTGAATGAAAACTGGCAGATACGAAACGTCTACAGCAATTAAGTCCATTCGAAAAAAAACTCTATGGTTTTTATGAGTATGGTATGGTTTTTGATTATGGCGTTTCGAGCGTGCCAGTTGAGCGCATATCACTTCGCATTTTTATGAGTAAAAAAATATGGTTATTGTTATGGTTCTTTTATTATGGCGTTCCTAAAAAAATATGGAAACATTATTCTGTTCTGTTCTGTTCTTTCTATTATGGCGTTCCGAGCGTGCCAGTTGAGCACAAAATCACTTCGCTAGTGTCACGTTGAATGGAGAACTCACGAAAGAGGTTGTTGGAAACATTATTTAATTGAATTGAATTCTTGATATATGGCGTTTCGAGCGTGCCAGTTGAGCACAAAAACATTATTTATATACTATCTTATGGGATAGTTTGACAATTGACAGTGACATTGATATTTCTGTCAAGTGTCAACTATTATTGCAACGACGCTGGTATTGTGTATTTTGTAACAAAACACATTTCTGTTTCTTCTTATAAACAAAAACAACGTGAGGAAATAATAGAATTTACTATTATATATCAATAAATACAGTTTTCTTGTACTTTAACAAAAATGTCAGATAAAGACAAAACGAAAGTGAGCGCACAAATGAAAAACCTACCGAAAGACGCTCAAGTTGTTATGTCAATAATGAAAGAAGTTGGTATAACAGAATACGAACCGAGAGTAGTAAATCAGCTATTAGAATTCACATATAGATATGTTACATCAGTTTTAGACGATGCGAGAGTATTCGCTAATCATTCTAAGAAGAAAACCATTGATTTAGATGATGTTAGATTGGCAGTGCAGATGCAGTTGGACAAGTCATTCACTAGTCCACCGCCTAGAGAAGTGTTGTTGGAACTGGCGAGGGTCAAGAATGTGAATCCGTTACCTTTAATTAAGCCACATTGTGGTTTACGGTTACCTCCAGATCGGTAAGTTATAAAGTTTTGATTTATTTATTTATTTAGTAGCTACCCACCCACGGCTTCGCCCGCTTATGTGTGTGTTATTCTGATGTATAAACTATATTATTGTAAAGTCTAAATACATTCATTTATTTTTACTTAAAAGTGAAAGAAACATTCAACCTCAGAAACTTTACATTTAAAATGTATGTTCCACAATACAATATAACATATTATGCTGGAGGATTTGTGTACCGAACTAGTTCTGTTAAAAATACCAGTAACAAATATTTACATCATTCATAATATATTCTTAACATTACAATTGGTAAAGTTTTATTAAAAGTTAAATTAAATATAAGTTTCTAAGTTTCTAAAAGATAAATATCTGTATATGAATTTCTATAATTGTTCCAGTTATTGTTTGTCATCATGTAACTACCGTCTAAAGCAAGCTACAAAGAAGGTGGTAGCTAAACCGGCCGTACCATCTGCTCCCACTATTAAAACGGTCACAAGTTCAAAGCCAGGACAGAATGTGGTGGTAAAAAGGCCTCCAGGTGCCATAGTTAATGTTTCAAGTAAACACAGTGTGGTTCCGAAGCCAGTGTTGAAATTTACCTCTAGCAGTAAAGTAAGTATGTTTTTCACATTGTATCCTGCATTTAAAAGGGTATGTAGAGGGAGCCCAGTGGTAAAACACACCATTCCCCAAGCGCGCACTATTATCGAAACATTTTGTGTTGAGTGGCAGGATTTAACGTCACACTTTGCTTTGCAAGTGGGAAAATGAAATTCACCTGAGTGGGGCTCGAACTCACAATTATCCTATACGCAATGAATCCTGCCATAATGGCATTAAATTAAATAATGATTGAAATGCTTTTACACTCTTTGACTTTATTGATTTTAACATATTTAAAAACTCTTATATTAGGTAGTAGCAAAGCCAGCAGTAAGAGTAACAGCAGGCCCCTCAGCCCAGGGCCCTGTCAAGATGGAGCTGGATGAGATGCCGCAGAAGAGAAAACGGGAAGATGATGATTATGATATGTAGATTATAAGTTTTATGTTTTGATTGGAATAAATTTGTTTTTTTTACATTATATATGGGTTTTTATTTTTTTGGTTTGCTTAAATTAATATGTTGTTAGTTTATTCAAGTAAATTATTGGAATATTCAATAAAAACTGATAATATATTGTTAAGGAACCCAAAGTATCTTGCACACAGCAGGGTCAGCAGAGAGAACCTAAAGTTAAGGCACTCCGTTCCCCAGATTTTCGCCGAATTGTGAGTGGCGGAACTAAACACCTCGCTTTGCCTCGACGCCAGAACAAAGAAATGAAAATATTAAGTATCATTTCCCCAAGTGAGAATTGCTATATAAATTTGATTGAGTTTAAACCACCTCTTGGATGGTATTTTTTTAATACGTAATGATTTTGATTGAAGCTAATGATTTTTCATTCCTTAGTAGACAATTGTTACTAAAACTTGGTACATTATTGTCTTTAAATAAAAACTTAAATAACTAACATATTCTAGAATAGAATTATTACATTACAATTATATTGAGGCCAGTCGTGGCGCAGCGACACAAAGTGTTACTGTAAACGACACTGGTTGTGAGTTCGATCCCCACTCGAGCAAATGAAATATTTATATTTCCATTTTTGCGCTCTGGTGTCAAGAAGAGAAAATACTAACAAGTAAAGCTTATTACACTGTTCAAGAATATTTAGAGGATAAACATGTGTGGAGTTAATGTCCATTGAATGTAATGCAGGATAGCTGCCAGCTAATGTAATAAATTATACCATTGACTTTGAAAAGAGCAACTGTTGAGTTTCTTGCCGGCTCTTTTCAGCAGAACTGCCTTCCGAACCGGTGGTAGCTTTTTACTTATATGTTCATTCAACGATTCAAAAGTGCTTATAGTAGTCTTATTTGAATAAAGAATATTTTGAATTTGCATTGCTTGTTGAATGGCGAAACTCAACGACGCAAGATGTTGTGTTTTGTTATGATAATGAACATAGTATGGAAACCAAAGGAAAATGTAGAATTGAAATACAAATTCATATATTAAACACAAAAACAGCCTATATAAAAATATATTTATTTTATTAAATAAATCTATACAAAATATAACTCATCACATCATTTATAACAATTCATCATTTCTTCTCATATTTATAGAATCCTTCCCCAGATTTGACACCAAACTTGCCTTCCTTCACCAGTTTATCTAACAACGGGACAGGCTTGAACAGAGGGTCCTCTGGGAACTTCTTGTGCCAACCGTCCAATATGAACTTGTTGGTGTCCAAACCGACGTAGTCAGCTAGTTCTAGGGGACCCATGGGGTATCCTGCTCCTAGTTTCATTGCTATATCTATATCTTTTGCTGACGCATCACCTGTTAATGAAAAAAATGTAATTAGCTCGAAATAAAATTATGTAATTATAATTTTCATTAAAATCTCAAGATATAGGTTGTCGTGGCGCAGTAACATTCCTGCTGGAAACGCAATAGCTGTAGGTTAGATTCCCAATCGAGGAAATAAATTAATTTTATTTCGTCGCTCTGGTTGTTACCAGACAAACCGCGGTGTTGCACTAGGTTCCCTTTGCCTACGCTACCATATACGGTATACCGCGTGAACCTAAAAAAATAATAAAAAAAGAACCTCTAACCTCTCTCATACAACCTAATAGCCTCAATGACATACGGCACCAACAACCTATTAACAACAAAGCCAGGAGTGTCCTTGCATGTGATACAAGTCTTGCCCACGGCTTTGCCCCATTCCATCATAGCTTTGTAAGTCTCTTCGGAGATGTGGTCACCTTTGATGACCTCTAGTAAACGCATTACTGGTACAGGGTTGAAGAAATGGAGTCCACCGAATCTAAAAACAACAATTATTTATTGTTCTGTTGTGGCTCAGGGGGAACAAACTTGCGGCTGGAAACGCAATAGTTGTGGGTTTGATTTCTGCTTGGGTGAATTATTTAGTCATTTCATTTTCTCGCTCTACTAAGCAAGCAAAGTGAGGCTTTCAGTTCCACCATTCAACACGCAAAACTCAGAGAATTCGGCGGAAAGTGGGGAACGGAGTTTGCGGGATATAGCGTGAAGCTGATGTATCTTGAATTTTATAGGTAGGTTCTCCCTGGCTATCCTGCCATGTGCGGGTTAAGGCGTGAAACTGAAAATGAGTATATAAAAGATGTTAACTTACTTGTCCTTACGCTTTACAACCGAAGCAATCTCATTGATTGAGAGAGAAGATGTGTTTGACGCAAAAATTGTGTGACCTGGAGCAGCCTACAGTAAGAAATTATAATATTAAGCATTTTTTTGCTTCACGCTCTATCCGAGGGAACCTAACGTTAAGATACTTCGTTCCCACGCACAGCACTATTTCCGACATATTGCGTGTTGAGTCGGCAAACTCAGGTCCATTTATTTCCATAGCAAGAAAAGAAATGAAAATAATTCATATTCATAGTTGGAATCGAACCTACAACCGTCAAGTTTATAGTTACACAATTGTGCCCCTTTGCGACGACAAAGCTATGGGCTAGCTGATTCATAGGTCACTAATATAGTTTTCCTTTTTTACCTTCGGCTAGCTGTATGAAGCATATATTAGGGTAGGCATAGGGAACCTAGTCCCCACTTTTCGCCGAATTTTCGTTAGTGTGGGAACTCTTTGTCTGGTTAACAGAGCAAGGAAATGAAAATATTAAATAATGCGTTCCACGAGTAAGAATTGAACCTAAAACCGTCGCGTTTAACTAGTTAATTATTTAAACATCTACTTACTTATATTCATTACAAATTGAGTAAGCAAAAGTTCAGATGAAATAAGAGATTGTGGGTTTTTTAGTAACTTACAACTAATCTTTTTATTGTCAGTTACTTTTTGATATAAGAAGAATGGAGATAGAAACAGAAAATAGCATTATAACTAACATTATATTCACTGACGTAGCTCGCTCTATCAATATAAAAAAATTCAACAATAAAAATTATAGCATTATAGCATATATATTCAAATACATGAATGATGATGAAAAAGTAATGATTTTAATAATACCTACTGGCTAGCTAGCTGATTAAAAATATTAAATAATAACCTGCCCATCGAGGGTTTCGTAGCAATTTCAGGACTGTAGTATTGTAAATGTAAGAAAAACTTATATCTTATTTGCGCTTCACCCTTACTACTTCAACTTTCACTAAGAGATTTTATTTTTCAGTGAGTATGCAACGACGTCTAATAACTTTAATAAAAAAATAATTTTTAATTTATTTATATTATTTTGATTGTCAAAAAAGCTTTGAAACATTACTAGATGACACTAAAATCTAAGAATGTGCTTAAAGCTTGCAAAAATATATTTTTCAAGCAATAAAAATATAAAATATAGCTATTTTATACGGTTTTTTGGTCAAAAAATAGACAACACTAAAGGTTAGTGTAAGTTTTAACTACGCGGCGAATTTCTCGTATCTTTTGATTATGTTGATTTAGAAACTTATTTTTTTTCTGTCTTACAAGGGAACATATACTTGGTTATTGGAATTAATTTCTGCTCGATACCTCCACGCGATTACTAGATATATATAGTCTTGACGACGTAAAATCAACAAAATAAGATTTTTCCTTTTAAAGTATGGAACCCTAAAAAGAAAAAAATGCAAGCCAAGGTGACATAAAATTATCATAAACATAAAATATATATGAAATATTATTGTTTATTATCTTAAGCTTATTTAAATATTTAAATTCAAGAATCAACCAAGAGCAAGCAAATTATTTATGCAATTTTTGTGCTTTTAGAACTACTTTAAATCAAAACATACAGTTATGGAACAGTGAGGAGTGTCTGACTGTAAATACTATGGTTGTGGATTTGATTCCAACTCAAGGAGATGATTATAACATTTAAATTGTTTTCATAATTATTTTACACCAAAATATTTTCGATAAAAATCCCTCTATATAGACATTTCAATCAACAATTAGTACACAATTACAGTATGGTTAATACTACAAGATTACTACTTCTACTCAGAAGCGAATTGAGGAAAAATGTACAGTAGAAATTACTAATCCTTAAATATTTTTAATAGTAGACTTACCGCATCAAGTTTCTTAAATAGCTCATGTTTAACATCAATATTTTCTACAATGGCTTCGATGATTAAATCTGCACCTTTGCTTGCATTTACAGCATCAGTCTCTGTTTTTATCCTGGCTAAGGATTGCGATACAAATTTTTCACCTTCTTGGGGATTATCTTTATATAACTTCTTAGCGACCCTTCCCAGGTTATTGCCGATAGATTTTTGAGATTTTGCCAATGCATCTGAACTTACATCCACAAGTGTGACATTTTGACCTGCTTGGGCTGCTACCTGGAGGGAAATAAGAATATTTCTTATCTAACTTAAATTATTTATATATGTAAATTTAAAATAATATATCTTATAACAATGGTTTTAACATGTGACTCAATTTTACTGTAGTGTTTTCACATAAAACTCCTGATTAAAAATACACAAAAAAATAAATGAGTTCATTTAAATTATAGAGGTCGTCAGGGTGTAGTGGGCAAAGTGTGATTGTAAATCACGAATGCTTTGGGTTTGATTCCTGATTGGGGAAATAAAAATCTAATATTTTTATTTCCATGTTATTGTAACACGACAAAGCACGGCGTAGGGTTTCGCCGCTCATCACGCAATGTCTCGAAAAATCGGCGGAAAATGGGGAGCAGTGTCTTAACACTACGTTCTCTCTTCCTGCCCTGCTATATATGTACAGCGTGAACTTAAAAGAAAATATAGACTGATAATGTGAAGCTGGTTAATACAAGGGACTTTGATATCATTGCTAAACTTGTCTTAATCAAGAGGCGGAACGAAGTGATAATATCGGCACTTCCGTTAACAAAATACTCTTCCGTTAACAAGATATCTATCTTTGTAAATAATATTAATAAATTATAAAATTTATTAAGTTATATACCTGAGCAATCCCAGATCCCATCAAACCACCTCCGATTATAGTAACATTCTTTATTGCACTTTGTACTGCGGCCGAACTGGAAAAGTTTCGCGCTAAAACGCCGAATTGATTCATTTCTTTGTATAAAGTATAAAAATATAGTTAATAACTTATATAAATATAATTTATTAAGTGTTAACAGCACAGTAGTTACTTAAACGATAAACGTGGGAGAACTGATAAATAGTAATGATAAAGTTTTATAAATGGAATTCCAAAGGTCATTTACCTAATACCTAATGAAAAAAATATTTATATAAAGTAAGGAACGTTATATAAAGTATAGTGTACACGTATGTAATAGTTGTCATTTGTCATTATAATCTGACAATTTTTTAGGCATAATACTTGATAAACGACTGAATGGTCATGCTGAAAATCTCAGCAGGGAATGTGAAAAAGGCATTAATGCTTTGAGAGCTGTATCTGGTTTGTGGTGGAGCGCACACCCTTATACTCAAAAACTGCTGTACAATGCTATTATTCGTAGTTATATTGACTAAGGATTATTTGTGTTAGACCCCTTTAATGAATTAGCTACTGAAAAATTAAACCGAATACAATATAAGTGTCTTCAGATTATCCTAGGTGCGATGAAGTCTACTCCTATCAATGCGTTGCAGATGGAGTATGTAAATCCTCTACTTCCTATCCGCCGACGATTCCTTTCTGAAGGATTTATGAGTGAAATGTTGCAGCTGTCTTCCCACCATTTACGGTCTAAGCTATCTAAGCTAGCTGATCTTATCCCTCAAGGCAAACCTTTGCCATATCTGCTTGATAGCTTCCTTAGACTTACCTCTCTCCCTAATCCTTTATCTTGTTTTTCTTCTAATCCACTATTTCTTACACCGTATAACGCCCTAGTTCATTCTCCTTGTATTGTCACAAATCTTGGCCTAACCAAAGGAGATCCTGGCACCAACACAAAATTTAAGGAAATAGTTCAACTCAATTGGTCGAATCACCTCCTCATCTTCACTGATGCATTGAAGCTCTCGAAGGAGAGCGAGGCGGAGGAGAGGAGTGTTGGTGCGGCTTGTTGGATACCAAAATTCAAAATTATTCTACAATTTAAATGCCCTCCCGAATCATCTGTGTTCACAGGCGAGGCTCTTTACACATTCCCACAATTTTAAACACACAGTTATTTTTACTCATTCACTAATCTGCTTAATGGCCTTAAAGGGAAGCCCATTTTATAGTAGATTAAGATCTTCAATTGTTTTAAGGATTCGTAAAGAATTGTACTCATGTCATCTAAAGGGCTTGGATGTTAGTTTGGTGTGGATTCCAGGACATTCTGGAATCAGTGGGAATGAATCTGCAGACTCTGCGCTAAATCAGCTATCCAGTGTGGCACATTAGACCATTTCTCCAATTCCGCCCAAGATCTGATGTCCCTTGCGGATATTCATCTGCATAAGTGCTGGAATCATTTCTGGAGTGAGTCAAAATCCTATAAAGCTAAGTACTACGCCTTTATTCAACCTGATATGCCTAGGCGACTTTGTTTTTATTCTCAAAGGCTTATTGAACGGAGGATTATTACAACAATCTGTTGCTTGCGTCTTGGGCATGCTTCTACGCCTGTACACTAGCTAAGATCAGGGTCAGGGACCACTCATTGTGTAAATGTGGCCTGGATGACGGCTCCCCTTCTCACATCCTTTTCTCTTGTCCTAAGTTAACTCGTCCTTTATATGTTCAGTGTTTGTTAATGTTTGTGTTTAGTCCTTTATGTAATTTTTTATGTAAATATATTAAACATAACAAAATAAAACTTTAAATTAACAACCATGTGAAATATTATTTATTACTAATCTAATTTGTTGTGTATATATTGTAAATATGTGTTTGTTTTGTTTTGGGTGAAGGCTGTACTTACACTGGATCTCTTTTTTTTTACATGTATTCTATAATTGTGTATATTTATCTTTTTTATTACCGGTCAATTTCCTTCGTGTGTTTTCCATACAACGTGACATTGGCGAAATGAATTGTGCTCAACTGGCACGTTCGAAACGCCATATATCAAGAATTCAATTCAGGATGGGCACTTGTCAACCACGCAATCATGTACATAATATTCGATATGCGCACGTTTGTCCACAAATACAGTTGTAGGTTTGGAGAAATGAAATATTTAATATTTTCATTTCCTCGCTTTGGTAAAAAAAAACGCGGCGTTAAGTTCCGATAATCAACATGCAATGCTTGAAGAGCTCGGCGGAAAGTAGAGGAACGGAGTTGTCTTATGTCGCAGTATAGAATGGAGTGTCTTAACATAAGATTCCCAGGTTCCCTCTTCTAAGAGCAGGTTAGATATGCAGATATAGCATAAGGCTAAAGAATATTGGTTGAAAAACTAAAACTGGTTGTCTGTAAAGTCAGTTTTCTTAATTATTATTATTATTTACATTACCTATTAATAAGAAGTTAATCAAAGATTAATTTTTTTCTAATTATTATTAACAAATATATTAGATTATATCGCTAATCGCACTCTTTAAGCACAAGAATTACGTTTTACGCTGCAAAATAATGGAAACAATGGAACAGTTGATATAAAAGTTTCAGTGTTCATGTCACAAACAGAACGCTTAAAGCGGTATTTTAAATATAAGATGTTTCTTTTTATTTGACTTATAATACCTCATAAATTTTGTTAGACAGTACTGTACGGTACGTATAGTATCAGCTTTATATGGAAAGTATTTTTTTTAATAATCTGTGGTGGTTACCAAGTGACTGACACATGTTGATTTCAAATGTCACTTTGACAGTATTTATGTAAATATTTATACTTAATAAATATATATTATATAGTAAATCTTTTTAACAAAAAAAAAAATTCTTTATCAATTATCTATATCTACGTTTTGTTTATCTTAACAGTGATAAAATGTGTTGTGTACATTGCTGAGTTACATCAAATTCAAATATGATAGGTAAGTGATATTTAACTTTTATGTAACGGCGATATATTTTATTTAAAATCTGTATCACACATGATCGTTGTGTGCAAGTTGATTATAACTGTTCACGAAGCGGGTTTCGCTCATATAGTCATACTTCTTCATTGCTTTTGCGTATTCAAGCCGCGTAGGGATAATCATTGTTTGATTAAAAAACATCAAAATGAATAAAATGATTGGTTTAACAAGAAATTTTTCAAGTTCAGCAACTTTAAATGCAATTAAATCAGTCACTGTCGTTGGCGGAGGCTTAATGGGATCTGGTATTGCACAAGTAAGTTGTTTTTATTTATGATTGTAATTTAATTATGTTTACTCAATCCTACTTAACGTTCATTGTAAAGATTAAAGTTCATTTCCCTTATATACTGTAATTGAACACTATCTTTGACATTTTCTTATAATTAAAAACCTTTTAAATAAATGAAATATTTAAGATATATTTATTGAGTACTGAATGTATAATATTTTTTTAATGATAAAAAATTCATCATGTTGAAATATTATTTTAATTAAATTACTGCTATTTATATAATATTTCATTTAAATATGGCAGCTCCTATTAAGTTTAATGGGGGAAATTAGTTTAATTAATAGCTTAGCTAGATGATCTTGATGAAATATATAATTATATTAATAATAATTTCTCTTTTTTTAGAGTTGGATATAAAATCAACTTGATTTCTTTTACTCAACATGGAAAATATAATATAAGAATTTATAGATTGTTTTGATAAATTAAATTGTAGACATTTATACCTTACCTTTATTATAATGGATTACACCCTATTGATTAGATAAGGACTATTGTTTTTATTGAAATATTTCTGTCTCAACCATGATAAGTAATTATGTAATATATTAATAGATTATATATAAATATGAATAATGCAAAAGATTGTGCAATGTGGAGTAGGTTGAGTAGAAAGGCAGACCCTGGTAATAGACGGGATTAATGCTAGGAGGAAGAGATATAAATATAAATATTATTGACCCATAGCATTTTTCAAATTATGCTTATATGGAGCATTTTTTCATTTAGTAACACACTTCACATTGTAAGTGCGGAACTTAACTCTGACTGCAGATATAGTGATTTTCATTGAACAATTGACATGATGTTATAGCCCATTTATAGAAAATGGATTAAAAACAAAAAGATTTTTATGACTCAAACAATACTATTGATTAAAGATTTCATTATAATATATATTAAATGTGTAGTGTTCCATTAGTATTTTTTTTAAGATTGCAGCTCAAGCAGGTCAAAATGTAACAATTGTGGACTTGAAACCAGAATTACTTGAAAAAGCCCAAAAATCTATTCAAAATAACCTCACTAGAGTCGGAAAAAAAATATATAAAGATGATAATGCCAAAATAGAAGATTTTGTTAAAGAATCTTTAAATAGAATCAAAGTATCAACAAATATAGAAGATGGGGTCAATGTCGATTTAGTTGTCGAGGCCATTGTTGAAAATTTGGGTGTTAAACAAAGTCTGTTTAATAAACTTGATGAGGTAAGTGCTTATTGAAATTATTAGCACTTTGTCTCTGTCAAGACCGTCGTGGCGCAGAGGCACATGCGTGTGACGTGCAAGGAAATGCAACGGTTGTGGGTTGCCCTCTTGAAGAAAATAAATTATTTAATATTTTCCTTGCCTCTAAATTTCATTGGAAAGTTGGAAGCGGAAGTGTCTTAATGCGAGTGGAGGGTCTTAACGCTAGGCTCTCAGGTTCCCTCTGCTTATCCAGCAGGGTACAGCATCAAGTGTGCATTAGCAAGATACAGCATCAAGTTAAAAAAAAATATGTTAACACTTAACACTTACACTATAAAGATTAAATGATAAAATCAATTATTAACTAACAAGAACTACTCATAAAATATTTCAATTGAATACAATAGACATTTTTTTTAACATTTAACATGATAAATTACTACGACTTTAACGATTACAGTTTAAATGGGACTTTTTTTACTTTTTGTATTTTTAATTTAGCTATTGTTTAATGTAATAATTATTTTTACATTATAAAAAAAAAAGTTTTATTCCGTATTTTGGTAGTTATGACTCTTTCGTAAACTATCATAAATGTAATAGTTTTTTTTAGGTTCACGATATATCCCGGTTTATTATGTTTATTTACGGTTAAGATACTCCGTTCCCATTAAGGTACTTCCGTTCCCCACTTTCTGCGGAATTCTGGAGGCATTGCGTCTTGAGTGGCGGAACTCAAAGGAAAGAACCCACCAACCCATTGTCGCTTTTACAGCCGCACACATGTGCGCCACGACTTATGACCTCAATTATACTATATGTATGTTTCTATATAAATATTTTAAATTATTTTTAGCTATGCCCTGAGCACACAATTCTAGCTAGCAACACTTCGTCTATTTCAATCAATGAAATTGGCGTTGGAATTAAAAGGAAGGACAGGTAAGAAGTTATTTCTAAAATACCGTAGGGTAAGAAGGATGACTACTATTAGTCATTATTTTTCTGGCATTAAAGGAACACACGTATTATATTATGACAGAATTAAAAAAACAAAACAAATACCAGCTTCACGCTATATCCCGCACACAGCAGGGTAGGCAGAGGGAACCTAGTGTTAAGAAACTCCGTTCCCCACTTTCTGCCGAATTCTGGAGGCATTGCGTGTTGAGAGGCAGAACTCAACGTCGCGCTTTCGCCTCTTTACCAGAGCGAGGGAATGAAATAATTCAGTATTTCATTTCCTCGAATGGGTATCGAACCCAGAACCTATCGTGTTTATATTCGCACATACGTGCCCCTGCGCCACGACTAGCGTAGATGAATTAATTATTAATATTATTTATAAATTTATAATTGTAATTAAATATTTAGAATATTTATTTAATACTAGCGGGCGCGCGCAGCTTCGCCTGCTTATTAGCACCCTTAGGGGTGAATTCTGATAAACCATGAAACACGTGTTCAATGAAATATTTTTAAGAGTCTAAATTTCAAATTTGATAAAAATCGGTGGCGATTTAAAGATTTTTCCATACAAACTTTTAACCCCTTATTGGCACCCTTAGGGGATAAATTCTAAAAAACCGTGAAACATGTATTCAATTAAATATCTTTAAGAATCTGAATTTTCAATTTTATAAAAATCGGTGTCCATTTAGATTTTTTTCCATACAAACTTTCAACCCCTATTTCACCCTCTTAGGGTTAAAATTTTTCAAAATCCATTCTTAGTGGATGTCCAGATTACGGAAGTAAGCATCTGTCCAAATGTTACGTTTCTACGCACAGCGGTTACGGCTGTGCGTGCGTCTTACCTCGGTCAGTGAGGACAAGTTCTTTTATATATATAGATTTTTGTCTGTCACAATAATGCAATGATTGTAGGTTCGATTTTTAATGGGAGAGTGTTTGTAATGAAATTATTCTTATTTCCACACTCTGTGTTTACAACGACATACTTAGTACAACACTGATGGAAATGTCACACAATATCTAAATTAGTCAAAGATTGGAAAACTCTTATTTCTCTCTACCCAGCTATATGAGTAGTGGAAAATGCAGTAGCTCAACACCAGGTCCTCTATCCTTGTTTCTTTTAACTCCAGGTTCGGTGGGCTCCATTTCTTCAATCCGGTACCAGTAATGCGTTTACTAGAGGTCATCAAAGGTGACAACATTTCCGAAGAGACTTATAAAGCTATGATGGAATGGGGCAAAGCCGTCGGCAAAACTTGTATCACATGCAAGGATACTCCCGGCTTTGTGGTCAACAGGTTGTTGGGACCTTATAGTGCGGAAGCCTTAAGGTTGTATGAGAGAGGTATGTATGAAATTGGGTTGTTTTCATTTCTTTTTGGGTTTTTGGGGTATAAATAGTGTTGGGATAAAGGAAACATTTATTTTCGTATTATATTATTATATTTATATTTTATGGTCATATTTTATTGGTGTTGGTTGGTGGAGTTGTGGACAATTTCATCAACGAGATGACTATTCATATCTAAACTTACACCTCTGACTAAAGTGTTTGAGCCAATTAAACCACGATATTCAATAGTGTCACGTGAATTTTAAGAGAAACGGTCGGATATTTTTATAAAAAATTAGAAGTTTTACAATCATCTGCGATTGTTTGGGATCTAGAAAATATTTAATGAGCGTCAAGTGGGATTATAATTCATTTATATATCTGCTGCTTACTATATATGTATTATGTCGTATCTTGTGATATAGTATTACTCTGTTTATGTAGAAAATTTTATCAGCCCTCAGTTACATAAAACATTTTATTTCCTCGCTCTAGTAAAAAACAATATAAAAAATAACAAATATTACATTAACTATAAAATATTAAAGATTATTTGTTAATTGATTATAATAAATTTAAGTTCCTTATTAACAACTATGTCATTTTTAAACAGTGGCTTATTAACTGTAATTTTATTTTGCTTATAATTTTGTTTTAAATTATTTATAAATTACTTATAATTAGTTTATAATATCAGTTATTATTATTTAAAGATTATTCACCTTAAGATGATATCAATATATACAACTCCTTGTTTAAATAATATTATGACATACATATATTAGTCTACTAGCGGACGCGCGCAGCTTCGCTTGCCTATTTAAGGGTGAATTCTAATAACCCATGAAACATGTGTTCAATTAAATATTTTTAAGTCTAAATTTCAAATTTTATAAAAATCGGTGGCGATTTAAAGATTTTTCCATACAAACTTTCAACCCCTTATTTGCACCCTTAGGGGGAGAATTCTAGAAAACGATGAAACACGTGTTCAATTAAATACTTTTAAAAATCTAAATTTCAAATTTTATAAAAATCGGTGCCGATTTAAATTTTTTTCCATACAAACTTTGAACCCCTATTTCACCCCTTCAGGGTTAAAATTTTTTAAAATCCCTTCTTAGTGGATGTCCAGATTACGAAAGTAAACTTTTGTCCAAATTTAACGTTTCTACCATCAGCGGTTAAGGCTGTGCGTGCGTCTTACCTCAGTCAGTGAGTCCTTTTATATATATACTTTTATTATATTAGTATGTATTTTTCAAATATATGTGTAGTACGTATATATATTAGGATGTAGTATCATACGTATGTTTATTTACGACGACCCACCCACTCTTTACTATCATAAAAAAAATCCTATCCCAGTGGTTGGCTGGAAGAAATCGCTGATTAGCGATAGGATTTTCTATATTCTTTTTTAAATGTTAAATTGTGCATAATTATATGTAAATAAAAATTAATATACAAAATATTTCATTTGCAATTGCTTAGAAATGCACTAAAATATTTTATTATTATTATTTGGGTTGGTTTGAAGAGAAGCTTTACCGTAACTGGTCCGGTTTTATTGTTTTTTTTTTAATTATTATTATTATTAGGTAAGTATTGCTAGTTAATGCTTTTATATACTATGTGCTGCTGTGTGAAAAATATATTTAATTTTAAAAATAACATGTTACAATAAATATTGTCAGAGGGCAGGTTAGTATGAAGTAGTAGTTGTGGACTTAACTCTTTCTTAGAATAAAAATTATTGAATGTTGTAAATATTTTTGACATTAAAAATATTCATTTAATATATATTTTTGTACGTGTGTTGTTATTTGCTGTAGAGAATGCTATTCATTTATATGATCCAATGGTCTTTAAACAGGTAACGGTGCCCAATATTGATCAAAATAAAAATTAAAAATTATCAAATGCTCATTTTAGGAGATGCATCGAAAGAAGATATAGATATAGGCATGAAGCTAGGCGCAGGTTATCCTATGGGTCCCTTCGAGTTAGCCGATTATACCGGTTTAGATACGAATAAATATGCCTTACAAGTTATGTATGAAAAAACCAAAGATCCCGTGTTCAGACCTGTGGCAATATTAGACAAAATGGTGGCAGAAGGAAAATTGGGTATCAAGACTGGCGAAGGATTTTATAAATATAAGAAATGATTTTGTTTTTCTTGTGAATTAAAGATTTTTTTTTGTATTTTTGTAAAAGATGTTGTGTTTTAATTATTCGTTTTAATCCTTTTTATGTAATATTATATTTTTATTTTGAGGCCAGTCGTGGCGCAGGGGCACAAAGTGTGACTGTAAAACCGACTGGTTGAGGGTTCAAACCCCACTAGAGGAGATGAAATAAGTATTTAAATTTATATTCATATTGTTATTTATTAATCATTGCCAGGTTCTACGTATCACAGTGTTAGGTTATGAGGAAGGAGCGTAGGATGCGGAAAAAGGAACTAATATTTTATGATATTTACGTTCTTGCCTTGAAGCTTTAAACGTAAAATTTTACTTGTGTTTTCATGTTCCAATTTTTTTGCATTATTTTATAAAATCTAATAAAAGTAGCCTTGCATTCAACTGTGAAAAAATTATTGGCAAAAAGCAGTACAATAGGTACGACCTCGCTTGTACGCCGCAACGTTTGGTCGAACAAGTAACTATGATAAGTAAAATAAAAAAAACCTTAGCCAAAAACACATAAATTAAAGTAAAAAATGCTTCAATTTATTTACAAATTAACATACTCTATGAAACCACGAAAATCAATACTATAAATTTGACTTTAATAGCTCTATAAGACTAGTACTCACAATTTGTTCTAGAAAATTGTAAATAATTAGATCGATTGGCCGAAAAATCAATTTACAGTCCGTTAGTATACCAAAGGGTTACTAATTAACAATGCAAGTGGTCACATACACTCCTCCTACGTCCTTCTATGATACTTAATAGCAAAGCGGGATCTAACTCGTTCACCTAGATACACGTTAACTAAAGTAGTTCTTATTACCCCGTGGCTCCGATTCCCCCTTGTTTCCCTACACCCGCTGCACTAAGACATAAAAAATTCGGAAACATAAATACTCTTATCAAATTATAATTCTTATCTAACCTTGTTAATTTACAGTTAATTCATGATCATTATCATGACATTACCTCCTGCTTTTGTGTATTTAATCTTATCAATACACGAGCACCGCTATCGTGGGGTATGTTGGGAATAAAAGTCCTTACAGCCAAACCCACTAAAGTCATTTGATGTTTATTGAAATAACATGTAATAATTAACTATATAATAATCATAAAAAAATTCACGCGGTACTTATTTCTAGATTTAATTAAAAATACACTCCAGTTTGTTAGATATAAGCATCAGGACAGATAAATTAAAACTTAACAATTCAATACTCAAATTGATTTCGATTAAATATCTCCAATGCATAGATAGTAGTAGGGATATTCAGAATTTCACATAGCAAGGTCGCTCCTTTCCAGATTTGTCAAGACATTGCGTATTGAGTGGCAGAAAATAATTTATTCCCCCGAATAGGACTCGAACCCATAACCGTCGCGTTTGCAGACGCTGTGCTACGACGACCTCCAAGTAAAAATAAATTTGCTTCTTACTAATTCCAGGTGATGCATCGCCTCGAGATATTGATATTGCAATGAAACTAGGTGCGGGCTACCCAATGGGCCCCCTCGAACTGGCTGATTTTACCGGATTAGATAACAAGAAAGCTATCTTAGCGGTCATGTTAGACAAAAGTGGCAACACCATCTTTAAACCTATAGCCGTGTTAGACAAATTAGTTTCTGAAGGCAAATTTGGAAGGAAAACCGGTGAAGGAATTTATAAATATGAATAATACTTATTTATAGTTTAAGTAAAATAAAAAAATATTTTATCTTTATACTTTTATATGTTTTAATGTTATATTGAAGTTGTAAATAATATACTATTAAACGTTTTATGAATCTTTTTATTTTATTTTAGAAAAAATATGATGTAGGCTCTTTTACCCTACTTCGATCCGACCATTAGGTATTATTTTATTATCTCAATGAAAGGCACAGCGTGTGTTGTGAGTTCGATTTCCACTCAAGGGAATTAAAAATTGTCGTTTCCTCTCTTTGGTAACAAGACAAAGCGCAGCGTTGAGTTCTGTAACGTAATATCTGGTACCTAGGACATTGCGCGGAACGGACTGTTTATTTACATTATTTTATCAAAGCGAATCTGGTGATAAATCATTATTTTAACATTTTTAAAGTATTTTTAAAAAAACATAAAAAGATAAATCAAATATTTTCTAATCGTTACTTGGTTTTATTCACTTATTCTTAGATAATTTATTGGAATTCCCTTTCATTGTATTTATTTTTATACTTACGTTATATTTACGGTATATTTTGTACATACAAATCAATTATTCAACATTTTTATCTACACAATGCGAATATATTGTAAGCGATAAACAACCATCAAAGTTGATTTCTTTGTGATTAGATAAACTTATATCAATATTTCAGTACTGGCGCAGGTTTTTACGAAGGACTGTGGTGTTTGTGGTCAACTTTTGTGTTTATAAATAGACTTGCAGGTAAATGTTCCGTTGGTAACGATTTTGTTTTTCGGAGTTTGCTACATTTCTGAAGTGGGCACAAAATTATTTTGGGATGGGCACCTTGGCCCCCCTATTCCAGCGCCCATGCTCAAAATACAGGGCTCTTATCTTTTGTGGTCCTACCAATGGGATTACCACCATACACCATTTATCAGAAACACAATAATATATCAACTTCTGTCTGAAAGTCATGGACATAGATTTCGTTAGATTGACAACTTAAATGCCTACTTTAAATTACAGAATTGATAGTTTGCACATCCATCAATTTGTGGCAGAAGTGATTGTCACTGTACCTTTAATATAAATTATGCGGGATACAGAGTGAAGTCGAAAAAAAACATTAAAAGAAGTTTAGCTCAAATTTGATTATAAAATTTGTGGATTTTCAAGTTATGAAATGAGCCGTATTAAATAAAATAATGATTTTCCTGATGACGAAACACATTGATTAATTTTTGTATGAACTGATTCATTGTTGATGGGTTTTATATTTATAATCTTACGTTGACATCTACAAGCATTGAACGACACAATTATTTCTGAAAGTTATCATTTCAAAGACAATATTTTTACATTAAAAACTAAAGTTTCAGTCAATCAACTAAAATAAAATTTAAAATATTGATATTGCTTTTTTCAAAATTTCTACAATGGGATGATATAGTTAATAGTTTCATTTCGCTCTGGTAACGAGGCAAAGCGCAGCGTTGAGTTCCGCCACTCAACACGCAATGCTTTAAAAATTTTGAGTACAGTGGATATAAGAAGTGTCTTAATTAGTAACGGTAAGGGACTGTCTTAACATTAGGTTACCAGGTTCCCTCTGCCTACCCTGCTATATACGGGATACAGAGTAAAAGTAAAAAAAAAATAACAAACTACCCGCTTTCTTCTACTCCATTTTAATGAAGATTTACTATGTGTCATACATGTTATAACAACGCAACGTGACCACTTCACGTATAATCCGCTTAGTTTTATTGCCTCTCTTTAAATAATAGTACGTGTTAGGTTATATTACTTTGAATTTACGTTTTTAAGTGAAAATACATATATTTACTTTAATGTAGGTGGTGCTGAAGTCCGGTCCCTTGAAAACTATTGTGACTAACAAACTATAAAAAAAATACTCGTTTAATAAATATTATATATAATGTAATAGAACATTACTTTTAAAATATTATTCACCAACAAGTGTTCTTTTGTTTTCTAGAATTAAGACTAAATGAGTGATGTGGTGGAAAGACTTAAGAAGCGACCGCTGCGGCGGGAAAGATCCATATCTCAGGTAAGAACTTTCATTTTCACTTAGTTTTGTGGGATAAGTTAAAATCCTGTGAAAGATTGAGCTTGGATTATGTGACAGCGTCTGTAAATGCGAAGGTTATGGGTTCGTACACTCGGAGAATTTTTTTTTCTCGCTTCGGTAGCAAAGCGCGTATATGCATGTCTTAAATTCAAATTAAGAGAACGGAGTGTCTTTACACTTCCCCTGTTCTACCTTGCCCTTTGGTATGACGCACGAAGGTGAAAAAAAGGCCAAATTTTGGGGATCTTTGTTATGGAAATAGAAAATGTTTTAAAACAATCCTTTCTACAGGTAGGACTCGAACCAGCAACGCGCGCAAGTTAAAACAGTTCTATATCACAACTTTTTAAGTCTTTTATTTCTGAAATGTTGGTCATACTGGAATAGGATAACAATTGCTTTTGTAGAAATAATTTCAAAGTAGGTAGGTTCACCAAAATTCAACTATATTCATTCAGTGATGCAAAAATGAGTAGTTTTTCCTCGTATTCATGAATTTTACCTTATAAGGAATTAATAATAATTTATAATGTTATTCATAAATTCATGATTATTTTGAAATATACAGTACGGACGGTATAAAGTACGGACAATGTGTAACATGTGTAACAATGTGTAATCATGTAAGAAAAAATACGTTCTTGGCACAGGGCTGAGGGTACAACCGTGTGATTGTCAACGAGACAGCTTGTGGGTTTGATTCCCTCTTGAGGAAATTAAATACTTGATATTTTCGTTTCTTCGCTCTGGTGTCGCGGCAAAGCGCGGTGTTGATCTTCGCCACCCTACTCGCAACGCCCCCAGAATTCGGCGGAAAATCGCGAACGGAGTGTACTAGGTAACGGTAGGTGTCTATCGCACAAAGGTGAGATATGCCTACTGGAATACAGCGTGAAGGTAAAAAAATGGATGTTTATAATATATGGTTTATTGTTCTTATAAACGATACACATATTTATATATATTTACATATTTTCATTACACATATTTATATATTTTCTTTTTAACTTCTTTGATCTTTTTTGAAGAGATTTTCTCCAAATCTGCTAAGCTATTTTTGCGTTGATAACTAACAAACATCCAAATAAGCAAATATAGATATTTTTTATCTGTGGACATCTTCCGCATTGTAATTTGTTATCTTTTGTAGGTATAACTCTTTGGACATATTTATACGAAAGTAGAGGCTTATCCTGAGTGGCGGAACTCAACACCGTAATCCGTTTTACCAGATTAAATATTTTTTAACATAAAAGTCCCTCGAACGAGGATTTATGTTATAATCAATTTTTACTCACGGCTTTGTCCACGTCGACAAATAAAAAAAAAAGGCCGCGAGTACTGTGATATCGATGAATCCAAATGGAATCCAATACAAAAATATACTATTCAAATCGAACCCTATTGGTTCGATTTGAATAGTATATTTTTCATTTTTCCTGAGATTAACGCGTGTCCAGCCAAACAAATATTTCAAACGCGTGCCAACGGAACCATGCCATAACATGGCACAGCAAGACATCGATGCTAGTGTAGTACTTTATCACGTGTTTTCAAAATCGGTTAATTATTTTTTCCTAAAAGATATCGTCAAGAAATTAATATGCGGTTGTTATTGTATTTGGTTAATGGCATTATGATTGCTCTTAGTCGTCATAGTAACGTGAATGAGAAGTGACTATGTGTAGGACATAATACTATGAAATCTTACAATATAACTAGCGGCCCCGGGCGGCTTCGCCGGCTTGAACTATACGAATATTTATAAAATATATTTATGAAATTATTTTCAGTTTATGGGGTGAATTCTAATAAACCACGAAACAAGTGTTCAATTAAATATTTTTAAGTCTGAATTTCAAATTTTATAAAAATCGATGCCGATTTAAAGATATTTCTATACAAACTTGCAACCCCTATTTCACTCCTAAAGGGTTAAAACTTTTCAAAATCTCTTCTTTGTGGGTGTCCACGTTATGAAAATAAACATCTGTCCAAATTTCACGATTCTATTATCAGCGGTTACGTCTGTGCGTGCGTCTTACCTCAAGTCAGTGGAAACATCTTTTGTATATATAGTTAATCATTGTATTGGATTATATTACATTTAACGCAATGTAATATAACCCAAAACAGTGATTATTAAAATATTTGTTTGTGTATCTGTCTGTCTGTGCGTTTGTGCGCCCTAATTACAGAAACGGTTTGCCTAACCAATTTAACATCAGTTTTCACTTTTGTATTTCAGCAAACTTCCCTTATTATACTAAATATATTTTACTAAGTTTGTTTTCTTTAAATTGTACAGATAAAATAAATAAATATGAAATTCATAAAATCCCCACTCGAGGAATTGAATTATTATTTATTAATATTTTAATTTCCACGCAATGCCTCCAGAATTCGGGGGAATGTGGGGAATAGAGTGTCTAAACACTAGGTTCCCTCTACCTTGCCTTCTGTGTGCGGGATACATCTAGCTGATTTTTTTTTTTTATTTAATAAATCTAATTTTGTGGAAAAGCTCTAACTTTGTTTTGTGCTGGATGTTTGTCCATTTATCTCAAATTTAAATAATTATTGTTTTGATGTATATAAACTTTTTATCGTGAGTAAACCCTTCTACGGGTACGCCGCCCGAGTGGGGACTCGTGGACCGGCAGATGAAGGCCATCCACACGACCCACTAAAGCCTCACAGCGCTCCTCCTAATGTGTCATACACAACTTTTAGTCATTTCCATTGGAGGGGCGAAGCCGCATTTAAAAGTGTAGTTTGCTCTGAGTAAATGAGTTTCCATATTAAAACTTTTTCCTTTACAAAATAAAGATTAGTTATTCGTACAAAACAAATCGTTATGGCTCTTAATCGTGTTTATAATGAGTCAACGTAATTACTATCACGGTATGTTAAATCATGTTTACCCATTATTCATATAAAAACGTTTAAAAGTTTTTTGTTCATAACACGATTTTTGAATGTAGGTAGGTACCTATAAAAGTACTTTGAAATGTTCCTATTAAAACATTAATTTTAGTTACTCTCTATGAAATCGAAAAACGAAACGAACGAACGTAAATGTTAGTTTAGGCGTTACGATGCCACAGTCTTGTGCCCACCCCAGAAATGTTAGTCACAAAAAATTTGCCCTGAATAATTAAACAAAAACCTTAACACAATATATCTGTTCAAAATTCTAAAAGCACCCTACAGATCGTGATTAGGAACTAGACGAACTCAATACCAGATGCACCAATAGCGATGCATAAACGCTCGTATCTTTTGATTACGTTGACTTACAAGCTTAAATTTTCCCCCCAAGTGTCTCAAGCACCGGACTTGTGTCGTAAGTTACCTGCGACTCCACTATATCTCGAGATTAATGATCTTGACAGACGAACAAACGGACAACAAAATTATCCTTTGAGGCTTTCGAATTTGTTTTGAAATACGGAATCCTAAAAGTGCTAAAGATATAAGCAAACACCATATCCGAAAACTAGTATAACATATTATTGTTCTTAACAATAACATCTTTATGACATTTATGATCATAAAAGTTATAATATAATTTATATACATACAGATTATAAAAGATTATATCAAACGGTTTTATTGATGTGTTCGGGAACATTATTATACCTGCATTGTTAGATATTTTACTGCAAAGCGACGGTAATGTATAAATTTTAATTGATTTTTAGAATATATAATATAACTTATTTTAGTTTGTATATATAATATATTGTATATCTTTGCGACAATAACTAAAGAGTTGTATATAATTCATGGCACATAATAAAATAAAAAATAAAATATCCGGCACGTAAAGAACCAGTAGTTCCTGAGATTAGTTCTTTCAATCAAACTCTCAACTCAAACTTTCCAGGTTTATAACTTTAGTATAGATTAGCAATGCTTTCTTATTTTCTATAAATTTCCAAATTCTCTTCAAATTTGAAAAATGAACCCCCTCAGGTGCATTACAATCTACGGCCACGACAGGATGAGATGATGGCCAAGCCGCTAGTGGTGCCGACGACGCCGCTGGAAGTACAGGCCTACCAGCTACAGGTCGCCGGGCATAAGAACGATTCAACGGAAAAAAGATATTTAGGTATTTATATTATTTAATATTATGATAGTAAAGATGAGATAAATTCAAAAAGTTGGTAATAAATTTGCAATCCTATACTATGTCATTTTTTTATAAACTTTTCCTCATCACATTCACATTAAATCGCGCACCACAAAAAATATATAATTTATTATAAATATTTACCGAGAGAACCATACCGGCGAGTTGTTTGAGTTGTGATAAGAATAATAATTTGAAATATGCATATAATTAACATGAAAAATAATAATAATAATAATAAATCTTTATTTCAGACATAGTCCATAAGTAATTTTGTTAGTAAAAACAATTGCTTAACCTACGTTAGTAATTAATATAATTTATTATCTATCTTTACATGAATATTATTCCAGTGTCTCCAAACTGGGCCTTCCATTTTACATGCCAATGTGCTGAGGAGGGTGTTAGTACTGTTCGTGACTCTACCTATTACCGAAGCGACCCGCTTCCGAATGATTGCGTAAAAATCATCAACACCTGCCTCTGCAAACATCGTTGACGCACTGCAATGACGAGGCCTCCCCAGCACCGCCCTCAGCACATTGTTGTACTGGACACGCAAGGCGTTGTAGCTTCGCCGAGTAACATTCGACCACAGGCTGCAAGTGTAAAAAGATTGGCTCAATAATTATTATTATTGGCAAACCATTGGCTCGAAATAGGGCTAACTTTACTTGTAATGTACAATGTGTGAATCTACGCGCTAACATGTTTCCTCTAACTGACAACGCCCTGCGCTCCCGCTCCATATCATTATCGTCAATCAGACGTTCGGTTACAATGTGGCCGAGGTATTTGTACTCAGGTACTTGCTTAAGCGGAACACCATTTAATTTGAAATTTGATTTATAAATTTTTTTTTAATTTTAATAAATAAAAAGCATCTTTCTATTTTGTTCCTCACAGCAAGGTAGGCAGAGGGAACCTAGGGTTGCACTCCGCCACAATTCATTCCCAATTCGTATCCCGTGCTGTGTGCCCGTGCGTCAAATTTCTAAATTTGTAGGTTTATTACAATGCAGTAACGGTAGAGTACTCAAGCCAATACTCAAAGACTCCCAACAGAGAGAAGTAGACTTCTATACCGAAGTGTTCACATCGAATAGTCCCGATTTGATAGAACTTAGAAAATTTATGCCGAAATTTTATGGAACTAGAAAATTTACATACAACGGATACGAACAAGAATATATTATGTTGGAAGACCTGACTGAGAGGATGCTGGAGCCTTGTATCATGGATGTTAAAATTGGTAAGTTATATAAGAAGGCTATTTCTTTTTATTTTTAAGATTATTGGCGCTTTATTTGGACGCAGGATCGAATCCCGTTACGTTTATTTTTTTTTATATCTTTTATAAAACTATTTTTTTTACTTCTTGTGGTCACTTTAATGATGTATAATTTCAAGTACTTTTTAAATATGTATATATATGATCTGCCTCATATATATTATATGAAGTTTTTGGATAACTTATTAAAACATTGCTGTTGTAATGACAATAAAATGGCGAATACGTACACTTTCCGCACTTCTATAAATTTATTATTTATTATTGCCTTTTTATTGCTACGAGTTTAATTACGTACAGGCAGAAGAACATGGGATCCTCTAGCCAAAGAAGATAAAATAAAGAAGGAGCAAAGTAAATACAAGCAATGTAAAGAAGAATACGGTTTTTGCATACCCGGTTACCAAGTTTATAAATTAGAAACTGGGAAATTACAGAAATATAATAAGGAATATGGGAAGAAGTTGCATGGACATATGGTTAGAAATGGTAAGTGGCTGAAAAGTGGTTGTTTTATTATATACTAGCGACCCGCTCGCGGTTTCACCCGCGTGAACTATGTTATTACTAATTTCTGTCTCCATGACTACGTTCTAGTGACGTCTATGCAAAATTTGAGACTCCTAGCATTTGTCGTAACGAAGTTTCATACAAACTTTCAACCCCAAAAACAACCCCTTAGAAGTCGAATATTGCAAATTCCCGTCTTAGCGAGCACCTACGTCCTATAAATAACTCCTATGCAAAATTTGAGATTCTTAGCACATGTAGTTTCTGATATTTCGTGATGAGTGAGTGACCTTTCGACTTTATATATATAGATTTGGAGTTTTGTGTGCTGTTCTTAGGAAAAAAGGAACCGTTATAAGGTCACTTTGCTGTCCGTCAGTCAGTCAAGAGTCAGTCAGTCAGAGACGCTTGGAGAAAACGTATTTATACGTTTACTTAAAAGAAAGATAATTATGGCCGTTTATATTGCAAAATAAAATTTGGAAGCTAGCAGATGCTAGCTTCTTCTATTCAAGATGCTTTTATTTTCATGTAAATTATATGTTAGCTAGATAGCTAACATATAATTTACATGAAAATAAAAGCATCTTTCTATTTTGTCTAAATCATTTGTGGTTAAATTCTAAAAAATAATAGCATTTATAAGGGGGCAAAATTTAGTATTAAAGCCGCTACTTCTTCAAGTGAGGATGCAAGGACTCTGGCTAAGGAACCCTCGGTGGCCGAGCCCGACTCGCAACTCGCAACTCGCTTGTCCGGTTATTTTATTTTGATTACTTAATATTTTTGGAATGATGCCTTTGCAATGTGGGAAATTCTTGAAGATAAAAAGACGCAGTTCAAAATAAGACTAGCTTTTAATTTTTAATTTTTAAATTTTTGTGAAACTAAATGCTTGTCTTCAACTTATATAACGATTATTAATTACTTTAATATCTTTCTTTTATGGATCAGCTATTAGAAACTTCCTGAACGGTGTGGGTTCGCGTCTGTGTCGGGCACTCGTGCTACAACTTTTAGCTGCTCTATGGGCCCTTCAAAGATGGTGCGCGAGAGCTCGTCCTCTAAGATTTTATGCGGCTTCCCTACTTCTGGTTTATGATGCTGCGAGATTAAGAGCGTGTTGTACTCATATTGCTGATAAAACACATCTTGCTGGAGTTGGGTAAGTTGTTCTCTTCTGGTAATAGTACCTGGTGTAACTATGTCTCGTTATTTATTGTATTTACATTGATTGTTTATTTAAGATTATTATAAATAGGTTGATTAATATTGTTTACTAGCAACCCGCTGGTGGCTTAGTGCGCTAGAACTGTATAATTATTTTTAAAGCTTTCCGTTCCCTACTTTCGTTCAAATTCTAGTGGCTTGTTGATTGGCGGAACTGCTCACCCTACGGCTTAATGCCGTGTCTTGCCTCATTACCAGAGCGAGCGAAAGTGAAAATATTAAATACTAGCGGCCCGCCCACGGCTTCGCCTTCGCTTCGCTATTAATTTCTGTCTCCATGAGTACCTACGTCTTATAAGTGACGTCCATGCAAAATTTGAGACTCCTAGCATTTGTAGTAACGAAGTTTCATACAAACTTTCAACCCCAAAACAACCCCTTAAAAGTCGAATATTGCAAATTCCCGTCTTAGCGAGCACCTACGTCCTATAAATAACTCCTATGTAAAATTAGAGATTCCTAGCACTTGTAATTTCTGAGATTTCGTGATGAGTGAGTGACCTTTCGATTTTATATATATAGATTTGTAATAATGACGCCACAACCTGTTTACAGTCGCAGTGCTCTCAATACTCAGTGCTTCCAGAATTTGGCAGAAAGTGGGGAACGGAGTGTCTTAACACTAGGTTCCCTCTGCCTACCATGTGTGCGGGATATAGCGTGAAGCTGATTTTATTTATGTATAGTTTATTGATAGTGGGTTCGATTCCCAGGCCGCGACCGGCAGGTTACACTCCGCCCGTGGCTCCGCGGCGCAGATCCATACACTCCTTGCACCCGCGCGCTTCCGGAGGTTCTAATTTTAGTGGGCAGATCTCTGCAAAGGTATGCTATTTTTTTTTTAAATAGTTAATAATAATTGGTTTTTAGCGATTTTAAAGTGTTATTTTATTAGTAGCTATCAGTAGAATCCTCGAAAAGACCTCGGTTGACCTTCGAAAACACAGTATCAAAGATACTAGAGGAAGGCATGAGGACCCCTCGGAGGGCATGTATGAAGAGGTTGATGACAGTGGACGAGGCGAAAGGGGTATGTAGAGACAGTAGCGTTTAGCGCTCCGCTCTCTCTCTGACTACCCCGCTAAGCTCAATCTTATATCGAATCGAAAACTAAAGATAAAGAAGCCATTGCACAATATAATATTTTTCTTGTTACTCAAATAAAACTTATCCTTTCAGGGTCCCGTATACAAAAAAGTGCAATCTGTCACGACCACGGCTCCCTCTCCATGGCTAGCGGAGCCCCCTTTACCCAAATCCCCCTGGAGCGAAGCCCTAGACCGACTCCATCACAACCATTCCTTCGATCATAACTACGAAGACAAATTATCCCAAATCAAAATGAACTATCGAGCCCTTTTAGATCAATTATCAAGTGACTCCCCCAACCCAAATCCGTGGGGAACTGTCAAATTAATAGATTTTGCGCACGCTTTTCTCGATGAAAATGACGATGTCGATTATAATTTCAAAGAGGGCATCGATAATTTTGTGGAAATATTCGAGTCTTTGTTGAGAGAGACTGATGATCAGATATTTTGAGTTTCTATTATGTACTTAATTTAAAAATATATAAAGATTGAATTAGTTTACTTCTAAAATAAATTTAGTTTATTTTTATGTGTCAATATGTTGCGTATATTTACAATATTATCTGTTGTTTTATAAATGAATGACTGAATGGTTTTAAATCGTTCATTTTCAATGTATATATGTATATTTATTTTATGTAGTAGATTATAAATGTGCCAAATTGTAAAGTTCAGTATTTTTTAACTAATTCAATACTTTAATAAAAAAATATTAATTATGATATTTATTTTACATATTTATCTTTAATATAGAAAAAGGATATATTATTCATAATTTTATTATATTTAACGACTAACGACGACGAAAACTTTTGTTTGAGACGTGTTTTTAAAATTTTAATATACACTATAATTAAATTGTGCCAATGTATTTTATTTAAATATTATGCATGTTAGTAGATATGTAATCTAATAGGAAAAAGCACATTTTGTTAAATATAAAAAGAGTTTCATAAATAGAACACATTTTGCTATAGTCTTTAAAATGAAGAATTATAAGTGAAAAACAATGAAACAAAATTTTATTACTTTGATACTAACAGTATTATTGTTGTTTATTATATAAAGCGAACAAACCAAAACTATTTTGTATTATATATATTTAAAGATTGGAATAATGCGAAATTAAACTTTAATCTGGTATAAAATACTTAATTAATCTAAAATTCTCAATATATTTTTATTGTGTAAGAGATCTATTTTAAAAAAAATGATTGGGTTCAAATCCTAGTAAGATACAGTATATTTTTAGTTATTATGTATGTTATAAGTGAAAGTGGAATTAAATTATTTTATTGTATTATAGAACATTATTTTAATTGTATTGTAAGATGATTTATAAGTATAACTTAGTACCTAATAAAAAATATTCTGTTTAACTCGATTTTTTATTTGAAAATTATGCCCAATTAAAACGAAGTAAAATTCAATAGTTTTACAAAATGTAATGCAATTTTTGTTATGTTGAAAACAGGTATGATTATATAAATGCTTTATTAGTTCATTCCCAAGACCAAGAACGGCGTTGTACTCCACCTTGGTTATGTATCTCGTTCGACGATAAGTTGTGACAGAAACAACCACTCACAACCGTCTTAGGGCTATCTTGACACTGGGTTGCTAGTCTAGTCTAATCATCTAGTCTATCTATATTAGAAGAAACTAGGTTTCTCACTCTCTGTAACAGTGTACTGTAAGAAACAGACTGTAAACACAATGGTTATGGGTTTGATTTGACAACTTGGCGGACCGATTTTTTTATTTCTTCGCTCTAGTACAACAAAAACTCGGTGTTGAGTTCCGCCAAACAACACACCTTGTTTCAGAATGGGATGATGTTTGGAGAACGCTTCTGCCTACGCCGCTATATGCGATATACAGCGTGAAATGATTTTTTTTTTTAGCTTCACACTGAAACCCCATACATACATAGCAGGGTAGATAGAAAGAACATGGCAATCTAGTGTTGAGACACTCCGTTACCCAGTTTCCGCCAAACTCTAAAGGCATTGCATATTGAGTGGCGGAAGCAAGGAAATGAAAGTGTTAAATATTTTCATTCCTTCAAGTGGGAATCGAACCCAACACTGTCCCGTTAACGGCTGTCATACGCTTGTGCACTTGCGTCACGACGGCCTACAGTTATTTTGCAAAATGTGAAAACCTTTTTTTATATAATACTTAATGTATACTGCGTATAAGTTAACGCAACAAATTAAACAAAAAGAAAAGCAAAAAACCGGAGAAAATATCGTGTAATATTAAAAAAAAGTGAACAATATAATTTTTAATCTGCAAATACACAGTAATTGTAATGGTTACACAAAATCACTATAACATACTATATAAAAAAATAAATTTACATACTCAAAATATTTTAATTAATACAAATTTTATTAAGGATTTTTTTATATCAAGGTCCCTTTAATTTTATTACATTTCAATTTATATTTACAAAAATCTGATGATAAAAACTAAAATAATAATAATTTGACATACCATTTTTTTAGTCATATTAAATAATTGAAAAAGAAAAAACATTTCACAGTAATTTCTAGTTATATTATAATCTGTATACAACACACAGACTGAAAAAAAAAACAGGCAAAGGGACCAAAATATAAAGCCTATTCAAAATATAAACATTAAAACGTAAAGATTACAAAAAAAATGATATACACAACTCTCGGCACCAACAGAGTATAGCAAACTATTTTTTTTTATTCCAAACTATTTTTAATATAAGCATATTTAATCTATTTTCAGGATGTGGCCATGGTTTAGTTGGTTTTTTATTTTCTTATTAAAATAATATGTAAGTGTTACATATTAAAAGTCAAGAAATATAAAAAACACTTGATTTTGATATTTGATGTCTTCAAGTTTTTTTTTATAATTGTGATCAACAATGATCTTGAGGAATAAATAACAATTTAGAAAAATAAGGGAAAAATAGATACTTGAAAATGTCTTTTTTACCTGTGCGACAAATTTATTTATAAAATAATTGAAAAAAAAAATGTTTTACGTGCTAATTTATATAGATAAATAACGTGGATATGTTACAGATTGGTGAACAAAAATTTTCAAATACATTATTACAAGAACTTAAAAAAACAGCAAAGATTTTTTTTTATAGTTGCAAAATGTTCACTATGAAAAAAATATATATCAACCAAACCCATAACTACCTACCCAATAGCCACATCCACACAAAACAAAAGAAATTACAATTAATACACAACAAATTAAAAAATAATAAGCCGAGCAAAGGCAAAGCACCTGCGACGACAACTAAAGACGAGAGTATTTATATTTATTATCTACACAATATAATATTAATTATTTTTTTTTAATAATTTTCATCAATATAATTGAATTTCTTTACGAAAACACACAAAGATGGCGCGTATGATCAACATTTTAATCTTAATTTAGGGTCAATATATATCACAAATCGTTCATAGCAACGGACTCAAATAATTTTATAATATAAAATGTATAGAGTTCCATTAAACAAGTAATGAATGTGACTTCTTTTAGGGAAATTTTATATTTATTTAATATGTTTCATATATTAATAATGTATTACAGTATTATAATTTATTACTTTATACTAATATTATAACGCTAAAGAGTCTTATTGTCTAAACATGTTTTTTGACAAATTGACCATTCAAAATAAATAATTGAATAAATCAATTGAAACCATTAGTTCTTACGATTAGTAGATTCAACTATACAAACTCTTCACCTTTACAATATTAGTATAGATAAATAAATTAGGATATTATAAGACATAATTAATATACAAATCTCGTAATCAATAAATATAACTTAGCAGTTTCCCATACAGTACAGCAGTACTCTATATCGAGTATCAATTCACCGACAAAACACAATACACATTTGGACTGTCACAAATTGCAGACCTTATAATTTAAATAGTACAGTACAATTTCTAGCAAAAAAGAAAAAAAACACAATCTAATTACTAAATAAAACCAAAAATTTATTTTTTAATTTTATTGTATTTTCTTTTTTTTTTAATGAAAATAACACAGATAAAACAAAAGCTAAATGACATTAGAACAACACATGGACGTATTTAATGTCATATCCACTCTATAATTACTATTAACCCTAGAATAATAAACCAAGCCAAGAATAATAATCCAAGCTCAAAGAATATTACCACTAATTCTAAAAGAATAGTATTTAATTATGTTATTTATTTTATTTCTGTAATTTTGACGTTGTGTTTTTTGTATTTTTGGCGAATCTTTAGTATTAATGGCACTTGTAGGATAGTTTAATATCCTAGGGTCAGTTAATGATTTATATTGACATTGGCGTAATAAATTGTGGTCAACGTCAGACATCTGTGCGCTTTAAAAAAAAAGAAATCAAACCCACTACAAGACCGATGTGAAGCAAACCAGAAGCAAGATAAGACACTTGACGCTATCAACTATAATAATTATCAACAATTTCATTATATAATATGTATATATATATAATACACGGGTGTATTTGATGGAATCTCTTATTTTTAGCAACAACAGCTATATTGTGAAAAAAAAAAGAAACTAAATATTAGAAAATAAAGGAAAATCCGAAAAAAATATATGGAACCCAAATTTTTACAAATCTGTAAATGTCACTACCAAATAACTAAAAACGAGTCACTAAATCCATCAAAATGGACACTAATACACAGTAGGCATAACTAATATTTCAAAAGTGGGATATATATATTATAATGTGTTATTTTTTTGGGAAATAATGTCCTACTAATAATTTCAAAAAAACCTAATAAAATCACAAAACATAAGAACAAATCGGGTTCTAATATATCCGAGGCAGTTAGTTCCAAAAAAAATTAAATTAGTTTTATTTGAATTTCACACAGCCAGTGAAATCAAAACTCTAAAAATTCACAATTTAAACAAAAATAAAACACCAACCGAATTTCCGTACCGAAGAATCACTAAGAAAACTGACATTATACATACAATGGGATCACCAATGGAACACTATATCTCGGGCAGCTTAGGAGCTCTGGGCGCGGGGGCAGACGGAGCACAGGCCTTGTAGTCATATGAGCACCCGTGCGCCTCAGCATACCTGTGCGGTGCACAGAACACTTGCCCGCATCTGCACTTGTGCACCGTCGCTATACTGAGCCTCTTCCTGCACAGTCCACAACGGATTCTCGTTATTTTCTTCTCAACTTTTTCCGTTGCACGGTCCTCGTTGATCTTGTCTATTTTCCGTTGGTGTCTCTCGGAACCTATTTCCAGGTTTCTTGGTGGCTCGTGCCGGGACAGGTCTAGGCCTTCGTCGCTGAGGTGTAAGTGTTCTCGGTTACGGTGGCGGCTTAGCGCTGGCAAGATTCTGTAAAATTGAATTAAAATACTGTTTACTAATGACTGAAACACGGCTTCTCAAGCTTCAATACCTTGTAAATAAATAAATTGTTATTCTAGTGTATAAGCTATAGTATTGTAAAGTTTTATCTAAATCTGTTCAGTAGTTTTTGTGTGAAAGTAAAACAAATATCCATTTTTGACAAACTGTTAAATTTATAATATTAGTAGGTACACTATAAATCTTACAGGTTGTATGTTCAATTCTCTCACTTGTGACAATAAATTGTTTTCATTTCCTAGCTCTTGACATTGTCTTGAAAATTGGGTTATGTGTGGGTAATGGAGGGTCTTAAAACTATGGTCGGGATACAGCGGAAAAAGAACTTTTTGTAGCATAAGAATTCCATTAGTTTCTTTTAGCTTCACAATATATCCCGCTTAGCAGGGTGTAAGCAGACGGACCCTGAGAATGAAGGTTAAGACACGTCGTTCCTATTAAGACATTTCTGTGCCCCACTTTCTGCCAAATTGTGGAGGTGTTGCGTGTTGAGTGGCGGAACTCAACGCTGCGCTTTACCTTATTAAAAACTGATAAGCAATGATAATTTTAGTTATATAATATCGTGAAGTTAAGTTAAATAAGCTGAAATAATTGGAATGAAATGAAATAAAGTAAATTGTTACTGATTTCGAACTATGGCAATGTTTCTATATATTTTTTGTTTATAGGTACCATTAATTTCATTTTTACTGTCAGCCACATTTGTGGTTAATATTATGTTCTGGTTATTTCCTATGTATGAGATTAAACAAATCTATTCAATTTTAAGTAATCTCAATTTTTATAAAAATTTACTACTTGATTTGACACGGGTAGACACAATCAAGTAGTGCATTTTGGGGTAAAACGGGACCAAAATAAGGAAAATCACGGTAAATGACCTATTTCTCTTCAAAGTCTCCAGGTCGGATGTGGAAGAGGAGAACAGCGCGTCCCCGAGCGGCGCCCTGACCGGCAGCGCCGAGGCCGAGCACCAGCCGCCCCCGCCTATGTACACGGAGCTCGACACCAGTGGACCTAATTTATAAATAAATACAGTTACTATATTATACTTTCACGCTCTAACCCGCACATAGCAAGGTAGATAGAAAGAAACCGGTAGTGGTAAAATATTTCGTTGCCATTAAGACACATCAGTTCTCAACTTTACGCCTAATTCTCGGTGGAACTCAAGGCCGAGGGTGCGTTGTTTCAGAGCAAAAAATTAAAATATTAAATACTACTGACCCGCTTGTTGCTTCGCCAGCTTGAACTATACAATTATTTTAAGAAATCACTGTTTTAAGTCCTATTACATTATTAAATACCACCAAAAATATTTTTCTCATATATCTTCCATGTACCTATATATCGAATTTGAATTACGGAAGCTAAAACTGAAGACTCAACTCCTAGAAATTAATAAGGAAATAAATATTTATTTTCTATATCTTACAGAGGTGGAAATCATCACCACACTTAATCAACGAAAACGAGGAAATTAAAAAAATCCTTTCCCCATATGGCAATTGACCTATAAGCATTCAATACAAACACTCAACTACTTCCACACCAATAAATACAATAAAAAAAAACCACAAACCATATTCAGCAGGTATTGGCGCCATATTCTTATTATCCTGCCTCAAGCACTCATCACTGTCCAAGCACTCCTCCAAGATGGCGTCCTCATTTTTCGATTTAACCAATATACTACCGGACAAGGCATCAGACAGCTTGATCCTCTCATCGGGTAATTCTTCTAATGACTGGTTAGAGTCAGTTCTGAGTATGGGCGGTAAAAGTGTATATTTATCGGAGAAACTGCAATCGTATTCATATCTTGTATAGTTCCCGTCGTACAATGGCGTGAAGTCTTCGTAGGTTGTATAGTTTCTTGGGTAATCGTTGGTTTCGTCTAAAAATGGGACGGATAGGGTTTCCTCGCTTCTTGTTTTCTTTATGTCGCGTTTGTCACCTAAAATTTATAGATATTATATACAGGGTTTAGTACCGCCAAGAGCAGTCCTAACCATAGAAGCGCAATCGTGGTACATACCTCTGACAATCTCAATATAGACCTCAGACTTTATTTTTTTTGCACCGCAGAAACAGAAAAAACCGCCTTTTTGTGCTCATGAGGGCCTCGTAAAATGCATCACATAAAAGTTAAGCCTTGCCCTGCTACTGTCCACATTTATAATATTAGTAAGATATATCAATACATCCCCACCTCGCACAACATGCCTCCGCCGCTGCAGGCTCAGTGTCTCCATTCTCCGCCGCAGCTCCTGCATCTTGGTGAGAGTGCGCGCGTTGTCGCGCAGCGCGCCGCCCGCGCCCGCCTCCGCCTCCGCCCCCGCTAGAGCGGATGTACTAGGGCCTGGCTCCGCTTCCGCCTCTGCGAGCTGACGGAGGGAAGAGTCTGGAAATAATGTTTTAGTTATAGGTACTCCAGTTTTTTCAAGTGCGAGTCAGACTCGCGCACGAATGGTTTCATATCTTCCATTATCTTTAGAAACAAGGCGAAATATCAGGTTTGTTGTATTTGTATATGGGTCCCCCTTAAACATTTACCTTATTTTTTAGTATTTGTTACTACAGTGGAAACTGAAATACATCATCTATGAAAAATTATTTAACTATAACGGTTCGTGAGAGACAGCTTGGTAAAAGACACAAAGACAAACAGTGCTCTAAGCGATAAGGTCCCGTTCATTATAACCTAAGCTAAGCCAGCCAGCTAAGCTATAACTTATGCCAATTATACACTTTTATTGTGTAATTTTTATGAAGTAAATTAGGAAATTTCATATATGTTGTAAAATTATAAAATGTTTCCTCTGCCTACCCTATACGTAAAAAAAACACATTTTTTATAACAACATCTATATTTTAGTAACATAAGTTTTATTTCTCCGCTTTGGTAAGAAGGCAAAAACGCGGCGTTGCGTTCGGCCACTCAACACGCAAGGCTTCTAAAATTTGACGGAAAGCAGGGAACGGATCTACCTAACAACATTAAACTTTCTCTATCTACCCTCCAATTTGAAAAAAAGGACCATTTTTATAATAACATCTATATCTTTAACAACTTACATAAATCATTTAAAGTAAAATCTCGAACAATACTCACATTTAGCATGATCCAAAGGTGAATATGTGCCATCTCTGTTCTCACTGACGCGTACTAGGTTGACACGTTCGCCCTCGCGGAACACCAGCACTGTGGCCTTACAGTTGCTGGAGCCCCATTCTGCGTCGTCACTGGAATACAAACGGATAAATATTTCTAAATATTTTTCAGCTTGTACGCTGTAACCCGCATATTGGTATCAGGAACGTAAGTGTTAAGTCACTCCGTTCTCCACTTCACCACTCAAACTTCGAGATTTTGCTTCTTAACAGAGGGAGAAAATGAAAATAATATATTTCCTCAGATAAGAATCAAACTGCCTAAATACTGACATTTTTATCATAATAGGATAAAAATGTCAGTATTCAGTCCTATAGGAAAACAACCGGCAAGGTAAGCCGTTCGTAAAAAGCGCCTCTATATAATATGTACTTTTTCTATTATTTAAAAAACAAAAGACACCCCAGAGAAGAGGAGAAATATTTCTTAACTACAAAACAATATCTTCACAGTTAAGTAATTTATTAAGAAATATAAAACCCGATCTTTATTCGGAAGACGCATATTTTAATAAAAAAATATATAATACCGGAAGCTCAGAACCAAAAGGTTAAATTGTATGGCAATGACATTTCTTGTGGAGACTGGAGATGTCACGTGACCTCACTCACTGTATGTCGATTAATATTAATAACAATTAAATACACTATAATAGTGCAGTCAGAATACGCATGACAAAATAAGTTATAGGTAAGAAAACATTGATCGAAAATTGGGGAGTGCGTAGGGAGCGGAGTGTTTTAAACTGAACATTAGGGTCCCTCTGTCTCTCCTGCGATGTGCGGGATACAGCGTGAGAAACACATAACTATAGTGGAAACCAGAGTCATGGACCTTCAGCGGTACGCTATATACTATATAATCCCGGATAATCCCTATATAGTATATAGGAATTATCCGCGAAGATTTAATCCTGTATATAATGTAATTTTAGATAAGTGAGATTTGATTGAAGGATAGACTTAAAAAAAATCTAAAATAAACGTTAATTCTTATTTATAAAAATACACTTTTAATATGTACACAGTTTGTTTTCCTATTTAATTACATTCGGTTATCGGAATATTGGTTTATCCTTTCTTGTTATTCGAGTTTCTAATGTATTCTTTCTTACAATATTTACTCCAGAATAGTTTAAAAAAAATCATAGAAAATAACAACAGAGATTAAATACCAATACAAAACAGGTGTAACTAATAATTAAAATAAAAAATAAAAACAAATATAATTTAAAACGAGAAACGATCTATTTCAATACGTTATCATTTAACAAAATTGCAATAAAATTTAACCTTCACAGTTAATTGGTATTTTCGTGAGGAAGCAACGAATCCATTGTGTGTCGCAAACGAGATGTCACGCCAGGGAAGTAAACTTTTAAAAAGAACGCTCTTTTTTTATTTACAAAGAGACAAAGGAGATTTGATAAATCTTTTTAATGTGTACGAGTATTTGCTTTAAATAGTTTTTTTACAGCTTCATGCCGTACCCTGTACATAGCAGGGTAGGCGAGGGAGCCTGGGAACTCAGTGTGAAAAGACTCCGTTCCTATTAAGACACCTCCATTCCTTATTTTTCGCCAAATTCTGGAGGTATTGCGTGTTGAATGGCCAAACTCAATGCCGCACTTTGCCACATTACCAGAGCGAGGACATGTAAATATAAAATATTTCATTTTCGCCAGTGGGAAGCGAAGCGAACCTGTAAGCTACGCCTGGCCTCCTTTAAATTATTTACAAAAATTTGATAAATGGAATTTCACTTAAGGGAACACAATATCAAATACGTAAGGAACGGACTATCTAACACTTAACACTAGGTTCCCTCTGCCTTCTCTTTGCATGCGGGATATAACATGAAACAAAAAATAAAATAATTTAGTTCCTATACAAAAATAGGTATACTCACTCATCAGACCTGCGCAGTAACCTGTCAATGTCCCGCCAGGGCTCCGGCGGCGGTAATCTACGTGTGGACACTGGGCCTACGCGGAGCCCTAACACTAAACGTAACTTAGCGCCGTCTGTGATCGAATGCTCGCTGAGAGACAAACCATCGTCCAACTCGCGAAGATTGTATAGCAGGTGCTGTTGCGATATTGGGATACCTGATAATTGAGAAAAATTATATATAAAAAAATAGTTCATATATAAATATTAATATATAAAATGATCTATGAGATATCTATACATAGTATAAAATTGTTATAATTTTTTATCACTATCTATAAATGGAAAATATATGAGCAAATCTATCAATGGGTGCATGTATTAATATTATAGGACCCACAACAATCATTGTTTTTTTTTATTTTTCTTTTAGCATTTCAAAAATATAAATATAAAACTATTAACTTATCCAGAATTTTAATATAAATATAAAAATATAAAGTATATAAATTATCATTAAACTGTTTCATACAGTTCATAATTACTTTTAATAGTTCCATTAAAACTTATATAGCCACAATTATAAATAATAATAATCCATTAAAAAGATTACATCTTGCACATGATCTCATACACTAAGCAACACAAATAAAAATAATTTATTGCTTTTTACGTTACACAAGTGTCACAATGTACTGTTGTACAGATTGAATCATATTGGAGGTACGCCAGATTGTAGCTGACTACTATTAAATACAATTTACAGTCATTGAGCGTACAAAGGTTTTGAGGTAAAAGATTGTTCTCATTATATTTTTCAGACTCATAGCAGCATATAGCAAAGTAGAGTAGTATCTAGTGTTAAGATAATCTGTTCCTCAACCACCATTTTCGAAACTTAACAACACATTTTGTCTGCTTACCGGAGCTACAAAATTTTAATTGCCTAAGTGGGAATGAAACTCAAAAATGACACATTACAGTCAGATGCTGTACTGCTGCATCAAAACAACCTTGACTATTATAAGTGTGCAAAATGAAAACTTAGAATACAAACACAAGCTATTGGATAAAGAGTCTAAATTGAAGAAACTTCATGTTAGTGACAAAACTCATCTCTGCACCGTGCCAACCAAAACAGTAAAATTAATATAATTCCTTTCCCTTCCCACAAGTGGACAACAAACTAGAAAAAAGATTAAATAAAAAAATGTAAGTTTTAAAATTTAAAATAAAAAAGTAAACAGAAAAATTACATGTTTTTATTTTTGTCTGAGCATTATTTTTGTTTTATCAGTGTAGCTCTAACAGAGCAGCTGTTTTGGCAATAGTTCAAAATTTACTTTCATACAAAATTACACAGGCCTTGCATAAAAATTATTGATTTTATATACAAAATACATTTTAAAAACTATTTTTTAGCATGATTCTGTGTTCTGCATATACCAAGCAAAACATTCAATTCCCCTAATTTTGAGACATTAAGCATTGAATTTTTATTTGAAATTTCAAATTTTTGATGGCACTCAACACCACATTGCCTTATGAAAGTGACTCTTTCATTTGATATGAAGGCATTTAAAACAATTTGTATTGAAACAATATTTTTACTGCAACAATATAAATAATCTGAACTTATAACAAAGTTTTCATAAGACAACAAAATACATATTAGGCAAGGTTTTTAAATTTAATTTAAATTCTTAAAAAAATCATCAAATAACAATGTAGAAAAGATAGAATGTTTACTTTAAACAATGTGTCACAACATTGTATGGAACAAAATTAAAATTTATTTGAACAGGAAGTAATTATATACTTGAACAGGAAGTATCAAATATTTAATTTAAATTTAATTATTTGCCTCCAAAACATGTATAATCGTTCTTATTTGTGAACTTTGATCAACACATATGCTTGATCTAAATTCTAAGCAAACACATAACACAAAGAGCAACATAAATGTTATCAAATAAAATGTGTCCATGAAATTACCATAAATTTAAAACAATTTACATATTATTTCACCTATAAGCTTACATTTAATAATATTTGCAAATAATATTTCTTAATTTACGCAGCATGTAGCCACGACATCCTTCTGTTACAATGACGCATGATAAACAAGCTGAGTTCCGCGAACTGATTGTGTAATAATGAAATAGCTTAAAACTCACCTTCTACTCTAAATATCTTGGATTTTATCGCAAAAATGGTGTCCGATGGTGATACAGTCATTTCGAAAGCGGTGCCAGTGAGGGTCTCCACCAGGACTTCCATAGTCGGCTGGCTAGGACCATCCTCCTGGTAGCCCTTCGATCTATTAGAAAGTCTCTCCGGGCATCCATGTTGTGACATTTCACACGCGGTCACTGAATATTAGCTACCTACGCCACATTGCAATAAAAACAATTTTAAAAGCACTTCGTCTTTATCATAAAATGAATAGGACCAATCACTATGCTATGACGACAATGGAATTTTGCGCCACTATGTTACTAGACATTCACTAATAGTTTTAATATGAGTATAAAATAGACGGAAAAAGCTAAACAAATATAATTTATAAATAGTATAGTATTTAGCAACAAAATAATGTTACATGCAACGATTGAATGAAATATTTTTTTTATTAAATTGACGACAGAATATAACAAAATGTTAACGCAAAAAGTATAAATAAATAGATTAAATATGAGTGATGGCAGCTTATTGAATAAAGAGCGAACGAGAAAGAATGGAATGTTTATGGTTTAAACAAGATTTTTTTCTTTATTTTTAATAATTTTGGGCTAAATAGTAGTCATAGCATGTCGGAAATGTATGAATTAAGTACTCGTCGTATATCGTTTCTTAATACTCAACATTCTTAATTTTAAATGACAAATTTCATATGATATGAATGTAACCTTACCATGTTGCCGTCTTAAGCCTATAAGTTTAATTTGAATGAATCTAAAAAGTATTAGAAAATAAGTTAATAAGAAATTTAAACTTATAAATAAATAATATGAATAACAGTATTTCTATTTATAATATGAAAAATATGAAAGCAAATTATATTGAGAAAATAATTAATAATCTATGACCGGAACTTTTTCTTCGTTCATTCTCAGTTGTCTATGTCAAAGTATTCTTTTCCGTGGTTCTTCGTTTACCGTATCGGAGGTTATAAAAATGGTGCGTAACTTTTTAACTAAAACATCTAGTTAATCAATTTTTAAATTGCACTTAAAGTCAAATTACATTAAAATGACATAAATTAATTAAAATATAGTGTAATTTTACATCAACTTTCAGTGAAAATAGCTTTATGAATACGCGTGGTGGTCAGGCATCGACATGTGGCTGTATTAACTAGATCCCTTTTTAACATTTTCATTGCATTTTCCTATTGACGAACTCTCTTTTACCATATATCTTTCGTGTGTTCTCCATCCATGACATTGGCAAAGTGACTGATCAATTGGCACTTTCGTTCCAGAACTAACAAAGGACAACAAAATGTGGTTACATGGTGGTTTATTTCATTTCAGACTCGCAAACGCCGTAATGGAGGACGCGCCAAGCACGGCCGTGGACACGTAAAGGCTGTGAGGTGCACTAACTGCGCCCGATGCGTCCCAAAAGACAAGGCTATTAAAAAGTTTGTGATCAGAAACATCGTTGAAGCGGCCGCCGTCAGAGATATCAACGAAGCCTCCGTGTATGCTTGTGAGTTATAAACAATTTACGTAATTTCTGTTAAAAGTGGTTAATAAATAGTTTAAAATTTAAAAAGTTAACATTATAACCTAATTTTATTTTTTATTGTTAATCAAGATTTTTTTCGTATGAAATATATAAATAATTGCTAATCCATAAGAAAATATAATATTTTGAAAACAAATAGATTTTAAAAAAAGTGTAAGGAATTAATATTATCTCATGATAATTGTAGTGTATGTAATATTAAAATTGTGACTGACATTGAAAAGAACAATTGTTGAGTTAATTGCCGACCCTTCTCAGCAGGTTGGCTGGTACTAGCTTTATATACATTCAATATATTTAAATGATTTATACAAATCATTAGACCAATAATACCTTTTAAAAATTACAAATATCTATTTCAGCATTCCAACTACCCAAGCTATATGCAAAGCTCCATTACTGCGTGTCATGTGCAATCCACAGTAAGGTAGTAAGGAACAGGTCCAAGAAGGACAGGCGTATCCGAACTCCGCCCAAGAGTACCTTCAACAGAGATGCGGCAAGACCGCAAAATGTACAGCGGAAGTAATTTTAAATATTAAAATTATGTAAAAACCCAATTTGTTTGTTTTATTTCATTAGCGATATCTTTTCAACTTCTCAAAAAATGTTACAGGTTGTCCATTGAATTCTATCTTGAGAAAATTAAATAACTACAACCAGTTGTACCCTGGAATACATAATATTTATAGTAATATTCAGAAATCGTGATATAACATTATGACGGCCTCTATATTGTTTTTATGGTTCTTTATATTTTTATACAATTAGATTAATCATGAATTGTTACATCAGTCTGTTCAATATAGTACAACAGGAATTGATAATTTAGATAGTTATATAAAAGCAAAAACAACAACATCCATTTTCTATCTTCTCTTTTTGTTAAGTTGTTTTTTTTATTTTTAGGCTTATTTTGTTGGTTAAAATTCTGCACAGCAGGGTAGGCAATGAGAACCCAATGGTAAGACTGCATTACCTATGTACCAAAATTTCATGATATTGTTTTTTTGAGTTACGAAACTCAACGCTGCGCTTTGTTTTCGTACCATTATACATGTAATCAGGTGACCCGTGCGTTCGTTTGCCTTGTCTTTTTCCATAGAAAAAACAGAGTTAATAAATGTAAATAATTCAGCCACCATTTGCAGTTAAACATTGTACGACTGCACCACGACGACCTCAAAATTTATTAATGAAATGTATCCGGCGATGTTTGAGACAAGCGTGACTTTAAACGAAACGATTGTGGGTTTGATTATCTCCCACTAAAGAGATTTAATCATTTATTATGTAAATTTCCTTGCTCTGGTAACAAGGCAAAACGCGGCGTTGAGTTCCGCTCAACACGCAATGGCTCGAAAATTCATTCGTCTTAACCTATAGTCTTTGTCTAGTCTTGTTTTTGGGCTTGAGACAAAATGTAAATAAAGTTTCTCAGCCTTTTATTTGGTTTTTTATTTCTGTTTAATTTTTGTAGCGAAGAGTTTCCCATATACGTTTCTAGCAGCTACCTGTATAACCTGTATTGTTCTTATATTGTCTTTTCTCTTATTATGAAATGTGGGTTGTAAATAGTAATATTTAGTATTGAAATTTGTTCGATGTTTGAGAATAAGATGCTTCGGTTTTGCGTTTGGGTGTTTTTAGTGATCAACTATTTAAAAAATAGTTATTAAAAGTTAAGAAAATTTGAACCCCGTACCTAACGTGCGATGTCAGATGGACTGACGACCTAGAGGATGCATGAATTGGGAAAGGCCATGTCCAACAGTGGACGATCGATGGCTGTCGATGATGATGATGTTCCAGTTCTAATAAATTTTAAAGGGTTACATAAGTTCTACATTGTTATATACAGTCCTATCAGTCTTTTTTTTTGTCAGGCAAATTTTTTTTTACTAAAATTTCTGGATTGGGCATGGTTTAACTACCTCTACCCTATTTCTAAACCCATGCCTGAAACTAAAATAATGTCGTAAGTGATATTACTGCATTTATTTTAAGGAATAAAAAAAAAGTACTACTGTAGTGATGAAAATGATTTAATGTTTTAAATTTCAATATATTATAAAACAATTTGAAGACTACACAATATAAAATGTATGTGAATGCTAATTATGGCCCTATCTTGTAAATAGTTTGCGGGAATTTCGAAGTTGGTTTGTCTGCCGTTTCTAATGCTTGTTTCAAATTTTTTTCAAACACTTTCTTCGCATCACAGAATCCTTGTTTGGTTTTACCAAAGGAGTTAGGCCCAGCCGATGTAGGGGTTTCTCTGTTAAAAAAAATATACATTAATTATATAAACAACCTTGTGATATTATGGTGTATCTAAATGTATATTATGTAGTAGTTATTTTTATTATATATTCATTTTCCAATCTGATCTTTTCTTAGACAGTAACATTAAGTTGCACAAAGTACATAATTTTTTGACCCATTGCTGTCCATGATACTGCATCATAATAATTATAGAACCCCTTCTAATCTAACATAATATTAATATCAGAAAGTTGGTTCAAATGCTTTTACAACAAGCTTAACCCATTCACTGTCAAGGACGAATATACTCGTTCTTGTATAGCCAAAAACAAGTATACTCATCTTTGGTTTTCTGCTCCTAAATGATTATGTATGGTTATACATGTGCTCTTACCAAGAAATAACAGGGTTTTGGTAAACAAAAGTAGCACTCAAAATATAAATGGCAACATGACTTCATATAATTTAGGCTTAGCAGCGAATGGGTTAAATGATCTTTTACTTCAATAAAAATTTTAAAATAAAAAAAAAAATATTGTGCAATAAAAAATTTTAATTTAATTATTTCCATGTTTATTAATAATACTTAAGAATAACGCTTTATTTACCTGCCAATATTCCTCATTCTCATTCGAGCCTCTGCTGGCATCTCCTCAGGTTCCTCATCATCATCAGTACTAAACACCGAAGCGACTGTTGGCTTCGGTGCTGTTGTAGGCTTTGATCCAAGTGTCATCTTAATTGGAGCTTTAGGTTTTTGAAAACCAATGGATATTTTACTAATGCGAGGAGGTGGAGGGGGCACTGGCACTTCTTCAACCTTTTCATAGACTGATGAATCTTTTCTACCTAAAAGAATATTATTTTAATTATACTTTATATGAAAGTGATCACTATCTTTAATGAAATATATATTATTGAAGGTATTTATCAAAGCAACACTACTCAAAACAATGTTTTTTTTTTATATTCATGTTTGTGCGCTTGTCATCAATTTACATTCCACACAGAGTTGCAGGCTTACCTAGTTAATAATAAAACATGTAAATGGGAGATATCTTAAAATAATAACAATCAGTAATTATATACTCACCTTCGTATTCCAAATCTCTGTTCCGACTATAACTAGCTTTTAAATTGTCCCCGTATCCAGGTGACCGATGTCGTCTGGGAGACCTCGATCGGGACCGCGTCTGCCTGCCCTCTTTCTCTTTGTACTTCCTATAATCATCACGCGAAGATCGAGACGACCCTGCCAATGCGAAAACACTGGCAAAGATAAATAAAAATATATAAATTACAGAAAATATATATTTTATCGAGTGCCATTGTTTTGATTATGAAAAATATATTTGTCAATTTATTCGAATACCTTTGTGTTCCCTGTGGCGTTCACTCATGGTGTTTTTGATAATATTTAATAGTTATTAAATGGATAATCAGTAATATCATACACCAATTATCATTTTCTGCTACGCAACTCGTAATTAATGAAAAGATGAAAAGTCATTCCGCCATCTTTGATCTTTGAGAATTGAGAATGAGAACACAGAGTACATATTATACCTTCTATGTCATATTTGAAATCGTTTTGATTGTTATTATTATTGAACAAGATGTTTTTTATAAGAATATATATTTCCAACTTAATGTAAGATTTTTTCAAGATCTTGTAAGATTTTTTATATATTGTAATTATACCTCAACTTTAGAAAAGATTGTTAGCTGCACCAAAAATTAATTCAGCTGAGCGAAATAAAGCTCTCTGATGGCCAGTTATAGTCTGGCAAATATGTTATTGATAATGGGAAGCACGCGCGGTAAATTGCGCAGTATACGTATGCGCAGAGAACGTTCAAACAGTGTTACCCTGTTATGTTGTTTTACCTCACGCTTAGCAAATTACATTTAACTATACACTTAGGAGACTTCCGTGCTACAAATGTCAACTGTCAAATATAGTACTGCAATGTGTCAATGTCACTGTCAATGTCAAAATGCCCGCTCTTTTCATTTTGTTATTAAGTTACTAATTTAAGCGGGAAGACATATTTGGCCCTCACATACTTGAGGTTACACGTGTTGTAGTCGATGTGATTTGTTACTAGGTTGTTAATAGATAATTATTAGCAAGTTATAAAGTAATTTTAATGTTTTAATTAATAAATATTGTGAATTGGTTAAAAGAGCTGCTATAATTAACACTGAGTAAATACCTATATGTGTTTTCGAATGTTGATGGTGTTTTATATAAGTTTCTAGTTATTTAAACTTCAGTTTACAGTTATTTTGATTTTTAATAAATAAGATTGTATTTGCAACATTAGTGTTGTGTAGTTTTCTTTTGATATTTCACTTCTGAAACCTAATTATACGATAATTAAAATATCTGATCATGTTTATGTTGTAGTAAATTATACAAAACGAAAATTTTATGAGGATATCTAAATATCGCAAAATAATCAGCTGTTTCATACATTGTTGTCAAGAATAAAATCAAGACTAGCCCGAAAAGTATAATAACATTTTTGAGTCAATAAATAATTAATCAATTCTAAGCTTCTGCTTATATAACTAATGGCACATGATATTTACGTATATGTGTATATACTATATACACACTTATGTACAACATAAACATTCAGTGTGCATAATACAAGCTTATAAACTATGCAATATGAATAAAGAAATATCTGGCAATATTTAAACTTCTTAAAGATTATATAAAAGAAAATAATATTGGGTAAATTATTTCAATAAATTTTGAGGTACAAAAAATGAGAGTGCGGTATCACTTTGCCATAGTTTGCCATTTGCGTCAGTGTGAGCGCTACGTCCTTACAGGAAATTCGCACCCACACATCTTTAAAGGTACAATCGAGCTCACACTATATTGTTCAAACAAGAATATAATTAATTGTAAACAAAAATGCCTTTTACCGTTTTGATTATTTGCTTTATTATTTGTCAATTTTTATTTTTTACTTTCTTGCATGCATTAATTAACGTTTTAAATAAAACGGTAATCAAATTTTGATTTAATTTGGAGATATAATTTATTAACATAATTTATTTGTTAAGACCTCTATTTCCATTATTAAAAAAAATTTTGACTTACCCATAAGTTGATTTTGCATATTGCCTAACGCCAAAATCTTGTATTTGTTTGCATGTTTTATATATTAAATTTACTTTTTAAATTTTACTTTGTTTATTGAATTTGGATTGAGAAGATTTATATGTGGCCTCATTATAATTAATTCAGTTTTTTATTTAATTTTTCAATTTACCATATCTTCATTTTGCATGTTGCTTTGGTGTTTTTTACTAATTTTTATAATATTACTAGATAAATATGCTTTCGCCTTTCCGTATATATGATGCTATCATATGATATTATATTCATATTTCATAGTAATGAACTGATAGCGTTGCACTCGACTGTACCGTAGCCCGGTCACACCCCGCAACGATTCCCCGCGAGCCCTTACGGGGAATCGGTCCGGCGTGAGCGGGTGTCTATGTGCAGACATCAAAATACGCTTTCTGCGCAATTTGCCGCGCGTGCTTCCCATTATCAATAACATGTTTGCCAGACTATATCAACTTGATCACACTTAGTAATGTTGTTGCTTGTTATCAAAACCTACCAACATTTTGAAATTTAAGGAGTTATGACTTATGAGACTCGAGAGTTCTACTTAGTAAATTTTAAGCAAAAGACAGTGCATTCTCCGCTCTTTTTATAATAATTAGTTAATTACCTAGTGTATTTAAGTGTACTGTACTACAAAAATTAAAATATTAAATATTCCACAATAGTCCTCGAACCCCCCTACGCTACTAAGGCCTCAAGAAAAATTTAAGTAATTTAATATTAACATACAAAAAGAGAGGCCAATCGTGGCGCAGGGGAACAAATGGGTGAGTTGCGGTTACCCCCACTAAAGGTAATGAAATATTTATTTCAATTTATATTTTCATTTCTCCGCTCTGTCGCGGTATCGCGGCAAAACGTGGCGTTGAGTTCCGCCACTCAACAAGCAATGCTTCCATAATTAGGTGGAAAGTCGGGAACGCAGTCTTAATACTAGGTTCCTTCTGCCCACCAATAGTCACCGTACCGTATTGATGATACTGATACTGATTTTTATTGTTGTTTTATTCTCTAGTTATGGCGTTCCAAGCGTGCCAGTTCAGCACTAATCACTTCGCCAATGTCACGTTGAATGGAAATTGGAAAACACACAAATGTCATTTTTATTTATGTGATATGTCACTGTCATAAATTTTTAAAGGTTATGTTGGATTTCATAATTTTTTATATTTAAAACTAGTTTATAAAATATAGTGATTTTAGTCCATAAAATAGTGTAAATATGTTATTCCTGCGAACTGGGAATCGTTTTTTCTCAACACAAAAATGTCGATGCAAATCTAATGTAGCACTAAGTACTATGAAAAATAAAATAAAACAAGGCCCAGGACTTAAAGATTTTATATTGGAATCATCTGGAGTTAGCGAAGTTATCACACATAAGCCTCATATACCTTATTTATCAGAAAATATCGAAAATGATTATAAACGAAAAATTTATTTTGATGTGTACGGTTGCCAAATGAATTTAAGTGATACTGAGATTGTATGGTCTATTTTGAAAAGTGAGGGTTTTCAAAAAACAGAAATAGAAGAAGAAGCTGATATTTTTCTCGTAATGACCTGTGCTATTCGAGAAGGCGCTGAAAATAAAATATGGCATAGGTTAGACCATTTACGAGGCTTTAAGAATCGGCGGGCCGGATCAAAAAATCGACATAGACCAGTTAAAATTGGTATTCTTGGTTGTATGGCAGAGAGATTAAAAGAGAAATTGATAGAGAAAGAAAGAGCTGTTGATGTTGGTTTGTACATACCTCATATGTTATAGTTAGTAGTTTAAATATATATTATATTTTAATTATAGAAAAATATATAAATAGTGAATTTGGTCCATAAATGTTTTAATAATAATGTTAATAAAATGTTACTTAATTTTTTTTCTATAAATCCAACTACTTTCTTGTGTTTAACTGGAGCATTATTATTAAATCACATTTTAATATCTTTAAAATATATAGAATAAAAATTTTATAATTAAAAAGTAAAAAGGTTCTCAATTTGAAAACACAACCAATAAAAACACTTATTATAAAGCTGAAGGGATTGTTTGGTTTAACACTTTAGTCTTAGGAACTACTGATTTGAATTGATAAATAGTTTTTGTGTTTGATTGTCTATATGTTGAAGAAGGCTACAGGTTTTATTATATCAAGTTTTGTCATTTCAATATAAATTGTTTATATCCATGGTCACTTAGAATGTCTTTGTGTGTTTCATACACAACTGTTAATTATTTCCATTGAATATGTCACAGGGCCAAGTCATAAGTAAAAGCTTATCTATAATTAACAAGGCCAGACGTGGTGCAGGGACACAAAGTGTGACTGTAAAAACGACTGTTTGTGGGTACAATCCCCACTTGATGAGAGGATATTTATTTAAATATATAATTTCATTTTTTTTCTCTGGTGTCGAGGCAAAGCATGGTGTTGAATTCTGCCACTCAATACGCAATGCCTCCAGAATTCGGCAGTAAGTGGGGAACGCAGTGTCTTAACACTAGGTTCCCTTTGCCTACCCTGATGTGTGTGCAATACAGCATGAAGCTCATTTAAGTTAATTTGATTTATTTATAATAAAGCATATTAACATATTTAATTTATTGCTTCCAGTGGCTGGACCAGACAGCTACAGAGATTTACCAAGGCTCCTAGCTTTGACAGAGAGTGGACAAACAGCGGTTAATGTACTCCTGTCGTTGGATGAGACTTATGCTGATGTAGTACCTGTTAGATTAAATAAAAATTCTGTATCTGCTTTTATGTAAGTATGTATGTAAGTAATATGTAGTTGAAGCTTATAATAATAATATAACATACACTGAAAAGTTAGCAAAATATAAAGAGTTAACAATAGATATAAAAATAGCAATGGCAAGTAAAGAATATTAAAATGGTTCCAATAGTTATTTCATCCACATGTGTTATACCAACATTTTATCATGAAAGTCTTCAGATACAATACATACATTTTTACAATTACATCCACTCACCTAAGTTCAAATTTAGAAAGCTGCCATGTTTAGTAGGCCGAAATTTTTTATTCATTGCTACATAGAAGTACAGTGTGTCACTATTAATTGCTTGGCTCAAAGTCCACATTAATAAGTTTTAACCACAAATTTGTTCAAATTTAATAATTTCAGTTTAAGCCTTTATTTCTGATAATCTAACAATTTTGGATTCATTATATTTTGTCACTATCAAATTGGGACATAGGTCTCTCCCAGCTCTTTCCACCTAGTCTTATTATTACCTACAGTGCACCTCCAGGTAAGTTCTGCATGATTTCTGATTTCATGTTCCTATATTCTGATTTGCCAACCCTCTCTTTCCCTGTCTCAAGAATTCTAAATTAAACAAAAAAATGCGATTTTATTTTTTAATTTTATCATATAACATGAAATTGCATTGTCATAGTTGTTCATTTTGCAGAAGAATGGAGTGTCTTAAGGTTCTAGTCAAAAAAACAATAAAAAAGTATCTAAGTGTTAAAGGGACTGCTGTGGATTTGATTTCCACTTGGTAGATTATATAATGTTTCCATTTTATCATTCTGGTAAGAAGACAAAGGGGGGGATTGAGTTCCTCAGCTCAACACGCAATCTTGGCTACAGAATGGAGTGTCCTAAACTAGGTTCCCTCTACATACCCTGCTAGAGCTTAGTATTTTCAATAATTTTATATACTATTGCATAGTTATTTACCCCTATAGTTCAATAATGCGAGGCTGTGACAACATGTGTACATATTGTATAGTGCCTTTCACTAGAGGCAAAGAGAGATCTCGTCCAATATCCTCGATAGTGGATGAGGTAAGGCATCTCTCTGAGAATGGAGTGAAAGAGGTCACCTTGTTGGGCCAGAATGTGAATAGTTATAGAGATGTCAGTGAAAGGACAGAGAAATTTGACACTCATATGTCAGAAGGTATGTTTCTGTGTAGATTTTATTTAATGGGTGTGTGCTTAGATTCTAATAAGAGAACTTTTTTTTCATTTCTTCTAGTGTCTTAATTAGAAATATTTACAGTTTAGTCATGAAGTATGCATTGCTACTAATTTCCGCTGACTAAAGAATATTAGAGAATAAATATTAAATTTATACAGTCATCATGTTGCGGTGGGACATCTTCTGTTTGTAAACAGAATGGTTGTCAGTTTGAATCCCATTTGAGGGAATGATTTTTTTTTATCTCTTTGCATGTAATACTACTCATCTATGTTTAAGCAGTTTTGTTTTTTTCTAAATAATTTGTAATAATAGAAAATGATGTTGTTTTTTTTATTAAATCAATTACAGGTTTTAAAACAGTTTATAAGACTAAAAAAGGTGGTCTAAGGTTTGCTGATCTGTTAGACAAGGTGTCCTCAGTAGATTCCGAAATGAGAATAAGATTCACCGCTGCACATCCAAAGGATTTTCCAGATGAGGTAATTATTTATAACTTTTTTTACTAATCTACTTTTTTAATTTAATTTTCTTTTTGGTACTTTATAAAAATTTATCAAATAAGCTTCAGCTGTATCCTCCACTCACTCACTCACTCTATACTCCACTTTCCGCCGGTTTCTGGAGGCAATCTGTGTTAGTGGCGCAACGCAACGCCGCGCTCTGCCTCGACACCAGAGTGAAGAAAAAATAAATTTAAATAAATATTTCATTTTCTCGAGGGGATTGAACCCACAACCAGTCGCGTTTACAGTCACGCTTCGTGCCCCTGCGCCACGACTTTATTAGTAGTATAGTATTTTTTTTTAAGTACTACAAAGAACAGCGTTATTAGTGTGTTTATTTTCTACGTTATTGTAATACGAAAGATTGTCGGTTATATTAGGTTCCCTCTGCCTACTCCATATGTGCGAGTCACATCTGAAAAAAAAATCAGATTTCTATTCTAATATTACTCACTGGTATTGCAATTAGTGTCAGAGGGTTCAAACTTATAAAAAGTTGCTTCACTTAAGAACACGCACAAGTAGCTCGTAAGATAAGAGCATTCAACCAAACTCTTAAGTTTTAAAATATAACTTTAAATTTCTATTTGAATATCATTCACAGGTATTACAATTAGTATCGGAGAGGCCCAACATATGCAAGTTGCTTCACTTACCAGCGCAGAGCGGGTCCAGCACGGTGTTGGAGCGCATGCGCCGCGGACACTCCAGAGAGGCCTACTTGGAGTTGGTGCGGCGCGTGCGGCGTTTAGTTCCGGGAGGTGGGTAGTGGGACCAGATACTGTCGCCGATACGTGTCAGTGCCATAGAAATTATAAATTTATGTTTGTGTGCTTACATAATCAACAGTAAAGGAAGAATCTGCATAATTTTGAATCTAGTTGTGCTGCAATCGCTTGATTCAATATATCTGTTAATTTATTAGCAGACTTTTAAAAAGGAAATTAACAAAATGTTTCGTCAAGCCACTAAATGTGTTAAAACAGAATTGGCAGCGCCATGTGGGTCGCTTTGCATTTTATTTTCCGTTGGTATCTTATTATAACGTTAGTAAAGGTTTCTTAACACAGCACCTAATAGGTACTTCCAAAAAAAAAACCTCTTTTTTATAGCATCATTAAAATCTTGGAATCTTGACATGTTTATGAAATTGTTGCAATGAAAATGTTTTTCTTTTATTATTCAATATAAATAAAAGTAAGTTTCTGATAGAACCCCTACATTCCACTGACCGATACAATGTTAGAGATACAATTTAATTGTGACTAGAGATACAATTTAATTGTGACTATAATCATTGCTTTTAAACCATTTTATGTTTATAATTGTTTTATGTTTATATTTATTATAGTGTTTGTTTTAGTTGGTCTTTCCACGGATATTATTTGTGGTTTTTGCGGAGAAACTGACGAAGAATTTGAAGAAACCATGTCTTTGATGGAATTAGTTGAATACAACGTGGCTTTTATATTCCCTTATAGTATGAGAGAGGTGAGTGATAGTTTAATTGCATTTGATTTTTTTACGTTACCAGAGCGAAGAAATGAAAATATTTAATTTTCTCAAGTGGGAATTGAACCAACAATCTGTCGCGTTTACAGTCCATGCTTGTGCCCATGCACCACAAGTGGCCTTATTGATAATTGTTAATTAGTATTTTGTACCTGAACTAATTGTTTCTATATTTTAGAATATGAACTCTCAGGCTAGATTTTCAGATATAGACTGTGAATTTGAAATAAGTGTGGCGCAATAGGATTATAACTTTCACTCAGGGCAATGATTATAAATTTATTTATTTTATTTATCAGGCGATATTAGTAGAAAGGAGTGTCTTAATACTTGTTTCTATTTGTTTACCCTACTTATTTAAGGCTTAGAAAAGTCGTGAAAGTCAAAATAAACTATATAATATTTCTTTACAGAAAACAACAGCACACCGTCGCTACAAGGACGACGTTCCAGAACAAATAAAAAAAGAAAGACACTCTCGTCTCATACAACTATACAGAGAAAAATGTCAACAACTGAATGATAAAGAAATGGGCAAATTACATTTAGTTCTAGTCGAGAGTGTTATTGAAAAAACAAATCAAATATTGGGCAGAAATGAATTTTATATTAAAGTTTTATTTAATGAACGGGAAATCGATTTCAATGGTGAGAAAAGACAAGTGAAGCCGGGTGATTATGTTAGTGTTAGAATTGTCAATGCTAAAAGTTCTGTTTTGTATGGAAATGCGGTTTCTTTTACTAGTCTCAGGGAGTTTTATAAGGATTTTGGTTGGGCGGAAAGGGGTATGTTGAAAATGTTACCATAAAAAACACCCTAGCAACGGTTCGCGCTGTTTAACATACGGCAAAATTAAGGTAATGGATATATAAGTTTACATTGAGTACAAATCGAAGCTACAAGTCGTCTCGAATCTGCTATATGTGGGGAAATCTTCACTTTAATTTGTTAATATTTTTTTACCAGGGTAGGCAGAGGGAACCTAGAGATAAGACAGTCCGTTCCCATTTCAACACTTACTGTTGACCCAAAACCTTTCGCTTTTACAATCACTACCTATTATTGACTGCTATTTTTTTGTTTTTGAATCGGGATACTGTATTTAATTAAATGTTAATTATGTCTTAAGCTAGTATATAACATTATAATAAATTATAAAATAAAAAATGTCTAAGATTTTCTTTTGTTGTTGTTTAACATCCCTCTTTCTTAATTTATAATTAAAACAAACATGAAAGTGTCACTTTTAAAGTGCGTTTATTAAAATCATTACAAAACATACACAAAATACAATAAATATAATTGAAAACAAATTCAAAACATTTTTTAATTTATGTTACAATGACATTTCATAGACAAACAAACAATTTACATTTTAAAAAAGTAATGTTTTATACAAAAATGTATTCAGCCTAATCCTAATTACTTATTATATTTATTAATATATTAAAACTTATTATTATTTGTGACATGGCATCTCATTTCTAATACAAGTTTGTACTTTAGTTAAAAAATTAAAAAGGATAAAGTAACAATAATATTAATCAGTAGAAAATATATTTCTAGATAGTTTTTAGATTTTTAATCTACTTAAAGTGCTCGTGCATTTTAAAAAATATATTAAAAGTCTAAAATTAAGAAATAGTTCTCAAATTAATAGTTTATTGTATTTTCAAGCGACAGTAGATTACTTAATTTCATGTCTCATTTAGATTTTACACTAAGCTCGAAGCACCCATTGGACCTATATCCTTATTAGGCAGAACACTTATTCTTTGACCCGAAATATTATCATCAACGTGTCCGGACAAGCTCGGTGAGGGTCCTTGGGAACTTCCATACACTTTCGTGCTATATCCTGAATCATTATGCGACTCCCTATCCGTTTGGCTTTGAGTCTCCCCTAAATGAGTATTTATTGCTAAAGATTGTAACCGACTATGTAAAAGATTATGGTCGGGTTGCGGAGCTGGTTTCCTTAAGACAGGGTTTCCTCTAAATGGATACATTGGCGGACGGTTATCGTAGTAACCGCCACGAAAGTGTTCATTTTGATTGGAAATTTCAACTTCAGTGTTCTGGTCGAGATGGTCGCTATAGCAATGGGGTATTCTTTCGATTTCTCGACGGATATGATCTTGCATCATTGCACTAAATACGCCTGTCTGATGATGGAATATTGGGTTTCTGTTTCTGCCCTGAACTTGGTTTGGGACTGTGCCTTCATAATCGTACTGGTTTTTACAATATGGAGGATATCCATTGTTTTCCACTTCCCTATAAGGCATTTGGTGCGGTCGGTTCGGTATGTCGTGAAAATAAGCGTCTTTTGGTATCATTCGCACTTCGTGTGGATAGTTTTGGCTTTGCACTTGTGGTGCTGGTGACTGAGATTTGGTGGAGATTATCTCGTAATTGGGCAGCGGCAGCGTTTGGAGCAAATTTGTATTCCTCATTGGACCAGGTTGGTTTGTCTGCCTAATAGGATTGTCCTCGTCGTCGCTGCTTTCGGAATTATTTCCGTTTTCTTTAGGCGGATTTTGAAAAGTCTTTCTCGTTGGGAATGGTATAAGATTATGAATACTGAAACGTTTTGCTTTCAGTGGTTTTTCTTTCAGAATGGGTGCCGGCCTCATTGGCTGCTGTGGCATTTTTAATACTGGGTTAGGTTGAATTGGCAATGGTGGTTCTTTTTCGATAAATTTTCTTGGCAGTGGTATCCTTTGTTGTAGTTCTGGTGAAGTACAACGTTGCTGGTGCTCTACTTGAGCAACTAACTCTTGTACAGTTTTTCTTGGTTCACGTTCAATATTTTCTTCTCTATATTCGGATTGCTTTAAGAATTTGATGTAGCCATCTTGAGAAATATCTAATTTTGAAGTTCTTGTGAGACCCTCGGGCAAATCTTTTTCATTAATACGTTTCCGGATGTCATCGGCAGTTCTTTGTAACACTTGGCTTTTCCACATCGCTTCGTTTTGTTGCTCTTGTTGGTTAATGGATTTGATGTTACCTTCAGCATTGTTAGTGCTAAAGTCAGTTAGCCTGTTGCTGCTACTTGGTGAAATCATAGATTGTCGACGAGATGTCATAAATCTTTCATTATAAGCACTATCAGATACGGGTGATTGAGAAACTGACACTTTATTTGCTTTTACGTGGATTTCGGCGGTGACGTTGTGTGAGGAATCTTGACTACTCGCGTAAGATGTAAGATTGTGAGGTGATCTCGAACATCTGCTAGGTCCTGCATCTAATTGGTCACTACTTTTAGAATTTTTCATCAAATGTTTTCTTCTTGGACTTGGTGGTGTTCTAGCGTTCAATCCTTCAGAACTCTTCGATGTTGATTTGTAGTCGAGGTCTTTGGCAATATTTTCACATTGTTCCACATTGTCGTTTAAACCCTTGATAATTCTATTTACATCATTCCAGTCCTCGTTTTTGGCATCTAACAGTTCTAAGCTTCTGGTTCTTTTTATTGGTGGGATATCTAACGAGCCTTTGGGACTAAAATCCAATTTCTTAACTCTTTCCGAAGCTCGGTACATGATACCTCTTGTTAACCACTGCTCTAAGTGCTGATGTCTCTCTTTACACAACGCTCTTTCAGCAGCCACAAACCTTGTCAATTCCGATATTTGTCCTTGAGTCTTCATTTCTAAATCAGTTACTTTCTGATCTATTCTCTCATGTGCTTTATCTATATGGCGTTTTAAATCTTTTTTATCTTCATTCAACTTTTCTTCCATGTGTTTAAAGAATGGTGCACAGTAGCAAGTATAACCGGCACCAATTGGACCCTTTTTAATATTTCCCGCTAAATCCAAATAGTATTGTTCGCCTTTCTTCAAAGGTTCGGTGGGTAGCGAGCTCAGCTTGGGCTTGGGGAAATATTTAGGATCTGGATAATAGTGACATCCGTAAGGCGACCACTGTACTTGTGCAGGATTTTCAAAATGCACACTTCTCTTTTTCTTATCTTTGCTCTTATCTCTTTTTTTAGCGTCATCCGGTTCATCAACGGCGCGTTCTCTGCTTTTATCTCTATGCCTATCTTTCTTTTTCGCTTGTTTTGCTACTGGGGTGTTTAGAATATTGATGATTTCTTCTAGACCTTTCCTAGTAGCTATATCCCTTGCAGTTTCTCCTTGGTGGTTCCGTAGTGACTTATCGCAGCCTGCCTCTAGTAAAATGCGTGTTAGTTTTCTTCTTCCCATGGCTGCAGCAATATGTAAAGCTGTATCACCATTCTTATTCTGTTCGGAAACCCGACACTGTGCGGAGATGAGTATTCGTGTGACGCCGGCGTGGCCGTAGCGTGCTGCAGTATGAAGGGACGTGTCGCCATACTGAAATTTTACAATAAAATTTTAGAATGTGTATATATTTCATGATAATAATATGAAATTATATGAAAAAAAAAAAAATCAAATTGGAACATCCGTACTTATTATCTTTTTTCCACTTTACATCCTACTTAAATTATACATAAATTTGTCATTCACTCACATTATTCTGCAAATCCGGGCAAGCACCAGCTAGTAAAATCTCTCTCGCAGACTGGTTATGGCCATTCTGCGTGGCAAGATGTAGGGGCGCGAAGCCGGCGGCGTTGCGGATGCGGGTGTCCGCGGCGCGTGCGAGGAGCGCCACGCAGCGGGAGTAGCCCTTCCACGCTGCTTCGTGAGCTGCTGTGTTACCATGCTGAAATTAGAAAAATTATTTCTATTTACGATTAAGTTACATTTATAACCTTGAGAGGTCGTCGTTGCACAGTAGTGGGTTCGATTCCCATTCGATGGAATCATTTATTTTGATTTCTTTGACCTGATAAGTATAAAAAGCGTAGTGTTGATTTCCGCTACTCAACACTCGTCTATGATGATTAGAGCGGTGCGGAGAAACGGAGTTCTTAACACTAAGTTCCCTCTCACTCTCCCTACTCTGCTATATGCGGGATACTGCGTGAAACTAAAAAAACTAATAATATATACCACATGGTCCTGCCTGTTAGGATCAGCCCCATGTTCTAGTAACACTTGCACCACATCCACGTGTCCGTCCGCCGCCGCTCGTTGCAACGCGCTGCAGCCATTCTGTAAAATATATTTTTCTATATAATGTATGAATTGAGGGTATTAAATGTATGGTTCCCATTCGAGGAAATTAAATATTTAATATTCCGGGTTCCCTCTGTCTACCCTACTCTGTGCTTAAAAAAAATGTTAAAGTAGATTTTAAATATAGATTTAAACCCTTAATGCATTAATAAATACTATTTTATACCTTACCCAGTAACGACACCTGCCAACTGTCGTAATTATCACATTGCCGAGTGAACGTTACAAAATGTCGTAAACGTTATCGTGAGGCAAAAACAGGGTAACATAAATAGATCATTTAATGGATTCGAACCTTGTACTATTGGTTGGTACGTGTGAAATTCTTATTTTTATCTAAGGTACAAATATTTTATTGCACATATAGATATTTACACATTGGAAAAACAAAAAGTTTCTATATACTTTCTAAGTATGGAATACCACTTTAAAAAATTAACTATTTATTATTCAAAGTCGAAGTCACGACCACCATCATAGAAAACCATTATTTTGACTTTAGAATTATGTTTTGTTATTATTATTTTTTATTTCACGTTGTATCCCGCACATAGCAGGTTAGGGCAGGCAGATGGAACGGAGAAACCTATACTCCGTTCCTATTAAGGCATTTCAGTTTCTTATTTTCCGCCAAATTTTGGAAGTATTGCGTGTTGAGTGGCGGTACTCAACGCCGCTCTTCGTCTACCAGAACGGAAAATCGTTCCCTTGAGTGGGAATCGAACCCAAAACTATGACTTTACACCCAAAAAGATTTTTAATTTTATTCAATATAGTTTCAGAGGTAGGCAAAAGGAACATAATGTTAAAACATCCCGTTTCCCACTTTTAACCAAATTCTAAAGGCATTGCGTATAAAATATTTCATATCCTCAGGTGGAAATCGAACCCATAACCTGCGTTTACAGTCATATAGATAACGCACCTTTTCAAGTAACTTATCATTTATTTATACGCGTACAAACATTATTATTATTATATCGTTACAATCTCACATGTGATTTGTGCGTGGAATCATTTTGCACTTAGCTAACTACGCTTTGATGACTATGAAAGCTTATAGGAGGGAACCTTCCGCAATTTTCCTTTTTAGTAAAACTACTAACTTATAGTTAAGGCTAGGATTACTTTAAATATTTGTATTTTGTACGTTTTAAGTGATATTTTTTGTTAATACAATATATTTGGGGCTTCCGTGGCGCAATGGGGCAGCGTCTGACATTAAGTCACGATTGTGGGTTCGATTCTCACCCAGGGGAACGATTATATTTAATAGTATTCATAATTGGCGGAAACTCAACTCAACGCCCCGCTTTGCCTAGTTACCAGAGCTAGGAAACGAAAATATTTAATATCCTTGAATAGAAATTGAAGCTGCCTGTGCCACGAATGGCCTCGTTCTTCAGTTCCTTTTATAATATAATTGGTTTTCGGTATGGTGCCATAAAATTTATTGTAGGTACAGATCTAAATTCCGTGGTTCAACACATAATAACTTTAAAATTAACGAAAATTACGATAAATAATTGGCCATATTATCGCTTATCTATCGCTTTTGTCTATCTCCTTGTCAATTTAGACAGCCCAGTAGTAAAATACAGTACCAGCGATAAACGCCGGAAGTAGCGTTGTTATATGAATAATCTAATATAATAATAATATGAAACGAATACAGCAATTTGCAACATTACAGTGAAGTTGTCAAGATAATAATGGTACGAGCTTATCATATACCGTTATACTTATCATATGCATGGCGTGCGATAGCAGTGCCTAGTCACTAGGACCAGGGTAAATACCCGTCATGGTTTTGCTTTTTAGTAAAAACGGTGGAAACTTCGCCTAACCTGAGTCTTAACTTACAGGTGATTTTCTCCGCTCTCTGCTTTTCGCCATTTTAAATTTACTGTATGGCGAAAGAGCCGGTCGCCGTAGGGCAGTTGCAACTAATTTGATTGTGTACTACACTTGTGAATTTAAATCCTCGTTGTGGGAGTTTTAGAAATTTGTATAAATATATAAACAGGCTGGTTTACATAAAAGGAGGCGTCACGTTCCGCCATGCTTATACCGATAGTTTAACGTAATTTAATTATAGACCAAATCCTTTTTCGATAAATTATTTAAGAAAAATAAATAATTTAAATTTAAATAATTTAAGGATTATTTAACACAAAAATAATTTTCCAATTCGGATCAGTAGTTTTGGAGATAAGTCCGTTCCGCCAAACAATCTCTACATCTACATCCGATAGATGAACATGAAAATTAAGTAAAATAAAAAATAATACTTATAAAAAGTTTGAGAAGACTTTCTGTAAAGACTTTTGGTCTGTAGAGACCGAATGTAAAGTTTATATCAAATTTTAATAAAAACAAATATACACCAAAGAAAAGATAAATAACAATATCTTTCCACATCAATCATCAAGTTTACAGATAGATATGTGAAAGTATCAACAAACTAATATAACACGGTAATAAATCATTTCCTTGTTGTGGTGCGCTTGCGCAACTAATTAGACAAATACATATTTTATTATGTAATAGATTGTGTAACTGTTAGTTTTTTATTATTGTATTTACAATTTAGCAATAAACTCTGTTCATGTTGGTCTTTATATTTTTAGCCGACGTAAAAATGGAGGAGGTTCTCTAGTTTTCCTGTAGCTGTAGTTAAAAAAAATAATGCATATCTAGAAATTCATTCATGGGGCCGTCGTGGCGCAGTGGCACGAAGGTGTGACTGTAACGCATCGGTTGTGGGTTCGATCCCCACTCGAGGAAGTGAAATATTTATTTTCGTTTATATTTACATTTCTTCACTCTAGTGTCGAGGCAAAGCGTGGCGTTGAGTTCTGCCACTCAACACGCAATGCCTCCAGAATTCGGCAGAAAGTAGGGAACGGGGTGTCTTAACACTAGGTTCCCTCTGCCTATCCTGCTGTGTGCGGGATACAGCGTGAAATTGAATTTAATTTTTTGATCTGTTTTTAGAAATTTATTATATTCTCTTCTCTTTGCTCAGGGACGATTGGAAGCGAAACTTAGCTCCAAACTCTGTTTATGAATATTTATATCTTTGAATAGGCAGAGGGAATCTGTGAACCTACTGTTAATACACTCCATTAATCAACTCCATATAAGACTGAGCTTACCCTCATTACCAGAGCAAGGAAATTAAAATACTAAATATTTCATTCCTTCGAGTGGGAATCGAACTCACAACCGTCGTGTTTATACTTACACTTGATATAAGTAAATATATAAATAAACAAATAACAAAATTGCACTCAAGTAAATTAAAAAGATATTGCTAGTAGTTATGTAGGGTACGCTCGTATACAATTAAAAACAAGAGCAAGTCGCAAAAGTAATAAAATTTTATCTTAATCTATTCCTGCAAGCACCTATTTTATCTGCGTACAACCAGTTATGTTTTTATTTTCTGCTTTGTAGGACAGCGTAAAATGCAACGGAAAGCTATCCTTATTTGACATTTTTAAAGTTATCTTTCATTTTTATGTAAAAAAGCTATAATGAATTTTGCTCTATACAACTATTAAATAGAAATTATTTAGCATAGCCACATTTAAACTTGTTCTCTATTAACGGAGTGTCTTAACACTAGAATTCTCCTAAAAGTAGTCTTTATTCTGTTTACAAACAAACAGTACGTTGTGATTTCTGATTATAATTAATTTCCCCATATGGGAATCTAACCCACGACCGTCGCGTTTATAGTCAGTTTTTGTCTCGCTGCGCTACGAGGGCTTCGATCATATCTTTATTTAAAAAAAAAACTTGTCGCCGACACATCGCTAGTGTTAAATAAATAAAATAAAAACCAAGAATGTCTGTCGTAATGTACAATCCATGTTTATCTCATTACGCAAAAACAAAAGGGTTCCCAGTTCAAATTAGTTTCGCTCTTTGCAACGTGCTTGGTTTTTTTTTATTATTTTTTTTATCACAGATCTTAATGATTGTAGGTATGTCGATTGAAACGAGTTCACAACTTCGTTTGTAAAGGTTCCTTTTATTAATTAAATATAATTCTATATTTCCTAATTGTAATGTAGAAAGTGAAAAAAGAGGCCATATACTGTATAGAACGATGGTTGTGGGTTCGATTCCCATTCTGAAGTATGAGTTATTTTGAATTCTTTGTTCTGGTAACAATACGAAGTATTATTTTGAGATCCTCCACTTAACATACCTGGACGTGGACCTGCCTATATTATTGAATTTGTCAATAAATTGGAAAATTAATCTATTTCGCTTAACACCTACCTACCTTACCTTACCTTTTGTATGTATCAAATAATTGTAAAAATCGAAGAACTCTATTACACAATAAATTAATAAATTATGACATAAACTTGTCAGATCATATTTCGACACTTATTTAGGAGAAAACGAGTAACAGATAAATAAAAATTAAAGAGAACCCGCGTCGGTAATAAAGCCATAAAATTACTTTCGATTTCCGTTTTAACACTTATGTTAGGAGTTCATTTAAAAGCTGTTAATCCACGGACACGAATACATGTATCAACAGAAGCTGCTTTAAAAAAACAAATCTTGACTTGACTTGGTAGTGACTTTTTGTAATATTTTTTTTAGAAAATGTATAAAAACTTTAACATAGGGAGTTTGTTATACATTTTTTTAATAAATACTTTTCTTTTCTAAGTTTATAATAAGACTTTGAGACTTTTGAAAAAATCCGCTATAATTAAGGAATTCGGCAGAGATTTGGTTTTCCAAATACTGATAAATGTTTTGGCAGCCTCATATCTTATTACCGATGGCAGCGCATGCAGAAATCCGGTGTTAAGATACTCCTTTACCCACGGAGAGCACCGTTTTCGAAAAAGTTCGTGTTGAGTGGTGGAAACAAACGCCACAGTGGCACAGCGTCGACACTATACTTGGCGATTGCGGGTTCGATTCCCACTCGGACGAACAAATCATTTACTAGGATCCCTCTGCCTACCCCGCCATATGGAAGCCCCAAAAAAAACTGTCAGGAGCATTTCATATCCATTACATAGAATATAGCTTTATACTTATATGGACAGCAAACCTAAATATTACTTTACAAAGATTAATTCATAAACAAGACAGTGTTAATTTAATATAGAGACTTACAAATTGGATATTTATTGAATAAAAAAATAATTGAAATTCTCATGGACTGGAGTCGGCGCTCTTTGCTGACTTCGAATCCTGTTTTTGCTAAGTAAGGCAGGCCTTAAAAATAATAAATAATTATTTTGAAACTTTAGATAAATATATAATGCATTCTGTGCTACTTTTGTTTTTTATGTCTTAATGCCGTATACCGCATAGCAGAGACATTTAGAGTTCTTTACCTTACTTAGTCTATTATAGTAAGGAAAATAAAAATAATAAAAAAAATACACGCTATATCCCACACACAGCAGGGTAGGCAGGGGGAACCTAGTTATAAGACACTACGTTCCCCACTTCCCGCTGAATTCTAGAGGTATAGAGTTGCGGAATTCAACGCCGCGCTTTACCTCGCCACAGGAACGAAGAAATAGAAATGTATATAATGGAAATTTAAATAAATATTTCATTCCCTCGAGTGGGGATTGAATTCACAACTAGTCGTTTTTACAGTCACACTTTGTGCCCCTGCGCCACAGCTGGCCTCACTGCTTTAAACGCTTCAATACTAGGTACTTGTAATAAGACCAGTTATTGAAATTATACAGAAAACTGACTTGTAAATACCTACCGTAAACCTAAACCAACAACTGGTATCGGCTACTTAATAGCTTCGAAGCACGGAAAAGCTCGATTGGACGTCCATCAACCTGTGATTGACATACGTACAAATGTATTGCTTAATCTATCCTATATGCACATATATGTGATAATTGGGTCCACGGAAATATGCATAATATTAAGAATTATATAGTTATTAGGGTACCGTACCTTAAAAGAACCTGTCTGTTGAAGTCATTTTTTCGAGACCGTGTGAAGGTGAAATTATTTAGAAATTTTAATTACTGGAACTGAAATTATTAATAAATATCCAGTACTTTTAAATATAGAAAAATTAAGATTCTAAGCTAACACAATCAAAAGAAAAACAATGCCAAAAATTGTCCACGTAATTAAAACCTAAAATGTGAAGTAAATTTGACAAGAAATAACTTAAAGTACAAATAGGGAAATAGAGAAAAAAACATTAGAAACCTATATTGGTTATTCATTTCATAGAAAGTCGTGTACCCCCTTAAGTTTGTAATTAGTAGTTACACTCTGTTGACCTACAATCACGAAATTGGAACGGAACCATCGATGGGTAAGTCCGACTCGCATTTGGTATTTTTTTTATAATGTAGATGCGAAGAGTGTTGAAATTGATTTATATAACATTTACCTTGACACAATTGAAACTTGGCAGGAGCGCAGCTGCACAGCGTGTAAATGGAAACTTGACGTTTATAGGTTCGAATGTGATTCGGGGGAATGCATTACTAATTTGAAGTCAAGAAGTTAGTAGTATTAAGTTTTTTTAAAGTAAAAGTTAGAAAAAGAACTTTAGTTGACTTTCCTCGTTGCCGATATTGAAATTTGTGACTTAACAATCTGCAGCCAACTCGCACAAGCTAACCAATTTAAAAAATATAGATCAATAACTGTATCATTATGTTATTTCTAAGCAATTTTATTTCATGCTTACTAAAACTAGATCTATAATTCAACATGATTATTGACTACCTGGTTTTACATCCGATTTTCAATTAGAAATCATAATCATAAAAATTCTCCAAAAGAATTCACTATAATCATAATAATATTATGATTATAAAAAAATTGGGCAATAGCTCTCCACTGTACAACGAGGTAGAAGTAAAGATATTATTAACGGTATTTGCATGGTTATTATACGAAGTATCGTAACGAAATAATTATTGACACAAGTTGTATATCATATGGGCGTATTTAATGTCTGATTTATTGCGTATAGGTATGAGGTTAATATGTTTTTTTAGTTTCACGCCGTATCCCGCATGTAGCAGGATAGGGTTAGGACTTAATGAACGAATTGTCCAATTTTTAAGACCTTTGCCTCGAAACAATAAAAATGAACTAAATAATTGTTTTCCGCGTTAAACATTGTATATATTTATTCTATCTGCCATCTTATCTGTCATCTGGACGCGGTGCCACCATACCACCATATCGGGGGGACGGAGATCATTAAAAAACTAGTTCAGTAACGCGGACCAGTTCCAATCTTGTTACAGATTTTTTTTATTTATCGTCGTTGTATCTATCTATCTATGTAATAAATGAGGGTATCCAGAATGTGGGGATTTACGGGATTTTTTTCGATCGAATCTTGGGAACTAATTATTTTATTTCCATACACTAAAAGTGCGGGGTTCAATTTCGCCACTTAGCACGCAATATTTCAAAAATGGGGCAAAAAGTGATAAACGAAGCATCCTAACACTAGATTCCCTCTGCCTACGCTGCTATATGTGGGAATAGCGTGAAAGTGGGTAGCTTCACGCTATATCCCGAATATAGCAGAGTAAGCAGAGGGACCTGGGAACCTAGTTTTAAAACAAACGCAACACGAATCTTAAAAAAGTGTATACTAAAATGAATGAGCACTAAAAGTTCGTTTTACAGCTTTTAGAAATAAACGAGAACTTTTGTTCGAAGCACTTGCAATATATTATATTTATGCACCAATAACTTTTTATAATTAACGAAGGTTATTAGTTTTAACAATATTAAATGTGAAATTGTGAAGTAAATTTTGCATTTTATTGTTAACTTGATGCTTGCCAACTCTGTTCCGGGTGTAAATATGATTTAAATTATCGCAAGTAACTTTAACGTCCCTTTGAATTATTTTATAGCTGTAATGATGGTATTTAGAAGTTAGTACACGCAAGGGTAGTGGTTTCAGTTCCCAAGAAGATATGGTTATTAAAACTGGTGGGTATGGTTATTAAAACGTGGCGTTGGGGTCCACTGCCAAATTGGAAATGGTTCTTAATAAGTGGAATAGAGTGTTTTAATACTTGGTTCTCTCTATTTTGAGTCTACCTACAATCCTGAAATTGGTACGTAACCCTAGGTGGGCAAGTTCGACTCGCACTTGATCGGTTTTTATATACATTTGTCATAACAAAGACATGTTGTGTTTATACTATACAGTAAATAAAATAAATATTTTTTTTTCAAAACGTGTTCAAAGATAAAGAAAGCTAGATCAATGATTTATTTATAAGTAATTTGTATCGTTTCTTCCATCATAAACAATTCAGCAAATCGAAAGTAACATTATTAGTTAGAAAGTTGGCTTGTGCCCAGTTGTACCTACCGTGCTGTAGATAACGAGTATTGGTTCGACAAAAAATATATTAGAAATTAAAAATTATAGAATTAGTATCGATATATGCTTCTTAATTGGAAATATATATTTTTTAGCTTCATATCGTATCCTTCAAATATTAGGATAAGCTTATCCTATATGTGCCTATTAATAAATAATTCAGGTTCCAAGACTTACATACATACATGTGTATTGAGTAATGCTATATACTAATAGTAGGTATTAAATAAAAAAAATGCGGACATAGCCCTGCAGGGGCCTCTGTTATTTTATTTAGGATAAATTGGTTGGTTATTTCCGTATGGTTGTCTACATTATTCTTATACATTTAATAAATCGTAATTTTTATTTTTTGTAACTTTATTTCATTTTGTTTTCAGATATTATCGTATTTAATAAAAAAATGTTTAATTATTTCATGTCTTACGCGCGCACTGCAAATAGCAGTTTTTCCCCCATTAATCCCTATCCGGAATTCCGGGATAAAAGCCTAAGTGTTGTATTGAGCAACACATAGGCTACTTTATCCCCTGTATCGGTTAGTGAAAATATCATAAAATCAGTTCTGCTGTTCTGGAGATTGGGCATTAAAAGGACAGAGAGAAAAACATATTTATAATGCTTTATTAAATATTTATACTCCAGTTAACTATTATATTAACCCCAATACAAAAAAAAACATAGTAAAACCGGAACAAGACTATCAAATGTAAGCATATATACAATATACATGGAAGTTTAATATCAAATAACGGACATTGATATAATACATCATGAGTAATTAGAACCTTGTCGTAATAATGTAACGACATGCGCTTACGCACCTTGTAAAGTGTTTAGATTAATTGAGAAGTAAAAAAAAGCTTTAAGACTATTTTACTTACTATTATTGTTTAAAGCTTAGATTTACCGCGGTAGGCAGTGGGAACCTGGGAACCTAATATTAAGACACTGACGAGATGAGTGGCGGAACTCAACGCTGCGCTTTGCGTCGTTATCATCTCGGGTAAAAGAAAATCTTAAAATATATTTGATTTGATTCAAGTCGAGTGGAAATCGAACCCGCAACCTGTTGCGTTTATAGCCACACGCTCGACGACTGGCCTCGATCTTTCTATTAATTAGTAAATTTCAAATTATTATGTCATTTCCGCTAAAACACTCTTTTTTATTTACGTTCATTATCTTTATAGACATTCTTAGTTATGAATTAATTTTAAGTGTTCCTCGAATCTTGTTTTCGACTATGATTGATGGTTTTCCGTTTTAAAAATAATATGGAGTTAGGCTGTTCGAGTGCTTTGGTTGTTTTATAATTTTAACTTTGAACTAAAGTTTGAACATAAAATATTTAAATGAACCAATTATAATTTTTTGATGTTTTCTAATGAGTGTGACTGTAAACGTAACAGAATGTGACGTCGAGGGGAACGGAAGTATCTTAGTGGGAAACGGAGAGTCTAAACATTATGTTCCCAGATTGCCTCTGCCTACCCTGCTGTATGCGAGATACAGCGAGAAGCTAAAAAAAAACATATATGAACACAAGCTGCCGCCAAGTAGTCGTGACGCAGCGGCATGTCGTCTGACTGTAAAGGCAATGGTGGGTGGTGGGTTCTATCCCTTCTTCCTTGCACTGTTAATAAGAAAAAGCGCCTTGAGTTCCACCAATCAGCACGCAATATTTGGAAAACTGGACAAAAAATGGGGACCTAATTGACCTAACACCAGGTTTCCTCAGCCTCTGCTATATAAGGTTTATAACGTGAAGCTACGCCTAGAATATAATGAATTGTACCCACAACTATCCCCTTACAAGTCAGAGGCGGTTTCTCGTATAAAAAACAAATTATTAACACTATATCTTAGAAATAATCTAAACAAAATCGACTTTAAAACTCACATTCTTAATTAGAGTTACTACAAATCGCGTTGATAGTTCAATGTATCGCTCGCGGCGCGCTGATGTATCGTCTCGGGCTCGTTCAAAGGATTTTATTATTAAACTTTGTTGTAACGATTGATTGGAATTTAGAATTGTGTTTAAGGAAATATAGAATGTGATTTTTTTATTTAATATATTCTATATACCATATATACACTACTTATATCCTTTATATCTAGTGTATAGGTACAACACAAAAATATGTTTTTTTATTTTGATTCAGTAGTTCCTGAGATGGGCGTGTTTAACTATATTACGTTTGATACACATATTATAAATAAGAAATGTTCTTTTTATAATGTCGTGGATAATAAAACGTTAAGTTTCATCACTTAGCACAAAATGACATTTCAAATAGTGGACAATAATCACTCTATTACTGACCATTGAGCCACAAACATAGATTTTCGTTCCTTAATTTTCGCCGAATTCTGGAGGCATTGCGTATTAAGTGGCGGAACTTAACGCCGTATTTTGTGTCGTTAACAGAGCGAGGAAGTATGAGTATTTAAAAAAACCGTTGCGTTTATAGTCGCACACTTGTAACTCTGCGCCCTCTTTTATTTTATTTTATTTATAAATCAAAACAATTAAATATAGATCTACAGCATCCTTCCATACGAATAAATAAAACATAAGCTGAATTTTTATAAATAAATAAAAGTATAAAACCCGCCACTGCATATCAAATGTAACACTATAAATTAGTTAGCCACGGGGCGTCCCCGCTACTAACTCTGACAATGTCAGTATAAACAGAAATATTATATTAGTCGTGAATAGGCGATTTTATTATATGCATAATTTAATTCATAATTTTAAAGTGTAATAAGTACGGTCTTCTATGTAGGTGGTCGTGACTTCAAATTTCAATAATAAATGTTGAATACCTTTAACTTTTTAAAACTTTTATTCCTTACTTATGAAAGTAAGTATATAGAAAATGTAGAGTTCCACCGAGAACGTAGTGTTTTAATTTAAAAAGAAACTAAATTGAGTGACAATAATAGTCTGACATGGATATTATTGTTCATATCTTAAAATTCCAATTGTTACTGATATATATATTTTAAGCAACTTCAAGTGTTGTTTACAAAAGAGCTGTCAATTAATAAATAATTTAATTTTGTATTTTCATTCAATCATACTTGAACAGAAAGGTTTTGGAGCAGACAATGTCTGACTCTACTTAATGGTTGTAAGTTCCATTTCTAGTTATAATTACTAACGAAAAGTTACAGCTTAGGTTGAGTATTTTAAGCTACTCAACCTAAGCTACAGCTTTTCTGAAAATGAATGAATGAAGAACTTCAACTTTCTGCCATATCGCGACCTATGAAAATAAGTAACTGTAATAGCTAAGTAAATAATACAAATGTATATACCTCGTCCACAGCATCCACACCGGCCCCGCCGCGCACCAAGCTGGCCACGCGGCCCGCATCGCCGCGCGCCGCCGCCTCCAGCAGCGCTACCATACGTTACGACATGCCTGGAACAAATAAATAATATTTATAATATGAAGATTCATTTTATCTTATTTTATTAGTCAGTGCTAGAAAACGTTTGTAAAACAAAATACTTATAGGTACCAACATTAGCCTAATACGATCATGATTTCCGTTTCTTATTCAATGGAATAAATATTGTGGAGACAACTGAATTTAAATAAATTTCTTATATTTTATTAATATTGTAAACAGAATTTCAATTTCCGAAATTCGGGGGAAGGTGGGGAACGGAATTGTTTTAATGGGTGTTGTTAACACAAGGTTCCAAGATTCCCTCTAGAAAATAATTAAACACTTTCACCTTTCTCGCATTGTCGGCAGAGAGAATCTAGTGTCAAAACACTCCGTCTCCCTTTCATTTAGAACATTAATATAATAGCATAATTTTTAAAAAACTTGATATGAAATCAAGACCGTCAAGAAGATTGAAATGATAACTAAGTCACTCATACATCGTCAAACGTCATACATATTTGAATGTTTTAGAACATACATAATTCATAACGCTTCGTTATTTTATAAACAATATCACGTATCACGTCTCTATCACGTCACTATGATGATATGAGGTAGGACGTAGGAGAGCCCCCTTAAATATTTAATTTGTTCTGTTTTTAGTATTTGTTGTTACAGCGGCAACAGTCTATGAAAAATTCGGACGGGCGAGCGGTTAGCGAAATCTTCGTAATAGGGTCCCAGTGCATATAATAATAATAACCTTAATGTTGGACCTTAACCTTGTTGTTTGTTGTTGTTGTTGCTGTTGGATCAAGAACCGGATACAGAAGGCAGTGTTACTTGAGACGGCACGTATTGTGCGGCGGTTCCTCTCTCTGGAGCCCTAGCCACCGATGGCTTGGACCCTTGTCCCGCCCTCGGAAGAGTGGTTTTTTATATTTTTAAATGTATCTTTTTTTTTTATATAATAATTTATATTTAAAAATGTAAAATTTATTCACATATTTAATAAAAGTATATTCAGTACCTTAATGTTAATATTTAATTTTAATAAACCTTAATGTAGCCGCAGGGCAGCTTGTGGCGAGCTGTTGGGGAGTGGCGACCCTACGGACCTGAGACCTCTGGAGGGGAATTGTAATCTATCCCCCGCCTCTGGCTTGCCTTTATTGGTCGGCAGAGTGGAGCGCAAGAGCTATATGCTCGAAAGGGTGGTCAATTTGTGCTCAATCTGCGTAATAGCGGGGAAACCCGCTCACGAGTTCCTCGTGATGGTGAAACCGGTGTACACCTCTCTACACCCTTAGCCGACCACACCGATGTTGCGCCCAAGGCACTACGCCGCTTTGTGGGGGCCCATCTAGTGGAAGGCGAGTCACCGTCCGCCAACCTGGGAAACCCAAATTTGAGACTATTGTAAAGGCGGACGTCCGTTAGTCTCATTCAATAGCCCAGTAGCCAGTCCATCTAAATTCCATTCCACATAGTTACATAACCGGCGACCATCTCTGGGCAATTACCTGTGGTTACCCTGAGATGGATCCCGGCTGATGCGTCACAGTAAAACGTTTCAATATTCTCTAAGGGGCCTCTACGTGTTGGACCTGTGTCCCCACGCAAGCCTTCCAAAGGACCGGGTTCTTTTGAACCCGTGAATCTTTAAAGAGAACCTTAATGTTAATATTTAATAATGTTCATTAGTCCATGGTATTAATTCGCGTCGCGTCGCGCTAGCGAACGGATCGTTAGTGGCTAACTCTGCGACGATGTCTGAAGTAAATGTGAATACGTTAAAGTGTGCGAACTGTAATATTGTGATAAGTGAATTATTATCATTTATACAAAATAAGATTTCTGTAATTGATAATGAAAGCTTAATAAGAATTTGTACGACTGCTTTTTCTGAAGAGGAGGTAGAATGTGCAAAAAATTTGCTATTTGCTTCTATTAAAACAAACCTGAAGAAGGTGTCAAGACGTAAAAATGGAAAATTACACAAAGATTTAGAGGATATGATATGTGTCTTCAAAGTTACAGAACCGGATTTAATCCCTATTTTTGTGGCTCGAGATCTACATAAATTACCGCCGGTTACCTTCGACCATGTCGATGTCACCAAATTATTGAGAGACCTGCTGGTTTTGCGGGCTGAAATAAACGAAATAAGAAATGGCTACGTTACTACGAAGCAACTAGATGAATTAAAATTGAATTTAGAAACAAATCCAACCCCGGCATCGTTATTAACGTGTAATATTAATACGAAAAAAAGAGGAGGGTATGTACTTGATAGTGAGCCTATCGGCCTTTTACCAGCTGAGTTCGAAACAAGAACGGAAAATCAAAACTCGGAGCGTACGGAGTCAACAAAGTATCGTTATCTCGCTCACGCTCATAAGGCGGACGTCGGAAATAAAGACAGTGCATGCATGCTCATGAATTCAACATTGATTGAAAACGTAATATGCACTGATATGATCGAGGCGGAGGCGCAAGCGGCCTGCCATACGAATACGAATATAGAAATCAAACAACCCACGATGGCGGATGTTGCTAAAAAAGGAGAATGGAAAATGCAGAATGCAAAAACTAGTGAGTGGGTTACTGTTCAAAACAGAAGGTATAGGAATCGATTTGAGGGAAAAATAGGGAAAGCAGCTACGGACAATACCGAGAAGTTTAAAGCGGCTGAAGTTAAAATTCCGTTGTTTATTTCAAATGTAAACAAAGAGACCGCAGAAGGGGACATTTGTGAATATATTAAAAATAAAACGTCGGAAGTCGTTTCACTCGAAAAAATAAAAATGAAAAAGGAAAGACCGTACAATGCGTATAAAATACTTGTAAATAAAAATAAATTGAAAATATTTTTGGATGATCAGATTTGGCCTGATGGTATCACATTCAGGCGTTTTATACGTTTTAAGTATAGAAAAGAAGAAGGAAATTCCTCTTCTCAGAACTAATAGATACAAAAATGGATAATTCTTCAAAATTGAGTATAATAACATTTAATTGTAAAAATGTCAAGAGGTCATTGAACTGTGTGCGATCACTATGCATTACAGCTGACATTATATTGTTACAAGAAACATGGTTATATCCACATGATTTATGCTATCTAGAGAATATAGATCATGAATTCAGTTACACTGCAAAGTCTTCGGTGGACACATCAGCTGGTATTTGTAAAGGGAGACCTTTCGGAGGACTTGCAATATTGTGGCGAAAAAGTGCATTGAAGTGTGTGACTGTAGTGCAATGTGATAGTGATCGGATTTGTGCAATAAAAATAGTAGTAAATGATAAATGTTTTATGGTTATAAATACGTATATGCCGACGGATTGTAGTGAAAACCTTCCAGGTTTTACGAACTGTCTCAGTGAAATTATTTCCATAATACAATACAATAATATTGAATCTGTTTATGTGCTGGGGGATTTCAATGCGCACCCAGGTGAGACATTTTTTAAAGAACTTATTAGTTTTTGTACTGAGCAAGAATTGTTGTGTGCAGATACTAATCGCCTTGGCATCTCATCACAAACGTATACATACATAAGTGACTCGCATGGGTGTAAGCGGTGGCTAGATCACTGTCTTGTAACTCATTCGGCGGCAAGAACAGTTGTAAACATTAAAGTTATGCTTGATACATATTGGTCAGATCATTTTCCTTTGAAGTTAGAATGTGATATCAATGTAATTAGATCAAAAACCAATGTAATTAAGCTCGCAAATAGCGGCATCCGATGGGGGGAAAGAAATACTGAGGACATTGCAAGATACTCAGAACTATGTAATAACAGTTTAAAAAATGTTGAGTTTCCTGCACAATTTGAACAATGTGCGGACTATTTTTGTAATAACTTACAACATAAGTGTTTGTTGGATAAATTGTATAAAGATATTGTGTGTATATTAGGCGATGCTGCTTGTAAAAGTAGAACATTAAGAGACTGTAAAAGGAATTATAAGGGTATAAAAGGTTGGAACAAGCATGTTAAAGAACCTCACGCACAGGCCAGGGTTAAGTTTCAAATATGGATGTCGTACGGGCAACCCACTAGTGGGCGTATATTTGAGGAAATGAGGTTAAGTCGAAGGATATTTAAATCAAAATTAAAATGGTGCATTAAAAACCAAGATCAAATAGAGATGGATACTTTGGCCTCCTTATATACAGCAAAGAAATTTTCATCATTTTGGAAAGGAACTAGAAAACTAAATAATAGTCCAAGTCTTCCAGTCAGCGTGGAGGGTAGGAGTGACTATGCGGAGATAGCAAACTTATTTAGAGAACATTTTAAAATTATTTCACCTCTTGAATCTCAGACAGGAGTGAACGATGCTGAGTCTTGTCAGTCGGAATCCCCGGTAAGTTTCAATTGTAAAGAAATAAAAGATGCAATTAAAAATATGAAGAGAGGTAAATCTCCTGGACACGATGGACTCAGCATCGAGCACCTTCAAAATGCTGGTAAACATCTGCCAGGAGTGTTGACAATGTTCTTCAATCTCTGTATAGGACATTCTTACTTGCCACAGGAGATGTTGGACACAATAGTTGTACCTATTGTAAAAAACAGGACAAGGGACATAGCGGATAGGGGTAACTACCGGCCTATTTCATTAGCAACTGTGATAGCCAAGGTATTTGACAGCCTGCTCGACTCTCGCATCGGTGGATATGTACAATTACACGATTCACAGTTTGGTTTTCGGTCTAAGCTGTCCACTGAGAGTGCCATTTTTGCGCTGAAGCACGCTGTCAAATACTATACTGATAGGAAAACACCAGTGTATGCTTGTTTCCTGGACCTGTCAAAAGCCTTTGATCTGGTTTCTTATAATATCCTGTGGGAAAAGCTTCGCGGCAACGGCGTTCCTGCTTCACTAATATCTATATTGTCCATCTGGTATGATACTCAGAGAAATTTTATAAAATGGTCAAATTCTTTGTCTGAGCCATATAAACTTGATTGTGGAGTGAGGCAGGGAGGTCTCAGTTCACCGAGGCTTTTTAATATTTACATTAATGAATTACTTGTTAAACTCAGCAGCACACATGTTGGATGCCATATAGATGGTGAATGTGTAAATAATTTAAGTTATGCAGACGACATGGTGTTGCTGAGTCCCTCGATATGCGGAATTAGAAAGTTAATATCCATCTGTGAAAGATATGCTAAGCAGCATGGCCTAATATACAATCCTAAGAAAAGTGAGTTGTTAGTCTTTTTAGGCACAAATAAAAGTCCAACATGTGTTCCCCCTGTAGAACTCTGTGGAAAACTTGTAAATAGGGTAACTGAATTTAAATACCTGGGGCACATTGTTACGGAAAACTTAAAAGACGATAAAGACATGGAAAGAGAACGCAGGGCATTGGCTGTAAGGGCCAATATGCTGGCTCGAAGGTTTGCTGGTTGTTCATTACCTATTAAAATAGCACTATTTAAAGCTTACTGCCAAACATTTTACACCAGCGGCCTTTGGGCTAGTTGTACTCGAAGAGCAGCCCATATTCTTCGAGTTCAATATAATAATGCCTTCGGGGTGCTGTTGAAGCTCCCTTATCACTGTAGTGCATCAGGCATGTTTGCAGATGCTCACATAAGTGATTACTTTGCGATAATGCGCAAAAAGGTGGCATCTGTTATACAAAGGGTAAGGGCAAGCGCCAACAGCATCCTGAAGGTATTTGCAGATAGAGTGGATGGGCCCACAATAGGGAGATTTATTAGGTTACATGTGCAAAATTAGCTATGTGTTTTAAAAGTTATTATATTATTATATTATTATGTATTATTATATTTATATTTGTTATCTTTTGTATTTTATTTTACTAACATAGTTCTTAAGTCATTGTACTAACCAGCTATGAGCCCATGTAGCTTGAGAATAAAAGATTTTTATTTTTATTTTTATTTTTTTTTTTTTTTATTAAATAGAACGGAGTGTTTCTATGCCTAAAAAAAAAAACAAAACAAACTAGAGCCATAATGGCGAAGCAGCATTGAAGTATTTTCATTTCCTCCGTGGAGAGTTTTAACACTGAGACAGAGAAAAACTTTAAAAAATGAATAACAATAACATTGTATTGACTTACAATACAACATTCTATACACATCTATTACAATACATCAGTTCGAGCTGTAATTTTTGTTTTCTCTCGAGTGTACACAGAGCGCACGCACGACTTGCCTCACCTTACCAATTACTTTGAACTGGCGACCGCCCGCGACTTCTTTTTAATTTGTACTTAATGTCTTTAGACATCTATTTATCTTAACACGTCAACTTTAGATGTTGGATGCTGTGCTACAAAATGTATGGACTATATCGATATAGTTTTTTTAGATTTTCATTTTAATATTATTCGTTTGTTATTTAAATTGTATGGCTTTGATAGATTGTATCTGTCTGAATAAAGCAGGTGTAAGCAGAGAGAGAGAGAGAGGGTTAAGCCCCCATAATATATTATATCTACATAGTAACGTATTATACAATAAAATATAAATAAATAAAGATAATACTAGTATCGATTCCCACCAAATATTTACTAATGAACGCGAAAGCGTGCTCGATGGTTAATCGCTTGTCTGTCCCACTTTCACAATCAATATGTCAACTTTGCAATCATCATGTACGTTTCATTTTACACCATTATGGCGCAGTGGCAGTATAGTTAAGGGGATAGGTGTGGGTTTGAATTTATCTTGTTGGAGTGTTCTTATAAGTACATATATTTGTAATACAAGTATGTACTATATTTCCTCGTTTTTGCGCAAAATTTGCTGTTGAATTTTAAATTCATTATTTAATGACTGAGGGTTTCAGGGTTGATAATGGGAACCCAGCTATTAAGACATTCCGTTCCCCCCTGTCTGACTGAATTTTCGTTAGAAAAATGAGACAGTTACAATATCACAATAAGAAAAAAATTAAAAAAAAATACAGTCGAATTGATAACCTCCTTTTCTTACGGAAGTCGGTTAAAAATGGGAGCTTACTTACTATTACTTATGGTATGGATAAAAATAGATCATTTAGTGTTTTATTAAGCCGAGTGCGTCTCATAAGAAGATATGAGCCGGATGTATACGGAACTTTGATCACTGATGGAGATGGACGGGAATCCAACATATCCTACTTACTGTGACAATTACACTATTAGCATTATACATTTTGTATAAGATCAATTATTATTATATTCTTTTTCAAACAGAGAATTGATATTTTTTCATTTCCTGGCTCTTGTAAAAAGGCGCACGGCGTTGAGTTTCGCCACACGACAATCTCGAATTTTGAGTGACAATTGGAGAAGTTTCCCGTTTCACAAACACCATATTATTTGGGACATCGCGAGGAAATGAAAATAATACACTATTCAGAATGGGAATCGAACCCAAAACCGTCGCGTCTACAGTCAGATGCCATGCAATGGCCGTCTCTACTAATATATTATATTTAAGCAAAACAAAACATAAAAGAGGCTGTTGATTCGTTCATATCATTTATCTGTATAAGATTTACGCTCTCCTAAGCTGTAAGTAACGTTTTGATTAATACGATAAATATATCATTACTGTAGCCGGTGAATACGTTACGGGTGGAGTGTTTTGTTGGAGAAATCTTTTAGATGATTTATTTTGATGTATTGGGCCGATTTTTTAAGATCCTATTGCATGGTTGTATAAGTGGAAGATGGTTATGGATTCACTTCAGCTTGTATTGTCTTTGTGTATTTTTTTGTGACAATTTTGTATATCATGGTGGTATTTTTAGGGTTTCGTACCAAAAGGGTAAAACGGGAGCTATTATTTTGCTATTTGTCTGTCTGTCCGTCTGTCATTCTGTAAGTCTGTCATGAATTGTGAAAATTAGACAGTTGAAATGCCAATAAATACTAAAAACAGAATAAAGTAAATATTTAAGAGGCTCCCAAACCTAAACAACAAGTGATTTTTTTACCGTTTGTATGGTGAATGGTACGAAGCTCTTCGTGCGCATGTCCGACTCGCACTTGGCTGGTTTTTTTAGATTTTACTTTAAAAAAATAGTTTTGAGAATTTGTATAAAAGTAGAGTAGAAAAAGTACATTTATTTAAGAATAGTGACAGAACACCACGCTGCGCTATGTCTTGTTACCAAAGCGAAGGAGCGAAAATATTACATTTCCCTGTGTGGGATATTGAACTCACAACCATTGCGTTTATTTAAAAGAAGTAATCAAATGCCAAAAGGTAAATTCTGTATCATTATCTTATTTTGAACTAACTCACCTTTCACGTAGAAAACTACACAATGTAACGTATGTTTCACTGGGAATCTAAAACAGTAAAGGAATCGCGGTGGCATCCCGAACTATACTGGCTTTGTTTCGATAGTTCTTAACGATTATTAGAGTTCTTAGGACTTGGTCATAATGTAAGCGGTAGCGGAGAACTAGTGCAATATTGTCGCATAAAGACGTCTTATCTATAAAAGAGTATGAATAGGAGAGCCAGGGCCATCCTATAATAGTATTGTGGATATCCCAGAACTATAAGTAACAAAATAATTTGCACCGAAAAATAAAAAAATACATTTACACTAACATATCTGTTCAAATCTAAAGTTCAGAAAGAAACTATCCTTAGATACGCCCAAGCTTATCTCTCTGCCTCCGTTAGATTACTTAGCTTATTGCGCGTAATGTGGGAGATGCGAAAAGTTGGATTTCGAATCGGAGGAATGAATGAACTAGTTTCATTTCTTTGTCTTGGTAATTAGACAAATCACGGGGTCGAGTTCCTCCACCCAACACGAGATATATGGAATATTTGTCAAAAAAATTAAATACTATTTTTGTAAACCGCCATCGCCTCTACTCTAAGTCTGTCCTCGTGACAGACATAAAGATGTACAGTGCTAGTACTAACAATAAAGCAGACACGCTCGAGTAGACCCTCGCCCTTCCGACGTGAGCTTCCCTGACGATAAACGATAATAAACTATACACATTGATTTCAAGTCGTAAATATGTTTTCTTATATTTATATAGTCTTTTTGTTGGCGGTTCTGCGTTCAATTTGTTTCTTAACTCTAGTAACACAAATAAATACGCGACAAACCGCGGAGTTCCGCCCCTGAACACCCAATGTCTTGAATATTGGTATTTTGGTATAAGAAATGAAGTATCTTAACACAATTTTTAATATAGTGGAAGGAAAATGGTGAAAAGAATATTAAGCACTTCTCTTATATTAGCTATACCTTGCTAGCGTAAAGCTGTCTTTTATGTAAAAGGATTTAATAAAATATTATTTTTTTTAGATCGTGCTGAACCAGTCAATAAGAGACAGGTAATCAATTATATATTATGTGTACAACATACCAGGTGTTTTTTAAACGTCTAGACACAAATCGGCATATTTAAATATATTAGCTATCGGAACAAATTGAAAAGCGTTGAAATATGTGTATTAAGTCTTATAAATGTCAGTATTAATTTAGTCAAAGTTGGTTTTCTGAACTTTTGCGCATTGTTTGCTCGGACTGGGAAATAATAGAAACTTTTTATTTAAAAAATAAGAATAATCATATTTGCGCACCCATCTACAGCTAACTTCAGAGCGGCCACGACTTGTTGACTGGAATAGGTGGTCGTGGCGCAGCGGCACAGTTGACTGTGGACGCGACGATTGTGGGTTTGATTGAGATTTGCAATTCAATACGGAGGGCCTTAACATTAGGTTTCTTCTGTGTACCCTGCTATATGGTTGATACAGGATGAGGTTACGTAATTTTAAGTTGTTATTAAATAAAAGGTAATGAAAGTGAATATCATCGTCAGAACTTCATTTAGAAACTGGATTTTCGTAAAGTGTGGCGTTAGTTTACACCATATTTCCCAAGTCCCAAGTAAGTTTCATTATAACTAATAGCTATACACATGTCTCTTATAGCATTATATAAATATAATTTACATTCATCTTTTATCGATCAATTTACGATATCTCATTGCCATCTTAGGCATTAAAAAAGTTATTTAAATTCCACAGCGTGGCACGCGGAAGCATTCTACTCTACAGACTATATAATAGTGAATGATAGTAAAAACTAAGTTTACTCGTATAGTGTATGTAAACTAAACGATTGGCCGTGAACTTTTATGAGGCTAGAGCTGATAACTTTTGTTTATAGCTAGTGTGATGAATTGTGTGTTCGTTTATTCTTATTAATGTTAAAGAGAATATGAAATCGCTACCAAAATATTTCTTTTTTTTTAATTTATGGTACTTTTGAATCGTCTAGTTATATAAAAATGTCAGTATTGTCCGTTTCCAACAGGAAAATTTTAAAAAATATAAATTTAAAAATGTATAAATATTTTTGAATGTAACGCAACTCAAATTCTCGCTTCTATAAAACCAACGCTTCGAAATATTTTTCACATTCTGGCTGTGAATAGAGAGTTACTTGGAAACGTCTCAATTTATCAAGATGGCGTTTATTAAATATGTATTTATTAGGTCATTAAATATTATAAAATGTCACATAAATATTTATTAGAGTTAATAATACTAGCTAATAATTAATTCTGATCTTCTTCCGATTAATATTATTAAGTTTCTTATAATATAAATCACTTCACGGTCGTGGTTCAGGGGCACAAGGTTGTGACAGTAAGTAGGTTCGATTCCTCCTGGAGGGAATGAATTATTACATGTATATGATTTATTATTTATTAATATTTTGGGAGCCAGTACAACTATAATACCTAAATATGTTTTTCTTGCTTCACCCTGTATGGCAAAGGCAATGCGCCGCGCTTTGCTTCGACACTAGAACGAAGAAATGACAATATTAACTATTTCTTTTACTCTGGTGGTAATTGAACCCACAAACTGCCGTGTTAAAAAAAACCACCAGATAAAAAAATGTGTTTCTACAAATTTTTATCTACAAAATTAAAAGCAACAAGTAAAGAACATTGATAATTATGTTACAAGGTGTCTGCTTTACAGTTAAATTGAACCATTTATATGTTTATTTATGTAAATTAAACATTTAATTTCACGGTTATAATATTAAATGTATTGGAATATTGAATAATTTATTAAACATGTTTTATGTTAAAATTGATTTTGACTGTTAATTTTAAAAGTTAGGCGGGTCGTACTATAACTACCACAAAAAAAATATATTAATGCAGAATTTTTTTTCTTTTTTTTATTAGTTACACACTATGTATTTTTATTAACTCAACAGAAGTATATTAACGGAAATGGAGTGTCTTAACACTAGCTTCCCAGGGTCCCTCTGTGGGATACAGAATGAAGCAAAAGAAAATAACTGGTTAAGATCACTATAACATTTTGACGAAAACAAACACGCCTCTAATCAATAAAAAATCTGTTACATGGGCCGTTGACTTAAGTTTATCTGAGTAACGTCAAAATATGTACATATTTTAATTAATTAATGACATTTGTAACTTTTATACTAATTTAAATTGCTGTAATGATCTACTTTCTAATTTTATCTCTTAGAAATATAATAACACGAGAATGTCTAATTATAACTGTATAAATAATGCCGTCGCCGTCGTCGACACAGCGGTACAGTATTTGACTGTAAACGGGAGGGTTGTGAGTTCGATGCCAACTTTGAACAATGAATTATTTTTATATCTTTGTTTTAGTAACAAGACCAAGTGGTGAACGGAGTGTTCTCACATTATGTTTCCCCTGCTTATCCAGGCGAAGAATCTAGTGTCAAGACACTGCGTTCGTGCTTTGAAAAAGATATATAAAGAAAAATTATGAGCAGTCAGAAATCAAATGTCATCTTACACCATTTCAGTAGCAAGTTAGTAACACAAAACTGACTAAAATAAACACTAAACATGTCCAAAATAACGATCTTAAAATATAATTTACGGCCATACAAGTGTAAGGTAAACTGGTAGAGATAAGGTCTTCATTTAGTCGTACACGGATTACCGCCATGTGGGGCCACGTTGTGTCACCTCGTTAATTACACAGATTATATATAGTATAGTACGTATATAGTATAAATATTTGTTGGACAATGTTTAAAAGAGGTTTAATATAGATTATAAATATAATAAATAAATTATGAAAATATACATTTTTTTTTATATTATATGGTTTTGTCCGTTTATTATAATATTCTTTTTTTTTAATAAACGATCATTCGTTGTTTATTAAATATTAATAATATTTTTTAGTGAGTTTTATTAATTTAGTTTTTTTATGTGTAGAACTTCTTGATACTTTTATACTTATCATTTTATAAAGATCTGTATTTTATATAAAATTACTCTGTACAAATATCATAGTTTCAAGCTATATTATAAGGTAGATAATGAGGTCCTCTTATCTGATGGTTAAATTGCCATTAGCTTTAACGTAAATAGCACTTATATATATTTTTAAACGCAGAAAATTTATTAGCAGTCGTTTCTTTATTGCTATTAAGAAGATCAAGTTAGTTTAATGTGGACATGAAAGTTATTTTGACGTCTAAAATTGCTGATAAAAAACAATATAATAAAGATGGATGTTTATTGTTAGTACTTTATTAAATTTTTAGTCTGTACTTTGTATGTACACAATATTATAAATATGAAATGTATAAGCGAATCATGGCGGGAAATAGGTATATAGTTTCTTTGTGAAATTTTATGTTCATATTATTATTTTTGCTTCACGCCTTACACTGCACATAGCCGGGTACCGTTGAGACACTCGGTTGCTCCGTTTCCGCCTAAATCTGGAGGCATTGCGTGTTGAGTGGCTGAACTCAGCGCCCCAATGTAATAAATATACCTAATATTTAATATAAGGAAAATGAACGTTATAATAAACGTTATATTTACTTTCAATAATTTTAAGGTACTCAAATAATATTCAATAAAAAGCATATACTTTTTTTATTCTTAGCATAAATGAATACTAGAACAGGACTTGGATAATGGGTTCCCGGTACGAAAGAAACCATTCGGACACTGGGTGTGGTTCCCATATACGTCCAAAGAAATCCTATTGAAAACGCCATTACAGCTGTCGCGGGGGAAATTTATGGTGAGTATAATTAAGTCGGGATATATTTAGCAAGCTAAAGATGAATACTTTGAGTGATAAATTGTTTTGTGAATTTTAATTTAAAACGGACGTAGTGGTGTAAAGGCTTTTGAACGCGAAGATTTGATTCTGACTTGGGGGATTGAATATTTTCATTTCCTTATTCTGCTAATAAGACAAAGTGTGGCGTTAGGTACCGCAACCCAACACTAACACGTATGTACCGGTGATATATGTATTATACATACCTGTATTTCGTGTGACGCACACATACGTATGCGACGTTTCCGATTTGACAGGTAAGTGTGTGCGTGCCTATGTTATACTTTACAAATGGCGTTTTATTTTAAAACGATAATTTTATTATTTATTTTTTTTGAAAAAAAAAAACTTTTTCATTTTTGAGAATTTTTTTTTTTCTCCGAATATATTAGGCTTTTATACAGTAGTTAAAACTGTGGTGTCATTTAAAGTAGCGCTGACAATTCCACCCTGCATATAATACAGAGGTACGATGCATGCCATAGTGTGCAAGACCGAGACAAAGGGACAGTAAATCACGTGCAACGAATATAATTATATAAACACAACGTAGTCTACAGTTTACAGTACAGTGTACAGTTTTTTAGGTTTTTTATAGTTTGACATAGTGCCACATTGAGTTCTGCCACAAATCTATATATTTAAAGAGAAATCAAAGTAATACATGAGTTAGGTAAACACTGGCCATTAGAAAATCAATCATAGGTCTCGGAAAATCTGTCATATTATAAAGCTGAAGAATTTGTTTGGTTGAACGGGCTGATCTCAGAAACAATTGGATCAAAATGGAAAAAAAAATCCATTTTAAGCACGTAGGTGAAGCAGCATGTGGGAGCTAGTTCAAAATATTGGCAGTAGGTACAGTAAGTAGCGTTATATAAAAGCATTTAAAATGTTCTACAAACAATATTATAGCCACTTATATTTATTTAGGAGTAAATGCAAAGCGCATTCTTGTCACTATTCCAAGACATCATTTATTTCTATGATAATAGCGACGTGAACACATTGTATGTTATATGAATGGATTTGAGGCCGTTGTTTGATTTACTTTCATTTCTTCGTTCTGGTAGAGGAAGCGCAATCTGGTGTTCCGCCACTCAATACGCAAAGTACATGTTAAATTAGGCGGTGCGTGGGGAGTGGAATGTCTTAACACTACGTTCTCTTTTCCTATTTGCTACGCGGTAAAAAGGGTGAAGCTGTTTGCGCTACCCTACTTATAGCTGATAAGATTTTACACATCAATATATATTAAGTAATTAATAGGTAGTTTGTTTGAGTTTTGTGAAAAACGAAATGGCTTAGATTTTTTCTGAATGTGAGAGGAAACTGTCGAAATTTCATCAATATCGGTTTAGAAATTTTTGAGATATATGTACTTTCGTGTTATAGAGGATACTTACATAATGTATAACATAGGTCGGTTAATTTTTTTCATAATTATCATACACAATTAGTATTGATTTATGTATTACTTAACTTTGCCCACAACGCCAAAAGCATAATGTATAGAGATTCTTAACTTTCCACGCCATATTTGGACAAGCGCACTTTAATACCTGTATTTTGATCTCTCTCTAACTAGAGGAAAGTGAAAGAGATGGATGAGCCGCTGTAAACTCGTTTCGAGCCTTGACGGAAAATATCGCTTTTAAATTCAATTTGCTAGTGTTTCCGATAAGAATTACTAATTGTTATTAAACAATTAGTAATTTCTGGTAACGAGTCAACGCGCGGCGTTGGGTTCCATAACTCAACAGACAATGTCTTCAGAATTCGGCGGAAAGTGGGTAACGGAAGTGTCTTAATGAAAACAGAGTGTTTTAACAACAGGCGTGAAGCTATAAAAAAACAGAGACGACTTCTACACTTATATAGTCAAACCTACTATTGCCGTTTTAATACTAACTGACATTAAATACTTCATTAAGATAATTGTTAATAAGTGAAAATAATTCAAAAAGTTGTTTTGCTAAAAGCTAACTAGACCAACTTTCTTTAAGGCAGGGTTTTTTTTATTCTTACAACTTTTTGTATGGCTCATGTCGACGACTTTAGTCATAATTAAGTGATTAAGTTAATCAAACTGAGCTGAACCAGTTTTAAAACTTCATTAATTAGTCTATAGTTTTACAAGAAAATGTTTTAAGTGTTGCCATTTTAGAAAGGCATTGGTTGTGTAATGTTGTTTCTGTTTATTTTTTTTTATTTTGCTTAATTTTTATCTTGGCTGTAGGTACGCAGAGGGAACCAAATGTTAATTCTCCGTTCCCTACTTTCTGCATAATTTCCGAAACATTCTTTGTTGACTAGCGAAACTCAACGCCGACGCCAACGAGATAACCCGTTTTCTTGTTACCAGAGAAAATAATTAATTCCTCCGAAAGAGAATCGAACCTATAATGGTCGCTTTTATAACTAGACATTGTACCGTTACCCCTCGTTGGCCTGTAATTTGTATAATATCTTATTTAACTTCTAGGATTCCTATCAAGTATGACCTAGTGGCAAGTCACTCCGTACTCCACGGTTACCGTATATCACTTAATTTTCTTATTATTATACCATTTAAAATGAAATGGACTGATAGAAAGTAAGTTAAAATTTTTTTGGCTGAGAGTCATTGTGTACGTTTTTATGATAGTTGATTACCATGACAACGGTCAGATTTCATGTTAAAAATAAAAATCAATAGTTTACTTCCACGCTTGAATGCAATCTTATTGATTTTTTTATTACAACCGGTGTCGTGGCACTTTTCCGCATAGCGTGGTAGGCAGAGAGAGGTTACTAAGTTCTTCACTTTCTGCCCAATTTTTGAGACATTGTGCGGAGTTCAACGCTGCACTTTGTCGTCAACCAGTGTGGTCATTCAGTCCCTATGTACGTGCATACCTATCTACTGATAAAAAATATTGTTCTTTTACTTAGGGTTAGAATTTTTTGGCTTCACGCTCCATACACATAGAGGAGTCTTAGTGTTAAAACATACCGTACCGCACTTACTGCCTAATTTTCAATACATTGCGGAACCCAACGCCGTGATTTGTCTTCTTATTAGAGCGAGGAAATGAAAACAACTCATTCCTCTGAGGAATTGAAAACACAACCGTTACGTTTACAGTCGGACGGTGTGCGGCCGGGACGTGACAGCCTCAGCTTAGAATTGTTTGTGATATATGTAAATTTGTTATAAGCATCTTTGTTCATATATATTTTTTATTTTTATAACTTTACGCTATACCCACATATAGAACCTAATGTTAAGACACTCCTTTTTCATTACGATACTTCCGGTCCACTTAAGAAAGTCGTGCTTTGCTTTGTTACTAGAGCGAAGAAACGAAAGTAAGAATATATGTTTTGGAAACGTAATATTATCAATCTACCATGTAAAAAATATAATCAAGAAATAATTTACATATTTCTATTTCTTTTACTACTACAAAAGTAACATATAAACAAAAGTCATCTATCTGACACAGCTATCACAACGTTTGGACATCTCGTGTAGATTGTGTCTCAACATATTAATATATTCTCTTATTTGCTCGAGGCTGAATCACTTTCCTTAAAGTAACGTCGTAAAGACAAGTCGCGTGGGTCCACGTGTTTTATTATACCATAAACATTCTTATTTAGTTTAGAATCCATTGTTCTGGTGCCCACGTATGGACCATGGTCCATGGTAGGCTCGTAAGTTTGTAAGTTAAGGCAATTTTCCTTAAAGAGTTGGTTAGCTTAGTTAATATTTTAATAGATGTTTTATATTCATAAACCATTAGAATCTTGTCATTTGGTGTATTTGGAACGTAACCGAATTCGTGGGCGGAATGGAATTTTTGTGAAATTTATTGTTTGCTCTGAATATTACAAATTGACTTAAAGATATACCAACTACTTTATAATTTACTAGCGGACCCGGACGCGGCTACGCCTGCTTGAAATATAAGAATATAATTTCTATAGAAATATAATTTCAATCTAGATGAAATGCTAAAAATGGCTATTATATTTATTTTCATAAGGATGAATATCAAAATGACGCGGTAACGAACGCGGTCGCGTAGCGACGGCGGTTGTTATTAACATGGCAGAATAAATTGCATGTCAAATTAGAAAGTATTTTAATTTATTAGTATATATGTGTAATATAATATTATATAGCCTATAGCACTTCTGAAGAATGCAGCTTTCATACAAAACAAAAACAAAGTAAATCGATCCAGTAGATCCAGAGATCTTAGCGTTCAAACAAACAAACAAACAAACAAACAAACAAACAAACTCTTCCGTTTTATTATATTAGTATAGATTAGTTAAAAATGTAAACAAATATATAAGTTCTTATCTTTGCTTCCATTGTTGAATTAAAATAACGAAAAGTTTTGTATGACACCGTGTCATTGACACATGTTATACTCTAAGTGCTCGAGGTAACTCTAGTCACAGATAGAGGGGGCTATATCGAAATGATTGAGGTCATGTAACATACATAGCCTACAGGCTTCCTTAATAAATGGACTATCCATCACAAAAATATTTTTTCATTTCGAGCCAATCAGTTCCTGAGATCAGGGCTTTCAACCAAACGAGGTCTTTAACTTTATAATATTTGTTTAGCTGATGTATAGCTAGCTGATGTATCAGTAATATTCTTAATATTTCCATATTATATTAACACTTACAGGTGCATAATCATAATCAACACAAACAACAGTGGTTGTAAGTTCGATGTCCCATTGGGGGAGTAAACTATTTTCTTTTAGAGTGATAAAAATTTTATAATCAGACGCGTTCCACGACGATCTTAAAAGGTAATATTTATTTTAAAAACGTTTTAAATAACCTAAATACATATTCTTACCATGCAAAAGCAAGGTCCAAACTTGTCGAACTCGTAAAAAACTCGCTCGTATTGTATCAAATCCTTTTTGGTGCCTTCATTAATATTGATAACTAGCAGAAGTATTCAGATCACACATTTAAAGTGAATGAATACAAATTTATATCTCAATCGGATATTTTTTGCCAATTTTTGCAAACTCGTTGAAAGCTGTATCTATTAATGTAGAATATTACAGAAAAAGATTTATTGCGGGTGATACTTTTACTAGAATTTGCCTCTGATAGTGGTTTCTTAGCTTTACGGCTACCGCATGTAGTTAGGTAGAGGGAACCTGGGACCCTAGTGTTAAGAAGCTCATTTTTTACAATAAGGTCCTACATGAAAGAATCGGGTACAATCTAGTAATTTACACTTTTAATTAATTAACATTTGTCTTAATACCTTAGCGTATTTTTAGAAATAGATTCTTTGTGTTGCCTTTACATATTCAAATAATAACATCAATATTCAAAAATGTGCGGAATTCATAAAGAAACCAGTTCAAAACTATAACAAAAACACAATCCAACAAAAACCACTCAAAATTAGCTGTCAATCAAAATCGGTTAAGCAAAAATGGTCTTAATACAACAATTACAACAAAATGAAAGGAACACTCTCAATAGTGTCGCGTCACGACAGGAGTCAGTAATTAAAGTAGTGTATTAAAGGTGGACGGTTTATTTTAATGCGATGTTATAGGATAAGGTTTGGACAGTCATTCTGATATGAGTATTGCTTTTTTAGTTTTATTTTATAAGTCGATAAGTGTATCGTTTTTTTTTTGTTTTGTAATGGTTCAGGTATTTGTATGAGCTTACTTGAAAGTTTTTATGTTCTTGATTCTATTAAGTGTTCATAGAAGACTTTTGGAAAGGATTTGCTAGAAAATCTCTAAAAGGTAATGGTTAACGAGTAGAAGCTTGCAATTTCATTTGCTTGGACTAAAAATGATAAAATTGTAAAAATCTATAATTTCAAAAATGAGGAATTTTCATTTTCCAAAAGACCTACAATCTTCATGTTAAATTTCACCTAAAGTTTGTCAAAATTTCAATTTGACAAATGTTGGCATTATAATTATAAAGAATAGTAATAGTATTATAGTTAATAAGAACTTAAAGAGAAGAAAACTACGACAAAAAAGTAATTATTCAAAGGATTATAGGCAAAAAATGTACATTATCGTTCATAGCATATCAAAGACGAAAATCTCGATTCGTTTGTAAGTATCAATATTTGAATTTCTCCTTAGCGTATAAGCTGAAAGTGTGGTTATAAAACAAATTTCCATTCATAATATAGTTTAGCGTGTATTAGCGTGTGGTGTACCGTTAGAGCTATGGAAATCAGAGCAAAGTATGGGTGGTCTGACATGAAGTCCGATAAAATTGGAATAATTCGTAGTGGCACAGCGTATTTCTGTAAGCAGAACGGCTGTGTGTTCGATTCCCAATCGGGGGAATGAACTTAACTATATATTTTCATTTCCTTGCTCTGGTAACATTTTTTCTTTTGAGTTCCTCCACTTTACACGCTTATCTGGAAAGTGCGGCGGAAAGTGGGGAACGGAATGTTTTCACATTAAGTACCTACATGAAGCTGTGGAAACTAATGCCGCGTTTTGTGGTTTGTTAACTCTTATTAAGCGGGAAACGTGAAAATAACTTCACCAAGTGGGAATCGAACCCACAACTATAGCGTTTATAGATAGATACTGAGCATCTACGCACCGGCCTTGAGAATATATTTAAAAAAGTATGAATAGATAACTGAATATAAAACCTATTATGATATAAGAGGATGAAACATTTCCTCATTTTGCTAGCGAAGATAATGGAGTGTGGAGTAATTTTAAAGTGGAATGAAAATTTTAAAAACCTTTGAAGATGAAATGAATGGAAATATAAAATAAAATTTTGGATTGTTTAATGTGAATTGTAAATGTAACATAAAAATTTGTATTTGTAGGGTACGTGAAGAGATACTAGTGTTTTAACATTCTTTTCTCGACTTCTTTACCATTTAAAAATAAAATTGCAATACGGTTGACGAGTCGTCGCCGCTATGAAACTGTGCGGGCTTTTTATAGGATTTTTTGTTACATTTATGTCGGATTTAAATTGAACGCAGCTGGATTTGAATCCATGCTTCTCGGAAACTCTTTATTTTTGAAATTCGTTTACATGCTCTCATAACGAGGCAAAGCTCGGCGTTGAGTTCCACTATTTAACACTTAATACCTCCAGAATTCGGCGGAACGTGGGGAAGTAAAGTATCCTAATGTCTTAACGAACAAACTTAGGAACCTAGTTGAGAGCCTTTTCTTTTATTAACTTAAGCCTGGCCTTTGTTTTCCATAATTGCATAATAAATGACAGATGTATGGTCATGCCTTATATAGAAAAGCTTTAACTAAGAAACCTTCATAATAGCTCTGTTAGTTGCTTACAAAACAGCTGCCTTTTACCCCCTTTGAAGTTCTTTTGAATTAAAAATAACGCATTAATACGACAACAATGTCAGTACAAATGATTATAATCTACCGGATATTATGGGTTGTATTCCTGCTTGAGGTAAATATTCATTATTTATTTGTACCTATTACTATTTAGTTCAATTTATACAAGATATACAAGAGCTTCATCCGACCGGTTCTTATATACGGCAGCGATGTTGGCCAGCACTATCTCAGCACATTCAGGAGCTTCACATCACGGACGTGAAGATGCTGAGGTGGATGTGCGGCGTATCGCGGTCTGATCACATACGTGACACATACATTGGAAGTCGTCTTGGACTCCTTGACGTAGCAGATAAGCTTCAAGAGCGTCGCCTGAGATGGTATGGCCACGTTGCGCGCCGGCCTAGGAACTATGTTCGATGCAAGTGCGTCGCTATGTCTGTCCCTGGAGTTGGATGTCGTGATGCAGGACATGAGAGCCAATGGTCTTACCACACAGGACGTTACAGATCGTGCAAAGTGGAGTAGGTTAAGCAGGAAGGCAGACCCTGGCAACATTCGCCGAGATTCGCCGCCATGAGGAAGAAGAGGAAGAAGACTATTCAGTTCAATTTATATAACAAAAAAAAAATCAGAAAGCGCGAGTCAAAACTTTTTAAATAATTATTGATAATAGTTTAGTTATTTTTTAAATTAAATTACGTACAAAAGTGAACCCACAGGATTTTCTAATCACCATTATAACCCCTCGAGGTCTACTCACGTTAATTACGAACACAATCAAAATCGTAAAAGCCTATTAATTCACTCGACAGCTGATTTATTAGGGTTATGAATAGTTTTGTATGGCTTTGTTCATTCACATGTAAAACCCTTTTTCTTTTTTTTAGCTTTACACTATATCCGGGAGAATCATATTAGGCAAAGGGAACCTGGGAACCACCTAGTTATCTATTAAGATATTTCTGTTCCCCACTTTCCGCCGAATTCTTGAGACATTGGGTGTTGAGTAGCGTAATTCAACACCGCACTTTACTTCGTTACCAGAGTGAGGGAATTGTCAGGTATTAGAATTGAAAATAATAACTATTGTGGAACGCCGAGATTCAGCGTGCTCCTTGGGGAGTATAGGGGAGCGCTACTCGAAATTTCTACGGCAACGAAATAGAACGGGATCTTAAGTTTTGTAATGAAGGCAAGCGAAGTTGCAAGCTATAACTAGTATCGGTAATAATATTGATCTGTCCAGTAAAAGCCGTTGCAATGATTCTCTACTTCACGCGTAAGTACAGTTCGAGTGTACACGCGATATTGTTTTTGACACGCTTATGTCCCCATATTTGTTTTATTTAAATAATTTTTCAATATTTTTATTTCCTTACAAACGTTTTAGATCACTATTTTTTTTAGATCCATCTTAGCGCAGGTACAGGCGACTGTAAACGAGACAGGTTGTGGATTCGATTCCTACTCGAGAAACTGAAACATTTAATATTTTCATTTAATCGCTCTGGTGTCAAGGCGCGCTGAGTTTCACCATTCAACGCGCGAAGCTTCTTAATTTGGTGTAAACTAAGGAATGGAAGCGTCTTAATGGAGAATTGGGAATGGAGGTCAGGTTCCCAGATTCAGTTTCCCTATGTCATACCTACCAGCTAGCTGCGGGATCCAGCGTGAAGATAAAAAAGAGAGTAAAAACCCTTTCGTACCTTTACATACCTACACAACATATCTACGAGGTATACATTACTACAGACAATCTACGTCGATATCTGAAACTCACGCAAGCACCTCAGCGAAGTGATTGCGCCCGCCGGCGGTACCTACACTACAATATATGTATGTACAAACGTACTTCTAGCCTCCCTGCCCCCAACTTGTTTAAGTATTTTACCTTTATGTGGAACTGTGGTTAACTTAAATAGAAATGAAGTAAAGGAATTTGTTAATTTGTAATGTTATTTATATATATGTTATTCCTTATTGTAGTTGGGAAAGAAAAATGTTATTTTAAAAAACTTATAAAAACTGAAAACTGTAGTTTCACTGTTGAACCTAATAATAACCATAAATTGACATTAAAGCTATAGATAAATGGGCTATAAATTATATCCTATCTAAGTTGCTAAATCTTTTATACCAACATCATCAGCAAGCTAATGCTAAGCAAGCCCACTAAAGGTTCCGTTCAAAAATTGGAGGTCTCGAGGTATTTATTTTTTCTTTATTGCAATAAAAATATATAATAACTAGCGACCCTCTTGCGGCTTCGCCCGCTTTAACTACTGGATTTTTCATATAATTTATGTTTGCAAAGCACTTAAGATGTGAAAATTAATTAAACCCTAATGCAACCCGCATTTTCGTAGTTTCAATAAGGATTTTCCAATTGTTTTACACAGCAAGGATTTTAGTAGGTACTGTAATTTTAAATCTGTGCTACTAATCTTTTCAAGTACTTATTAAAATATATTTAAATGATTATTTTTAGATAGTTAAATGACTATTTTTAAACGGAAGAAATTATAAACAAAAACCTACCTACTAATAACTACTACAAAAAATATGAAACCAAATATATCGCGCTGAAATAATACATTCAACTCCAATTATCCAATACGTGCAAACGCATCTAAATCTTCGTTGTTATAGAGGCAGGCTGGTTTTTTTTTTTGAGCTTGTGGTTAATGCTGAAGAGGGTATTCTGTCCCTGATGAAAAGCAAGCACTACGTGGCTGCGGGGAGGAAAATGAAATAGAATGCATCGGCCGGGAATCGAACCCAGGCCGCCCGCGTGGCAGGCGAGCATTCTACCACTGAACCACCGATGCGTGTGAGGCAGGCGACGCGGCGGACGCATGGCGAGTGGCGAGCCGTTTCGCAGCAAGAATTTTTTGATATTGTAACAACTTCTAAAGTACTTATTACAGTAAGAGTAAAAGATAGTTTTGATCTACATTAAATGGCCAATGTAACTAATATACTTATTTATATGCTGAGAGTAAGGGATAAGTGAAACTTGACTCAATACAGTTGATGTGTGAACGGCGGGATGTGTCAATAATTAAATGCGTTTTTCTCTAAAACTATTCGCAATTTCGAAATTGTGTAAAAAGCAAATTTTATCTTCGTTTAACGTAGAAAATTAATAAAGTATTTTAAAGGATAAGGATTAATACCATTATGGAAAAATATGACTCACAATAAAAAATGTATTGAAATTATTATTTTTAGACAGAAAAATGATCACTACACGGTATTCTTAAAAAATACGAATATGCCGTCGCTAACTTTTTTGTAAATCTTATTAAGAGGAACAATACTCCAGTACATTTTTTTCATGTAGTACTTACCATTAAAGCAGCGCATGCGCGAAAGTGTCTCAAAGGGTAGGACTTTATACACATTTATCGTATTTATGTTAATTTACATAAGAATGTACAAATAATAAACTATATATAAACCTTCTATGAAAAATACTTGACCTAATGGTGAAAACCGCATTTAAATCCGTTGGGTGGTTTAGAAGAAGAAGAGTTAGAAACAACAGACAGACACGAAAAGCGACTTTGTTTTATAAGATATAGGATAAATTAAATGTGGTGTCGTGGGACACCAGGTAGGAACGAAGTTTCTTCGGCTAATGTAGGATCGACACAAATTGCAAAAAAGTCGTGCTCAATTTTATGTAGGTTTTCTTTATTTTTCTCTTAAATTTTGCTGATTAGTTTTTATTTAAGTACAAGAAAGTATTTAGGAAATTCAGTATTTTAGGAAATAATAAATATATAGAAAGAGGGAGAAAGAGAAAGGTATTATACACTACTCGTCTGTGTATGCGACTGTCGTGCCTGCGCACGTCTCATTTAACGGTTTTATTCCACGTATTTTTCTTACGGTTTTACTATCACATTTTTTTCAGTTCGGTCACGCATCGAAATCCCTATCCCTTCCAAGCCAGCCGTAAGGAACTTCGTTCAAATAAACAAATACATAAAGACATTTCGTGTACAAAGGTGGACTTATCTCTAGAAGACATCTCTTCCAGTCAACTAGTGAAAATGGATGAGTGAGAAGCGAGTAAAAAACAGAGTACATTATCAGTTCTAGTCTGTTTTCTTGAGGTATCCCTCACTAGAACTAGCTTTAACTTTTTGTAGGATTTAACCATAAATGTATAGTTTTCAATTATTTTTCTAAACTTGTCTACCTGTAGATAATTTTGATTCCCGTTTCAGTGTCGAAATACGAGTTTTCTACTATATAAACGGCTATATCTTTTTTCTAAGTAAATGTAGAAATACGATTGTTTCAGTAAAGCATAAGACCGTACATCTGAGTATATAGTTTGAATTGCAACTTAATATCCCCAAACGTTACTGAAATAAAGGCTCTTGATAAACAGACAGACGGACAACAAAGTGATCTTAGAAAAGTTCCTTTTTTTCTTTGAAAGGTACGGAACCCTAATAAGAACTCAGTATAATTATTAAGATTTTAGTTAAAATTTTAGCCAGCACTCGACAGGAGCTTCACAGTGTATCCTGCTCACAAGGTAGGCAGATGAACCCTGGGAACATAGTGTTAAGACCTCTCATTAGGACCCTTCGGTTACCTATTTACAGCCGAATGCCAGAAGGATGTGTTGAGTTTGGTAGTTGGAAAATACTTTTCCCACCAAAAGTTAAAAATACGGAAGTATTCTTTAAACAAAGTGATGTATAGTTTGAAATATCGCTAGCGTTAGTGCCAACATTCGAAATTATTTTGTAAACGATATTACAACTCACAGCCTAAACTCGTCATTCAAAATTGAAATTGAACTCGTAAATGGCGCTAAAAAGAATTAACAGATTTTTGTATATTTTGTTGAAGTGTTATTTAATATTTTTCATTACAAATATAAAAGGTAAGTTTAATTTTTATAAAATGTTAAAATTACTCATACGTGTTTATTGATTTGTCATTTCGGCGGAAAAAAGGAAACGGAGTGTTTTACCACTAAGTTCCCAGGTTCGCTCTTCCTGCTATGTGCGGGATATAGCGTGAAGCTAAAAAAAGAATAGAGAAGCTCAATGGCAAGCACTTTGCCTTGTTACCAGACCGGGGAAATGAAAATAATTGTCTCCTCTGAGAGGGTATCGAGTCCACAACTATCGTAAAGTAAAACGCTCTCATACTAGTACCACTATAACAAATTAAAATTAAGATCTATTTTAAAATAATAATAAAATATATGGACCAAAAGTCTGAAATAAAGTTTATATTATTATAGCGACAGAAAATGCTCGATCTGGTGTCAAATGGGAAAACATTCGTTGTTCCGTCGACACGCAGCAAGCGTCGACGGGGGGCAAAGTTAGAGATATATCCCGCTTCCCTTGGTTTGGTGTAGTGCAGCATACGTTTTGTGAGTGCTTTACTAATTTGTTTTTTTAGTATCACGCTGTATCCCGCATTTAGTAGGGTAGGTAAAGCATATCGCTACTGAAGAAAATAATCAAAAGGAAAATAAATATAAAAATCAAATCTTCGCAGTCTACATTTACCTCCAAGGCCACACCTTTTTGACCGTACTATAGTCTAGGTCTTTAGACCTAGTATATATCTATAGGTATCTATATATGAGCAAAATAGACCATATATCTATATACACCATACATAAGTATCTATATATGGTCAAAAAAATATACGTCATTTGATTTTTATCACTAAATATTTTTATTTCTTAAAAATAAATAATAAACTGGAGACTATGTGATGAAAAAAAATTATAATTCATCATCATTATCATTATCATTAAAATGATACACATGTGGGCGTTAACCCGTTACTAATAGACGTAATACTTTTGATTGTGGGAACTAATAGTTCACGAAAATAATACAAATAGTTTTAGCCTTCATATGAGACTATATTATTTTGTTTTGCTTCAAATAAGTTTGGAATATTGTTTAAATCTGTGGATTTACTGGCTGACATTCCAGGAAATGAAATATTTTTCTTCTTATTTTCAATTCTTCGCTCTGGTTGAGGTAAAACGCGGCGTTGGGTTTCAGAATTCAGCGGAAAATGGAGAACGGAATGTGTTAACACTAGGTTCCCTTGGATGCGCGTTTACGATGCGTTAGCGTGATGCTAGAAAAAAACATTGAGCATATACAGACATACTTGAGTATATATAGAAACATAAAAAAAAAGTATAAAAATTTAAACGTAGTTACCTGAAAATATTTTTCTTCTATTCTTATTATGGAATTGACTAGAATAGAAACACCCCATACCATATTTAATTTTTTGTGTTTGTTCGTAGATTTGGGAGGTAAAACCAGATTCGCTGTAACAAGTGGTGTCCTCATACATCCCTCGCACGCCATAGCACCGGCTGAAGATATTGCCAGGATACAATTTCCGAGCTTAGAGTAAGATTTTTGATTGATATTGCTTAGTTAAATAATTTTAATTTTTTTTTTATTGTAATTTTAATATATCATATGAAAATTAAAAAAGGTAAATACAAATAATAATTTGAAAAACAATTATTATGTTTGTAGAAAGTTTTTATATATTTACAAACAACAACAACTATTAATTATTTTAGTTCACCTCTACCTACAAAAAATATTAAATTAATAATATTCACGTTTATTTTTATTTATTTTATTATAGAAATAATACAAAATTCATTGTATGGCAGAGTGAAAGTCTGAAGTATTCTTTGGACATTGAAAGTTATTATTTGGCACCAGAATACCTAGAAGGTATCACCTTGGCCAGTTTGGCACTCTTGCAAATTGCCACATTTGGAGGTGGTTCTAGAGGTAAGATTTATATTAAAGGCTAGTGGGCCTGAGCGGGGCTACGCCCGCTTGAAATAGATACCTATATTAATTATTATTAAAAGATACCTATATTAATTATTATTAAAAGATTCAGTCAATTCAGTAAAACAGTTGTATAAAATAACTGTTACGGCAATTAGCAAATTTGTCGAACTAAGTACTTTAAATTGACATAACTTTTTATTTATGAACCGATTGTAATAAAATAAACTCTATAATGTTTTCGAAAGCTTTTCAGAATCCAATAGTGAAAACCGCATCTAAATCGGTTAAGCCGCTTCTGAGATTAGCGATAACAAACGCACAGACAAACGGACAAACAGACAAACAGACAAACAGACAAACAGACAAACAGACAAACAGACAAACAGACAAACAGACAAACAGACAAACAGACAAACAGACAAACAGACAAACAGACAAACAGACAAACAGACAAACAGACAAACAGACAAAAATTTTAAAATTTTTGTTTTGGGTTCTATTACGTTAATAAGGGTTCCCAATAATATATTTATTTAAATATCTTCCAAGTACAGACGCCGAATCTCTTACGATTTTATTATAAGTATAGAATTATTTATTCATGTTAAGTTATGTCTTTAATCTTTACTCAAGAGATTGAGTATACATAAATTATGAATGAACGAGTTCCGCTACTTCACAGTTCACACGTACATATCTCGGATATTGGACGGAAATTGGGGAAGGTCCTAACACCTCTGGTGGTTCTGCTTTACGAGAGAAAGCATGAAGCTGCTCTATTTGTATTTTATTTATATATTAATCAGCTTCACGCTGCATCTCGCACGCAGCAGCGTAGGCAGAGGGAACTTAGTGCTAACACATTCTGTTTCCCACTTTCCGCCGAATTCTGGTGTTTCCTGGTTGTTTGTCTCGACACCAGAGCGACGAAATTAAAATATAAATTTAAATAAATATTTTATTTCCTCGAGTGGGGATCCAGCCCTGAACCAGTTGTATTTACAGTCACACTTTATGCCCCTGCACCACGACATTGATAAATGGCTCCAATAATAGATTTTCTCATATACAATTTTGAAAAACATTGCAAAGCACGGCGTTGAATTCCGCCACTCAACACACAATATCTACATTATTTGGTGGAAAATGGAGAACGGAGAGTGGGCCCTTTCTACCTACATAGGATTACAGCGTGAAGTTAATGTAATACATATTATAGATATAATATAATAACTCTATTCTAGCGCCAGTACTGCCGGTGTGTTTGCCGACGAGAGGCGCTGGAATGTTAACTGACTTGTTCGCGGTTAAGATGACTGACGGTAATTAATATATGCATACACGAATATAATATGTTTATTAAGATTAATGTCTGTACATGTGTGATTTTTTTTATATTTAACTTAATTATGTATATTGTAGATAGTAGAGTTGAGTTCCGCCGCGCACCAAGCAATGATTTCAATATTCAACGTTATTTATATTATCAACATACTTTTATTATATCGTTTGATTATCTTTGCCAATGTAGAACTAAAAATATTATTTCTATGTGCAAACTAAAAGAAGGTCCCAAAGTAAATAGTTTTTGATATAAAAGAGAAAGAATCTCACGCTCTCATACTTTAATTAAATAATAAAATGTAATTGTTAAACTTAATAATTGACCTAACTTATTAATTGAGTAACTAATTGTTAAACCTCGAATTATAAAAATCCCAACATATATTCTTTTTTCTTCTTAAGTATCTTTTTAAAGCTTTATTTTCTTTAAAACACTTAAAGTTATTTGTTTTAATTTCACATTTTTTCCCTCATATAGAATTATTTTATTAGATTAGATTAGATGAGATTTTATTATTTTTATTTAGAAGGCAAAAAAAACCTAGTGTTAAAGCATATGTGGCCCACGCCCCCCAAACTCATCGCCGTATTTATTATGCCAGAACGAGGAAATAAGAATAACATAAAAATAATGAGTTTAGAACCCACAACCATCGGATTCGAAGCTGCCCCACTGCGCAATGATGATCTCATTTATAATAACATCAATTTTATTAGATTTTTCCATTTTTTTTAGATAGTGGTGAAATTGAAAAGGAACTTGTGCCAATGGAATATGTGGACAGCCAGGAGTGTGAAGAATTCTATCACAAAAATAAAGTAATAATAATTGAGAAAATCGTAATTTGTTTACTATAGAATGTACGTCATTGGTCGTAAATGTGTTATATAAGCCAGTTGGTTTTTTCTTTCTTGCAAAAAAAATATTGACTTTGAAGATATTAGTAATGTCCGCAGTAACTGTTTGGTTGAACGCACTAATCTCAAGAACTAGTTGGAATAAAATGTTGTTTTGTGTTCAATATTCCATTTATCCAAAAATTGTACACACTATTGCTGTACCTGCAGTCAGAGTATTTGAGTGTATCACTTGTTATACATTACTCTTAGTTACATCTGTTGAACATGCAGGTAAAGCCGCTGGTGAAAGCTAGTATATAATATAAATTAATTGCAGTTAAACTATAAAAAAATGTCGCCAGTCAAGTCAATATGTGCCAAAGCCCTAAACATGACGGCTCCTTGCGTGTGGGACGGCGGCGTCGCCCTCATTACCAGACAAGTATGGGGATTTTGGAAATTAGTAAGTATTTTCCTATTTTTATAGCAAACTCATATTAACAGTCTTTTATATTATTATTTTAAAGTACAGGTTCGATTTCCTCCTAGCGAAAATTGTTTCTATTTAATTGTCCTCTAGCTCGAATGTAGATCTTCTAAATCTTTCAGCTCAAATGTTGGGAATAGACCGCATGATATAAGACAAACATAGTTTTGAAACTTACATATGTTTTTATACATATCCTATCCTATCCTATATCTTATAAAACAAAGTCGCTTTTTGTGTCTGTCTGAACTTTCTAACTCTTCTTCTTCTAAACCACCCAACGGATTTGGATGCGGTTTTCACCATTAGGTCGAGTATTTCTGAGGGAAGGTTTATATATAGTTTATTATTTGTACATTCTTATGTAAATTAACATAAATACGATAAATGTGTATAAAGTCCTACCCGCTGAGACACTTTGGCGCATGCGCAGCTTTAATGGTAAATACTACATGAAAAAAATGTACTGGAGTATTGTTCCTCTTAATAAGATCTACAAAAAAGTCCGCGATGGCATATTCGTATCTTTTAAGAGTAACGTGTAGTGATCATATTTCGGTCTAAAAATAGTAATTTCAATATATTTTTTATTGTGAGGGATATTTTTCCATATTGGTATTAATCCTTATCCTTTAAAATACTTTATTAAATTTCTACGTTAAACGAAGATAAAATTTGCTTTTTAAACTATTTCGAAATTGCGAATAGTTTTAGAGAAAAACGCATTTAATTATTGACACATCACGCCGTTCACACATCAACTGTATCGAGTCAAGTTTCACTTATCCCTTACTCTCAGCATATAAATAAGTATATTAGTTACGTTGGCCATTTAATGTAGATCAAAATTGTCTTTTCTGTTTTTCATTTTAATAAGTACTTTAGAAGTTGTTACAATATCAAAAAATCCTTGCTGCGAAACGCGCCTCGCGACGTTATGCTTATACAAGCGAGTCCGCCGCGCCCGCCTGCCTTACACGCATCGGTGGTTCAGTGGTAGAATGCTCGCATGCCACGCGGGCGGCCCGGGTTCGATTCCCGGCCCATGCATTCTATTTAATTTTCGTCACAGGCAGCCACGTAGTGCCTGCTTTTCATCAGGGACAGAATACCCTCTTCAGCATTAACCACAAGCTCGAAAAAAAAACCCGCCTGCCTTTATAGCAACGAAGATTTAGATGCGTTTGCACGTATTGGATAATTGGAGTTGAATGAATATACTTTTATTATATTAGTGAATCAATTTTACATTTTTAAATATAAATTATTATAAAAAAAAATATATTTAAAAATATAAAAAAACCACTCTTCCGAGGGCGGGACAAGGGTCCAAGCCATCGGTGGCTAGGGCTCCAGAGAGAGGAACCTCCGCACAATACGTGCCGTCTCAAGTAATAGTTGAATGTATTATTTCAGCGCGATATATTTGGTTTCATATTTTTTGTAGTAGTTATTAGTAGGTAGGTTTTTGTTTATAATTTCTCTTTAAAAATGGTCATTTAACTATGTAAAAATAGTCATTTTAATATATTTTTATAAGTACTTGAAAAGATTAGTAGCACAGATTTAAAATTACGGTACCTACTAAAAAATCCTTGCTGTGTAAAACAATTGGAAAATCCTTATTGAAACTACGAAAATGCGGGTTGTATTAGGGTTTAATTAATTTTCACATTATCTTAAGTGCTTTGCAAGCATACATTATATGAATAATCCAGTAGTAAAAGCGGGCGAAGCCGCAAGAGGGTCGCTAGTTTACTTATAAGAGTATTATCTATTTATATATATTAACTTTTACCTAAAATTTAGCTTCCAATATTCTTATTGAAAATAAATGATAACCGTATAATTACCTAAAGTAACGATAAAAAGTAGTGCCTAATCACTACATTACTCAAATCAAGATAGGATTCAGTGTCCGAGGTCCCGGTTGTGGAGCACCGACGCGCTTCATCAACATTATCGACCACCTGTTCTGGATCGATGAGATGATATCACAAGTACCTTACAACGCTAAAGAGGAAGACCAGCCTTATATATATAGAAGGGTGTCTCCTATTAAGCTTATTTTGTATAAGGGTAAGGGTATATTTTTATTATTATAAATCGCGGCACGTGGGGAACTTAGTTCTAAGATGCTTTTTGGCAAAAGAAGTGAAGCTGCTATTTTGGTAATTTATGCTTTTTTGTTCTACTTCACGGTGTATCCCGCACACGGCTGAGTTGTTGGAACCTGCGAATCCAGTGTTAAGACACTCCTTTCCCGTCTTTCTAGAGGCATTGGGTATTGAGTGACAGAAATTAACGCTGTGCTTTGCCTCACTGCCATAGTTAGTAAATGAAAATATGAAATATTTCTTTTCTTCGAACTGTCAAGCTTTTGTGTTTCGGTCGCACGCTTGTGCGCCTGGGACACGACTGGCCTCAATTAAAATGTTTATTACATTAGACAAAACAACATAAAATGCATTTAAAACCTCTTTAATATATAATGTAATATTAAAGCATAATTTCACATAGTATGTATATTTAAATAATATGTTTTAAATAGCTAAGATCCGTCTCCCGAAGGACATCGGTGTGTGCGAGCGTCAGAAACGCGGGCATGTCATGTATAAAGACAATGCTGAAGTGATCACTAACAAGAACTTCGCGCAAGGATTCTTTTTTGTAAGTCATAGTTGTTTTTAGCTTTACGCTTCACCCCTTATGTAGCTGAGTAGGGAAAGAGAACTTACTTTCTTAATTTAGATTTTGCCTGTTTTGTGGTGTAACTCAACATCGTACTTTGTCTCTTCTCAATGTCAATACGGAGCCAGATAGATGACAACCTTCAAAATCGGCAAGACTGTGAGACAGTGGGAATCGAACCCACAACCTACCGAGTCTACAGTAAAAATAATGTGTCCTCTCAGATGTCGGTGGCGCAGGTGGCGCAGGTGAACTGCGTGCAGGTGTCCATCGACGCGATGGCGCGCACCAACGCGGCCGTCTGGTCAGAGCACCACTGCCACCGCGACCTCACCGGCAACCGGCTCGGACATTCCATCAGGGACTACAAGCAGTAAGTGAGGGACGAAAAGGTTTCCAAGGGCGTGTACAAAAATTTGGGAAGTGTGTTTATGTTTGCACACGAAACAAAATGTCATATCTAGATCCTTTCCGATTTAAATGAGGTATAATCTGAGTAAAGGTACAGTTTAAGTTTCATCAAAATTGGTTCATTAGTTTTTGAGATATCAAGGAATTATTGAAGTGGACATGTATAATGTTTAATGTTCATTTGTTTAAATTACTTTTATTGTATTATATTTTATACATACAGACTAGATCTAATAAGTTGGACATTCTCCATTTCCATTCTCCAACCATGAACACTTCCATTTTCAGATTTGCGTGTTTCGTATACTTCAAAAGCGTCACGTTCATACAGTTTCACTTTCAATTCTCCTTCAAAGCGTTGCTCGAAGTGACCATGTTCGGTCGCGAGGAGGTTCCCAGGATCATTCCCAACCCCTACTATTCCACTGAAAGTACTTACCACTGGGTACCGACGTTCGATAGGCTTAGAAAAACTTATTTTATACCACAAACGTCGTGGTGGTGGTCGATGTAAGAAATATATGATGTATTTAAAATTGTGCTTTTGTTTTATTTTCTACCTACTTTGTTTTTTTTTTAGTTGCACGCTGTATCCCGCATATAGCAGAATAGATAGAGGAAATTTAGTACTAACAAACTTTGTTCCCGACATTCCACCCAATTTTCGGGAAGAATTTTTTTTTATTGCATGTTGAGTGACGGAAATTAACGCCGCGCTTTGTCTTTTTACTGGCGGACGAGAAAATGAAATTAATTCAATCCTCCGAGTAGAAACCAAACCCGCAACTGTCGCGCTTACGGTCAGACACTGTGTTGGCCTAGTAATTAAATTAAAATTAAAAATTTAAATCAGCTTCACACTGTATCACTGCACACAGCAGGGTAGGCAGAGGGTGTTAAGACACTCCGTTCCCCATTTTCTGCCGAATTCTGGAGACATTGCGTGTTGAGTGGCATAACTCAACGCCGTGCTTTGCCTTGACACTAGTGCGAAGAGATGGATCGAGTGGGGATCGAACCCACAACCGACGCGTTACACGCGTCACACCCTTGTGCCGCTTTTTATTTATTTTATTTTACATAGAAGTTTGATATATTTATAACTATTACTATACATATTACATATACATATATTAATCAATCATCCATAAGATAACACAACGTTAACTCTTCCGGTACCTAACAAGTGGTTTTACTACAAGTGTTTTATTTTAATTGATTCGTTAAAAAGTTCGGTTAATTAAAGTATTTTGTAATTCCCTCTCTGGACAAAGTCAGCTCTTTTAGGCCAGACGTCTAAACTATACAGGTTGTGAGTTCGATTTCCACTCGAGGATATAAAATATTTAATATCATCCTATACTCAGAGTGGTAACAAGGGAAAGCGCGGCGTTGACTTCCGCCACTCAACGCGCTATGCCTCCAGGTTTCGGCGGAGAGTGGCTAACTATAGTGGGTATCTATCAATCTAAATGAAATTTGATTCAATAAAACACGTCACAAATTCGATTCTCAACAACGACAAATTTAATGTTCAATATCCCTAACAAAAAAGAACAAAAGGTTATCTAATGCGGGCTAAAGCGTTAAAAAAGCTAGTTTTGAACAATAAGTTATAAAGCTATAAAGATAAAATGCGTAGATATTATGTGGGTAACCGCAACAGGCGGTCGAAACTACTGTTTACACCTTTTTCTCGTATCTCTCGCATTATTACATGGTAAATAGTAGTAAATGGTAGTGTTTCGACACTCCCTCCTCTTATTTAGGAATGTTGTTACAGAATTGAAGGCCGTACTTTGTTTTATTAAAACAGAAAACTCCATTGTTGCTAATCCACAATGGCAACCGCAACAAAAAAATAAACGTAAAAATGAATATTAAATATTTCCTTTTATTTGGCTATACATTCAAAAATATAGACAAATCACTGGCCATGTTGAAGGATTAGCAATAAGCTAAAGAAACTTCGTAATATCCGCTGATATATCTTGAGATCAAAATCTTAACATTAATTACATTTTTAAATAATATATTGCAACATTATGGATGGACCTTCAAACATTTCGTAAAGCCAGTAAGTATATATATTTTTAGCTTCACGCTGTATCCCGCATATATCAGAGATCAGATTCTTTCTTTCGCCCTAATTTTTGGGATATTACGTGCAAAGTTGCGGGAACCGAACCCTTTAATTACGACCTCAGTTTTGTATGTTAATATTTGACATTTTAATAGTTTTTTACAATAATAACTTTTAATCCCCATATGAGAACTATTTGATCTATTTATTTGAATATGTTGGTTGTGGGTTCAATTCCGATCGAAGATTTATCTAAATTGTATCATAATATGAGGCATTAGAAATTAAAAGGTATAGTGGAAGAATTTCTTTATATTTAAATATTAAAATATCACTGAAATATACAAATGAGAAACCATAGTTCTTGAATACATGTTTTTTATTGATTGAAAAAGATTTTTTGTTACAGAAACGAGAAACCACAAAAGTCATTTTGCAAAAACCACAACAAATTACCAAAAAATTGTAAAAAAGCTATTTTACCGTTGGAAATATTAAGTATAGTTTACTTGTTACACTTAAGGTATTTTTTATACCTGTTTTTTTATTTATAGTGTAGGCAGAGAGAACTAGGGAACCTATATCACCCCGTCCCCCACTTTCCACTGAGGGGCGAAACTCAACGCCATGCTTTTCCTTGGTACCAGAATTAAGAATTAATTATTACCCTGAATGGGAGTCGAACCTACATCCGTCGCGTTTACAGTCTCAACCTTGTGGCCATGCTACGACGATCTCAATGTACATTGTATATTGATGATCGAAATCCATATTGTATAATGTTTATAGTGAAATTTGAACCTACATTGGCAAACTAAAATTTACATAAATGCTGTATTATTATAGAAAATGCTATAGAATCAACACAAATAACTATTGAGATTGAAATATAACTCCCTTCAAATTTTATAACTTCGCGATACTATGTTAAAGCTTAAAATGGTTTACAATTATAGAATTTTGAACTCTATCCCCCTGTAATAAGTCAGTGGAATAACTCAACGTGGCAACGAGTTTTATGTATAAAAGTGACGTTTTCATGACTTCATAGAAGGTGGAACGAGACGCGATTGAATAAAAATAAATTCAACGTTTTAAATATGTTTATATTTCAACAATAAATTTAAATTGATTGACCGTCGCAGCGCAGCAGTTTGTTTATAAGCGCTATGGTTGTAGGTTCGATTTTCACTCGGTAAAATGAATCACTTTCATTTCCTCACTCTAGTGTGGAATAAGACGAAGTGCGAAGTTAAAGTGGGCGAAGTGTCTTAACACTTGATTCTTTCAATCTATGCGGGAAAAAGCGTGAATTTTTTATAAGTTTTATAGTGACGGCTGTGAATTCAAATTTTCTTAGGTATCCATGTATATATTTTTACAAAATCCAATAATAATGTACCGGCAGTTTGATAAGATAGAGCGTTTTTATTACTCAAGTTACAGTATTTTTAATTGGGTTGGTGCAAAGGTAAGAATTAAGAACTAAGGTACACATTCTATTAACTTCCTTTTTTAAAGATATTGTCCCCACACCAAACTAGAAGTTTACATTACATCCTTACCGACTCAATAGTAAATTTATTCACAATTAGGCTATAAACTGTCTAATTTTACGAAATTAGATAGTTACAAACACTATACGAATATCTACAAACACTGTATTACAAATACGTTTGTAATACAGTGTTTGTAGATAAAGACACGCCGTTTTCTACCTTCCGTTGAAAAATACAATACTTAACTATATTTAAAAATAAAATATAAAATCTATTCAATTTTAATTTTAAGGTCTAATATAAAATCAATATTAGGATTGTAGTCGTTTCGTCATTCATTGTATTATAGATTTAATCTGAATTTATTGATAACATCTTCTGAGTAATTTTCTAAACAATTCTGGAAGACCTACATATATTAACAGGTAAATATCCCCACGAGAGGGATATGAACCCACAACTACAGTCACTCAGAATCTTATCAATAGTTGCACATTTGATTTGTAACAATATATAAAAATACATTGTATAAGTTTCTCGAGCTCGAGCGCGTTGATGTCTTTAGTAAGATCGTATCTCAATATTCATCGCGAAGACAGTTACATTCATTTTATTGTAAAATTTTATGATTATTGAGAGATAACGGCAGCAGTTTTATTCTAAAAGTGCCTTAGATTCAAAGATAGCAACATATTCGGTATTTATCAAAGGATGAGTTGTCTATATATTGTAAAGAAAAGTCAATTATGCTCAGGTCTTAAGATATCTTGATGGGGTATTTGGCTTTATAGAATCATTATTAAAATATAATAATGACTTAATAAAATAAATAATTAAATAAATATGTATGTTGCGAATAATTATATTATTAATATATCGTATAATTTAAATTTCATCTGAATTTCATTATGGCGTAGTTGTACAAATAACATTTTATATTTGTATATGTATGTAAACAACAAACATAAGCACTTGATAATCATAATAATTTCAAGGCAAAAATTTCAAAACCGTCTTTACATTAACCAAATATACGCAACCCGAAAACCAATAAGACGCTCACCTGCTGGTTTCAATAAGTCTGTTCCGCAATCAAAAAACACTTGGGGCCCACAACAAACACACTTACACTTTACATCATCATTACACTGTAGCAAACACTTTTATACATTCATTAATAACACTTTTCTAGAACATGCCGAATTATTTTAACAACTTCTTTTCAAACAACACAATTATAAACACAACCACTGCTTACAATGTCTCAGGCTCTACTAAAGTAGACGCTAGTTGCTTGCATTTCTGTCTCACTTACACTCACTGTATTCTCGCTAGCTAGAGGGAGACAGATGATCATAGTAGGTTCAAGTGACTTTTTAGGCTTCGAAAAAGTTGCACTGTATAGGGACATCGCAAGTTATGCGCTGGTCGTTTCTTATTGCGATTTAAACTTGGTTTAATGTGACATAACTCCATACTAACAGACGTGTGTTTTTCTCACACCTTTTGTTTTTGAATTTATAACCCCATTTTAATTGTTGAAAGATAAAAGATCTGAGAAATTACTATTTATGATGGTCGTTTATTAGTTTATAATGTGCCATTATATTTTAAAGGTATTTAATAAAGAAAGAAAAATAAAATATATTATATAAAAAATTGTACATGGACAATTTAAGTGTTGTTGTTGAATACGTCTCTCGATATTATATTTACAATTACAGTAATTATAATTGTAGAGCCTATAATATATCATATATAAAAAAGTAACTACGAAACTGTGTGAACTAAAATTCTTATCAGCGATTTACATATAAATTAAAAAAATAATAGAAAACAATTGTATGGAAAATACATATTTATATGTTTTACTGGAAAATGCCTGGAACTCAATGGAGCGTTCACAATTACGGGATGGCATGGGAACTGAAGACGTAATACAGGTTGTCTCTACATCTATATATAGGTATATATCGTCAGTTTATCACTAAAGAGAGTTAACTCACATATAATAAATATCCAGATAATAAATAGTAAATTGAAACCTTTAAATAGAAAAATTTAAACTGTCTCTACTATTTCTGAATTATAAATACAATTTTAATAAGATTTCTTATTGCTTTTTGTTAAAATAGTACTTTTTTAACAGTTTCACCTTTATTGTTCATTGTCTTGAAATATCTAATATGAGAGTTGACTCTTTTCTCCACTCGACCGACGATATATAGAACGGCTGTCCGTCTGTACACGGATTGATGTGCTATTACAAATTGCACTGTCAGTGATGAATAGTATATGCAATAGTAATTTTTCTGTATAGTTCTATATATGAGACTACATTTTTACTTCTAATTTTAGATTGTTTTTTAGCTGCAAATTGAACCTCGCATATAGCAGGGTTGGCAGAAGGAACCTAGTTTTAAGATACTACGTCCTCCCCTTTCGTCGCGGAACCGCGATTTGTCTTGTTAGCGGGAAAATCAATATCTATTCCTCGAGTGGAAATTGAACTCCGAACCGTAGGCGCTTGCAGGCTAATATTATGCCGGTGTGCCTCGGCCTTAATTTTTGTATTGAAGCTGTTCTTTTGCATATGTAATAGTGAGTTAACACTAGTTAACTTTTTAAAAGATTTTAAAGAGTGCTTGACATGTGTGGCACTTTAAAATTTCCATTTAAAATTTTACTGTTTTTTAAATATAATTTACATTTATGTTGCCTTTTTCATTTTAGCCGAGGTGTTGAACATTTTGTTAATTACAATTAGGTAGCAAGCATCGTCCTGTCCCCTAATTATTTGCTTCATACGGGAATTGAATATACGACTTCCGGTTTAGAAACAGCATATTGTCGCTTCGTGTATACCAGATGGTCGCTAAATAATGCTTATATATTTAAATTTACTTTCATTAATCTTTTGTTTGAGTTCCGCTCGGATATAATCCTAACGGAAACGGCCCTTTTAGGGTATAAACAAAAGCCAAGTCGTGATATAGCACGCATTTAATTATGTTTAACACCATTGTTGGTATACTCGGTATGGGCGTGATGGTAGTGGGTTCAAAATTTGCGGTTTTTTAATCAGTTTTATTTAGCTCGCCCTGTTTATTTGTTTTACATAATATTATTTGAAGTAATGTAATTTTTTTAAATAAACGGAGCACATAGTGATTTATTATCATGTGCTCTCTAAATTATGTGACTTTGATTCATTAATTAACGTAATAGTGTGTTCAATAGTGAAACATAACGCGTTCATCTTCTTATTAAGAAATCGACAGTCGAGTTTATAGTCTTATGCTGTTTACTCTAATTACTAAAATAAATATTATTCCAAACGACATTTGCATCTCTAAAAAAATCCTTTACTCAATAAAAAAAATCGCACAATCTATAAATACTTGAGATTCCTTTTAATCTTAAGCCTATATAATACCTAGACAGTAGGTACCTATCGTACCTATACCTATATTTGAGGGCACTCTGCACCCTCGTCGCGAACCGCCACTCGACCACGTTCCAGACACGTCGATGATTGATTAATAATTTTGCTTGAAAATGTGACTTGCTTCACGCTGTATTACATTTTATTTTAGCTTCACGCCGTATCCCGCACAAAGCTTAGTGGACAGAGGGAACCTGGGAGCCTAGTGATCAGATTCTAGGCTTTGCTGTTGTTAGATTTGAGTGATATTATATTGATGTTGATATTACCAGGAGGCGGCGAGAACCTAGAATGAATTCGTAACATGCATGTTAAGTAGCTTAACTCAGCCCAGAACCATTTTGTTAACAGTCTCATGCTGTTCCGCTGCCCCACGACGACGGTCAAATATATGCATTTATATAATATAGAAATACATTTGTATAATATAGATATCCAACCCTCAGTAAATAAATCTTTCGCTTACTTCACTAATTAGGACAGTACTTAGGGCCCCTAGCATTTGTTTTCCGCCCCTAGTATTTGAAGTACTCAAATTTTGATCTATTGTTTACAAATCCTAATTAGACTCAGGTCGTTTTTAATTTTTAAATCAAGCTAAAGAAAATATGCCAAATATGCCTAAAGCAGTTAGGCATATTTAGCTTGGAACAATAGGGGACGGACAACTAGGGAGAACTTAGCGATTAGTGATAAGACTCTTCCTTCTTCACTCTCATATTTTTAAAAACATTGCTAAGAGATAAAACTAAAAATAACAAGGCGAAAGAAATATGAAGAGAGTTTGGCGTTCCGTTCTCTCTAGCTGTTCCGCTATATATAAAGCGTGAAACTAAAACAACATATTATATTTCCAGCAGGGTACTTAGAAATAGAGATATGTTTATATGCCACTCTTTTTTTCCACGTATCTCCTTTAGCGACCCTGCTAAAAAGGGGAAAAAAACAAACGCTAAAAAACCAAAAGTCGGCATTCACAAAGCCAAGTCAAGATAATTACAATAACATATAAAGTAAACGCTCGAGATGAGCATCGAGCAGGTGCTGCCTATGGAGGTAATTGTGAAATATAATGTTCGTGATTCTAACAAATTATTATTAAATTGCACTTTGAATTTATTTATAATGCGAACGAGTTATGTTATTTTCACGGCTTCGAGTTAAGTTATTATAAGTGGGGCGTGGGGCTACCGGCCACTGGGTAATAGTCCATAAGTGTTTTAATATACCTTGGTGTTTTTATTATCTCCAAGGATTATTAGCATTTTGTTACGTAGAGTAACACTTTTTTTAGCTTCACGCCAGGGGGTACACCCATACATAACGGGGTAGGCATAGGAAACTTGGGAACCTAGTGTTAACACACTTCGTGCCCGTTTCGATGCTTCCGTTTACCACTTTTTTACCGATTTCTGTAGACTTTGAGTGTTGAGTGGTGAAAATCAACGCCGCGAGTTGATAAAACTTTGCCATTTTGCCAACGGAGTGTTTTAACATTAAATTCCCAAGTTTTCTGTACCTACCTTGCTATGTACGGAACATAGATACAGCATGGAGCTAAAAAAAGTTTTATCAAAATCTGTACACGCATAGTAAAAGAAGAAAGATTGATCATTCGTTCGCAGACATTCTGTAGATGAGGACGCAAGATAGAGCCACCGTAGCTTACTCTTAATTACGTCCACTTGTTTCTATTATCTTAAGATCTGCTCTTGATTTACATTTGTGTATAATATATACATACATATGTAGCGTTGTCTGTCTGATAGACACAATTGTTTTGGATTTATATAGCTTCACGTTTTTTTTAGCTTCATTATCCTTCATTACCCTACACATAGCAGAATAGGCAGAGGGAACCTGGGAACCTAGTGTTAAGACACAACGTTCCCATTAAGACACTTACGTTCTCCAGAGCGTGGAACATGAAAATAGCCGTGAATGTGAGTGATAGCATGAACTTAAAAAATATTTGAACACACACCTATTGTATATCTAAAAGAAAATAATCCGCTGCACCATAAGAATTTAATATAATAAAATTAAATAACAAACTAAAGACTTTTATCTCATTGTAGGCATTTAACGAGGAGATCGATACATTGCAGATACAGCATACGTGCATTTTAATTTGTAACCCTTTATCTTGAAGGTATCTGAACGTCTGAAATGTATATTGTCTTTATTTTGTCTTAGATAATTTTATGGCGGTAGGTTTTTTTATGTTTATATTCATGTTGTTTTTCTAATTGAATTTCCATCACCGATATAGTGGGTTAGACACAATGGGCACCCTAAGTGTAGAAATATCGCGTGCTGTGTGGTGGAAATTAACAAGACAATTTAAAAAAAAATTGCTTCATTAAAAAAACATATAATAAAAATTGTATTTATATAAAAAAAAGCCCAAAGTAATGTTGACCACAGGTACCTACATCGAAACGATTACCGTGATCCAAGATCCAATCCAAAGACAACAAAAAAACAAAACGTAGTTCCTGAGATCAGCGCGTTCAACCACACAAACACTGTTTTTTAAGGTTTATAATATTGGTATAATTTTCTAATACAATGAACGTATAGGTTACATTTAGAGACCTGGTGGTCCTAATCATCAAACGAGGCGTCGGATTACAAAAACGGATGCACTTAAGCTCCTGTCTGTCAAAAGTTTAAAAAGCTCAACTTTAATAATTTGGTTATTATAACCTCTTTTTTATACTTCTTTATTTGTTTGAAATAACTTTAATTTGCTAACATTTTTAGGTGTAAAATATTATGTTTAGAAAACTGCTTTGTACTTTTTTTTTTTTTCCAATTTAGCTAGATTTGTATCAGCGCCTCTTGGAAACCGTTCAAGCGCTCTATGCACTGAGACATACGTCGTCATCAAGCTTCGTTTCCTAAGACTTGAGCGAATGAATTACTTTTAATTCCTCACTCTGGTAACAAGATGTGCGGCGTTGTGTTCCGTCACTCAACAAGCAATATCTCGAAAATTGGGCCGAAAGTAATGAACGAAGTATCTTAACACTAGATTTCTTGTTTCTTGAAGAAAAAAAAATATGTCCAAGATGTTTGTAGATCACGCAGTACATTGAACGTAGAGCGTGGGCGAGCATTACAATAACAAACTATACAGAACCCACAATACTCTATTTGCATAATAAAAGAATATAAATGTTTATGTATAAATACATTTATTTATACAAAAGGATTTTAAGAATAATGTACTTTTAGTACTTAAGTATGTAGAGTAATTCTTAATTGAATTGAAAAGGACGGACATGTATGTATATAGTTCATATATATGATGTTATAGCAAGTAAACACATAAGTGAGCTAAATTTTGTATGTTTGTCTACAAATTTCTCAAGTATTAAGTAAATTATATATATATATATATACATATATATATATACATATATATATATATATATACATATATATATATATATATATATATGTAGAAGCATCAGAAGGGGCCTCAAAGCGGTCTTGGCTGTTACTATTCATTTGTGGGCGTCGTAGCAACAGAGATGTTTAAATAAAAATCACACTTATATTCCACAAAGTCTTATTACTCGTTTACATAAAAGTTTTACAATAAATCTCACAAGATTAACAAAATTACAATAGATTAGGAGCCAATAGGTTAATTGGTGAACATCTCACGCCATAGCTGTCAACCAATGACGTCTGCTATTCCTCGAGACTACACCTACTACCCTATTCGGGGTTACCCGCTCCATTTTAAATATTCTTCTAATATAATCCATTGCATAAATCAATTAAAGTCGAAATGTAATAATTGCGAAATTATAATTAGAACTAATACATAGCAGCGCGCCGTCATATATATATATATATATATATATATATATATATATACATATATATATATATATATATGCGCTACCTACTAAAGAAATTTGAAATCAGTGACAAGCCCTAAACAAAGGTGACTATTCTTATTCGTAGTTTCAATTTTAATTTTTGAAGTTGGTTTTTTTTAAAGTAGTTTTTTTATTGTAATTACAAAACCATGAAAAATGCGTGGACCACGGCGCAAAGTAGTAAAAACAGAGAATACCTCTCGGTACTTCAACCTTTTACCATAAGTTTTTTCTGCATCAGGTCAGCTATTTTAAGGCGTCCCATCGATACAGGTTTGAAAAGCAATTATTGCAACAAAAAGCGGCGCTTTGTATACGTGACGAGGGTGTTCTGAGAAGACATCACTAGCACCGTGTATATGACTCGTGAGGTGAATGTATTATGTTAATATGGAGTTTTTTTTCTATTTTTTAACGGTTGATATTAGGCGAAGGGAATGGAGAGGTAGGACACTCCGTGCTCTACTTTATTTTATTTTATTGAGGTAGAGATACTGGTTTTTAAGTTTGAATGTCTTAAAACGAAAATATCTTTAATGGTAAACTTTTCAATTTTAGAGAGAATTTGACATCATAACCTTTCCGTTCAACGTGAACGTTTTTTACATTTCTAATATTTTAGGCAGTGTAAACGTAGTGTTAAGACACTCTAATTTGCAGATTATAATCTGGAGATGAATATAAAAAAAATTAAAATCTCAAAAAATATCTTTAAAATGGAGACAAGAATCCATTTACAATGATATTGTCTGTTGAGTGTCATAAATATACACCTATATCACACCGGCATGTGAACTGATAAAAAATTTAAACATGAATATTCTTCCAGCAGCCAAGCCAGTCATGGCACAGGGGCACCAGCGTATAACTGTAAACGGGACAGGTTGTAGGTTCGATTCCCACTCGGGTAAATTAGATGCTTAATATTTTTATTTCTTCGCTGAGGTTACGAGGCAAAGGGCGGCGTTGAGTTCAACCACTCAACACGCAATGACTCCAGAGTTTGGAGGAAAGTGAACGGGGGATAAAAAGGAACGAAAGTATCTTAACACTAGGTTCCCAGTTTCCCTCTGCTTAATAGTAATCAAATCTATAACCATTGCGTTTACAGTTTAACACATTCCAATTGTCCCATAATGACATTTATTACATCTTCGTTGAATTCGTATTTTTAAAATAAATCTTAATATCCGTAAGAGCACAACTTGTTTATAAATAATTAATTTCAATTAAATCGATTGGCTCATTTAATTTACAAATTACTAACCACTAATAGCAATTAACTTCAACTTAATCTCGATTAAGAGAATGTACATAATAAGTGTTTAAAACTTTATATATTTTTTCTTCATAGTTATAAGATAACGGCGACAAATTGACAAATGTGTTGAATTTTAATTGTACAAATGAATTTTGTGAGAAAAAATTCTTGATATTCCATATAAGTTAAGGATGCTGGAACAAATGTGGCTCGGTTGAGAAATATTTTATTATTTATTAACTTATTATTGCAATATAAAAAGTTGTAATATATTTTTTATTCTTGCTCTAGATTCTCGCTGTCCCCTATATATGGAGGGATGTGACGAAGGAACTTTGTGTTGACTTGTTTTCCACATTCCTCCCAAATAAATAATGCATGATGAGTGGCGGAACTTAACACTGCACTTTGTCTTGTTACCAGAATGAGAAAATGAATGTCATTCATTCCGATTACGCTGTGCCGCAATATTCATAATATGTTGTTATAGGATTCGCACACCATCATCGCTTTCACGATTTGCCTAGATATGCGTTGAGTTTCACTAGGCTTGAAATGACCCTTAATTAATAGACTCTGCTCTCCAATGGTAAGATTTTACAAAGTTTTACTTTTATCCTAATAAATACAGTAAATGGGTACAGTACAGTAAATAAGTTTTTACTGAAATTCTGCTTCTTCCTGAGAAAGAGAGGAAATGAGTGTGCAACACTAGGTTCCTTCTACTGCCTGCTATATGCGGGAAGATTTTAATAGGTTCTTCATGTATATCCCGCAAAAAGCCTTAGTTTTAAAATAAATACTAAGAATTCCTAGTACAATATTCGTATACACTATAGGTTCCTATCTTAAGGACTTACCATAATGGCAAGTGGTCACGATAGGTCAAACAATCCCATAGGCTGCGGTCGATGACCCGCGCTGGTCTTACCCTTTGCTGTGCCAATGGATAAAGGGCATTTTACATGTATATGTATTCAAATATTTACTTGTATATATTGCGGAGTAGGCAGATGGAGCCTAATATTAGGACACTTTGTTTTGTAAGAGGCAGCGCCTGTTGGGTGGCGGAACTCAACGCCGGGCTTTGTTTTGTTAACAGGGCGGACTCAAACCCATAAACATTGCGTTTAAAATGAGACACTACACTGCAGTATCACGCCACGGCCTCTGATGTTATATATGAATGAAAACTCTTCACCCAGTCTACTTAAAATGGGATGTCATAGAAAATTGTAATAAAATATAAAAAAATATTTAACCTCTACCTTAGTTAGATCGAAAGTTACATCAAAATATGTACAGTAAACCTCACTGACTGATATATAGTGCCTAAATTTTAATTACTCTTTCAAAAAGACCACCTCAGAAGCCTAATTAATAATATCGATATTCATACGAGTTCCCCGTCACCTTCGATCATGCGTGGGGCGTGATAAGGGACCGAGTTTACTTTTTATGTTTATAAATCCTTGTAAATTTAGCATTTGAGACTTTCGTGGCGCTGTTGAACAATGTCTTTACTTTACAGTCATATTAGTTATTTTCATTGCATGGCGCGAAAGAGTGTCTCGACACTAAGTTGTCCTTCGTTCTTCCTGCTATATGGGGAACACAGCGCAAAGCCGCTGGTTGGCAGGCTTGGAAAAAATAAATTCGAAAAATCCCTATCAGAAGATCTAGAGTATGAAAAATAAACACAAACGATCTTTTGTTTTATGCTATAGAGAATAGAGATGTCACGGGCGTCGCAAATATCCTATCTTTAATTGTAGAGCATTTCAAACTCTATTTACAATATAAGTTAGGTACATTTTGCTTTATTTTAATGGTGGTACAGCGTGTTCGTGACTGAGAAGCAATATGTAAGTTTGGTTTGATAGTTTTGTTTCTCGTTTTATTTGTTTTAAGAAATAATAATGTCATTGTAGTTAAGATAGAAGAGTTTTAAACTGGATGTGGGTTCAAATCCCACTCTCGTGAACATTAGTACGATTTTCTAGTATTATAAGAGAAACACTGTCATTGCATTGTGCACTGTTACATGGGTTCGTTTCGAATAGGTTTTTAAAATATTTTTTTTGCATCACGCTTCATTCCGCAAATAGCAGAGTAGGCAGAGGGAACCTGGGAACTTAGTGCTAAGCTTACTAACTACCGCCTAATTTTCGAGACATTTTGTGTTCAGTGGTGAAACTCAACGTCTCGTTTTGTCTGCTAGAAAAAGTAAAATTAGCTTATTTTTTTAAATCTACTCATTCCCCTAAATGGGGATCAATACAACCGTCGTTTTCGGTCGGACACGGTCTTAATTGTATTTGTAATGTATCATTCAGAAAAAAGAAAATGAATTTTGATATAAAACCTACAACTATCATCAAACAATGTCTCACAGCGTGTAAAAAGAAACAATTTCATATAATAATACATTTTTTTCAATAGTAAACCCGTAGGCGGCCATTACCATATTAAATTATTAGTAACGTCGTCTCTATACACAACTCTTACTCTTACGGCAATTATAAAACGCTATGTTACGCTCAATTATACATTGTTAATGCCGTTATTTATTTCGTCAATCAAAAAAGTTTAACATTTATGATTAATAGTATTTATGTCAGTGTATGGTAGAGCTTTCTTTTACAATATGTGTGGGTTTGAATCGAGGAACCTGTGTATTGTAGTTATTTACTTCATAAGACTAGTTACTTGAAAATTGGGCCATAAATGGGTGAATACTAGGTTCCACATGCTTAAAGTGCAATTTCCTCCGTGAGGAGAGTGGGCCAATTAAGGATTACTTGGACTTGCAAAAGTAAATTGCATACTTGTATTTCTACCAATAAATAGTTGGGTGGAAAGGACCGAACGAGCACAAAGAGTTGAAATGCTCGTTCAGTTTCTACGGAATGAAGTAATTACCAGAGCAAGGAAATAAAAATGATTAATTCGCCCCAGTGGAAATCGTACCCACAACCTTCGTGTTTACGGCACGGTTCGACTTTTATTTTATGAATGGAGATTATAAAGAAATATATTTCCGTCTCTACAAAGCTTAGAAACACAAAGCTCCTTAAGTCCATATAAAATATTCATATTTATATAATGTCACCAAGATCTGGATTTACGAGACTGATTTAAATCTTATTATAGAAACCAGTTGTTTAATACATTTATAATGATTGTTGATTTATTATTATTTTAGATTCACGCTTTATCACGCATGTAGTAAGGTAGGCAGAGGGAACCTAGCGTTAAGGCAGTCCGTTCTCCACCATTGTGTATTGAATGAAATTTATCTAGTTACCACATCGAGGAATAAAAAAGGAAAATAATTAATTCCTCCGAGTGGAAATCGAACTCACAACCGTCGCAGTTATAGTCAGACACTATGTGGCTGTGCCACAACGACCTTGAAATAAAAAAATATTGCAAGTAAATAACTAAGACAGACATAGCTAGTACTAATATTGGTTAGGAAATAGATCCGTTTTTGTGAATAGGACAGGTGTATTCTGTCACCTGGTTGTACCAGATGGCTTTTCATTCAAACAATAATAAACTAAATAACTATTCGTTCTCGTTCATATATTTATAAATTCTATACTAATATAATTTTAAAGCTGTTTTTGAGGCCACAAATCACGTTCTTGAGTTTCTCCTCTTATTCAACACGCAAACACGCAAACTCGAGAATTCGCTGGAAAGTGAGGACCGGAAGTGTTTCAATGGAAACGAAGTGTCTTAGCACTAGATCCCAGGTTCCCTCTATTGCCCTTGCTATATGACAGATACGGCGTGAAACAAAAAAGAAACCTTTAAATTTTAATCTAAACATTCCCCTTACTTTAAAAATATCATGCCAGCTCAGAATCCTTAGATAACCAAGTCCAGACCGCAAAAGCACCTTTATCAAAAAAACACAATCGAACTGCGCCAAGAAGCCAATTTGTGCCTCATTAATTTAATTATCTGATGAGAGTGGATGCTGATGTACAATTGTAGTACATATGTTTGTACAAACAACGATAAGTGAACTAATTAATTAAATTTAACCAGTACGTACCCTTTGTACCAAATAAAGTGCTTAAGGCCAGTCGTGGCGCAGCGGCACAAGAGTGTGACTGTAAATCGACGGTTATGGGTTCGATCCCCACTCGAGGAAGCATTTATATTTCCATTTCTTCGTTCAGGTGTCAAGACAAAAGCGCGGCGTCGGCAAAAAAGTGGGGAACGGATTGTCTTAATAGTAGGTTCCCTCTGCCGCCGCCGGATTTAATTTAATTTATTTATTTCTTCACAACACGCAATGCTTCCAGAATTGTGTGGAAAGTGGGGAACGGAATGTCTTAACACTCGGTTCCCTCCTCCTACTCTGCTTTAAGTGGGATACAGCGTAAAGCTTAAAAAAACAATCAGTAGGTTTTCTTTATGCCAACAATACAACAAAAGGACATTTTTATATGAAGAAAAAATCTAAAAGAAACCCGATGAACTACACCAAGGGCTACAATTGAAACTAAAAAATGTTGGCAAAGCAATAAATTAAGCGAGCCTTAACTCCAGATTACTAGTAAGTGAAGAGTTCTCCTATTCAGGGCGTGGCTCCATCATCATACCACCTTAGTAACACTGTAACTACCATATTATGGGTCATAATCAGAAAAGTGGACATTTTCGAATTCGTAACGTAACTGATATGTAACAATACTGATAATGTTTGTTACGAAACTGATGTCATAAGGCATTATGCACAACAAAGTAAGGATATACGAATAAAACTATTTTTTTTTATTATTTAATGAGACACAAATTAAAATTTTAAAGATTCAATCGTTGAATTAACAGATTATAAATGTAAGAAGAAAACATAACAAACTGTCAATATTAACAATATAATAATGCTAGTTCGTAACATAATAAACTTATATTTCTAGTTAGAGATCACAAAGTTAATGATAAAATTAAATCCACTTTAAAATATATCAAGATTTGAGTCATTATCACTGGAATTACTATTGTTGTTAAATAAACATATATCATGAGTAGGATCAATAATATGAAATGAAGAAGGTCCTGGTGAACTAAAATCATAATATCGTTGATTGTCTGGATGTAATTTAATATCCGATAAAATAGTAACTTTTTGAGTTTTCTTAATATCAGATGATACGGAGTTATTTTTTTCATTTACATAGAGACTATTGTCACTTTCTGTATTCCTTTTGTGTGGTGATTTATTCTCTTTTCCTGGTGACCCTTGCTTATATTTCTTATTGCTTTTCCTCTCACTATATTTTGGCCTTTTTGAAATATTATGAGCTTGGTTTCCTTCCTCTTTTGTATTTTTTTTTCTATCAGTATCTTTTACTGTTTTAGATATCCTTGGTGTACTCGTAGTTATGTTTGGTGTTACCTCTTTGTAGAGGGTGTGGAGTTTTATGTTAAAACAAGAACAGTTTCCCCGCTCATCACCACAAAAACAACTTACATGTCTATATTTTATAACACCAGGCTTATTGGTAGTGATGATTTGATGTAAAGACATGGTTCCAATTAAAGGGTATAAATCGAATACAGCATAAGTTTCCTTTATAACTTTAATATCTTTATCTGATACATAATAAAGACTTATATTGGTTTCTTCTTTTAATAGCATAAAAGCTTCCACAGCATTAGAAATATCTTTTCCATAAGCAACATGTCGATCTAATGTACGTTTTAAAACTCCACCTATACCGTCTGCTGCATTTTTTCCATGAGCTGCTTCGAAATAGGACCATGTAGCATATTTATATCCCAACTGTTTAGTAATCACATCAAAGAGGGCAAAATTCTTCTTTTGCCGGTATTGTGTGGTTGGGCCGTCAGAATGCACATGTAAGGTATCTATCTCAGGGTGTTGATACTTAATTGAATTCAAAACAGGTAACAGATGAGCCCAAATAGAGTGCGGGGTATGCTCGTTATTAGGGGAAATAGAACAAAATCCAGCGGCATCTTCATTTTTTACATATGCTACACCAGTGTGCAATGTTATTTGTGTCCGTGAGGAGGCATAGTGCATACTCTGTATCTCTAAATTATACTTACATTGATAGTTTTCAGAAAAATCAACAACAATTACAATTTCATTCTTTTTAATATTGTCAACACACTCTCGAAATAATTTGTGCTGGTGCATCATATTGAAATAATGCTTCTTAAATAATGTAACCTCTTGTTGAAATTTTTGTAATAAGGAACCAAACTGATCAGAGATTACTTCTTTTGAAAATCTTTTAGAAAAAGTCTCCACCTCTTCACCTTCTTCATTAATTTTTTTGTAAGGCACAGTTTTCATACACCACTGCAGCCAACAGACGGTTTTGTCATCAGGATTTTTTTTAATTTCAACTTTTTTCATGGCACACACATGGCAATTTCCATACATGCACTCTTTGCAACTTAGATTACAAGCAATATCTTTCAAAATATCTTCAATTTTATTTGTTTTTAGGATTCCGAGCTTGTAAAGTTTCGTTATTTTAAAACCTATGTTAGCGTGTCGTATACAAGCACACGTTTCTCTATTATGTAACTTTGGACTCAGGACGTAAAATGGACGGTATCTGACCAGGGTAGAATACGACGCTTTGCCTCCTTCTTTTTTATAAGTCCTATTCAATATAGTGTCTGTCAAGAATCGTATTTGCATTTTAGTTTTTTCTTTAGTTTTGCATTCTTTCTTGCCAGCTGTAGCTCGGCTAATATCATCTCTCAAATAAAAATTATGTATCTGTTGAATAAGGGATTTCCTTTGTGTAGAAAATTTTTTTTTTATACGAATTCTGCTTTTTATACCAATAGTATGCCCCAATTTTGTGACCATACGATACTTCTTAGTTATAGGACTATTTACAATTTTTTTAATCACTGTTTTTTCTGTCGGTGAAGACTGCTTATATATCGAACTAATAGACTCCGAAAGAATATTAAATTCAGAAGGTATCGATTGGTCTCTGTCAATTGTTACATGTCTTGATTTATTTCTCTCATTGAAAATTATTTGTTTTAGGCGATAAATTTGCTTTCTCATTGTTTCCTGTTTTGTTAATGTTTTTTTTAATTTATCTTCGCACTGTCGGAGCTTATTTTGAAAATTAATTATTTTAAGTTTCCAACTTTTTACACATTCCTTTGAAACCATTGAAGTATTTGTAGTTCTAGATTCATTTAAAATTTTATTATTCTTCTTTTTTTTATAATATCGATCAGAATATTCTCTCCATTTTGCTCTTGTTTTTTCTTGTTGAAGTTGGTTTTGTTCATTAATTTTTATTTTTTTAAGTTTAATTCTTTGTAAGTGTTTATTCCGCATATCTTCATATTTAATAGGATTGGTCTGTTTAAGACGTTCTCTATATTTTTTTTGTCTTTCAGCATTTGACATAGGAGCCATGACGCTTACTAAAAATAAAATAATATTTATCAATTATATTAGGCATTTAATAACATTTCATGTTTATTGTTTAGATCTTTAACAACGCTAGTACAGAAGGTATTTGTTTTTAAATAAAAGCTTCACCCGCTTTAACTACATATTTATTAATTTACTATTTCCATAGAAGAAAATAGTAATCACAAAATCACAACTAATTTCAGGAAGAATAAAATAATGCTTTTATCTAAATTGGTTAAGCCGTTTCTGAGATTAGCGTGCACAAACACATAGACAAACAAGCAAACAGGCAAAAAACTTTAAAAACTTTTGGTTAGTTTACGTTATGAAAAGCCACTAATTTTTGTTTTCATATGCAAGCAATTTTTTTTCTTATATACATATCTTCCATATACAAGCACCGGTTCGGTACAATTTATATTATATATATATATATAATAAAACATTGGTAGCGTAATTGTGAACTAGGCTTCATATTTTCTCAGTTTCGTTACGTAACGAAATATAACGAAATTGAAAATGAAGTCTGAGAAATTCTAACCTTTTTAAATATTTGCTCATAAGCCACGTGTTGCATGTGCAAGCATTGAAGTTCTTTTTTGAGATTTTGTAAAAAGAAGCAAATAACATAAACAAGAAAACGAAATTATAGAATACTTACCAAAATAAAAGCCGTTTATAACCCTGAGATGTAATTTCACTCATTCACTCAAAAACGTTTGAACCTCTCGACTGCTGCGAGAACACTACTGGTTGTAGCTACGATAGCATTAACTTTTACAATAATGTTGCCACAATAAAAAATAATATTAAATAACATTCAAAATAATTGCGTTCATAATTTAATTGTACGTTACTAGCCCTGAGTAACAAAAAGACAATATTTTGGGACAAATTTACTTAATTAATATATATTATTTGTTAAATAATGTATCAATAAAAGTAGTTCTATTCAATATTATGCATAAAGTAAAGTAATATAAACATATCTGAAATCAAATAAAACCATAAACATTCGTAACAAATCAAGTTTTAAAAAGTAAAGTGGTGAATGGGACACGAAAAATTGTATGGAAGCATTTTGAAAAGTTTTTTTCAACTAACAAAAAATACTATTATTAGCCATAATACACTTAAAATATTACAAAAATCTTTAAGTTAATAAGTAAATTTATCTTAAATGGCAAAATATTTAAGCTATCTTTAAAATTGTATTTTTAAAACGCATTCAAAGTAGCGGGACAAGAAAAGACACAAAATGGTCACTTTTTCTGATTATGACCCTTATATGACTGTTAAGTTCGAAGTCACAAATCCTCAAAAGTCATCAAATTCAGTTTTTTAGATTTTAATACTTAGTTACATACAATTACAGCTCGAAAAAATAATAAATAAAAACAACGTTAAAAATAATTAAGGCCAATTTCCTCGTAAACGGTTCAAATTCACAACTACCTACATGCCCTGCCCTAAATCTATAATATTATCATATGATATCAATAAAGAAACTTAAAAAAAATACGTTTATATAAAAACAATGCCTCAGTCACAATTCGAGTGTTAGTTGGCTAATTAAAATGTATTCTCATATCAGATGGTCCGCTGTGGGAACAGTACTTACTGTTAGAGGTTTACAATATTGATTGTTATCTGTGCTCTTTAATGCTAAAGAAAGTTTTCGTTTAATTATTTTTATAATAACTTCATTAGACTTGGACGAGTTGGGAAGAAAGTATAATATAAATAAGTGCAGTTTCTTTTAAAATATCTGATGTTTTTATGCATTTAACTTTAAAATTTAGTGTTAAAACAGTCCGTTCTTATACGAAAAATACTTATTTTGACAAGGCAGTCGCTTTCCTTATTTTGTTACAATATATTATGAAATTACTTCTATTTAAAGAAAGCAGAATTGAACCTGCACCCTAACTATACTACACTAAATACGTATATTACCTTCAATTATACCACAAAGCATATTAAATTAAACAATTACCTATTATGTACTTATTTCCGCTACTTTTAACCAAATATCCCGTATTAATATACGTGACTTAACAATATAATAAACGCTGATATAGCCTTTATATGTATTGAAAGTGATATTTAATTTGCTTGTATTTTGTTATAAAGGTATGGTCAGAGTTAAGAAAATTAGAGTTTATTGTATGAAAAAAACCCCTAAAATTTTATAGAAAAATCCTGTTTTCCACAACCCTGTTTTAGCTTCACGTTTTGTTCTGCAAATAGCAGGGTAGGCAGAAAGAACCTAGTGTTAAGACACTCTCCTATTACTTGCCATTACCACTAAATGAAAAAATTTATGAACTTATAGACAAACATTATAGTGACATATATACATTTTAGATGTATTTTTATTTATATCATATATATAATAAATTAGGCGGGATGGACATCAAATGATCATATACATGTATTTAAAAATAACAAAACGCGTTTACTAGCACTGCAACTCAACGCATTCCGCCCAAATTGTACGTTACAAGGCTATTATTAGGGGGACCTCGAGGCACGGCCATACCGGTATTATACCGTCGTCGTACGACCTTGTGTCAGATATCATATCCAAAAATGGAATTATAGTTATATCAAATTTACCATAAAATTTTAACATTTCATATATTATTAGGTTTAATATTTTCTATATATATATATATTATTTTTTATCAAGCTCTTTACATCTTTATATTATGAAAACGGCGCGTAAACGCTACTTCCTTGGAGGAAGCTCAAGCGCTGACTTTTTATATATTTTCTAAGCAAACCCTCTAAGGCTAATGAGCGTTTGGTCCCAACCAGATTTCGTGTGATTTTCCATCACCTAATTAAAAGATGGCATGCGAGTAAGCTGCAATGCTGTTAGGAATAATAACGAGGCTGACTCGACATGTTGACACTGCTATGCAACCGATAAGGCTAGAAAGTACGATGTCTGGGTAATTTATCGGTACTATGTTGCCAATATAGAAGTGTCGTTATAAAAATCTCGACACGAAACGAGGATGCTGTTTAAAATATAAAGTGTATAAATAACCTGTTCAACCTTTGGAGAAACAAAAAACTAAAGAAAAATCGTATCCTTTCAAATTTAAATGAACCTAGTTAGTTTCGCCACTCATCACGCTATATCTGGAGACTTCAAGAGAGGAAATGGAGTGTTTCGACACTAGGTTCCCTTTGCCTAGCCTACTCTCCTATCCTAGCAGGTAAAAACGTGAATGTAACTAAAATTAGCTCTTCCAATACTTAACCAAGCTCGTCACTATACTCATCTATTATAAATCTGACATGTGTCGATCTCAGCCACGCCTCTAAACTAATCAAACAACCTGTTTCTCATACAAACTTGGAACTTGCCCACAAGAACTGAGCTAGGATAGTTAGCCACAACCAAGACACTTTCTTGAACGAGCATAAAATTGCAAGCCATGTAACGGAATCATAAGTCGTAATAGGATTTAATTATACACCGTATTTGGGTACCACTTTTGCCATATTTTGAACGGAATCTAAAGAATATGATAAGCAATATAATTGGTTCCTATATTTTTATAAATTATTATAATTTGTGCATCCGTAATTGTAATACTTTATAAGGTATTTCATCGTTTTCTTCATCTCATTACTTGAACTGATAAGCAACAATACCAGTGACTGGATTTACAAGCAGGCTGAGTGACACTGAGATTTTTGGAGCAGCAAATATGCTGACATATTTATTTCTACCTCATGGAATTATAAAAAATCTGTACAATGGCTCTTTATTGTTGAACTAACAGAAAACTACTAATTATTATATAATCTCGAAAGTGATTATTTCAAAAATATATAAACCGCTACTGAAGAATACCCTATACTTGAGTCCGCAATTTAATTAGCCTATTAAAGCCTATATTAAACGTTATTCATTTGTCGTTAGTGACAAAATACTACGACATAATTTGTCCACTCAGAACCGGAGTACCTGTCGTAAATAAGCAGAATACCCTGAAAAGGGCATAACCCCATAACTGGTGCATTCAGTGAGATACTCGATTACGCGATGATGACGATTAATTATGCCTTATAGAGGAGATAATAAGCTTGTCAGCTATATTCCAACGGTTTATAATATCTTTATCAAAGTTTAAAACTAAAAGGGAATGGTGACGGTAGGAAATAAGTGATATAAGCAAGCAAATACCTATAAGTTAGTTAATAAGTTTCTAAGTTTGGAAATGAAGAACAGAAAGTCTTAACACTATTTTTTACCTAATCTGCACATGCGTGATAAAGCGTGAAGCTGTTTTTTTATTCCGATAAGACAAGTAAATTAATGCAATGTCACAATTTGTTTAAATAAAAACCACAGACAAATGTCCACCAGAACCTGAACGACTTCATTAAAGATTGCCCTTTGCCAAAGTAAAAATATTCGAGATCCTTTCATTCCATTCCCATCGAAAACACTTTAATAAAACTATACTTTTTAAATGAATCAATTTAAATTCCAATAACCGATAACTGAATATTTTAGTATAAATCATATAAATCTAACAATTAAATAACTTATATTATTAAGTGTACCTAAGCCAATTATCTGAATCTATCTACGTATATTACCGAGTATTTAGATGAAGATGAAGTAGCGAAAAAATTACACAATTTGTGAGAAACAACTTATGTTAAAAATAAATATCTTGCAAATGATAACCAACTATTACCTGGTGGCAATTATACCTTATATAAGAAGTAACGACCTCCTCATTCAAAATCCCATATTTCCGACATGTTCGCGACTTGTGAACTTCATTGTGGAAAATAAAGCAGTTTATTTGATGAAATCGAGAAAAATATTTAGGAAGAGAGGCAGAGGGAATCTATTGTTAAAACAATTTCATTTAATTTCCAAAAGATAAAAATAAATCATTCCCCCAAGTGGAAATCGAACTAGAAGGAGAACACAGCGGTGTCGCTCACAATCAGACGCCACGACAGCCACAATCAAATCGAGATAAAAGACTTTCTCGACCATTATACTTAGTCAATTATACCTTATATTGGAAATAATAAGCTTTTCAACTTTAGTACTACCTTGTAATATCTCTATCAAAGCGAAGGTTAGTAAATAGCGGAGAGCATCCAGTATATTCTTCACTTCCCTTCCCTACTTAATGTGTCCATCGGCAAATATGCCTGGATCGCACTAATAGCCTTTCGTGGTTTGGTCTAAGATATAAACATAGTTATTTTCACTTTAATTTTTTAAGTATTATTTAACGTTATAGGTTCGATTTCCGGTAGGTGCGACGTTGATTTTCACTACTCAGCACGCAATATTTCGAAAATAATGTAGTGTGTGGAAAACGGAGTATCTTAACGCTAGGTTCCCTCTGCCTTCCCTGCAGCTTATGCGAAATATAGCGTGAAGCTTAAAATAATATACATAAAAAAACTTGGCAACTTATACGAAATGTCTTTAAAAGTAACTTCGCATTAATACTGATCTGATGATAAAAAAAAGATATCAAATAGAATCATATATTAAATAGGATTAGTATATTAAAACTAAAATACTTCTAAACAGAAATCGCCCATAACTCAAACCACTCTGTATCTGATCTTGTTCTTATATACCAAGAAACATCGCCGAAGGCTGTCCCCACCACCTAATAGCGAGTTATTTTAAAATTCCAATCATTTCTATCATCAGCCATACATCGCTGTGTTGACACGTCTCTGGGAATCGAACCTGTAATAAAACAGGTAATGATCAATGTCCTCTCGATTGAGTCAGCAATTATCCTTGGGGGAAGAAATGCGAGACAATGGGCACTTTTAAAACAGGTTAGTCTGTGGGTGCTCTGGACCAACTGTACAATGTAACCGTTTAAATTATATTGATTGCTTTTGTATGCAATTTTGTGAAGATATTCTTATTTAAGTAAGGCTGGTTTTTAAACGGTTTGCCAATTAAGGAGTTTTAGTCTGATCCTGAATTATTTTATAACAAACAAATATCATTTTAAAATAAAATATCGAAATAATTTTCCTTAATGGCTCAATTTAAAAAAAGCCGGTCCAACCTCCACGCGATGTCGAGACAGAATAGTCATAATTTAATAATAGACAGACAGAAATTTTGAAGAAATTTAATCAGGTTCACGGTGTATCCCGCAAACAACAAGCTAGGCAGAGGGAACGTGGTGTTGGAAGTGGGAACACTCCGTTTCCCACTTTCCGCCGGATTCTGGAGGCATTACCAGGCATTGCCATTTGTCTGTAGAAAGAAGGCGTTTCACTTCGGTAGTATCTCCGCCTGTTCGATAAATTAAGTGATCATTAATTAATTACAGCAGATTTAAAGCCACTTGCTCGGTAAGTTAACCCACTATTTGTTAAAGAGAAGCTCATATTACTCGTGTATGTTTAATGCTTTTACTATTTAATTTACATGTGTTCGTGATTATTAGATGATTTACAAAAATTCTACTGAAAAATAACTTGTGAATCAAAATCCAATGTAAATGATCCATTCTCTCAAATTGTAATCGATAACAAAATTTTCGCATTTACAGTTAGACACTGGAATTAAACCTGGGAACTTAGTTTTCATACACTCCGTTCCTATTAAGACAACTCCGTTCTCTCACTTTCCGCCGAATTTTGAAGACATTACATTTTGAATCACTCCGCGCTGCGCTTTACCAGATCGATGTAATATTAATTGTTAAATCTTTTCGACTGGGAATCGAACCCACAACCTGTCGCACGCTTGTGTCCCTGCGCCACTATTGGGCTCTGCTCTAAGGCACTAAATTCTATTTCAGACACCAATTTATTTCTAATATAATGAGTCATGTATAAAATTGACTTAATTTCGAAACCTTATAAAGCCCAAAGTGATACAACTATTAGGGCCATAATCACTATTTCCTGTATTCAGCGATTCGTAGATTAAAGTTTGTAGGTTTCCAGTATAACATTACGACGGGGAGCTTCTTGAAGCTTTAACAATGTATAATACTAGATTAGGACACTCTAATAAAGTAAATACTTAACTAAAATATTTTTTTACTTTATAGAAATCTAAACAAAATCTAATCTTATTTAAAAAGCTCCCGATGCACTGATCAATTTTCGAGATATAACGGATCTCCACACCGTGCTTTTTCTTGTCACCAGAACGATAATTCATTACACCAAATGGGAATCGAACCTACAACCTTTCAGATGCTGTGCCACTACCACGAAGTGTTCTAAAGAAGTGATATTACTCTACTAAAATAAAAACTTAGAAACAGCTTACAATTTAATTACCGTTTACAACGTATAAGAATCACAATCCTAAGCGAGAGAACGGGTTCAATACCCAGGCAAGGCTTTGCCTTTTAAGGGCATCACGCGGCAACGACCGAGACGGTTCGTTTCTTTTTTAGCTTTACCATGTATTACATCGATATCGATTCTGACAACGAGGTAAAGCGCGGTGCTGAGTTCCGCCACATAACACTCAAAGCCTCCAGATTTTTTTAATAGAGAGTCAACAACATTAAGTTTCCTCTGCCGACCCTGCTATACGCCAAATACACGTAAATCTAAAAAAAAATTTCTTAATCGGTTTTTTTCTTTATATTTTCATTAAATTTTGCTAAGCATCCTGTATAAGTTTCAAATAAAATTATTCTTGTATAATACAAACGGAAATACAAATTAAGCATTTTATATTTATAAACATAAAAAAATCTCGTAAAATAACTCAAACTCAAATGACTTTATTAAAATACCAAATGTCACGTGAATAATCTATATAAATCAGGTATTTAAAAAATTGAGGGTAGTTGCGTGTCAATAGGACATTATGTCGTCGGTAGCATGCCACCGACATCCAAATACACTAATGACTTAAACTAAGTAATATATGCTTATTATATGTAAAATTTTATTTTCTTTTAGCGCCACGCTTTTAAGACGCAATGGTTGTGGATTCGATTTCCACTTGGGTAAACATAAGATTATATTTTTTAATTTCCTCGCCCTGGCAAACGACTTTGAGTTCGCCACTAAACACGCAATGTCTCGAAAATTCGGTGAAAATTGGGATATAGAGTGCTTGACATTACAATCCCTCAGCCTACCCTGTGTAATGCGGGATACAGCGTGTAGCTAATAATAACAGAATCCCGCATATAGCAGGATAAGCAGAGGGAATTTAATATTAAGGCCGCCCAATATTCGACATCGCGGGTTGAGTGGCGGAAGCAGAAATCGAACCCATCATTATCGCGATTCCTCGTAACTAAGCGACGACGTAGTGAAATTAGCGCTATATAAAAATCAATAACCACAAAACGTTAGAACACTGATTGGTTGGCTTCGCTAATAACTTGCGGTCACCAGCGCAGCGTGCCTGCTGAACTGAAACCGTAGTCGAAAATTTAAATTGTCAACGTTAACATATACTATTTTTATTGGACAAGTCGTGGTACACAAAATATTTTGAAGAAAGCGCGGCGTTGTGTTCCGCCACTCAAAACACAAACTCTAGAATTCGGCGGAAAGTGAGACTAAGTTCCGAGGTTCGTTCCTGTGCGCAGGACACAGCGTGTTATTAACACTTTAAAAAGGTACTACTATTCTAAATGTAGGTAGACCATCCCAGGACAGCGAACTAATGGAAAGTGTTCAAAACATTGGGTCTTCAAAAATCTATAATACTCAAATATAATAACACGTTTAAGCCGGTTAAGCTGATACATTTACAATATGTTAAAGTAGCGAAATTCAAAGATCTTTTATTTTGCTTCCCGCCGTATATCAGAGTGGGTAAAGAGAACGCAGTGTCAGGAAATTTCATTCCGCCTTTTTGCCCTCATGTTATTAGAGCAAAGAAATGAATACATGTCCCCGAGCCCCACTGCACCTCGACAGTATCGACAGTGTTACAATTTCTCCTTAAGTCCCTTAATAATCCATGGAAATGTTCCTTATATTTTGTTTAAGTATAAGGACAAGATCGCGCGGAGGATATCGATATCAACAAGTTATAGTCGTAACTCGATACTCGATATCATCCCGGAGCGCCTTACGAGCTTTACGTGTAATTTATATGGAAATAAACGTCAGAAGGTGTTAAAATGTATTGTATAATTAATATTACTTGCAATTTGTTTAAGCGTTTTATTAAAATTATTTTAAAAATGTAACTTATTTATATCACCGTGGGTTCAATAGAGATTAATGATCCGTTAGTCCGTTCATTATTTTCCATCAATTTCCTTACCTAACCAAATTATAGAAACTTTTTCGTGGAAAGCTAGAATTATGAAATTTGGCATAAGTTCGAATTTACGTTTAAAAAATTAAGTTTATAGTTATATTACAGAAAAAAATCGCTATATTTTAAAAATGAGTACACACGCCTACAAATTTAAGTTTATTAAGTTTTATAATTCACGTTCCCATTAATACGGAACCCTCAGTGGGCGAGTCCGACTCGCACTTGATCGGTTTTTCTTTCACTCAACTCCGCGACTTTACATATTGAATGGAGAAACACAAAACTAACTTTGGTTATATACATAAAAATCCAATCCATTACTTTAAAAGAAAACAATATTTTAACTCGAAATATGTACTTAAATCTTTAAAAGATTAAAAACAAAATACTTTAAACTCACTCATTTTAAATCAATATCGGCTAGCACAGCAAGGAATTTTATGTTCACGTATATATTACAACGAGTTGGTAACTCTATATCCACCGTTGTATCTTTACAACAGAATAGACTTCAAGTAAATATGTCAAAGCTTATGAAGCCTTCGTGGCGCAGCGGGACTGCCTTTGAGTGTAAACGCGGTGGTTGTGAGTTTGATTCCGATACAGGGGAGCAAACTATTTTCTTTTCCCCGGTCCGGTAAAAAGAGAAAAACGTGCAGTGAACACGATTAAAATAAAAAACGGTAAATCATTTCTCTAGCAAAAGAACTAATCGTAAAGCGCGGCGTTGAACTCTGCCTATCCAGCAATATAAATTAAAACATTAAGAAGTATTTTCACTAATGAATATATGTAAATATTCCATAAAAGATTGTCAGTTTGATTCCCGGGTGGTACACATAAACAAGAGGCAATTTATGATTAGAATAATAAAGCACTTATCAGGCAGCTTAGTGTTCCAAGTTTTAATCATACTTTATATCTTTAATCCGTGAACTAACTTTAGCTCTTAGCGTTATCTTTTTTATCATTGTTTATCTTTTCCTTACAGGGCGGTGCACGGTGTAGCAGTAAATGATTATATAATTTTATTCTTTCCCTTAAAATCCTGTGCTATTAGCAAAACGCTGTATTCCGTACATAGCAGGGAAAAGGAACCTAGTGTTAAGTGTCTCCGTTCCGTTGACGGAAAGTAATTGAGAATAATTAATTTCTCCAAGTGGGCATCGAACCCACACCCATTGCCTTTACAGTCCGACGTTTTCCTACTGCACGATCTCTAATATATTATCTTACTTCTCCTATAATGTAGTGGAGTGGGAACTACACTGTTCCTTGCTCAAAGCTACGTTCATAATGTTGTTTTGTCACGATTCCATCTCACGTTTTGCTTAGAAAACAATATTTTCTACATCGATTTTATAATGTATGTCTTGTCTTTTTATTTTTTATATATCTAAAAGATAGTAAATTATAATAAATGTATTAGAGGCCGTCGTGCCGCAAGGGCACAAGGGTGTGACTGTAACGCTACGGTTGTGGCTTCGATCCCCACTCGAAGAAGTGTAATATTTATTTACGTTTATATCTCCATTTTTTCGCTCTGACGTCGAGGTAAAGCGCGGCGTTGAGTCGATTTAAAAATTGAGCGGAAAGTGAAAAACGGAGTGTCTTAACACGAGGTTCCCTCTGCCTACCCTATTATATGTAGAACACAGCATAAAGCTGAAAAAAATATCTTAAAAGCATTGTAATGTAAAATTACAAATTACGTATACAAATGAGATCTGATGAAAATATTGTACTATTATAAGGTCGTGGGAACTAATTTCTATCGACGGATATTCAAGTGCAATAGTCCCTATAGTTAGTTATTGAATTGAAATTGAAGTCAAGGTTTTTGATATAATATTACAAAACTTCCAATTGGACGTGTGTCAAGCATTGGGCGTATCTATAGATATTTTATGGAGGGGCTGGACTTATGTATGTAGTTATGAACAGAAATATTCATGTAAGCATTTTTATTTTTCAGGGCAAATTAACTTTTTTTAGAGCAAATTTTTTGGTAGTAAAATTTCTGGGGTGGACTATTCTGGAGTGGGCACCAACCACCCGGCAACCCCTATTATAAATAGGGTTCTTCCTTGGAGTCACACTCAGGTTGAAATTAGCATATAATTTATTATTTCTTGTATTTTGCGTTCACACAAATGAATATGATGGTGTTGATGTTTTTTAAATTGCTGTAAAATTATTTTATGTAATAAGGGTATAACAGCCAAGTTATTATTTAGCTGTAGATTTGCAAAAAGATAATTTAAAAATCTATTTTTTTCGATTTTTTTTTGTAATTATTTACCACACCCCAACTATATAACATCACAATATTCCATAACTTTACACTTACATAAACTACTTATTAAGATAAATTTAAACAAAGCATAACTTAAAATATGCTATTTATTATCAAATTCTTCATAAAACATACATTTAAAATATTAAGCAATATATTTCTGTACAAGAGAACTCAATTCCTCTATCAGCCTGGCTTCTGACGTCACAACATTGTAAATAGCTTTGCTCTTTAAAATCAAAGGATTATTCAAAATTACTGCTTGTTGAACTAGTTTAACACAATCAGAGTTTTTACATCGCTCCACACAACAGGCCAATATATTTAAAACTTGTTTTTTAGTCATAAACTTTATGGATCTTTTCGTTATTAGATTAAATATTTCTATATACGAAAGAAATTCTTCTACGTCCATTTCGTTTGTGTGAGGCAATAAATTATAAATGACACTCAAAATTTCATATTCTAAGTCATTCTTCATTCTAAATTCTGCCAAGCCATCTGAGTTTCCATTAAAGACGTATTTAGAACAATTTTTATTAATCACACTAAAGCCCAAACTGTAGATCATTGTTTTAGACAAATCTATCATTTCTTTTACTATTGTTTTATCACCATTAATATTTCTAACCAGGCAATTCAACCAGGACATGAACCCGTAACCTTCAACTAATATTATAAACCCTCTCGGTATAGCTACCATCGAGTTAAGAGCTCTTAAGATTGCAACTTTAGTTTTCTTATCACTTAGGACTGTAGTATAGATATCCATTATCATTTTAAGGCACATAGTTTTAAACACAACTGTTATATCTGTCATTGTTTTAGTACCATCTCTTAGTATCCTCAATAACCAGAGACGTCTTTCTATTAATTCTATGTCACTGTTATGGAAAAGACTTAAAAAATCTGGAATTACCGTTAAATCGACATATTGTTTTGCTATTAGGAAGTTATTTACTGGCTTATATAAAGGGTCGGATGGAGAAGTCGATACTGTTAACGCCTTAGCTAAATACAAAGCTCCTATTGCGGGTAGTTTTGGATTTTTAATGCCATTGAACTCGCTATCGTTTGTTTGGATGATAGCAGTTGATAAACTTTGACGTAACGTTGTTATAAAATCGTTGAGAAGAAGCTTGTCGTTTTTGTGTCTCCTGAAAATAATAAGAAAAAGATCAATAAAATTCAATACACGACGTTACACCACGATAAGCATATAAACACATTAAATATGGACTTAATGTATAAAAAAAAGTGCAGTTTCCAGTATCATTATGTTAAAAATAATTAAAACATCAAAATATACCATATACCACTTTATTAAAGAAATAAATAGAAAATTAAATACCTTGCATAAAATTATTTTAAATAATCTTTACTTAGTAATCATTATTTTTAGAAGTTAATAAATTAGAGAGTAATATAAAATACTCACGTTTCAGTTTCCAAAAGTAAGCAGAATCTGTGCAAGACGTGGTAGGCGGCGGCGCGCATCAATGGGCAGTTTGAACTGAGACCCATAACCAGTACTGATAATAGTCCAGACCTTAATAATTTAAAACACGACGCTATCGATCCCGGCGCTAGAAGATGGCCCAGAAGAGGAAATAAAAACGCAGGATCGTAAATATTATCATCATTTTGCGCGTGAGATGTTGATACAACATCCAATCCCTTTAATTCATTCAAAACTTGGGTGTATTCGTCTCTAATGAGTAAAGTTTGGATAGCTCGCTCAGTTTCCTTCGTATTCGGTTTGTACTTGTAATCTCTTATAGTTTTCTCTAAGAAATTCTTTACTGTTATCCCATTCATAGGTGGAACTTCATAATAGTAGTCTAATTTTTGATTTACAGGGAAATTTGAAACAGTTCTTTCAATAATTTCTTTATCGAACAAATTCATAACTTGGTTAGGTGTAGGATGACTCCAAAGTGTAGAAGTTCGATTTTTACGAACTGAATAATGGTTCGCTGCAGAGTCTCCCCAAACATATGGTTTATATTCATTCACTGGCAAATCGTTGGCCTCGTAAAAGCGAAGGATAGTTAAAATTAGCCTATCTGAAGGACTTCTGGTGGCTCGATATGCGCTTAAGTAGACCGGTATTTGTTGAGTTTTCATAACTGACTTATTCGTAGATATTAATACAAAAAGAAATTCTAGTAAACGTGACTTTATATCCGGGCTGTGATAACTCAGCATTACGCTTAGAAACTCTGAATGTGACGTGACCATGTCAAACAATGTGACAACGTCTTCATGACCTTCTTTGTAAAACAACTTTACAAGACAAGATAGTAAGTATATCAACTTAGGTCCCGATGAATTTTCTTCCTCCGCTGTTCTTATTTTCAACGAATCTTTTAAAATTGTTTTACAGAAAGTTTGCCAAATTGTACTTTCAGTAACATTTTTGAAACCATCTTTATGATCTACTTGAAAATTCTCCACTGTTTTTGTAATTTGCGTAATTTTATGAATATTTGACACCAGATCATCTAGAACTATTGCATCTTTGTTTTCTTTTATAGCTAATGTTAATAAATTTAGCATTGACAGGTAGTAATTATTTAAATGTTCTTTTTTAGAAGAGTTTTTAGTTAGGCAAAGTTTTAAGAAGACAGCCTGCATTAAGTTAATGTGACTTAATTCCACTGTTTCAAATTTGTGTATTTTGGAAAAGATTTTTTGGCATTCCTGGACACTCATACATTCTATTATAAGTTTTCTAATAAAGTCGCTAGAATTTAAATACACTTGACCAGCTTTATGAGGTTTCTCTAAAAATTTGTTTATATTAGATTTGTATTCTTCATTTATTTTCATCAGCATTTCCTTGTTTTCTATGACAAATTGGCTATGATTGAGTAAAGCATTACTTAGTGGCAACGTTATTTCCCTTTGACTTAATATTTCAGGCCGATTGATTTCTTCCTTAAAGATATTACAAAACCTGCTATTACATTTCAATAATATTGCAGCTAAGCATGATGTTGACTTTCTTACAGAGTTTGCCTCAAAAAATTTTTTGAAATCATCATCACTCACTAAACTAACTTGTTGTGGTTTATTTTCAAAATATTCTGCTAACACTTCTTCGATTTCAGTTAGATTAGGTATTATGTCTTTCGTAGATAGCAACGTTGTATATAATGTCATACACTTCTTCAAGATTTCATCCGGCAATTCTATCGACACCGACAGCGAATACTTGTGTATCAAAACTCGTAATAATTTAAGTACAATGCTAGGCTCTTTATCTTCTTTGATAAACGCGTTTGTATCCACAGAAAATATATGATCAAACATTTTGTGATCATTTTCTTTAGATAAACCTATGACTTCCAGAACTTTGATAGTTAGATCGCTGTTAACATTTTTCTTCTTTTTTATTTTAATCAACAGTTTTAAAATTTCACTATAAGTTTTTTGCTGGTAAGACTTGAGAATAAAGTGCTTTTTCTCTAAGTATCTAATAATATCTGCGTTTTGTTCTATAATTTGGAGTAATAATTGTGTTACGAGAATGTTTGACGAATTTTTGCTCAAATCAATCGGTTGAAATAATTTTAGGAAATGAGCGTTTTTGAACAGATTTAAAATTATACTTCTGCATATATTCACCATGTGGAACTTCTTTCCTAAAGCAATTATAGTCTCAAAATAAAGGGATATTATTCTTTGCTGTTCTAACGACAGCTGGTCCATACTTGCCAATCTTACTGCACAAAACATCAAATATTTCGACCATATAAATAAATTGGAACTATTTAAGGACTGAGAATAATCTATTTTGTATTTAGTTCCATTAATCTCCAGATCATTTGCGTCACCTCCTTTTGTTAATACTGAGAAAATCCCAGTTAAAGGTATTTCTTGATTTTCTATTATAGATTTGGAGAGATTTCTAAGTGTTTCCTCTGAACTAGTGTTCTCGGGGAAAACAATTGGCTTCACCATCCAGTCGGCGACATAACTCCGGATATCTAATTTTGAATCACCTATCAAAACCTCAGTGAGCTCCGGTGAATAGTTACAATGTAACAAATTAGAAACGTACAGACATAAAAACGGCTTCAAATTCTTTTTAGCGTCTCTATTATTTTGTATGTACTGCATACATCCAACAATAAATGTCGAAGGTATTTTCTTCTCCAAAAACACACTTTCGTCAGTATTTTTGTCGTGCATTAAATCATTGAAGAGATTGTCTAAACTTATTTGGCAGTTTTCGTCGGAAATTTCAAAATTTACGACTTGATTTCTAATATGTTCTGATAATTCTTTGCCATTTGACAAAACGTGTTCTATTATATCTCCTACAAGAGATATTGGATTGACTTTAGAATTTCTTAACGTGTATAATATTAAATGGATCTCATCTTCGTCACTTTCAAATATCTCTGTGTTTCTGAAAAATAAATGCAAAGTATCCTTTGCGTTAATCCACGTGTCGTTTTCATCAGTAAACACTTCTAACATAATTAAAAATAACTCTTTAAACATCGGATTTCGTAATGTTAATGCAGAATTATCCAGTAATAACCATAATGAAACTATTTTGAATTTCAAAAGCGACAGATTTCCTCTTGACAAAGTTTTAGAAAATTCCAGGACTTTCTTCAAATCTATAGTACCTTCTAAAGCTTCAAATGAATTTGGATATGTATAATTGTATAATAACAATAAATCTATTAAAATCAATAGCGAATCTGCTTTATTGACCGACGGCAATCTAAAATCTTGTGAAGTTTCTAAATCATTCTTGTCAATCGTATCATTTATTAACGAAACAATTACGCTCGGTGGCGGCATATGTTTTGGAAGAAAACTATCTAATTTGTTCTTTAATTCTACGAATTTTATATCAGAATCTTCCAACTCTAATATTTTCATATATTTTTTAAGAGTTTGCAACATTTTAACTAATACTTTTATACAATAAATGGATATTGTCAAATCTTTTGATATACCCAAATTAATTAATTTTAAAATAGGTACTGGCATTGTTATGAAACGTACAAAATTAGCTGTTTGAGAGACGTTAAGATTATTAAGTCTCGATATTAATTTCTCTGCTTTAAGAGTTTCTAGAAGTTTTACAGTAAAATCTATGGTTTTCTCCCATACAGATGAATGTTGTGGTTGGAAATTTTGTTCTATCACACCAATTATAGCTCTATGAAGATCTGGGCATTTGTATATTATTTGTAGTATTACGTCACATTGTTTTTCGTTGTCCCACGGCCGTTTTAATAATTGCAACGTTTTATATAAATTCTGATTTTTATTTGAGTCACTTGTTCCTAATGTATTGTCAATAAAATAGAGCCCAAGTTTATGAGATGTGAATAAAGTTAGTATTATATCTGAAAGTAAGGCCATGATGTGTTCTTGAGATTCAGGTCTACGTTCAATCTCCGGTGGACCTTTCCATGTAAAAATTTTTAACATATTGTGTAATACTTGGTGACTAAATGTTTTTAGTTTCAATGTTTTAGATATTAATGGATTCTCTATAACATTCTTTTTGAGAATATTTAGAAACATAAGCACAGCATCTGCCTCATCTTGAACCAAACCTGGAATTACTAATGCTAGTAGGCCTTGTTTTTCTAACAATGCTTTAATAAGTGGCAAGTGACCATCGACAAGAAAAGATGTCATAAAATGAACAAATGCAGTTCTCACATTATCTTTCTCCTTATAATTTGGTTTTTCAACAACATGTTGTAAATTTTTAGGTGTCATTGGTAGTTGATTTAAGATTTCCACACCTAAATCTGAATTTAAAGTCACCATGGATGTAAAAAGATTTAATATTATTTTCCTGTGCCGAGGCCCCGAGTTTTCACTGATCATAATTTCAACAGTTGATATGAATGTATTTAAGAAATATCTACATGCTTCCTCGGTTATAGGTATCATATGCGGTAAATCAGATTGAACTTTCAGTACAATTAAATGGAACAAATGGAAGGTGGGAGTAGCTAATGTCAAATTCTTTTTATTATCTTGTGTTATTTGACGTAATATTTCATGTGAATTTCCACCAATTTTCAAATATGCTAACATGTAATCTGCATCTGCGTCTGGGTTTAGACATACTTGTAGAAATTGTGTCAAAGCTGAAATGTAAAAAAAAATAAAAGCTTAAATAAAATTTACTTTTATTTGTACACATTACTTTAACACTGTAAGCTAGATATGTATAGAGTGCAACATCCAATAAACCAGCAGCCTACAATTATAATTCTTAGAAACATATTAACTACAATATATCTACAATATATTAACACTGTGTGTAATAATAACTGTTGTGAAATAATTAATTATAGGTTATTTTAAAATTATGCAATTAATTAGTAGTAAAATATAAAAACATCACTTGTTTATGAAATGCTTTGTTTAATATACATTGCAGTATTCCAAACATTTCAATAATCCAGGATTTGATCTCTAGTCTTTTACAGCACCTGATTAGTGCGAACCTTTTTTTTTATTTGTTTCCCCTTTACGTTTTATTTAGGTAGGAATTTTAGGTAGGCATAGGGAGTCTAATGTTTACAACACTTCAAAGTCATATAATTTTATTCAAAATAAGAAGTTACATGCTTAATTTTTTGAATTTTAAATAATTTACCACTGGTTTACAAAAGTTACTTATGAAGAACTGACACAAGACACTCGGGGAGACTTTTTTTAATGATCAATTAAAAAAAGTCTCTCTTAGTAGATGGTTTTTTAAATCAATTATTTACAAATTTTCTTTTACTTATTTATGACAGCGATAGCTTTAAATAATGTTCATTTTCTTACTAAAAAATGACCCACGCGCCACCGAATTTGAGACATTCACAAAACCCTGGTGCTTTGCCTTTTTACAAATACGAGGAAATGAAACATAATTCTTTGAATCTTACCAACTACTGTCGATATTACAGTCTCACGCTTGTTCCACTGTGCCACTATGGCCTCAAGTGAATTCTACTGTTTATGTTTATAAAATATAAATAAAATAGTAACAGGTTTTTTAAGTAACAACAATAACTAACCCATTGTTTGGCCTTGCTTTCCTTGTATTTCTTTCCTAAAATGCTTAACATCAAATAATCGAGGCCTATCTGGTTTTAACATATCTTTATTACTGTCGTCTTCATCATGAGGTTGTTCTTCGCTATCAAATATTTCGGCATTTTCTGAATCAATTTCCCCCTTAGCCTTCTTAGGTTTATCTTTAGATTCACCATCATATTTTCTTTTACCCATTTTTTTATTATTAATGCATTAATTTACTACAGGAAACTAAAACTAAAACAAAACACGTGCAATTGTTATGATATTTTGACAGCCACACTTTGACATTGCTCATTTGACATTTAACAAACGTGCTAACTACAGAGAATACATATAATAAGCATGTAACTGTTCGCTGTCTGCGCATGGAAGATGTATTAGAAAATGTATTATAGGTGGTATTTATGAATATCTATATTCTTTATATTCAATCTAAAATAGTCTACAATAATGTTAAGGCCGTCATGGTCCACGGGCACAAGGGTGTGTCTGCGACGGTTGTGGGTTCGATTACCACTCGGGAGGATGAAATATTATGTATAATTATTTGCATATCTTCACTCTGGCATCAAGGCAAAAGCCTGGCGTTGAATTTCGTCACTCAACATGCAATGTCTCCAAAAACTCGGCGGGAAGTGGGGAGTATCTTAACACAAGGTTCCCTCTGCCTACTCTCCTGTGTGCAGGATACAGCGTGAAGCTGATTTTGAAAACATTATTAAAAAAATATAACTTTCATTGCGTGTTGAGTGGCGGAACTTAACTCCGCTGTTTGCCTCGACACCAGAGCGAAGAAATGGAATTATAAAACAAATATTTCACTTCCTAAAGTGGGGATCTAACGCACAACCAGTCGGCTTACAGTGACACTTAGTGCCACTGCGGCACGACTTTTTCACCGATTTAAATACAGTTATCACTGTTTTATTTCGCCAAACTTCCCATAACATTTAGTGTTTGTTTTCTTTCGTTCGATAGATAAATAAAACAGTTACATCAATTATAACTTATATTGTTAAAAAAAAACTATGAGGTAACCATTTTATTTAGAAGTATTGATATTTTTAAAAATGATTATGTTAAAAGAAATTAAATTAATTCAGATTAGGTAATAAATAATTGTGTAGTTCACGTGCGTGAACTATTATCAAATATAATTATATGTATATTAAACGACAACTACGGTATAGTTACACTACACGGTATAAACTGTACCATACCTACTTCTTGACCTAATGTGACGTTAACCTTTTCGAGGTAGCCAGTCTGCGCATACTTCTCTCGCCACATCTATTGTCATTAACCTCTTCATGCATGGGAGATCCTAATTCGTTTTACGTCACCTTCCGCCAGTATCATCGTCACTGTGGTTTCATAGTCAAACGAGGTCTACCACTGCTTCTCTTACCGCTTACCAATTTAGGCAACTACTGCGGGCAATAGTGAGCAGTGGTTGTTAATAATAATTGCTAATTGTTTCATATATTATAAATGGTAATATAATATATATTTATAACAAATAATTATGAATATATAAAGAACAATAAATAAAAAAGTATAAAAAAATTTTTAAGTTAAACGGTTTTATATTGCAGATAAATGTACTAAAAGCTAAAAAATAATTTCATAGAAATTATGATTACTAAAATAAAATCGTGGGGCACGTCCAATATCTACAATTGAAAGACATAGCGTGAGACTTCACCCACCTAGTGGTAAGTAGCAAGTGTCCCCACGATTTTATTTTAGTAATCATAATTTCTATGAAATTATTTTTTAGCTTTTAGTACATTTATCTGCAATATAAAACCGTTTAACTTAAAAAATTTTTTATACTTTTTTATTTTTAAGTTTTTAGTTTTTATTTCTCATGCTATTCAATTCGTTGAAATGAGGCTCGATGTCTCATTATTGCAAGGTTAATGGAGAATGTTACGAACGACCCCCCCAGAGGTCCAATAGAGGGACAAGGCTATGTACAACAAGATGTGCCTGAATCTTGAGGGGAAAACGCTAACGACATATCATTTTTATCCACCTAGTGCCATACAGTTCTCGGCGCGCTTTTACCTTTTACCTTGGGTGGTACCCCTAGCGACGTATCGTTTTTAGGCACCCTATAGCCACACAGTCCTCGACAGGATACCAGATCTTGACTTAGGTGGGAGATTCATATTGTAATTGTGTATAGTATACTGTATTATACTTACCAAGCTCTTTTTTTTGATACCCATATTGATGGGATTGAAAACTACATTATCCGCCATTTTGTAGCAGTGGCCATCTTTGATTTTGATTTTGTATAGTGCACTGAATTCTACTTGACAAGCCCTTTCATTTGATACCCATATTGATGGGATCGAAAAAACTAACTTGTCCGCCATCTTGTAGCGGCGGCCATCTTGGATTTTGATTTTGTATCGTCCACTGAATTCTGCTTGACAAGCCCTTTCATTTGATACCCGTATTGATAGGATTGATAAAAACTAACTTGTCCGCCATCTTATAGTGGCGGCCATCTTGGATTTTGATTTTGTATAGTCCACTGAATTCTACTTGACAAGCCCTTTCATTTGATATCCATATTGATGGGATTGAAAAAAACTAAGTTGTCCGCCATCTTGTAGCGGCGGCCATCTTGGATTCACAATAATATTGAATATGGATAATTGTATTGTCACCAGAATCAAAGGCGTATACCAAATTTCAGATCAATCGGTTAACGGGAAGAGGGTTAAATTTCAATTACTAAATTTGACCCAAACAAACAAACGGGGTGAGCTAAATAAAACCGTTTAAAAAAGAGAGAAAATATATAGAAAAAAACATTTTTATTTAGATTAAATAACAGAGTAATAGCAATGTTTTATATTTGCTGTTCATATCTACATATGAACATTGTTTCCAAAAAATATATTTATTATAAAAGAATATACATAATACAAAAAAATATCATTAATAATAATCGTAAATTTATTATTGTTATTTTTTATCTACTAATTCGGACAATATATTAATATATATTTGTACATTTATTTTGATGAAAATATTTGAATTTAAAATAAACATGTTCTTATTAGAAACATAAAACAAATTACAAAAAGAAACAATATAAGTAAAAAAATGCTTCATATTTAGATTGAGTTCAAAATATAAATACCCAAATATGATTTAAATATTACTCAGAATCATTTATTAGTATGTAACTAATATTAAATTTATATAATAATATGCTCTCTGAGCATTTAAAGTCACAAAAATAGTTTAAAAATAATTAACAAATAAAAAAAATCAGGAGTCTTAAAAGTGTTTTAAAAACAATATAAAGGATATCAATATCAAAATCTTAATTCTTTTTTATACAAATCGAAGTCACATTAAAAAAAACAGAGAGCTTTATAAGCTACAATTAAAGTTAAAATTATAATAATTAAAAATGAACTCAAATTTGGTTGTCATTTATAAAATCTAAGATATGAAATATTATCTATTTTGGGCCCTTAATAATATTTTCAAAGTCCGGTTCCAATTTACGAATCCTTTCCAATAGGATATTTGGTAAATATTCAGTTTTATCTGTAAAATAAAACAGACAAAATAAATAAAAAATATATTGACTCACTTATAATAATTTTAAAAGGAAAATAATCTATATATATAAAAGGACTTGTCCTCACTGACTGAGGTAAGACGCACGCACAGCCGTAACCGCTGTGCGTAGAAACGTAACATTTGGACAGATGTTTACTTTTGTAATCTGGACATCCACTAAGAAAGGATTTTGTAAAATTTTAACCCTAAAGGGGTGAAATAGGTGTTGAAAGTTTGTATGGAAAAAAATTTAAATCGGCACCGATTTTTATAAAATTTGAAATATAGACTATTTCACTGAATACATGTTTCGTGGTTTATCAGAATTCACACTTAAATAAGCAAGCGAAGCTGCGCGCGTCCGCTAGTATATATATATAAGCACATTATATTTAAAACAAATAAAACGTTTATATGTATAAAAAAAATATCATAATATTTATGTACCGGCAACATTTAGAAAGTACTATATTGGGGGATTTTTTACAGCTAAATAGATTTGTAGCTGATAAAAGTGATTTGCAATTTCACTACAATAATTTAATGTCAAAGACATAATTTCAATAATACGTTTTTATTTCATAACTATTATTTATATTATCAAGTTTAGTGTATTTTAAGACAAGAATAAAGTTTTATTAATGGACGGCTGATGAAATATTGATAAATGTAAGTTTAATACAGTTTATTTACATTTTTTTTTGTATTTTATATCACGGTGTTATTTTATTCCTTTAATGAACTTTTTTGGTTAATTTTGATCCTAATATCCAATTTATTTATTTGTTCTTTCGTCCGCTCGAAAGTAAGTTTTTAAATTTTGTTGAATAATTAGCTTTTAATTTCTTTTAATGATTTTTATGAATAATATTGTCTTACGAAAAGCTTTATTAAAATATACCAACTAAACTATGCAAAGTGTATTAACCGCATCGAAACTTCATGTGACATGATATTTTATCACAAATAATTTTTATTTTGGCTTCATAGAGAATAAGCAGGCAGCGGAAAATTATTTTACTTAATTTTATTTAATATTTCAAGACATTATGAGTTGAGTGGCGGATCTAAGCACCGCGTATTGTCTTGTTACTAGAATTGTAAATAATTAATTCCTCCCAGTGCTCAAGCTTATTTAAATTTCGTATAAAACTTCATGTAAATAAATATTTTTTTAAATAAAAAAGAATGAGATCATTGTCGTTTTGTATATATTTTCATTTACTCGTTCGAGAGTGGGAAACGGAAGTATCTTAATGGGAGCGAAGCGTTTTAACACTAGGTTCCCAGGTTCCTTCTGCCTATTCTGCTATGTGCGGGATATAGCGAGAAGCTATATAAAAAAAACCAGTTTCACGATTTTAATAAGTATACTCAAATAACCTAACGGCAATTTAAGGCAATCAGTATTGAGTGACAGTGAGTGAATCAGTGTTACGCTGACACGTCAAGGAAATGCAAATAATTTAAATGTAAACCAAAATAAATAAATTATACATACCATCGAAGTAAACGATTTCGCATTTGCCCTCATATTCTGGTGCTTTTACGAGAATCTCCAAAGTATTGCAAAAATCTTCGACTACTTCTTGAGGGTTCACGTTATCTAATACTATTTAATGAAATAATTTATTAGTAGGAAAAACAAAATAATTTTTTATTTACTTTTTCTAAATAAAATTCTTTGTTTATATTATCTTTACAGAGCATATAAAATTTATAGTATTAAGACACTCCCTTCTACATTTCCACCTTCTCAGAGATATTATCTGTTTTGCTTAACCAGATCAAGAAATTAGTTATAATATATAATTGCTTTGAATAGGAATCGAGCACACATAAGCATTGAGATGTTTTTTTTGCTTTACATTGTATATGGTAGGCCATAGGGAACCTGGGGACTTAATATTAAGACACTGTAGTCCCATTAAGACATTTGTGTTCTCCGCTTCCCCGAATTCTGGAGGTATTACGTGTTGCCGTGTTTCACTTTAATACCAGAGAGAGGAAATGAAAATAGTTCCTTTTCCAGAGTGAGAATCAAACTTACAATCGTCCTGTTTACAGCCAGATGTTTCGCCACGACGAGAGAATGATACATTTAATATTTTAATTTCTCGCCCCGGTAACGAGACAAAACGCAGCGTTGAGTTTCGCTATTCAACACCCAATGCCTCCAGAATATGGCGAAAAATAGGGAACTGTGTAGGAAAAGTATCTTAATTAGAACGGATCATCATCTTAACACCAGATTCCCAGGTTCCCTCTGCCTACCCTACTAATCTCTAATCTACTTCTCACCATCGCTGAGCGCTCGTCGACTCCTGGCCTTATACAGGGTGTGCAGCGGCGTGGCGCACTCCACCACGATGTGCACGGGTGTAGAGTCCGGACGGTAGATTTTGTACGCGGAGTTTCGGTACGAACGGTTCTTAACGCCGGCCACGTCTTTCTCTACGTCTTCTAATGACTGAATAGGTGTGAAATTTTTTATGTATTATAAATTTCTTTAAAAATGTTATTCGGATATTATAGTTAAGAAAACAATCAAAAAGAATCTTTATATTTTTGATATAGAACAAGCACTCTTTGAAGTAACATTTCCAACTTAAGCGTAGTCTTAGGCCTTCTGTTAACTTTACTTATGATTGTCAAAAATATTATCATTGCGAATAAACAAATCAAAATACATTTTAATGTCATTTATTATGACATTATACATAAAAGTCATTTCAGAAAAAAAACGCTAAAACAGCGAAAACAGATATAGTGCTAATACTTTAACAATTATCCAACTGTTCTAAAATACATATAAAATCAATCAAATAATAAAGAGGCCAGTCGTGGCGCAGCAGCACAAAGAGTGACCTGTAAAAGCGGCTGATTGTGGGTTTGAGCCCACTCGAGGAAATGAAATACTTATTTAATTTTAGATTTCCATTTCTTCGCTCTGATGTTGAGGCAAAGCGCGGCGTTGATTTCCGCCACTCAACACGCAATTCCTCCAATTCTGTTCCATCTGACTTCCCTGCTGTGTGCGGAATACAGCGTGAAACATATAATATTTTAAATATAGCTTTCAAGTTCAAATAGCCCATGTTCTTACCTTCATAGCCTCCAAATACGGTAGATTCTTGTTTTTCCTATTAAATTCACTCAAATCTGGCGGGCAGAATAAAGATTTGGTGCAAACGATGAATAGGCGTTTGACCGGAAACACAATACCTTGTGTCGCTTCGTACCTATCGATGTTTCTGACGAAGCCCACGAAGTCCGCCCCATCATTGGGAATAACATGCACTAAATATCCTTCTACGAAACTGCAGGCCATACCTGTTCCGTATGTCACTGTGCCTTTTACTTCCTGGAACTTTATATTTTTGTTAAAGAATTTCCAGTGTGAAGCTGATTATTATGATTATGAGTGAGAATTGAACCCACAACCATCACATTTGCTATGAGACATTGACGATTTGATTTTTATAATTTTTTTTATTAATATCAACTATACTTTTTACTTTTGTAATTGTATTAAGATATTTTACAATTTTTTTAGTTTTACTCTATCCACATATTATAACGGGGTCGGCAAAGGGAATCTAGTATTAGGACACCCCATACTCCACTTTCCACCGAATTCATAAGGTAATGTATGTTGAATGGCAGAACTAAACGCCGCACTTTGTTTAGTTATCAGAACGTGGAAACTAAAATATTTTTAATTCATTTCCAGAGTGCGAATGGGTATCGAACCCACAACCTCATACAGTCAGACGCTGTAATAAAATATAAATAGACTTACGATTTCAGGACTTTTGTATACAATATATGCGATAATTAAACCAAAAAAATCATATCCGTAAATAGTTTCCTCCATAAGCATCAATATCGATGTCGATACAGCGTATATTATTAAATAAAATTTAATTTTCTCTAAAACAGTAGTCAAGTCGAAGGTTTTATTATTTTTAAGCTTATGATACAGTAAAAGACCGAGTTTGTACAACATCTCTACAGTTAATAGATTTGTGCTCCATTTCCCTGTAATAAAATATATTAAAATAAATATTAGAAACATTTACCTAAATGTTAAATTTAATTCTCACAGAATTATTTTCATTCTCTCTCTTTAATAACAAGACGAGCATGACGTTAAGTTTCGTCATTCACCACGCAATGTTTCGAAAATTGGTTTGTGGTGGGGAATGGAATATCTTAACATTAGGTTCCCCCTGATTATCTTACTATGTGTGAGATTTGGCGTGACGCTATATAAATAATACCAGAAGCGATTTTCGATCTGAGACAATTCTCTTACATTGTTATTATTTTAATTCTTGTGTCTACTGGAGGAACACAAAGCCGTCACTTTTCCTCATTAGTAGAGCGAAAAAATAAAAATATATATATATTTTTCACTGCCTAGAATGAACTCACAGCCGTTTCGTTTACTGTCGTAGGCTTGTGCCCCTGTGCTACGACGGCCTCAAATAAAAAAAACATCGTAATATCGTTTCAAAGATAATTTTTTTTTAAGTATATTTATTTTCTCTTAAAAAAAATGAAAGTATTGTATATAGTCTCAAAGCCAAATCCACAGCAGTGTAAGCATTATTCATTTAAATGATAACAATAAATAGTGTTTACAGATTATCACTTTTCTCAGAACAGGAAACAATAATAGCTTTATATGAAATGTGTGTATAGCTATGGTAAACATGGGTATAATGTTTCAGGTTGATAAACATTATTTTTTTATATTATTATTATGCTTAGGCTTGCTATTCATTAATATACATAATATCTATACTTATAATAAAATAATAATGGATCAGTGTCTGTACATGAAAAATATATAAAAAATATGTTATTGGTGCCTTTATTAATGTAATAGGACCCAAAACAATTATTTTAAACATTTTTCCAGTTTGTCTGTGTAAACACACAGGCAAACAGAAAAAAATGAATGAACATTCATACTATTTCGTATTCGTTTTACTTCAATTGATTCACAAATAAATAAGTTCTGTAAATATACATAGTTGCATAGTTGAATTTCACAATATTGCTAAAAAATAAGTGTTTTATTGAATTGGCTAATACTTTAAAATGATACTCTATATATCATGAAAGCAATTGAGATAAGAAAGTCAAAGTCAACTGGGGTACAGTAGGTTCAAAAAAATAATTAATATGATTTAATATAGCCTATAGTCCTTCCTACCAGGTGGACCGACAACCTCAAAAAGACAGGGAGAATTCACTGGATTTAAAGGGCAAGGACCGGACTGAGTGGTGAGCATTAGGGGAGGCCTAGACCGAGGCCTGTATCAAGCAGTGGACTTAGAAAGGATGATGGATGATAGTTCTTCCTATATATCTATATCAACTTTCAAACACAAGAATAATTTTTCATTTCAAATGAGTAATACCTAAGATTAGCATTCAGCTTTATGTTGTTAGTATTGTTAACATCATTATGTATCAGTTGGTAAGTGTTTGATTGTAGGTGATAGTTCAAGATTCAATATCTACTCAGGGTATGCTTGATTTATATACAAAATAGTATTTCAATCTTATATGCACTTTGTAATATTGCAAATTGTCTGTTAAAATAAATAAAGCAGCTTACTGCTTATTTGAATAGTAGCCCAGAGATGTGGAACTGTCTTGTTACCAGAGAATGAAAATAATTAATTACCTCATGTGGGGCTTGAACCACCACATTTTAGTCAGAAACTGTACCATTACAAATCAGTGTGAATTTTGATTCACATTGTAAGTATTAAAAAATGTTAGTATATATTTGAGTAATGTAAATTATTAATAAATAAAAAAATTACCAATGAATAATAAGAATGCAGATTTACTCATTTTTGGCAACCTGGAAGAAAATATTATCCTTAGAGTTGTTTTATTTAAAAATATTCTTAAACAGGCAAAAATATATTATAAAAAAAATACAGTCGAATTGATAACCTCCTTTTCTTACAGAAATCGGTTAAAAATAATATTAATAAATACTTTACAACTATACTATACTAGTGTATTTTAAGAATTTAACCTAATCATTTTAAGACTCAACACAATTTTTACTTACCTTCTTAATGATTTAAAATGTAATTCTTACTAAAGTCAGACTATGATATAAGGATTCTATAATATTTTAATAATGGATTACTTTTAAAATAAGCATCTAATAGATTAAAGTTATGATTCATCAAATATGATGAATATTTAAAGTAACTTAAAATATGTATACAATTAAACTAAACTAGAATACAACGTGACTAATCTTCAATCCGCTTCTCACATAATAATCACAGAGTACATTCTATATACTATAATAATAATAATGTTTCTCTTTCTTCTTATACTTTGTAAGCAATTTGAAACGTACACTTTGCCGAGTTTGCCGTGAAGTAAATAAGAAGCACAGATTAAATATTTGTTACTATAATTGAAATGTCAAATGTCTTTTACAATATGCTTGAGTTCGTAAAAGTCACTAAAATTATCTATTTAATTAATTAAACCCTATTAATAGATTATGAGACACGCATTTACTTTATTATTAAGTGTAAAATCAAGAATTGCTTAAAAAAAACAAAACTACAGAATACGGTAAGCCGCCGTTCATCATACTTTGAACGACAATCGGAGCGATTACCGTAAACAAACGAATTGATATTTTTTATTATATAAATGAATACCATGGTTTTAAGAAATTACTCAGACTTGACGTCATAAATGACCCTATAATATTTCGATGCGGCTTAGTGTGATTTTTAAGCTTACAAATTAAAATGTATTTTTGAAGTGACAACTTCTTATAGATCGTTACGTAACGATAACGGCGCTAAATTGTGAATTATAGGAAATTATAAAGAGTTTTCGGTTTAAAATGACAATTGTGATGAAAGTTACAAAGGCAAACCATAATGGGGATACCTTATTGCTCCAGCTGTAGCTCATCTGGTGTTGAAAGGGGTCCTTGGTGGCAGTTATCACCTGCCATTAGGTGACCCATAAGCTCGTTTACCTTATCCTTTTTATAAGCAGAGGAAAAATAGTTAAGACACTCGTTTCTTTCTGCCGAATTTTTCAAGCTTTCTCCATAATTTATTAACTTTTGATGAGCTCTTATCTCTAGCCACTATAAGTATAATAAGATTGTACATGAACGCTGTCTGAACATTAAATATATGTAATGAGGACCTATATTGAAGACCTTTATCAATACGGCAGAATCTAAATCAATAACTATGATTTTTTAAATTGTAACCGATTTTATACAGTGCTTTTGTATTTTGGTAAGTTTCCCTCCAATTAGGACATTAAGTGTTTGTGTTACTTCAATCAATTTATAAAGAATACAGGTATATCAATTTAAAATAATTTACGCAGGGGAAGTCGCGGGCAAAGCTAGTAAATAATAATTGACATGTCTGAAGTGACAATGTAGTGAATAGTGATTAGTGACAGATAAATATTTGACAGTTGCTCTTGTTGAGTTTAAAATTTGTATATTGTAATGTAAATTTTCAACTTCAATTTTAAAAAGAGCGAAGTAAAAAATATCAACGCAATTATTATAATGACGTGAAATATTTAAAAAATATAATATATCATTTAAATTATCCAAAATGGTTGTATGTAAATTTTTTCAACAAGGCCATTGTCGTTTCGGACAGAGTTGCAGATTTGAACATATTTACGGTTCCAAATATACTTATAGAGGTGAGTTAGATTATAACATATTTTATTTAGAAATTCAAAAATATTTATTATATTTTGACTTCATTTGTTTTAGCTCCACAATCTCAAAATGAAAACCTAAGTACTGGTACATCAAATAATTTTGGCAGTAACGCCTCTTCACTTTTTCGAAGCGCTGTACAAAATACGTCGACGTTTAATAATGCCCCAAATAATTCGATATTTGGTCAAAGTTCTCAAAAACCATCAGTTTTTAATAGGTTAGGTAACCAGAATACAGTGTTTGGTGGTAATAATCAAGCTAAATCAGTTTTTGCTCAAGCTAACCAAAATATCTTTCAACAAAATCAACAAACAAATGTTTTTCAAACACAAAATCAAGCGAAGTCAATATTTTCTCAAGCTACGCAAAATGTTTTTGGGCCACCTCCACCTACTTATGGAGCTCAGAATACTGCTGCTAGTATATTTAGTAGTGCAGCACAGAAAATGGAACCTACTAATATATTTGACTCTCAGATGAGTTCAACTCCACCTTTAAGTAACAATGTCTTTCAAATTTCTCATAAACCAGTGACAAATGTGTTTGGATTTGCTAATAGTTCTGAACAAACATCTTATAATGAAGAAGGGATATATAGTAAAGTGGAAGATCTATCCCGAGTTGATATTGAAGCATTTGAAAACACAGAGTTCAAATTAGGTTTTATTCCCGAATTGCCACCACCAAAGAGCCTTTGTGTATAATATTGTAAATGTATGGAATAGTCAAGAAAAGTGTAAAATAAATTATTTAATGTTTTTGTATTAATTTTTTTTAACTCCTTCCTTTTTGAAATTAGTTAAAAATACAACCATTACAAATTCTGGAATTTATGAAACAAGTAGTTCTTTGTTTTGTACTTATTTTAGCATCCCATTCCTGTTGAAGGAAATATAATACAGAAAAATAAGAAACTTTTTCATTCAAAAGGTCTGTTTAGACACACCTACACCTGTTACAATCTATACACTTATGTTACAATCTATGTTACAATAATCACAAGCATGCAATGGTTAACTATACAGGTTGTGGATTGTTAATCAAAATCACTCAATATAAATTATAATAATATTTTTATTTCCTCATTCATTCCTCAAATAGTGCCACATTGAGTTCTGCCCCTAAACACTAAATTCTAATAATCTGAATTGGAAAACCACTTGTAATAATTGTATCATCATGAAACTTGCCAGTTGTAGATAGCTTAGGTGATAATATAATATTGCACTTATAGATAAACACTTATAAGCACTTGCAGATAAACTCAGCTCTGCCGCGTTCGCAATTAAGAAAGTAAGACAAATGATGGACATTGAAACTGCCTGACTAGTCTACTTTAGCTATTTCCATAATATTTTATCTTATGGAATGCTGCTATGGGGCAGTGCTTCAGATATCAATTCAATATTTATTCTCCAAAAAAGAGCCGTAAGATATATTTATAATCTAAGAGCTCGAGATTCTCTGCGAGATGTTTTCAAGGATGCAGGTATTATTACAGTTGCTTCCCAATTTCTATACTATAATATTCTCTTTGTCCGACAAAATATACATTGTCATAGAAAAAATAGCGATAGTCATACGATAGAAACGAGAAATAAAGATAAGCTTGTTACACCAAGTTTTCGCCTCCAAAAAGTTAATAAATCTTTTATGGGTCTGAGTATACCTGTATATAATAAAATTCCGCAGTGTATTCTTAATTTGCCACTACCGAAATTTAAAATATCTGTAAAAAAAACTCTAACAAGTAAAGCTTATTACACTGTTCAAGAATATTTAGAGGATAAAGATGTATGGAATTAATGTCTATTGAATGTCAGGCAGGATAGTTGCCAGCTAATGTAAAAGTAAAATATACCATTGACTTTAAAAAGAGACATGTACATTCGACGATTCAAAAGTGCTTATAAAGTTTATTTGAATAAAGAATATTTTGAATTTGAATATTATGGTATCAAAAAGCTGGTATGATGATAGGCCAGGACCTGCATATTGGAACTATTCAGAGCTCACTTATAAACCATTTGAATTTAGACTCAAACAGTTTATAGCTCTTAGCACATTATTTATGTATCAATTGGTGTAAAAAAGTTTAATTTTTTTTAAATTATTTTTTTGTTTTTAATACTTATTGATAGATTAAGATGAATTTCATACTTATTGATAGATTAAGATGAAAAACAAGGAAATTAAACAATATATTTATAATTGTTATTTAATATAAAAAATCTTATTCATTAGATTATATTACAGAATTAAAGTACTAAGGTTTTAATTATTTATACATTTTTAGATAGAATATTGTATTTTTTTGTTAAATTTACTTTTTAATCTTCATATTGGCATGCTGTGTAGGGTAGGAGTAAAATCGAGTTAGTGGTTGGGTACATTTACTTCATAAAAAAAAAACGTTATTCCCATTAAAATTGATCATTGACTATCATATGTTCAATTATATGAGATAGAGTTTTTCCCAGGGCTCTAGGGCTCATCTCCCTCAAGAACCGTGGAATCTGCTCTTGGTCTTGAGAGGAGACTTTTCAGAAAAAGGTAAAGGTAAAGGTGTGAACCGTACTTGGGACCCAAGTACGGTTCACAGTAACAATTTCCTCTAAGTATATAAGCTTGTGAACAATAACCTAAATTACAGAGATGTAGTCATATTGATCTATAATTCCCTAATTTTTTTTGGAAGGTGTGCTAGGTGTCGGGAAGTCTGTTAGTAAGGGTTCTAGGGCTCAATCTCCCCCAGATAAATAAGTTTATCAGCGGAGGCGGACAGCAGCACGGGCTCGTTGCGGTGGAAGTGCACGTCGGTGACGGCGCCGCGGTGCCCCGGCAGCTTATACAGCACGCGCCGCGTCGTGGTGTCCCACACCAGCACGTGTCTGTCGGAGGAGCCCGCTGCCACCTGGACGTGAGAGTGAGAGGAAGCAAAATAAATACCGATATATTAGTAAATAGAAGCTGTTGTGTCTAGTTGGTACGAAGGTTTGACTGTAAACACATCAAACTGGTAACAAGACACAATGCCTCGAGAATTCGGCCGAAAGTGGGAACAGAATGTCTTATCACTAGGTTCCCAGGTTACCTTGCAGGAACCCCACTACATGCAGGATTTAGTGGAAAACTTAAAAATTATATATGACGGCGCGCCGCTATGTATTAGTTTTAATTATAAGTTCGTAATTATTACATTTCGATTTTAATTGATTTATGTAATGTATTTTATTAGAAGAATATTTAAAATGGAGTGGGTAACCCCGAATAGGGTAGTAGGTGTAGCCACGAGGAATAGCAGATGTCATTCGTTGACAGTTATGGCGTGAGATGTTCGCCAACTAACCTATTGGCTCCTAATCTATTGTAATTTTGTTAATCTTGTGAGATTTATTGTAAAATTTTTATGTAAACGAGTAATACAAGTGACATTATTTCATTACATTATAGAATACAAGTGTGACTTTTATTTAAACATCTCTGTTGCTACAATGTCCACAAATGAATAGTGACAGCCAAGACTGCTATGATGCTGCCTTCTGATTCTTCTACATATATATATATATATATATTAAAAAATATACATATAAATACCTTAGACCCATCAGGCGACCAAGCACATCTGAGTAAATTCTTTTCAAAGTTATGCTGATGACCTGACAGCAGTTTAACACATCTCTCTGATGGTGCGAACGGTCTCACATCCCATATTCTCAGTGTATTGTCCATTGAGTTTGATAAAAGGTAGGAGCCATCGTAGGAAAGGGCCATGCCTGAGAATGAAATAAAAAGATTAAAATGAATATTTGAATACCACTACAATAATCTATATATATAAAAGGACTTGTCCTCACTGACTGAGGTAAGACGCACGCACAGCCGTAACCGCTGTCTGTGCGTAGAAACGTGAAATTTGGACAGATGTTTACTTTTGTAATCTGGACATCCACTATAAGGGATTTAGAAAAATTTTTATCCTAAAGGGGTGAAAAGGGGGTTGAAAGATTGTATGGAAAAATTTTTAAATCGGCACTGATTTTTATAAAATTTGAATTTCAGACTCTTAAAAGTATTTAATTGAACACATGTTTTATAGTTTTCTAGAATTCTTCCCCTAAGGGTGCAAATAAGGGATTGAAAGTTTATATAGTTTTTTTTTTTTAAATCGGCAGCAATTTTTATAAAATTTGAAATTCAGACTTAAAAATATTTCATTGCACTAAAAATATTTCATTTTGGTTTATTAGAATTCACCCCTAAATAAGCAAGCGAAGCTGCGCGCGCCCGCTAGTGTAATATATGAAAGGGAAAGGGTAAGCTGGGTAAGCCTAGTGTTTAATTTACAAGGCATTGCCTGTTGAGTAGCGAAACGAAACGACGTGCTTTATCTTATCATAATAGTGAATAGAGTTGAAATTATCATTTAAATATTGAAGAAAAATTTAATTATAAATCGTTTTAATTAAAATAACAATTGAAAACCAACAATTTCAATTAGTTTCTGCTCTATACATGCTCCCACACGGTGGAATGCATAATTGAATATTTTGTGTTTCATCGCTCTTTTAACAAGACAAAGTTTGACGTTGAGTCAGCACTCAATATGTAATGACTCGAAAATTCTGCAGTGCTTGAGGAACAGAATGTCTTAACACTAGGTTCCCTTTGTTTACTCTCCTATATGCGTAATACAATGTGAAGCTAAAAAGAAATTAATAATTACCAGTAACTGTATCAGTATGTCCCTTTATCTTGTACGCTATTTGATTATTCCTTATATCCCACACCTTGATAACATTATCAATACCACCCGATATGATCTTCTCTGCTGTATCATTAAATAATACTGATGTAACAGGATATGTACTATCAAAGGAAGCTATAGGATTTCTCTTTCTGGCATCCCATAGCTTTATTGTGTTATCATCTGACGCTGAAACTAGAAGTTCTGGACCTCGACGGGCACCTGGAATTTATTTTAAATATATTTATTGCCCATTGCACATCAAGCAATTGATTCTGAAAGTTTTATGCACTTATTCAATGAAATAATAGATTGTGAAACTATAGCGACACAAAGGGTAGAATTGTTCATAATTTTAATGCACAAAAAGGGAACCCATTAGATTAATGTCAAACATCTACAAAATTTTCCAAAAACTTTGCTTAGAAGGATCTCAAAGACAAGACTGGCTGGGGTAACTCTGATTGCAAGTACAGTAGGTTACATAGACAAAAACAATACACAATATATCACAAGGGAGGAGGGAGAGTAAGATATCATGTGTATTTATTTTGCAAGGTGCTTGTTAATGAGTGATCTGGGGACATTGTTCCAGTGTATGTACGTTTGAAAGTAATGTTTTAAAACTTTTGAGTACAGATGAGGGAAAAGTCTTAAACCTCACCACATATCACCAACAGAGTTGGGTATAAAAAATGCTAAAAATAGTAGTAGTAGTAGTAGTAGTAGTAGTATGTAAAAACATTACTCATTCAATCAATAAAACTACGAAAAGACTTACCCGAAACAGAATTCACAAAACCTGCATGTCCCTTCAGCTTCTTAATTCTCGTGCCAGTTGGTACATCCCATACTGCCACTGTAGTGTCAGTAGCACAAGTGTACATATGGGCACCGTCAGGAGAAAAACACAGCTCCATAATGGCACCAGTGTGGCCTTTCATTACCATGATGTTGTCACATTGGCCGTAAACATTCCAGAGGACTGAAATTTTATGAGAATTATGAATAGTAAAGTTTGTATGTTCTAGAATATTTTTTTTTACACACCTTATCATATCATTATTATTATTATACTTTAAATAAAAAATTATATAAATTCTTTATATAAAGTTACTGTTTTAAAAATAAAAAATATGCACTTATGCTAAACTTATACAAAAAAAATTGTGTAATATTAAAAAAACTATTAAAATATTTAATGCATATATCTTACATATTTGTCTGTCAAAACCAGCAGATGCTAAATGTTTTCCTTCTGGGTGAAACTTAGCTGTGAAAATTTCACCCTGATGTCCTTCCAGTAACATAATCGGTGCATATAAATTTGAAGTTCTAGGCACCTGAAATCAACATTAGTTTTGCATGTTTAAATCAAATTTAAGTTAATAATCAAACAAGATGATGATGACTGTTAATTAACTTATAAAAATTATAAATAAAATTAGTGATAAATAATAACTTAAGTACTTAATAAACTTACCGAAGAGGTTACAACAGCCTTTTCTCGTGTACCAACTACGGATATTTCATGGCGAGTTTTTTTTGCTGGTACTAGTGAAAGTTCTTCGGCTTTTCTTTTAACTTCTAATTCTGGCATTTTGTTTTAATATAAAACTATAAATAATATTAAAAAACTAAACGAAGTAAGTGATATAGTGTTTTGATATTTGGCTTGACGCTAAAGTATTTTGACATATACTTCAAAGTCATTATTAGTAACCACAGTATATATATAGAATGTGTGTACTATGTGTTAAGTAATGAAGCACGTGGCGTTAGCGATATAAGCAAGCGAGCGACAAGCAAGCGAGAGACATGCGCTTCGCGTGTGTTACAAGAAACGACTGACCGACCGGTTTGACCTATGCGCGAGCGCAAGTCGATTCTTCATCAAGCCACATATATATGTACACAGTATAATAGAAATTACATATTTATTTAATAAAGTCATGAACTTAATTAATAATTTTTGTGCAATAGAATCAAATATACGAGTATACAATCTATATTTCCGTATTATCTATCTACCCTTTAACTTAGGAGGTTTAAATTGGCTAGAGTAATATACTCTAGCTGGGTCATACACAAATCGCGACCTAAATGTGTACGAAAAAAAAAAGTGAAATATTTGTTCAAAATCACTCTCATTTAATTCTTATAGATTAACCTAATACAGGAAAAATATGAGACAAGATCATTATTGGTTTTCGAGAAAGATATTCGACGCATATTTTTTTTGATGACTACAGAACGGACACAGTCGTACAGAAAAGTATAAAGTATCAGTGCTACATATATTTGATTGGTTTCGTACTTCTAATAATAATCGTATTGGTTAATAACGACCTTGATTACAATATGACATCAATATAGTCACGAAAATATTAAAAAAATCTATTAAATGTCAGATTCATACAGCAGATTCCTTCAGTCTTAAAAATGTAAGGTAATAAATAGAAAAAAAAATATAATTTCTTACAATTACTGAGTAGCAAGTATATTAATCCATGTTTTCTTATCATTATTTGTTTGTTCATAATAGTTTCAGTAATTTTCTGCATAACTCAACGGAACTAAACTTAAAATCTTTGTTTAAATAATGAATAAATGTATAAATAATGTTAACGTAACGATAATGATACTGTAACAAATACTAGCCTCTTAAAAACAATAAGAAAGAGTCCTAATCAAACTAAACAATATCTATTCATTAATGAATGGCCAACAATTATATCGAAAAAAAAAATTAAGTTTTCTTCGTCATTTTCAAAAAACTCTATGTCTTAATGAGATCTTTAAGTAAGGGATAATGTCTCAAATTTGTAGAAATAGAACAGATAGATGTTGTCTTAAGTTGTAATGACTGATAATCAACGAGTAGTAAAGAAAGACCCAAATGTGTAAATAAAGATATATTTTTAATCCACCAAAATGGACTGGTTAAACTTTTGATCCATATTTACAATAGTAATTTTCAGAGAATAATAATAATAGTAAAGCCGCAGGGCAGCTTGTGGCGAGCTGTTGGGGAGTGGACCCCACGGACCTGAGTCCTCCAGAGAAGAATTGTAATCTATCCCCCAGAAGCATTACGCCGCTTTGTGGGGGCCCATCTAGTGGGAGGCGAGTCACCGTCCACCGACCATTCAATTTGAGACTATTGTAAAGGCGGACGTCCAGTAGTCTCATCCAATAGCCAGTTCATTCAAATTCTATTCCATAGTCCTAATTTAGATTTCCATATTTTCCATAGTTCCTACGCATTAACCGGCGACCATCTCTGGGCAATTACCTGTGGTTGCCCGGCTGATGCGTCACAGTAAAACATTTGTATATTCTCTTAAGGACCTCTGCGTGTTGGACCTGTGTCCCCACGCAAGCCTTCCAAAGGACCGGGTTCTTTTGAACCCGTGAATCTTAAAAGAGAAACATAATAATAATAATAATAATAATATTTATTAAATTAATATTTTATACATAACAATAGCAACTTTAATCGGTAATAACTGCAGAAGTATTAACTGTGTCGCAGTTATTAGCCCCCGCCTCGTAGCCGGTGAAGCTTATATGTAAATCATCTGCTGGTGATGATGATCAATGTCGATCAATGTTTTGTTTTATAGATATAATGACACATTATTAGTTAATAATAGCATCTTGTTTAGCTCTACTTGTCTCACGTCTTCGTTTTTCTTCTCTTCATTGTTTTAGTGCACCTCAGATCTATTTGAATAGGGAAATGTTGCTTGAACAATGTAAAAAAGCTAGCTAAGCTAAGATTTCGTTATTTAAGGTAACAGAAAATATGTCAACAGAAAAAAAAATCCTATCGAAAATCAGCAATGGTCTTTAGTTTTCAAGGATAGAGAAATGGCAAGTGAGATTTCAAAAATACTCCTTTAAATCCATTGTGCCTATATAATTACAAATATAAGTAGCACATACTTACCAAAATACAGTAAAAATAGGAAAGATGCATTGATCTTTTACAAAATGAATAAAATACACGATTCTTTTTATTGGAATATAAAAATACACATCCGTCTTGCGTAATAGGTGTAAGCAAATTATAGCTGTCTAATATTACCAAATTAAAAGATATTACATTTAAGGTGACTTTAGTAGAAATTTTTTAAATGCAGATTTTTTGGATCACAGAAAAGAGTCAGATACATGTAACGGCTAGTTTATTAGAAATTATAGTAAAAAGGCTAAAGCACAGTTTGGAAATTATCATAAAAAAATCAACTCAAGTATATTCTACGCTGAAAATATGTGTGATTTCGATGACACGGGCGTAATAACTTAAATTACAAATTTTTGAAACTATGAACTACGAATCTGAACAGCCCACAGAAGGGGACAAATGATGGAATTTGAATTTTTTTATTTACATTTTTCTTTAAATTTTGATGTGTAGACTATCCACTTATCATAAGGGGGTAGGCATAGTTAAATTTAGAATGAAAAATCGTTCTATTTTCTTTTATTTGTTATAGCTATTGTAATATAACACTCAAATGAGTATGACCCAGCTATAACCAATGGCAGTGGAGTAACAAAAAAAATTGCAACAAAAGGAGCGCTTGAGTTTTCGTTGTTTGCATTGCGCTAAATAAAAATCAGTGACAGTAATATCTTTCTCCTAAAGATAATCCAAAGTAACTATTTTTATACTTTACAAATTCTAAAGAATAATAATATATTAACGACACTATTTTCCACAATACTTCTTATAATAAAAATATTTGTTGAAAATATAATGATATCATTGCTTGTGTCAATTCTTTCAGCAACAGTTTTCTATACATCTTCTTCTCATTTCTATCAATCCATATAACGTATCTATATACCCCATATGGCATGTCTATTCACATGATTCGCGTCTCTTTTTACTTTTACAAAATTTTATATACAATGTACAAAGATTTCCATCGGTATTGAAAAAAAATATCATAGTTATATTTACCAATGTGCTAGCATTTTTTTAGTAGTTGAAACGACGACATTTAAACATTTTTTTTGTTGATTTTAAGTTTATTCACCCCGCGAAATGTATTCCCTGGGATGAAATAGAAATCGCGGTATTTATCGGTAATATTCGTATATTTGGAAAAAAAATCAATAGCAACATTATCAAAACGTCATAATTATACAAAATCAATAAAGAGCTGTCAAAATTAGGCACAAATTTCAAAAAATATAATATGTAAAAAAGAAATTGTATTTTAAATCCAAGTTCAATAGGGTTATCAAAAAATGCCGAATTTGCAATTATCACTAGCCATTATAAAACCGCACGCCGTAAAAAATCCAGTAGCACTTTCATACATAAGAAACGTAATCAAAAATACTTTCGTTGTTGTAAAAACTAAAAGAATCACATTAGACAAAGAAACGGCTGGTAACTTCTATAAAGAACACGTTGAGAAATTCTTTTACAATCGTCTTGTGACGTTTATGGCGAGGTATTTCATTTAAGAGGTTATAATTTGTTAGATAACAATGAATACATGCGAGAATTAAATTATCGTCATTTACTCGAATAACTTTATGATTGCGCCTTGAATTTGTATTTACTATGTTACAATGTAATACTTAAATAAATAGATAAATAATTTTCTCGCTTTTGTAACAAGACGCAGTGCGATGTTGAATTCCAATACCTTCTCAAAACGCAATGTCTCAAAAATTGTTACAGTCCGAGAGGAAACAGAGTGTGTTAATACCAAGTTCCCTCTGCCTTACTTGCTATATGCAGGATACAATGTGAAACTATAAGATAACTTTGACAATTTTTGTACTATTATTTGATTTTTTACTTAAAATTACTGGTAGTTTATAATACTGATACTAATATAATACATGTATATTTTCAGTGGCAGTATAGATTTGCACATAATAGGACATTCTAATGCTATTGAGCTGTGGAGAAAAATCCTTGGACCTACTAAAGTATATCATGCTCAATTTAAAGAACCCAATTGCCTAAGAGGCATGTTCGGTATATCGGATACCAGAAATGTTGCTCATGGGTCTGGTATGAAACTATTACTATTTTAGAAAAATATTCATACTTTACAGGTTTTTTTTAACTTCACCCTGTTATCCGCACACAGCAGGGTAGGCAGGAGGAACCTAGTGTTAAGACACTCCGTTCCCCACTTTCTGCCGATTTCTGGACGCATTGCCTGTTGAGGCAGAACTCAACGCCGCTTTGCCTCAACACCAGAGCGAAGAAATGGAAATATAAACATAAATAATTATTTCACTTCCTCAAGTGGGAATCAAACTCACAACTGTCGTATTAAGGTCACACCCTTGTGCTGCTGCGCCATGACGGCCTACTTTTCTATTCTTGGCTATTGTGGTGCAAAAGCTGGAAATGTGATGGTTGAGCATTCATTCCTCATTCAGGGTAATAGTTATATTCAAATCATTTTTATTTCTTTGCTTTGGTAGTGTGGCATTGAATTTCACCATTTATGTGATACTTAACCTGACGCATTATTTGCATATTTACTAAATTAAGAGTTATATTTAAAATATTCGTTTTAACATTTTCAGATTCACCATCGTCAGCTGAAAGGGAAATTAAATTTTTCTTTCCAGAATTTTCATTTTACCATTGGCATGAACACGAAGAAGCTACTTACAGAAAAGGACCCATTGTATTCAATCATTACTTGTTTCAACATGTTCGACGACTTTAATTAGACAAAGTAATTTAGTTATCCATAAAGTTAGGCTTTCTAAACTTTTGTCCATTGTTAATCATGTCATCATAAATCATGTCCAGGAAAAGAATATTCACAAGTAAGAAAAAAATTAAAAAATAGCAGTCATCTACAGATAACTTCAAGGGGTGTTGTATGGAATATTTATTTAAAATTTTATATAACAAAGTTGTTACTGGGGGCATTCAAGTATTATGTAAAATAATTTGGGGAGACACAGGCCCCTAAAATTTTACTTTATGGTGCAGGGGAATAAGTGTGCTACTTGGTTGTCAATCCCACTGAAATATTTCAGTCCCCTTAACTCGGGGGATTGAGATATTTCAGTTTTCATTTTCAACTTCTGGAAACTACGCAAATGTGGTCATCAATGAGTTCCATCACTTAACATGTAATGCAAAATATCAAGAATTGGGCGGAAAATGGGAAACGGTAGTGTGTGAATGTGGAACGATTTTTCTTAATATTAGGTTCCCGGGTTCCCTCTGCCTGCTATGATACAAAATAATGTTTATATTATTTTACAAACTTCTTTTGTAAAAATGATAATACATACAAAAAAGAAATGAAATGATACAGCATGTTATACATAGGCTGTATAGAAGAAATTATTACATAATACTTGAATGACTAGAATTATAGTGAGAATTAATGTTATTTTAAATAAGGCTAATTGTTTTATTTTTTGTTAAGATTTAAGTATTATAAATAATAATACTTATTAGTGATAAAATAGTAAATTTTATGAATTTATTAATACTATTATATACCTTTGTTATAAATAGATTTAGAAAAATATCAACCTTTAAATATAGACTAAATTTTTTCAAGAGTTAGTCAGTTACCTCATCCTTTTCGTAAAATATGTGAAATACACAATTTTAACATAGATCTTAAGAATGCTTTTTTTATTTTTTATTATTTATTTTTATTAAAAATAGAATATTAGTTATACAGTACACATCTAATTTTACTTTATTTAGAATAACACAGAAAGCTCCATCTCGTGGTGGCGACGACGAATTCCACAAGCATGTGACTGTGCGGCAGGGTCGGATTTCCACTTGAGAAAATAGTCATTATTTTCATTTTCTTTGCTCTGGTGTCGAGGCAAACGAGGCGCTAAGTTTCGCCACTCAACGTGCAGTGCCTCCAGATTTCGGCAAATGGGAAACAGGGAGTCTTAAATAGAGGTTCACTTTGCCTGCATGTGTTTGGTATACAGCATGAAGCTTTTAAAAAATTACATTTGACAAAAAGTTGAAAAAAAAACGAAAAATCCAACGAAAGGGACTATTAAATAAAAACATTCAATCACTATATGAATATATTTAAAATTCCAAAAGATAGAACCACTGTAAATCATACAAATATATTATTTTAAACATATTTTATATATATATATAAGACAAAATTACAACTATTCTATAATATTCTAGTAGTTATATCACAAGAATTTACTTCAACTTTTTTGGACGGATGTTAGTGAAAGAAAAGTTAAATTCACCACTAATTTCATTAATTATAAAACTTTACCGAAACAAAATTATACTAAATGCATTTTAGTTTAGTCACTTGAAGTTTAGGCAAAAAATATTTTTCAATCACTTTTGTCTAAGTTTAGTTGTAGCAAAAATATTCATATTCAAGGTATAGAAAGTATAGTTTAATATATTTTATCCTCAATATGGATTTTTTTAAATAAAGAAAATTCAATTCGATCATACCACATTTCAATTTCTTCTGTAGTCAATTCTGAAATTAGCATTAGCAACACTTTCAAAAATGTTTGTCAAAACCAAAATTCAATATATTTGGGGAAAATAAAACCTGTCTTTTATTCTCCAATCTTAACAAATACTTTAGGTCTGGAGAATACTTTGATCCCCTCCTCTAGTTTAGCAAGTTGTTTTTCCAATTCCATTTTACGATTTCTCATTCTGAGAGTGTCGGTTTTGACGGGCATTTTGTTTAGTTCACTCACTAGTTCTGCAAAACCTGTGTAAATAACAAGTATTAGTAAATTCATATAAAGAAAATAATTTAATTTGAATTCCTATTCTATAAATCCTTGCATACTAAACTTAAAAAAATATATATTTTTATACAATCTCAATATTAGTATTTTTTTTTAAATTATATTATTTGTTTTCTGCAAAATTCCACATAATTTTTGTAAATTAACTATCCCACATAATATATGCCTTATCTTACTAAGAGGAAATATAATCCAGCTGATAAATCACACATTATGGTTTCATCATTTAAAGTGGTGATCACCATTTCAAGTGAAGCATAAAAGGAGCATTGTCGCGATTTTTCTTACTATTTCTAAGCATTCTCAGTGTTTCCTTCCTCTCGTTGTCAGGTAATGTCACATGTCCATCAGGACATGCCTGGTCATCATCAGCTTTTGGTTCTTCAACCTCTTTGGCACTCTCCTTCTTATCTCTAAGGTACTTTGGTAGAACACCTTTTTGGTAACCTGTAAATTGCGAATATTATGGATATTTTATACAAAATCCAGGCAGCATGTGAAAAAACATTATGAAAACTGCAGTGGCCTATAATTAATTAATTTTTGTTTATTTTGTTATTCATTTAAAAGAGAAAGAATTTGATATGCTTATTATCTCAGTTTCCATAAGGTCACTAAATACAACATGTTTTTGTTTGAATTTCCCCAAAAATACAAATATTTTTTTAGCTTTACATTGTATCCCAGAGTATTAACACACTCACTTACCATTAAGACACTTCTGCTTTCCATTGAATTCTGGAGGTATTGGGTGTTGAGTGGCAGAACTGAATGCCACATTTTTTTTTAGTTACCAGTGAGGAAATGAAAATACTAAATATCTAATTTTATCAAGTGGGAATTGAACCTAGAACCTGTCAGGTTTACATTTGCAATTATGAGCCCCTGTGCTATGACTGGTCAGAAAATATACTGGCTTTGAAAATTGTAAAATGTACAAAAAAATATATTAATTACATGAGGGCAGGGGCTAGAATGTTTTGTTCAGTTTCATGTTTTTAAATGAAAATTAAAAATGTTAATTTACATATTTATTTATTTATTTTAAAGACACAATTTAAAATTATTACTCTATTAAATATATCTCAGTAAAAATCTTTTACCTGCAGGTAAATATGGATCCTTGTCCCGTCTCTCCAAGATAGAATTCAACCGACTCCGATTCCTTTCATCCATCATATCATACGGTCTTGGTGACGGAGGATATGGACACCTTTGACTCCTCGAGTCTCCACTGGCTTTCTTACTTTCATCGTCTTCCTTTGAATATAACATAGTTAGCTTAGTACTTTCTGTTAATTTTTGTGCCAAATTTGATTCTATAGTCTGACATCCTATATCTCGCAAACGTCCAGATGATTCTGAAGATTTTACATCTTCTTCTGATGATTCCTCTGGCTGTTGAACGTGTCTCATTTCTTTTCGTCTCAAAAACTCCGCCATATCGCCCTTCTTTACATTCATATCATTCTTCTTACGGGAATTTAGTGAACATGTTTTGCCGACATTCAGTGAAACTTTGCCGCTTTTGTTGGATGGTGAGGATTTGACTTGTGTTACTGGTGTAGAAAGTCGTGTTGAATGATTCTTTAAGGTTAATTTCGGGTCTTTCGACGACTTTCCTGGTAATGATTTCAATTGTTTCATGTTTTCTTTAATAAAATTCTTTTTCTGTTCCTTTTCTATAACATTAAGTAAATAATACATTAAACGGCCTCCATTTTAAATGGAAGAGATTTAGAAAGCTTTTATATATCTTAAATATAGCAATAACTTACTTGGCTCAGGAAATATGCCTTTTAACGTATACATGCTAACTGATAATAATAAACACTAAATACAAAAAATATACACTCATCATTTAGCGTCCATTTTATATAAAACTAACTAGGCACTTTAAATGTAACGAGATTCTTTCATTTTGTTCTGTATAATCAGATATTCAATGTGAAATTTAATTTAATTACAAATTAAAAGGTAATTTTCGTTTCTTTTTTGTCACTTAATTTTTAAAAAACTGTCAAATCTGCTGCGTCATAGACAAAATTGCTTGTGGCCAGTTTTATTTTTTATATCTCACTATAAAAATATAAACAAAGAGTTTAATATTATATTATTGAATTTATTAATTATATTTGTTTGTACTATGTTGACGCACTTATTAGTGATTGCCTAGGCGACAAATCTAAAATTGATAAAAGCATTATCTAGATTGGTAGAGGCATGTAGATAAACGTATTATTATTATTATTATTATTATTTATTATTTTAACGAAAAATGATACATCAATCTATTTTATAATCTACTTATTTTTTTTAAAGTATTTATTAATACTGAAAGAAATAAAACCATAGCAAAGTATAACGAACGTATTAAATAAAAAAAGTATATCAAAATACGAATTGTCAAATCAGTATACAAAAATAATAACAAATTAAACTAAAGAAAACTTAATTAAAAATGACAAGTAACAAAAGTCCTTCAAGAAATGAAAAATATAAGTTATCCAGAAGAGGTAAAAAGTTACAGCTTTCTAATGATCAAAGGACTTTGCTGGCTTTACCAAAGGATATCTCTGAACGAACGTGGTATGTATATAATTATTTATTTGTACAGGCCGTTGTCGTGACGCAGCGGCACAGCGTGAAAACGCGAAGGTTCTGGTTTCAATTCCCACTCGGGGAAATTGCTCTGGTATTGAAACAAAGGACGGCGATGAGTTCCGCTACTTAACATAAAATGTCTTAAAAATTGACGAATCATTCGTGCGTGGGGAACGGATTATCTTGACACTAGAAAAAAATACCACGAAAATGCGTGAAGCTGTTTTGCTTCAGTTGTACAAATATTAAGTAATGCCGTAAATGTTTTGTGTTCTTCATACAATACTGCTTTTCAAATTTACCACAGGATTATCTAATATTATATTTATTAAAAATATAGCGGACCCATGCGGTTTCGGCCACTTGAACTGTACGAATATTTGTTAAATATATTTATGAAATTATTTTCACTTTTTAATAGGATTATTAAGAAAATATTAGCCTAAATAAGCCAAAAAAGAACACAGTAGTAGACATAGGTTGATAATTTCGTAACCAAGCCCCGACACCTGCACCGTGCGGTTCGGTCAGGTCATTTTGAATCAGATATTTTCTCAGCTTCAATTTACTCTAAATTGATGTTTATATGGCGTTAATTGTAAATGATGAAAGGCGTAACTAAACTGCATAACACTAAATTTAGAGACCAGTTGTGGCGCAGTGGCACAAACTGTGACTGTAAACACGACTTGTGGTTTCGATGCCCACTCCGGAAAATGAAATATTTATTTAAATTTATATTTTCGTTTCTTCTTACTACCCTTCACGAGCTTCCATCAAAGTTTATACTTTTTCTACAGGAGAGATGGTCTTCTCTCGCCCTTCCCTGCCTGGTGACGCTGTTAAGGCCATCCAAGTCGAAAAAAACATCATTTCTTCGCGCTGGTGTCGAGACACAGCGCAGCGTTGAGTTGCGCCACTCAACGTGCAATGCCTCCAGAATTCTGCGGAAAGTGGGGAACGGAGTGTCTTAACACTAGGTTTGCTCTGCCTACACTGCTGTGTGCGGGATACAGCGTGAAGTTGATTGTCTATTAATTCACTTTAAATTAAATTAAAGGTTAAACCTATAGTAGGTATATATTGAACTGAAATCACAACTGTAGTTTAAGTACACAATTTTGCTTCGAAGATTCTAGTCAGCAAAAGGGTTAATCACATCCTCAAAGATCAAATAACGGGCCATTAACATTTTTTTTTACTTAATTTGTAATAGTCAATATTGGGAGTTGGCATTCTGCTCTGACTGGGGGCTTCTGACTTCTGACTGCAGCATCGTGTCATTTTACCCACTTGCCACTCTATAATTACGCCACTCCATTGTACTGGCGGTCAGTGTTAAGACCTTCGCGGAATCGAATATAATCTCCCTATATTACGTTTTCTCATATATCTTCCACGTACAAACAATGATCAGTTGCAATTCTATTATAGGTAGGTAGATATATAAACATTAAACGACCACGTGTACGTTATTTGTTACTTGTCCTTTGGCATGTTCAGGGCAGAAATTTACCAAAAGGAGGAAAACGAGCTCGTAATATTAGATATTCGCGAGGACATAATTGAAGAGGCAATGAGAATATGTTACGAAAATTATATGAAACGGCAGAATGTTTTGTTTACAGCGTATTGTGCTTCTGAAGCGTGGCTTAAATTAATTAATTGGTAAGTATTCTTAAATATGAAATAAGCTACATTTGTACGACCCGATGTTTGATGTTTCGTATGAGGTATAATGAGAAGTAAGTCAGATTCTAAAAATTGATGACTTGATTTATTATTTTTCTATCTTTACCCTTTTCCAAAGTTTTGGGCCTAAGAAAATGTAGAAACACATCACTATTATCTTCACTTCTTCTATTCCAGAGAATCCTACTACCTCCTACTAATTCCGGGAAGTAACTATAGATACATAATTGATATGTTATTAAGATTTTTTTTAAACTTAACTTAGCTTCACGCTACATCCCTAGTGGGATAGTCAGAGAGAACGGAGCGCCAAACGCTACAGTCTCTACATACCTCTTTCACCTCGTCCTCTGTCATCAACCTCTTTATATACACCCTACACCCTCCGGGGGATTTTCATGCGTGACCTTCCTCCGGTATCTTTAATACTGTGTGTTCGAAAGTCAATCGAGGTCTCCCCCTACCGCTTTTACCGCTAGCTTTTCCATAATAAATCTTGTTTGGAAATCTTTCGTTACTCATTCGTTAGACGTGCCCAAACCAGCTGACCACGTTCTTCTTGCATATTAGGATATGCGAAGAGATCGCATCTCCGTGACATTCATCTTTCTTTCATTCTTTTTCTGTATTACCTCCGTTTCGCTGTCGTCTTACAACGTCGGTACCATTAAGATTTTTCGAATTCACTTTTGTATAAATTATTCTGTGATTTTGCATATGTTTCAATATTAAATATATCAACAGCGATTTTCTATACATATCAATTCCCAAGGAATTTCTTCCGCCACGATCCTGGTGAAGAACCTTCCGCATTTCCACCATGCTATATCCCAAAACGTGCAGAATCTTGGACTCCAGATGTTCCACCAGACCCTTCACCAAAGGACACTTGGTGTCAACAAGACCTAGTGATCCTTGAGGAGGATGACCAGGAGCCTTTGAAGCGATGGTCGAGCTCGACGTCGTTGGATATGCCAGTAGTGGATGAAATTTCTAAGGAATATTGGTATTTGTTTTGCTTTAGTTATTATTTTTTGTGTATCTTTTAATTTAAAGTTTTTTGAACTTAGCACTGTTTCAGCATAACATGCTGAGGGAAACTAGTGCTACAGCTCTCCGTTACCGGTCTGATTTATATGCAGTTTCACTATTATGACAAACTTCCCTTTACATTTAGTGATTGTTTCATTTCAATCGATTCGTAAATAAAAAAGTTTAATCAATATAATGTTTTCGTTCAAAAATCTACAAAAACTCTATTAAATTAGCTGAAACTTTAGTTTTCAATCATAATGTTCCAATATTAAGATGAACCATGAAGTTAATTCAGATTAGTATATAAATAATTATGTAGTTCGGGCAGGCAAAGCCGCGAGTAGGTCGCTTGTATTAAATAAAGATCCCCTGAAAGTTACTTTACATGTATATTCAAAATTTTTAGTTTCGTAGGGAACGGCGCCTCTTAACACTAGGTTCCCTCTGCCTACCGTGCTGTATGCGGGATGCAACGTGAAGCTGATATTTTTCCATAGGTTTCCTGGTAAAGTCAGTATTTATATAGAGACAGAGGCTTCAGAAGGTTCCACTAAGACAATTACTTATGTTAGTTGACAATGTGTTTGTTTATTGATAGTATAAAATAAGTAAAGTAGTAGACATTACGTTTACTATTTGTTCCTGCTGAAAAAAAAAATAGTGAGTCAATTCCTACTCGACGAGATTAATCTTCTATATATATAAAAGGACTTGTCCTCACTGACTGAGGTAAGACGCACGCACAGCCGTAACCGCTGTGCGTAGAAACGTGAAATTTGGACAGATGTTTACTTTCATAATCTGGACATCCACTAAGAAGAGATTTTGAAAAATTTTAACTCTAAAGGGGTAAAATAGGGGCTCAAAGTTTGTATGGAAAAAAAATAAAATCGGCACCGATTCTTATAAAATTTGAAATTTAGATTTTTAAAAGTAATTAATTGAATACGTATTTCATGGTTTTCTAGAATTCACCCCCTAAGGGTGCAAATAAGGGGTTGAAAGTTTGTATGGAAAAATCTTTAAATCGCCACCGATTTTTATAAAATTTCAAATTTAGACTCTTAAAAATATTTCATCGAATACATGTTTCATGGGTTATTAGAATTCACCCCTAAATTCGCAAGCGAAGCTGCGCGCGTCCGCTAGTCATTTAATAATTATTTCACTTCCACGCTCTGGGTTCTAAGTTCGAACCGGATACAGCGGGACACAGCATGAAGATAAAAAACAAATATACGTTTTTAATAAAAAAAATCTACATATTTATTTTTATTTAAATAATGTCTCATAAACAGGAATCCGAGTCGTCCAGTACACTAGGTAACATTGGTACTGAGAGTGAAGTACTCGAGAAGGTAACTACTTACAGTCCGGGAGAGGTTTCTGTTAAAGTGAGTTGATCATTTCTTTTTTTATAAATTTTGTCTAAAATTGAAAATTAGAAATAGTGTTGTAGGTTCAATTTCCACTTCGGAAATGAACTCTTTTTATTTTTCAACATTTATTGGTTAAGACATTGTGTTATGGCAGCAAATATCGTTTTATTAGCCAAGCATTCCCCTAAATCAAAATTGAACCTAGATATTGTTTATAAGTAATATTTAAGAACATCAATAATATAGGAGTCCTCATTGAGCGCCTTAAAGACCTCAAGTCCTTTACACGGCTCCTTAGAAGGCGCGGGCGACTCGGCGGTGGACAAGCGACCTAAACGGCGGTTTACGGATAAAAGCAAGCTTTTCAGTAAAACTAGGTACGCTACGGCCGATGAGTCGTGGCCTCCTCGACATTAGCTACAATAGCATGTAATAGCAATTTTTATTACTTGATGCTCAAAAGTTTAAACACACTAACTTCAGGGCGGCCATGGCTCGGCGACCATTTTGTATATATTTATATTGTTTTAAATATGTATATTATGTATATATATTATGTATTGCACATGCGTTGGTTGCGGGTTTGGTCCCTAACTTGTATATTGCAATTCTTGCCTTGGTAGATAAAGTATTGAGACAGTTGGTCTCAATGGGAATGGAATGTCTTAAAGTATGCGATAAGCGGTAAGTCTGTATGCGGGATACAGCGTGAAGAAATAAATAAAATAAAATAAAAATAAATAATGTATCTAAAATTATCGGAAAGTGAATAGCATAATACTTTGACACTAAAGGTAAAAATGAATACAGTAATAAATCATGGCGTAATTGGTCAGTAGAGTTAATACTAAATTTACATTTTAGATTATGTATATATTTTATATTCCTATAATAAATTCTTATTACCTTTTTCTTACGCATCATAAAAGGCAAAGGGCCTGATATCAATAATAGTCTCGTTCCTTTTTTTCGCGAATACCGTTTGTTCGTTTTGAACAGATCTATTCGTGTGAAGGTACTTTTTAAATTTTACAGGATACATTTTTTATAAGTAAAATTTCTGGACTAGGCACAGACTGTACTGGAGTGGGCACGGACTACTCTGCCCTCCTACCCATGTTTACCTACCCATGCTCACTGTGCACTGAGGGCCTCTAGAAAATAATCATTTATTATGTTCTCGTGTATTTTCATGTATTAAATAATTTGTTTCAGTGTTTTCGGAAGATCTAAAGCGACACTGCCGCCATTGGACGACGGTTCCAGATCACGCATCAGCATGATATCGGACTGTCGACTTAGAAATCTCAGGTAAATGGTTTAATAGTTAGATAATGTTTTTTTGTTCTAGTGTTGAGGCAAAGCCCGGTGTTGAGTACCGCCACATTCTTCATATAAACTCCTATGGGATTACTTTGTTGTCCATCTGTCAACACCATTTCTCTAAAAACTGCGTGTAGTTATCCTATATCTTATAAAACAAAGTCGCTTTTCGTGTCTGTCTGTTGTTTCTAACTCTTCTTCTAAACCACCCAACGGATTTTGATGCGGTCTTCACCATTAAGTCGAGTGTTTTTCGTAGAAGGTTTATATATAGTTTATTATTTGTAAATTCTTATGTAAATTAACATAAATACGATAAATGTGTATAAAGTCCTACCCGTTGAGACATTTTCGCGCACGCGCTGCTCTAATGGTAAGTACTACATGAAAAAAATGAACTGTAGTATTGTTCCTCTTAATAAGATCCACAAAAAAGTCCGCGAGAGCATATTCGTATCTTTTAAGAATAACGCGTAGTGATCATTTTTCTGTCTAAAAATAATAATTTCAATATATTTTTTATTGTGAGGGATATTTTTCCATAATGGTATTAATCCTTATCCTTTAAAATACTTTATTAATTTTCTACGTTAAACGAAAATAAAATTTGCTTTTTATAATATTTCGAAATTGCGAATAGTTTTACAGAAAAACGCATTTAATTGTTGACACATCCCGTAGTTGACACATCAGCTGTATGTTACTCAAGTTTCACTTATCCCTTACTCTCAGCATATAAATAAGTACATTTGTTACGTTGGCCATTTAATGTAGACCAAAACTGTCTTTTACTGTTTTTCATTTTAATAAGTACTTTAGAAGTTGTTATAATATCAAAAAAATCCTTGCTGCGAAAAATCCTTGCCGCCGTGCCCGCTTGCCTTACACGCATCGGTGGTTCAGTGGTAGAATGCTCGCATGCCACGCGGGCGGCCCGGGTTCGATTCCCGGCCCATGCATTCTATTTAATTTTCCTCACAGGCAGCCACGTCGTGCTTGCTTTTCATCAGGGACAGAATACCCCCTTCAGCATTAACCACAAGCTCGAAAAAAAAAACCCGGCTGCCTCTATAGCAACGAAGATTTAGTTAGATGCGTTTGCACGTATTGGATAATTGGAGTTGAATGTATTATTTAAGCGCGATATATTTGGTTTCACATTTTTTGTAGTAGTTATTAGTAGGTAGGTTTTTGTTTATAATTTCTTCCGTAAAAATAGTCATTTAACTATCTAAAAATAGTCATTTAAATATATTTTAATAAGTACTTGAAAAGATTAATAGCACAGATTTAAAATTACGGTACCTACTAAAAAATCCTTGCTGTGTAAAACAATTGGAAAATCCTTATTGAAACTACAAAAATGCGGGTTGCATTAGGGTTTAATTAATTTTCACATTATCTTAAGTGCTTTGCAAACATACATTACATGAATAATCCAGTAGTTAAAGCGGGCGAAGCCGCAAGAGGGTCGCTAGTACTTCAATATGACATATCAGGTCAATGAACTATAAAACAATGTTTTACATTATCGTCGATACCTTTCTTACGCTGCACGTGCTCCTTTTAATTCTCATGAGTTTTTTGTTCCTTAAGAATTCTATTGTATTGAAATTAATATTTTATACTGATTTCGCTATATCCCCATTTATACATCGTGGCACAGTGCTGCCTCTGTCTCGATATCATCGCGATGGTTGTGGGTTCGGGTCCACTTGGAGGCAGAGGTGACATTTAATCCCAGACGTAAAAGAGAGACATTTTTTCTGTATACGGCATTGTGGCTTTTGATCGGATTTTGTTTTGTAAAAAAAATTACGATTTATGAAGATCTGTTCAGGCCATTCAAGGTCGTTCGTCCTTTTTGTTAGTACAATGAGTATATTTAACTAGCGGACCCGGACGCGGCTACGCCTGCTTAAAATATAAGAATATAATTTCTATAGAAATATAATTTCAATCTAGATGAAATGGTAAAAGTGACTATTATATTTATTTTCATAAGGATGAATATCAAAATGACGCGGTAACGAACGCGGTCGCGTAGCGACGACGGTTGTTATTAACATGGCAGAATAAATTGCATGTCAAATTAGAAAGTATTTTAATATATTAGTATATATGTGTAATGTAATGTTATATAGCCTATAGCACTTCTGAAGAATGCAGCTTTCATACAAAACAAAAACATAGTAAATCGGACCAGTAGATCCAGAGATCTTAGCGTTCAAACAAACAAAGAAACAAACAAACTCTTCCGCTTTATTATATTAGTATAGATTAATATTATTTTAATTTTCCCACTTTGGTAAAAAACGCGACGTAGAGTCATGCTACCACGTAATATATGATTTTTTTTGTATAACGGAGTGTATAAACACTAATTTCTTTCTGCTTACTCTATAAAAAATGGCTAAATGGCTAAGTAAGGATAAAAAATGATTCACAAAGTCCAAAGTTCATTTCCCCTCTACATTACATATCAGGTCAACGCACTATGAAATAATCTTTTTATTATCACCTTTTTGTAATGCACGTGTGCAGTTCTTTGATTCCCATGAGTTTTTATTTGGCTTTGTTTGATATTCCATGAATAGAAGTGTATTGTAATGTTTCATGTATTACAGAAGGGTTAGAGCTTTTGTGGCTTTCGCTTTATATCCATTTTTATATGGATGTGTACAGGTTACTAAGTAATACTTTGTAGGAGACTTCAAAATTATAAAATCTTTGTAAAATTATTTTTCACTTTTTAGTCCGTTGTTAGAAGTCGGTTTTTCTTTATTAATTTATTTTCAAATTTTACGTTATAAAATATATTATATTTTTTTTAATAAACGTCAAACCTGGAAAGGCTGAGTATTCCAGGTGTAATAACAGTTGAACGACCGCTGGACATTTCTGAAAAAAAAAACATATTTACTTATTAAACGTAAACGTATTTGTATCCCGCACATAGCAGGCAGGACAGAGAGATCCTAGTGTTAAGACACTGTTATAAGGTTATGACTCCGTTTTCTCACTTTCTGCCCAATTTCGGAAGCAATACTTGTTGAGTGGCGGAACTCGCCGCCGCTCTCTGTCTCGTTACTAGAGCGAGGTATGAACATATTTAATATTGGATTTTCTTAAGCGGCAATCAAAAAAAAACTTCTTAATTTATGTCAAAACATTGTGCCCAATCGCGGAACCTAACGCTGTACTTTGTACATAATATTATATTGCTCGAAAGAATCTTTAATATATACTAAAAATGAATATCATTTAAAATGCAATACTTTTGTAACACAAAAAATAATTACAGTTGACGTATAATAACCAACAATACAATGGTTGTCCTCAGTACCGCTAAAAGACTTTCATAGTGATGAATAGCGCGAATTAAGAGTAGTTGGGGCAGGAAAAGTCTTTCGTAATAACATGCTTATTAAATTATTCCTTTACTCTATTTTTCGTATATAGCAGGGTAGGTACAAAAACCTAGTGTCTTAAAGATGGCTTATGAGTGAGAGTGTTCTTAACTATGATTAAAAAAAAATCTGTCCAGCGGTTTGAAGATTATCAGCTCTTTTGGAATTGCTTTTTATTTTCTAAAGCTTTCTGCGTTGGAGGTTTTTAATTACCAGTTATTAAAAGCTTTTATTTAACTTGCAATGTATGTATGTGGGTTCGGGTGAAATCTTTGAGCTCAATTTTGAAGTAGATATCTTCAACCGATTGAGCTGAGTTATGGGTTTTAATTTAATAAAGGAGGATATCTCTTGTTATTTAAATTATCTGGTTTAGTAAAAGAGGCTTTCAAGTGGATTGTTAGAAAGAATCCATTTGATAAAGTTTACCAATTATAAATTCTTTAGAAAATCGATACCAAATCTATCCAAGTTAACCTTTTTTTTAAAACCATTCATCGGTTTAATACAGCGAATACTCTAAAAGCTTTTTGATGTTAATAATCGACCTGACCGTTCCAGTCCACAAGTTGTCAACTCTTCCCAATTGACTCAGGGTTGGGTGACCATTAAATTATAATTCTCCCGAAGCCTTTCAATCTATTCGCTTCACAGACTGCAAATGTCTTCTAATCAAAGGGGAAACTATGAAAGAGCGTGTGTTTAGTACTAGTCTTTGGCTGCGGCTCCGCCCGCGTTATAAAATAACTGAGGAGTAGTGTAAGACTGTCAGCTGAATAGTGGTGATTATGTTCAATTCATTTTAATTTTTCCACTCCGATAACCAAAAGGCGGCGTTGAGTTCCGCCCCTTAACACAGTTAGTCTTAAAAACTAGGAAGACATAGGAGAACGATGTGTTTTAAATAACTACTAGTAACTCTGACGGCAAGTACGTCAAAACGATCAACGTGATGGTATATAGCCAATGCCTATAGACCTTCCTAGATAGTTAATGGGACTATCCATGACAAAGAATTTCTCAATTTGTTCTAGTTCCTGAGATTAATGCGTACAAACAAACTTCAGTTTCAGCTTTATAATATTTGTAAAGATATTTACAGAGCCCTTAGTCTTTAAGTGTAACCAAATTAACCACGGAACCTTATTACTTCAATTTTAGGGGTCACGATTCAGTCTTTGGGTCGCAAAATCAGTATTAGTTCAGAATAGGTAAAATGATCCCGCTAAACTCGAGATTCTCTTTGTTAGTATAAACTTGTATGATCGAGTTTGTTTCTAAAGTTACATCGTGTATGTATTCCAAAGTAGTCTGTGCGTGTTGAATACGAAATGAAAACAGTAATATTAGGTTTAAATTTAATTTATACGCAATGCTGGAGAGGAATTATTTTGGGGTAGGGGCTGTTAAGGGGTAGGGGTAAAGGGTTGGGCTAAATACGTTGAATTCTGGTGATCACTGGTAAAAGTGGTCGATTTTGAATGGTTGAAATTGGGCAATATAATTGAGAATTAATGTGTATATGTAAATTGTGCGTTTGTTATGTACCTACTTGTATGATGATTATTGGAAAATTACATAAAATAGGCCACAGAAATTCGGCGCCGTGTGAGAATAAACGTGATGGTTGTAGTGTTCGATTCCTATTCGGGGGAATGAATTAGAATGTTATGAAATGAATGGAATGAAAGGTAATATTTTCTTTTCCTCGCTCCGGTAATAAAGCAAAGAGCGGCGTTGAGTTCCGCAACTAAACACGCAATACTTCGAGAATTTTGCGGAAATAGGAGAACGGGGTGATTTAAGACTACGTTCCCTCTGCCTATATGTGCTACTATATAGTAGCGTATATGTGAAGAAGAACCTAAAAAATCTTTAAAGTGAAATAAAATCTAAGAGTATTTAGAGAATATAAATTACCATACAGCTAACTTAAACATCCAACTTCCATAAATTACTCTACAAAAATTGTATATATTATTCACTATTTAACACTTAATTTGACATTCTCGGCAATTCGCATTTCACGCATTACTTTCGTGACGTATACCTTCAGTTTGACGTAGGAATTCTTAATGGTTCGAGATATTTCTCAGTCAATGCCCTCTTACCCCAAAGCCACGGGTTCGAATCCCGAACTGTATAATATGATAGTATTATACAAATTATAAGTTTAACGACTCCACTCCGGGTGGTGACTGAATAATGAAAACTAAGTAGTGTCTTATAAATTCCTTTAGTTATAGAATTGGTAATTTAATGTTATTAGATATTTGATTCGGAATATAGTTTTAATGTATTACGATGATATTTTTTTATGATTTTGTCTGCTAAGTCAGAAATCGTGGACTTGATGTTCTCTGTTCTCCAATAAGACACTTCTGTTCCTCACTTTGTGCCGAATTCTTGGGGCAATATGGGGCATGTTGAGTAAAAGAACTCAACGCCACGAAACTAGAGGTATAACATAAATTATTGTTATTATTATAGCTATTTGCAGCGCTTTCCATCTGTCAAGACCATTTACCTCCATATTGCGTGGAGGCAATAAGCTGAAATTAATTCAAGTATTCAGCTCTACAACCTCTTTGAGGTACAAAAAACCAACGCAATTAAAAGATACCAGCATTTATGCACCGATTTTTTTCTGTATTTTGTGTGAATTTCGCCTCGTAATCAAAACCTATAGGGTATTTCCCATGAACCTAAAGTTAGTTAGTTTAGTACGAAGTGAGAACTTAAATAATATACCTAAAGGAAATATTTATATTACAAAAACATCTGAAAAGTGATTCATGTTGTATGAAATGGATCTGTATGGACATATACATCGTGTATATTGATATATACATCGATTTGCAATCCTGAAATCGCTTCGGTGGGCGACTCGCTCTTAATCTATGTTTTTCTCTAACACATATAATTTGACTTAAATTAAGTAGGAGTGTTGTTATTTGGATTATCATGTTTTTTAGTCCAGTTTGAGGTCAGTCGTGGTGCAGGGGCACAAAGTGTGCTGCAAAAACGACTGGTTGTTGGTTCGATCCCAACTCGAGAAAAGGAAATATTTACTCAAATTTATATTTTCATTTTGTTCGTTCTGGTGTCGAGGCAAAGCGCGGCGTTGTTCCGCCACTCAACACGCAATGCTTCTAGAATTGCGAAAAGTGGGGAACGAAGTGTCATAAAGCGAGGTTCCCTCTACCTACCCTGCTGTGTGCGGGATACAACGTGAAGGTGAGTTTGTTGTGAAAATATTAAATGATTCATTTCCTCGAGAACGACCTCTTGTGCCATGACATGTCGTTCACACGACGACATGATACTATTTATTTAAAAGTATACTATTATTCACATAGTAAATAAAAGTACATTCGAAATACGCGACTCCGAATTTAAAGTAAAACAATATTTATTTAAAATATATGTAGGTATATGTTTTATACAATACCATAGAAACACGACACCAATGGGATACAGCGAGGGAGTCAAATGAGAGGTATTTTTCAATAAATAATGATGTGCATAATGCATGCGTTGCTCGATCTACAAGTCACCTTCGATTTACCCGGTCGATCACCGCGGGAACACCACCACCGGAGTGAACAACTTTTATAAAACTTAATATGTTTTATGTGTATTCTAATAGGTTTTATAGAACAACATCTAGTATAGTTTTTTTCTGCTGCTGGATGCTGGGCTGACAAAAGGGAATTGGTGTTAAAAGACTTCGTGGTCCGCCGAAAGCTCGCCTGCATTGAGTGTTGAGTGGTGGATCTTAACGCAGTACTTTGCCTTGTTACCAGAGCGAGGAAATGAGTATATTGGAGAATCGAATCGAGAAGAGAATTAAAAAACAGATGTTTTCCTTAATTTTTTTTATATTTGATCTTACATGATTTTTTTTAAAGAAAATGTAATCGCATTGTTTTATAACATTGTTAAAGCAAGTGAGATGTAAGAAAAAATATGACAAATATGCGTAATGCGCATAGTGAATATGTGAGTGTTGAAATTCGTGTTTGTTCGTTTGTCCAACCAGAATTGGAAATTTGAAATATTTATTATGTTTTTACACCTGTGTTCCCCAATTTCCACCGAATTTCCGAGGCACTTCGTCTTGACTAGTAGAACTCAACCTCGCGCTTAGTCTCGTTACCATAGCGAGAGAACCAGTTGGTTCGATTAAATATCTTAACAAATAAATAGTATAGTTACATCTAGTACAATAGTATACCTATTATTCTACAGCTTGGTACAACAACTAAAGTAGTAAATTCTAGTCGTCGTATAATACCGATCTACAATTCCATACATTCCAAGGTTCTACAAAATGTCGATGAACGATAAACGTATTAATGCATTCAGTAATTCCCACATATTTGACTTGATATACACTTACTTGGATTGTTTCTCAACTAGTTGTTGCCTGTTCGGTACTCTCTGCCTCTAGGTACTTTTTGGGTTGGCGGTAAGATAGTATGAGTGTGGATAAGGGTTGTGTTAACTTCCGCGACTCAACACACAATGTTTACCTATCATTTATATAAAAGGTATATTGTAACAACAGACAGAAAGGAAAGAATGGAATCATTTAAAATAATTTTAAAATGTTTCCTTACTTAGGATAAAAAATAGATTAAGAATCAAACGTGTGATGACCTCCTGCATATTAGGCCTAGCTACACAAGTACAAAACAAGGAAAATTACAATGACATTCTGGATTTCAGATTGGACACTCAATACGAGATAACATCTGAGAAGATCGACTCCCCCACCGGCGACGTGGTGAAGCGGAAGTGAATTATCTATTTTGATTTTGTTATTGTTATTACGTAATGTAATATTGTCCTTGTATTTATTTGTGTTCTCGTAGCGTATTTCTCCTTTTGGAGGGTAGGCGGAGAGATGCATGATGATGATGATGATGGTTTCTACGCTTTTATTTTTGTTTCCTTGGGTGTAATAAAACTTTAAAACGTGATAAAAAGATTTCAATGTTATTGGTTCTTACTAAAATAAAATATGTAGATATATCTTAAATTTCCATTTTCTTTTATAAGTGTGCCTGAAAAATTTCAATACAATTTCTCGCGAAATTACATATATGCCTCATACGACAGTTTATGACTCGTTCCCGCATAATCATGCAAATAATATCGTCATACTGTGCGTTATAAGTTTTTTTATGACTTCCCTTCAATTTTTACTTGCTTGAAAAAATGGTGGTATAATTTCTCGGTGTTTTCTTTTTATTTTTTTAGGTTATGTTACTTGCTATTTGTTTTTTGTCAAAGTAAAGATTGTGTGTTAGAAATTTGAAAAACTGACATAACGCAACGTTGAGACTTGTTTAATTATCAGGGTAGGCAGAGGGAACCAAGTGCTAAAACACTCCATTCCCGAAGCAACGCCTAATTCTCGAGATATTGCGAGTTAAGTAATGGATCGTATCGCCGCGCCGCTCTTGTCTTGGTTCCAAAGCTGAATAAGGAAATTAATATAATTTATTGCCCCGAGTGAGAATTGAATTCACAACCGTCGCATTTACAGCTAGACGCTGTCACATTACGCCTCGATGGTTAAAAAATAACCTTTTTTATTTATTTCTGACCCAAAATGTACAATATAATTAATTGAAATACTTTCATTTCTTATTTCCCAACTAAAATATCCTTTGAACATCACTTTAATCTTCACCGTCTTCACGAAATACTAAAATCCACTATTATCCAGAGTTTTTCCAAAGAAAATAATATTTCAAAAGAACAATTACCTCTCAGGAATAATCTATTAAAGTGTTTTTGTTGATCCCGTTATTTTTTAGGGTTTCGTTATTCAAAAGTAAAACTACCGGCGCTCTTTACTTTTAAATCTATCCTACTGATTGTCTAGTTGTGTGTCCGTCTGTCTAGACCATTTTTCTCAAGATTGTGACAATGAATCAAGCTGCAATCTCAAATGCCCGCTACTTCAGTTTCTTGGAGCACTGAAATTTCTAAGTCGACGAGAACTTACAATATATAGAAAAAAGGACATTTATATGTGCATAATAAAAAATAATAATGTTAACTCATATTAGTAGTTCATTTCATACAAAAATGAGTGCAAACGCCTGCATTTAGATTTGTTAACTTTTATAAATTGTTTTTCTCGTTAACCTAATATTCAGAAATTGATACGGAACCCTCGGTGGGCGATTCCGCCTCGGAATTGACCGGTTTTTTATGTCCTATTTATATGAGAATGAGGGTAAACTAGTGGAGGTATTGTATAGAAACAACGTTAGATCAAAGAATTTTGGGTACAAAGCAAGGATATTTGGTCAAAGGAAGATAAAGTATGTATGTATTTGTGAATCCTCTATCAAAGGTGAATTGGACAATTTTAGGTTATTGAAGATTGTTTCTTTGAATTATATGAAAAGAAAAGGTAATTGTTTGAAATTTTTTCTTCTCACTAACGTTTAATTCAGTTTGCTTATACAGTATACACTTTCACGTTTTATTCAGCATGTAGCAGGTGGACAGAGGAAAACTAGTGTAACGACACTAACAAAACAAAAATGTTTATTTGACACTTAAACAAAAGTAAATTTGAACCTGTTTCCCCTTAGTCTTAATTTCTAAACAGCTTCCATCAGATATAGCATCAGGTACGTCCGTATGTCGCGATGCCTCACGTACCGTGTTGATGGTACTCCGTGACTTATCCCGAGAGTAGGGTGACCAGATATACAGATAAGTACTTAGTTTATTTTCTACATCCACATACTTTTAAAACATCGGCTTCATTGTATATAATGGCTATGACATCAATTTCCATTTCGAAAGTTCCACTACTCTGATCGAAAATCTCCTCTTATTAGCACTGACAGAAGTCCCTTTGCATTCGCTAACTCCCCTCTTAAGCGAACCTTTGTGCTCGTATACTATGCAGAGGCGAGCTACACTCGCCCCTGTGAAGCTGTAATGATCGTTCCAGGTCATCAACAATGTCATTCCATTAGTAAAAAAAATTCCGTCATTTTAGATATATCTATAAAAAATAAACAGAGAAGATTCGTAGAAATAAAAATAAGACAGAAAGTTTTTTATCTTGCAAATAATTTGTTGCTATCTAAGGTAATAATATGAAGAGAAAAAAAAGGGAAATGAGAAATAGAGGGACACGTCTTTTTTTGTTTTTTCCGTCATTTAGTAGTTACTAGTTGACTGAAAATACAAATGTGTGGCAGTATCTTAGCTGGATCTCTTTTTAACGTGCATCTACTATTGCGTAATATTGTCTCTTTACCGTACACTCTCCTTTGTGTGTTTTCCATTCAACGTGACATTGTCGAAGTGATTAGTGCTGAACTGGCACGCTCGGATCGCCATAATTAAAGAACAACAACAACTGAAAATACAAAAACAATGTTTAAGCGGAATGACAGCCATACTAGTGTGTTTCATATCCAAAATTTCACTCCCTACGCTTCAACCTGCGTTATGTAGAGTCGTTCCGTTCAGACGTGTGAAAGTAACGCACCGGCACCTTTCTATAAATTACTTTACTTGAGCTTACTATCTATACGGGTGGAATTGACAGCACCACTTTAAATGAAACCACAGTTTTAAGTACTCTATAAAAGTCTAATATAATTCAGAAAAAAAAATCCCAAAAATGAAAAAGTTATTTTTTCAAACAAAATAAATAATAAAAATATCGTTTTAAAATATCGTTAATAAAATAACAATAATCGATAGTATCGATACTATCGATTATTGTGAACTATCGCTGGCATGCTAAGTTGCGATAGTATCGTTTACTATTTTCATTTACAGTAACCAATCATCATAGTATTAGAAACGAAGTTGAAGTACCTAACTATACTTCGGTATTAAGTAATCTTTCTTTTCACCGAAATATGAAAAAACAAAAGAAATGTAACAAAAATGTTTCTTGTTCTTTTCATTTCATCTTGTAGCTATGCTTAAGCTTATCATATTCAATACTATCGCGAATTAGCATACAATCGATAGTCCAAAACAATCGATAGTTTGGCGATCTTTGTGCAGATATCAAAATTCATTTTTAATATTGATTGATAGTTTAATATAACACTATAGTTCATAATAAATGTAGATTATACTTTTTACGCATTATTTGATATTAAGATAATTAATAAAATTATCAATACTATTTACAAGTAGCTAATTACTAAATATTAATTTATTTCGTATTGAATTTTCGTAGGTTCTCGTGTAACATTATAAAACTCGTTTACTATTTAATTTTTATACGATTTTCTATCAAAATAATTATACAAATATAAATAATAATTAAAATTTTAATAAAAAAATTAATACAATGTTGAATAAGTATTTTAGTTAATGGCAATTATTACAATGTTTTTAATTATCTGTGTAACAACGGAACTTAACCGCGGAACGGCTAATTTCTGTTTTATTTACATTATTTTGTTCGAAGTTGAATTAAGTTTTTTAAATTATTTGGATCTTGTTTAATATTAATTTTATCATTAATTGGATTTCTAAAATCGTGATGAATGTTTCGTGATCGTGATGATGTGATTACTGAGTATTTTTCTCAAATGTGAAACTATTGCGTGTTAGTATTTGAGTGTACTATCAAAACATACATTCTTTTAAAACATTTCAAACAAATGTTGAGTTTTTAATATTACTTATGACGTAAATATTAGTGGTAGTAAAAGGAGAATGCGACAACGACGATGTAACACTAATGTTAAATGTAAGTACCTATCTATCGTAGTTCAATATCATTTTGTGTGTTAAAAATTTTGAATATAATTTTGTGGGTGGTTCAATAACCATGCATTATTTCTAAATAATGTAATAATAGAGGTGATATAATAAATTGACTTAAAGTAGGATTTTATTAAACAATTTTAATAAGAGCTTTGAACGTTGTTTAGATTTATTATAATAAATAGGTAATTGCGTGAAAAAGAACGCGAGATATCGTTCTTTCTCGTTCGGTTATGTTTTGACGAATGAAAAGTGAAAAAGACGCTGAAAAGAGAAAAATCGTTAAATGAAAAAAAAAAATCCTACGTCTAATTTAGCCTTTTTAGATAAATTAACTATCCAGCACAAAAATAATTTTTAAATTCGCCTTAGAAGTTCCTGAGAACGTTCAACCAAACAAATTCTTACTCTTTTTAATGTAATGAGTGTAAATGTCATCTTTACACCTATGAACACTAAATTCATCACTATACACCTTTTAATAAAATTAAACTAAAAAACTTTAAAATTAGTTATATTAAATGGACAGAGGGAACCTATTACTAAGACGCCCCGTTCACCACCTTCCGTAGACTACTTTTCGAGACATTTTCGAGATTGTGTGTTAAGTGGCGTAACTGAAGGCCATGCTTTGTCTTATGCTAGAGTGAGAAAATGAAAATTTTCCATTTCGACTGAATCGAAGCTACACGGTTGCGTTGATAGTCAGCAACTGTGCCATTCCACTGCGACGGCCTCATATCACATAAGTATCTCTGAATAATATTAATATAATTTATAAAATCCGTAAAATATTCTTCAATGTAAGACCAACTAATATTTGTTCGAGAAACCTTTGAAGAATATAAAATTTTCGCAAAGACGAGTGAGTGTTTTGCGATTGATAAACAGCTTAAATAGGATAAAGGGCAGTTCGGAAGGGTCCTTTCTTTTTCTTTTCTATGAGGAAAGTATTTTTTATATAGAAGTAAAAGATTTTAATGTTATCTTGTTTTTTGTGATTATAATCTGTAACTCAACAGTGCAAATATGGTTAAATAAAAACGAAACAAAAAAAAAATACAAATTAGAATCGTTACTTTTCGAGTCGATGCCAATATGTATAAAATTAAAACAAAAAATAATTTACTTTTGTTCGTTGAAGGAATTATCTATTAAGATTATTTCTGCTTTAAACGAAAACAAACGTACACATAAATCTATATCTAATCTCTTCTTCGAAATCGGTTAAAAAGGCATTTTTTCCATAGATTTAGTTAAAAATATATATCATTAGAATGTAATCCACAAGAGGCTCAAAGGTAATATTAGGAAGTTTGCGCATACCCGAGGTCAAGGGGTCCCTGGGGCGTGATATGCTACCCCTTTCATTTAATAATTACCAACGGAATTGCCTGTTAGTGTCCCACTTCCGCTTAATCAATGCAAATTGTGATATTTGTATTTACTACCCCCAGCTTTTAATGGATGTTTGTTTTTTTAGCTTTATATATACCTATCCTCATTTGTAGAGTAGGCAGACGGAACGGAGTGTCTGACTGACTTGCGTCTTGAGTGGCGGAACTTAACGCTTCGGATTGCCTTGTTATCAGAGCTAAGAAATGAAAACATTAAATATTTCTTTCTTCCGAGTGCGTAAGTTACACGCACGTACGATGCTATTTCAAATAATATAAATTCTTTACTTTTGAATTCTTTCAAATCAAAGTATGGAAGAATGCTTAAATTAAAAATGTACCTACGAGTACATATAAAATTATGAATAAGAAATCATAAGAAGGAAAAATATGTTTTCATAAATTAGGTCAAAGATAATATATACCTACATTCCGAGGTGAAAGTATAAACATTAAAGAAAATGTTTTTCCTGAGAGTAAATTTTCCGCAAAACGAAAACAAAATAAGGAAGACATAATTCAATAACAAAAACAAAGTGTTTATCACAACAAAGTATTTAATAAACAGTTGGTTTTTGAGTCCAAATTGACTTGACATTGGGCGAGGCTGTTATGAGTTTGATTCCCATTTGAGAAAATGAAATACTTGATATTTTCATCTTCTCGCTCTGGTAAATAAGGCAAACCGCGGCGTTGAGTTTCGCCATTCAATACGCAATTCTAGTATAAGAGGTAGTGAATGTGGAGAACATCCGTTTCCTGCTGAATGTGGAAGAATATTATTATCAACATATTCATTAATATGTTATTTAATTACAGAACAAATAAAAAAAAGTAAAGACAAATATTAAGAGAATTTTATCAAAATACGATAGTAGAAACTGCATTCAAATCAGTTAAGCCACTTCTGAGATGAGCTGGCACAAGCGGACTGAGTAACAGACAAAATTTTAAAAATAATTGTTTTGAGTTTTATATTATAAAATAAAAAATAAAAATAAAATAAAATAAAAATCTTTTATTCTCAAGCTACATGGGCTCATAGCTGGTTAGTACAATGACTTAAGAACTATGTTAGTAAAATAAAATACAAAAGATAACAAATATAAATATAATAATACATAATAATATAATAACTTTTAAAACACATAGCTAATTTTGGACATGTAACCTAATAAATCTCCCTATTGTGGGCCCATCCACTCTATCTGCAAATACCTTCAGGATGCTGTTGGCGCTTGCCCTTACCCTTTGTATAACAGATGCCACCTTTTTGCGCATTATCGCAAAGTAATCACTTATGTGAGCATCTGCAAACATGCCTGATGCACTACAGTGATAAGGGAGCTTCAACAGCACCCTGAAGGCATTATTATATTGAACTCGAAGAATATGGGCTGCTCTTCGAGTACAACTAGCCCAAAGGCCGCTGGTGTAAAATGTTTGGCAGTAAGCTTTAAATAGTGCTATTTTAATAGGTAATGAACAACCAGCAAACCTTCGAGCCAGCATATTGGCCCTTACAGCCAATGCCCTGCGTTCTCTTTCCATGTCTTTATCGTCTTTTAAGTTTTCCGTAACAATGTGCCCCAGGTATTTAAATTCAGTTACCCTATTTACAAGTTTTCCACAGAGTTCTACAGGGGGAACACATGTTGGACTTTTATTTGTGCCTAAAAAGACTAACAACTCACTTTTCTTAGGATTGTATATTAGGCCATGCTGCTTAGCATATCCTTCACAGATGGATATTAACTTTCTAATTCCGCATATCGAGGGACTCAGCAACACCATGTCGTCTGCATAACTTAAATTATTTACACATTCACCATCTATATGGCATCCAACATGTGTGCTGCTGAGTTTAACAAGTAATTCATTAATGTAAATATTAAAAAGCCTCGGAGAACTGAGACCTCCCTGCCTCACTCCACAATCAAGTTTATATGGCTCAGACAAAGAATTTGACCATTTTATAAAATTTCTCTGAGTATCATACCAGATGGACAATATAGATATTAGTGAAGCAGGAACGCCGTTGCCGCGAAGCTTTTCCCACAGGATATTATAAGAAACCAGATCAAAGGCTTTTGACAGGTCCAGGAAACAAGCATACACTGGTGTTTTCCTATCAGTATAGTATTTGACAGCGTGCTTCAGCGCAAAAATGGCACTCTCAGTGGACAGCTTAGACCGAAAACCAAACTGTGAATCGTGTAATTGTACATATCCACCGATGCGAGAGTCGAGCAGGCTGTCAAATACCTTGGCTATCACAGTTGCTAATGAAATAGGCCGGTAGTTACCCCTATCCGCTATGTCCCCTGTCCTGTTTTTTACAATAGGTACAACTATTGTGTCCAACATCTCCTGTGGCAAGTAAGAATGTCCTATACAGAGATTGAAGAACATTGTCAACACTCCTGGCAGATGTTTACCAGCATTTTGAAGGTGCTCGATGCTGAGTCCATCGTGTCCAGTAGATTTACCTCTCTTCATATTTTTAATTGCATCTTTTATTTCTTTACAATTGAAACTTACCGGGGATTCCGACTGACAAGACTCAGCATCGTTCACTCCTGTCTGAGATTCAAGAGGTGAAATAATTTTAAAATGTTCTCTAAATAAGTTTGCTATCTCCGCATAGTCACTCCTACCCTCCACGCTGACTGGAAGACTTGGACTATTATTTAGTTTTCTAGTTCCTTTCCAAAATGATGAAAATTTCTTTGCTGTATATAAGGAGGCCAAAATATCCATCTCTATTTGATCTTGGTTTTTAATGCACCATTTTAATTTTGATTTAAATATCCTTCGACTTAACCTCATTTCCTCAAATATACGCCCACTAGTGGGTTGCCCGTACGACATCCATATTTGAAACTTAACCCTGGCCTGTGCGTGAGGTTCTTTAACATGCTTGTTCCAACCTTTTATACCCTTATAATTCCTTTTACAGTCTCTTAATGTTCTACTTTTACAAGCAGCATCGCCTAATATACACACAATATCTTTATACAATTTATCCAACAAACACTTATGTTGTAAGTTATTACAAAAATAGTCCGCACATTGTTCAAATTGTGCAGGAAACTCAACATTTTTTAAACTGTTATTACATAGTTCTGAGTATCTTGCAATGTCCTCAGTATTTCTTTCCCCCCATCGGATGCCGCTATTTGCGAGCTTAATTACATTGGTTTTTGATCTAATTACATTGATATCACATTCTAACTTCAAAGGAAAATGATCTGACCAATATGTATCAAGCATAACTTTAATGTTTACAACTGTTCTTGCCGCCGAATGAGTTACAAGACAGTGATCTAGCCACCGCTTACACCCATGCGAGTCACTTATGTATGTATACGTTTGTGATGAGATGCCAAGGCGATTAGTATCTGCACACAACAATTCTTGCTCAGTACAAAAACTAATAAGTTCTTTAAAAAATGTCTCACCTGGGTGCGCATTGAAATCCCCCAGCACATAAACAGATTCAATATTATTGTATTGTATTATGGAAATAATTTCACTGAGACAGTTCGTAAACCCTGGAAGGTTTTCACTACAATCCGTCGGCATATACGTATTTATAACCATAAAACATTTATCATTTACTACTATTTTTATTGCACAAATCCGATCACTATCACATTGCACTACAGTCACACACTTCAATGCACTTTTTCGCCACAATATTGCAAGTCCTCCGAAAGGTCTCCCTTTACAAATACCAGCTGATGTGTCCACCGAAGACTTTGCAGTGTAACTGAATTCATGATCTATATTCTCTAGATAGCATAAATCATGTGGATATAACCATGTTTCTTGTAACAATATAATGTCAGCTGTCATGCATAGTGATCGCACACAGTTCAATGACCTCTTGACATTTTTACAATTAAATGTTATTATACTCAATTTTGAAGAATTATCCATTTTTGTATCTATTAGTTCTGAGAAGAGGAATTTCCTTCTTCTTTTCTATACTTAAAACGTATAAAACGCCTGAATGTGATACCATCAGGCCAAATCTGATCATCCAAAAATATTTTCAATTTATTTTTATTTACAAGTATTTTATACGCATTGTACGGTCTTTCCTTTTTCATTTTTATTTTTTCGAGTGAAACGACTTCCGACGTTTTATTTTTAATATATTCACAAATGTCCTCTTCTGCGGTCTCTTTGTTTACATTTGAAATAAACAACGGAATTTTAACTTCAGCCGCTTTAAACTTCTCGGTATTGTCCGTAGCTGCTTTCCCTATTTTTCCCTCAAATCGATTCCTATACCTTCTGTTTTGAACAGTAACCCACTCACTAGTTTTTGCATTCTGCATTTTCCATTCTCCTTTTTTAGCAACATCCGCCATCGTGGGTTGTTTGATTTCTATATTCGTATTCGTATGGCAGTCCGCTTGCGCCTCCGCCTCGATCATATCAGTGCATATTACGTTTTCAATCAATGTTGAATTCATGAGCATGCATGCACTGTCTTTATTTCCGACGTCCGCCTTATGAGCGTGAGCGAGATAACGATACTTTGTTGACTCCGTACGCTCCGAGTTTTGATTTTCCGTTCTTGTTTCGAACTCAGCTGGTAAAAGGCCGATAGGCTCACTATCAAGTACATACCCTCCTCTTTTTTTCGTATTAATATTACACGTTAATAACGATGCCGGGGTTGGATTTGTTTCTAAATTCAATTTTAATTCATCTAGTTGCTTCGTAGTAACGTAGCCATTTCTTATTTCGTTTATTTCAGCCCGCAAAACCAGCAGGTCTCTCAATAATTTGGTGACATCGACATGGTCGAATATTAAATGCCCCACAACGCTTTTTTCTTATATATGTGCCATGTACAGACAGCGGACAGTTGATTGTTTCTATTAATACATATAGATTAAGGTCGAATTCCAAGGCAAAGATATTAGAAAGGAATAATGGATGGTATCTAGGGGCATCTATTAATTGGAAACGACCCTTTCAGCTCCACTCAATAATTGAGGGCCTAAAAGCTTTGTGTTTGACTTTAAGTTATTGGTAGATTAAGTTACTGCGACTGAAAGTTAGTGATCCGGTCCTGGATTGATTTGTGATCCTTTATAGTGTGCTCAATTGAAATGCTGGTTGTGGGCTCCAATTACTTTTGCATTTAATTGGGAAAACGGTATCTTTTCTAGTCTTCCTGTCTAAGTCTTCCCGTCTTACTTTAGAGGCATTGAGTGTTGGATCACAGAACTTAACGCTGTATTGTGACCATTTATTTATTCCATCGCTCCGATAACTCTGTCTTTGGCGGAATAAATATTCCCCTGAATTGGATTGTATATACGACCATCGCCTATACAGTGGGACACTTCAATCAAGTTGTAATGATAAACAACAGGTAATTAAAAAGTATTTTATTTTATATTTATGTGTATAAAGCACCATAAGTCACGATAAAAAGTAATCCAACTAAATATATTATAATGAAATTCTGCCAGCGTCGCTGCTCAAGGCTGCAAAACAAATAAACTGAGCGGCGTCAAAATGGTAGCTGATAATCCTTTGTTTTTGGTCACGCTCTAACCAATCTATACTTTTATACTAATATTATAAAGTTAAAGTCTATTTGTATGCGATAAACTCAGGAACTACTGGTTCAAATTGAGTTTTTTTTGGAGAGTCTATTTATACAAAAAGGTTGTAGGATATTTTATATTACGTTTTATTAGAACTAGATTTACTTAGAATCATATCATACAAACTCGATTTTTCTATTAATACTCTTCAGTTCCCCTCTTTCCGCAGAATTATGTAGGTATTGCATGGTGAGTGCGTCACTCTCTTGAGAACTCAACGCTACGCTTTGGCTATTTACCAGAGCAAGGAAATTAAAATATTAAATATTTAATTTCCCCGAATGGAAATTGAACCCAACCTGTCATGTATACAGTCGCACACTGGTGTTACGCCTTTGCGTCACCACTGATCTCTTAAAAATTTTGTTTATGTTAAGTTATTGTACCTACTATACCGAAGTTTTGGATTTTAACTTGGCTGTGACTATGTAATGACGAAATTCTGTATTATACTATCATTAAAAGTTATAGCCTGGGCGGCGGAATTTAACGCCATCTTGTATAAAATTTCTCGAAATACAATAAGGAATTTGAGGCCCTCGTCCTGTGGTAGGTACATGATGATTGTGTGGTCAATTCTCAATCAGAGGGATGTTGAAATTTTAATGAATGGAATGACCCAAGACTAGACTAGTCTAGACTAGACACGGCGTTGAGTTAGGCCAATGAATACGCGGACGGAGTGCCATAGTTAACACTAGATTTTTCTATTTCGACTCTGTCGTATACGAAAGGACGTGAAACTAAAAAAAACAACATATTAAAACAACTAGCCATACATTCGCCATATAAAAATTCAGCTTTATTTTCATAAAGCGTCATAAATTTAGGGTCCAACTGACAGATGCATAAACACCGCCAAGTGACAAAACCACAATTTATTCTTCATAAAACAAACGAAAGTGCCAGTAAAACGTACCGCCTATAAAAGGAAAACATATTTCGCCCAAATATTCAACGTTGCCCTGATATCGTGAATGGAAGGGCTTGGAAGTGGTAGTGCGTAAATATTGTTGTTGCGGCTTCACGCTGTATCCCGCATATAGCAGGTTAGCTAGAGGAACGTAGTGTATAAGACACTCCGTTTCACTTTTGGTCCAATTTTCGGCAGAAGCGCGTTCAATATATGTTGAGAACTATATAAGACATCCTCTATAAACACGTTAGTTGTGAGTTTGATCTCCATTCGGGGAAATGATTACATTTAAATTAGTTTTATTTCCCCATTCTGGTATACAAAATGCGTTGAATTCAGCTACTTTAAAATCAATATCTTAAATTGGAAAAAGCATGAAGCTGCATGATAAAATATTATATAATTATAATATTTAGAGAACCTAGTGTTAAGACACTCCACTCCACGATTTCTGCCGAATTCTGGAGCCATTGCTTGTTAAGTGGTGGAACTCAAAGCAAAGCAAAGAAATAAAAATATTCAATTTTAAAACATTTTCTCGAGTAGGAATCAAACTCACAATCTATCGCGTTTACAATGACACGCTTGTGCCTCTGTGCCACGACGGGCCTCAAATAACTCCATAAAACGTACTTGAACTTTGAACAAGATCAAGAGGGAGCAAGTCCAAGGATTCATTACTTAAGAGGAGCGTGGTGGGTTCAAGAGCATATCTTGTATAGACGTTATTAGCTAATTTGAAATTATAAATTTAATTTATTTTCTTTTCATTGTAACAAAATTTAATATTTAAATACTTTTTTTGTAAAAATATAAGCACAAGTCAAATAGAGACTAACCTAACCTTACCTTAATAAAAAAGTAAATTAAAATGATCGAAACAGTTGCGGCGCAGTGGTGTAGTATATGACGAATAGTAAACGCGGCGCAAGTGGTTGTCGGTTCAATTCTTACAGGAAAGGATGAGTTATTTTCATTTCCCCTTCAATATGTCCGATTGCCCTTCTATATGTAACATAAAGTGAAATAACATAAAGAAAAAAATCTTTATATCACTTCTAACATTATTTAATCCCTGCAATCCACTAACTGCCCCCACAATATGGGGACCGTAAAAAACCCAATATTATTCCTGTATTTCACATCGCTAGTGGACCGAAATAATTGTACAATCCTTCGGCTTTCCTCTCACATCTACGTACCTACTATAGTTTTACGATTATTTTTTAAGCTTGGAAGGGTTTCTATCGACGTTTCAGCTTATGGGGTGGTGAATGACTTTAAATCGCCGTATAAAAAGGGAAAAAATATCAAATTCAGGCTTATCTGCAACAAAAGTCAAACCTTAGAAAAGTTAATGTAATGGAAATTGATGGCCGCCATGTTTGTTTTCATATAAGAAGTCGTAAATTGTCGATTTTTATTATTATTGCGTAAAGTGTATGCTGTAATATAAGAAGCTTTATTTCCGCCAGTTTCGAATACTGAGAAATAACAGATTTTTGAGTAACACAATTATTTCCAGATTGAGTGGTAAGACAGGCAGTGTTTACTGCTTCGTAAAAAACTAGATATTAACGCCCGCCTCTATTGTCCGAACTCTTTCTCTCTTTTTCTAACAAAATATCTATATAGATACATGTACAAAACTCTTCCATTACTAATAAACAACAGACACCTATATACGACATTGTTGGAATTAAAAAGTTGAAATTTGAAAGTAGGTATAATAGGTAAGTTAATCTAGTAAGAGTACGATCTCGAATAGAAAAAATGAGGTTTCCTATTTGACATCTTAATATCTACGCAAACAAAGTTGCGGGCGATAACTAGCAGAGCGTAAAATTCAAACCTAAAACAATCAAATTAGTGTCAACTGCACCACAATGGCCTATTCCATTTAATTCATACGTCAAATATAATTCATTATAACAAATTCTCAACCTTTTCGAGTTTCGTGTCGTAAACCATTGTAAGTCTACGTGTAAAAGTTAATATTCTGAAAATAACCTCAAACAAACTGTCAGTCGACACGCGATCGAACCCCCTACCCTCCTGAAATGTTTTAATACGCCTTTATTATACGTTTGCACCTTTTTTAACTCCTGTATATAATTTTCTTTTCACATTTTTTGTTAGTGTTATGGGAATGTGATAATCTAGTTAGGTGTAGTTTGTTTTTCATATTTTTTTAAATGATAATGTCATTTGTGTTTGTGTGTTATCAGTTTGGATTGATCATGTTTTTATTTTTACGTCGTGGCCCAGTGGTACGGTGTTTGGTTGTAACGCGAAGGTTGTGGATTAGATTCTCAGGGGGGGGATTCGGAGTAATGATTAAATTAGTTTGATTTCCCGACTATGGTGAAGATTGACGCCGACGAGCGTGCGACTGTATGTGCGAGAAATAAAATATTTAATATTTTCTGAAGCTATAAAAAAACAAGATTAAAATTCACATATATTTTCCACTCGCGTGTCCTACACTCAGTAATTATCTTGAAAACGACAGTTAAATTACAATATAAAGTTAAATTTTACTCATTTATTAAGTTACATGTAGTTGTTATGTTCTCTTTTATAGTTATGGTTAATTCCGTCATGACATAGCGGCATAATATCTTGAAATATTTCTAGATCTTGAAATATTTCCACAATTTGTTGCCTAGTCTGCCATCCTACTCAACCTATTCCATTTTATATGGTTTTTAATGTCCTCGGTGATTAATCTGTATCATGGTATCCGGCCAACACACTTGGGTGGGTATCAAATCCTATATCCTTTCAAATCCTATATCCTTTCAAAGTTCACTGCTGGACACAGGCTTTCCATAATGCTCGCCACTCCGCCCGGTCTTGCGCCCTTTGAATCCAGCGGATTCCCGCTGTCTTCTTGAGGTCGTCGGTCCACCTGGTTGGAGGGCGGCTTGTACTCCTTTTGCCGAAACGTGGTCGCCATTCGAGGACCTTTCTTTCCCATCGGTTGGTCCTCCTGACAATAGGAGATGGCATTTTATGTATGAAAGTTACTAGGCCGGCGCATCGTTCTTGATATATAAAAATTTATGTGTAAATTGTTTGATTCTGTTAAGTTGATCGTCGTTATAGAAATTTTACTTAAATGTCTTTGCAGATATACCTTTTGCCTGTAATTAAAAAAAAAACTTTTCAAGTAAGATTAACTCAAAAATGACTTACAGCGCTATGCTCTAGTGCTGTATTACGTTCGTGATAAATATCCCTTACACGGGTGGAATTTAGTAGTTCCGTAAGCAAATATATGCCCGCAGTGAATATCCGGAGTTTTACGTTCACTTGTCTCTATTTTACATTATTAACTAGGAATTTTACACTGTTGCTAGTAAAATATGTAAGAATGGTATAACATTTTTGTAGCAACAATCTTTAAGTGTTTTTAAAAGCATGCACATACTCACGGTTTTTACTGCAAAGCACGCTTTTTCCAGGATAGGCATACGGAATTTAGTAACAAAACACTCCGTGTCTCAGTTTATATCTAATTATAAATTATCTAATTATAATTTGTTCTATATGTATTTTTTCTGTATCCCGCTACTAGGTTCCTACGTACCCTTCTATGTGCTGGTTCCAGCGTGAAACTAAAAAGAAGAATACTGGGCCGTTTCTTTTCCAGTGTTTTTTACACACCTATACAGGCTCCAAAACGTCAAGTATAATAAAAGCATAAGAATATTTTGGCGAAAAAAATATGAATTTCCCCCGACGCCACGTTAATATCTTATGCATTAAACAACAAACCCTTTATCTCATCAAACGGTTATATTATTCTTGGGGGATGGAGGAGTTTGACGTTGAACTAAATTGGTCAAAGAGTTTCATATTATCCTGTTTGTTTTTAAATTTGAACATAAATATTTTTTTATTGGCCGCCGTGGGGCAGCGCAGCGGCGTGCTGAATGTTTTCTCCACTCAACACATAATGTCTTGATAATTGAGCGGTAGATTAGGGACAAGTGTAGTCTTATTTGTAGAGTAGTCTATTGTATCCGGCACATACCAAGGTAGGCAGAGGATACCTGGGAACTTTGTGTTAAGATAAATCCGCTGCTCACTTTCCATAAAAATCGTTATGCTTTGCCATAAGAAAGTGGAAGAAAATGTTAATAATAAATATTTCATTTCCTGGACTGGAAATCGAACACACAATCTGTCTTGTTTACAGTCGCATACTTGTGCCCCTGTACTATGACGGTCTACTAACCTTTCTTGCTAAGTGGTCATACAGCCGGGATGCCGCCTGAAAGGGTAAAGAAAATATTTTCATATGTTCTATATAGGTACCTATAATATGTGTCTTAACACTAGATTTTCTTTAGCTTGAAAGTGTTAACATATTTTCAATTCTACCTTTTAATGTAAGTAAAATAAGTTAGTAGTTGAATAATTAATAACTATAATTTCTTTTTAATTTTCCCTCAGATGCAATTCGAATCTACTACATTCTAGCTTAGTTAAACACTTCTCGTCTAAGCTACCACGATGTATTTTTAATTATTAATAAATATACTCATAAATATTTAATGTCACCAAAATGTTATTAATAATTCATAAAAATCTTAAAGGAATTTTCCTAGAAACAAGTTGTTTGTTGTTTTTCTCGATATACTTCCTGTTTAAGTTTGTTTTTTTATATTTTTTATTTGCACATTTTTCTTTTAGCTTCGTGCCGTATCTCGCATATAACTCTGATATACCGGCCTAGGGAACTACTTTCCGCTCTATTTTCGATCCTGAGTGTTGAGTAGCAGATTTTAACGCCGCGCTTTGTTTTGTAACCATAGCGAAAGAATAAAAATAATACATTCGCTAAGTGGGAATCGAACTCAGAACCGCTACTTTTACACTTTTTTTTTGTCTCCTGTGAAATTTTCTCTCACTGGTCTCCTACGTAGTGTAGGGGAGAGGATTTTTCGAAATTCCAAAAGATTTTTCGTTACACGTTTTAAAGTCCACGTAAACAAAGCTGCGGATGACGACTTACACATTGTATTTCTCTCTCCTTCTACAAACATCAAACCTGTTCCCTTCAACAAATCTACAGATATATAATGAAAAATTTCCTTACTTCCGTTCCCTCCGTGCATTGCACTTTGTGGGAGAAAATAGTAAAATTACAGCCATTACCGCTTCCACCGGCGGACGGCTCTCGCTTCCTTTACAGTCAATAACTAAGGTCCAAGCGAATCTGATAAGAAAGTTACTTTATTAGATACTTCCTTTTGAACTTAATTATATAGTACTAGCATTAGTACTAAGGGGGGGGGGGGGGGGGGGAGCTGTGCCAGTCTGTCGATTCCCATTTGGGGAATGTATTCAATCCGCATTAGATTAACTCTGCTTGTTCTGTGCATATGCAATTTTTTTCTACTTTTTTTCAATATGGGGGTCTTCAAAGATAGGGTGAATAGGTATCTTCTAGGCAAGCGTGCACCACCGTAGATCGCATCAACGCTCACCAGACTTGATGCGGTCAAACGCAAGCCTATTACATATAAAATATATATATCTTCAGAATACGCGGCGTTAAATTTAAGCTATTTTCATTTAATATTTCATTAAATTATGATAAATAATATATTTTTATATTATTTTAGTTTTTTTAAGAAAAGAATTGATTAAATATTTTATTATAGTTAATTATATGGATATAACTTTTGATATTGTTATGCAAATATACTATCATTCATATTTGCATCTTATTATTTGTTAGGCGTATAGAAACTGTTTATTTTCTAAGTCTATAACAGAAAAGTATATTAATGAAAATTACATTTAAATAAGTGGAAAGAAAATTTTTAAATGAGCCAGTCGTGGCGTAGTGGCACAAGCTAGCAACGGTAAACACGGCAGGTTGCGCGTTCTATACCCACTCGAGGAACGAAATATTCAATATTTTCTTAAAATGAAGTATTAATATCTTTATATATTCTGAGGTAACGAGGCAAAGCGCGGCGTTGAGAACCGTCACTTTAGACTCATCGCTTTTAGAATTCGGTGAAAAATGGGGAATGGAAGGGTTTTTTCACGGGAATTGCATATCTTAAGACTAAGTTCCCAGGTTCCCTCTTCCTACTCTGCTATGTACACAGCAAGGTAGGCGGAGGGTGCCTAGTGTTAAGATATTCCGTTCCCCAATAGAAGATTTTGAAGAGAATTGCTACAACTTTATTCCAGCAAGTAAAACCAGCACAAATATCAAATTTGAGAATGGAACCTACTAGTACGTCACATAGAGTATGGTAGTACTTATCTGTTAGTATTTTGCCCTATAGTTGTTGTTAGGCCCTTTTAGTTGAAAGTCGGTTAATAGATTGGCGCCGCAGATAAAGTTAAAGCAGGTTAGTTCATTATCATACATACTTTCTTTAATACGGCTGTCAGTCACACCGATGTGGTAAACACTTCAATTTTTGTTATTCGAAATAAGGTAAGTAACTAATTTATCAATTCAAGTTAATTTACCTAAATTTTATAATAAAAGAGGCAAACATACAGCTTATGATGCTCTTAGAAAATACATATCTGAGTAAATTTATATTTTCCGTTTTTAGTTAAACAAAAGTAAAGGTTTGGTCTCTTATTGGTTGGAAAACAGAAACCGGAGAGAAATCACACTTTCTCACTAAAAAGGAAAATTCCAATTTATCCTATCCACGGTTCTATTTTTTAAGTCCAGTAGTTTTTCATCTATACATTGTCTGTCAGTCAAATTGACAGACAAACAAGTATTGTATTGTCTAATACATACACACCATATAGATGTATTATTTTGATATTTTTAATATGATTGTATTATTTTTATGGGGCTGAGTATACGTGTATATAATAAAATTCCGCAGTGTATTCTTAGTTTGCCACTACCAAAATTTAAAATATCTGTAAAAAAAAATCTAACACGTAAAGCGTATTACACTGTTCAAGAATATTTAGAGGATAAACATGTATGGAATTAATGTCTATTGAATGTCAGGCAGGACAGCTGCCAGCTAATGTAATAGTAAAATATACCATTGACTTTGAAAAGAGCAACTGTTGAGTTTCTTGCCGGCTCTTCTCAGCAGAACTGCCTTCCGAACCGGTGGTAGCTTTTTGTTGACATGTACATTCGACGATTCAAAAGTGCTTTTATAGTTTATTTGAATAAAGAATATTTTGAATTTGAATTTGAATATGTCGTTTCTTGTATTTTTTATGGCAACATAATGTGTTTTTATGACATAGAAAACAGAGTCTTTTAAATTTCCTCCCATTCTTGAAAAAAAAAAATTGCTTATACCAATATTCTAACTTATATCGGTGTAATGGTAACCCAAAAGCCATAACCCTTTATTATTTAAGATGTTAACGTCCCTACCACCGAGATGAAAGTTGCCACTTAGAGGCATGTGCTCTTATTAATATACAACGGCCATTATCTTGTGGTTGTTGCAACTTTTTACTTCTATTCTAGAGAAATAAAATAACTTAGGAAGTCTGTTATTGGACTAGGTATAAAGCTAAAGGAAAAATAATAAAAGCTTTTCCCAAAGTAAAGTACGCAACGAGAACCCAGTATCAAGATAGAGAATTCTCCACTTATCACACTGATTGGAGACATTGCGTGTTGCGGTACTCAACACTGCGCTATGTTTTTCCAGAGTAAAGTAAACAAATTAATTTCTCTGAGTGGGGATCAAAAACTACAATCATCGTGGTAACAGTCAAAAGCTACCCCATTCATAGAGCAAATTGAATTTATTTTAGTCTGGCATGCCAAGAGTTCCATACAAAAGTCTTCATTATTAACGCAGTACTAAATCATACATATGAAAATATTATCTAACTAACAAAACTGTAAAGAGAGATAATTATATTAATTTCATTAATTCTTTATACAAGTAACAGGAGTCTAAATATGATTTTAATATTTTTTTGTCTTTCTTTCATTCTGTTAAGCGATTTTCATGAGTCGCGGGCTTGCGTGTATCTATTATAGAGATGTTTTCCGGAGAGGGCCTTTCTTTCCGGTTTAAGTTTTTTTTTTTTAGAACTTAACAGATTTAAAAAAGTAACTTCAGTTTTTACTTATTGTTAGAACATTTAGTTCCTGACATTTGGTCCAGTATTTGCGACGTTTTAGGACAACAGAACTCAATAAGAACTGACTTTTTTGGCTTCACGCTGTATCCTGTATATAACCTGGAGACCTAGTGTTAAGACAATTCGTTCCCATTAAGACACTTCGTTTCCTACTTTTTGCCAAATTCTCTACGCATTGCAGATTAGGGGCTTAATTCAACGCTGCGCCTTGCCTTGTTAATATATTTTCATTCTACCGAGTAGGAATTGAACCTGCAACCGCTGCGTTTACAACCGAACGCCTGTGCACCTGCGCCACGACGACGGCCTCGATATTTTATAGCAAATCTAAATTTAATGTAAGTGCCATAAATCATTGTATAGATTTTGTTCAACTTTTATCAGCGATCGTATCGAATGGCAGCGGTAAGTAGAGCGGCGCCTATGCGAGTACACCTGCGTGGAAATTTAAATTATTTTACTATTAAACTAGCTACTATGAGACTTGCTAAACTTGAAATTAATTCATCAAATGTAAATTACGTAGGCTGGGGATAGCCGTAGTGGTCGTGGGTTCTATTTCTACTGGGGGGAATAATCACATATTGTGTAAACATATTAAGTTAGAAAGAAAACTTAGTCACAGCCTTCCATAAACCAATACCGCTATTTATCTCACCATATGTAAAAAATAAAAAAACATAATTTCTCTTTCCCAGCTTCACGCTTTATTCCTTATACAGGACGGTAAGCAAAGGTAGCCGAATGTTAAGATACTCCGTTCCTAATTTTTCACAATTTTTTTGAGACATTGTTTATTGAGTGGCAGCATTCATTTATCAGATCTGGGAAATAATAATTATTAATTCCCTCGAGTGGGTATCGAAGCCACTACCGTTCCGCTTACAGTCTCAGCCGCTTCGTAACGACGGCATCGATCTATTATAATTTAGACAACAAATTAAACTGAATGTTTCCTTTTCTAGCCGTGTCAGTTACGCAAGACTATGAAGTAATATTTTAGAAATACCTTTATTTCGCACCTGCCAATGCCACACATTGTCCCGAGATCTGTGCAAATCAATATACGCCTGATACGCCTGATATGTTGTACAACCACTGGTCCCCTACTATACTATACGTTATATAGTTATCTATATTCGGTGTCGAGTGTCGATAAAATTATCTTGATTTTATTAAAAATAGTTAATTCAGTTCATTCATTCATTCATTTTTATAAAACATTGTAAAGTTAAGCACCATTGTGAGTTCTCTAATAGGAAAAAATATATTTTTCAGTGTCTTTTATTTTTTCTGTGTTCATGGGCGTATCTAGAGATTTTCTATGGAACGCCACGATTTTAGCTTTGGAATGTTTTTTTGGGCTTATGGTTTTTTTTATTTGAAAGACTTAATTTTGTTAATAAAATTTCTTCTTTTATTATTCAAAGGAGCGAAACGATTTCTCAACTCAACCCAATTCCTCCTCCGACGCCATATTTAGTTTGGTCAGATCAGGAAAATCATAACTTTTAAAGACAAAATAAATCCATACCTATATTATAAATTCGAAAGTAACTCTGTCTGTCTGTCTGTCTGTCTGTCTTTTCCGCAATCAGGGCCAAACCGCTAATTTATTTGTGATAAAATACTCATATAGAGATACTTGAGGGTCCCGGGATGAACATAGGATACTTTTTTTTTCTCATATTTGTAATATTTTCGATATATACCAATAAATTAAAATAATTAATTTGACAAGGAATTTATTCCGCCATGTTAATAACAATCATCGCTACGCGTTGCTAAGCAACGGCTTACAAAGTTTGTTGTTTTAAGAAAACGTCACCCAAAGTGAGTTTGCTTAATGCATACATGGCGCGCGCCGATATAGATTTGTTTAATGTATATTAACAAAAATTAGATGATTTCTATAATTTGATATTCATCCTTATGAAAATAAATATAATAGTCACTTTTAGCATTTCATGTAGATGGAAATTATAGTTTACTGTATAACATTCTAATAAATAATTAAGATGTCACTGATTCCAAATGACCCAGCCTACGAGTGGTATTGTATGACCGACGCGAACGGGCAGATGACTTTGATGATTTTGTAAATTTTTATATATTTTCGAATTACTATTATTTTTTATGTAATTATTTGCTGCTTATAATTAATTTATCTCAGTTCGGTTATCTATACCGATGTTATACACTTAAAATATCGTAATTATAATCATTTGAGATTTTATTTAATAATGTTCGCAAAAATTAATAATTATTTAATATAGAAAAATGTTTAGTACGCGCGCACGGCAAACTTTAGGTACTTTTTCTAATATTAAGAATTTCCTTTAGTTACTTTTTTTGTTTGTTCATTTCGGTTACTCAGATATTTTTTCTAATAATAAATCTCCACTTATTTTATTATTTTTTAACTTATTTTAATTATTTAGGCTTAAATTTTCGCGAGCGTAGCCGCGTCCGGGCCCACTAGTTATGCTATATAGCTAATAACTACAACATATTCACTATGCTTTCTCAGAGCCTTCGTTCTTCAGTAAGTAAAGAGAGGACACAACTTAAAAACAAAAAGTATATATTCAATAAAGAAACATATATGCTATAGTTATACTTTATATCCTTTTTTCTTCTAGATTTGCGCCCTACAAATTCAGTATTGAATCTTAGTTTTATTACTTGGATCGGATATATAATAAAAATCATAATATTATATGAAATTAAAGTGACATACTAGCGACATGATTTCTAATGGCTGTGCGGCGCCAACAAGAAAGTGCTGTCTACGGTCAGCCGGCGTGTTACATAAGGCCGGTCAAAATACACCACTATTATATATATACACTACACTACACTAGTCGAGTATTGTCGATCTATAATTTAATGTTTTATCGTTTTTTTATAGTTAAAATAATAAAAAAATAAGTTCTGTGTAAAAAAATTGATTGAATTGTTTCAGGCAGTCTAAAGTTCTGAGGTAACAAACATAAAAAAATAGAGTCGAATTGATAACCTTCTCCTTACGGAAGTCGATTAAAAAACAAAATAGCTTCAAATTGTATTCCGTATACAACAAGGTAAGTAGAGAAAACCTTATTCAAGACATTTCAGCGGAATTTAACGCTGGTGCTTAAATGTCATTATTCCCCGAGTGCGATCAAACCCACAATCGTCATGTTTACAATCAGAAGCTGCCCCATTGCACCATGACGGCCTCGAAGTTCTTGATATATAGTAATTTATGATAATTCGTTATTTACTACTCGCGCCTACGTCTAAGCCTAAACCTATAGGTAGGATAGGTCTCTGTGAGACGAATGCCTGACCCAATAACACTATTCAATTATATACAATCTATGAATAACTTTTGATTTGAATTAGGCACGTATAATAAAATTATTAATTTTGCCTATTTGCCTCAATACATATATTACTGAACGCCTTCGAGCTTGAAATACAATAAATTTGATATTAGTAATATTTTGAATTTAAAACCATCGTGGCGCAGGGGTACCAATGTGTCTGTGAACGACGGTTGTGGGTTTGATTTCCACTCGGGGTAATGAAATAATTCATATTTTTATTTTCTCACTCTGATCTCTCTGCCTACCTTGCTGTGTACGGGACTCAGTGTGCAGCACAGGAAAGAAATGCTAATGTTTTCAGGAGACTATTTAAATTGCGGCTTTGGTAAGTCTCGAAGTTCCAATATGTTTCATCTGCCTGTTCTGCCATGAGGTAATAAGCGTGAAGATGGTTTTTTATACATTCCCTAGATTCATATGATAGAATAAAGATGTAATTGGTTTCGTTTGGCAATTTTATATCTATCAATAAGTGGGATTTTCCACTGGAGTGGTCCCTGGAGTGGTTTCTCAGTTCTCACCAGACTAGACTTCTCCACCCAATCCTAAATACCGAAAAAGCATAAAAATAAATAAGCAACGATTTAATATAGATCGTACACCATTAAACTCAAGGACACTCGAACAAACAGTAGTGTTATATACAATATAAATTACTTAGCAAAAATCCTATTTTCCAAAATAAGGAGGAAAGAAAATAACTTCCACGGCCCTCTCGCCCTCGGCCACGCCCGTCTTATGCTGCGTTTACACTAACACTAAGATATAATAGAAATATGATTTATAAGGATTCGACTTCCACTCAGAGTATGGGGTATATCTTCGCTCCAATAAGAAAATATACGGCGTTATTGAATTGCGTGTGGAGCGGTCGAAAGGGGTCGGTTGGTGGTCAAACTTAACACTATTGTTATGAAACGCTAAAGAAGGATTCCTTGATATTACTAACTTCCTACGCATACAAAATTGGGAGCGACGACTAGTTCTATATTAATGACCAAATTATTATCTTCTTATATTGTAATTGTCAAACCATCGACAAATAAATTTAGGCAAGTAATAACAAAATTCAATCGGATCATACTCCCCGGGCTTCCAACAAAAATATAGTGGAAAAATTCGATAGAGCGGGCTTGCCGCCGTGTTACTTGCATAGATAACGCAAACACGCGCCGTGTCTACATTTGCACACCTTTATATGCTTTGGTAGGGCCCGTTGTGGCGCAGTGGGTGACCCTGACTGTAGACGCGACGGGTGAGGGTTCAATTCTACTCGCGGAAATGAAGATGAGGTCTTAACATTAGATTCTTTCCTCCTGCTATTTGCGAGATACAGCGTGAAGGAAAAAAATAACATAATAAAATATTTTATATACTTACTTTTTTTGATATTAATCAATTTAGCTTAATTTAGCCCATTACAAGCTCTTTTGTATCGTCCTACAGTAAGAGTGAGCGTATAAAAGAAAATAATTTATTTCTGCCAAGTAGGAATCCAACTCACGACCGCCGCGACTACATATATACATACATATATATTAAGCATTCTTAACTTAAAACTGTAAGACAAAATGTAGCCAAGTCAACGCCCTTATATCCTGTAATGTTATCATATTTTATATATATTTTTTATAGTTTTCTATAAAAACGCAATCAATGGAGGACCGGAAGCCGCCGCTGCAGCCAGAGCATCCAAATCACGTACGTCGCACACGGTTTATTTATTGTGTATATCGTAAAAACATTTTTCATGGTCCGACCGACTCTGGGTTATGTCTGAAATGTGAATGGCATTATAATGGCAGCTGACGTTATGTTAACTTAGATTTCATGCTTTCACGCTTTTCCCCGCTTTTTCTCGGTAGACAGAGGGAACATAATATTAAGACACTGCGTTCCCCAATTTTCGAGACATTGCGTGTTGAGCCTCAATTTTCAACGCCGCGTTTCCTTGCCAGAGAAGAAAAATGAAGCTAATTGATTCCCCAAATGGTGATCGAACCCGCAACCATCGCGTCTAGTGTCACGTTCCCCCACTGCGCCACACTGGTACCTATCATACAATATATAATTAGATTTGTAAACAACGGCGCACTGTGAGTGCAAATGTTATCTCGCACACTTCTGTACACGTGGCTGATATCACACCGTCGGTTTGTGCTTGTGCATAATATATAATATACCCATGTATGTATGTGTGTATGTATGTATGTTAGCTCCACGCGATCTCGATGTCTCTACAGACACGCTCCTCCTCTTTCTTCCTCGCTCCTTTTCTCTGGGTTCTCCGCTAACATGAGGCTAATTAAAATACGAGAAACTGCGTCAGGATGATAATAATCATTCTATACACAAGCTTTACTACTTCTACGTGGCTACCCACAAAACTTATAATTTTATAATCGGATCTTATAATTCTATATCTATAATTAGGGTAGTGGCCTTCGTGGCGCCGCGTCACAGTGTCTGGCTGTCAAGCGAGGGTTGTGGCTTCAGTTCCACTCGGGGAAATAAACATGCGTTCTTTAGGTTCTTTTCGCCTGCGTGCTGTTTGTGGGATACAGTGTGAAGTTAAAAAAACTAGTTAACTGCGAGTCGGGGTCGCCCAGCGTGGCTTTCGTACCAATTTCAGGAAGTATCAGTTATAAAAACTAAAAAAAATGTTGCTCTACAAAATGCAAGAAACTGCGTCATGATTATTATCATTCTACTACACAAGCTTTACTAGTTCCACGTGGCCACCTACGAAACTGTATTAACGAGCATCTATAAATAACGGAGAGTTGTGGCGCGTCGCAATGTCTGGTTGTAAGCCCGACGACTGTAGGTTCTGTTCCCACTCGGGGGAACGAACTCGTTTCCTTTCGCTTTTAATTTCTCGCTCTTTCCAGAAATACGGCACGACAACGACGACTGTGAGTTCGATTCACGTTTGGAGAAACGAAATCGTTGCGTTCCGTCGCACCGTAAGTAGACAACGGATTGTACTAGGTTTGTTTTGACTATTCTACTATATGTGAAAAACAAAGTAAAAAAAAAATGATGCTATTGAGACAGACCAAACTAGAAAAAAATGTGGTACAGTGTTCAGTTTAAAATTTTCCAAAATTGTCTTTTACCTATTAGTGTGATAATATATAAAATGTTTTAAGTGGAAATCGTACTCCCATCCTCTGGTTTAGCAGTCAAAATACATAACTACTATACCATCATGTCGGTAAAGTCAACAAATGACGTAATTTTTACACGTGGAGTGGACGACACGAGTTTAGTAATAATAGCGTTTGTATGTATGTACTTGTACGACATGTACAGAATAAGAGATAAATTTAAATAGATAATGGAGCTATAATTGTTTAGAGTACATGTTTATTTTAGTATTTATTTAGTTAGTTGAGTGATAGAACTCAACCAATCAGGTCGATGCAAAATAAAAAAGAGCAGCTTCACTTGGTGCTGCTGAATTTTCAAGATATTAATAAATTGGCGGAAAAGAACGTCAAGATTAGTCTAATAGAGCACGGAAATAAAAATAAAATAATTATAATCGGGCAATTAAAAGTAATAACCTTCACGTTTTCAGTAAGACACTGTCCCGCTGAACCTAGAGTTAAGACACTCCGTTCCCGTGTGCTAAGTGTTCATACGTGTGTTGAGTGGCCAAACTCCACGCTATGCTTTGTCTTCTTACCACAGAGACAAAATGTAAGTAATTAATTCCCCCTCAAGGGAATTGAACCCGCAGTCGTCGCGTTGAACGTCAGATAAACTATTCATAATCAAGTATTATATCAGGTTACAATGATACATTGTGTGGATATTAATTATGATATTTTATGAGACAAGATTATCTTTGTTTTGACTGGAACTCCAAGGACGTGCTCTATTTACGGTCGATAAATTGGTAAAGTTTTACCTCGTACAATTAAATATTTATATATATTTTCTTTATTATATTTTTTGTTTGTGGCCGTCGTGGCACAGAGGCACAAACGTGTAATTGTAGGTGCAAGGGACAAGTTTTGAGTTTAATTTCCACTCAAGAATATAAAGTATATGGAAACGGAGTGTCTCAATATAAGGTTCTCTGGTTAACTTTACCTTGTTACGTGCGTGACGATAAAAAAATGTTATTATGGCTGTTTTGGAACAATGGGTTTACGTCTGACTGTGACGCAGTGGTTGTGGGATCAATCCTTCACTCATGAGAATGATTATTATTAAATGATGACCACAAATAATTCCTTTTGGGTTCCGCCACTCAATGCAATGTCGAAAATTGGGCGGTGCGTGGAGAGAAGAGTATCCCGACTGACTGAGATTTCTTCTTCCTAACAGGCTATTCGGGGAAAAGAGTTTTTTTATTTACCCACCTGTCTTGGTGGAGAAAACTTAGTCCCCACCAATATCCGGATAATAAATACTTTTCTTTTCCTTTTTTTAACCATTTTCTGGTTATTGTTTATTACTTCGCGAAATTGCGCCATAGCCGTACTTCCTCTTTTCTATCTTGGCAAAATGAAAACAAAATAAAAAAATCATAAAATATTTGATGAGGACATTATACCTTATTATTAGGTCCTCTTTACTTAATTTATTCATATGACAAACTCATGAAGAAGAACGACAAAATACCAATAAACCTGACTGCATGAAACTAAAAGGAAAAAAAAGTCCAATATAGATTATTTTATCTAGAGTATATTATATCTATAAGTTATGTTAACTGTACGTTATTTAATCTATAGGTTACTATAACCGTTACCAGGTGCCCTGTTGACATTTGACTGTAATAAACACGACAGTTTAGTCGCTCTCAAAACTTCCACTTTTATAGATCGTAAAACTAAATTTGGATTCAATGAGGATGTATCTCAATGTATTTTCACAAAACTTCCGCATTTTTCGATGTATATAGAGAGAAATATTTATATAGAAGTAATGAGTGGCGTAACTTAACGCCGCGCTTTCCGGACAAGACTCGTCAGGAAGTGATATCGATTTTAATATAAACATTCATCTGGATGGGTATCGAATTGGCTACAGTCAATTTTCCAATTATATATAGATAGAAATTTCCTATGTTAAGACATAATAACCTAGTGGTTAGGGTAAGCTGGTCTAGGAGAACTCACTTAAGGTTTAAAATATTCTAAAAGAAACAAAATGGAATAAAAAAAATTAACTAGTAATTTATTGCGTCTATAATTTAATCATATACCATAAAAAAAAAGAAAAAATAACAAAAGTAATTTTAAACTCTTAGGATAACAAAAATAATGACAAGTGGAAATTGCGTACTCTTACATATATGATTGTGTAAGAGTACGCTTCTAGGTTGACAAGAGTACGCAGATCATCGATTAACTTATGGTCTCTTGCAGAACCCGCAAATTAGATGTTCTAAGCCCTCATACACTGTGCAAGTTTCGTGCCACCATTCCGAGCATTCTGTCCCTATGCGGGGGGGTCCACGTATATTTCAGTGCATGATAGGCATCTCCAAACCTTTTTAGACATTTTCTTTGGCTCTTTAAGTTTAAAGGCTTTTCTGAATTTTTTAGAAAAAGTCTTTGAATCCATTTTTGGTACTTTCTTTGAAGAAAGCTTTGAGGCTTCCTCGAGAGCCAGTTTATATAAAAGTCCACTAAAAATTACCGACTTATCTCTTTTGTGGTGAGACCGTGTCAAAAATTCAGCTCGTGGTAGAGGGGCTACATCTTCACCTGAATTTGAAGACAAGCAAATGGTGTATAACTTCTATCTGTCTCAACTAACGGTTGAAGAAGTGGAAAATTTTGTGAGCACGAAGGCTGCGGAGAATTGCCTGGAAAATAATTATTATGCTCAACGTTTTGTTGCGACACATTAGCCAGTTGGAAAATGTGTTCTTCATTCGATTCTGCCAAAGGTACATCTTATGCCTAATGATGTTCAGGGTTCGTCATGTGATATTGCCAAAGGCATATGTTCTGGTACATCATTAGCTGATTAGGAAATTTGTATTATGCATGTAAGAGAACGCGCGTACTCTTATAAGATGCACAACTGAGTACTCATACACATTCTAGCCAAATCGTAAACAAACGTAGTTTATTGCCATCTCATGGCGACAACCGCAATTACTCTAGGCGCATGTTTTAGGCATTGCCTTCGAATACTTCACAGTATACTTCGATTTTAGTAAATAATTGCATTTTTGTCTCAATTACGCTTTTAAAATGGTAAAAATATTTAAAGTTTTGAGTAAAAACCTTAAAACTTATGTAATTTCTATGTTTTCCTTCGAATTTCATTTTTTTTTCGCCCAGCACTTCCTTACATATTTGGGATCCCATTACGACTGAGATAAGCCGCGCATTGTAAATAACTTCACGGATATTTGGGTTGCGTACTCTTATCGGCTGCGTCCTCATAGACCAGCTTACCCTATATAGTATGATACTACGACTACGAACGGGAAAAGTTTCCTTCCTAGTATCGGCTAGTGCTGTGAGTTCGATTCCGACTCAGGGGAATGAAATATCTTTATTTGCTTACTCTGGTAACAGAACAAAACACGACGTTGAGTTCCACCGCCCCACGCGCGGCGAAAATTGGTCAGCGTGCGAGGAATCAAAAAACATCGACATAGTTTTAGTTTGTACAAAAAACTTATTTAAAATAATTCTAAACAGAGTTCGACAAATATTTACACAAACACAAAATATCAAAAGGATTCACGGAATCGAAATCCAAATAGACATAAAATGGAAGGCCCTAAGGATAATTAAAATTTCAACACTCGTTTGAACGTTTAAACGTAATAAAGACGTGGTTTGATGACAGCCGGTGGTGTCCATCTCTCTCTGGGGCGGAGACGCGGTATGCAACTAGTTCTAAAATAACTTTCTTATAGGTTTTTACTGGATTTTTATGGCGTCGTAAAAGTATCGCGTGCGGGCGTGCCGTGGCGCAGCCGCGTGGTGTCATTTGGTGGAGTAGATTCATAATATGATCGTAAAATAAATAAATAGATAGAGGCCAGTCGTGGCTCAGGGTGGCTGTAAGCTTGACAGGTTGTGAGTACGATTCCCACATGTGCATGGTGGCTTCCCAGCATTGGGCATTTGGGGCATCGTTGGGAAGCAAGTGTTAAGACACTCCGTTCCTCGCACAAAACATAATTTTCGAGAGATTGAGTGTTCAATGACGACGCAAAGTCGCTTTTTTAAACTAAAGAGTGGAAATGAAAATAATGAATTACCGGAAGTGGGAATCTAACTCACTACTGTAGCCTTTACAACTAAGCACAGCACCATGACGGCTCCACTATTATTAATGTCGTAGGTAGATAAAACGGTATCTAAAAATTATTTTATAAATTAAATTCAAAATTTGACCTGCATTTTAAACTAACAAATCCAATATATTTTTTTAGTATTTTATTATTCAATATTATGTTAATATATCTGCTTTTATTGAGCAAAACCCACTCGTCGCATAAAAATGAATGCATTTTTATTTCTATGACACTCAATAGTTATATATTATTAAAACTGTAAAAGTTAATGGATCTCCATACTATTATATTTTATTATATTTGGGTACGAGCTTGCGACTGTAAACGGAACAGGTTGTGGGTTCTATTTTCATTTGCTCGCTTTTGTAACGAGGTACAGCGCGACGTTGAGTTTCGCCTCTCAACACACAATGGAAAAAACTTAGATTTGTTAATCGAAATGATTAAAGCCGTCCTTAATAAATGGATTGTTCAACACAAAAAAAATCAAATCGAAGCAGTACTTCCTGAGATTAACGAGAACAACCAAATAAACTCTTCAGCTGTATAATATTAGTATAGAATTATAGATATAAAAAGGCAAAATTAATTAAAAATAAAGAACTTGAACGTGATAGCCATTATTTAAAGGAAGTTAAGTAATTTGGGAGAGTCATAAATTTGAAGATTTTACGGTTTTAAAAGTCTTAACCATTGTGCAAAGTTTTTAACTGTCACGCTGCTCGGGAAATAAAGAGTACACTCAAAGCTCGGCTGAAGCTATCATTTTTGTGAACAAAGGAAGACGCATAATTGAAAATGTATATCTTTTTTTGTTTTAGTTTTACGCTGTATCAGCTGTATCCAACGTATATCGGGATAGGCAGAGGGAACCGTTCCGTTCCCGTCCTCCCATTCAACCTACAGGCATTGTGTGTTGAGTCACGGAACTCAACACTGCGTTTTGGCTTTTTACTAGAGTTAAAACCATGACATACGTACGAGTACATATGTGATTGGCACGGCACTACTTTGCAGTTTTGTAGGATTTTCCTTCCACGCCCCACGCATCTATGAAATGAATGGTACCAGTGGTAGTGTTTCCGGTTGATACGCCTTCGGTACCAACTTTTAAATCATCATTGACAATGATTTAATTAAATCAACGCCAGCAACGCCCATCTAAAAGGTAATAAGCTAATAAATAAAGTAACAGCAATAAACAAGTCTAGTAAATGTCCGTGGATATAAAGTTTTTGTCATCTTTTGTTCGAGCCCCCTTTGTTCTCTCTCGCGCCGCGCCGGTGGCAATATTCCAATTCCCTGCATTGTGTCGATTTTGAATTCGTTACTGTATAAGTGTATATATATATATTGTTATCAAAAGGCTTGCTCTTATTGTTTTCTTTATGAGTCTCGTGTAAATAAAACTAGTAGCAGTATATATTTACATTTGTATTATTTTTATTGGCTTGACGCACTATCCTGTATATAGCAGGGTAGGTAAGGGGAATAAGAAAAATCCTGGAAATAAGTGTTGGGACACTCCGTTCCCATACAAACACTTCCACCGAATTATGGAAGTATTGTTTTTTTTTTAATTCTTTAACTTTACACTGTTGACTGTATTTCGAAAATGGTATAAATAGGCGCTCAAAATCAAAGATCTAATTATAAAATGCCAAAAATATCTTAGCTATTCCAATCTGACTGTAGAATCATCCCTTAACCATATTACAAGTTAAAGTTTGTTTATCAAAACTTTGCACTTTGAACGTTATTCCGAATTAATTAAAGCTACCCCTCTCCCCGCCCGTCCACCCCGCCCGCCCGAGCCTGCCCCGAGCCCGCCCCGAGCCCGCCCCGAGCCCGGCGCGGGCTGTAGTGGACAATAATTACTGAGGCTATAAAACTTCGCGCTTAATGAACAGCTTTGTTTTAAACTTCAATTTATATGCATTGAAATTACAATCACATTATATTTTGGGGTGGAATTTCGTTATGTATAGACTTGCGGTGTTTTTTAACTTAGTTTGGATAGTCCTCGATTTTTGGTTAAATAGAGAGATTAGTGAAGAGTCACTCAGTTTTGCGCATTGTAGCCATTCCCACACACATTTGCAATACAGATACGTACGAGTTGAATATAGATACGTACGAGTACCTATACAGGTTTACTAATATATAGGATATATATAGGAAATCACGCAAAACGCATGAGGATCCTTAAGAGGACTTACATGAAGAGATCAATGGTCCATCCTGGATCCGTTAGGGATAGAACGTGATATTAAAAAACTATTTAAATATCCAGGTTCACTCTGCCTACTCTGCTATGTTGTTATGGAGGGTATAGCATGAAGCTAAAAAAATACACCTAAATTTATACAAAATGCACAAACATGTGTTCACGCGATCACACGAGAATTACTAACGACGATACGTTTACGATAACCAAATATAAAACAAACAAATTGATATAATTTATTATGTTTACATTCACAACTTTGAAATCAGCTGTTTTACGTTAAAACTTAAAATTATGATCTTTTATAGTATTTATAACTTCCTTTAGCATTGAAGGCCGTTGTAACGCAATGTGACAGCATTGTAAGGCAGGTGGTGGGTTCGATTCCCACTTTGGGGAATGATTATATTAAAATTATTATCATTTTCTGCTTTCGGTAATCATACGACTGCCAGCAGGTCGTTAAGTTACATTACTCAACACACTCTGTCTCGAAAATTGAAAAGAAATTATGGAAAGAGTTGTCGTGTTGACAGTAGTCAGTTTTGCCTCAGTTTTGTCTGATATGCGAGAACAAGCACGGGGCTGTGTTTTTTTATATTACAGGTATAATCTTCAATCAATTTCTTTGATCTTTTCTTTTGTGCTTTCTAACTAATATAACATTGTATGTAACATAGTATTATTTTCGTAGTTGCATAATGAAATTGTCTCTAGTGTCTCTATGTATTCCATATATATTCCGAACCGGTGGTAGCTTTTTGTTCATATGTTCATTCGACGATTCAAAAGTGCTTATAATAAGATTATTTGAATAAAGAATATTTTGAATTTTAATTTGAATTGTATATCCAAAGCCAAGTAAGCCATTTAATAGTACCTTCAAAAAGTGATGTTTATTAGTAATTTGTACTATTAATTAAAAATAATTCGTTTTTTTGCGCAACAATTAAATATCAATAGAAAACCTTCATTTAAACATACAGGTGTTTTTAACACATTTTGGCCAATCGATCGATATATTGATTATATTTAGCAAAAAATACCTAAAGGTGTACGAAACTAGTTTAGCAGATGAATTATAAATCTTGTATAAATTATCTATTTTAATGTTCAATTGCTCAATAAATATACTTCTACGTATATAATATGTAAATATAGTGAAAGTGTAGTACAGCCTTGATAGTCCTAACACACTTTGATTGATGATAAATGCCTGGACAGGGTTAATATTAGTCTAAAGTGCCGCAAAGTTGTTTTTATATAGCGGGGTAGGTAGAAAAAAAAAAGTGTTAAGACATAACAAGTAACACTTTATATAAATGATGAAATCGTTTGTTTATTATACAAAAAAGAATTTGTTTCCCTAAATATTATCAACCCATTTCGCGCACCATTTGCTTGAAAACTTCCCCATGTGAAGAGAGAGAGAGAGAGTGCTGTCATAATTCAAAATGCTAAAAATATCTCATAATACATTTGGTCGTAAACTGTTTGTTGACGTCACACCAAATGCGACCGCCGCTTATGTTGGCACAAGTGATCAGATATAGCGGGTTTAAGATATTTTTCAGCTTCACGATGTATCCTGCACATAGCATTGTAGCCAGAGGGAACTTAGTATTAGGACACTCCGTGCCTCACTTTCCGCCAAATTCTGGTGGCACTGTGTGTTGAGTGGCGGAATTCAACACTGCGTGTCTTTTTTGAAATGAAAATAATTTTTCACTTCGATTGGGAATCAAACCCACGATCATCGTGTTTACATCTAAACGCTGTGCCACTATGCCAGGACGGCTTCAGAAAAAATTATGGCATCGTGTTAATAGAAGATCAATACATAATTTTCTTATACATGTATAATAGCAATTTCGGAGAAGAGGTCAAAGGTTGCATACAGAATAAGGTACCTTTTTTAGTTTAAATGTGAGAGGTGAAAGTATATTAAAAGTACAAACATAAAGGAAAACTTATTATTCATAAAAATATTAAGGCTCATAATGTCATTTTAGTTCCTTTAATTATATAGATATTTATCTTTTGTATAAAAATAAAATTTATTTAGGATATGAACTTACGAGTATGTTGAGGCAAGTCATGGCATATGGGGCACAAGTGTGTCACTGTAAATATGTGTGAGAAATACGAAAAGTGGAGAATGGAAGTGTCTTAATGGGAACGGAGTGTTTTAATACTAGGTTCTCAAGTTACCTATGTCTCGTGTCTTTTGATAAGCATAAACTAAAATGACATCGGCTTTGCCTGCGCTGTCAAATGGATAAAGCTAAGAGTTGTGTATGATTCATGTAACATATTCTAAGCACTCGACGCCACTTTGACCGCAGGTACGGTGAGTTATATTGAAACAATTAACGTGATGTAATATAACCTATAGACTATAAAAAAAAGGAAATCCTCACAAGTATCCTTGTAGCTTTGTAATATTAGTACGAGTATAAGCAGATGAGCAGTAATCTCTCCGTTTATTAGATTTTTACTTAACTTGCTTAACTCAGCGCTGTATTCCACACGACACGGCGTAGACGGAGGCAATCTAGTGTTAAATCCGTTCTCCATATACCTCTTAATTTTCAAGAGAGTATGCTGAGTGCCGGAATTAAACGCCGCGCTTTTTCTTATTACCAGTCTGTCTGACGTAGTGCTGTAGGTTTTTGACCACATATATTTTTTATATGAAAAATAATTACAATCTCTCTCAACTTGTACCATATACAAATAAACTTCACCAGGATCATAATAATTTAAAGCGGAGATCTCCTCCAGCCACTCCGCCGTTAACTTTACATGGGAATTGTGAATTAATGGTATGAACATGGAGATTTAAAGACTTTTTTACTCTTATTATTATTTAAATCTACATAATAATTATAAACTTATAACTAAACTTATAAACTTATAACTATATAACTTATAAACTTATAATTATTATGTAGATTTATATAGTTATTTTTTTATAAAGTTATTTTATAATGAATAGGTAGAGGAGGTAGTTAATAAATAGAGAATGTAGTGTAAAATTATTCTGTTCGCTATTTCATGATTTAAGCACAAATATTTTGGGCGTATTTTCTGTTATTTTGAATTGATTAATGATGGATGTAGTTTCGATTCCCGTCATATTCACAACCTCAGTCTGGTGGGTTAGGCGGCGCGCATTCTTTTAACACTCTCTATAAGTCTCTAAGACAGAGTGAAGTTTCTCTCTTTCCATATTTCACTCGAATTTGCGATATTTCACGTCGATTTATGTGATCTACTGCTGTTCCCCTGTGCCAGGACGCTCTTACTATTACTAGATTCTCCTAAGTAATCAAGATTTTAACCTGAATTCTAACAACAAAGTTAATTACCAGAATTTATATGAAAATAACAAATTTATAATACAATAAAGAATTAATTTTCTATAGGCAACTAATATTTTTAACGTCCTGAGGCGGACTTTCAAAGTTCGTCCATTTTCAGGAACGAGTCGTTCACATTATATTATTTCTGCTTCATAACTTTCGGGAGTAATTAAAAGTTGTTTGAATAAACAATGTTGAAGGAACAAAGGCTGCGGGTTCGATTGGACATTTTGACCCTCTTTTTTGGTTAATTTATCAAAATTTGATGATTTTTGGGTGTTTTCGTACAATTAGGCATTGGGTAGTGCTTTTTATTACCTTCACATTAAACCTCGGTTATAGGAGAATAAGCAGATTGGTTGCCAATTTTAGCCTATTTTTCAGGACATTGCATAGTGTATGGCGAAACTTAACGCTGCGTTTTGTCTTGTTACTCTAATGAAGAAAAGGTCAGGTGTAACTCATTGTCCGTCGAGTTTGTATTTTATGTTTTTTCTGTATATTTTTTTTTCTATATTATATTATATTTTTATAGTATATTTGAATCTACAACTTTCATATATTTAGTGTTACTGTAAAAAAATATTTTTGATATAACATGACATAAGATAGAGATCTACTTTCTGCCTCTAATCCTGCAAAACATAAAAAGTTCAAGAACTGTCGACCTTTCAAAGATAAAAAACTCGCTTCGTGTTTTGATGACACCGAATTCGAACTCCAGTCCCTTATGAAGCGATAAGGCCTCGTAAACTTAAGCGATTTGTATAATTCGCTCACGCAACAGACGTTTGCTTGCCGCCCTTTTTTTTTATATAGAGACGAGAAAGCTGTGAATATTTGTGGAAAAAGGTCTTTTTTGTTTTTGTTCTGTTTGGTTTACACTGACATGGTATGGTAGCGTAACTTAGCGCCGCACGTTGTTGAAAAATATTAGTGTTGTCTTAAGAGATATATTTTGTTTTTTTTTTTTTTATTTAAACCAGTATTGTGACATAAAATAGAGCTTTAAGTTTTAGTATGTGACTAAGTTGTCTTGGATAGGATTGTTACAATGTGTAACAATAATCCCATGTCTGTTCTTCAAAATAGCTGTGCTTTGCTCTACTGGGATCGGTCTATTATTACTGACAGGTATATTGTTGCCAATAGACCTGATATAGTACTAGTAGACCGAGTGGCGCGCCGCGCAGTGATTGTTGACGTTACTATCCCACATGATGACAATCTCGTGAAGGCCGAAAAAGAAAAACAATCTAAATATTTGGACCTAGCCCATGAGATTACCGCCATGTGGGATGTCAATGCGACTATCATTGTGCCGATAGTGTGAAAAGCCTCGACCAACACCTTAAGAGGCTATCGCTTAGCTGTTGGATCAAGAACCGGATACAGAAGGCAGTGTTACTTGGGACGGCACGTATTGTGCGGCGGTTCCTCTCTCTGGAGCCCTAGCCACCGATGGCTTGGACCCTTGTCCCGCCCTCGGAAGAGTGGTTTTTTTATATTTTTCATATTTTTAAATGTATCTTTTTTATAATAATTTATATTTAAAAATGTAAAATTGATTCACTAATTTAATAAAAGTATATTCTGATGTGACTGCAAACCTAAGGTTGTAGGTGCGATATCCTTTTGTGAGGAATTATGTAATAATTGTATAAAATGCTCTATTTTATACTCGTAGAGGCGTTAAACACAAAAAGTAAACAAATAAACGTGGCTTAATTAGAAGTCTTTATAAAGCGATACATAAATCATCTGTTAAAATACATCAAATGAATATTTATTAAATTCTTACTATGATTTTGTATTAAGTTGAGAGTAGTATAAAAATTACGTAAATAACTATAGTAGTTTATGGTTAGTATAGAAGTAAGATTTTTTTGAGTTTACAATTGGCCGACTGTAATGCGACGGACACTTGTTATGACGGCAGCGTTGAGTTTCGCAAGTAAAGATGAGAAGAGGAAGAGACGTTTATGATAGCTAGGCAAAAACAAGCTTGTTTTTCTTTAGTAGACCATAGTTAATTAATTTTATTCTGATTAAATACTACAGGCCAACTAATCTATTGTTCATAAATATTTTTTTTTTAGTTTTATCCTTTAATCTGTATGTAGATGCTTAGGGAGAGAGAATTTAATGTCAAGACACTGTATTCTCTTCTTGCTAACCCCCTGGGTAACAGAATTTTGAACTGCGCTTTTAAACATGTGCGATACACAAGTTTATTAATTGTACCAAAGTAAAAGTTAAATAACAACCAATTCTCGACTAGGATAGTAACAGTAAAGTAACGTGTAACGTATGCGCTATCGACTATCGACACAAACAAGCGTATAGTAAAGTCGGACCACGAGGAACCTTGGCTATAAAGCGGCGCCAGCTCTCCTAATTATCATATAAACGATGTATACAATAAAAACCTCTTGTTTTGTATCACTGGCTTTGTTTGATGGACATACATACAACTTGACTTGGATTTGTTTTTATATACATATATAATAGGTATATATTTAGTATCATTAATAGGAATTTCAAACTATGTCAGAAATTGAGTGAAAAATAGAAAGAAGTGTCTTAACATTGAGGGACTCTCCCTCCGTAGCGGAGAAACTATTTTCTCTGTTTGTTCTTCGTTCTCCTCTCAAATTCGAGACTGCATGTTATATTACATTTAATTTATTTTACGATTTGTGAGCTCAATGTCGCATTATGTTTGATCAAAACAGGGAAATAAAAATTAATTAAATATCAATCCACAATTCCACCAAGTGGGGATCGATATACAATGAGGGGCTATTTACAGCCAGGCAAGATATTTGTTTATATGATATGTAGCTATACAAAGGTATCTTTACTAATATTATATAAATATTAATATAACAAAGCAGAAGTTATCTTGGTTATGTTTGGACACGCTTATTTAAGGAAATAGTCGTTTTAATTCGACAATTCTTTTTGTGTTGAATAGTCCATATATCGAGGAAGGCTATATTATTAGGTAAGGAAGGCTATACTAATATAGAAGGTTATATTATATCACGTTTATAGTTTCGCGCAAACAGTGAGACACTGTCAGCTACGCGGCGACCCGACGGCCACAAATTCAAGATTTATAAATAACAAAAATCATTTCTATATTCGTAACTCGATATATTTTGTATGGACCGGTCTGTTCGGTTATAAAATACCATAATATATAACGGTGTTAACCAAAATACCTGTATTCAAGCACTTATAAATGTAAATATAATCATAAAAAACTGAATTTAAGCTTATGTTTTTGTTTAAATATATGTTTTGTTTTTTTGTTATCCGGTTAAGGTTTGAGTTTCTTTTGCTTGTTGCACTAGCTGTTACCGACGGCTTCGCCCGCTTCCAAGTTAACTCTGAGGTTAAGTACCCTCAATGTGAATAAAAGATTAACTTGATGTTATATAACCAATAGCCTTTCTCGATTAATATAATATCCGATACAAAAAGATTAATTAAGAAGTTATTCAATTCTAAGCTCCTAAGATTAGCACGTAGATATAGATTTGTAACAAAAAACAAATCAAAGCGAAATTGCACTGTATATGGAAATAAATGTTTTTTTACCTTGATTCCCCCGACCTATCCTGCTGAATGTAGTGTTAAAATATACGCCATTTGTTTTGTTAAAAGAGCAACAAAATGATAATAGATATTTTCCCTGAGTAAGAATTGAACCTACAATCATCAGACATTGGGCCGCTGCACCACTATAGTGTCAACACATAATAATTAATATAAATCGTCCTTGTAACATAATAGCAGCTTGTCTAGTCTCCGGCTGAGGCCATCAAAATAAGGCGTGCGATTCAATTAATTCACATACCTAATGTAGTATCATTAATTTTATTTATAGTCTATTGTTTTATGTAAAAAATGTGCTAAAAACAGATTTAAGAGTTTGTTATTTCAATATATTTTTTTTCTTATATATTTTGATTTAGCTTCCTGCTGTACTCTGCATATAGCAGGGTAGGCAGAGGGAAACATAGTCTCAAAACACTCCGTTCCTTACTTTCCGCTGTATTCTCGAGGCATTGCGCGGTGAGTTGGATATCGGCTCTAGACGAGGCCTTCGCTCTAGCGAAGAAACAGAAATTAAAGTTAAGTAAATATTTCGTTTCCTCGAGTGTGAATTGAACCCAAAACCGTTGCATTACATTCACACTATAGTGCCTCTGCGTCATGACAGCTTCAAAGTCTTACAATATCAACATGTATCTACAATTTTTTTAATTTTTGTCCAGTCCCTATAGGCAAAGGACGAACGTACGCACGTACGTAGTGATTGAGCACTCTCTTCTCCTTTTCCTGGACATATAATTACTAAATATTAAAAGCTTCTTAGCACAAGGTTCCCAGGTCCCCTCTGATATGTGTAGAATACAGTGTGAAGCTCAAAAAAATAAAGATTTTTACTCAAGGTCAGTTAAATAAAAGACTACATACAAATTTATATACATTTTTATTTTTTGTCCTAGATTTTACGTATTTAAAACATAATCTACCTAGACAGACACACAACACAACCAGTGTGCTTTCCTTGGACGGAATACTGCATAGTAATATTGCATCTATTGTTTACACCGCGGCTGCTACGAGATGTGAATATTAGTTAAGGCTTAGACTGGGGGCCGAAACAAAAAGAAAGATCCTTGTACATTTTTATTATTATTATTATTATTACTTTGGCTTTCACGCTGTATCCCGCATACAGTAGAGGCAGAGGAAAGCTTGTGTTAGGATTGGGACACTCTGTTCCATAGTTTCCGTCCAAGTTTCGAGACGTCGCGTGGTGAGTTCACTACTCATATCATCATCGTCGCGTTTTGTGTACCAGAGCTTGGAAATGAAAATAATCTATATATATAAAAGGACTTGTCCTCACTGACTGAGGTAAGACGCGCGCACAGCCGTAACCGCTGATGGTAGAAACGTTAAATTTGGACAAAAGTTTACTTTCGTAATCTGGACATCCACTAAGAAGGGATTTTAAAAAATTTTAACCCTAAAGGGGTGAAATAGGGGTTCAAAGTTTGTATGGAAAAAGATTTAAATCGGCACCGATTTTTATAAAATTTGAAATTTTGTATTTTTAAAAGTATTTATTGGAACACGTGTTTCATCGTTTTCTAAAATTCTCCCCCTAAGGGTGCAAATAAGGGGTTGAAAGTTTGTATAGGTTTTTTTTAAATCGTCACCAATTTTTATAAAATTTGAAATTCAGAATCTTAAACGTATATAATTAAACACATGTCTCATGGTTTTCTAGAATTCACACCCTAAGGGTGCAAATAAGGGGTTGAAAGTTTGTATGGAAAAATCTTTAAATCGCCACCGACTTTTATAAAATTTGAAATTTAGACTCTTAAAAATATTACATTGAAAACATATTTCGTGGGTTATTAAAATTCACCCTTAAATACGCAAGCGAAGCTGCGCGCGTCCGCTAGTTAAATATAATCATCATCAAGATCGAATTTGTAACCATCATGTTAACCGTCCGACGCGCCACTGCGCCACGATGGTCTCAATTTCTATAGACATACATTACCGCCACCGCCCCTCGGACTATACGACTTCATTTTACAAAGCTAATCGTGTATCGAATATAAACAGATCAATAACATAAGTTAATGAAAATATTAATAAAACAAGCGACATCTAGCTGCAAGCCCGGTGCATAATAACGTTTACCGAGCATAGATAGTGAATAAGTAATTGTATGTTTAACCTACCTATTTATTGTAAACGCGACGGTAGGGGGTTCGAGCTCCTGTCTGAGGACATGATTATATTTTAATAATTCTAATCAGACGATTAACATACAGAATGCAAAATTTATTTCAAAATGTAAATAATTTCTTAATTTAAAATTCAAAAATTTCAAGGTAGCCTAGTAATAGTTTTAGCAACAAATTATACAAATTTCAAGATAAATTACAAATATAGTACAAGTTGTTTTAACTGCGCTACGTACAGTCGGACACGCCTACTGTGCATTACCATAACATGTCCTGGCCTCATACTAGCGCTGTTATGTATATTTATATAGGTATACACTAAATCTACATATATATAAAAATATACGTAGGTTGTTTTTGTTTCAGAAAATATGCTGTCACCGTCTTGAGACAGTGGTACAGTCTGTCTGTAAAGTGACGGTTGTTTTGGGTTCCATTACCACTAATTGAACTAAGTTATTTTTTTTTTTCTCTTTGATATCAAGAAAAAGAGCGACGTTGAGATCTGTTATAAAAATAAGTAATATGAATATATGTATTAGCTTTACTAACGTTGTCGCCAACTTGGTTAAATGGAAATTTCTAAGAGTTGCACATAATGCTATCAAATGACCTCAAACAAAGAATTTGTATGTTCAAACGCGCTTATCTTAGGAACTATTGCCTCAACTTGTTCTCTTATGGGTTAGGTAGTCCATTTGTAAAGGAAGGTTGTTTACTATATGAAATCACGTAACCACTGCACTTGCGGTCAGAGTTACCTCGAACACTTTGAATTTGTCATACACAAGTCAGTTAGTTACTTACATTTGACCATGCGAGCAAAGCTGTATTTAAAACATTGTTTTTTTTAGTTTCACGCTGCACCCTCCTTGTAGTAGGACAGGCAGCGGGAACCTTGGAACCTAGTGGTAAGATACTTCCGTTCGCTACTTAAAAATATAAAAAAAAATACTTAAGCACACCAAACTCGCATGTAAAAGCTAGTATAGCAAATATAAATGTACATATTGGCCAGAGCACACAATCGGACGCAGTGTCGTAAACGGCAGTTAGCATTCATAATGAGGTATTATTGTTATTTGCTGAACAGGTTATGATGCAAATAAATGGATTTTATGCATATATAATGTATCTGAGGCCGAAGTGGCGCAGTGGACCAGTGTTTAACTGGACTGACGTACAGGTTGTGTGTTCGATTGTGACTCGGCGAATGAGTATATTGAAATAATTTTCTCTTCGCCATTCTAGTATAAAAAGCGGCATTGACTGTTGAGTTCCATAAGGTATACAATAACTAAGGCTAGGTTCCCGGTACTATAAGAAAACAAATGTAAAGTTGCTTAAAATATTTTTGTGTTAGTAATTACATTTGTATTTTATTTTACTATTGCTTAGTTTATTCAACTTAAGCAAAAAGCACCTAGCGTTAGAAACTAAATTCTCAATTTTCTAGAAGGATTACATGTTGAGAAGTGGAATTCAACGTCGCGCCTTGTCTAACTAGACTAAAATATTAATATTTTTAAATTTCAAAATATCCCTCGCGGGGATCAAATTTACAATGGTAAAATCATAATCAAGATTTATTTTGATTTTACCGTCTTCCAATCACCTCTTGTTACCGTGGGATGTTACTGACCTGACTCCCAGTAGGGAGTAAACCTACAACCATCGTATTAACAGTAAGCCGCTGTCACTGCGCCACGATAGCCTTTTTTATCTGTGATATAAAAGTCTAACGTTATTTGCTTTCACGGTACGTATGCCGCGCGACCCGCCGGGCGACTTTCAGAACCGCATCCAGTTAAGTTTATTTTGGTGATACGGTGTTTACTCGAGCACACACTCGAGCTCACACTACATTGTCATTTTAATGTAATGTTATATAAAAAATATATTTTTAGATGCATGTCGTGGTTCAGAAGTGCAAGCGTAGGACTGTAAAGGCGACATATTGTGTGTTCGATACCTATTCGAGTAAATTAAATATTTACCGTTAATATGTCGCGTATATAGCAGGGTAGACAGAGGAAACCTAGTATTTAATACATTTTGTTCCAAATAATCTATCCAAATTTTAAGACATTGCATTGGAGAGGCCTATGTCCAGCAGTGGACGAGGACAGGCTGATGATGATGATGATGATGATGCGTGTTATGTGGCAGAGGGCAACTCCGTGCAACTAAACTCTTATTACTAAAGTGAGCAAATGAAAATAATTAACTTCCCCGAATGGTAATCGAACCTTCAACTAGTGCATTTAATGGTATAATCGGAAGAATAAAGAATATTTAAAATTAAATTTTAATTTTATCTCCACCAATTGCAACACGGTGTGACCGACGGCCTCGTCTAACGAGACACCCGTATTTTTGGTAGCCACCGACGTTAATGACTTGATTTATACATATTATATACACATATTACCTAGTTTTATAGACTGTAGACTGCGATATGAAAATATTTATTGTAACACAAATTATATGATTAGAACTAATTTGCTTAATATTATTCTAATAATAATGATAACTCGTAAGCTAAAAAAATATGATATAAATACGTAATATATTTTAGACTGACTATATAACTCTAATTATAGATAGTTTTCAATGAGGTCAAATGAAATACCCGTTTAAAATACAGGTTATAACTTATTAATAAAGTAATTTAATCACGAACAACAGACACTCAAGCTTTGTAAGAGCAGCTTAAAACATTTAATATATCTTTTGAATCGTAAACGTCCCGTAAAAGTTGTAGCTTAAAACTTTATTTATGTTCATCGGGATAATGTTCGAAATCCATAATAGGATTGTAAAATAGATTTATAGGGTTCCTTAGCGTCACGCTGCGTCGCTCATAGCAGGACAGGGAGAGGGAACCTAGTGGTAAGACACGCACTGCTCAAATTTAAAGACATTTGTATATTTCTTAACGTCTTGAAACGTAAACGTGGAACTTAACGTCTCGCTTTATTTTTATTACCAAAGTGAAGACATGAAAATAATTCGATACTGCGAGTAGGAATCAAACTTATAAACATCACATTAACAGTCTGTTACTGTAGCACTGTGCCACAACGACCTCGAATATAAATTGATAAACTAATATTCGATTTGATATTGTTTACCTGATAATATATATAATGTTTTATAGTTTACGTTTAATCATGTAGGTACTACATGGACACACTTCAACTATTGCTTTTCGTCTCGAATTTAAGATAAGCGTGTTGAGTGGTGGAACTAAACACTGCTTGTGGTGATGCTTATCGGATCAATGAATTTTAGTATCTTAATACGACACAACCACGTCATTTTGTTCTCCTCTTTTCATATATATTGTAAAGACCGCATTTATCTAAATAAACAGTGAAAACTCTACCTTATCATTTTTTAAGCGGAGCGAAATTCTGAAGACATTGCATGTTGAGCGGCGGAACTCTACGCTGCGTTTTGCCTTGTTACCAGAGCGAGAACTCTAGAGAAACTATCAAACTATCTACATACATACACTTCACATACATGCACATACATGCAAGTCTATCCTACAAATTGCTACACACGTGGAGCATATCTACGTCGATTAGAGCACTTAATCCCAACCTTGGGCACTGGGGAGCTAAATTGGCTATAAAATATACAACACTGGCTTTAAATCCTGTATTTACCCGAATATTATACTTTTTTTGTAAAAAAAGTCGTTCATTCAAAGCTGCACTTTGACGTCATTCATCGTTTTGATATAATCCACTGAAGCTGCGGAGAGAGTTGCCTCGGGCACCTGGAGTGTGTGGAATCGAAGTCGGTCTTACTCATTTTCATTTGACTACGCAGGCAAAGTTGTAGATATAAGTTAGTATTTCTATATAACACCACGTTCCTTACTTAATTGAATTTTAATTAATGCAGGTACTATCCTGCCCACATCGTCTAATCCTTATATGTATCTATGTATGTAAAACTAGTGGCCTTCTAGCTCTATAGTAGATTTTTTGTCTTCACGGAACATATATCTTTTATCTTATAGCAAATTCCTAGGCTAATATAGTAGTTAAGACACTTAGATTTTTTTGTAAATTTAATAAAATCTTAAAGACCTACATCTTAAAGACAACGTGAGCAAAGCTGTGAGTAACTACTAGTTCAATACATATAAAATCTTTATTACCGTAATAACTAACTAAATTAATTCTAAGATTAGAGATAAACTGGGTTCTAAATACCTACATTTATTATGAAATAATTTACGTATTGTTAGTATAAACAATTTGTTTATCATTTGTGAATATTAATAACAGTTTGCGTTGAACCCACGCGTGGGAACATTGTTTATTGTTTACTAGCTTTTAAGCGTGGCTTCGTCCGCGAAGTCAATTGGAAATGAATAACTAAAAAGATATATGACACATGACACGTTGTAACTGTCCTAGATAGATTGGCTCCGGGCAGGTACAATGGGTAACAACGAAATAATTTATGTGATATAATATAGCCCACACTTTCCCCGATAAATGGACTATGGACTTTTCTTCGCGAAAAGATTTTCTCAATTCGTACTTTAAATTGCTGAGATTAGTGCGCTCAACCAAACAGAGTCTTTAGGTTTATTATATTAGAATAGATTGAAATAGCTTAATATTTCATTACAACTATTATAACTTTATGGCTTTAAATACAATAATGCATCAAGCGGGAGTGGCAATTTAAATCGTTTTTATTCTTGCGAGATACGGAGAACGGAGTGATTTGACACGGGATAAAGGGTTAAGATGAAAAAAAATAGAGATAGTAATTGTTTATTTTTTCTTTCAATATTGTAACCCATAGTAGATAGATAAGTGGGGAACGGAAGTGTCTCAATAGGAACGGAGTGTCTTAACATTAGGTGTCCAGGTTTCCTCTGTTTACCCTCGTATGTGGGGATATATAACACCCAATAATATAACTTTTAGCGTAGGGTAAGCACAAAAAGTCACTTAAAAATAACTTAGAAGTATAAATGAATGTATGAAGTTTATGCTGCATCTCCATTATACTATTTCGTTCTTTATTTTTAACTTCTTTAAATATATTTTTCGCTTGATTACGCAACTTAACGCCGCACTTCATTTAATCCCTATACATTTCTCTATAGATTTGAACCCACTCACATCTGGTACCGTCAGATACTGTTACCACTGAGCCGTATAGTTAACGATGCTATTAATATATTTATGAATAACACTTTATTATTATAAAACTAAATAGAATTTATTAGTTTTATAGACATGTATGGTCGTAAAGCGAACTGGGTGTGTTCGTGCTTAGACTTCAGAATCAATTTGATTGGTAGGTACGGACCTAATATAAGCACCTACTCGTATTTAACTTTATTGTCATAATGTTGCAACTATTGAGACTGTTGCCTTCAGCCGAGACAGTCCTCGCACTGGTAAAGAGGCAATGAGCGGCGTCGTGTTCCGCCACTCAACACACAATGCCTCAAGAAATAAAAGGTGGTTAAATGGGAATAATTAAAAGTTATCTATACTAATATAATAAAGTGGAAGAGTTTGTTTGTTTGTTTGTTTGTTTGTTTGAACGCTAAGATCTCTGGATCTACTGGTCTGATTTACTATGTTTTTGTTTTGTATGAAAGCTGCATTCTTCAGAAGTGCTATAGGCTATATAATATTACATTACACATATATACTAATAAATTAAAATACTTTCTAATTTGACATGCAATTTATTCTGTCATGTTAATAACAACCGTCGTTGCTAAGCACCGGTTTGCAAAGTCTCTTTGCTGTTTTAAGAAAACGTCACCTAAAATGAACTTATATTTTGATATTCATCCTTGTAAAAATAAATATATTATATAATATTTAATAAATATTCTTAAAGTTTAAGCAGGCGTAGCCGCGTCCGGATCCACTAGTATATTATATGACACATGATACATGAAAAACACAACTGAAAAGTTATTATTAACTTAAAATGGGGAAAGCCAACCAACCCAATTTTTGAGATGATGCGTGTTGAGTGGCGGATCTCAACGCCGCCACTTTTTTTTTTGAAAACCACTGAATGGAAATAAAGGAAAAATAAATACCTAATACCGCTAATTCCTTCTGGTCGCAAAATATATTATAAGCATATACACTATATATTATTTAACTTTAATAAAAACCATCTGACCTACCTAGTATGAACAGTGAGAGTAACACCTAACGTACAGTGGTGTGCGCATGTGTGCGTGGGCTCAGCTGATTGTCGATGTGTGCTGTAGCCTCGATACTGAGGTCGATGACTCGGCCAAAGAGTATGGAGTGATGGAGAATAGGATTCTTTATGTTGTGTGTGTTTGTTTTTGTGTTACATTTAATTACGGAATTGGTATTTTAGGTAATTTAATTATATTTTCAATAAAAAAATATTTGCAGCTGAGTATGTTAAAAAAAATAATTGTCGTTTTTATCAATAAAATTTGACGCATTTAGTTAATAAAGTAAATAAAATAGACATCTATAGATGAAATAAATTAATTTTTAACAAAAGAAAAACCGACTTCTAACAACGAACTAAAAAGTGAAAAATAATTATACAAAGATTTTATAATTTTGAAGTCGGTGCCAAGTAAAACAAACAGGCTTAGTAATGTAAAAATGTCAGGTGCTAAGTATAATAAAATACTTAATAACCACAATTTATTGTTCCTCTTTTACATATACACACTTCTAACACTGTTTCTATATAATACTTTACACTTATACACGTTTTAAAACTCATAGTTCCAACAATGACACTGATTTTAAATACTTGAACACTGTCACAATTTTACACCTTACGACAGGCAGAATAACGACGTACTGACTCAATCCATCAAAAACGTCACTTTTTATAGCCGTTCCCTTCCTCTTTTATAAATAATTATGTGGGTATTATTATTTTATATTCTGTAAAATACCCTCACACTGACAATTGTCTTACAGTTCGGCCGTCCTGCACCGAAACACGACCTCGTGTTTCCAAAAAAAAAAAAAAAAACAAAGCTAAAAGAATAACTATGGTTCATAACTTTTACATAATTGACTGTAATAATGTCTCTTACAAAAAAGATTTACAGCTTTTACAAACAATATTTAAAGGCAATCTGCCATGTTAAACTAGGGCCAATTTTTACTCATGTAACCTGGCTCAACTTGCTAACCTTAACCTGCGGCAATCTGCTCACTTTAACCTGTGGCAATCTGCCCACTTTAACTTGCGATAACTTGCCCATTTTAAGATGCGGCAATCTGCCCATTTTAATCTGTTAAAATCTACCCACCTTAACCTGCGGAAATCTGTTCACCTTAACCTACGGCAATCTGCCTACTTTAACTTGCGGCAATCTGCCCATTTTAAACTGTGGCAATCTGCCCAACTAAACCTGCAAAATCTACTCACCTTAACCTGCGGAAAACTGTCCACCTTTACTTGCGGCCATCAGCCCATTTTAAACTGCGGCAATCAGCCCATTTTAAGCTGCAGTAATCTGCCCATTTTAATCTGTGGCAATCTGCTCACCTAAACCTGCAAAAATCTTCTAACCTCAACCTGCGGAAATCTGTTTACCTTAACTTGCGGCAATATGTCCCTCGTCACAGTGCTCCTCCTCGACTCCCACTGGCTGCGAGCCAGCGAAGATTAGAATCTTCCGTGAAACGTGGCGGCAGAAGCCTGCTAGGCACCTTACGGAGTCAAAGATGATGTTGTTACCGTTGATGGTCTGCTCGAGGTAGCTCGCAGCAGCTACCTGCGCGTCTTCTTGGCCCAAGTTGGTAGGTGATCAGCTTTGCGGCAATCTGTCCCTCCTCACAGTGCTCTTCCTCGACTCCCACTGGCTGCGAGCCAGCGAAGATTAGAATCCTTCGTGAAACGTGGCGGCAGAAGCCTGCTAGGCACCTTACGGAGTCAAAGATGATGTTGTCACCGTTGATGGTCTGCTCGAGGTAGCTCGCAGCAGCTACCTGCGCGTCTACTTGGCCCAAATTGGGAGGTGATCAGCTTTGCGGCAATTTGTTTACCTGAAACTGGGGCAATCTGCCCACATGAAGCTGGGGCAATCTACCCACATGAAACTGGGACAATCTGTCCACATGAAACTGGAACAATCTGTCCACATGAAACTGAGACAATCTGTCCACATAAAACTGGGACAATCTGTCAACATGAAATTGGTACAATCTACCTAACCGAAACTAGGGACCATTTACCCAACCGAAACTGGCAGCAACCTGCCCAACTGAAACTGGAGGCAATCTGCCCAACTAAAACCTGGGCAATCTGCCCTACTGAAACTGAAGGCAATCTGCCCAAATGAAACCAGGGCAATCTGCCCAACTGAAACTAGGGCAATCTGCCCAACTGAAACCAGGGCAATCTGCCCAACTGAAATCAGGGCAATCTGCCCAACTGAAACTAGGGCAATCTGCCCAACTGAAACCAGGGCAATCTGCCCAACTGAAACCAGGGCAATCTGCCCAACTGAAACTAGGGCAATCTGCCCAATTGAAAATAAGGCAACCTGCCCAACTGACATTGGAGGCAATCTGCCCAACTGACATTGGAGGCAATCTGCCCAACTGAAACTAGGGCAATCTGCCCAACTGAAACTAGGGCAATCTGCCCAACTGAAACTAGGACAATGTGCCCATCTTTTACTAGGGCAATCTGCCCATCTTTTACTGGGGCAATCTGCCCATCTTGAACTGGGGCAATCTGCCCATCTTGAACTGGGGCAATCTGCCCATCTTGAACTGGGGCAATCTGCCCATCTTGAACTGGGGCAATCTGCCCATCTTGAACTGGGGCAATCTGCCCATCTTGAACTGGGGCAATCTGCCCATCTTGAACTGGGGCAATCTGCCCATCTTGAACTGGGGCAATCTGCCCATCTTGAACTGGGGCAATCTGCCCATCTTGAACTGGGGCAATCTGCCCATCTTGAACTGGGGCAATCTGCCCATCTTGAACTGGGGCAATCTGCCCATCTTGAACTGGGGCAATCTGCCCATCTTGAACTAGAGCAATTGCTCTAAAACTAAATCTTAAACTATACATTAAACATCACAATTCACTTAGAAGTAAATAAATCCATATACATGTATACTTTATCTACGTGACATAAGTATACACTGTATACTATACTTTTAACTTCACTTAACTCCATGCTTTATATAGATAAAGCATTATCCCTAGCGGGGCAATCAGAGAGAAAGGAGGGCCAAACGCCACGGCCCCTACATACCTCCCTAGCCTCGTCCACCGTCATCAACCTTCATACATGCTATTTATTTAATAGTATTAAAATTTATCTAGACTGTTTATCAACTTATACAAGACTTCATTAAATTAAATAATTCGAGACTGACATTTGTTATCATTATGACTATCCGATTTGGCTTGAGAATCACTATCGTCAGAAAGACGGTCAAAACTACCCACGCTCTAACTTCATCTATAGCCACTATTGCTCTATAAAAACCCCTCTACACTTTTTGTAATTGGGAGAATATCTTAAATGGCATATTTGTTCTTTTGTTAAAAACTTGTAACCTTTTTATTACGAAAAACTAACAAAAAATTCGTTTTGGTACTTACACGGCGGTTCTTTTATACTATTATATATTTAACCCTTTTTTTTTTATACTTGATCTATAATTTTATTACGAATTGTTTCTCTATTTTATTTTCTATATCTACGCTTAATGACTTTAACATAAGACTATCAGAGTTGCTACTCACATTTCAAACCTTAGTCGGCGTTCAACCGATTCCTTTATTATGAATATAATTTAACAACACAATTATTGTCTGCAATTGCTAACGATTGAATTAAAGTACGTATTAAACAGCACTAGCAATACTATATAGAATATTTCTATTTAATAATAGTAATGACACTTTGAATTAAGTAGATTCATTTACTATATAAAAAGTACTTGTAACTAGCACCAGCAACACTGTATTCTATTTCCTTTTGTATAACTTTTATTTATAAGACCTCTAAACAGTCTGTTATTCTCAATTCAATTATAACTAATAATTAATGACACCTTGATTTGTAAATAATACTCTGACAAATATATTTACTTTCTATATTTGATAGTAAGCTCGAAAATATACAAATAAACAATTTGTTTAGCCATGAGAGTCCAACAGAACATGACGCTGCTCGCCTTACTATTCTTATATTCAAACCAATACTGGAACATATATCTCCACCTGCTCATTAGATCGTGGAGTAGAGATAACGGTAACAATGGGCTTAACACGTCCTTCGTGTTTTTAAATGTCTGTCTTATAAGTCAACTATCTGGTCAGTCTAACTGAAGTAGTAAATATAAAATATAACATTTTATATTGTAATTGCATAATTAGCATCTGTTCCTCTAACTGGTTGTACTATTTCATAGTTTAAGAAAATATGTCAATGATTCACAACAATTAACTATTTTTATTACTAATCTTTTAGGTTTTGTTAGGTGCCTTGTGATAAACACAATATAAACATAACCGTACGTATTTTTTGCACTTTGTTGAATTTACTTGAAACATAAATGACTACATCAGTGTTCTGTTTATCTTTTAAAACTGGATTAAGACTTAAAACATCCGCGTGGCTCATTTTACTAGCCATACTATTCGATGTGCCAATTACATTATGGAATCTAGCGCTAGCAGCGAGAAACTCGAGGAATAAACACGTTTTTCAAAAGTTGCCCGCAATGAATACAATATGTCACCAAATTAACCTTTAGACCAGTGAATAAAATCTAGGGCGCCATAACGCAGAAACTACCGCACTATTATCAATTAATTTAATTTGCTAGATCACCAACCACAAAACAATTTCGATATGTATTCCATTAATGAAATATCTACATTAACAAGTTACTTTAAGTTGGGGTCTGCTTATTTAAATTACTATTATTACTTTAATAATTTTTTAAACACATAACAAAATATTCTTTACACGTCTATAAGTTTATTACATCTACCATTGCTATACACTAACCGTTGTTTGATGCTTTGACTTTATAAGACTTTTTTTTTTGTTCAATTCTACTAAATGATAATACTGCGGGTATTATAATTTTATTTAGCTATTATTTTAAAATTATCGTAAGTCTTAAACATTATAAATATTTGTTCTGTAACAGCATAACCTAAGTAAATATTCATTAGACACTAAGCACTTCCGTTATTGCCAAAATGCCATCAATAATAATTTAAATATCATAACTGTCTACGGCTGTAACTGTCGAGTTACCAAAACCTATCGAAGGCTCCGTTTCATCCTTATTTCACTTAATATACTATTGACCTTTTATTTCACTTAAAGTTCCTAGTTTAATGAAAGAATTTAAAACAATGCCGTTTACTGAGAATACGTCACTTAATTATATTACTTTTTTTTTTTGATTACATTTTCACTTAGTTCATTTACGCGATTCACTTTTCTACAGACTTTAACTAAGTAAACTATAACATGACATTTAGCACACTGTTAGATTTGTTATAAAGGAGACTTTAATTATAGCGACTACTTTGACTTTTGAATCTTAATATCTTATTAAAATTTTGTTACCATATTGTGCCGCTTCTGCACTTCTACTTGATGATTAATATTACTGTTACTATTAATAAAATCCTCGTACCTTCATAACGATGCTTACTTCAAGGAAGACGATTTTCATTGTCTTCTTTAGAAGATGGCTATCTGCACGGCTGTCACGCTAGCGGCAAACATACTGTTCTCGCTTCGGCTTATAAACATGGTCGCTGTTGCTTTGTTGAACACTACTACCACGCACACTGGCACGCCTGCTACCACGCACCTACGCCTGCTGAGACGTCCCTGTACCTCACGTTCACGTCTTCTGCGATTTCGACTGTACCTTCTGCTACTTGGACGGCGACCATAACTATGCTTTTGACTACAACTTCGGTTATTACGGTTGCCGTGATCGCTTCCGCTGATCTCCGCGTCTATTCTGTCTACGATCACCGTCGCAGACGTACCGTGTTCGTCGTCGTGCGCCGGTTGGTCTGCTTTGGGCGTAGTAACAACACCAGTTATCTTTAGGTGTTGGATCCCACTTCTGACATTTGTAAAAATGTCAGGTGCTAAGTATAATAAAATACTTAATAACCACAATTTATTGTTCCTCTTTTACATATACACACTTCTAACACTGTTTCTATATAACACTTTACACTTATACACGTTTTAAAACTCATAGTTCCAACAATGATACTGATTTTAAATACTTGAACACTGTCACAATTTTACACCTTACGACAGGCAGAATAACGACGTACTGACTCAATCCATCAAAAACGTCACTTTTTATAGCCGTTCCCTTCCTCTTTTATAAATAATTATGTGGGTATTATTATTTTATATTCTGTAAAATACCCTCACACTGACAATTGTCTTACAGTAATTAGATATTGTAGTAAAGGTGTTGTAGCATTAGTTTGACACCGACTTAAAAATTATAAAATCTTTATATAATTATTTTTCACTTTTTAGTTCGTTGTTAGAAGTCGGTTTTTCTTTTTGTTAAAAATTAATTTATTTTACGATTTTTAGTGATGGGTAGATCTTAAAATGATGCTTCTTGAACGAGTGGTGATGGTGGTGGTAGTGATTGTCAACGAGTGGTTGTGATTGTTCTATGTAAAACTTCATTTAATTAGCTATTATTTTTGTGCAAAGTTATATTTTGGTATATTGACAAGAACAAACATAAAAAGTATTCGGGTGAATTCGGAATCTCCCTTTTTTGAAGTTGGTTGAAAATGAGAACATCCTCTTTTTTGAGATTGGTTGAAAAGAAATGCAACGATCAGGAATCTCACTTCTGACATCAATTTAAAAAGTTTTTGCGTGTAACTATTACAGTATAATTAATTTTTGACCAAAAAAAACAAACTTTCTCAATTTTCTCCGGATTCCATAATCGAAACCTAACCAAACTTTCACCAAATTATCTTTAAAGTGTATCCTTTCAAATAAAAAAAGAATCATCAAAATCGGTTGGCGCGACATTGAGTTATTCGGCTATTAGTCGCGCACATGCATAATGCAAATTTAAGACTTATATAATTTTCTCATGGATACCATTGTCAGACATGGACCAAAAAAAAATGGGACCATTTGGGAAGCTATATCTTTCAAATAAAAAAAAAAATATCAAAATCGGTCCACCCAGTTAAAAGTTATGAGGTAACAAACATAAAAAAAAAAATAAAATAAAATAAAAAAAAAAATACAGTCGAATTGATAACCTCCTTTTCTTACAGAAGTCGGTTAAAAATAAACGAAGTTTAGTTATACCAGGGTAAGGAACAAAGGGATTAACTGTGAAGATAAAAATCAAATTATATAAAAATAAAATTAAATAGTATTTCATATATATTGAATTAAGTAATCATGCAATATACATTAAAACATATAATTTCGAAAATAAACATGACAAAGTAAAAAAAAACACACACAAAAGTAAAGTTTATTTCTCTGCCAATTTTATTAAACTAAAATACAAATGACACAAAGGTGCAAGGCATTAAAGTAGCTTCCACTATCACATCTGTCAGCATGGTGCATGGTGCCTAGTAACAGCGTGGTTCGGTAGTCTCGCTGAGCTTGTTGCGTAAGTGAGTTCAATTTCAGTCAAGGCTTGGCTCAAGTAAACAACTATTGAAACACTTATGCAAAACTACACGCTTAGACCATACTAGCTTTTTACTCTGGCTTAGCCTTCAGTCATTTTTTTAGCTTTACGCTGTATCTCGCATATAGCAGAGTAGGCAAAAGGGAAGTGGGAACCTAGTGTCAAGATAGTGAAATATTTAATACAATTGAATTAAATATTAAATATTTTATTTCCCAGGAACGGAAATGTCTTAATAGAAAAGGAATGTTTTAACATTAGGTTCTCAGGTTCCCTCTACCTTCTCAGCTGTGTGTGGGATATAATGTTAAACTTTAAACATAAATAACTTAGTATACTCTTAAAATAGGCGTTCTCTGAATACTCATGATAAAAAAATAAATCTACACTGTATACTGTAGGCCAGTGTCAAAATACTCCGTTTTACACTTTTCGCCCAATTTTCGAGATATCGCATGTTAAGTGGCTAGACTTAACGGCGCGCTCTGCCTCGTTATCGAGGCAAGCAAGAAAATTAAAGTTATTAATTCCCCGACTTGGATTCAAACCTTCAATCGTCGCGTTCACAGTCAGTGATTGTGCCGCTGCGCTACAATATCCTCGAAAAATTTGATATTTGTCGGTATAGCTTGGCTCATTACTGAATAACCTTAACCAATTGTAGTTTACGATATACCTACAGACACACAGACGTACAGATAAATTATATTATAAAGCTGTAGGTACTTTGAAGTTTTTACCATGTGGTGTTTGTTTGGGATTGGTTTGTTCAAACGAATGAGAATCGCCCTTTTAAAAACCTTGGAGAATTTGTTTGGAAATAATGTATTGATCGTTTTGTATTATTTATTTATTTTCACGCTGTATCCCGCATGTAACAAAAAAACAGGGTTGGCAGAGGAAACGTTCCTTGAAACATTGTTCCCTCCAATTCTCATCCAATTTTCGGTATTGCGTGTTGTGTTGGCGTAACTTAACCGCGCGACACCTTCATAATATGTCGTAATTTAATATTTAACTAAATAATAATAAATGCCATAAAATTCTTAATTTAGAATTCCTCAACGTTATTTACAATTAAGCGCCAAACTACTTTGCATATAAATGCGTGTGTCGTAATGTGGTGAACTATGAATAAAATTAAAATGGGCGACAAACGACGTGCTTATAACAAATTATTGGAAAATTTCTCTTTTATTATTTATTGTGAGGCCGTAGTGGCGCAGAGGCTCAAGGGTGTGACTGTATCGCGACGGTTGTGCGTTCGATCTCCACTCGAGTGAATGAATTAATATTTTCATTTCGCGTTGAGTTTTGCCACTCAATACGCAATGCTTCGAAAAATTCGGCGGAAAGTGGAGAACGAAGTGACTTAACACTAGGTTCCCTCTGCATATCCTGCCGTATGCAGGATACATTTCATCATTCCACAAGCAATATCTCGATTAGTGGATGGGAAATGGAGAATGGAACGTCTGGACAATAGTTTCCCTCATACTTCATTATATGCGTGATACAGGATCAAGCTAAAAAAAAATATTACTTCCCCGAAGTAAAAACATAGTAACTTTTAAATAAGAATAATAATCAATCAAAATCCTATTCAATCCCATACATCCACACGTCCACGTGTTATTTCACATATTAGTGACTTCCTCGTAGTGGCAGTTTATTTATAAACAACGAAATGGGGCTACGATCCCAATTTGAATACTTGCCAATTTCCCTATTATTATAAGGTTGGGAATTAATTTTTTTAGCTACACGCTGTATGCACACTGCACAATCACACCGCAGGGGGGGGGGGGGACTTGAAATCTAGTGTTAAGATACTCCGTTCCAAGAATCCCATTTAGTATCACAAAGTAACCGATCGAGTCAAAAGAGAAATATAATATACCTAATTATAATTACCTTGAAAAGTATTTTGAACTCAATATTATATTTGAAGTTAGTTTGTCAAGAGCAAATTCTTTTGGCATTGGGACTTCAATGTTTATTAGTTATTTAAAACTTTGAATGTGATGTGTGTATGATAAAGGCAAATATTTTGTTTTACAAACCATACAATCTGTAGAATTTGCCCACAATTTTTTAAAATAAGTATTTATGTGTTATCTTTACATATATATTCTCAGATAATCCATTCTCAGATATACCATATCCATATCCATCCATTAAAACATTCCTTTCCCCACTTTTCCAGCTTGAAACATTGCGTTTTTATCAGGTACTCAGCAAATCTCAACTATCGCAATCGTAAACAATTCCAACAATAAACATAAATTAACTTAAATTTTGACTGATTATAATTATTTTTAGTTATATTGCAGAGTAAGCAGAGGAAACGTAGTGTTAAGACACTCGATTCTCCACTTTGGGTCAAATTACGAGACATTGCTTGTCGGAACTTAACGCCGCACTGATTAGATTTGAAGTAGTTATATACAGACAAACGCAAAACGAATCTCAATAAAATGTATACGACATAAACAGGTATTTATATAATCATATATTTAAGTACGTATTGGTCAACAGAAAGCTCTCGTGTAAGCTTTTACGGCGTCATAAGCTCAATAGTTACGTAAATTTAACAAATTTACGACTAATATATGGTAATAAACATGTTGTTAGGTGAAATACGTTTGGTGTTATAATAACTATGAAATGACGTAAAATCTATTTAATAAATGTTTTATGGTAATACTAGAAGTATTAAATGATAAATAGTTTATATATTTTCTGAAAACGCATAGTAATTTTATATTTAATATTTTTATTACATCGTTTTGGTATCGGAGCACAACGATAATGATAAGTTGTTTCCATTTTCGGGCGAAGTCACAGGTAAATGCTACTAAGCTTAATAAAACTTTAATTGATGTCAAAGTCAAAAATACGTTATCTCAAGGAAGCTCCTCTTATTTCTTATCTATCTTCTATATATATAAAATCGAAAGGTCACTCACTCATCACGAAATCTCAGAAACTACATGTGCTAGAAATCTGAAATTTTGCATAGGAGTTATTTATAGGACGTAGGTGCTCGCCAAGGCGGGAATTTGTAATATTCGACTTCTAAGGGGTTGTTTTTAGGGTCGAAAGTTTGTATGAAACTTCGTTCTCTAATTTTGCATGGACATCACTTACAGGACTTATATACTCATGGAGACAGAAATTAATAATAACATAGTTCACGCGGGTGAAACCGCGAGCGGGCCGCTAGTATTATATATAATGTAAGCCAAGTAGTACAGTAAACGTCGACCCTGAGGTATCAATAACAAATATATCCACAAACAAGGCCAACTAATAATAGGCTATAGAAATTTAACATAACAGCCGGCCCTTTGAGCTCTGGGCTGCAAAGTTCTTTTAAATAAAACGTTTTATGCAAGAAAAGCTGAAGAATGTTATTTTACAGATTTGAACCCACGCCTCTTTAAAATCATCCGGGCACTCTCATCACTAAGTTATACGTTCTTATGTCGAAATTCTTATATACGAGCTTACTTAAGTAAATTTTATAATGTTTCGAAGTATAATTTTTAACTTCTCATTGCAGGCAGAAGGAATCAGTGTTAAGACACTCCATTCCTCGTGAAGACAATTTCGTTGCCCACTTTCCGTCAAATTAGAAGAAAATAAAAAAATATTTTTTCTTTTACATAAACCTGTCCATATCAAAAGTTTATTTATATATCGGTTTCGAAGTGAAGCAATCGAGTTCGAGATACATTGATGGACGGAGGTCACGTGGTCTTATTTTGAAACATTGTAATTATTTCCGATGTAAAGTAGAACCTTCGTACATCGATACAATATATGTTGATGATTGAACTAATATTTGAGTACTGAAGTGTTTGCTTGGTTGGAAGCACAAATCTCCGGAACTGCTGGTTTGTATTGGGAGATTCTTTTGTATTGTAAATTCCCTTTATCGAGAAACCAATTATCGAACGTCTAATCACAAACAAGCGTAAACGTGACAGGTTGTAGATTCAATTCTTACTTTGGGGAACGTAGCGTCTTAGCAGTTAACACTAGGTTCCCTCTGCCTACCACGCTATTTACGGGATACTGCGTGCAGCTAAAAACAAATATAACACCTATAACAACACGAGCATTATAAAAATACTTCCTGAAAGTTAGATCTATTGATAACAGTATACTGAGGTCTTTATATTAACAAATTTCCGTCAACAAAACGTTTACAATACGCACAGTATATTGTACACTCGAAAACCGGAAATTAAAAAAAATACCCTTTATTTGTATAAAACATTAGAGGCAATAAAGCACGGGCGGACTGTATTAGAATGTATACACGATGGTCGTGGGTTTGATGTTCATTCCCTTTTTCCTATAGAAGGTTAGGCGGAGAGAGCCTAGTGTCTAAATATTCCGTTCTCTGAAGTCTACGAAATGACACCATTTAGTTAATCACTGATTTATTGAGACCTGTCGTGGCGCAGGGGTCAAAGTGTGCGACTGTAAATGCGATAGGTTGTGGGTTCGATTCTCACTCGAGGAAATTATATATTTAATATTTTCATTTGTTCTCTCTGATAACGAGGTAAATGAAAGAGTTTTAATGCCAATGGAGTGTCTTAACACAAAGGTTCCTATGTTCAATCTGTCGAGTGAACGAAGTGTCTTATCTCTAAATTTTCTATGTATTTATATGCGTTTGTAGTTGCGTTATGTAATTTAAAAAAAAACACTATTTCTTTGAGATTCGCACTTTATCCCACATATAGCAAGGTTATTAGAGGAAACCTAGTGTTAAGACACTTCCTGAGGAAATGAAAAAAAAGATTTTTTTAGAGTGGGAATCGAATCCACAACCATCGTGTTCATCAGTAATAATATAAAAATATTATCGCCCAGCACCTACCCTCGAAAGTTAATTCCATCCAGGCGTGGACATTTAAAAGCTATTAAAGGCCGTGATTAAATTTACACAAGTACAAGTGCTTGAGCTTTGGAACTGAGTCCTTGAGTTCAAGTGGATTAAAGTATTATGGAGGAGCCTACTTGTGGGGCGAGGCCTGTTTTGACATTTGACCTCGATAAATATACGCGTAATGTCTTATTATTTGTACTAACTTTTATTTTTCTTTGGTCTTGTTTGATTAACCGTGGTGTTTAAATTCATTACTTAATACGTAGTATATATGTATGTATAGAAGGATGCGTTAAGACACTTTGTTCCAATTATGGAGACATTATGTGTTGAGTGTCGGGAAAAGGACAATGATTACCTCAAGTGGGAATCGAACCCATAACCGTCAAGTTTATAATAGTTGCGTCACGATGGCCTAATGGAGATGGGATGGAGTCTCTATAAAATGAATATAAAGTGGAGAACGTATTCTCATTATCTACTCTCGTCCTATTGTGTTACATGCAGGATATAGCTTGATATATTACGACTTTTTGAAATATCGCAGGAGACGCAAGAAAAGTGAGATTTTCTTAAGATGTGCAATTACGTCATTGTTACACCAAATGAGCGGTGAGTACATTTAAATATATTTATATTTATATAATTCTAGGTCAGAAATTCCGAGACGATTCATTGCAGAATATTCGTATTTATCGTTACTGTAATAAGTATTGGTTCAAAGATGGTTCTTGTGTAGAAGTACTTGCACGTTATGAACGTGTTACGTGTCGGTCTCTTTGTTTATCAAAAGCGTAGACAGAGAGATTCTAGTGATAAAATACTCCCTCGCCCGTTTTCTTCCCATAATTCGAATTTAAAATTTAAATTGGGGGATAGAAGTTTCTAAAAGGGAACAGTGTATCTTAACACTAGGTTCCCGGATTCCCCCTGCTATGTGCGAGATACAGAGCGTAAAGCTAAAAAATCTGATATAATATAGACGTATCTGATGCATTACTCTTTGGTGTGATCTAGTCCAGAGCTAGTTGAAGTAGGTCGGCGTACCAACCACCCACGTTTATCAACATTGCTGCCCCACTTGGGATATATCTCGGGAACACACTTCTTACTATTAACTTACTAATAAACTAATTTTTATGATATTACGAAGTGCTATTCGTATTTCTTAAAGGTTATATGAAACCTCTTTCGAATTTTGTAGGATTTGAACCTTAGCCCTTGAGATAAGATAGAACAATATGTTAAAATATGTTTTCTGTTTTTACAGTTGCAGAAAGACATTCTTAAAGTTTTGATATAAAAAGATTATATGAGTATTTATTATTAGCTTTAACCTGCACTTTTTTGCCCAAGAACCATACATGCCACATTTCGCTGAAGTTCTACGCCGCGTATGTCGGGTTATCCGTTGGTTGTCAGTCACTCGGTATAGAACGAATTAATATTTAAATAGATAAAAAGGAATGATGAAAATAAGATCTTTTTTACGTGGGCGAATTTGCATCACAAACATGCGGAAACCGAATCTGCGACCTCCGTCACCGAATGTAATGCCAACATGTCAACAGAATATAAATGAAGATTATAAAACTCTTACTGTATTATTAGTAATAGTATTTATAAATCTAGTATAAGTGGATTTATACAAGAAAATAAATGCTAGTTTTTTTTTATTTTAAAAATGTGATTCCACACTTAGGTATATAAAAGTGAAAATAGAAGAAATACATCCGTTTTTCCGAAGGGCGTGGGTTCAATACTGCTACGGTTATTTTTTATCCGTTATCTAAAACGTATAAAGGACAGTTCATTTTTAATTAACTAAGATATCACGATATCACGAAAGGTAGCGCAGTGGGACAGTGTCTGTATGTATGTAGATAAATTAATAATTCTAAAACTATTTTTTTTGTAATTTAATAATTATGTTGGGAAAAAACTGCAGGATTGAGTCACTTATCATTTGGGTGTACTCAATGAAAACGCAGTTCTATTTTATTTCACTTAAATTCCTTAAAAATTTAAAGTTTCTTGTTTTCATGACACAAAAACACGTTTACAAAAAATCTGTCAGCTTATTTATCCTGGCGCGTGTTAAAGTACACTCGCTTTGATTCTTTTTAAATGTTATGGTGTTATCAAAATACTAGAGGCTAGTGATTGCGAGCAGGCATGAGCGCGCGATAGTAAAGACAAAACGTAGATCCGATACCTACTCGAGGAAATTAAATATTATATATTTTCATTTTTTCGTTCTAGTGTCCAGGCTTACCGCGGCGTTGAGTTCCGCTCAACACCACAGCGACTATAGAAGATATTAATTTATTCCTCCGAATAGGAATCGAACCCACAGTCACGAGGATACATTAAATTAAAAAAAAAAACCATATTAAAAACACTATCGAAAACAGTGCCAATATACCGCTACAGAGTGACACACTGACGGCTCTAATTTATTTATATGTTTTGCTTTCCGCGCTTTATGTTGGTACGAAATGAATTTTTACGATAATGTGAATGAAGTTTAATATGAGGAGATTTTAATATTAGAGAAGTTTGTTTGTTGTTTTTCACACGTTTTTAGGGTTCCGTAATCTAATGCCAAAAAACTGGAGTTCTTATACTGATTATCGTTCCTGATTTGTAATGTCTGTCGCTCTCTCTGTAAGTCATAGAACTGAAAAGGAACAACTAAATATTCTGTGACGCTGCAGCCCAACAGTTTTGGTAGATCTTTCTGTGTGTGTTGTGTTGTTGTTGTGTTGTTGCAGTAAGATAAAGTTGAGTCGTAGATTTCCACTCGATAGATCATCAAACAGAAATATTACTGATAATATCATTTTTTAAATTCGGTTAATAATATTCTTCACTACACCTACAGCATCTGGGTATCGTCGCTCCAAGGAGTACTTTTTACGGACGTTTATGTTATATTTTATTGCGGCGGCTTCAACTTTCAAAGGCACCTGAGGATATTATTATTTCATATGTAAAGAAAAATATTGTTTATGTCTTCATATTATACTTCAGCAGTCGGCTACTTCGTTTTTTTTTTTGGTTTTTTTTAACATATATTATTCGACGAGCCACGAGCGTGTGGCTTTAAATGTGACAGGATATGGGTTCGATTCTCACTCGTGGAAATGAAATATTTAATATTGAAACTTTTTCACTGTGGTTTCGAGGCAAAACCAGGTTTTACATTGAGTTCCGCCATTGAACACGCATTGCTTTCAGAGTTCTTTACTGAAGAAAATGGGAAGCGGAGTGTCCTAGGTGTCCACCTGCTACTAGCGTGATATAGCGTGAAGCTGAAAAAAAATATATAAAAAAGAGTTTTTTCCCTTTTCTTAACTTTGCGTTAAACCCTCCGGTCCTCAGGGCCAAACAATTTTCGAGATTGCATTGCGTGTTGACTAGCGTCACTCAACGCCTCTCTTCATCTTGTCCCCAAAGCGAGGGATTGAAAGTAATTTTCCCGTCTGGGATCGAACCCGCAACCAACGCGTTTCTAGTAAGACACTATGCCATTGCGATTAATTATTAATGCATCTATTAACTAGTACAGGTTTGAATCTTGTGATGTAAGAACAACATCCGCTTTTAATGCTTTTATAGCTTCCTGCTCGACGCGAATATGACTGACATTACTGTTAAAATATAAGTTTTGCATAAATACCGGTTTGAATGACGCGACGTCCTGTATGGATTGACCAATTTCATTATATTTATCTATGTTTTTATCTGAGAACAAACTATCTACTCATCACTACGCGAGATGACTGGTCAATCGTAAAATACAAAATATAGCTGCATCCCGCATATACATATGTACAGGGTTTGGTTCCGTCTGTTGCGCAAAAAAAAAGCGTGACGCTAAAAAACTCATGAAACCAACAATCACTCTTATGAACCAATAACACTTAAAAAAACCCCAACGTTTTTCCCCAAATTTTTGTCACTGCGAAATCGAATTACAAATAAAAATGTTCGCATTTGTAAAACTGAAAGTTGCCCACAAATAAAAAATGAACGTCCCCGAAGTAGGTTAATGTGTCCCCGACGCGAGATTAATCGGTACAATTTTTAGATCTAACATTCATTGTGTTCAAGTACTAAATATCATATATTTTCACATGTTTTTATTTTCGAGTCGAGTCCCGTTCCATTCCCATTCTTAGGAATTATTATATTAAAAATATTTTTATTGTGTGTTGAGTGCCAGAACTCAACGCCGTGCTTTCTTGTTAGGTGTCCCCTGATTAGGTATCGAATCTAGAACCATCGCGCTTAAAGTCAGACGGCCTAATTTTTTCAATTTCTTAATAAAATTTATCCATGTCCTTAGTTAAGAATATTAGAAGAACTGCATATTAGGGTACACAGGGTTGTAAGGCAAGAAATGAAATAAAAATGAAGTATCTTAGCACTATATTTACTCTATGTACCCTGCTACATGTGGGATACGGTTTTAAGTTAAAAAAGATAATCATTTAATTTAAAATCTTCAAGCCATTATCAAGATATTTGCTATAAAAATAAAGAGGTCATCGACTTTGTAATTAGGTATTTAAAGTACAATCAAGGCGACAAATGCTGTGGGGTTTTTTATTTATCTTAAGTCATCGTGGTGCAGTGGCAAAGTGCCCGATTGTAAATAAGACAGTCTTGGGTTTCCCACTCGCGGGGAAGTTTATTTATATATATATTATCATTTTCCATAGATGAGTACCACCACTCAATACGCACCTTCACGATGTATCTCGCACACAGCAGGGTAGGCAGAGAGAACATCGTATTAATACACTCCGTTCCCTACTTTCCGCCAATTGCGGAATTGATTTTGGAGACATTGCGTATTGAGTGGCGGAACTCAATGTCCCACTTAGCCTCGAGAGCAGAGCGAAGAAATATAAATAATAAATTTAAATGAAAATTTCAGTACCCCAAATGAGGATCGAATCCACAACCAGTCACGTTTCCAGTCGCACTTTGTCGTTCGTTCAAATCGTTGCGTTTAGTGCTGTTCTCTCTGGCTACCACGTTTGGCATAAAACGTAAATATAATAAATATAAATTAAAAAATATATTTTTTCTCTATACCACAGTACTTCATATGAGCATTGTCGTTAGAAATAGACGGATGACGCGTGACCTACCCACTTAGTCCACTCATCATTTGAATGTGAAGAAGTCATAAAACTAACTCGCCTAGATTTTAGAACATCAATATAAATCTAGATTTGCGGACATGTATTCATTTTTAGTGTTTTTTTTATACTTTTTGTTTGTATAAATAATGGTGACGGACTGACGGTTACTTTTGTATTCAAAACTAGTGTTAAGAAATGTGTTGAATTTTTTAAATTCCCTTTATAGTGTCGAAATACGTGTTTTTTGCTATATAAACGGCCATATATTTTTTTAGGTAAATGTAGAAATACATTATTTTCAGGAAATCGTGGGGCTATTTATTTATTAGGTATATGATTTGAATTTCAATTTGATATCTCCAAGACGGACGTACAACCCTGCTATGTGCAGAATACAACGTGAAGTTACAAAACATTTTGTAAGTACATCTGAGATACATAGGTACATATGTACTCGTATATATATCTAACAAATCGTAGTATATGTTATAAGAAATATTTCTGGTACAACTTCAGCTTTCAAGTCTAGTACAAAATGAAATATGTTTCCAGGTTACATCTGTCTAGACGGATAAACAGGATGTCCGCAAAGATGGTTATTTGCTTAAACATAACACTTTAGTCGTAAAGGATATCCTGAAACTTTAAAACTCAAGATATGTGCTCGTACATGCAAATTATTATTATATTTCTCCCACGATCTACTTTCAATTTGAATAATCTAAAACTATTTTTTTACATTTTTTAAAGTGTTATTCAACACTTAGGAAAGAAAAATACTTTTTAGAAAACATATAATATTTTTTAAGTAAACATAAAAATTTAAATTTAAAACAAAATTCCCCCTACGTTTGATTTTGTATATTTTTATGTTTTCCAAAAAAGTAATCTAAAACCAAATAAATTGAATATATGTATTTCACAGCATATGCGCACACATGTATGTGTGCACTGTGTCACTGTGAATGCAACGATTGTAGGTTCGATTGCAAACTCACGGGAATTCTTTTATTTCCTCGCTCTTTTCTTTCTCTTCCTGGCGGCACTCAACGCGCAATGCCTTCAGAATTCGGCGGAAAGTGGTTAACGGAGTGTCTTATCACTAGGTTACCTCTATCCTGTTATTTGCGGGATACAGATACGTAACGTAGAAATGAGAACCCTGAGAAATGCCTCTACGTGGCCGTTTAAGAGGTCAATACTATCAACAAGACCTCATTATAATACATTTGTAAAGAATTTCTACAGCATCGTGATGATGACCACGGGGGGTCCTGCCATGGTGCCAGCGACGCGGTCACGCGTCATACCACGGTGGACGTGCCTTCAATAACTATTTAAAGTTATTTTTTAAATGTAGGGCGTGATCAATTTTTTATTAGTGCGTATATTTTAGTTTAGCTTTTTTGTATATTTTAAAACATTCAGACTATGGTAACTATGTATGTTAATGTTATTTAAAAAAAAACGGTTTTTCTCGTATAAAAGGTTCGAATTCGAGACATTGCATATTGAGAGGCGGTAATCCAAGCGAACCTTTTGTTACTATCCTCCTTTCGCCCCTCTCCGTCTAATTTTTCACGTCATGGTATGTTGAGTTGTGGAACTCAACGCCGCGCTTTGTCCAATAGAATGAGGAATGATGTTTTTAGCTTCACGCTGTATCCCGCACATAGTAGGCAGAAGAAACATAATGTTAAGACACTCTGTTCCCACTTTCCGCCGATTTCGATTTCACACTATGTGTCGTTACCAGAGCGACGAAATGAAAAGATTAAATACATTTCAATCACTTGAGTGGGAGCTGAACCCGCAACCCTCGCGCACTCTATCGAGTGAAAACCAAACACAATGCTGACGTTCACAGTCCCACATTATACAATACGCCACGAAGGCTTCAATATAAACCTACATTTATTAAAATTACTATATCATTGAAATTTATTATAACGACAACATAAATCCAGATCAGATTTATAGCAAGATGAGAAAAATATATATAATAAATATCCAACATCCACCGGGATGCTGCGGCAGATGGACCGTTACGTATCCAATGAAATAAACGATTTCTGTTTCCAGGTTATTTATTATGGTTATATCGTCAAAGGGGAAGTGTAATTAAAAATGTATACTTTAAAAGCCAAGTATAATTGCCAAATGTATTTTCTGTTGGGACGGTTCGGCACAGTGGCACTGTGTCTGGATTATAAACGCGTCGGTTGTGGGTTTGATTTCAAATAAGAATCAGGGAATGATTGTTTTCATTTTTGTACTTTTTGTATTCTTGTGTCAGACGATTTTGATGATGAGATGAGTTTTGTCACTGACTTCTGAATATGACGGAGTGACCATTCACTTGAAGGGCTCCTGTCTCTATAAGAGACGTTATGCTTATTTAATGTATAACATCTAAAAAGATTGGGCTAAAAAAACTGCATTGCTAAAAAATACTTTTTTATTTATACAGTGGAGCAACGTCTCACTGTAAACTCTGTAGTTATGGGTTCGATCCCTTGAACCGAAGGGTAACATAAGCTGCAGTATTGACATTTGGAAAATATGCAAATATTTACTGAATAAAAAATACTTGTAACCCAAAAAGGCGAAGCGTAATTTTAAAATTTTCATTTGTACGACGCTCAAGTGAAGGGAGAGTGCAAAATTTAAAATGTCCTCCGGCACGTTTTAATTTAAATGTTTAATTTATGTCGTAACTGAGGGAGGGGGGTGGGGGGTCACGAGCAATTAACCCTTAAATGGTGGTCGCGACTGTGACGTACTATTTGGAAATATAAATCAAAGGGTTAAAAAGAATTATTGCTTTGTTATTTTTTTGGTGCGTATATTGATCGTATCTGTTCTTTTACTTTAAATACCAAGTTTTATGGGAGTAGAGTTTCATAAAAAACGAGAGAGAGAAACAATTTAAGTTTTTTAGCAGGTTACGCAGAGGCAACCTATTGCTGAGACACTCTGTCCCCCACGCACCGCCAAATTTTCGAGACATTGTGGGTTCAGAGACGGAAGAAATAAAAATAATTCATTGTCTCTAATGAAATTTTGACTCACAACCGTCGCGTTTACAGTCAGGCCTTATATTATATGTTTTTTCACTTAACACTTTATTCTACAAAGTAGGTTAGGCAGATAGAACCTGGGAAGCTAGTGTTAAGAGGTACTCTAAATTCTTTAGACATTGCGTATTGAGTGGGAACCCAATTCCACGTTTCGCCACTTTACCAGAGCGATAAAATAAAAATATTAAATGTTTTATTCCCCCGAATGGAAATAAAACCCAGCACCTTTGCGTTTACAGTACATACGCCACACCTCTACGTAGATAATTATCTATGTAATCTATGAAGCTAATAGTAACAAAATATTAATTCCATATAAAATTAAACTAACCATTATACCTACAGTCTAATTCCCCGTAATAACAATACAATTAACCATTTAGTTAACCACCAGTTAAAAGTTACGTAAAATTCACGTTTCCTATCTAATTTCTCCGTATTAGCCGCACCTCGGTTGTAAATTAATTGCGTTGCATTTGAATAAAGAAACATAAATCATATCATATATCATGGAGCAAAGCACTTTGGTTAATTACGCGAGGCTATTATGGGGATAGAATACTAAATATTGAGGAACGGTAGGATGTGGTGGTTGTGGGTTCAATAATTAAAGTGGTTCACGCTTTTTCTCGTGTCACAGGATGGACAGATCGAATCCAGTATTTGGGCAGTGTTTGGGCAAATTAAATATAATCAACTGTCGCGTTTAAAACGGGGACAAGTTTATTTAAAAAAGTTTTCATATTTGATTTATTTATTATACCACAGCGTTGGATTCTGTTAGCTGGCATTCATTGTCTCTGAAATTAGCTGCGAAACAATATAAGAATACACTCAGTAATGCCTCTCTGCCTATTCAGCTAAGTATGAAAGTTAAAAAGTTAATTACTATTAATAATATCTAAAAGGAATGATTATGTAATAATAGCTGCTTTTAATAATTAGTTTTTTGTTTGATTCCCGATTGAGGCAAATATTTGGTATAGGTATTTCGTACTAATTAAGACTATACGGTTATGTATGAGGCGGTATTTAGAGCAATTTGATATTAAAAGTCTGTCCATACTAGTGACAGAGTAAGAAATGGTTGAATTACCTAAAGAGATTTATAGATAAAACGACATACTCGCCAATAGCTAAGCGTGGCGTTAAGTTACGTCACTAAATGTCTCGAATCCAATCTCTCTCTCTATAGATATGTTTTAAAGATGTATGGATTTTTATACTATAACCTATTTTATATTCAACGAATTTGACAGAGAGCGTGTATTATAAAATCATTCTGAAATAAGAATAATAATCAATCAAACTGAAATACAGGGTGACAGAATCTTAAACGGCATTTTGAATAATCTAAGAAAATATTTTAAAAATATGTCAATCATTCCGCAAGTGAGAATGGAACCCACGACTGTCGCGTTACCAGTCAGACACTGTTCCTTTGCGCCACGACGGTGTCATCAAACATGAGATGTAGATTATAAATTAAATACATTTAGTAAAACAGACATAAAACGAGCACGACATGACACCTACTACGTTTTTATATTTCGATCAGAAATAAGAAAGCGACAAATGAAATGGGAAAATATCTAAGGCTTGAGCAATCACTGCACTGGGCGCAGACTTGCGACACTCATATTCATTTTGTATGTATTTTTGGGTGGGCGAAGTGAATCTTTAGACACATAGTCATGATAAATCACTTCACTTTCATGTTCGATCAATTGCTTCACGCTGTAACCCGCTATGTAGCAGGGTAGAGAAAGGGAATCCAGTGTTAAGGCACTTCCCTCCTCGCTTTCCGCCGAATTGAGAATTTTATAAGCTACATCGTTTAACTGTAAGCACGGTAGTTGTGGGTACAACTACCACTCGGGGAATGATTATTTATATTTCTTCGCTCTGGTAAAAAGACAAAGAGCAGCGTTGAGATACGTTAGATTCTATGTGGTTACTCTGATTTCTGCAGGATACATCGAATCACATTTTATTTTTTTTAATAGCTAGTCTACGCTTGTTTATTTTTGTATAAAATATTTTTATTCGAAAGAAGGGCCCTTTGATTCATAGTTTGCGTAATTACAAGCATATATCAATCGTTGTTACTGAGGTATATTGGACTGTAACATTTACGACAGGGACAGACAGTCAAACAACCCGATGACATCACTTGTTAAAAACCTTTTTCCTGTTTAAAATATATATTTCAATTTGATAAACTACTGGAGAATTATGTAGATGACACGGGAAAAATATTTCTTTAAGAGACATGTTTGAAAATATAATTTCAGAGTTACAGCTCTCATATAGCAAGATTTAAAGAAATGTAGTGTTAAAGCACTTCGTTTCCCATTTTTAGAATTTTTGAGATACTTCGTGAAAGATTAAATCTTATTAATATGACATGACGTGATTTTTATTAAAATATTTTTTTATCATGAACTTGCCTTGCTTATGCCTCTCGTAGCAGCTGTCTCGAAGTTCAATATTTCAATAATTTCAAATACTAGCTTCATCTCCCTGCCCCTGCTCTGCGTGAAAGAGCGTGAAACAACTAGTTTCTAGTGTTTATAAAATTTACTATATCCATACAAATACATACATACATACATTTGTTAATTTACAAGGCCCGCTGCCGCTACACGCCAGCAACAGCGACACGGTCGCTAATGGCGCTCCACTGTCGCATTGAAAGCTTTTTGTACCATTTAATGTGCAATGATGTTCACCGGGTCGTGTGACACATAGTGTAGGAGGTAGCGGACGCGGAAGCGGGATTTAAATTGAACTATATTATGCATGGCGTAGTTAAAAGGTCTATATTATTTACTCTACTTTATCATATTTTTTTTAGCTTCACACTTGAATGAACGATTGAACAAGGGGATCTAGTGTTAAGAGTGGCGGAACTCAACGCCGTTCTTTCTCTATGAGAAAGGGAAAACGAGAATAACTCCGAATATAAGGATTTCACCGTCCGTTAACAATTAGGTGCTATGCCACTATTACAACAACGAAGGCCTATTGCGGTAAGTAATATAGCTTATACAATTTGTATTATTAATGTTAATATCGAATTCGCAACTCTCCTATAAATTGGACACAGTACAAGGGCTATAGGGTTTTTGTACCATTTACTGATGTTCAATGAAGTTAAACGCGTCACGCCTCAGTCGCTCACTTACTTGTTTAGTACGAGTATTGTGTCTGTTGTTACCGATATGCCGGTGTCTAATTATCGAATTGAGGCTGGTGGGGGCGCGGGGGCACAAGCATGTCACTGTAAACGTGACAGGTTGTGGGTTCGATTAACACTCGGGTAAATTAAAATTTAATGTTGTCTCGTTCTCGGTAACGAGGTAGTGCACGGCGTTTGTTACGCCATTCAACACGCAATGACTCTAGAATTAATGAAAGTTTTAAGATGAAAAGAAAATATTAAATGTTTGTGCAGTAGCCCAGTGCTGCCGCATCTCGATATGTGACTGTAAACGCGACGGTTGCTTTTTTATATTCTTTGTTTATATTTTAACTTCTTCTTTCTTGATGAATGCATTCAGAAGAAAGTGGAACGGAGAGTCATATACTAGGTTCCCATTGTCTACCTTCCTATTAGCGGGAAACAGCGTGAAGCCAAAAAAAAGTAATAAAAAGTAATAAAAACGTGACACTTCAAAATAAACGGTGTATATGTCTCTAGTCTCTAGATCTGTATGTGGGAATGTAGAGCGGGTCAACGACCTGCAGTTATCATATCTAGCTTAGATCTAACGCGACAATATGATAGCACGTCAGATACAGCAACTATGTTCGTGATGGATATATCTAAATATTGGATTAATTAAAGTTTTTGTAATTATGATGATATCGTGGGGTTAATGAGGACTTAGTGATAAAACATTCCATTCCTATTAACACGAGGTGTTTTCACGGCTTTACTGCTTCTGCGAAATGAAAATATTAAATTCCTTCCTTCCTTCTTTCATTTCCTCTGTGTGTGAGTGGAAATCGAACCCCGAACAGCCGCGTTTGCAGTCGTACTCTTGTGTACCTGCGCCACGACTGGCCTTACCTATTTATATGGTATAAAGCTAAATGTAGATTAATTAAATGTAGATTTTTAATATAGACAGGTATAGGTTTTAGAAAAAATATTTAAATTTTAACACAGATAAATGTTGTCTAATAATAATCTGGCTTGATTAAAAAACCGTATATTTAATTTAGCCCAAACTATTTCTTAATATAATATTTTTAATCATTTTTATCGTCGGTCTACTCTCATTTTAAGTTTGTAGATTATATTATTGTGCAAATAAGATTTTAGATTATTAAAAGTAAGTAAAGTCGTCGTGGCTGAGTGGTAAGTCTTACTGTACTATACAAGAATAATCAAAATAGAAACTAATTTTCTTCACTTTTTTGTCCAATTTAATTACGATTGACGATTTGAACAGGAAATACCTTAGCTCGAAGGTTATTTACTTTTTAGAGACGTGACACATTCACTCCAACACTTTATATTACAAAACTAATATTTGTAAATATAATAAGGGCAAAGTAGATTGTTTATTCGGAGATAAACATCAAAATAATTAAATATTTGTCACAATTACCATTTCAGCGCAGTGGAACTAGGTTTAACTGAAACGAGCAGGTATGGGTTTGATTTCCAACTGTGCAAAAACGAATTATATTTAAATTACTCACCAATCTTCAAATTGGGTGAAAAGTGGAGTGTTAATAGTGAAAATATAAATAATAAATACTACATAGAAAAGTCCTATTAGCAGAGGGAAGTAAGAACCGAATGTAAGTCAAATTGTATTACGTGAAGATGTCAGTCAAAATGTCCGTTCACGTCGATATAACTGACAGACGGGGATGGACGGGGATAGTTCTGTCAAAACATCACATGTTATTTGTTTTTAATATCTAAAAGGTTTTCCTTTCTCTATATTTATTTGATTTTGTTGACATTTATAAGTTACCTTCTATTTATAATTAACACGTGGTACGTAGAGTCGATGATGAATATATAGAAGTGTTTTTTTGATTTGTCCAAATGTATAGTAATAGTAAAGCTATGTAATCTATAGTGTAAATAGCACTTTGAAAATTCATATGTATTATAAAATAATAGATTAGCAAAAGTTGGTGTTTCTGCCTGTTCCTTTATTTATTGTTTAATCAAAATATGCTCATCAATTTTAAAAACTATTGATATTTTTTTGTTTCTTATAGTTAAGTAAGTTAAGTACAGTATATTTTGGATGTAGCGTCACGTCTCGTCTAATAATATCTTCAAATCATCAAGTAACTCATTAAGACATACATATACACACAATTTCATTGAAATCGGTCCAGCTGTTTAGGAGCTATACGATAACAAACATACATACAGTGCAGTTATTTATAATATTATATACCGTTATACATCATTTGATAAACAAATAATTCGTAAACTGGAACGTTGGTAACTTTCATATATAAATAACGCTATTGTTGATTCGAAGGTATAATTAAGTTTAACGTCCAGGCGCCATGTCGCTTTCTAATATCACCCATTATATGTACAGATGGGGAGATTGTTCTTTTATATATGTATCTATATTCAATATTCTTTTTACGATAGATTTGACTGACTATACTTACATAAGATTACCTGAGCACCACTCCAGATTTGAGTTCGGCCACTCAACACGCAATTTCACTAGAATTCAGTGGGAATTGGGAAACGTTGGTATCGTAAAATTATGTTACCGGGTTCCCCTTGACGATCTTGTTATGTGTGGGATACCCGCAACACGTGAAATGGAAAATCTTTTTTTTCGTTCCTTTAAGAATGTCGTTTTGACGTAACTTTCTTATTCTGATCACTCATCTTAGCGTGAAAAACATATGTAAATGTGAAAATTAAGTAAATTTGACCTATACGTGTAATATAAAGAATACTGAACTCATCTTAGATAGTATAGTAGTTTTTTTTCTAAGTATATAACAAGGTAGGTAGGTAGGCAGGGGGAACCTATTGTTAAGATAAAGTCTAAGTCAGTTGCGTGTTGAGTGGCGGAGCTCAACACCAAAATATTTAAGCACAGTAATAATGAAACAAACTGCGACCGACAGTACCGGCCATTGTATGCCATGTCGCTGTCGCTACAACTATCAATACACGCCGCTGTACAACGCAACGTGGCATACATATTCAAATTATAATATTGTACTAGATGTATAGTACAGATACTCGATTAGTGCGGGTTTGAATACCGGTAATTACTTTGACAGCGGATATTCACGTGTTTATTTTTAAAAAAATCGGTTTAATCTACAAAAAATATTAAATAACATATAATAGATAATAAATTGCAAAGTAGTTATAGAGAGAAATAAAACAAAAGATTCCACACTAATAAAGAGTACCCCCCAGACTAATTCCGATTCACAACACAAAAGTAGAGACTTGAAATGGCTATCGTTTTTAGCTTCGCGCTATATCCCGCAAATAGCAGGATAGGCAGAGTTTAACCCATAAGGACACTCCATTCCCACTAAAACACTCCGCTCTTCACTTCACACTGAATTTATGAGGCAGTGAGTGGCTAAACTCAACGCTGCATTTGCTTCCTTACCAGAGCGAGAAAATGAAAATATTATAATTAAATATTTCAATTTTCCTATCTGTTAGCGGTAATTATACTCATAACAGTCTCGTTTACTGCTGCCTCTGAAACTAATAAAACAAAATATATTGTAATTAAAATAAATCGTTACTCAGTTATTAACAGTTTAAAATGCTGAAAAGTATAAAACAATAATCAACAAAAAAACAGCTTCATGTTTTCCCAGCAAAGCACAACCCATGCCCCACCATGCCCCACCATGCCCCACCTGCCATCTAATTTTGAGACATTATTTGTTGAGTGGCGGAACTCTCTATCTAAATATATAAAAAAATATGAAAAAAAATGATAGTAGAGTCTCTCCAGGGACGTAACTTCCGTTGAAGTCTAAAACAAAACAAAATGGCTGTTACAACACGGCACTTAGTAACATTTATATTTTTCACATTGAGGTAGGTTCGCGATACGGGTCGATGACTCTACATCTACTCGCAAATATTAAAATAATCTATTTTAAACTTTATTTCATAAACCATAGAGTACATTTTAGTTTGTGGTGTAAAATGCATTCGTACAGTGCGCTTTTTGCTAGTGTATATGTATATATGTAGTTTGATAGTACTAGTGTTGTGCAAGGTTTGCGAAAACGTTGAAAATTTCACGCACAGACAAACTCGAGTAGTTACAGTCGAGTTATGTAATTTTATTTGAATATTTTAAGTTCACACTATAGCTAAAAGAGGCTGTCTTGGTGTAAAGATTGGTGTTTGACTGAAATGTGGCGTTGGCGTTGGCGACTGTTGCCCTGGTAACGAGGCGAAACGCTACTTTGAGTTCTGCCACTCAACACGCAATGCCCTCAGAATTCGGTGGATAGTGGGCAACAAATGTGTCTCAAAGAGGACGGAGTGTCATAACGTGGTGCCCAGGTTTCCTCTGCTTATCCTGCTATGTGCGGGATACAGCGTGAAGGTAAACAAAAAAAAAGATTAAAGTCACAAAACATCGATACCTCGATATCGATTTACATCTACAACGCGAAACACACATACATAGCAGCCGCCTAGCAACCGAAGTGAAGGCAGAAAGATCTACCGAACTCTACACTGTTATAAACGTCCTATTTTCATTCTAACTATATTTCATTTATATCACCATCCATTGCGTTTTCTGCATATATTTTCATTATTAAATCCTTTTTAAAACCACCAATGGATGTTAGTGTAAGTGTTAGTATAGCTCTTGGTTTTAGTAAGCAGCGAGGTTGGTACAGGTTCATAGAATCACCAGTTCTAGGTTACAGTAGTTGTTGATGTAAAAAGTTGTCAGCAAACGGAGTATTTTAAACAGTACGTGTGTTTGCCATGTTAGACGATCTTTGCTATAATCAATTTATTTCATTTTTTTATTTTGAAAAATTTTTTTTTTTTAATATTCCTTATTTTTCACTTGAACGAAAGTGCTGAAATTATTTTTATAATTTCTTAGTAAATTTATTTCTGCGTAGAGTCCCACTGCTTATTTATAGAATATTCATTGTTTGAGTTTCTATAAAATGTAGGTATATTTTGCCTACTTTTTGCTCTCTTCAAATATTTAATATATTTACTAAAAATTGTACACAATAATATAGCACATCTCTATATGAGGCCGCCGATACAGCGGGATAGGAAGATCATATCTTATTATCCCGACCGCGGGATTAAACGTGAAACTGAATCAATCTTAAAAAAACAAATTTAAAAAAGTAAAGACATGCAACTGTTAACAAGCATATTTTCTTTATATGAGAATATATAATATCTCCAGAGTACGCTTTCCTCAATTATATGGTAATATCTAATTTCACGCGATAGTCACGTCGCTGAGACAATGGTGAAGTCAAAATAGCTAGCTCGTATAAACGGTCTCTATGTAACTTATATACTTTTGTATGTAGAAACTGTTAGGAAATACTTATATAAAGTGCTTTTCATGTTTTTTAGTGGTTTTATGTTATACCCAGCCTATAGCAGGGTAGGTAGAGAAAATTTATATGTGTTAGTGCGAGTGGAGTGACGAAACTGATACTTCAATGTATAAAAGATATCTTAAATTTATATACTTTTGTGTGTAGAGACTATTAGGAAATATCAGCTGTTTTTAGGGTATCCCGCATATAGCAGGATAGATACAGGAACCTATCGTTTCTTATCTATAGTATGTTAGCATTTTCCTGCGCACCGTTCAACGTTTAAGACGTTGCGTGTTGACTGGCGGAATTCAACGCCACGCTTTGTCTTAATATCACAGGGAGAAAAAGGAAATAACTCACTTTCCTTTCGAGTTGTAATCGTTTGAGTATGATTGGCAGACTGTTCCGCTACTTAATACGTTATGTTCCTCGAAAAATAACAAATTGTGCGGATGATTGACAGAGTGACATGTTAGTGCTGTGTTTCTTCTGTCTCCCTTGCTGCGGGATACACAGTGAAGTAAAAAAAATAGTTTGAGAATGTTTAAAAAAAAGTTAAAAGACAATAGAAAAATTATACTTCAAATATTATAATATATTTGCATTTACATACATTTTATTGATATAATTGCAAGATTTCGATATAAATATTTTCACCTAAAACTTAAATTATAAAAGGTATTTTACAAATTGAAACTTATACATACTAAGTTACGATTAGCTCAATATAAATATTGTCATATTAACGCACGAAGGTCGCAGTTTAAATACAAAGTAGTTTAAATAGCCTAGATGCCACTTACGTGTTAATGTAGTGTTGAGTGTTTTAAATAAAAGACATTTTTTTTATAATAGTTTCCCGCTTTGCCCCGTCTAGCGGGATAGGCAGAGAGAAACTGTATTAAGATACTGGGTTCCCCACATTTTTTGTGAAGAGATACTAGTGAGTTTGTTCTTCATACTCATGATTTTTATTTTTCTTGCAACATATAAATTTTTATATGATTACGATTATTTTTTCTTAGGACATTTTTGGTTAGAACAGTCCGCTCCCTGTTTAAAAAAATATAATCTTTCTTCGAGTGTCGATCCAACCTTCAACTACTGTGTTTTCAATCATAATATATCCCATTGCGCCACAAGGGCTATTCTCCCATAAAACGAACGAAATATAAACGATAATAAATTTCCCTCATTTTGAAAAATGTTTACCCAAACCCACGAAATATCCAATCAACTGCATAAGCACAGCGTCATCAAAACTTTTGCATAACATATTACAAAATAGTATTAAATAAAACGGCGACTCCCTACAAAAGTGATACGATTTCTAAATAACTAATGACGTTTACGCCGTATTGCGTAACACACAGACAGACACACAGTAATTGCTAGTGAAGTAAAGTAAGGCGGCCACTGTAACGCGAGTTGCGGTTCACGTAATCATATTATTTTTTCATATTTTGTAACACTTAGTTTCATGTTTATTACTCGTTGAAAGAATTTGATCATTTACTGCACTATTTAGAATAACTTTACTGACACGATTCTATTTATTTGGTACTAGTGGTCTTTAAGGAAAGGAGCTTCTATCCTTCTTTATGAGGATGAGGATATCTCAGTATATATCATTAATGTTTGCTAAAGATTATATAGTAGGGCCTATGTAGTGTAGGCAGCAGGGACTTAATGTCTCTGTCTGTGCCAACTTTCGTCAATTTTCGAGATATTGTGTTTTTATTTGAAACACGCTTTCTCTTGATAAAATTCTAATATTCTCGAAAAATGAAAATAATTCATTGGTCCTATTTACAATCGAACCCACAACAGTATCGTTAAGACTGGCGCTGGATCACTGCGTCACGACAGCCTTTATTTTAAAATATTGTACGCATTATTTAAAATAATTTCTTCTTCTCAAAGAGTACTAGATAAAAATAATTTGGTTCAAATTCAGGATCTCCAACTTAATCGACTAAAATAATGTCACAACTCTTTTGTAATAGATAAAAAAGCACAATCGCCTATTCTATTATATTATACAACTAGCGACCCTCTTGCGGCTTCGCCCGCTTTTACTACTGGATTATTCATATAATGTATGTTAGCAAAGCACTTAAGATAATGTGAAAATTAATTAAACCCTAATGCAACCCGCATTTTCGTAGTTTCAATAAGGATTTTCCAATTGTTTTACACAGCAGGATTTTTTGGTAGGTACCGTAATTTTAAATCTGTGCTACTAATCTTTTCAAGTACTTATTAAAATATATTTAAATGACTATTTTTAGATAGTTAAATGACAATTTTTAAACGGAAGAAATTATAAACAAAAACCTACCTACTAATAACTACTACAAAAAATATGAAACCAAATACATCGCGCTGAAATAATACATCCAACTCCAATTATCCAATACGTGCAAACGCATCTAACTAAATCTTCGTTGCTATAGAGGCAGCCGGGTTTTTTTTTTCGAGCTTGTGGTTAATGCTGATGGGCCGGGAATCGAACCCGGGCCGCCCGCGTGGCAGGCGAGCATTCTACCACTGAACCACCGATGCGTGTAAGGCAAGCGGGCACGGCGGACGCATGGCGTGTGGCGAGCCGTTTCGCAGCAAGGATTTTTTTGATATTGTAACAACTTCTAAAGTACTTATTAAAATGAAAAACAGTAAAAGACAGTTTTGGTCTACATTAAATGGCCAACGTAACTAATGTACTTATTTATATGCTGAGAGTAAGGGATAAGTGAAATTTGAGTAACATACAGCTGATGTGTCAACGGCGGGATGTGTCAACAATTAAATGCGTTTTTCTGTAAAACTATTCGCAATTTCGAAATATTGTAAAAAGCTAATTTTATCTTCGTTTAACGTAGAAAATTAATAAAGAATTTTAAAGGATAAGGATTAATACCATTATGGAAAAATATCCCTCACAATAAAAAATATATTGAAATTATTATTTTTAGACAGAAAAATGATCACTACGCGTTATTCTTAAAAAATACGAATATGCTCTCGCGGACTTTTTTGTAGATCTTATTAAAAGGAACAATACTCCAGTACATTTTGTCATGTAGTACTTACCATTAAAGCAGCGCATGCGCGAAAGTGTTTCAACGGGTAGGACTTTGTACACATTTATCGTATTTATGTTAATTTACATAAGAATGTACAAATAATAAACTATATATAAACTTTCTACGAAAAACACTCGACTTAATGGTGAAGACCGCATCAAAATCCGTTGGGTGGTTTAGAAGAAGAAGAGTTAGAAACAACAGACAGACACGAAAAGCGACTTTGTTTTATAAGATACTAGCGACCCTCTTGCGGCTTCGCCCGCTTTTACTACTGGATTATTCATATAATGTATGTTTGCAAAGCACTTAAGATAATGTGAACATTAATTAAACCCTAATGCAACCCGCATTTTTTTAGTTTCAATAAGGATTTTCCAATTGTTTTACACAGCAAGGATTTTTTAGTAGGTACCGTAATTATAAATCTGCGCTACTAATCTTTTCAAGTACTTATTAAAATATATTTAAATGACTATTTTTAGATAGTTAAATGACTATTTTTAAACGGAAGAAATTATAAAAAAAAACCTACCTACTAATAAGTTGTTAGTAATAACTACTACAAAAAATATGAAACCAAATATATCGCGCTGAAAAACATTTAACTCGAATTATCCAATACGTGCAAACGCATCTAAATCTTCGTTGCTATAAAGTCAGGCGGGTTTTTTTTTCGAGCTTGTGGTTAATGCTGAAGAGGTTATTTTGCCCCTGATGAAAAGCAAGCACTACGTGGCTGCCTGTGAGGAAAATTAAAGAGAATGCATCGGCCAGGAATCAAACCCGGGCCGCCCGCGTGGCAGGCGAGCATTCTACCACTGAACCACCGATGCGTGTGAGGCAGGCGACGCGGCGGACGCATGGCGAGTGGCGAGCCGTTTCGCAGGAAGGATTTTTTGATATTGTAACAGCTTCTAAAGTACTTATTAAAATGAAAAACATATGCTGAGAGTAAGGGATAAGTGAAACTTGAGTAACATACAGCTGATGTGTCAACGGCGGGATGTGTCAACAATTAAATGCGTTTTTCTGTAAAACTATTCGCAATTTCGAAAAAGTGTAAAAAGCAAATTTTATCTTCGTTTAACGTAGAAAATTAATAAAGTATTTTAAAGGATAAGGATTAATACCATTATGGAAAAATATGGCTCACAATAAAAAATATATTGAAATTGCGACCCGCTCGCGGCTCCGCCCGCCTTAACTACTGAATTATTCATATAATGTATGTTTGAAAAGCACTTCAGATAATGTGAAAATTAATTAAACCCTAATGCAACCCGCATTTTCGTAATTCCAATAAGAATTTTCCAATTGTTTCAAAATAAACACACAAATAAATAACACAAATAACAGAAAACTTAAACGAAAGAAATTATAAACAACAGACTACCTACTATTCTCTTACCCAAAAATACTTAAACGAAAGATGTAACCAACTATGTCGCGTGGAAATACATTATAATTATTGGATAACTCCAAAATACGTGCAATCACTTCTAAATTTACTTTGCCAGGCGCAGAATTGAAGCATTCTCTCGGCCATCTCCGTAGTAGTTCAGAACGACATCAGAGCGTTGGTCCGACCGTGGTCCCAGGCGAAAACCTGCTTTAGAGCAGACAGAGGGGAGGGGATTGGAATTGAACACTCGGTTTCTTGAGGAAGGCCTAGATTAAACGACCAAGATGACTGCTCATGAGTCGGATTTGGAGGAGGATAGAAAGTTCCTCGGAAGAAGACGTCTGACCTCGGGCGGCCGGGTATGCGGAGTGCTGCTCCTTAGGTGCAGGTGACCCGATACACCGGCGCAACGGAATACGTTGGACGCGAGGCGACCAATGTGTACCTCTAGGGTTTCTATTTTAAGGTTGCGGTGAGTGGCGCGTGGTGTTCACGTAGTATGGTGCCTGCGTCACTCGCCGGAGGGTGAGGTTCCGTACGACCTACAGGATTCCTCGTTGAGTAATACTCGCTAGGGCATTGTGATGTCATCAATGTATAGTGCGTAGAGAGCAGGTGACAAAATTCTGACTGGGACAACGGCAGCGATCGGGTCGCTGCTAGCACTCTCAACTCTCACGCAACATGTCCTGTCACTTACAAAGCAGAGCGGCAAAGACATGCGCGACGTGCTGGGGGGTGCCCGCTCTGAGCACTTTATGAAGTAAGCCCGAGTGCCAGACGCGGTAGAATACGTGTGCTACGTAAAGGAAGATTGCTATTGCACACTCTTACTCTCTCTCGGTTGATCACTGACCACCAGAGTGGTATACCCGCTCGCCAAACTGCTCGCTTTGTGGGTGGTTGTGTCACTGAAGAAGTGAGAGTAGTAACTTCTCGAACAACTTGGCGACCGTACTAAGAAGGATTATAGATCGATATCCCTCAGCAGCATAATGAGCAGGCCTTCCTTCCATGCCCGGGGGAAAGAAGCCAGGCGGGTGCGGCGTGTCCACTATTATAAGCAAAATGTTGCGGGGCACGACGGACGCGTGGTGGGCGGCGAACCGTTAATCAGCAAGAATTTATTAGTACTGTAATTTTAAATCTGTGCTACTAATCTTTTCAAGTACTTATTATTATATATTTAAATGACTATTTTTAGATATTTAAATGACTATTTTTAAACGGAAGAAATTATAAACAAAAACCTACCTACTAATAACTAATACAAAAAATATGAAACCAATATCGCGCTGAAATAATACATTTAACTGAAATTATTCAATATGTGAAACGCATCTAAATCTTCTTTGCTATAGAGGCAGGCGGGTTTTTTTTCGAGCTTGTGGTTAATGCTGTTAAAACAGCGACACCGGTTGGGTAGGCGCTACGTGGCTGCCTGTGAGGAAAATTAAATAGAATGCATCGGCCGGGAATCGAACCCGGGCCGCCCGCGTGGCAGGCGAGCATTCTACCACTGAACCACCGATGACTGCTCATCACGCGCTTGTGTATAAATAAGCAAAACGTCGCGAGGCGCGTTTCGCAGCAAGGATGTTTTAGTATTTTAACAACTTCTAAAGTACTTATTAAAATGAAAAAAACAGTAAAAGACAGTTCATCTACATTAAATGGCCAACGTAACTAACATACATATTTATATGCTGAGAGTAAGGGATAAGTAAAACTTGAGTCGGCACAGCTGATGAGTCAACGGCGTGATGTGTCAACAATTAAATGCGTTTTTCTCTAAAACTATTCGCAATTTCGAAATAGTGTAAAAAGCAAATTTTATCTTCGTTTAAGGTAGAAAATTAATAAAGTATTTTAAAGGATAAGGATTAATACCATTATGGAAAAATATCCCTCACAATAAAAAAATATATTGAAATTACTATTTTTAGACAGAAATATGATCACTACACGTTATCCTTAAAAGATAAAAATATGCTCTCGCGGACTTTTTTGTAGATCTTACTAAGAGGAACAATACTCCAGTACATTTTTTTCATGTAGTACTTACCATTAAAGCAGCGCATGCGCGAAAGTGTCTCAACGGGTAGGACTTTAGACACATTTATCGTATTTATGTTAATTTACATAAGAATGTACAAATAATAAACTATATATAAACCTTCTACGGAAAATACTCGACCTAATGGTGAATACCGCTTCAAAATCCGTTGGGTGGTTTAGAAGAAGAAGAGTTAGAAACAACAGACAGACACGAAAAGCGACTTTGTTTTATAAGATATAGGATAGGATAGGATAATTTATCATAAATCGACAAAAGTCAACCCCTGTCACAATATTAGTTTTTAGCACCATGTATCCCGCGTCCGCGTCCAAGCAGGGTAGACCGAGGGATGCTAGTGTTGACACTCCGTCCCTAATTTCTTCACCGAATTCTGGTGGCATTGTGAGTTGTAACTCCAGAACCTACCAGAACGAACGAATAAAAATATTTAATATTACATTTCCTCGAATGACTATCGAACCCACAACGTGTCACGCTTACAGTCACGTGCCTCTGTTTGTGCCCCTGCGCCATGACTGGCCTCACTTGACTAGATTAGAAGAAACTCTCTAAGATAAAATGGAATATCGTGGCACTTAATTCCCTTTAACCTCATTGGGTGGCGAACTCTGTACTCTATCTAACTACGTATACCAGAGATATTTAAACATACGGTTATAAAACATGTAACTACAGCAAGTTTACAATAACTTTTAATGAATCAATAAAATTCAACGCCTGTCACGTTTTGCTGATACTTCAGCCTCATTTATGTGTTTGTTTATATAAAAAAAACTATAAAATACAAAAAATATATTTTGAATGACTCATAAGCGATCGATTTTTGCCACCAAATCTAAAAAAAAATTGAATTACATTTTTTTTTTCTGTTTTCTCTTCATTCAAAATTAGGCTTATATGACAAACACTTTCAAGTCACGATATTTTGTTCTGTTCTTAGACTATGGCGTGCCAAGAAGCTACCACATGAGTGTACTGCAGTATGTGGTTATCATGAACGCCTATCACGTCTCGCTGATAGTGCACTCGTAAAGCCTCATTTATGCAATTGTTTATTTGAAAAAACAATAAACCTCGATATCGTTGGGTATGGTCATGGTCCGAAATCACGTTTTCCATACATAATCGATGTTTTACGTGTCCACGTGATTATATTTTCAGTTGACTTGGCTATAACGGCTGAAATGGCGTGAGATCTTTTTGTAAACAAAGTGGTACAATAAACGAGGCTATTGTGGCGCATTGTGGACAGTTGGGGACAGTTGAGAGTTTGATCCCCACTTGGGTAAGATATTTAAATTACGTATCTAATAGTGGAGAACGGACTGTCGTAACACTGGGTTCCCTTTGCTTACCTATGCGGGAGTAAGCGTGATGCTGCGTGATGGTAAATTACACAGTTGGAGAGTAAGTGATAAATTTTCCAGTATTTTATACTGTATTGTTGTTTATGTGATGAGGATACATGCTTTACAAATCACAGAGCAGTCTGTCACTATGTTTCAATTTTTCTTCGTATCTACAATTCGGAGGCATGCAGAAAAAAGAAACGATAAGAAAAATCATTCAATAACTTTTATTTTAACATTACTACGACTTACCGTGAAGTTCATGATTACAAATGTCAATTGTCACGTTTCTAGAGGACGTTTGTTAGAAAATATACATTTTTATTACATTTTTCTTTTTCTATTACAGTTTCTTGTCTAGTAGGCATGATGCCTACTATTCTACATATATGTGTAGAAGGTAAAAATGTTTTATCTATATAGGGTGGAAGAAGCAGCGCTTCTTTTATTGAAACTGCGTATAGGGTAATATATTTCAAACCCACACCTAAGAAATTAATCAAGGTACCTCAACAATTTGGACGTAGGATTTTTTTTTCATTTCACGATTTTTATCCATACCTGTATTTCGTGTGACGCACACATACGTATGCGACGTTTCCGATTTGACAGGTAAGTGTGTGCGTGCCTATGTTATACTTTACAAATGACGTTTTATTTTAAAACGATAATTTTATTATTTATTTTGTTTGAAAAAATAACTTTTTAATTTTTGGGAATTATTTTTTTTCCGAATTATATTAGGCTTTTATAAAGTAGTTAAAACTGTGGTTTCATTTAAAGTGGTGCTGACAATTCCACCCTGTATACTAAATGTATATATACATTGAGGCCGTGGTGGGGCTGGAGTACAAGCGTGCGACTATAAACGCAACGATTGTGAGTTGCACTCCCCACTGTGGGTCCCCACTTGGGAACACTAAAATAATTAATATTTTAATTTCCTCACTCTGGTAACGAGGCTAAACGTAGCGTTGATTTCCGCCACTACCACTGAATGCCTCGAAATAGGGAAGTGTCGTAACACTAGGTTCTCAGGTACGCTATGTTCGGGATACATACATGATCCCGGAGGATCCGAGATTCGGGAGTGAAGTTATAAAATATTGATTACAACTGAAACTATTGGACTTAGAAGTTTTCTATTTAGGTAGGTTACGGAGTATAGCAAATGACCGGGGGTTAGGTGTAAGCTGAAAAACATTCATAAACATTCCTTAAGGACTTTTAACTCTTATTTTACAGAAAAATACAAAATTACAGTTTCATTAAGATAACTTACAGTTCGGTTTCAACGGTTAATATAGGTCAGGATTTAACAGCAATATGAAAATAACGAAGGTTGGGAATATAGTTTGTTATAGTTTTAATCACGTACTATTGTTTTCTGCGCTGAAATAACGACGGAGTGACTCGCCAAGATATTGCTACATGACCTATATATGATACAGCTTTTACTTTCGGTTCACCTCTTACTGTCAAATGGAACTAAGAGTTTTGTATGATACATTACATATTGTTTGATTTTGTGATCATGTGTGTGGCTCGAACCTCCACGCCGCCCTACGCCTTGCCAGAGCGAAAAAGTAATAATAACTTATAGTGTATAATTATAACTCTCTCTAGTAGGGTAGGCAGAAGAAACCTGGGGGCCCAGTACCAAGTCGTTCTTGAAAAGCGGAAAACGAAATGTCTCAACACTACCCCCTGTTTACCTTACCATATATAATAGACGCGTGGAATTTAATAGTCCTACTACACGAACAAACAGATCGACACGTAAACATTATTATTAGTACAGAGGCCAATAGCTTTTGACCCTTTTAAAACCGTCTTACAGAGTTTCAATCGCATGATAATTGTCTTCTGGACACGTGCGCGCGCGCAGCGCTCGCCGCGTGACCGATTCAAATTACAGTGATATATGTATACCTACAGAGGTGGATGTGCTTACGGGTATATGTATGCCTAAATGGTGGGTAGGACTACTGTTTACGTATTTTTGGTTTTATATTATTTTATATAATTGCTTTACTATCGCCTTTTTTATTACGTTTTAAAAGGGAACCCCAGTGTTACCACACTCCGGTGCTCATAAACCGCTCATTGCATCTCGAGTAGTGGAACTCAACGAGCTTTGGCTATCAGGGCGGGCAAATGAAAATAATTTAAATTATAATCATTCTTCCTAGTGGGGATCGAGCCGCAAATCAAATACAGGCGGAAAGTGGCACTATTCTCTGCCTACCTTCCCGGAATTATGTATGTAGCTGAAAAAAAAAACGAAATATCTTGAAGGTATAGTACCTACTTTCGATATAATAACACTAGATACTATCGATGCCATTTCTCATGGTTCAATCAAGTTTGTTTGAGGATAACTATGTGAGGTGAAAAATAAGAAAGAGAATAAGTAATTCAGAACTCTGATACCTTTTGCCGAGGACTGTTTTCAATGTTAAAAGAAAAAAAAATGTTATAAAGAAACTCTTTGCAGCTCTGTCGTCAACTAGGGCTTACGTAGCGTTTAGTGCTCCGTTCTGTCTGACTATCCCGCTAGAGATAAAGCGTGAAGGTAAATTAAGTTAAGTTATGAAGAAACTATAATATATAGATAAGGGCAGTCGTGGCGTAGGCACAAGCGTGCGACTGTAAACGTGGCAGGGTGTGGGTTCGATTCCCACTCGAGGAAATAAAATGTTTAATACTTTCATTTTCCTGGTAACGAGGCCAAGCGCCGCATTCACTTCTGTCACCTAACACGCATTGCCTCCAGAATTCGGCGAAAAGTGTGGAATGAAGTGAATGTTTAGAACTCAAAATATATAAATTAGTTCATTTCCCACATGGGTAATGTATTAGTTCATACGTCACAATCACGTGCAGCTAAGTAGATGAGGATTTACATGCAATGGATGCAGTTTTAAATTGTATGAGATCCAAGAAATGGTGGCTTAAAATGTAAATTATACAGATACATAATGCACCTTTAGGGAAAAACCTGCCCTGAGTTGATAAACTTGACTTACTATAAAAAAATCTGTAAAAATTTATATAATTTTATTTTGTTCATTTTCATGCGTCATCCACATTTTGTAAGTTACGCGGACAAAATAGTAAAAGACCGCTTCATTCTTTCTTTTCGCCTCTCAGACACTAACGGAGTTTCGTCTAACAAGACTGTTACAATAAAAAATATTAAAATTTGAGAGCTGCATCGAGTTATGCCACTCAACACAAATCAAACAATCTCGAAAATTGGGCAGTGCAGAAATATTGGGTTTCCTCGGGGTAGAAGACCACCTCCAGTGGTTTTGGAACTCGCAGCCATGACAAATGTAAACAACATACAAAGCAATAGGCATTACACAAACACGTATCACAATTATAGACTAATACAAAAATAACGCGTGTAATCGATAATTTCCTTTGAAATTCGGTGACTTATTGCATCATGCGAATACTTTATCTAAACATTTGTTATTTGTAACTGGCAACAACAAATAATAAATAACTGAAGAACGGCTTGGCAATGCTCTGAATAACAACCGTTGTACCTACATACTGATATTATAAAGCTGAGTCTGTTTGGTTGAACACCCTTATCTCAGTAACTACTGATTCGAATTGGAAAATTATTTTATATTCTGTTGGATAGTCTAGTTTCCATAGAAGGCTTTGAACTAAACTATATCCTATACATTAATTGTTTCGATGTAATCAGAATTACCTGAAGCTCTTAGAGTATGACATACCCAAGTCTTAAATATTGTAATTTAATCTCACAAGCAAAGCCACTACTAAAGCTAGTCTTCATATTATAATTGGATGTATTGAAAAAATAAATATTGGCACGATCAATACTACGAGCCCGAGTTTGTAATGTAGTATAATGAACTCTATCAATTACCAAAGAAAATATATTTGTGTTATCTGCGTGTGTCTGTTTGTGTGTTCTACTAGAAATAGAAAGTTCTTGATGTTTTCGATTTACTAAAACTATATTGTTTACCTTTCATTCAATTTGTGATTATAATTCAGAGAGTAGTGAGTATTAACTCATCACTTTATAATTTACTACTTTTTGTTCAAAAGTCCAGACAATTCATTGTTCATCTGATTTCGACATATTTTTAGATTATTGGCAGAATTCAACCCCTGTGATTTGTCATACCTTAGTAGAGAAATGAAAAATAATTATTTCCCCGAGTAGGAATCCGAACCCTTAACCTTTGACTGTACCGACATACGCTTTAGCGATAGCTTATAGCGTAGTAAAACATCTCTTAACTAAGATTTTTACAGCGTCCAACTATTTAATTCCATTGTGGCTCCACGTGTCCATATTTCAGCTCACATTGATACCAACCTCGTGTGATCACAAATAGCTTACATTAACTGACACCGTGACGTGCAAGCCGCGTCCACCGCCAATCTTGCAAACACGTTGCACGCCAATGTACTGAACACGTGGAGAAAACGGCTCGTGTTTATTAAATTAGGATTTTATATTATTTTGTGTTCGCTCATCTCTCACATGTTACATTTTATGGGATAGGCTAACCCTAGTCCTAGTGTGGACATGGACATGGACATTCCACAGTAGGTTCTCTCGGCTTACTCTGCTATATTTCCATTACACATGCTTAAATTCCGTTACATATAATTTACAGAGCCCAATATCTCCGTGCACAGTTGGGTTAAAGAGTATTTTTTATGTATTTAAGTAGAGGAATACAAAGTGCGACATTGAGTTACATTACTCAAGATACAATTTATAGAAATTATATGAAATGGAATATCTTAACACTAGGTTCCTTAAAGGGGGATATAGCCTAAAGCAAAAAGTAGAGAAATAAATGATAACGCCAAATCTTACAATAAATATGGAAATAGATCCCGATCCAGATACATGTTTGATATAATAATATATAGTATAATTGGAGAACGTTTGGACGCTGTCCAAGAGTTTCGGGTTCACATCCTGCTATGTTCTGTGTTTGCGTGTTGTTTTACGTTTTGCTTTTGTACGGCATTTCAATATGTCAACGTGCTTTTCTATTTATTGCATAAAGTAACAGTAATCAATTGTAATGCTCTGGTAAGGCAAAGCGTGGCGGTGAGTTTCTCAGCCAATTCAAATGAGTGGAGGTCAGAGTTCCTATGTATATACTAAGTTCTCTCTACTCTCTCTCTCTCTACTAAAAAAATAATAAAATAAAAACATTATTCACGTTAGTAAAAAAAACTAATTTTGATTCATCTCAGTCTCCTGTCATTTACTGTCATCTACATTACCGTACCTGTAACTAAAAAAAAAAATATTTGACCAAGATCCAATAAAATGACCTTGGCCATGTCGGATAGATGGTAAAACTCATATGTTCATATTTTTAATTTAACTCACGTTGTCGTTTGACGCAATGTTTTTCGGGAAGTACGCTTTAGATTATTTATTTATATCACACAGGGGACTGTGATTAAATAATCATTTTATCTTTTTTATTTGTTTTCTTTCAGTTTGCTTTGATTTGCCATTTTATATTAGACTAGCGGGCCGCTCGCGGTTTCACCCGCGTGAACTATGTTATTATTAATTTCTGTCTCCATGACTAGGACCTAGTGACGTCTATGCAAAATTTGAGACTCCTAGCATTTGTAGTAAAGAAGTTTCATACAAACTTTCAACCACAAAAACAACCCCTTAGGAGTCGAATATTGCAAATTCCCGTCTTAATGAGCACCTACGTCCTATAAGTAACTCTTATGCAAAATTTGAGATTCCTAGCACATGTAGTTTTAGAGATTTCGTGATGAGTGAGTGACCTTTCGATTTTATATATATAGATAATGTGGATATCGGGGCTCAGTGCGATTGCGGATGGGTTTTGATCCTTTGTTACAGAGCAAGCTAAAAAGAACAATTGAAAACTAAACATAATATATGTTTCGTTGTATGAACAATTTATTTATATAGTAGTTTTTATTAAAATATGGACTATTAAAGGTTCGATAATGGAAAAAGTTCGATTTTAAAGTTTGATTTTAATTTCTTTTATTTTTAGGAGGTGGTCGTTCCGTAAACGTAAGTCATTTCCTCCTTTTCCCACTTTTTTACAATAAGCAATCTGCAGTTTTTATTGTCTTCTACAGCTTTTCCTGATTTAGGAAGGCCGAATAAAAGATTTTCGTTTGGCTACAGTAGAAGGTGCTAACAATTAGAATCACTTTCGCAAGGACGCCTCCTGTGAGTATTGGACTGGCTTACGTACTATACTCGTAGTTGTCGTGTGAAACTTGCTTCGCTGGTTCCGGGCCATGTCTACTATGTGCAGTGTGTCTTGGTTGCTATTCTAGAGAATAACTTACTCCTTAATATGATATCCTTTTTGACGATAATGTGTTAACGAACTAAAACCTTATTTGTAATAGGTATACAAAACGAAATCACTACAGTAAAATATTTTAATTCAGGTTATTGTGACGCAAATAAACATGATTATTGGAAAACATATAATTTGAGTGCGTGATGTTTGTATGTTTCAGCGTCACTTGACATTATTAATTACTAGCCCGTGTTTGATCCTTGACGTCACGCTCGCTGTAGAGATTAAGCGATATAAACAACATGGGTTTTTATTTTTATGCCACTCCCACATTTTGCGGAATGGACGAGAGAATAGACATAGATACAATCTGTACTAAGGTACTCTATTCTACCAAATGATAGTTTTCCGTTCGGCTTCACCCGTGGGGATTATATGATTATGATTATTTCGTTATTGTTCTTTTTTTTTCTAACTAAATTTAGCTACTGAATTTTGACACAAATAATAATAATCAATTTTGTCAAAGGCGCGTAACAGAGGAATTTTATTGGCATTATTTTTATTTTCCGTATTTTTTGAAATTTGGGCGGTGTGTGGGGAAGTACTAGGTTCCCTCCGCATATCGTCGTAGACACAGGACAAGGTGAAGCTGCCTTTTCACGTTTAAATTCAAAATACTATAAAGCAACATGGCAACATTTTATTATTGGCATCGATTTGATAACTATTTCCTTATAACAGCAGCGTGCCTGGCACCCCGCCAGCACGCTGCACGCTGCTCAGCTTCCATCGGCGATTCTCGCTTTCACAACAACTATTTTTGTACTGATCTAACTGACAGGGGATTTACTACCTGTTAATGGTATATTCATTTGAGGTACACGTGTTTTTTTATTGTTAAAAAAAATGTTGGAGAAACCTCTGGATGATAAAGGGATCTTCACACTAAGTGCCCTTTGATTACTGTACCTTGTGTGAAAATGAAGCTGTTTTTTTTAAATAATTTGTTGTATATTATATAATTCACTATCAAACATTTTTTTTTCATGAAAAAATAAAATACTTGTTTTCGTTTCCTTAAACAAAGCACAGAATAGGGTTCCGCCATTAAAAGTGACACTCCCTACACCATTTTCCGCCCAATTTACGAGCCATCACGTATTAAGTAGCGTAACTACAAACATATATATGTATACATATCCCGCACATAGCGGGGTAGGGGCAGAGGGGACCTGGGAACGAAGAGCTAAGACACTCTCCTCTTATTAAAATATTTTTATTCGACACTTTCCGTCGAATTCTGAAACTCATTTATTGTATCGGATCACCCTAATAAATATTTTATTTTATTATTAAGTCTTTGTTTTTATAACTTAACAGAAATATATCATCTGTAAAAACTGTCAACTATCTAACTATCAAAGTTCATGAGTTACAGCCTGACAGACGGACTGACGGACGGACGGACCGCGAAGTCCCGTTTTGCTTTTTTTCCATTCAATATTTCCAAGGCGCAATATTAAAATATCGAAGTGGAAAGGACTTCTCAGATATGACTGTTGACTGTTGACGTGATGGCGATAAGCCACGGACAGACACTCTGATAATTTAGGGGAACGAGGGGATGGAGTTTTGTTTTTTATTTTATGAATATAATTTGGTATTTCAATTTTTAACCAACTTTAAACAAAGGAGGTTGTTGTGTATAGTTTCACTTGTGTGTATGTGACGTGGCTCGAATTGGATAATGTAATATGCATGATATTTAGTGTCAAGACACTGTTCCCCATTTACTAAGACATTGCGTATTGAGTGGAGGACCTCAACGACACGGTACCAGAGCGAGACATGTATATAGAACATATTATACAATTTGTTTATTTAAAAAACATTTTTTGTTGTAAGACGACAATGTGAAACATTTAACACAAATGTGTTTCTCCACTCTAAAAATACAAAATATGAAAAAAATTGTGATGAAAAAATGATCTTTAATAATAATATTATATTATATTTGTTTTTGAACAAAACAAACGATCAAAGTACTTATTTTCTTTGTCAAAAGTGACATATGACGTCAAATGAATGACGTTAGTAAAGTGCTTAGAGGCAAGCCTGGAAACTTGCCAGTATCAGTTTAATCAGTTGATGATTCCTTGTAAGACCGCAGTAGCGCAGCGTCGGACAGTCAATGTAAAGGTTGTGGGTTTGACTTCCACTCAGGAACAGGACTTCCTCTGATGAAAATAATTCTTTAGCTATTCTTTTCTCCACTCTGGTAATAAGACAAATCGCTGCGTTGAATTCCGCCAGTCAATACGCAATGTATCAGAAATTGGACGGAGAGTAGGGATCCTAGTAATGTTTGTACAACCGAGGGACAACTGACAATAGACAAGGTGATTTATCGCGGATACGGAAAATGGACGTCTTTTTTCGTTTATAAACTTCTCTTAGATAAACTTTCACGCTTTTCCTGAAAGGGCTCTTTTTATTTCACCCTTAATTTAGGGGTTGGAATTTTTTTGACATCAATTGAAAATGAAAGTTGAGCTAAATATTTTTATTCCACTGCATCATAAGGAGGGTAATATTTTTGGAACGTATTTACATAATAACACGACTGCGGCGAAGCCCAAAAGAAAGGTTATGTTTTTAGCGTGTACTTATAAATGTCCGTTCCTTTGTTTCCTTGTAACTGTTGAAACAGTGATGGGATTTTAATAATACTTCGTCGATGGATTTCTTTCGATGAAGATTTATAATTAATTTATGTATGTAATATTTTTAATAATGCCCGCTCACAGTATGCGCACTTTTTGAGGAATTCTAGAGGCAATTTAGCACTGTGCTTTGCCTCGTTACCAAAGGGAACATGAAAGAATTAAATAGTTAATTTTTCGAGTGGAAATCGAACCCATAATCTGTTGCGTTTTAATGCGCGCATAACGTGCAAATATGAGATAAATTTCTCAATTACAATTTTATTTAACAGACAGTTCCTATCTTTCATAATACTGCAGTTAGAGAGTTGGCGTCCGTCCAGTGCAGCATGCATACAGTGTTTATTTGTATCAATCTCCTTTATTACAATTTAAAGTTATACATGACGTTGGGTGTGTGGATTTTAGTATTGAATTTATGATAGAAGTTATAAATGGATTGAGGCTTTGTGATTGTCTGTATTTGTATTGCCTGAACACGGCGGTCGTGGGTTCGATTCCCACTCGGAGAATGATTTATATTCGTTTCCACGTTCTGATAACAAGATGTAGTGCGGCGTTGAGGCTGGCCACTCAACGCTCTATGTACAAAAATTTTAACTAAAAGTGAAGAATAGAGTGTCTAATACTAGGTTTTCTGTGACTATAAAATATAAAAAAATATATAATACTAGACATGGTTTTTAAATAATAAATAAATAAATAAATGCTTTATTCAGTAATTAAATGTTACATGTACACTCTAATTTAGTTGAACTATGGAAAAAAACAAGATAGAACACTTGCGGGTTCGATTCCTACTCGAGGAAATGAAATATTTATTATTTTCATTTTATCGCTCTGGTAACTCTCTATCTATTTCAAAGGAAACAGGCCTACAGCTATTTATCTACATCTTCCCTGAACTTAAAGCTTCACTTTGATGAAAAAAAAACCTAATATGTTAGAAAATAGACAAAAAAGTAATAAAATCGGTAATATCGTTTATCAATATCCCGTAATGTTCAGTATTTTTCTTTCCCGCCATTTATTACCGGAAGAGGAAGTGACGCCATGTTTGCTGTAATCGCCTAATATAGAATGTACACAGATAATATTGCATATACAGATAAAATCATTTTTTGGATAATATTAAGGGTTATAAGATTTTTTAGCTTCATGTTGTATACAGCAGAGTAGGCAGAGGGAACCTGGGAACCTAGAGTTAAGACATTCCGTTCCTATCAAGGCATTTCGGCATTTTAATCTTAATAGGCAAGGCAAGCATCTGGTGTTTTTAACTTTGCGTTGTATAACAAGGCAGAGAACCTAGTGTCATGACACTTCATTTCATTTACGTTCTGAGTGAATGAGGGACATTGGACTTGTCAAGTGGCGGAAGTCTACGCTGCAATTTTAATGAATATTTGTAGAATAAATGTTATGAAAGTAAAGTTCAGTAATTAAATTATTATACGCATTTATATTCCACAGTTGCACGTCTAAATATTACAGTAATCAGATTTGGCATCTCAAAACATTTACAGATTGTCATCTCAAGTTGTCAGAAGCTAAATATACTTATTTAAAGGATAGCGTGACGCAAGAGAACAAACCTGTAGCTGTAACCGCGACAGATACATGTTGTGAATTCGGTTCCCATTCGAACAAATGGAATATTTAATATATAAAGTAAAGGCTAATACGAAACTTCAAGTTAAATACATTTTATGCAGGTAGCGCGTGACTATGTATCCCAGTGCAAGATTAGCAGTGTTGAAGGACGGTTATCGCTGTTTAAATTGGGTCGGTATATTTTGAATAAAATCTAGTTCGTGGCGTGGCGGCACAGCGTCTGTAAGTGCAACGTTTGTGGGTCCGAATCCCAATCGGGGGTTAATTCATTTCTCTGCCGTGCCTTGAGTTTCACCATTTAACACACAATATTTCAAAGATTTTGCCGGTGTCTGGAGAATAGAGTGTCATAACACTCGATTCCCTCAACATACCCTGTTATATGCGTGATACATATAGTTCCTACATATCTGGCAATATACTCATATACACCATCAATAAATATAATTTTCTTTATAAATAGTGCGCAATATTTTCTCTGAATGTTGTTTTCGGTCAACCTGTCCGATAACTTACAGGAAGTGCTCGTATTCTTGCTCGAGTAAGGCAAATGAAAAATTGTGCCCACCTTTATCTAAGGACGATAAATCTCGTGAAATGGACCAACGGTCGTTTATCACGGCTGCTCATTTTATATATTACTAGCGACCCTATTGCGGCTTCGCCCGCTTTTACTACTGGATTATTCATATAATATATGTTTGCAAAGCACTTAAGATACTGTGAAAATTAATTAAACCCTAATGCAACCCGCATTTTCGTAGTTTCAATAAGGATTTTCCAATTGTTTTACACAGCAAGGATTTTTTAGTAGGTACCGTAATTTTATATCTGTGATACTAATCTTTTCAAGTACTTATTAAAATATATTTCAATTACTATTTTTAGATAGTTAAATGACATTAAATAATACATTCAACTCGAATTATCCAATACGTGCAAACGCATCTAAATCTTCGTTGCTATAAAGGCAGGCGGGTTTTTTTTTTCGAGCTTGTGGTTAATGCTGAAGAGGGTATTCTGTCCCTGATGAAAAGCAAGCACTACGTGGCTGCCTGTGACGAAAATTAAATAGAATGCATCGGCCGGGAATTGAACCCGGGCTGCCCGCGTGGCAGGCGAGCATTCTACCACTGAACCACCGATGCGTGTAAGGCAGGCGGGCGCGGCGGACTCGCTTGTATAAGCATAACGTCGCGAGACGCGTTTCGCAGCAAGGATTTTTTGATATTGTAACAACTTCTAAAGTACTTATTAAAACGAAAAACAGAAAAGACAGTTTTGATCTACATTAAATGGCCAACGTAACTAATATACTTATTTATATGCTGAGAGTAAGGGATAAGTGAAACTTGACTCGATACAGTTGATGTGTGAACGGCGTGATGTGTCAATAATTAAATGCGTTTTTCTCTAAAACTATTCGCAATTTCGAAATAAAAGCAAATTTTAAACAAAAGCAAATTTTATCTTCGTTTAACGTAGAAATTTAATAAAGTATTTTAAAGGATAAGGATTAATACCATTATGGAAAAATATCCCTCACAATAAAAAATATATTGAAATTACTATTTTTAGACAGAAATATGATCACTACACGTTATTGTTAAAAGATACGAATATGCCATCGCGGACTTTTTTGTAGGTCTTATTAAGAGGAACAATACTCCAGTACATTTTTTTCATGTAGTATTTACCATTAAAGCAGCGCATGCGCCAAAGTGTCTCAGCGGGTAGGACTTTATACACATTTATCGTATTTATGTTAATTTACATAAGAATGTACAAATAATAAACTATATATAAACCTTCCCTGAGAAATACTCGACCTAATGGTGAAAACCGCATCCAAATCCGTTGGGTGGTTTAGAAGAAGAAGAGTTAGAAAGTTCAGACAGACACAAAAAGCGACTTTGTTTTATAAGATATAGGATATAAATATTGCGAGGAAAATATAGGTAAAGGGAAAAGGTTAGATAAGGTTTCTTTTTAACACGTTTTTATAAGGTCGATTTGTTACTATATAGCTGTATAATTATACTAGCGATCTGATCGTGGCTTCCCCCGCTACAAAAAATCTTACATTATTAATACTTTTGTATATTTATTTCTGTACTGAATTGTTCTGAAGCATTCTCCTGGGCATCGATTTTTTCTGAAATGATCGCACACGACGAACTAAAATAACGTGCATTTTATAATAGCTCGACATACATAGAGAGAAAAGTTTAAATTTAGGTACAAAAAATATCTTCAAGGTGTATCCCACGTATAGCAGTTTCCCCCAATTCTCTTTTTCCCATTTGTATTGAGTGGAAAACAATCCCTGTCTTTTCATAACAGCGAGTAAATTAAGATATTAAGTAATTCATCCAAGTGGGAATCGAACTCACAACCTGTTCTCAGTAGGACCGCCTTACGAGCCGGTATGAATGAATGAATTTGGATTTAAATGTATTGTGATTCTTACATAAAACACTAAACATGTCCCGGAATAGGAATTGAACCGGAAACCTTAACGTGAGCGTGAGCAACCCAATTGTCCCAATGCCGCAAGACGGCTGCTACTCGTAATAACAATTTAGTAAATAAAAAAGCCGAGCAAGTGCGAGTTTGACTCGTCCACCGAGGGTTCCGTATCAATTTCAGGATTGTAGTACAACGGGAAGTACAATTTATAAAAGTTGACAAACTAAGAAAGCATTTTGTATGATACCACAATTCATATAAATTTCAGCTAGATACCTCCACGCGATCTCGAAATAAATGATCTCGACCGACGAACAGGCGGACTGCTAAGTTATCCTGTAAGGGTTCCGGTTTTTCCTTTTGAGGCGTGGAACCCAAAAAACTAAGTTCAAAAAACCTTGATAAACACCGCAATTATAAAATCATCCCACAATCACAATCGTACCTACGTAAGTAATTAAAATTATATTTCAATACAATGATGCAATTTCTTATCAGTTTACATCATTGTATTGAAATGGAAATGCATTAGTTCGTAGAATAGAATAGAATTGATTCGTATCATGAGAATCTTCCCCTTGGCAACTGTTAGGAATTGTTAGTATTTGTTTCTACTATAGATATTTTAAATACATCTACAATTCAGTTAAGAATTTATTGAATAACTATTGTTTTTATGTTATTTGTTATTAAGACTAACATATAAACATCGTGCTTAATCTAGTGTTTTCTTATAACTTCAACCTGTATCCTGGTACAGTAGGCAGAGGGAACCTGGGAATCAAGAATTAAGAACACTTGGTTCCCACTAAGATGTTTACGTTGCCCACTTTCCGCCGATTTCTGGAGGCATTCCATGATGAGTGGCGAAACTCAACGCCGCGCTTTATAGCATTGTATACACATCACATTTAGTGGTGATATATACAAAGAGCCTCGTGTGCACCATTATTCGTTTTCATATTAGAGACATTCGTTTTTAGTTTTTAGCGGATCTCGACGTCATGTTATCAAACCAGAAGAATAAAAGTAATAATTAAAATAACCAAAATACAATCAAATAAGTCCCCGAAAACATTAATTAAAATTAGGTTTAATTTTAAAATAATAAATTTAGTTTTTTAAATATATAGAGTAATCGCGTGCCCGACGCGTGTTTTGGCCGAAATAGACGAAAGCGGTGTTAGATACTTAATTTATCGTTGCACTGATAAAAATACTCATTTCCGGTGCATTCAAAAGTTTTAAAGGGTGTAGTTTTGATTTTGTAAGTATGTATCCACAAAATTCACAAAGAAATATAATTTAATTAAATTTTTAGGTTCACGCTGTATCCCGCATGTATCAGGGTAAACAGAGGAGCTAAGTGTTTAAACAATCCGTTTCTCACGCACCACACAATTATCGGTACATATACATTACACGTGCTTCATCTTGTCATCAGCACAAGGTAATGGAAATAGTTTATTTCTCCGAGTGGAAATCGAACCCATAACTGTTACGTTTACTACCAGACGCGATGCCACTGTGCCACGACCGCCTCACTGTGTAGTGATACCGAACCCCCTACCCTAAGCTTAAAAGACCCTCTTAAAAATTATAGATTCATTAAAAAACAACGTAACGACCGTAGAGGTAAGTGAAGCAGGTGTCGACCTCAATAGGTCAATAGGTAGGCAGCTGACGTGGAAAGTTCAAGAAACTTGAATTACAAAGTTTTTGTCAATATTGCTAAAGTTTAAAGTGAGTTGTTCTAGCTTCACGCTGTATCCCGCAAATAGCCCATTTAAATAAAATAGCAAGCTACACCGAGTGTTTCAACTAGTACCTATACTAATATCTATACTATCTATACATTACACCTTATTCCCTTTCCCCAACAATACTAGCTCCAATAAAAACCGTTTCAATACGTTTCACAACGATCATTTGAACTAACAAGCTGTGTAATTTAACATTTATAATTCTAATCGTACAGACAGTGATCTTTTTTATGTCGGTACGTTTTTTATATATGTATATGCCTTATCCCGCATATATCGGTTGGTAAAGGGAGCCTAGTGTAAATACACTCCGTTTCCTGCATTATTCCCTATTTTCGAGACGTCGCGGGTGCGTGGTTTAGCGAACATCGCACTTGGTCTTGTTACCAGGGAAAATTAAAATAATTAATATACCTGAGTAAGAATTGAATACACTACAAGCTTCAATGTCAATCAATTAGAAAAAAGGGGACAGAAATCGAACAGAGTCACTAGAATAACTAGGTTCACTACACTCTCTATATAACTAATCGTCCGGAGGCACTAGAGTCACTAAAGTCACTATCTAACGATACGTTATTTGTAAAAGTCATTAATTTGAACAATGACATTATAATAAGCTTCACATATACATGAACTTTCACGGGCGATGGGGCAAGCTATTTGTTTCGGCTAATTATTATACTTCAGTGTGACATTTTGGTCAGTCACGACTATATTTTGTTTGGGTAGGCAGAGGGAAGTTAGTGCTAAGACACTGCGTTTCCTATTTTCAGTCTAATATACTAGATTTATATGATTTTAATACTTATTTTTTATAATTATAGGTCCAAGAAAATTTAAAGCATAAAAAATGTGGAATAAAGATAATTTAAATTGAATACAGCATAGTTGCCACTTGTATTATTATATACTTAACAACAAAATTGTAACCTTTACATAGAACAGCACCGGTTAAAGCTCTTCTCAGAAGAACAGAGTAGTAGCATTACCTTCATTGAATGATTCAAAATATATTTATCTATTAAATTATAGTTAAAAGTATAATTTCCACGATGTGGTAAGTTAAAGCGCGGCGTTGGGTTCCGCCACTCAACATTCCCGTTTTAAACTACCGTATCTATCACTTAACTAATTTCTGTCATGAACAAAAACAATATTTATCATAATAAATAATAAATAGAAAGTTTATATTATAATTGTACGCAGCAAATTGAATTTGCCGAGCCAGTTGCTACGGACAAAGGCTGTCAGGAGAGCTCAGCCGACTGTGTCTCCTGGGCTGTGGCTGTGTTACGTCGGTGTGCACAGGGAAGTCGATTAGCGCTAGTGGTGTAGTAGTTAATGGTGGTTTTGGGTTCTATCGATTGGGAAATTATTTCGAAAAAAAAATGTATTTCTACATTAACTTAAAAAATATATATGGCCGTTTATAAAGAAATAAACACGTTTTTAGACACTATAAAGGGAATCAAAATAAATAATGGTACTTCCGGTTAACCTAGAATTATGAAATTTGGCAACTAGTCTCTACAGGTAGTACTAGTTTAGGAAAAAATCTGAAACTATACATTTGTAGTTAAATAATAACAAAAAATAGCCTTAAAAGGGGGGCAAAACTTGGTATTAAAGCCGCTAGTTCAAGTGACGATCAGATGGCTCTGGTTAAGCTAAACCTGAATTTCAGAAAAAGCACGAAACCTACAATTTTTATACGAAACTCTCGGTGGGCGATCTCGACTCGCGCGTGTCCGGTTTTTATATATGAGAAGAAAAACAATGGAAACAAACACGGATCGTATCACATGGCAAATGAAAGTTGGTCCTTATAACAGTATTGTAAGTTTTTGGGTTCTGCCCCTTCCGCGTGATACCTGCACGGCGTGATAGATGCCTATCACTTGTGAATAATACCTGACCGTGACTTTGTTTGCGTGTTTCAAATTCAAAGGTGAAATAAATTTATGTTGTAGTCTGGTATAATATGTGCGGCGTTGAGTTTCGCCACTCCATACCTACGCAATATTTCAACAATAAATACACAAGGCTACTAAAAGCCCACCTTGCTAAAAGCGTTAAACTGTATCTTTTTTATACATGTCCTTAGATTATTAAATAATTTTAAAAATCGGATATAAGGATTTTTCTTGGTTAAATCAGACCTACAACCATTATAAATATAAATAACTGATAACCATTTTAAATTACGCAAAACAAAATAAATGTGCTACAATGTATGAAAGTAACGTGATGCGTAATCAACATTTATATACGGTAAAATATATTATAAAATCCGCTTCACGCTTTTCCCTACATAACAGGGTAGGCAGAATGAACCTATGGTTAAGACACTGTATTCTCCACTGAAAAGTTTGAGCTGAAGTCATAATCCAAATTTAAGCTCTTTCGAACTCTGGGAAGCGGATCAAATGGAGTTTGCCATATTTCTCATACACTAACAACCTAACACGGCAAGTTTAATAAAAGCTTCTAAAAATACAAAAAGCTAAAATGCTTTTCAGAAAACGAATAATAATCCGTCCAAGTCCAAAAGGCGCGGGTTCAAATCCTGCTACGTTGAAATTTTTATACTATTTTCTAAAAAGTATTTTTCTTCCTAAGTGTAGATTAACACTTTGAAAATGATAAAAATACAAAAAGCTTTGCTAGGTCAAAATGGGGATGTACCGATATAAATTTATATGTAAGTACACCTTACCCTGGAACCCTCATTAATACTATATAAAATATCTAAATGTATGTCTGTACGTATGTGTATGTATGAACGTCAAGTTTAACGATAATTATCCCTTATCTACGCGGTTATGGCCTCTTCATACGTGGAGGCGGTTATAAATTAAAATGAAGACCATTTTCTGTAGAAAAGACATGATGACTTGTTCTTGGAGGTTATGTATTGTGAATAATTGATAATTGTGGATTATTCTAATACTAAGTTGGCGGTTAATACGTAAAAAATAGTAGCAGTATTAATTTTCAACGTATCATTTTGTTTAAATAAAACCAGCTTCACAAGAAAAATAAATCCCTCTCCCTTATTTGGCATAGCTGCAATTTATTCTAAGCTTACTCCCACTGTTAGTTTGTTTTATTTCATTATGCAGCAGTAGATAAAATTTAATTCTATAAAAAACGCTACATGCCTCTAGTTGCAAAATAAACGCAGCGTTTCCACTCCCAATCTGTCCACACAAAACCTTTATAAGGTCGTAAAAGCTGAGCGTCTTAAGAGATATTAGTGCTAACTGTTTATTGCTTACTTATCTGCATCGTAAATCGTGGGATGTGGGTTCTATCTCCGCGTGTGCCATTAGGATATAACTTCTTAATCCATAGCTTAACGACCGCTGTGGTCTTTAGGTAGGTTTAGAGGAACCTTGAAATTGGTTAGATTAATCTGCATAATTACATGTATATACTCGTAGTCTTTACATATGGCGGCGTGTGACTGAAAACGCGACTGTTGCAGATTCGATTTCTACTCTGAGGGAATGATGTATTTTCATTTACTCAATTTCTTATTACTAAAAATAATAATAATAATGGACTAGTATACGAGTAGGTAGATATATTAATAAAGTATTATAATATTTGACACAGCGTCTACGACACGATACAGACTTCGGTTATCTCGTTAGCTAATGCTCTGACCCAGATATCAGTACTATCTGTGTGTTGTATAAGCCCTATTTATATTGCAAATAGATGGTGTACTATTTTTTTATGATTTTAATGTGTTATTCCACAGTAAGGAAAGCAAAATATTTGTATACTTACTGGTTCAAATCTCTCTACGTTGTAATTTGGATAAGTTTTCTAAACACGTATTTTTCTTTGATATGTGTGGAATAACTCTTTAAAATTGTTAAAAATTGTTAATAAATAGCATTATCTCTTCTCCGATTCTAACTAATTATGTTTAAGCTTAAATTTGTGTAATCTCCCTACAAAGATTCTAACAACATAAATAAGTATAAGAATTTCGACATAGCTTGATGTGATAATAAGAGAGAAGAGAGAGAGAGTGATTTATTTTTCGTATAATTTCGTATTTTACTGAAGTTTTATATAAATGTAACGTTCACATGTGGTTTCGTTGCCGTGGTTAAATGAAAATAAATAGGGGTTGTATATGCCACATGACACATTTTTAGTGCCCGAAGTGACTTTGACAGATATTATTTTCCCAAGTTTCCACAGAGAATGCCTCAAATTAAATTACCTTCTTTACCGATACAGCTTATTTCGTAAAAAACTTTAAAAATTATTAATAGTACTAGATTGTGCCATAGAAGTAACCAGCTAATGTAAAGATAAGTGAAGAACCTTTAAACAAAGCCAACTTAAAGTCCTTCACTGATAGCAGAAACAATAGATTTCGTAAACTTAACATTTAAAAACGCTTTAATGTTTTGGTACATAGTGGCACAGTCGAATAGATGCCAAATGTGATTGGTGTGGGTTCTATAGAAAGGAGAAATTAAAAAATACAGACACAAGAAAAGTGTTAAAATGTCTTGCTTTGTAGGCTTGTTGAAATAAATACTATTAATAAATAGCCACGGTGTGACGGTAAAAGTCATGTTTAATTTTTATTTTATTTTTTATTATAATAGAGCTATAGGTACACTTTACCCTGCATAACAGAAAGAGGAAGCCTAGTGTTATGGCACTCTGTTTCCCACTTTCCACCTAACTTTCGTGACATTGTATGTTGGTGGCAGAACTCAACGTAAATACCCACTAAGGCGGAAAAATAACAATAATTTCAACATAATCATTCATATGAATGGGAATTGTACTTAGAAACTGCCACTGCGCCATTATAAATGTCTGACCAGTAAATAGATTGTAGGTGAAGTTAGGAAGTTCCAGAGCATTAGCAACTTGGTGGAACTGTCATTAGCAACACGTCAGTAGTTTGACCACATTAGCCTTGTTAGTTTACAAAAAGTTTAGTTGTTATAGAAAGTCGTAGTAGCGCAGTGGCAGAGCGACCTGACTGTAACCGTAATTGTTGCGGGTTCATTTCTACGCTTTTGTAATAAGGTATTCTCAAGGCAAGTCTCTGCCTACCTTGCATGGATGCGGGATACAGCGTGAAGCTATGTATAAGAAAAAATAATAATTTTTCACTCTGACAGACAATACCCAGTGGTGAGTTCCGCCAATCAACACAACTTGCCTCGAAAAAGAATAACTTCTCATTTAAAATACCTCTCTGTTCTAAGTTCCCTTTGCCTAACCTGATATGTGGAAAAATGTAAGGTTCTTTTTTTTAAATTTCTATCAAAAGTTAATAATTTAACTTAGTGTCACGCATCTCTCGCTTGTGACGGAACAGGCAAAGAGAACTCCGTGAGACATTGATATTAAATAAAATGTAACGCTGCACAGCATTCAACTAGAGCCATCACTTAATTTAGTACAATCCTTCTCACGAGTCTTCTTGCGAATAAAACAAATATTTAAAATATTTTTCCTCTTATGGTGATTAATAATGTTGTTAGAATATCTTTTTTTTTATACACAATATATTATATAAGTAAAAGATTTGAATAAAAAGCTACTTAGATCGGTTCTAAATAGGAAACTCATTAATTTACATTTGCTCGTTTGCTAAGTAATTTTTTATCAGACGTCATTAGCCCACTGATAGCTGGCAGATAACATCCGTACATTTCGTTTCTATTATTACAATGGTAACAGAAAGGGGCTGAATGAACATAATGTCTTGAAATTAACATAATGTCTTAAAAGTTGGGTGGACAGAGAAGAATGGAATGTCTGAATACTTAGTTCCTTCTGTCTACTCTGCTACTTTTGAAGCTCGACATAACAAGTTCTACTTATACAGTCTACCGGAAACAATGGAGGCCGAACTGACTTATCTTTTAGGATGTTCCCTCTGCTCGGACATACATAGGTATATCAACATTTATACTAACAATATAAAGTTAAAAAAAAAACTTTACGTAGGCCGCTTTAAGCTCAGAACCTGTTCGTGTAGATTGAAAAACGTATTTTGTATTGAATAGTCCATCCATCGACGTACCATATTACACTAGCTGGTAGAGTTGCCTCGGACACAGAATAAATATGATATTAATTATTTCACAACTTTTAATTATTTTTAAAATTAGATACGCGAGCGAAGCCACAAGTAGAACATAGTATTTCTTCTTCTTCTCATAGAGATGAGAGGCTGGTGCACCCCAGTATCAGCTGGACCCATTTGATGGCATACGTACTCGTACAGCCGTCCGAATCGTTGGGGACCCAATGATCTGTAAATTAATTTCTCCGGATGGGAATCACACCCACCGCCGTCGAGTACAAAGTCAGAAATGATTAGTTTAAAATATCAAATACACGATCAAAGTAAATAGTCCAGGAGCCGACAGCTCAGTATAAGCCTTGCGCAAGTCAAAGTTCAAGACCTTTCAAAATGTCGGTAAGCGCCCTACATGCGAAAGGTTCCATTTCGATTTTTATTACTGTTTCGTGACTATAGAGTATTACCTTTGGTGTTTTAATTAAATTTTGTGTATAATTGTATGTTATTTTGTGATTTTAGAGTCGGTTTTGATGGTTGTGGATTCAATGCTTATTAGTGAAAGTTTGTAATAATAACTTTGAAAAGTAAGCAACATGCGAAATATGTAATCCATGAGATAAGAAGTTACTTATGTCATTTCATCCATTAAAATAGGGATGGAGATCTTCAAAATTTTGAACATATTTTTCTTTCAAACACGTCAAACGCTCCTCTGATGCGTCGTGGGTTAGAATAAATGTCGAAATTCTTATATGCAAGCATAATATTATAAGGACTTAGGGCAAGACTTTTCGGTTACGAAGAGGCGTGAGTTCGACTCCCGCTGTGCGATGTCTCAAACTGTGCTTTCTGACATTATTAATTTGATATTCTTATTCGATGATAGCAGAACCCGATACTGCAGCTACTGTGACGGTTTTATTTGTTTTATTTTTTCAAATTATAATATATCCCACATGTAATAAACTATTCAGGGAACCTAATGTTAAGACACTACGTTCTCTAAGTAGCGGTTCCAACGTCGCGCTGCTTATTCCCCCCGTGAAGAGAAAATAATTCATTAGGTACTCTCAGTGGGAATCGAACCTAAAACCGTCCTACATATTTACAATCAGACGCTGTGAAATCGACATAATATTACTTATATCTTAACGCTTCTACATAATAATTACTAAGTAAGTAAGCGATAAAATGAAATAAACACAATAATAGGTACCATAACAGGATGTACGATCACATAATAAATTATATTAATATATATTTAAATATATTTATTTATTAATAATAAGGCACGAGGCAACTTTTTTCGTGGGGGAGAGGTTTTAAATCGAATCCAAGTCAAGCAGAGAGTAGAGAAAATAAAGAGAAAGATAAAAAAATCGTTAGTATTCTATGTCTGACTAAAAACGCGACGTTTGTTAAGTTTCAGGGTTTCCACGAATTGGAACGGACGAATTTCTCGGAACAAACAATGTTTATTTCCTTGTTCTGGTCACTTTTCTCCAGAACCGGAGACCTCGATAGTTGAGTAGCGGAACTCATCGTCCTGTTTCGTGTTACCAAAGCAAAGATATTGGAATAATTAATTGCACCGAATGGGAATCGAACCAAGTCAGTTAATACAACACTGCGCTATATACATAATATATTCATGCATAAAAGCAACATTACCAATACAATTCAAAAAATATTTTTTTATGTCTCCATATTACAGGATTTAAATAAATTTATGATACATTTATAGTCAAAGAAACAATTTAGGTTTCTGAGCTCAGTCTCAATGATAATACTAAACTGTACGTTATAATAAATAATTTATAATAAAAGTTACTTTTTATAAAATAATAACTTTTAGTCGTGGCGACCCTTTTGCTAGAAGACTTTTTCAATTAGAACCAGCAGTTATATATCTATATATATAAAATCGAAAGGTCACTCACTCATCACGAAATCTCAGAAACTACAAGTGCTACGAATCTCAAATTTTACATAGGAGTTACTTATAGGACGTAGGTGCTCGCTAAGACGGGAATTTGCAATATTCGATTTCTAAGGGGTTCTTTTTGGGGTCGAAAGTTTGTATGAAACTTCGTCACTACAAATGCTAGGAGTCTCAAATTTTGCATAGACGTCACTAGGACGTAGCCATGGAGACAGAAGTTAATAATAACAGCTCACGCGGGTGAAACCGCGAGCGGGCCGCTAGTTTATAATGTTTTTAAAAAATATGGTATGGTATATATATATAATACTAGCGGCCCGCTCGCGGTTTCACCCGCGTAAACTATATTATTATTAATTTCTGTCTCCAAGGCTACGTCCTAGTGACGTCTATGCAAAATTTGAGACTCCTAGCATTTGTAGTGACGAAGTTTCATACAAACTTTCGACCCCAAAAACAACCCCTTAGAAGTCGAATATTGCAAATTCCCGTCTTAGCGAGCACCTACGTCCTATAAGTAACTCCTATGCAAAATTTGAGATTCCTAGCACATGTAGTTTCTGAGATTTCGTGATGAGTGAGTGACCTTTCGATTTTATATATATAGATTTAGTATCTCTAACAATTAGAATATCTCTAAAAATATTATATATATGATAATATTTTTTTTACCTATCCATAATTCCTAATTATAAGAATGTAATTCAAGATATTTAAGACACATTTGTTTAGATATATTTACCTTGAAATTGGTTGTTTTCGACTAAAATCGCCAACTCTTGTAAATTGCGTAATGTCATACGAAGCGTAGTTATATAATGTATAAGCAATTAGTCGATATGTCCACTAAACACATAACGTTATGTAAACACTCACTCTAGAGCAGCTATATGAGAACAGCTTAAGCATAATCACTCTCTTTATCATACGCCTGTTCTGGCACAGCATACATTTCATAGGATTGAACCTACAACCATCACAATAACTAATCAAATAAGTGTCATTTTTTTTAGCGTCACGCTGTGTACCATATGGTACAAAGCTGACCGGCCTAGTTAAGACACTGTGCTGCCCCGGCATCAAGTTTTGATTGAGACATTACGTATTGAACGTGGGAATTGAAGCTGTGTTTAATCTTCCCTATCACCAAAGTGAGGAAATAAAAATACTTTATTCCCGCGAGTGGCAATCGAACCGCCAACCATCGAATTGAAGTCGATGAATACAGTCTAAAACAAAAAATATTAACCACATTAAAAATTTGAACTACACAGTTCGCCCTCTAAAGCAATCGACGCGTGAAGCTATAAATTAGGTAGTGTCACATGGTAATGTATAGAGCGCTTATTGCACTCCCTGGGAGGTCCAGGGAGGCGGAAGGAGGTTAAAGGGGGTGGAAGGAGGATAAAGGGAAGCAGGAGGAGAGATTTATCACCTATCTATTGCCATTTATCATTAAGACAATGGCTTTCAGTGAAATGTCATAATTATTGGTAGAAGTGTAAATTGAAATTGGTTTTGCGGTAAACGTTTGTTTTATAAATTGTTATTAATATCGACGGCTTTTAAGTGCATTGACTGAATTTGATGATTTTTTTAGCTTCACGCTGTATCTTGTAGCAGGGTAGGCAGAGAGAAAATTTAATGTTTTGACACTCCGACTCTCCATTCCCCATTTTCCACGTCGTTTGTCTACGTGGGTCGTTTTGTCTTCTTACCAGAACGAGAATATGAAATGATTTCATTCCTCCGAAGTGGGAGACGAGTCCACAACTGTCGCCATTACAGTCAGCTCTGCCGCTGCGCCACAATTGCCTTAGTTGGGGATTCAAATCCTCGTAGACTCGTTTGGATTTTATTTTCCAAATGGATGTCATGTGCAATTTCACTACCTTTTATCCAAGTTAATTTGTATATTTATCATCCTACTATTATAATTAGGCCTGCATATGTCAACCGTGTGTGTGAAACTACTAAAAATCTACATAATTATATGTACAACAGCTCTCCTCCCTTTTTCACTAAATTAACTCTATTTTTGTTATATTTAAATGAATGAGATAACCTTAACAGTTAACGTTATATACGAGTGTGATACAAATGACCGTTACGCCGGATACACTGTGTCGGGAACACGGCTAACCTAATTTTATTTTGGACAAATTTGTTTTATTTGAGTTAATTAATTATTTTCATTATTAATTTTGTGAAAATAAATTTTGTATGTTGTTTCTTTTGATTAGATGATGGGTGGTGTTTAGTTACGTTTGAGAATTGGCAATGTAACTGAATTGAGTGATTTAATTTGCCGAGTCAAATCGCGGCGTTAAGTTCTACTGAACAACACGCACTTTAATTATCTATCTATTATTATTATTACTTAATAAATTAAATATTTTCTTTTATTTGGCCCGGTAAGATAAATAGCGATGTTCAATTCCGCAAGAAAGTTGGCAAATAGTGAAAATTAGAGGACGAAGTGTCTCAACACTAGGTTAACTTTTGATATATAGAGATTAAAAAAACTACAGTACACCACATCCGGTAGACACGGCTTATTTACCTCGTTATCATATCAAAATCTTACAAATGCTATGAAAATTATAGTGTAGGCCTCGTGTGCGCTAAAAAACTTACGTTTTAACGGATTTTAAATGTATGAACAAACATATTTTTTCATTTTCTACTTGTTTATGGGTTCTCTAACACATTAGGGGCGGGTATTATGGTGCAGATACAAGATATATGCTAAACATAATGAGTGAAGACATAACATTAAAATACGATTACATTACAGTAGGCCGGTAGGTACATTAGAACGTCACGGTATTACATTTACTGTGAACTATGGGGTATTATTGTTGGTAATTATTTTAATTGTTTTCTTTTTTATTGTGTTTTAAAGTGTTCATTTTGGATGCGTGGAAGTTGTTGTAAAGCGCGGCGTTGAGCTCCGCTCGCGTAATTTTGCCTAATAATCGTTTTTTTTCAGCCATACATCTTGTATGTACAAAACACACGTACACTAGACAGGGGGAGACCTTGGTTGAACTTGGAGAACACAGAGACCGTAGCGTTTGGTGCTACATGCTCTCTGGCCTGCTGGGGACAGACGTGAAGGAAAAAGTTTTCACCATTTAAACCGCAGTCTAAAATTTGAACAGAAAATGAAGAACTGACCGACATGGCCGTAAACGATCGTTGTAGATTCGATTTACACTCGATTACATTTCAAAAAAATCTCCGCTATATTAGACACAGTGTAGACTTCCGTTACTTAATATCTCGCATTAGAGTGAAAAGCGGAGAACAGTGTCTTAAAACTAAGTACTAAAAAAAACAGTAGGTTCTAGAAACCGCTTTAATAAGAAATAACAATACAAAATGACCTACATATTATAATGGACCGGAAACCGTTTCAAAACATACATACTCGTATGTTAATTAGCGATAAGTATAATTTGTCATAATGTTTATACTTTAGTTCATACCTATCTACTTCACGCTGTATCCCGCACATAGCAGTGTATAAGATACTCCATTTTCTTTTTAAACACTTTCGTTTCCCATTTTCCGCTGAACTCTGGACACATTTACTTTGCTTTGTTATTAGCGCAAGGTAATTAAAATATTATATATTTCATTTTCCCCAGTGGGAATCAAATCCACAATCGTAGCGTAAATAGTAGCGTCACTGCGCTACGACGGCCTCATTTAGTGAATTCAATTTATTTTATACTTCCTTTTTAGTTTCCTCTGCTTTTTACTCTTTAGTTTATTTTTATCTTCAAAAGATAATATAGAGATGAATAATTCGGTCATCCTATTTAATTTCACCCATAGCCCATTTCTATAACATTGTGTGTTGCACACAATAAATGCAATGCCTCAAACACTGAATGTACTAACACTAGTTTCCCTTTGCCTAGCCCGCTATTTGCGGGATACAGCGTGAAGCTGTTGTTGTTTTAATTAGCACCTTAACTAAGTACTCTAATAAATATTGAATATTTTAATTGGAAATCAAATAATTGCAAACGATCTATTATTACGAGATCACAAGTGCATTGAACTGCGGTCACTGACCTACCGCAAGGATCAGCTGCCCTATATAGAGGAACTCAACTAAAATTCTACTTTAGCTATAGAGAAATAAAGATTAAACTTCGTTAACTTTAAAACATATAACATAGAGATTTATACAAATGAAAATAAATCTTATTGTATATACGTATAAAGTGTTTTTTCTAATGCTTGTAAAATTTGCAAGAAAATATCATTTAAAATTGCACTTTATCTTGAACGCAATAAAGTACATTGTTGTTGTGAGAATGTTGTTATATAAAAATGTAACTAGCAGATGCATTCAAATTTCAATCACAGAGCTCGATTATATACATACATATACTTATATATTACTATGTTTATTTATACAAATCAGAGTTGTGTATGACACATGAGATATTCCCGTGTCATGACACGAAGAATATAAACAACTCTAAGTGACAAGTGGCAGAGGTAACTCTGAATACATTGGAACGATTAAAATGATGTACTTGTAGCCTGTAGCCTGCCACGATAAAGGGACTAGTCAACATAAAAAAGAAATCTCAATTAGAGGCAGTAGTTCCCGAGATCAGCTCGCTTAACCAAACAAACTCTTCACCTGTATTATATTAGATTAAAATTATAAATATAATAAATAAAAGTCATGAAATGATAACAAAATTAAGAAGAAAAATACAAGCATACATACTCAAATTCATCATTATGCTCACATATTATAGAATTCCATCACTAAACCTACAAACATGTTAATCTAATAACTGCTTATTCTTGAAATCGGCTAAGACACAGATCGAAGATCTAGAATTTATTTATTATATCACGTAGTACATCTTTTTATGTTCATGCTGTATCTCGAATATGGACCTACAGTTAAGACACTCCTTTCCCCTTCTAACTTTCCGTAAAATTATCGAGACATTGCGTGTGAAGGGCAGAGAAATTCGAAATAATAAAAACCCACGGAAATGGAAATCGAACCCAGAATCGTCCTGAATACAATCAGATGCCGTGCCGCTGCGGATCGACCGCCTCTGGCTATCATCTAATTACAATATCAGTAAAAAACAAATTACATTTTAACACGAATATTAAAATGAGATAACGATAATAACAATTATGTTTAAATAAGTCTTGAAAGTCAGTAATGTCAGTACATTATTGAATGCAATTTTGATTATGTTTTATAATAATTAATATTAAGCTAGTTTTGAGGTTGAATTCTAGTTGTACATAATACACGTGACAGTTGTGGGTTCAATTCTCACTCAGAAAAATTAATGTTTTCTCTCTGGTAAGATAGCGCGGAGTTAAATTTTGCCACTCAGAATGTAAGAATTTGGAAATTCATGAAATAATTAATTAATTACTGAGGCTGTCATGAGTTATTTTCATTTCTTTGTTCTAGTAACAGGAAAAATGCAGCGTTAAGTTCCGCTATTTAACACTCAACATCAACTACTAACAACTAGGCCCACCTGTCCTGCTATATGCGGGATACAGCGTGAAGCTACTATTTCTATAGTATTGGAGATAATCTTAGAAGTGTATATACTGGTCTCTAGGTATAGTTCAACGCTATGAGGTCGTGGTATCGACCCTAAAGTAGGTGATGGACGGCGCTCTGTTTACCATTTACTTATAAAGCATTACTTTAGACATATATATTTAAGTTCTTCATATTTTAGTATAGGTAGGTACCTAGACTAGCTTTAACCTGCATATTCGTTAGCATAGTGAAAAATCATTAACCATTTTTGGCTAGAATATTTAAAGCTGCACCCTGCATCCCATACATAGCAGATTAGGCATAGGGAACCTATTGTTCTCACTGAGATACTTCCGTTACTCACTCTCCGTGTTGAGTGGCGGAGTTTCCCCAGCAGGGTAGCTGGAGAGGGCGGAGCGCCAAACGCCACGTTCTCTTCATACTCTAATTCGCCTCGTCCACTTTTATCAACCTCCTTATTCATGCCACCCGAGGAGTTGCCATGCTTTACCAATACTGTGTTCTCGAAACTAATTTCTATTAAGGCTCTGTGCAAATGATTGAGACTGAAAATACACTAGCAGCGGCATAGCTTGATCGTGAGTTCAATTCCAACTCAGAGCAATGAATTCTTTTCAGAGCGAGAATACGACGCACGGCGTAAAGTTCTGCATCAAATTGAAAGGAGCACGGGGAATGGTGTGTATCAACATTAGGTGCCCTGCAGAGCTAAAGCTATCAACAATTATGAAATATGATACATTCATTAAAATAAAAAAAAAAACTTTAAGATTACAAGTCATTGACTAAATACCTTGTAAACACTAGTAATGAGCATAACAAATTGATACTAAAGTATATTATTAATTCTCGTAGATTTATTTATAAGTTTGATAACGCGTGCACACAGACAGACTTACAGATAGGGCTCAGTGCATTATTATACATTTCAATTTATTATTATTCTACATATTACTATTTACAAATATTATTTTGAAGAGATTGAAGATTTATGAAGAGGAAATGAAATAATTGATATTTTAATTTTCTCGTTCTGGCGACGAAGCAAAGCGCGGCGTTGAGTTCCGCTTCCACTCTAGATGCAATGCCACAAGAATTCGGCCGAAAATGGGGAAATGAAGTGTCTTAATGGGAACGGAGTGTATTACCATTATGTCCCAAGGTTCTCTCTGCGTCCTCTGCTGTGTGCGGGATACAGCGTGAAACTGAATAACTACTTAAACTAATCTATGCTAATATTAAAAAGCTGAAAAATTTGTTTGTGCCAATGTGCTAATCTCAAGAACTGAATGTGTAAAAACAAGTATTTGTATCGTCGGCGTTTCTTTATATTTTAATTATTCAAGCAATTAGTATTTAAACGCAATTAAAATTTTATAATTATAAAACCCTTTAATTTATACCGCTAAAGATATTAATTTTAAAATTATATGACAGCTAGTAGTAAGTAGCGAGTGAGACGCGATATTTACATAAAATATTTTAATAATAAGAAAAAAAAACAATGATCAAAGCAAAGTTTAATATAATCAAAAAATCATTGTTTCTTTTTTATTTTATTTATTTATGTTTTTATAATTTATACGAACACTAGCTTTAACGTGTTTCTTTGCCTCCGTGGTCACCACAGTGGGTCACTTCATCGAAACGATGAAAGATAGAAAAGAAAGATAGATAGGGAGAACTAGAACGATAGCAGGGTGTTCAACTTATAGCCTTCCTCCATAAATTGACAAACTTTTTCAGCTTTACGCTTTATCTTGCACATAGCAGTGTAGGTAGAGGTAGCCTAGTGTTAAGACACTCCGCTCCCCACTTTTCGCCGCATTTTGGAGACAGCGTGTTGAGTGATGGAACTCAACGCCGAGCTTTGTCTTGACACCAGGGCGAAGATATGAAAATATTAAATGTTTCATGTTCTCAAGTGGGAATCGAACCCACAACCTGTCGTGCTTACATTCACATTGTTATGCCCCGGCGCCACAACTCTCTGTCCTAGCCTCTATAAATTGGCTATGCTAAATAAAAATTTTTTTTCAACTCGCAAAAGTAATTAAGCGTTAATCCATTGTTTGCAAAATCATCGATTGCAGTATTATAAAAACAATCTTATTCATTATTTTTATTGTTTCCACAAACAATCACCTTTTTTGGTTCTCAGTTGATCTCGAATAATTTTTTATTCATTTGCAGACAGTAGAAACTTGTTTCTACTTAACTTGGCTATCAACTTAGGATAAGCGTTTTTAAAGCTCTGTTTTTACAGAAACTATATTATATACTCTGGTTTTACAAAAATTCTCTAGAAAAAAACTTTAAGTAAAGACAGATAGCTTTTACTTTAGAGTACACTTATACTAAAACAGGGTTTTCTCGCTTCACCTTGGCTCATTTTTCGGTACGGCACATAGGCTCTTGTCTCGTTACCACAGCAAGAAAATGAAAATATTAACGAACTTCCTCCCCACTCCCTCGAATGGAAATCGAACTCAGAACCGTCGCTTGCGCCTGTGGCTACGACGACCTCATATTACAAAATAAAAATTACTTAATCGAACGCCACATAGTAACTGTTTCTAACAAATATATATTCTGAGCATATAAGCACTTAGTATTCAAGCTAGGGCCAGACCTAGGTCTGTGACCTAACCTAATACATTACATGCAACGCCTTATCGCTGTATGAATTACTGTTTAGTTATTTCGCAATTTGCAATCGCCATTTACTTGTTTGTTTTACGAGTAAGTATATTTTAATGACTTTTTCGTTTTACCATTATATTATTTATTTTTTCGTTTTTAATATTTCATATGATTAAAGAAAGACATCGTGGCGCAGCTTCATTCCCTCGAGGGAGAATCGAACCCACACGCATACAGTCGCACGCTTGTGCCCGGCGCCCGGCGACTGCTCTCTAAAATAACACATGACGTGTTTGTTGTAAACAGTGATATAACGCTTACATATAAAATATTATTATTTACACTTAGATTGGAACTCACTGACGTTTTAACGACTTTCTACTTGTTTTGTTGGAAAATAATTTATTACGTACTTCAGGTTTTTTTTTATTGTAGCTTCACGCTGTATCCCGCATATAGAGAGCGGGTTAGGCAAAGAGAACTTAGTAAGACATGCGTTCCTCACGCACCGCCCAATATTCGAGATCTTGCGTGATGACTGATGAGTGGCGGAACTCAACCCAACTGCTTTTTGTCTTTTTAAAAGATTGAGACGAAACGCACGTACCTACTACCAATAACATAGGTAAATATTTGTTGCTGATGAAAAGCAAAGCTAAAGGGTGTTGTGGCGTCACGGCTATGACTGTAATCCTCCCTCAGGTGAATTTTCATTTTCTCGCTCTGCTAACGAGACAAAGCATGGCGATTAATTTCACCAATTTAAAATAAAATATCTAAAATAATTCGGTGCGTGGGGACCGTAGTGTCTCAATAGTGGGTTCCCTCTACCTACTCTGCTATGTTCCTATATATAATACAGCATAAGTAAATAAATATCTAGAAGGAACATGAACTACTTCCCTTTTCTATTGAAGGTACTAGCTGCATTTCACTTATAAATATTCTTATTTATACAAAACATATTTTTAAGCACATATTTCTTTATTCAAGGCACACATTTTGTTTTTAATCAATTCCTATTCATGTGTGTTTGTTTTCACCGATCGACCTCAGAAACACCTGAACAATTAATTATTCATAGGAAGAGTATACATCCTACATGTAGATATAAGTAACCACTATTTAATTATTTTTGTGTTTTGTGTTTCACGCAGTATCTCGCACATAGCAGGGTAGGCAGGTAGAACCTGGAAACAAGTGATACCAGTGAACCAACTTTGTCTCCTTACCAGAGTGAATCGAAATCGCCTGGGGCACGACGACAGCCTTAATATCTAAGTAATATATATTTTTATATTCGTCCAGTGATAAGGCACTACTTTTTTCACTTTGGTAGTGGAGAAGAGTGTTTTATCTTGAAATATGACTGACATTCATTTAGATGTCATTTACTCCTTGTAAGTTTATTTAGCTAATCAATATTGTTCTAAATGTCTAAAAAAAGATATCAATATAAAATTATATATGTATTTTGACAGTAATTTTCCAATATTTCCAAATATATAACATATTTTAATATTATTTTTAACTCTCATCGACCACCTGAACAAACCAGGTGTTGGGAAGGCTGTACAAATGTGGTCGTGGTCATGAATGAAGTCACTCTTATATTATAATATTTTCGTTATTTCACATTTAGATTAGATTTAAAAATATTAAATAAAACAAAAACTATCTATTTTACTTTATTTTTTTTTTGTTTTTTATTTTTTTTTGTTTTTAATTGTTCCCGTACTTAATATCTACTCAGACATTTTTACTAAAAACAGCCCCACTCTTTCTCCAGAAATCAGGGAAAAAAGCTGTATCGTATAGGAATCCTGTATCACTTCCTCCCCTAAACGAGAATCGAGTCCACAACCATCGTATTTACAGTCTCTACGACACTGCACTGCCTCAACAGCTTTAGTAACATCCTAAAATACATTACCCTCTCTATAAATACCGGGTAATATAAATGTAAAATTATTTTAAGATCGAATAGATCTTTAGCACTGTTTAGTATCTTTAAAGTAAACAACTTTAGTCACTGAGCGAAATAAGAGTGAATGCGTCATTTTATACAACCTGTAGGTCACCTTTTGACCTTATGGTATTAAAAAGTACCTATAAATATCTAAATATAAAAATGTAGCTTCACGCTTTACTCACATAGCACGGTAGGTAAAGGAAACCTAATATTAAACCACTCCGTTCCTATTAGGACACATCCGTTACCCACTTTGTTGAGTGGTGTTTGACTGTAAACACGGTGGCTGTGGGCTCTATCCCCGCTTGGAATGAAAATTCATCAACTTCGGTACATAATGGTACTTTTTTAAAAAAATATTTTATGCATATCGCTAATTTGATATATTGCAGGACTTTTCGTATATGAAATTACGTCATTCTTGCACCAAATGAGCTACATGATCAATTTAAATGTGATTTTTGTACCAAAATTTATGTTAATGAAACATATTTGTAAATATAGTGTGAAACCGGATGCAAATGTATGCATTATGCGCTTATTTCTTAATATTTGATATTCGCAATGTATTTTTGCATTTGTAGATAGTCGTGTCGTGGCAGTTGTAGATTCGATTTTAATTCAGAGGAATGAATTATTTTCAGTTCTCGTTCCTAAAAAAAACTAAGCGCAGTGTTGAGTTCCGTCCTCTGTTATGCGGGTATGCAGCGTAAAGCTGATATAGCTATTTGTGTTATTTATGTCTTAAAAGATGAAATTTTGCTAATTTTACTTGTGTAAACAAGAAACTACTTAATTATTATTCACAATGCGTTAGTCCATCGCGGCTTCGGGTACTACACACACGCAGGTAGGACCCCTTCTAAAATGTTTGACGCTCGTCTCTACCTAACAGATTTTGAAATAATCCTACTAAAATCCTACTAAAGTCACGAGAATATAACAAACAAAATGCTTAGTACATTCACCCTTATGATAACCGCCAGCTAACACATATATACATACATATATATGATATATGCATACATAAAATATAAATATATACACATACGTATATAACATACAAAAATATACATCATATTATAGAAAAACTAGAGCCTACAAACCATTTTTAACTTGCTCCCATTGTTTAGAAAGGTAAAAAAAATTTTACAGCAGGACTCGAACTAGCGTCTCTTGAAAATAGTCCAAGCCCTGTGATCACTAAGCCATAGGTTCTTATCAACTATGCTATGTCAAGATTGTATACATTATAATGATTTTTTTTGTTTTCTTAGTGTGTAAATAATATTTTGAAAAGTGTTAAAAGAGTTGTTTTTTAGCGATAGGTCACTACGCTGCACTTTGTTGTAACAAAGAGAAAATTACAAATATTTAGATATAAATATTATTCCTTGTAGAAAGTCTACAGAAGATACGTTTGAAGTCAACACAAAATCGTTTAAAAAAATAACATTAAACTGAAAACCAGACAGACATTGTGACGTCCACTTACGTTGACTAAGACAGCCCTTGTTTTTTATGAACAAAAAATTACAAATTCTTGATTTATTGAAAATGAAATTGATTAAATATCAAGGTAAAGTATTCAAAACTTTAAAATTTAAATAAACGATAGGAATTTTTTTCTACATCTGTTATATGCCACAGAGCGGCGCACGCGCAGATATCGACGTGTTTTTGACCTTGTTTACGAAACGCCACTATCAAACGAAAACAACTAAATTATCAGCCCACGCGCGTCAAATATAAAATATAAAGAAATCGATGAAAAATATGATTGTTGTCTTTGATGCACTTCTAGAATATTCTTTACTTTTTTATATTTAATTATGGTAGTATTTCATTTTAATATAAGATTTTTGTGAGGCCATCGTGGCACATCGTCTGATCGTAATCGCAACGGTTGTGAGTTCAATTTCCACTTCTTTTCCAAAATCATGTCTGTCATTGATGAAACTTCATTAATACATTACAAAACACGCATTCATTTTATTTTAAAGAATTATTTTTTTTTGCAAAAAATAATAATACTAAATACGGCAAGCCGCCATATGATGAACGCCAGTCAGTACTATTTGCGTCACGTCTTGGTAAAAAAACCGACTTCACATTTTGGATAGTATACTGGTATGTATGATAAAAGCAGATTACTCAGACTTGACGTCACAAGCAACGCCTGACACTGCAAATTAAAATGTCACTCAACACGCAATGTCTCAAAATTAGGCCGGAAATTGGAGTCGTAAGACAGAGGTTAGCGTCATGACTCTACAGGGAGGTTCCCTTTGCCTACTCCAAAAAATATTTAATCACTAATACAAATTATATCAACTCAAACAAATCAAAGTAGCTTCACGCTTTTTCCTGCAAATTAGAAATACATCAGAAACAAACAGATATAAAAGCAATTAGCAAGTAGGTACCTACTCGTGTTGTAAAACAAGATGTCCTTGCGTTAGTTTTAATGTGTTGTATCTTCCGTATGGAGACAGCGATGACGTCGAGATACTATTTATGTTAGTAGAGTGTTAGTATTGATCTTAGATAAATAGGTTACTTTACTCTAACAACGAATAAGTAGAGACGTCGGCGTCGTGGCGTAGCGTAGTGCCGATGTGAGTTGTGGGTTCGCTGCCTGTGAAAGGGAATTAGTTCTTTTCATTTCCCTGCCACATATTTCGGTTACTCCATGATGTCTCAACAAATGGATTGAAAGGTTTGAACGGAGTAGTTAGACTTCTTCCTGTCCTGCTGCTTTTCTTAGTCAGTAAAATAGCAACATTTATCTGCACTTAGACCATCAAATAATAAAATAATAACTGGGTTTCTGTTAAGATAATCGTAATGTCTCTATAAGATGCTCCCTAAACCTCGCCCAATTATAGAGACATTACGAGTTGAGCAGTGTTCAACGCTGTAGTTTGTCTCACAGAGCAAGGAAATGAAAATAATTCTGGGTGGAAATTGATAACAAAGTAATCCTATAAGAGTCCCATTTTTATCTTTTGAGATTCGGAACTCTAAAAAGCAAGTGAAATAAGAAATAATTTTCTTTACAAACATATATATTATATAGTATATTAATTTATATACATATCTTTATATGTATTATTTAGATATTCATTTTATACTTATCAGTATTCTTATCAACATAGCGCTTGTTTTGTTACGAATAGCAGTCTGAGATGGCTATAAATATTAAATTGTTTGATTAAAGACTCTCTTATAGCGCTCTGGTTGTCTCCGTGTGCATGCGAGTATACACATAGGTTGTGAGTTCAGTTCCCGTCCGTAAAAATGTTTATGTTTAGGATTTTTTCATCTCTTGTGAAAAAAATATACTCTAATTTTAATCGTCGTAAAGAAGTATCCTGCGTCCACCTAAATTTAATGAAAAATCTAAAATTTGTATTATATGACCATTATAAAAGAGTTTGTTTGGTTGAACACGCTAATCTCAGGAACTATTAATTCAAATACACCTGAACCTGGGTGTACATACTGAGTACATAGTTATTTCCAGTCAACTAATGGCAAAAACACATGTACAACTAGTGCAAAATAAAAAGATATATATAAATAAAATAAAATACAACAAATAATCGTATCAAAAGAGATAACTTATAGACAATTAGTCTGCTCTAGCACACATATATATATATAACGTATTATATATAGATAGTGTAATCGTATTGACCTACATACATGCGTGAGCAGATGTGTGATAATGGCCACTTGAAAACTAAATTTAGAGTGACTTCATTTCACGTTTCTAAAGATATTTGGATATGATTAGAGATTAGAGTAGTCAGACTTTAATTGTAAAGATGAATGTTGTGGATTCGATTTTCACTCGTAGAATGTAATATGTTCAATTTCGTAGAGAAGGGACTGTCTTAAAACTAGGTGCACACTACCTAACCTGCTATGTGCGGGATACAGCGTGAAGCAATTGATAATAATACTCTCCACTCTTTGTATTCGTCTATTTTAGTTAGAGCTTTATGGTTCCCTCTTAATTTCACATATAACAGGGAAGTTAGGGGAATCTGGTGTTAAAACATTCTGTTCGACACTCATCGATGAATTTTTGAGTGGCGGAACTCAACGCTGCGATTTGCCTCTAAAAGAATATAATGATATAATAAAAAATATATATATTTTTAAAAGCGGTTAAGTAACAAAATGTTTCATCACGAATACAAACTTCATTATAATTGCAAAAATATTATACAAAGTAGTATTATTTAAATTGTAATCTTTTGTGAGAATCAAGACTTTATATTAAAATATCTATGTTTTTTTATAAATACTAAGTTAGTCATAATAAAGCTGTAGAATAGTCTAGATTCATTTTTGTTTTTGGTCCAAACACTCAAAAGACTACGAAGGACTATATCGGCCACGTATCCTGACCTGACTCTAGTAGACCTGACACTTTGCCGGTCTAATCAGATGGAGATAAGTAGATAAATGTTAAGCATGACGCTCTCAATCCATACTATATTTTCAATATTCTTCATCGCTACTTCTATCTTAATAGTATTAACTATATAATATGATACAAATAAACCTATAGCTTTAATCGTCAATGGACTTTACAACACAAAAATAATTTATCAATTCTAACCAGTACTTCCTGACATTATTACGTTTAACTAAACAAAATGTTGAGCTTTATAAAATTTATATAGATAAGCATTTCCCTCAAGTGAAAATCGAACCCGCAACCGCTGTGAACACTCCGACGATGTCCACCTATTCATAATATACACATTTTTGTTTAATCCGACATGTTTTAGGTCACTAAAATCCAGTTAGAGTTGGTTTAAATAACCTACTTTATTATCACTATTTTTGCGAAATTTCAAACCGAGTGACTTTGAATTCTATTTCTCTTAAATTAAAGTTTATAATCGATTAATGATATACAAATTATATTAAAACTGTTGATAATATTCGTTTTAGTTCCTTATGACGTGGTGGCGTGATATATTTTTAATGTACATGCGATGGGTCGTTCATTCAAATGAATTATAGCTAAGAAAAGTGTACATTTTAGGCTGTCTCTCTCTTAGCACGACGGTTGTGGGTTCAGTTCCCTCTCGGGAGAATGAATCATTATTTTTTTCCCTCTGATAACAAAACAAAACTCGGCGTTGAATTACTATGTAAATTTAGGGATCGTCGTGGCGCAGTGCAGTGGCATCTGATTCTATACGTGTTTGTAGGTTCTTTTATTAGTCGGGGGACTAGTTATATGTAAATTATTTTCATTTATCCCCTTTAGTTGTCACGATGAATGCTGTAGCTATGTAGGAATTTCCATATCTATATACAAGGAAAAATTGAAAAAATTGGAGTGTCTTAGCACTGATAGCTCACCGGGAATATGCGGGAAAAAGCGTGAAGGCGCTTCATATGTTTACATTTCTAATATAAAATCAAGTAAATTATCTTGTCTTGTCTTGTAAATTATCTGCAACACTGTAACGTCATTGCTGATAATCAATTCGGTTTTATCAAGGGTAAATCGACGGAAGATGCTGCACTACTGCTTACTGAAACAATAGTTAAGAAAATGGACAGTGCATCAAAAGTGATCGGCGTATTCCTCGATCTATCCAAGGCCTTTGATACCGTTTCTGTGCCACTATTAATAAACAAAATGGAAACTATCGGAATACGTGGCAGCGCTCTTGAAATCTTTCGCTCATATTTATCAAATCGCACGCAATGCACGAAAATCAACCAGTACGTTAGTGACAATACTGCAATCTGTTTTGGGGTACCACAGGGTAGTGTCCTTGGACCTACCTTGTTTATTTTATATATTAATAGCTTATGTGCCACATCATTACCAAACTGTAACATCATTGCGTATGCAGATGATACTGCGCTTGTGGTTCATGGAAAAGATTGGAATGAGGCCAAACACTACGCTGAACATGCGGTCAGATGGATAACAGGCTGGTACAATGCTAATCTTTTAACTCTAAATATAGACAAAACCAAATACATCGCGTTCTCTCATCGCTCCCATTCCCAGCCGCCACCTGAGTTGTCGATTAGAGTACACACACATACTTGCACTCTTCTGGATAACTGTAATTGTCCTAGCTTACCTCGCACTTCTAATATCAAATATCTTGGCCTTACAGTTGATTGCTACCTGAACTGGAAACTTCATATCAATCACATAACCGGCCGTATAAGAAAACTGATTCCTATTTTCAGGAAACTTAGAAATTCAGCTAATTTTGAAACCTTACTTCTTGTTTATCATGCTTTTATTCAAAGTCTCATCAGATCTATTGCATCTGTGTATGGGGGGGTACAAGTAAAAAGTCGTTACTTCCCTTAGAACGTGCCCAAAGAGCCATACTAAAAGTCATGCTTGGAAAGCCCAGACGTTACAGTACCGACCTAATTTATAGCAATAGCTCAGTCTTAACAGTTAGACAACTTTTCATAAAATCAGTTGTACTGCGGAAGCATAGGAGCACTCCTTTCAAGACCATCTATAAGCGCAATAAGCCAAAGGTTTGTGATTTCGAACGTTGCAAAACCAAGTTAGCTCGTTCTCACTTCTACGTCCTAAGCAGTCGCTTATACAATGATGTTAATAAAATTATCAACATTTACCCTTTGTCTTCGTCAAAATGTAAAGCAGTTATGAATACCTGGCTGCAGAAGTTGTCCTACTTGGATACGGAGAATCTTCTTCGTACCTAACTTACATTCATGACTCGTACATACATACACGCACATAAACACACACATGCACACACACACGCTCACACACAAACACACACACACACACATTTGACACGTGGTAATAATATAGAATCTAATTGTTTTTCTTTTCTTCTTTTTCAATAATTAATTTAAAACTTTTGTTATATCGCTTTATTTTTGCTTATGTCGACATAATAATATGTACCTAATTGATGAGTATTCTCACTTTTGTCATCGAAATAGTGTCTTAGGGGCAAAGATGCTGGCAGCTGTGACACAGTTTACACTAGTACGGCTGCCATCGCTCACCTCTACTAAATTGTTGTCTTGTTTTTTCCATATTCTAACGAAATTAGAGTGTATATGTAACATTTAATTACTGAATAAAAAATAAAAAAATACTAATAATTGATAAAGTTAATTTATTAATAATATAATTACTTATTTCTAGAAGCCAAACGCTTACGCTTATATAGCGTGTTTACAAAACAGTAATTGTATAAATATAAGTAATTAAGATAATTTTGAAATTATAAACTATTATCCTCTTACGCACTTCCAAGTGGAATTCAATCTGGAGAAATATATTCTTTTATACATAAATAAAAAATATACACATATATTTTTAAAAAGGTAAAATGATTTCTAATTCTTAAAATAAATGCGGAGGTGTTAAGTTCCGCCGCTTAACGCTCGAAAAGGGGGTGATGCGCAGGAAATGGTGCTATACCATATACTACCCTCTACCTGCTCTGCTACTTGATTTTTTTTATTACTCATTGACTCATTTGTACGTTAAATAATCTCCATTTAAAGACATTTCTTAAACATTTAAAAATATATTTCATTTTAACGAGACATTGTTTGTTTAGCGACGGATCTCAAGTTCACTCTGTCATGTTACTGGAAGGAAGAGAGGAAGAAAATTAAAATGAAAACAGATTATTCAACCGAAGGGGTTTTACACTCAGACAGCGTGAAATTACAATAAAAATTATATAGACACCACCGCGACGCAGTGGTACACTGTTTGACTGTATCCACGACGGTTGTGGGTTCGATCCTTACTCAAAGAAAAATCTTAAAAACGGATTTTCTTTACTGTTGTTAATTCTGCTGGAGAGCAATGTAGTGTTAACACTATTCTATTTGTTCATTCCCTGCTATATGAAGACTAAAGTGTGTAAATGAAAGAATTATTTTTATTTCCTCGCTCTGGCAATAACGCAACGCATGGCGTTGTTTCCCGATGCTTAACACGCAAAACCTCCAGAATTCGGCGTAAGTGTCTTAATGGGGGCGGAATGTCTTAACGCTAAGTCCTTGGGTTCTCTTTACCTACCCTGCTATGTGCTAACATACAGTGCGGAGCTAAAAAAAAAAAACAAGTAAGCGTCATAGTTCACCATAACAACTCATTAGCTACGTAACATGTCAGTAGATAGACAATCCTTTATTTGGACATACATACATACACACATCTATATAGATAAAGCTAGAAAACGTAGACGTGACTTAAAGCAGATATGAGTTGGTATGGCCATGATTTTAGTTGAAATATTTGTTTATTTATTATGATGGACGATTAATATTTATATTAAGCTACGATATGCGGGGTATATACAAACAGGCTTATTGAAAATTAAGAAAACGAACACATTTCCATTTAAAATTTTCCCTAAATTGGCGTTGAACCAACAACCATCGGATTTGAAGTTACTCGTAGATGTTTAACAATAAGTAAAACAAATTATTTTCAGCTTTATTCTGTACTCCATATATAGCACTGTAGGACTAAGGTTAATATTCCCTGCCACTTACGTTCCCTGCTTAAAGTCCAACTTATCGAAACATTGCCCGTTTTACCGCGAATAAATGAAAATAAATTAAAATAATAATATAATCTGTTCTCCGAGTGGCAATCGAATGCAGAACCAACGCGCTCCTATACCACTGCTCCTCTAAAGCCTCTAAATATTATTTGTCCTTTAAACGGTATAAACAAGTTGGTTACCATCACTTTGAGCGCGTTGTTTATTTTTGCTTTCTCCAAAACCCGTTCCGCTTCATCTAATTGTTAAATTCATTTCTAGACAAAAACATGCGTACGTAACTTAACACTGTCGTGGCTCATTGTTTATTCTATTTTCTACGCTGAACGCTCTAACCTCAGGAACTTTTGGTTACAATTTTGTTTTTATTTTTGAGATAAATGGATAAAAAAATCATCTATCGAGGAAAACTATTTTGTTATTTCCATTAGACATTAGGGTGGAGCTGCAGGTAAAACCTGCACCTGCAGGGTAATAAAGTTTTTTACTGAGCTTTTGGTTGCCGGTTGACGCAATTTTGAAACGCAAATTATAGACGCGACGGTTATAGGTTCGATTCCTACTCGGGAGCTGAATTATTTTTGTATCTCTTAACTTTGTTAAGTTCACACAATGTTTCGAAAATTGGGCTGGGTGCGGGGAATGGAGTGTCTTAACATTAAATTATTTCTTTTAATATATCCAATATCAATACCATGAATATACAGACATACACGTCAAACCGATGACCTCCTTTTCTTGACGTCGGTTAAAAGACAATACGTACAATGTACAACATATGTATGTAATTAAGCAATATTTGGTAATTACTTAACAGAGACTGGCGCCAGCATTACTAAATTACACTCCATTTACATCTTTATATGCATTGAGATCGAGATTTCTCTCGTAAATATTAATTTTTGATAACAATCGCTTAATTGTGATTGCGTACTAATTGGTATTGCTTGTTGTCATCAGTTTAGTAGGTTCGATTCTTGCGTAGTGTAATATGTTTAAATAAAAAATACTCCCTCACTAATGTGCGGAATAAAACATGCAGGTGACAAAAAATGTAAATTCATAGTATTAGGACGAGGCAGAGATCTTTAGAATATTGAACCCACAGATGCTCTTCCACACAGCCACATTTTTTTATAACCAAACGCAGCTTAAGCTGCCTAAACTTATAAGATATGTATCCATCCATCAGCCTTTTAAGGTCCACTGCTGGACATAGGCCTCCCCCAACGCTCGCCACTCCGTCCGGTCCTGCGCCCTATGAATCCAGCGGGTTCCCGCTGTCTTCTTAAGGTCGTCGGTCCACCTGGTTGGAGGTCGGCCTGTACTCCTTTTGCCGAGACGTGGTCGCCATTCGAGGACCTTAGATATGTATACTATACGTAAATTTTACTTACAGAATGACCTACCACATATATGGTATTCCAATGTACATAAATGTAAACTACATTACTGTAAAGTTTAATTAAATAAAGTTTAATTTAAATTAAAGTTTAATTAAAGGCATTGCGTGTTGAATGGCGGAACAAAAAAATAAAGTAATAGAATTAAACCCAAGAACTAGAAATAGTATTTATCTAATATATTGACCAAATTAGGTTAATACTGAAGTATTAGTGATAAGAGCACAGCTCCACTAAAGATCATTTACTTTACACTAGATTACGTAATGATAACGACTGATAACACTCGAATTTTATCACTTATTTAAAATTAAATATTCAACTATACCTATACCTATAATAATTTTAAGTTATTATCCGACTGCGTCAGAAGGAGGGTAATGTTTCTAGAGAAAACGACTATACAGTTTTTGACATATGTGGCGTAGTTTTTGTCACATAAATTCATCTGACTGCAAACCAAACCAAACCAAAACGTAGTTCTCTTTCCCTCACGGTTATGCGGGCAAAAAGGGGGGAAGCTAAAAAAAGATATGGTACAGGTTACTTAAATATGTTTTGCCGAAAAAATTCTTATTATTGTGACAACTTTTAACTCTTTCTATTATAAGACTAACAAAAACACAAACAAACAGCCAATTACAATTATAATATTATATAGGCACGAACAAGTTTAGTTATGTACTTAAGTCACGTAACCCTACCACTTGTTGGTATCGAGATAAAAAACTGGTTCCGCTGAGTTACAGTCAAAGGTTATCACCACGCCGCCTCAGTACTTCATTTTAATGAAGAACGTTTATTAGCCTTTTTATTTCTTCACTAGTTGTAGCCCATAACTTCGTTATAGCATTATAGCTTCGTTATATTCATTTCCTACTACGTTCCGTTCCGCCGAATTCTGAAGGCATTGTGTGTCGAGTGGCGGAGCTCAACGCGGCGCTTTGTCTCATTAGCGGAGCGAGGAAATTAAAATATATTATTATTTCTTTGTTCGCTAAAATATCTCATTCTAACACGGAAAATTTTCTTTTATCCGTTGTCGTTGTAATTTTGACAAATCTTCTCTTAGAGCTCCCCTACCCTCCCTTATCTACATAATTAAATGCAAGTAATTAATAAAACGTAACCTAACTACTAAATTGGTGTAGATGACATATGTAAAAAGGAGAAAGGATTTTATAGTTTACAGTTACAAATAAAAAGACACTACATGTGATTGTAGTCAACTTGTACCTAAATTCTGCTCAATAAAACGGCAAAATACACATTGCTAAAATACTTTAACGTAACGCAAAAGCGTGGCGTTTAGTTCCGCGACTCAATACGCAATATCTCTAGAAATCGGCGCAAAGTGAACAGTGCAAGTGTTTTAATAAAACGACATGTCGTAACAGTTGGTCCCTAGGTTTCCTCTGCCTACCACCTGAGAGCTGAAGGTAAGAAACTTCTGCCAAATTGATATATGCCGCCAAATCCTCGTGCGTCAAGTAGAAATACATTTCAGAAAGTATTTAACGTAATTCTATATACCCGCAGACAAAGAATTTTTAAATTCGATTCAATAGTTACTGACTTACAGCATTCAACCATACAAACTCTTCAGCTTCATTTTTTAGTAGATTGTAGTCAATTGCAAATTGATTACGCAACACAATTTACCTTACTAACCTATTTAAATACAAACTTTGTTATACAGACTTCACTGCTAGTAATTTTTCAACAATTTATACATCGAATAACATAATTGGGACATATTCAAGGAAGCGATGGCTGTTCTAGAAGCAGAGGTCAAATGTCAGTGGGCGGGGCTGGAATCCGCGACCCTATTGTATGCAAAGTGACCACTGAGTCACTGGTTATAAATATTCATGTTTAAATATGGCGATATCTGTTATTTCTTTGAAGTAAGGTTATTGGGATAGATTGTTACTTTGTGCAAGAATCTAACTAGTTTAGATTATATTAGATTACTCTAAATATAGAGGGTAAAAAGTATAGTGAACATAAGACTATTTAAATTTAATACGAGATTATTGCTATTCGAACATGGTATAAACCAGTATATAGAGAAGAGCAACTTTTGAGTTTAATGCTGGGTCTTAGCAGACCTGCCTTCTAAGCCGGTGGGTAGCTAGACCAAGCGTTGGCGTGGTCGCTCCAGTGGTTAGGGAAGGTTAGCTCTATTAGATTAGTCTAATTTGTGGTCAGTCGCGTCTGCACGTTGAGGTTGCTCTGCCTAGAATAGGGGGCCTTTCAGCCCCATCCACGGCCGTTAGCCTAGGTTCGAATCGCGCCTTCAACATCCTCTCAAGCAGCTTCATAATGTTCCCTAGCCCGCTTCCGCAGCAGGTTTCGCTGTAAAGGCCAATAAAAAATGAGTTTACATGTATAATGCTATTAACTATTCTTTTTTATTTTATTTGTCTGCCCGGATCTCAAGTCGTAAATTAAAAAATCTTGTTCCTTCCCGATTCCATAGGAATCCTATGCTAGGCTTGTTATCAGTAACAGAAGATTTTTTATATAATTATAAGCAATTTCTCAGACAGACATTCAACGATATGATTCCTATAGTCCAACCACCTCACGATATCGTGTCGTATCGTATGATGTAAAAGATATTGTTATGACAAACATGTTTTGTTCGAGACTCGACGACGCTGATAACAACAGAGTTACTATCAATATATTATGTTTAGCATTTGTATAAAGGAAATAGACGTCTAGATAACGTAGGGTACCTAGATAGTACACGACTATTAAAATTTGGTGATATTCCAGAATGGAGAGTCTTAACACAACGTCCTTCACCTGGCCTGCTATAAGCACTAGCATTTGTTTTCTTTTTACAAAGAAGAACTAGAGAATTTCAATATTCTAGCTATTTACATTTACAAAGTCTCTTCTCACTAAATTCTCTCTGTCTATAAAATAAATTATAAAATATTTATACAAATATAAAGAAAAAATCAAGTGTTTATGTCTGTTTGTTGAACACAAAAGCTATTATTAGTTTATCGGGCGCAGCAAGTGGAGCAATAAAGATACAATTACATTTTATTATACGGTTGTTCAAATGTAACATTAGTCGGGGAACAATGGCTTGTGGAATTAATTACGCTTAGTTTTTTTTATTTCTAGCTCTCTACATATATATTTCTTAACATTGTGGCGGCGAGTTGGAATCCTGATTGGGGCAATATATTCCTGCATAGCACAGTATACAGAGGGAAGTTAGTGTCAAGAAGTATTTTAATGTTATGTTGGTGCTGTATACCTAAAGAACAGAGTAGTGTAAGTTTAATAGCGCAACTTAACGCCGCGCTACGTTTACCAGAGCGCGGTATTGAAGATAATTATGGAATCATGTAGGATGGATCGAACATACCAACAGCCATAACCTATAACATGTATGTAATATTTTTTTGTAGATTACACACTTCGTCTTCCACTTTCCGCTAAATATTCGAGTTTGTGTTGAGTTTTCAGATACGCAACTCGACGCCGCTGGTCACCAGAGCAGGAACATTAAAATAATTCATACCCCCGAGTGAGACGGCGGTTTCATATAATATCTAATATTTCCTTTTTTTAATACATTATAAACATAAACATGTTTATGTGATACCGTATATTTAAACAGCCTTGAGATAGCGCTATCAGTGATTCAAATTAAATTGTACCTAGCATTGCTACAAGTCTTTATAAATTTTAATTATAATTAAAAGTTGATTGAAGTTTATATTAGATATAATTAAGTAATGTATGTGTGTATGGACTGTGGATTTGAATCGTGGGAAGAGAAAAATGTAAATGTAAAGATGGTGGTGGTGGTGGTGGTGTAACTTGGTACCACAAGGTGGTTTGTGGAGTTTGGTCAACTAACATGAATATCAACTTTTATTAGATTCTAATTAAAACACTTTTGAAACGTCAAGTCACAGAAGAATATAAGTAATGAGTCCTACAGAACACTATAATCATACAAATAATGTACCTTACAACAATCATTAGGTTCCCGGGGGAATATAAACACTAGTTAATTCTAGAGATTAACTTTTTTTAAATGTCATGCCGTATCTCGCATATAGCAGGATAGACAGAGGAAATCTAGTTGAGATAAGGGATTCCCCACTCACCGCACAATTTTCAAGACACTGAGCGTTGATTGAGCTGACTTCGCATCTCCTACGAAAAGGTCGCATCTCCACAGTACTCATGATGCTTTTATTCTTTTTCGTATTACAGCGTCGGTACCACACTGCACTGTGTACGTTTCGTTACGTTTTGCCGTCTCTTCAATGCAACTAGGGCCCCATGAATCCTGTTACCATCCATCTCGTATCTTCCATCTCTTCTGAATATACTTCCCAAATAAAACACCTCATTCGATTGTTCTAATATCTTACTATATACACTGATCTTGCATTCCGTCCTTTCTTCACTTCTTTGAAATTCTTGAATTTATTGGTGTATTTATTATTTTCGCATCCTTCTTTCAGAGAAGTACCTACTAAAAGTTAGTTGAACAGTGTCTGACTGTACAAGTAAAGGTTAACTGGTTTTATTACTACTCGAGAAAAAAAATATATTTTCATTTTCTCGCTTATAACAAGATAAAGCGTGGCGTTAAGTTCCGCCAGTCAACATAAAATATCTCTTATGTCCACCACATTAGAGTATGATCCTCATTCGGGGAAATAATATCATTATAATTATATTTATTTTATTTCAATATAGTAAGAGAAGAGGAAGAAGTATCCTACTACGCGGGATAAAGCGTGAAATCGAAAAAGAATAACGTAATCGAACCCACAACACAATATTAATTTAGAAAATTTAAACAATTCACATACTACTTACGCAAGCGCAAACTCAATAAACGTTTATAATCGTGTATTATTGTAATTATAATATTATCTTATAAATATATGTCTATCTTTATAGCATGCTTATTTAAAAATTAACATATTACTTATGATATATATAGTAGGGTATAGCTAGTGTACTGACCCCGGCTTCCCTCGCTTAGACTGAACTATTATAGAAGTTACGTTATTTCTCGTTTTGGTGGGTTATCCCTCGAAGATATTTTGAAATTACACAACAAATTGATGATTTGTTTTAGCTCTACGCAGTATTCCGCACATAGCAGGGTTGGCAGACGGAACCTAGAGTCACTCGGTTCCTATTAAGTCACTTCCCTCTGAATTCTGTAGTCATTACAGGTTCAGTGTAATGACGTTATCTGAGCGAGGGTTTAACAATCGCACGCTGGTCATAACCCATTCATCAAAGAAGACACGATATTGCATCCCGTAATGAACACAAAAAGGCCATGGATTTGATGTCGGCAAAGATACCAATTACTTTCATGATCCCCGCATCCCTGCATCCCTGCAAGACAAGACGCTGAGTTCCGTCATTCAACACGCAATATCCAAAATACATACGTGCTGAAAACAGAAGACACAGTTATAGTCTCATACTAAATTCCTTTTGCTTATTTTACCATTACAACGCATAAAAAGCATTTAGCAGCATGAATAACACTAAAATGAAATGAATAATATAATAAAAAAAAAAACATTTAAAAGCAAGAAAAAAATATAAACAAGTTGTTTTTCTTGAATATGTTTAAACAGATATAAATAAAAGTTACGCAACACATTGTTTAACGACGAGTGTGCTTCAATGTGAGCAAACTTAAATATTCACTTCTACAAGTGTTCATTATACCCGTATTGAGGCCGACGTGGCGCTGTGGCACGGCCTCTGACTGTAACCGTGACGGTTGTAGGTTCGATTCCCACTAGGAGGAATGATTATATTATATATCTGCATATATTTTCATTTCCCCGTTCATTGCAACGGAAAATTTAGTAAAAGGTGAGAAAAGGCGTGTTTTAGAATTGTTTTAGGTTCCCTTTTCCTACTGTCCTACGGGTAAACCTATGCGTAATACAGCGTGATAGTCTAAGATCCTGCTGCAAAATCACTACTTTCGTCACGTAGTCAGTCAAATTAACATTTTTACTTACGTTTATGAAAAGGAATATATTGACCACAAGGACGTAGTTTTTTCATATGATGAAGTTAACAGTAACATATTTTCACCGGCTATCTTGTTACCAAGTTAAGTGGGAACTGTTGACCACTCCTTGTGAGTCATAATTTTTTCTTATTCCATTTTAAATTTACAAACGGACCTACAAACTACAATATAAAAATTCTATTTTCCTACTTTAGCAAGTCAACTTGTGACGTTGAATGCGCAGTGTCTCAAACATTTGAATGAAATGAAAAAGAACGAAAGTGCGGGAGCGAAGTGTCTTGACACTAGTTTCCCGCGGCTTACCCTGTTCTACAAAAGAAATAAAATATCAATTAATATTAAAATGTTATTCATCAAGCATAAGATTGAACCGTAGCACTAAAATAAACAAAACAGAAATTAAATAAACAGAATAATTAAAACACTTTTTCATTAATAAAACGGTTTTTTCTTATCTATTTAAATTAAGAGCTCTTTTAACATAGTATATCATTATGTATGTTAAGATATACATATACAAAAGCAACCAAATGAACTGCGCGTGCGCCGATTCACGCACACTTATAAAACTTTGGGCTTATTTGTGTCAAGGTCGTGTGTGAATGAACCCGCTTGTACGTGTGAGTGGACGTTTTAATATAGAATATAGTATAAAAGTACTTTTATAATGTATGTTATATAATTTATGTATGTATTTGTATGAAGAGGTTGATGACAGTGGATGGGTAGTGGTATGCAGAGACCGTAGTGTTTGGCGCTCTTTCTCTCTGACTCCCTGTTAGTGATAAAACGAAAAACCAAGCTAATGATCGAAAAGTGGAGAACAGAGTATTAATGTAGTTTGTCTCTGCCTATTATCCCGATAAAAGTAGGAGACGGTTAAAGATAAAAAAAGAAAAGTGAATAATTTATTCATTATGTATTTTGTTTTTCTGAATGTATACTCGTATACCATTAAAACTTATTAAAATATAAATTATGTATATGAAATTAATTAGATTTACATATTAATGGCTTGTTGTTTTGAAAGGCAAAAGTTATTTTTGACTTCATATAGCGATTGTATTTACTATTGTGTTACATAAACAAAGAAATATGTTATAATCGGTTCGTTCTGCATTTATGATCGATGAAAATTACTTTTTAACCGACTTTCAAGAAGGAGGATGGAGAAGAAGGAGATGTACCGTTTGACATGTATGTATGTGACTTTGTTGAGATTTTCGTATTTGTGCATGTTTCTATGTTCGTTAGAAGCTATAAGTCATATAAAGATAACCATTGGTTGAAAACAAGCATGATACAACTTCGGTTCAAAATGTAAATCGACATCGGTTGTCGGCCTAATTTTTAACTTTTTTCACATTTTTGCTGCAGTTATTAATCGTTGAGCAAATTCTTATCACGAAAAGCTGGATATTTCCATCTAAAGCTGAATTATTATTAAAATGGACATAAAAACTAAAACTTACAAACAAATCGGTAAACACGTGTTTTTCAATACCTATGACTAATAAATGCGGTAGTATAATACAATCATTTAATTCATATATATCTACATACACATATACATTTTACGTATTATGTTTTTTGGCATTGTATAAAATAATTTTAATTGCCTTTTTAAATTTACTTCGTTCTTAGGTCTTTGTTCTATTGTATGGCGGAACTTAACGACGCAATTTAAATTGTGACTATTTTCTCAATGAAAATAGTTTATTTCGCAAAGTGGGAATCGAACCCACCAACGTTGCGTTTACAGACCGACGCTTTGCATTGCACAGACGTAGGTCTGCTTGATTATTGTACCGGCTCGAAAATGAGTGGATTAGGGAGAATATATGCCCCAGCATTTCTAGAAATTCCTACAGGAATGGTAAAAATAAGACCTTCCATTATAGATCTTGAAACCCACACAAAAAACTAGCGATTTTTTTATTTTAAAATGCAAAATAAATTAAAAATAATATCTTGCGCATGTGAAACAAACGAGATAACTTATAGGTGTATTATAATATATTTATACTAATAACCATATTATGCTTTGAATAACAATCAATATAAATTAAAAATTTTAAATAAACCCAAATGTTTTGTCGGAAACAATGAAAATCGTGAGAGCATATTTATCTAAAAATCAAACAAACTGAAGAATAATAGCACAGACAGATATATATTTGTCTTCATTTATCTAAATACATTTAGTCGTACAAAAATCGACATTATAATTTTGTTTTTCATAACTTAGATAAAATCTTCACGTACACTCCACGCAGTATCAACATTTGTTCACGATATGTTTCGTTTGGGAAATTGACTGATAACGTGATAGCGAGGATATGAATAAGAGTGCTTGTGCACTTGCTTCATTTTGACTAGTGTCAAGTATGACTAATTAGTATAGATTGAAATAAATAGGACATAAGTGGTTGCCTTGTGGCACACCTAACAAAACAGTGTGTTTAATTGTTCATACTGGAATCAACATTTAGTTTTTTGTGTAAATTGTAATTAATGTCGTTTTAAAGACTAAATAAGTTTTTAATTAGAGCGTTTTTATTTTAGGTAACAACTATTTTAGCATAGATTATATTCAATGTCAAATAATGTTTGCTGTAGTAGACATAGCTCTTTAGAATCAACACAAAAGTTGATACTCTCCGCAATGAGAAAGGCTATACAAGTGTATTGAGGCACTCCGCTCTCCACTTTCTCTGCCTAGAGACTTATTACAAGGCGATAACAACACAATGTTAATTCTCAATTCAACAAATTCAAGATTCAACTTACAAATAAACTATAAATAGAACAAAAAATAACAAGCAAAGACGTTGACAGCTCAAAGCGAGCAACACAAAAGTAAACATATGGATATATTAAATACAGAAAAACAAGTATTCAATTTGAATTTAAAATGAACGTTAACGAGTCGCAGAATTTTAAATATGGCGTGTTGTATCAAAACAACTATAGAGGCAATTATAGAGTTTACGAGACGGAATTTGAAAACGTTATCAAGTGCTTCCTCGTTGTAACTACCTCTCTACATAATAAACTAAAGCGGCAATGTATATCATAATGAGAACAGAAACATATGAGCAAAGTATATACATATGAGTGAAGGTAGTTTATATATTAATTGGAACATTGTGGAGCTAACAGTAGATTGATTAATTGAAAGGATTATTTTTAAACTTGTGCCTTTAATTGAGTTAACTTTTAGTAGAGAGTGTTATTCAATATATTAGCGTTTGTTTAAATAATCTTTATTTAAACAAACTGTTATTGGACAGATATTCTCTTTTAATTGTAGATATTTATAGGAAAGAATTAACACTACTAGTCACTCAATTCAAAATGAATAAGAAGACTAGTGAAAATAAAAACAGTATATCTAGTTAGCAACACGACGGTCCTAATAACAACATCACTGACGTACTCGTACCAACAAACGGATATGATGAAACTTTCCTCGTCTGCTACAACATAGATGGCAATAAAATTAGATGAACAGCGTAATTGACTGTAATTTAATCATTTACAGTATTAGTGTCCATGTACGAGTATAAGGAATATCTTTTTATGTTTATTACTTATGTCCTGTCGGTGGCCAGCCGTGGCGCAGGTGCAAACGTGCGTTTGTAAACGCGACAGGTTTATGGGTTCGATTCCCATTCGAGGAAATGATATTTTCTCGCTGTGGTAACGAGGCAAACAAGGCGTTTAGTTCTGCGAGTCAGCACGCAACGCCTCTAGAATTTGGCGGAAAGGGAGGAACAAAAGTGCGATGCTTATAGCGATAGTATAGTTTGTTACATATTTTGTTAAAGCTAGAAGATAATAACTCTATATCAACGTTTAGCAGAGAATTCCTTATAATTAAGAAATAATAATCTTTTTTAAGCTTCATCGCTAGTATGGAGCAGATCCGGTATCAGAGAGAACGGAGATGCAACACTTCAGTCTCTTCATACCTCTTTTCGTCCACTGTCATGTGTTCCATAGGAACCTAGATGCCCTCTAGAAGATCCCCATATTTTTAAGTGACCTTCCTTCTTTGTTCTCGAAGTTCTCTTCCTCTCTTATAATATTTTGAATCTACTATACTATTACAAAATTTAAAAACAAAGTTATATAATTATATACTACATAATATATTTTTTTATATCAATTAAAACGTTCATAACAAGCAATCTATAAGAAATATAGAGCTATTATTGGGTATTTTACGCTCTTCACCTTGAGAGGTGTGTGTTGTGATCGCTGCACGCCGCCGCCGTACTAATATTACATTTCTTAAATGTTTCAAGAAACTTTAAATGGAATTCTAGGTAAGGTTTTCTGTAGATTGTTTCTCTATGTACACACATATTTTTTATATTATCACTTGAGGCCCTCATGACTGGATGGAATCGCGACGGTTGTTGGTTTAAGCCTAATTCTGAAAAATATATTCTTTTTATTTGTTCGCTCCGGTAAACAAAGCGTAAAGTTGAGTTCTGTTACTCAACACTTAATGTCTCAAAAATTGGGCAATCCGTAGAGAAAGGAGTGATTTATCAACATACTGCTGTACTCTGCCAATCATACTATGTGGAAGATATTCCTATCTTAATCTAAATTCTTCATATATTCCCTTTGAATGATCTTCCTGATAACTGTGTTTTCAAAGTGTTACCACAATCTTCTATTCCATCTTTAACATTTTAACCGACTTCACGAAATAGGAGGTTCACTGAGATCAACGCAATACGTATGTGTGCGATATTGTTGAAATTTAATAATATTTGAGTATTACATTTAAGTTTTTAAGCATACGTACTAAGTATAGTAAATATTATAATGTTTGTTTGTGTTTGTCCACAATTTTCTCATAAACTTCAAATCATATGAAAATAATTCTCCTTAGAGATCAGTCCACATTCTATCAAAACCTTTGGGATGTGGCAACATGACCAATAAAAAAACAACGATACAATACAATACAATTACATTTTATTAATAACATTATAAAAAAACCAGCTAAAACTTTTCGACTACCAAATAAGAGTGTAGTTCTCAAAACACGTCTATAGACGGCGAATCTAAAAATACTTTATTACCATCCACACTAACACACACACTACTACAAACTTGCCACGTGTATCACACACACATACACCCTACACACACTGTATTCACTGCTTACACTCGTGTGTGTGAGGACTCCACATGCATATATTGGTGTACGTGTATGTATGTATGTGTGTAGAATCCTCAATTGGAGGAGTTTAATTGTCTTGTTTACAACTCACGAGCAACCGGCGCTGGATTTAAATCTACGACCACCACACACACACTGTATTTATGAAAGGATTTTAAATAATTTTGAACTTACATTGCTCTTTTTTCCGTCTTTTTAGCGGATTTTTCATGTAAAAAACTCAATGGAGAGTGTTGAAAGTGTTTTTATATCACTTTGGCTCTACGTTCCTCAGTTTTCTGTGGATTTTAGTCGTATTTTCATATAATACCCGCAATGGATGCTCAGTAAATGTAGGAAGTAGTGACTTTTTTAAAAGATTTTATGATTTAATTTAGATTGTTGTTTTAGTTTTGTGTCTCTCTGTCTCCTACATATAGAAATATAGACAGAGCAAACCTCGTGTCAAGACACTTCTTTCCGCTCAAACTTAGAAAAATTGTGTATGGAGAAGCGGCGCTCAACGCCGCAGTATGTCTTATTACCAGAGCGAGGATTTTCCAGTCGTTGTCAAATTGCGCCAGGATGCCCTTATTTAATGATGTTTGTTAATTATTTGTCATGGCGCAGTGTGGACCTATAAACGCGACAGGCAGTGGGTTCGATTCCCACTCGATGAAGTGCAATATTTGATATTTTCGACGTTCAGTTCCACCACTCAACACGCAATGCCTATGAACGGAAGTGTCTCAATGGGAACGGAATATTAACAAGCCTACCCCTACCCCAGATACAGCGTGAAGCTTTAAAAAGATTTTAACTTATATTAATAATTCACTTATATAATCTTTATAGCACATAATTACAAAAAAATAAAAGGCAAATGTATAAAGAGTGTTCCCTCCCAGACAGTACGTGCTACGTGCTGAACTGCTGAGTGCTGAGTGACTCACGAGTGACACGTTACGTACTCACCTCGCTTATTTTATAAACGGGATACATATATCTTCATATATGTTTACGTTTTCATGACTCGGGTAGGAACCTGGATCTAGTATCCAGGGTTACGCTTGTTTTGAAGGGCCTTAAAGTTAAATTCTCCGTTCTCCTAAAATACAAAATACTTTTTATATATAAAAACCTAGTTTTTTTTTAATTATAAAAATAGTGTTTATAACACACTGGTGATTAAGGTCACGAAAATCATTTACCTGTCCGTTAAACTCGCATTAGATATGAAAATAATAATCGAGATCGGTATTAAGGTTTGTCTAGAAGCAACATCATCTATATAGCAAAAATACACTTTTTTAAAATGCACCACTAGTTTTTGAGATTAATGCGTTCAATCAAACAAACTCTTTACCTTTATAATATTAGTATGTGTGATATTTATTTCAGTACGACATACCTATACGAATATATCTTATGGAGTGATATTACAGTCTAGCAGTGATATGGTGGTAGTGGTGGTAATGGTGATTATCAATGTCTTTGCTTATTTAACTCACGTAAAGTGCTTCTTTTTTAATGAATGCCTGTGTAAATAGAATTCTTAGAATCATAATATTAAATGTTTTTTTTTTATTAAATTAAATTCTTATTTTACACTTATTTACTCATATAAATCCAATCTATTGGTTACTAGCTTTTCCTCGTGGATTTGCCTTCGTGGCTACAAAACGCCCAGTTACTTAAGCTTTAATACATTAGTACAAATTAAATAAAACATGTTTTTTTCGCTTCCCACTTTGTTCCTAGCATGGTAGCTAGAGAGGACCGAGGACCTAGAACCAAGTTCGCCTTGTCCACTATCATCAACCTCTTCATACATGCCGTCCAGTCCTCTCCAATATTATCATACTGTATTCGCGAAGGTCTTTCCCCTGCCAGCAGGATAGGCAGAGTTAACCTAGGAACCTAGTGTAAAGACACTCCGTTCCATGCTTTCCGCCGAACTCAGAAGGCATTGAATATTGAATGGCGTAACTTAACGCCGCAACATATAGTCTCTAATATATATCTCATCATTTTGTTAGAATGATCAAACATTATTTCCTTACCAAATGAGGTTGTAGGTTCATTTCCCTAGATAACTATACACAAAGGACATTAAAGGTTTACCAAAGTTAAATTACCTCACAGTGCAATCACCTGCTATCTTATCAACTGATAAGCGTGCATCTAAAAATACTCTTATTTCTATACTAAATTAGCCCTTCTCAAATAGGGATAAGGGTGATAATTGCTTGAAATTATTTGTTTAATTAATTCTATGAGCATCTCATACAGATAAAGTTTACGTGATGTTTTTTGGAAAGGGTGTGGCTTTGGAGAGATCTCTTTGTATTCTTTGCTATGACCTGTAATGTTGTCGTTGAGGCCAGTGGTGACGCAGGGGCACAAGCGTGCGCCTGTAAACGTGACTGGTTGTGGGTACGATTCCCCCTCGAGAAAATGAAATGTTTAATATTTTTATTTCCTCGCTCTGGTAACGAAGCAAAGCAAGTGGGGAAATAAAGTAATGTAAGTGGGGAACGAGAGTGTCTTAAAGGGAATGAAGTGTTTTAACACTAGGTTTCTAGGTTGCCTTTGCCTACGGTACTGTGTGCTGGATACAGCAAAAGCTAAAAAAATTGAACCCACAAATGTCGAATATACAGTGAGAATCACTTCTGATGTCGTTATATCGTTTTAATGTAGAAAAATATATAAATAATATTTGCTGAGATTATATCGAACAAATAACACTTAAAGAACACTTAACTTTATCTCACCACTTAAGACTATTTATAATCTAATAAGAAACTTCTCTACGAAACTGATATGAGGCCTCTTGTAGCAGCAATGTAGCATTTGGTTTTAATTGCGATGGTTGTGGGTTCAATTCGGACTTAGAACATACTGAATGATCCATTGGCATTAACGCGCCTTGGTAATGAAATAAAGCGCGGCGTTGAACTGCGCCACTCGACACGCAGTGACTCCAGGATTCAGTGAAAGGTGGGAACAGAGTATTATAACAAACATCTGGGACTCTAAGGTTATTATTAGAATCCCATTCGCCATTAGCGTCCCAGATGTTCCGTATACAGCGTGAAGAATAAAAAATAATCCTAGACTTCATCATAACCAATCGAAGAAATGCTTTATTTTACTTACAAGGTAGACAGAAGGAACCTTTTGCATTTTGAGTGGCAGAACTCACGCCGCGCTTGCTAATTGATGAAATACTACATACATACTAAAGCTAATAGAATTTTAAGTCACTACTTTGCATCATATACATTCACCCTAATAAATTATCTAAAAATACATAAATTACAATCTAAAGTACTTGTTTACACAACACGTAATATCGCGCGATTGTTTCACACTGGTTTGGATAGATGGCGTTACTTTGTAACTACATTACACTAAACAATATGAGAAATTAAGGAAGATACAGTATAAAGATCTTGGTGGCGTACAGCGACTAGTCTCTAGTCTAGGGTTCGATTACTATTTAGAGAATAAACTGTTTTCATTTCATCGCTCCACCTACCACCAAGACAAATCGCGACGTTAGGTTCCGCAACTTAACAAGCAATGTATTGAAAATTTGGCAGAAAGTGAAGAGTATAGTGTCCTAAGTTCCCTCTGGTTATTCTAATATATGTATACGGAGTATAGCGTGAACCTAAATAAAATTATAGACCGATGGTAAGTAATAATAAATTATATTATATTATTATTTCACTGTAAATCTAAATAAACCTTTATTTCTGTATGCACATTCGACGATTCAAAAGTGCTTATAACAGTTTATTTAAATAAATAATATTTTAAATTTGAATTTTAAAGATTCTAAAAGTGGAGAGCAGAAAGTCTCGCCATTAGATTATCTCTGTCTGTCTAAATAAACGTAATACTGATTGTTTTTCCGCTCAGTAAATCTCTTTATAAACTTGCTCGTTGCTATGCAGGTAGGTAGCTGCTTGGAGCCAGCACCAACCCTCGCGGTCACGTGTCAGTATGATAACAAAAACGTAGTAACACAACCAACATTGTAATTACGAATTTTTCACAAAACTTTAACTTTTAGCTGCGCGTTTTATCCCTAGCTAGCTAGCTAGCAGCCAAAGGGAACGGAGTGCCAACATACTGCAGTACCTGCATAATGCCTCCTCCGCCTCGTCCACTGTCATCAACCCGCACATACGTGACCGTCCTCCAGTATCATCGATACTGTTTTGTCGATCTGTTTTGCTCAATCGAAGCCGTCGTCTGCCTCTTTTTAGGATTCCGTACAACAAACGGAAAACGGAACTCTTGTAGGATTACTTTGTTCTCTATCGAAACCATTTATCTGGAGATCACGTGGGGGTGTTAGGCTAATGTCTTTGATCCATAGAATCACAGAAAAAACTTAAAAGCGTAGTTTTCAACGCAATCCAAAATACAAGCATTTATACATCGTTTTTGATGCAATTTGTATGAACTAAATCATTACATTTTCCATTGACCTACAATCCTGAAATTGGTATGAAAGCCTCGGTGAGCAAGTACCACTCGCACTTGACCGCTTTTTTTAAATACTATAAATAAATATAAGTAATTTGTATAAAATAATGTTCTACCTTACATCATAAATAAACAAATGCTATATTGTTATTCAATGCAGAATGTCTTCATAAATTCTTAATCAATTTTTATTTTGCGGTCAGATGACTTAGTCCTCGCCGTTTGTGCGACGCTGGTATATCTGTTTTGTTCTTCTCATACAATGTATTAATGAAACAATATTTTAATTCGAACCATCGACCGTCAACCACTGAGACACGTCGCAACCACACAACTATAACACACAAAATAATATTCATTGAGTATAATCACAGCATTGCGGTTAGAAAGTAAAATATGTCTAACTCTAAGGGAAGCCAAATTATGGTGACCTCGTTTGTGTTGTTTTGTATCTCGTACTGTATTTCGTAAAAGAAAATGATAGTTTCAATAGTTCAGCTTTAAATTAGCTAGCTCTATGACTACAGTTGTTAGTTCAAATCATTAAAAACTAACGAAGACCTGCTGTGAAATAGGTAAACAAGACTATATAAGACAACATTGTATGACACATGAGGCCAGTCGTGACGCAGGAACACAAGGGCAAAAACGTGTGGGTTCGATTCCCACTTGGGGAAATGAAACATCTTCACCATGATGTCGGGGCAATGCGCGGCGTTAAGTTCCGTATCAACGTCGTTTCTGTTTTATAACCAAACTTTTTCTGCATACCTTGTTTTGTTTATATATATATTGTTGACTATATATATATAATAACACATTTTTTAAAATTCAAACTAGGAATTCCTGATATTCGCGCATTGTAAACACATAATGTCTCGAAAATAGGGCGTGGACAGAGTGTCTTACCACTTGGTTCCCTCTCCTTAACCTGCTACACGCGATGTAGCGTGAAGCAAAAAACATATATATTTCGAATGATCAAAACATTTACATGAAACGGGTTGGTCTCAAATAAAAACACCGTAATTGTATTTTTATGCTAAAATTAAACATAATTGTATATTATCTACATATAAATTAATTATCTTAATGTATTCTACTAAACATCATTTAAATTTTATATTTAAAATAACAGCTACTATTGCATCAGTGCTTATTTTTTTTCCTTCACGCTGTATTTTTTTGCGTCACGCAGGGTAGGCAGAGGGAACCTAGTGGTAAGATACTTCGGAGTGACGGAACCCAACGTCGAATTCTATCTTACCAGAACGGGAAAATGTAAATAAAACAAAATATAAACAATACATATTAATAAATATTGTATTGCGGCCGCCGCCTCTAGGGTTTACCAGTCTAACTTGTTATATGCGGGAAGATGATATAATTAGATTTTTGTATAAGAAGCATTCCCTCTCATTTTAATAAGCCCACAACATTGACTGACTGATGACTTACATATTTTTATTATAATTTTAATGTTAAGAAAAAAGAACAAACTTATACTTCTGTATGTATATAAATAGGTATTTTAATTTCAATAAAAACGGATCGTGTAACGTAAAAAGTAACTGTTTGTGATAAAATTATAAATAATTTAGATATAATCTGTTTCTAGAATATATTTTAGAACTTTCCTTTTATGTACCTACAGATTTTTCTTATCAATATAACATATAAAAATGTTCCGTTACTGAGTGACTGACAGAAATTACGACAATAAGAAACTAGAAATACAAAGTTGGTAGGGGGGGGTAGGTAGATAAAGGAAGCACGAAGAGACTTCTTGAAATTGCAACGGGGACGGGAATTTTTTTTTCATATAACGAAACTCCTCCGCAAGCAAAATCGAAATATAAAATAAGAAGAAATTTTACTTTTTCAATATAATATGTACATATTTTAAGATAGACAGAGAGACTGCAGACAATCAGTAGTCCACGCAGTATTCTAGAAATTGCGTGTGGAGTGGCGTAACTCAACGCCGCATTTCGCCTTGTCACCAGAGCTAGGCTACTCATTCCCCCAACTGGAAACCATCACATCAAAAATCAGAACCTAAAAACACTTTCTAATTACTTATTATAAGAAATTCTTAATAATGTTATTTTCAGTTCTGTTATTTTCCTCTTTTTTTATAAAGAATTAAAGTTAATGATGAGTTCTCATCAACAATTATCCTCTTAAGTATAATTGTTTTAAATAAAAGTAAAAAAGATGACCCTCGCGTATAACATTGCGTTGTTGTTCACTTGAAAGTGTATCGAACTCACTTACTTTTTACTGGATTATTTTCTGTTTTTTGCAGAAACCAAGTAATTCATATTAATTTAGATTTGTTATTTTCGGTTTCAACTTCACTTCAACTTGAGTGGAAGGAGAACGCATTCGGCGATCACCGACTTCTCTAACAAGTAAAGAAAAATGAAAATAATACGTTTCGTTGAGTAGCGATCGAGCTCGTAAGTAACTATTGCGCTCACAGGTCGGAGGCGTCCGTCCCACTGAGCCCTGATAACCTTAAGGATAGGCAGGTAGGACCTGGCAACTTAAGCGTTAAGACATTCCGTTCCCGATAAGCACGCTTCCGTTGTCCACTTTCCGCCGAATTGTTCAGTGGCGGAACGTAACGTCGTGCTTTGCCAATAAATATGTAATTCCTCCTGGTGGGAGTCGAATTTACAACCTCTAGGGTTTATAGTCGCAGGTTTGTACACCTGGGGTACAATGGTTACCGATCATATTTAATTTTTTTTTATTTCTTTACATTACAAGAATTGGTTAAAAATCTAATGAAAATAATGTAAATCCTTACAATATAATAAATACTATGAAGCAGAGTGTATTCGCTTAAACGCGCTAACCTCACGAACTACTAATTCTTTGTTTTTTTTTCCTTGATAGTATATAATATTTATTTATTTTCATTTTCATTCAAAATTTATTTTCTTTGGTAACAATAAGTAAAAGCTAATTTATAAAACTTTATTGATAATAAATAACGGAAGTAAGCGCAACAGTTGTGGAGTCGATTCCCAGTCGGAGTAATCAATTATTTTCGTTCCCCCATTCTGGTATGAAGACAAAATATGTTATATAAAGTTCTGCCACTGTCTTGCCACACTAAGTTCAGAGGCTACCCTGATATATGCGTGTTACTGCGGGAACCTCAAACAAATGGGAAACGTAGTGGTAGTCGAAAGAAAAAACATAATTTTCTTATAAGTAAACAGGTAAGTTATTCCAGTTTGACCTACTTGAGTGCCGGGATGATGGTCCGCCATTCAGAACCGGTTCTGTTATACGAATTGAACTCGCTATACCGGTCTTGTGTATCGTTTCTTTTTGTGTGTTAGTGTCTCTTGTGGTTCTCATTGTCTACTACTGAGACCAGTCTTGAGGCAGGAGCACATCGGGCGACTGTAAACACAGGTTGTGGGTTCGATTCCTATTCGAAGAAAACGAAATATTTCATATTTTTATTTTCTCCCTCTGGTATCGAAGCAAAGCACCAGATTTCGATGGAAAGTGAATAATGGAAATATCATAATGGGAATGGAGTGTTTTAATACTAGGTTCCCAGGTTCCTTCTGCCTACGTTGCTCTGTGCGGGCGGCAGTGTGTAACTAAAAAAAGATGAAAGTATATCTACTAAGTTATTGAAAATAAACAAGGCCTTAATCGGATTGGAGCTCAAAACTATTAACAAGTTTAAATATGTCATACAAATAATATCTTTAATTAGAATTTGATTAGAAAAGATCAAAAATGTTGTTTACCATATTTTAATAGGTTCATTTATATTCTAGATCTAGATATTGGAATTAGAATTTTTATTGTGAATTAATTCTTTTGGAATGAATGTATATGTAAGTGTTTTGTTTGTGGCATATGCTAATGAAGCTGGTCGTGAGGGGTGACATCATCGGGTAACAAAAACAAGGTATCCATTATTGAAACTAGTATGTATTTTTTTTCTTTAATAATTTCTACATTTTCTCCTTTACGGTCTGTGAAATAATAATCAATTATTAAACAATTGATTTTTTATTCCATTTTTTTTCATTGTTAGTTTTGTAAATGTTGACAATTTTAGAAGTTTACAAGTGACTTGACTCTCTTTATTCCATTTAACCGATGAAAGTGTGAACTAATACTATGATATTGTGCGTTTTAAAACACTGGACCCTACGAACATTTAGATTTCATTTAAAAACACTGCTATTTATATAATAAACTCGTATATATAAATTACACTGGATGTATACAATACAACGATATAACATCTCGTCAAACGGGCGTGCGTACCGTCCGTACGCACATTTTCTTTCATTTTTTATATATTAAAACTTAAATAACTTAATACTTGTTTATAACTATATAATATAACCTGAGATCTTTCCAGTTTGAGGGCTCGGGGGCCCTCTAATCATACTCTCATAACTAACTCTCATTAAAGTATAATATATCTCATTAAAATTTTATACATTACAAAAGTAGTATCACAAACAAATGTGCGGCCCGGGTTGCTGGGCCGGGTTCCCCAGGTTCCCAGGTCCCCGGGGCCCAATAAATACCACCCATCCACTCAATATAATCCAAACAAAAATAACACGTAACACTAAATCGACCAAGGTATCGGTATCACAAGCGCGGCAGCCGAGATCAAGGCCTGCCTGCCCGGCCTGCCCGGCCTGGCCTGGCTGGCCCTAACGCCACCGCGCCTACTACAACTATACTTTACATATCACGCTGTGCTTTTTCATTATTTCTTATTACAAAATATAATTAATATACATATATTTTAATAATATTGATTGATATTTGTTGTTTTTTGTTTTGTTTAAATAGCGATACGCGAGACCTCACTCCGCTTGACCCCGGAACAGTTTTTTCTTTTCTATCGTGAATTGTGGGCTGATTATGATGGTGCCGCCTCTCGTTAGGTTTCTGGAAAGATAACAGTTTATTAGTTATGATGGTTACAACAGATATACAGAAAGAATTACGAATAAACTCAACAAAATTATTAAATTAGGTGCTTGAAACTCACTTTAAGAATTGCGGCAGTAAACTAGTCCAGTTGGTGGCGTCATGTTCCAAGTGGAGGTGTATCTCATGGGTGGTTAATGTGTTTGGGTCTATCTTGAATGCGGCTAAGCGTCTTCCAGCCACGTCCACTATCACCGCTGCTCCCCTCGACCCGCAGGGTTCGCCTTCTGCAAGAGCCAGGGTCTGTCTCGAAGCCCTCGCCAACAGTTCCGCTGGCACCAGGACTTCAGCTGTGGCTAGCTCACTGGCTCCCTTGGCTGCTCGAAGTTCCCTTTCGAGCCTCTGGGCCAATGCTGCCTCTGTTGGTACAGATATCGGTGCCTCTCTCCACGTCGGACCATTCCACGCTGTAACAATAGAAAATTGACATTATTAAATTGTTTTTAAAGAATATTTTTAAGTATAATTAGTCTAATTTGTATTACAAATGGATTATAATTATAATGTTAATGTTTCAAGATAAGCAAAGCTGTTAGCTAACAGAGGGTAACAGCTGTTATATCAGCTGACCGTGACGTTTGCCCGGTTTCCTTGGAGCCGCTAGTTCTTAGGTTACAAGTACTACAACTGTAGTAGTTATAGTTCCAGAAGTTTCATCTAGGTTTTAGGCTAGGCTAGGCTAGGCTAGGCTAGGTAATAAGTTAGGCAGTGAGGTAGGTAGTGATAGGTGGTGGGGCTGCGCGCGCCGCCTAGCAACACCTGAGCCGGTTAGAAAGTCACTTCCCCACCACAGGTCGTAATGAATAGAAAGTCTCACCTTTTTCACTACTGAATCCGACTCCGACGTTAAACTGACTCGTGACCGGCAGTATCTCCATGTTTTCCAAATTTTTATGACTTATATTGTACACTTTGTTTTTACTTTATCAAAATTGTTCCTCGATCGGAACCGACGACTACTGTTACTAACAAAATATCACGTTTTCCTATATTATTATTTGTACAACACGTTATTACTATTAATATTATTTATTAAAAACCGCTAAAAGCACTGTGGACTAGCTTAGAGATCGGGGCGAAGCGCTATCATCAGATCTGATATTGACTGGGTCTTTGCCCACTGTCCCCGACTCGGCTTTCTGTGACGGACTGACGATGCTGGGCGGAACTCGCGGTATATATAGAAAGACGGGGGCGGGGGTGAAGGGGGACACGCCGCGGGGGGCCGCGGGGGCACCGCGCGCCAGTCGCGACCAACCTTCAAGTGGAGAGCGCGTCTCTCTGCTCCTTGATTACCGGCTTTTGTGCCGGCCGGCCTTTTGTTACTTGTGAAGTTTAACTTCAGTGATTTTAATTTACGTGGTTCTTATTAATATTACAGTTCGTTTATACATAGTTTTAGGTTTACATTTAATATTATCATCTTTTAGTATTAAGGATTTTCTATTTTAGATAATGTATTGATGTTAGTGTATCAGATGCCGCAACGGCTAGGGTTGATGACGTGTCTTTTTAGTATTATCTTTTAGATTTAAATAAAATCATTATTCTTTTGTGCGTTTTTGAATTGTAAAATAACGTACATATATTTGTCGCTGTAAATGAGACTGGTCGCTAACGGATAGACGTTGTTTTGAAACAACGAACAATGGGCTTTGTTTAATATTTCGTTAACACCTTGAATAATGCACTTGGCAACAGTGTAGATTAAAAAACCGCTTCACGGGTATAGCAGGGTTCGCAGAGGGAACCTAGTGTTAAGCCAGTCCGTTCCCCAATCAATTATCTACACATTAAGCGAGTTAAGTGGCAGAATTCAACGCCGCGTTTGCCTTGTTACCGTTCACCAGAGCGGCGAAATGAAAATGACCAATTTTTTCAAGTGACAATTGAACCTATCAGTCTTTATAAACAAAAGTATCCAAGTCATTAATGTGAACATATTGCATAAGCCTACTGGAACTTTCTACCAATATACAAATTGTAAATATAGAAAAGCTGGTATTTTTTTTGTTTTATGTGAAAATGTTGTTTTTTGAAAATATATATCAATGATACGAAATAATGTTTGTTTGATTTAACTTTATAATGATACTAGTAAAATTAGAAGTTTAAAAAGATATCCAGATAAAATATTATCTCACTTTCTTTATGTTATCTATATTTCTACATAATGTTATAAAAAATACATTTATTTGAGTGGTTTATGTTATTTACTAATGGTAATTTAGATTACATTGTGTTAGAGTTGTTTTACTTCTCTAACTAGCTTTTTTATCAAAGGCTGAATAATTGTTGATTGTTGCGTTTCATATATTTAGTTTGAATGTATCTAAGAGTTTAGTGACTCGACGTTTTTTTTTTACTAATAGCTTAGTAATTTATGATTTTTACTTAAAATTGAATAATCTGTGATCTTTGCATAGAAACAAGAAAATAATTTCCATATTATACATAAAAATTGATATGTAAAACTGTTATCTCGATTGCAATCGTTATTGCATGGAAAACAATGGAACAAAAGGAAAAGAAAGGTTAGTTGCTACGCGAAGCCGGCCGGCGTGTCGGCCTTGAGTGAGTCACGGACCACGGTGCTGGTACTCTGTACTGTAATGGAAGTTACTTGTTTTTTTAGTTAAACTAAACTAAAAATATATGGAGCTAGATAAGAGAAGCTCACGCTGTATCCCATTCTGCTGCATTCTCCTCTTTTCCTAATTTAGTGTAGAACAGATGATATACGAAAAAAATATATTCAAAGTATAGTTGTAATTTGTAGTTTTAGATTATTTGACAAGTATTTTATGTTAGTCTATTTTAGTTATTTGTAATTCTATTAAATAGGAAAAGGTATTGTTTATTACATAGTTTTCTTAATATTCTAGATAAACATGTCTATGTAGAAAACTTAGTGGAAAAGAGAGTGATTCCACACTTAATTTTTTTTTCTATAGCTTATAGACGTGTATGTAAAAATATATAGAAACATATATCAGCTTGATAAATGATCATAAAAAAACTAATTAATAAATTAGTTATAAAATAGTATGTTTTTCTCGAGATAGCAGTATTAAAAATATATTTTATCTGTTCTTTACGTGTCTGTTTTATCTGCCGTGATAAATATTATTTTTATTGACAAAAGTATATAAATTTTGAATACTTGTATGCAGATAAAAAGAAACAAAATAATAAAACAAAATATAAGGTACCTACTTTATAATATATCGCGGCTTAAAACCTTCTTTTCTATAAATAAAGATTACTATCTACCTAAGTATAATTTTGAAGTATAGAGACAAAATTAGTATAATACAAGAAACTTATAAAAAAACAGTTAATTAGCAAAAAAATCAAATTTAAATTTAAACATAAAATGAACACGTCTTAACTTGTCATTACGAAAAACTTTAAGAGATTACGAAACGGTGAGTAATTTTCTAGACTTTAATTAGGAAATTTCGCAAATATACCATTCTTCGTGGAAATCATGTTTGTCTTCTTTCTATAAATATCTTAAAATATTTGTTCATCAGTTTTAGAATATAGGAAATATTAACGGTTAACCATACAATGCAATAATAGATTTTTCACAAGAGTAATGTTCTAAGGCTCTGGTGTCGAGGCAGAGCGCAGCGTTAAGATCCGCCGCTCTGCACGTAATGCGAAAAGAGAACGGAAGTGTCGTAATTGGAACGGAATTACTTAACATTAGGATCCCAGGTTCCCTCTGTCTAGCCTGCTTTTCTAGTGTTTTCGTTACTTGTAATATTGATAATACTATAAGTTTATTTTGTTATATTATAACTTTAATGTTAAGAATAACTTAATACTGAGGTTAAAATTCAGAGATCTTCGTGGCGCAGCGGCGCAGTGTTGTTGCAGGTTTGTTTCTCCTCAGGGGAATAAGTTTTTTTATTTATCGCTCTGGTAATAAGACAGCGATTAGCGATTAGCGATGCAATGCGTCGAAAGTTGGACAAAAAAGAGTAGTGTTTTAACATTAGATTCCCTCTGCCTAGCCTAGCAGGATATGCGGGATTACGATTACGATTATTACTCTGATTACGTAACCTTTTATATGAATGAGACATATTTATAAAATATAATCACCTTCAATTATCACAATTCTTAATATTACAATAACAAAGTAATTAAACTTTTTTTTCTTAATACAAAAAAATATTCAACATGAATTATAATACTAGCGCCTCGCTCGCGGCTTCACCCGCTTGAATTACACAATTCTTTAATTACTAATCTGAATTACTTTACAAGCCTTTATACCTTTATGTTAAAAACTACCACTGACTACCTAATGTAATGTTTATGTTAAATTAACCATTTTGTTTTTCAATAAAATGTATTTTTCTAATTGTGTATTTCATTTAATTGCCTTTTTTCTAACATACTGTTATTATGGAAACACAACTTATCATTAATATTTTTAGGTTGATACCAAAAAAAGAATACGAGAATTAATATAAAATAAATATGTTCGAATAACTAATAAGTTTTGTATTAATCCTAAAAATAGACAAAAACAAATTATATAGAAACATATTAAGTAATTATTCTACTTTTTTGTGTTGCTTTATATCAAAAAAAGTAACCAAATATTAATAATTTTTAATGATGTGTGTATACGATAATCTGTATAATTCCAAATGTATAGAATATCTAAAACGTGTCGGTAATACATGAAATATTGTTTATGTTATACTTTGCCTAGGTATTCTATAAGATACCAAAGAGGGGGCCTGCAGGAAGGCAGGTAATAAACATGTTTCGACTTGTTTACTTGCTTGCTTATACTTTATACAACCCTTAAATTTTATTCATAATTCTCTATATAAAGTACTTAAGGGATAATAATATTCGTAGTATTTCGTATATTGCCTGGATGACCCAGGTATACAATATGTTGCCGAGGAGGAGGGTATACAGATTGTCAGTAACAAAAAGGAAAAATACTGTTTTTTTTTCTATTTCATTATAATTTCTTATACTTATACTTACTAAAGAACTAAGACCAGTCATGGCGCAGGAGCACAAACGTGCGACTGTAAACGCAACTTTTATTTATTCGCTCTAGTCGCTAGTATTGACTCAATGCATAAAGCTAAAAAAACCTTAGGGTACTGAATTATTGTCAATTCCTTGAACTCCATTCCTGTTTTGCAATTCCATTTTACAGTCCACACGCAATGTATCGAAAATAGGCCGGTTAGTGATGAATGGAGTGACTTAACACTAGATTTCTGTCACTGACTGATTGACTCCTGTACATGGGAAGTAGCATGCAGCTAATATAAATATATGATAATAAGGTTGACAGCCCAGTTTATAGTCCACGTCATTCATTTTATCAGCAGTTGCACATTAATACAACAATTATTGCAGTTATAAATGATAAAATTAATTTTATCTGTACTTGCGATAGTATCGATCGAACTAATAATACCTATTAATTATTATAATCTTAGAAAAACAAATGAGGCCAGTCGCGGCGCAAGGGCATGCGACGGTAAACGCGACAGGCTGTGGGTTCGATTCCCATTAGGGGAATGAAATATTTATTACTTCGCTCTCTGAGTTCCGCCGCTCTCCTACTATGTGCTATGGGTATAGATGCAGCTAAAGAAAAATATTTTATTAAAATAGCCAAAAAGAAATTATATAATAAAAATAATTAGTAATTATTCTATTTTTTTGTGTTGCCATGCATATACAAAAGTTACCAAATGTTATTGAATTACAAAAAAAAAACAATACAGTTTTTATTCTATTTCATTATGAAGATTTATACTTACTAAAGAACTAAGATCCAAACCGACAACGGCTTAAAGAAATTAATTAAAATCGTTTTGTTATAATGAAAAATAAAATTTATTTTAGTAAAAAATAGTTTATATCAAAGTTGAAGAATATAATTTTTATATTTAAATTTGTCTAACGCTACCTAACATTTTAGAGATATTAATTGCTGTTTGCGAGACCCAGCGCTGTTTACCTACCTATATAATAATACCTATTTGCAAAAACTAATATAATAATAGATAGCAATATATAAAATTTTTAAATAGTGCTTTTAAAATTAGCAAAAAACGCTGTTTAGGCTAGAAAATCGTACGAAATTTCAAATTCGTACGCCTTTCAGCCCTGCGCGAGGCGAAGGCGCGGATGAAGGGGTTCTCGATTCATTCGCTATGGAACGTTTCACCGGCGAACAACGTGCATTCTGTATAAGAGCTTATTATAAAAATGGCGACTCGAGAACTGTTGTACGACGTATATTTCGCTCTGAATTCAATCTACCCAATCTAAGCCAATGACAAGAGTGTAATCAGGTCGTGGATCAAAAAATTCGAGGTTACGGGTTCGGTTCTGAACCAGAAACCGACAGGGCGTCCGAGGTCGATAAGGACAGAGGAAGCTGTTAATGAAGTTTCCACGTCCGTGCAAACCAATCCACACTTGTCAACCAGAGAGAGATTTAATGAACTTGGGATTTCACGAACTTCTTTGAGGCGTATTTTGGTGAAACATATATTTTTTTTAATTTATTACTATCAAATATATTTTTACATTAATAAGGCACTACAAAAAACCACGAAGGTTTGTCTCGAGTACCATAGTTCGCCTCTAAAATCTAAATTATATATAGATTTAAATAATATTTCTTTAATAGTTGATTCGGCACATCTTTCAACTATGCGAGTTCCTGGTAAGGATTTTATTGATTGAAGAATTACTTCTAGGCCCCGACTGTTCATCCTAATAAACTACTGGGTTTGTTAATTTTCTTTTTAGTTGTATGCATTCGGGGTGTTTGTTTTTATAAATAATTTTTATTTTTCACTTTTTTGTTACGATTCATTAAGGTAATGATAAATATGATATACCTTTTTGAACTCCTCGTATTGATCTCTTGAATTTGATACTCATATTGTGCTATTCAAACCCAAAAATGTTTTTTTTTACTTAGTCCAATGGCGTCCCACAGCCGCCATGGCCGCCGCCTTTAATGTCACCTATCTAAGAACACTAGTAATCTAACGATACCCAAATTATGTAAATCCGTTCAGCGGTTCTGGAGATATGAGGTGTTACAAACACACATACATACAAGATACGAAAACATAAAATCGCCATCCGCCTCTCCTAATTTCTTCTTCTTAACTACCCAACGGATTTTGATGCGGATTTCACCATTAGGTAGAGTATTTCTCAGGGAAGGTTTATATATAGTTTATTATTTGTACATTCTTATGTAATTTAACATAAATACGATAAATGTGTCCTACCCGTTGAGACACTTGCGCCCTGCCCACCCTGCTATATGCAGGACAGCTTAATATTACTATGACATAATAAAAATGAGATATGATACACACAGCGGGCACCGACCAGACTTACTACTTCACTTGAACATGTTCTTGAATGACTTACTTCAGTATAGAATAGAATAAGGCAAAAGGGTCCGTATTCATGGTTCAAATGAATAATACATGAATCGTTTGATAGTTTTATAAGACAATAGTCATTTTATCTTCTTGAAATATGCTATAAAGTAAGGCCTTTTTTGTTTTGTAGTAGTTGTATACTTAGAAATCGGTGATTCCGTTTTCGATTTTCTGGCCTTTATAGTCTAATTGTCAGTCGCCATAACTTAACGCCGTACTCTGCTTAGACGTGGCAATGAGAAAATAATTCTTTGTTAGAGTGTTATTTAAACTTACAACCACAACAGTTGGAAATAAAAAAGGAGTCTTGGAAACTTGCCGCCTTTAGCAAACGCGGGGCATATCCTGGCCGTGGCAATTGTCTACTCGGGCACTAAGGATCTGAAGAAGAAAGGAGCCTCAAAAATGAAATATATCCGAGAGTTATTATGTAGGTACCTAGCTTAAAGTAGCAAATTACCAGAGCGAGGTCCGAGCATATGGCTAAAATCGGGTATAAGCCAGAGAGCTTCTCGTCAGGTGCTCGTCAGTTTTGGGCCCTCTCAAAGGCTGCACTTGGCAATTTCAGCTAGTCTTCGCTACCGCCATTATATCTGAAATATCTTAACAATGCTTAGAGTTTAACTAAAAGGCTGTTAGGCGAGCTCTTTCTTCTTTGGACATACACAAGTTGAGCGGACCAGATGGTATCTTTCTTTTAGTGCTCCGTTCGTGTGCTCTTAAGCTGACACTGGTGCTAACTCATTTGTTACGGCACTCCTACTCAGCGTAGTGTCAGTGGAACCCGTGAAAGGGCGGTCTTATCTACCCGATCCCAAAGAAAGGTGATTGTTTCAATCCAATCAAGTAATGCCTATTGCTGCTACCTCTCTGCTCTCAAAAGCGATGGGGAGCATAAAGAATAGTCAGCTCTTGGTTTATCTGCAGGATCACCGATTGATCAATGACCGTTAATATGGCTTACACATGGGCACTCATCCAGTGATATTGTAGTTTCCCACAGCTGGGCTGCGGCTTAAAAGAATGAAACTCTCATTCTGCATCACAGAGAAGTGCCAGTTCGAATGCCGCTACGTTTAATTTTGGTTCTCCAATTTTTTAAATGTCTTTACAAAATACAAGCTTTACAAAATATTCTGCGGAATAAAGGTAGAAAGTTTCTACCCTTATTCCGCAGAATAGTTTGTAAAGTTCCAGAAATAAAAAAAGGATTTTTAAGTCCAAAAGCTATAATTAAAAATATTCCATAGGCCCGTAGCCTTTACCATAAAATTTAATTTGAATTCCTATAAGTATCATATCGGGTCCGCTTCCCGAGCATAGACGTTTAAAAGTCATTTACTTGATTTATTTAGCTACTGGTGTTTTGGGGCAAAAATTCTAAATTGAACCTTGTACTATCGTGATACGGTGTAACGCTTAATAGTGCCTCATAGGGTTGAAGCTTAATGAAAAGTATTAGTATTAGTAGTGTTTTAAAATAATTTTTATATAATATAATATTAGTATTTTTGTAAGTAATTTCTTGTTATATTCTCTAAAAAAAATATATATTTTGTTTTAAGAAAATATTTTGTATTTGCACAATTGAAAATGAATAATTTTAAGGAAAGATCGGGAGTATTTATTTTTAAAATAGTTACTTTTATACTAAACAAAATAAAACGGAACTTATTCTCCTAAATAAAGAAAATTACAGAAGCAGCTTCACGCTTTTTTTCACGTTAGGAAACTTAGTGTCTGTGTGTAAGACATTCTATACCCTACTTACCGCACAACTTTCAAAACATTGCGTGGGACTCAACGCCGCGCTTAACTATTGAGGCGAGAAAATAAAAATACTTTAAGTATAATCATCTGAGCCCCCTATTTAGGGAATAAATGCAAACATCATCATTACAGTCAAACGCAGTTCCACTACGGCCTCAAATAAATAACTAAAATATATCTTATTTTTGGTCTAATGACAGCCCTAACCAAAAGCCTGGTATACTTTGGGCGATTAAAATTGATAAATGGTTAAACAGGTATAGAGCGTAAAGCGCACTGATTGTTGTATCATTATAGGGTGTAGGTTTGATTTCCGCTTCATTATGTATGTACGAGTATAACTGTTTTGAATTATTTAAAGTGTTTTGGCTTGGACTTTTAGTATTCTTTGGAGGATTATTATTGGAGGCCTTCGTGGCGTCTGATTATAAGCGCGACAGTTGTAGGTTGGATTCCTGCTCTGCCAATTTTTTTTTTCATTTACTTACTTTGGTAACAAGACAAAGCCCGGCGTTGAGTTTTACCACTCCACACATTAAGGTAAATGTACGGGAGTTCGGCAGTTTAAGGCTCTCATAACTTTAAACTATTGTAAATACATTATTAAAGGTTATATGAATTTGCAAATTTTAGTGTGATCAAAGTGGGTCTTTTGGCAGTAATTTAATGTGTGAATTATGCGGTTTAACTTAACCTTAATTTTTATATTAATTTATTTGTGGACCTCTAATTTGAACCCTACTTCGTGATAAAATTTAGCTCTGTTTCTAACTTCGTGAGTTTGTGTCCCCTATTTCGGGTCACAAGTTTTTACCTCGCGAGTGAGGTTTTATAATAAAAAAAATTAACACCTTTATTGGTTTGGATTGTAAAGAATTTGTAAATAAAAAAAAATAGGTAGATCAGCTTAACGACATTAAAACTTTCATAAAAAAAATCAAATCAAATTAAATCATCTTCACGCTGTATCCCGCACACAGCAGGATAGGCCTAGGTAGGTAGGTAGGTAGATAGGTAGGTAGGTAGATAGGTAGGAACCTAGTGTTTTTAAAACACTCCGTTCCCCACTTTCTGCGGAATTCCGGAGTCACAGCATGTTAAGTGGCACAACTCAACGCCGTGCTTTGCCTGAAATATAAATTTAAATAAATATTTTCTATTTTCTATACTATTCCTATTTTCATCTCCTGGAGTGGGGATCGAACCCACAACCAGTCGGTTTTACAGTCACACTTTGTACTTCTGCGCCACGAGTAGCCCCAACTTTTATAATTTACAAATTATATAAGCTCAGTTTTAAAAAAACTACATTTTTGAACGTTTATATATTTTTTTATAAAAAATATATAAAAAAACTCAAAATTCAAGTTAAATTTTTGAAGCTAGGTATGCCAGTTTATAGAACTATATATTTTCGCAACCAGTTTGTACGGCGTTTTGTGTTTAGTAGGTATATATTATATTCCTGAAAAATTCTTGAAAAAATAAAAAGATCTTTATTTAGACTTATAACAAGACTAAGATAAACACTATTAACAAAGACAAAGAAGTCAATGTGCTGATTTTACGTAGATTTATTTGTCACGAAGTTAGAGAAAATAATGAAATGTAGGGGATCTTATTTCGTGTTACTGATTTTAGTAACTTCCGCAGTTCTGTTTATTCAGTATTTTTTACATTATGTAAAGTAATCATTAACAACCACGTATATTCGATAAAATACACAACAATAAATTATAAAGGTTGATTAAAAAATAAAATTACATTGGCAGTACCTATACGAATTTAGCTTAAAATTACCAATTCAGGTTACCTTTAAAATAGTAATATAGAAATTTAAGTGGACAAAACATATACCGAATTTCGATCACGAGAAACTTTAATAAATACAGTAACTGATTTTAAGCTTTAAATTTAAATTATCTTAGTTATAACATAAATATAAATTTATTAAAAAGTATTTAAGATTTCCCTAATTCGGTAGTAACACGAAATAGCGGACACTTGATAAATAAAATGTCTGCTATTTCGTGAATCGATTTATTGCAATTTTAAAAGAATTTTATGCTTCCATCTATTTTTTTTTTCAATAAAATGTTTAATTATAGAATACAAAAAAGCATATATTCAATGTTTTATTCGAATAACTTACTTTTGTCTTTCTACAACCTTAAGAAATTCTTACCCTAGTCTTACGGTCGCAAGCATCGCAGACACGTTACAATGCAGTTTGTAGCCAACTCTGCGTTTAAAATGTCGCTATACGCTCAATTTTATCATTAAAATATTGTTACTTAGTTTTTAGACAGTTGAAAGTATAAAGATTATATACCAATATATAGTTTCCGTAAATAATACTTAAATTGCTTATTATTTTTGCCAGAAGCAAAACTCACGAAACCACGTACTATCACGAAGTTACCGTCACTTACCTTACGTCTCGAATTCGAGCGGAAATTAGAGAACGGACGATCTTAACAGTAGATTCCCTCTTCCTTCCTTGTTATATGCGGAATAAATCTTCCCTGTGTTAGGATTTTCATTTTGAATCTACACCTACCACTATTAACCAGACACATGAAAAGATTTTAACAAAACCATATACTTACTTATAATATTTCGCCTTTCAAAATAACACAAAGGGACAAAATGTCATAAATTGTAAAGGATTCGCTCCCTTTTGCTTGGGACAAGGGATTGTTAATAACATATGAAAATTTGAACGTAGAGGGATTTGATCCGTGCCTCGTGAAAACTGTCCAAGCGTTTTGACCACTAAGCCATATGTTCTCATCAAACAACGAAGAAATTCTAAAAAGCTGACCGAACCCGCAATGAAGAGATGTCACACTGAAAACGAAGAACAACGTGCTCTGGTGGATTTGGCGTGTTAAGAGAATGAATGACAAATAAATGACAAAAAATATTTATAAACTAAGAATGAGTGGCAAGAAAGGCAGAAGGAGACCTCGATTGAGTTTTCATAATATTGGAGGAAGGTCACGTAAAGAGCATGATGCACCCAGGATGGCATGTATAAAGAAGTTGATGACAGTGGACGAGGCGTAAGAGGTATACAGAGACTGTTGCGTTCCACCTCCTGCTCTCTGCATACCCTGCCATATACGAGATACGTGAACTCTTCGTCCATTCAGAGACATATCCATTATCCAGTATTACATCAGAATACAAAATGGTTCCACATTATACCTGCATTTGTAACCGTCAGTATGCAGCTTGCAGTTACTGCGTTGAACGAATAAGGATTAGGTGAGAGTGCACCAAGATTTATATCATTTTAAAGTACCACTCGAAAGTAGTGGTTTTCTCTTCTATTGTTAACATTGTAATGTTGAAATATTTGATTAGGTGCCTTAGGTGCTAGCCTAGTGATTAAACTCTCCGTTTTCCATGCTCTGCCCAATTTTCGAGACTTTACGTGTTGAGCGGCGAAATTTACAGACTGTCGTAATAAATAACTTTTAGGTATGGTTCGACCTTAATACCTAGATTAGTTAATAGAACTCCTATTGCTAAATATTATTAATTAAATAGTACATGTTGGCGAAAACTAAAATTGGTTGCGTCGTGGCGCAGTGGTACACGGTCGCGGGTTCGATTCTCACGTGGCGAAGTGATTTTATTTCAATTATATATATATTTTTGTCAATCTGGTAATCTGGTATGCAAAGCGCATCTATCACTTATTTCTCATAAGCATATATGAGCAATAAGTGAGGAAATAATTATCTTCACAAATTACAAAAAATAAAATATTGTTTGCATAAACATCTGTGTTGGTTAATACTCGTACGTGAAATCAACTCAAACAAAGCTGTCATTGTTATCAGTAGGTACTGTTAGGGGACTACTTATGGTGGAATAGCAGCTACCATTCCGGTGGTCGTGGCACAGTGGTACACCGTCCAACTGTAAACGAAGGCCGGAGGCGGAGTGTCTTAACACTAGTTTCCCTCTATCTATCCTGCTATATGCGAAATGTAGTGAAAATTAAAAAAAGAACAGAAATGAACCCACAATTAGAATACAGATTACTTGCAAATAAAATAAATACAACAGATAACTACAAAAGTGACCCCATAGCAACAGTGGGTGTAACAGCTGCCTGTTACGGTTATGATTAAACTATTGCATTTCGAAGGGTTGCCAACGAGCAAGGTGTGATTTTTACCTCAATTTGTCAACTTATGCTAATATTTACTATGGAAGTAAACAGCTGCCCGTTGAAATTAAAAATAATACGACAGTTGTAGGTTCAGTTCGAATTAATTTTTTCAATGCTCTGGCAACAAGACAATGCGCGGCGTTGAGCCATGCATCTGAACATGTAATGTAAGAATTGGGCAGTCCATAGAGATCATTTAATTATATATTGTTTTACATATCGTAATAAACTGAGGAAGACTAGTGTTAAGACACTCCATTACCAAGTTTCTGTTCCATTCTCCAAAATATTTAACAAAATAGCAGAACTTAACAGTTTATATATACTAGGGCGCTGAATCGGAAATAGTTTAAATATAATCACTAACCATCTACCAAAATGGAAGGCACACTGTCCACTGAGCCACCGCGGCGTCCCTAATACACCACAAGTAGGAAGGTTCCCTCAGTATCTATATATGGACCGTTTATTTTGGAAGTGGTGTAAGTCCATTTTTGAGAAAAATGAGCTATCACGTAATTCATGCTTAATTTAATGTAATTTTTTTATATATAACTAGTCCGTGTTTAATTTCTCAAAAAAAAACCCACATTTTGAACAACTTAAAATCGGTCGGTAAATGAAATTGCATAATCATCGACATACTAACCTTTAATTTTCTCGAAACAAAAGAAAATGGACTTACACCACTTTCAAAATAAACGGTCCATATAATAAACGGGCGTTGTTGACGGTAACGCTCTAACACTTTGTACAAACAAATAGAAGCCCACACTGGTAGATTGACATGGGAAGTAACTGTATATTCCATACTAATATTATTAAGAGTTTGTTTGGTCGAACGCGCCAATCTCAGGAACTAATTCATACCATGAATTGATAATTTGTTTTAGGTTAGTCATACACGTTGGGTTGAGTTCCGCCACTCAATGTACAGTATCTAGAATTGAGACTGAGCTATCCATACCTTCTATATGTGGAAGACAGCGTGTAACATGATGACTCTAGTGTCCCTCTACGCGTCTGTCACGACCACATATCTCGAGATCTCGTGGAGTTATCAACGTGAAATTAGTATTCAATATTCTGGTTTACGATCTCTTGCAGCAGAGAGAAGTTCAATCTTCTCAGTCAACGCAATCAAAAATACCAGGGTCTAGTCATTATTATTACTGAATTTTGTATGAAATTGTATTAACATCCTCTAGGTTATTATTATAACCTTTAGGATCCTCCCCTTGCTCCTACAATGGCTAGATGTAGGGACCTGGAAAAAAATAAAAAAAGAGAATTTACGAACAAATTTATAAACATAAGACATTTCATACAAAATCGTTATAAACTTATAATAATAATTATTTATTTTATACAAAATGAATGCATATGACCCGAAGTTTAAGTTTGTCAACTTCTATAAATTGTACTTAGAATAGGCACACAATCCTTTAATTGGTACAGAACCCTCGGTATGAGAGTCCGAATCGCATTTGACTGTTTTTTTTTAATATAAACAGTATAATCATTCGTGAGGATCATTGCTCATTGCTACTACCAGTACCTCGTTTACAATTAGACACCCTCATTTGTTTTTATTTCAACTTCACGCTGTACCCCGCAAAAGAACGAACTAGGAAAAATAAGAAATAACTCATTCCCCGAGTGGGATCTGAACGCACAACCGTCGTGTGTACAGCCGGTCGCTGTGCCACGATGGCCACGTCTCGTTTGCGTCACTATATTACTTTAAATATAATATAATGTGTAAAACAATACGCAGACGTAAAGTGAGTCAAGGTGGTTTAACAAAGGAAGCGAGTCTTAAGTAATAGCATTCGGGACTGATGTCGATTCCGTCCGTGGATAAATTGTGAAACAGGTGTCTCTTTGTTACATTGTTATTATTAAAGAGAGCACGGTGCTTAGTTACGCACGCTCACATGTGATGTCTCCAAATTGTCTTAGCATTAGGTACATGTTCTCAAAATTATTAAAAGTACACCTTGTTGGTTACTATGTGGGGGTCTATGGGAGTCTTCAAAAACAGAGTCAACAAGTTACTTACAGCATTCTTGAGATTAGCGCGTTCAACCAAACAAACTCTGCAGCTTTAAAATATTAGAATAGAAATAAAGATTATTCAGTTTTTTGCCAATCGGCTTGAACGTCTTAGATACCTACCGTTAGTTACATTACGAAGAATGTAATTTATATAAACTAAATTGAAGAATTGTACTTTTTGTGCATTTCACGACTCCAATAACATTTAGCTACTTTATGGTTAGTCGTACTCAGGTACCCCAATTAACTCTAATTGCTATTAAATTGTACAATAATTGTATTAGTACAAAAAATATATTAAGTCAATAGGTTTGATGTAATTTAAAAGATAATGGACGTCTTCGAGTGCGGGTAAGTCAGCTTATTAAAATACAATACTTATTTCGTAATAGAAATCAATAAGTTCGAGGCTGTCGTGGCGCAGGGCAGGGCACAAGCATGTGAGTGTCACGCAACGGTTGTGGGTTTGATTTCCATTCGAGGGAATAAATTATTACTTATTAATATTTTCATTTCTTCGCTCTGGTACCGAGGCAAAGGCGCGGTACCAGAGCCTCGAATTCAGCGGAAAGGGACGAACGCCTCCCCTGCTATATGTGGGATACAACGTGAAGGTAAAAAAAAAAAAATCGGCACAACGGCCGGTACTCGGTGACGGTAGTGACGCAAGCGTTGCTGTTGCTAGGCTAAAACAATATTGCGAAACTGTGACACTATCTTCAAGAATTTGTATAATTTGGTGATCTTTTTTTAATTTCATAATGAGTCACTTTTTCGACAATAATGGATTACAATAACTAAATGAATTGTAGAAGACAGAGTTATTAGTAAAGTGCTAAGTGTGACTGGAGTGCGACGGTTATGGGTTCGATTTCAACTCGGGCTAATGAATAAGTTTAATTTCCTTACACTGATAACAAGACGAGGTAGAGGTGACAGATTCACCAGTCATCATCCAATGTCTCGAAAATTAGACGGAAAATGGGGAACGAAGTGTCGTAACACTTGGTTCCCTCAGCCTAACCTTTTGTATGTTCATAAATTATTGTTATCTCGATTTTTTTTACGTTCACGTTTTATCCCGCATTTAGGTTGGTAGGCAGAGGGAACTCTGTGCCTCATTAACAGAGCGAGGAAATGACAATATTAAATATTTCAATCCCCCTTAATGGGATTCGAACACACAATTGCAGTGTCACGTTTGTGTCCGTGCGTCACGATGGCCCCGAACACTTTTGAGACATTGCGTATTGCGCGGCGACGCTCAACGCTGCTCCACTGTCAGACAGTCGTTAGTTTGATACTGACAGAGGGGATCGATAGATTAAATTCAAATTCAAATTCGAAATATTTTGTTATTTATTCAAATAGACTGTTATAAGCACTTTTGAATCGTCGAATGAACATATGAACAAAAAGCTACCACCGGTTCGGAAAGCAGTTGTGATGAGAAGAGCCGGCAAGAAACTCAACAGTTGCTCTTTTCAAAATCAATGGTACAATCTATTACATCTACGACATTAATTCCATACATGCTTATCCTCTAAATATTCTTGAATTATTAATAAAATCTAGGCTAATTGTTAGCTTAGTTAAAACTAACCGACTTATCAATTATATTATATTTAATATACACGTTATAATAAAATTAACTAAATTAATTATATAATAATTGAGGCCAGTCGTGGCGCAGGGGCACAAAATGCGATCGGAATCGCGACTGGTTGTAGGTTCGATCTCCACACGAGAAAATGAGATATTTAATATTTTCATTTGTTCGCTCTGGTGACGTTGAGTTCCGACACTCAACACGCAATGCCTCTAGAATTCAATGGAAAATGGGGAAAGGGGTGTCTTGACACTACGTTCCCACTACCTTTCCTGCTCCGTGTTTGTTATAGCGACCCAAACTAATAACGTTTTATTTGAAATAGATTAATAAATACATATGTATATAATAAACAAGTTAATTACCCATTAATATATAGGTTTTTAGCCTAATTAGTAGTTCTAGAACCAGTGGCAGTAGGTAGTGTACGGTGTACGCTGTACGCTGTACGACACAGCTAGGTCACGTACGCCCATCATATATACAACTCTATGAAACGATCTCAGCGATTAAGATAATTACCCCGATTATATACTGATGGTACAAACTAATGTCAGTTTGTTTCTAGGTTTGTACGTCTATATGGGAGCTTGTGGTGGGGTGTGTGGGTTCCATTCTCGTTACGTTTTAAAAGCTAAAGCTTTTAAGACAACATGTAGATTTTTATTCTCACGCTGTGTGCCACACATACCAGGCATAGAGTGAACATAGTGATAAAACACTCCGTTAACCATGAAACGCGGTATAATTTCACATTGAAAGAACAGTGTCCTGACATTAGCTTCCCTTTGCCTAACCTGTTTATGCGGATACAGCGAGAACTAAATTAATGAACTTAACAGGTAATTAATAAAACATTTTTTTAAAGAATAATGACTCAGTTCTATTTTTTAAGCTATAGGGGAGACTTAAGTCGCTACTTATACTCACATTAATGTGGTATGCATTTAACTCCACAATCACAGCATATAATATAAAATTCCAAATATGGGCATATAAAGAATATTTTTATTATTAAATTTCTCACATTAATCGTACTATAAATTTTCCTTTTAAGTTATTCTATTGAAGGAAAATGACGCAATGATACGAAATCATTAATTTTGCCCAGTCATTTACTATATGAACATAATTACATGTATTTCGTCATAATTTGTTCAGTATCCAGTGCGGTTCTTTCTGGTGGGGAAAAATATAAAAATAATTAATTCCCCCGAGTGGAAGTCGAACCCATAATAACCGCTCTTACAGTGAAATACTGTAGTCTGTATCATATACGACTATATATGTACCTAATATATTTCTTAAATTGTAATTGATCAAGAGCCTAAATTTTTACTGTCTCTTAGTAACAACTACTTCCTCTAAAACCTTGAAACTCCCACGTCTTTAACTTTGTAATATAATTGAAAATGTTCGACATTATATAGTACAGTACATACATATTATATATTTTATTTAAAATGTCACGGCCATTGCCTTATTGCTTACAAAATGATATTGCTATAGACTAATGTATATACACATCCCTTGTATTGAGAATTAATTATTTTCATTTCCTTACAATAGTCAAAAGACAAAGTGCGGCGTTTTGTTCTGAAATTGGGAACAATTGAGGTGCGGTGCGTGGAGAACATTGTAACCTAACAATAGGTTCCCTCTGCCTACTCTAGTATACGCGGGATACAGCGTGTAACGATATATTTGTGTATACAATATTACCCCGAGTATCCGAAATTCCGAAGCAATCGTAATTCTCCAAGTGAACGAATATTTTATTACATTCTCGAACGAACGAGCGAAACCGAACGTAGCTGAGCGAGAACGAACATACAACGCTGTAAGTTTATCGAACCAGTCGCTCGCCGAGTGTTCCGCGAGCGAACGTGCGCGCGAATTCGGGAGAACTTGTTTAGAATTTATGGAAGTCACTCTAATATTACTAGTGAAGCCTCATTTTGAAAAGTAAATAACTTAAATCGCACAAATTGAAGAGGTAGTCTGTGAATTATATGTTATAGTTAGTGTTTTGTAGTTTTACCAACTTGTGTGACATTCATATAATGTTCATTTTGCACTTATTTCAAAGACATTGCGTGTTGAGTGACGGAACTGAACACCTCGTTTGCCTAACAATACTAAAAGTAACTGTATAAAGAGACGATGAGTTCGATAGAAGATAAACCGACGGAGTTAGGATGGACAAACGATCATATAATTAATTTAGTAAATGAATATAAGAAAAAAACGTGCCTGTGGGATCCAAAACACTCCCACTTTAGAGTACAGGCGGCGAAGTACGAGGCCTGGTGTGAATTGGCGGAAATTTTCGAATGTGAAATAGCTGATTTGAAAAAGAAATTCAATTCTATATTGGCCTCTCACAGACGGGAAAAGGCCAAGGTTCGAATCGGGGGACGATCTACTTGGTTTTTGTATAACGAGCTGAGTTTCTTGCCTACTCATATATCGCATGAAGACGCTGCTTCATCGGTAAATAAGATGAGACGTTATTTAAATATATATTTTATTTTCTATTTATTTATGTTTTAAAAAGACGACGGACTCTATCCATCATGTGCTGCCTAATTCCCAAGGCATTGCATATTGAATTGTGGAACTCAACGCTGCACTCTAAATGTACGTAGGTACATGTAGGTCGTTGAGCGTGTGATCACGACAGTTGTGGGTTCGATCCCCACTCGAAGGAATAATTATTTTCAGTTCCTTGTTTTGGTTTAAAAGAATAAGCGTGGCGTTAAAATCTGCATCACTCTGTATGCAGGTTACAGAGTGAAAATATAAAAAAATATTACTAAGAATTTATTATAATATGTTTACATACAAAATGTTTTAAAATTTTCCTCCTTTCTTTTACTTAATAATGAATACCAAACCAGTTTTCGAAACTTTTAAATATTTCGTAATTAAGATGACCTAATTTTTTTATCACGCGAAAGAAAGAGGTTTTAAAAAATATCTATATAAATAATAGTAATAAAAATATTATTTTTATAATACGTATGATTATATAAAAATTAATCCCCGCCCACAGTACAGGCTCCCGTGGCCAGCGTTACAGAGTTGGAATGTAAGGTTCAATTCGACCAAAAACTAGGCCACCTTCCTTCACGCTGTATCTTGCACTTACATGATAGGAAATATGGGACCCAGTGTTAGGACACTCCGTTCACCCTTAAGTCATTTTTGTTCCACATTTTTCACTTTCTTGAAGCCCATCCCCAGAATAGAACGCCACTGTGTCGCGACGGCATTAAATAAATATGCAAAACTTTAATATTTTCCGTCTATTCGAGCAGAATGAACGCTAATGTGTATGCACAATTGCTGGCGAGGCCAATAGCTAGCTTTAATAAATAATATAACAATTGAATGAAATTACATATAATTACATATTTTACTATATTATTGAAATATCTAAAATTAATTAATGTTAAACTATTCTATTCTGTTGATAAACGACTGACTGACAAACCAAATACTAGTACTGGACTTGTACTGGAAAAGGTTGAAAAGCATGTAGCCGTTGGAATTGGGATGGTTAGGGAGTGAAGAGGAGAAATAAGAGTCACCAGTTAGGTTCTATATAAGGCGTTGAGTTCCTCCAACTGGCACAATCATTGAATTTGGCTAAAATTTGAGAAGCGATGGTTGTGGCCCTGTGGGCTCGACCCCGAATAGGTGCTATACATTATTCTTATTTCCCGCTATGTTAGACAAAGAACGTCATTAAGTCCGCCAATCCCCCACTTAAACAGTGTCTCAAATCCTATACTATATTTCTTCTTCCTAGCGTATACGGAGCGGTATTTCCTGTACAAAATAATAAAAAGTAGGGACGAATCACTAGTTTCACAAAGGAATAGCTACTCAACTACAAATATAAAGAAACGACCCTGACACACAATTCATACACATACTCGTACATACATACAGTGTGTTCTGTTCAAGACCAATTGTTTCCAATTCGGCGTTGATAACACGACCTCGATTTAAATTCGCATAATCAAATGGTACAATAAGTTTGATATTCTATTTTTGTTTATCTAGAAATTAATGAAAATGACAAAAAAACTATCTGGTCAGAACACAGCAGACATTTCAGTGATTGAGTGTGGGGTTGAATTTAACACCACGCCTTATTGTGTCTAAATAAATGTCTTACCTTACCTTTTCTTAAAGCTCTGTCTTATAAAATGACATAAAACACATTTTTTTACGTTTTTCAGACACAAATAGAAAAAAAATCGAAGACAGCAGAAGAAGAAGCAGCAGAATCAGAAGAATCAGAAGATGACAGTCGTGGAAGTCCAATTGATATTATAATCAAGGGAGAACCGCAAGTAGAGGAGCAGACGTTACCAAAAATTCAGTACATCAATTCCAAACCACGTTTGACCAGAGTTTTAAAAAGGAAATTAGTGAGAGAGCCTGAAAAGCCCAGGATTTTAGAAAGAAAATTATATAAACGGCAAAATTTCTACAAAAAGAAAGACGAGTGTGACAGCTTTGGTGAGTACATTGCTATGTCCTTGAGGAAACACAACGAGAGGACGAGGTCCATGATAAAACAAGCGATAAATAATATTTTATTCGAACAGGAAATGAAGAAATATAATGCTGGCTGCTCCGAGTATGTGCTGATATCGACAGTTGATGAAAACCCTTTAGTGTCAGATTAATTACATTTAAGATTTAGTCAATATTTTTGGGTATAATTGAAAAAATAAAACCTGATTTATATTATTTATTTGTTTCAGTCATGTGAATTAAATAATTAAGCCCTCATGGTGCAGTGGAACAGTGTCTCACTATTAACGTGATAGATGTTGACGGCGTGTTGTGGAACTAGGTTCCCAGATTCCCTCTGCCTACCTTGATACTTGCGGGATACATCTATAACATGGAATGAAATTCGACCCACAATCATTTCTTTTGGTCAAAGAAATCATAATTTTACCATAATTTTGGATACTTAAATAATGATTAATAGTTAAAAGGAAGTACGTTATGAAGCGTCATTAACATATATTTTACGTTCTATCTTATCTTCTGACAGCCTTCGCCACCTTGCTATAACCAGAACAACTAATATGCCACCTATGGGTTTCACGCTGTAACCCGGTTAGCAGGGTAGACGCAGGAAAGGTAGAGTCAAAACACTCCGTTCTCCACTTCATTGTATGTTGCACTTTACCTAACCGATTGCGGACTGATATCAAACCCATTATCTAATTAACTATCTTGCTTATATTCACAAATCTAAAGCGAATCACGAAGAAATTTCTCCAGAAAAAAACTAATCCAAATTCCAATCCTCATTTCTCAGCCATCTGTCAATCATTGTCAATTTATAAAAAAATCTGACGTTTCCACGTAAAAACGCAAGTCTTCAACTCGTCAGTGGCATACGCTCTCAATATTGTAAATTATCTATTTTTCCTTATTTTTTTTACCATTTTAAACTGTATACGTGATGTGGTGCACGATAGCACTTTTACCAATGTTTACAAAACATTTCTTTCCATTGCTCTGTCAGTTGCACCCCTCAAATACAAATTCATACTAAAATGCAATGGATTTTTCAAAGAATTATAAAGCAAGTCATTTTATTCTGCAACAGTAAACTGCATCGTTCCGTACTGTTGCTATCTAATCCATTGCGTGCTTATTATGTAAATAATTTTATGATATATTTTCTTAACACTCAATGTATGCTAAAACTTACCTTGATTGATTGAAATAGGTAAAGGCTAGATGCATTAGAGCACGGCGATCCCATCACGCCACTTTACGTCACAAACTAGTTGCTTATGAATGTGTGTATCATTTAGTTGAGGTCGTCGTGGGCAGCGTCTGACAGTAAACGCGGTTGTGGGTTCGAATCCCGCTTAGGGTAACGAATTATTATTATTTTCTTACTCTGATAACACGAAAAAAAGGACGTTGACTTTCGCCACTCTATACGCAATGTTTCATATATTTGATGGTAATTGGGAACTAGGTTCCCTGTAGGTAGAATACGTAAAGTAGTTTTTTTTGTTATATTTAAAAACAAATAGGTTATATTACAAACAGTGTAGTTTTAAGCTTGTTCAGTAAAATGTGAGTGTGTGAGCTGCATAGGCGGTTATTATATTTCAACAACGACGCCCAGCAGTCTGCTGTTTATTAAATACCAAGTTCAGCTGAATTTGATATTTTGATTCTAGTACGATATATGAGATGTAAAAATATATGTTGTTTTTTTTTTTAATTCACGCTCTAACCCGTATATAGACAATGAGTCACACCTAGTATGAAACTAAGTGATAGAAAAGGCGCAGCTAGATAAACGCGGTACATTTGGTATATAGATCTTTGAAAAATATTCTCGTTCTTTCTTTTCCTAAAAAAACGGGATTTTAAAATCTATAGTTCACATAAACAAGTTAGGTACGCGTTCTCGTAGTACATATAATAGAGATGCGGCTACACAGACAGACAAACAGCTAACATTGTTAAAGTCAAAAGAAAGTATTGCGTGTTCAAGTGAGCTTATTGTAAAATAATATAAATAGAAACGTGGTCTTCACACGGTTTTCCTAGTTGCTGGCTGATATCTGCACATCAGCGATGAAGAGATTGTGGAAAGTGGAATATACCAGTTATACACGAGAGGCTGTAAACGCGACAGGTTGTAGGTTCGATTCCCACTCATTGTCCCTCTGGTAACACAATGTTGGGGAACGGAGTGTGTTAATACTATTTCCTCTCTGCATGATCTGCTATATGCGAGATCCAGCGTTTATAATTATATAAATAAGTAAAAAATGAAACAAAGAAAAAAGACAATGTTTTAATAATATCCGTGAGTGTTGCGATACGTTAAATGAATGTTAATAAGATCACGCGTGTTTGTGACGAAAATACCTAAGTGTTTAAAATATACTTGGTTCTAAAATTTCATATCATTTTCGGAGGCTGGTTGGTGGAGTTTAACGCCAAATTTTATCTCGACTAAAAATATATTCGATGTGACGTGACATAGGTAGGTTACGTATTAGGTAGGTACGTAAGTTAGTTGATTTCAACACTAGCTAATTATTACAGGTATTCAGGTTCAAATCCTCCTGTAACATTTTCAATAAAAAAAATAATTACTTGACCATTTAATGTGTGACTGTAAACAAGACGATTATGAGTTCGATTCTCACTCGGAAGAATAATTGAAGGAAGAATAAATTATATTTAATTTATTTTCATTTTCTCTCTTTGTTAAACTTTGCACGGCGTTGAGTTTCCCCCCTTAACTCGCAATGTATCGGAACTCGTTCGATAAGTTTCGAGAAATAATAGTCATATAGTAATTTGCAAATGATACAAGAAAAGATGAACATATACCTATACGAGTATATAGTGTATATGTAACAACATAATGTTTCTTAGAAGTGTCAGCCGTAGGTAGGCTGGCTGCCAACACTAGACTGGTCGTCGCCGCGCTAAATAAAGAACTTACTCAATTTGTATTGAAATGTTAATATTCATATAGTATAGCTACGTTTGACATCACCGTGGACCAGTGAGACGATGATTGCGGGTTAGATGTCGATTCTGGAGACTGCTTAAAATTTTAATTTTAGCTTAAGAAAATCCTATATAGCATACAGAAGGAACATCGTGTTACAATACATTTCCTCTTTCCACCCAAGTTTCGAGTCATTGTGTGTTACGTGACAGAACTCAACGCCGCGTTTAAGCGCAGAGCAGAAAATGAAAATAATTAATGTTTCGCATCGCGTTTTCTTACATATATTTGTATGTACATTGAAATATAATAATATTACTGTATGTATCATTTATACAGAACGTTTATAAAGTCGTTACAATTTGTATATGCCATTCTCTTCTCCTTATCACTGAAGCGACAAGGTCTGTTTTCCTCAAGCTACTTGCTAAACGAGACCCGCTTATTGTTACTATATTACAATATGAGGTAATGCTCTGTTTATACTAAGACTACTTTGAGTGACATTATCGACAGTTAAGATAGTTCGTCATTTATTCATATTAGAAATAATAAATATTTATATATAACCGCAGTGGTGACGAGGCAAAGCGCGGCGTTGAGTTCCGCCACCTAATACTCAATTCATTGTGAACTAGGTTCTCAGATTGCATCTTACTTTTTTGTTATGTTGAAAAATATATCTTAAAGAAGCCTCCGCGTCTATCTGATCAAGGTCACAGGAACCCGCTGAATACAGACGGCGCAGGATCGACCAGCGTCGAAATCCTTGGGGGAGGCTTGAAGTCCAAGAGCGGTCCTCAACTGGTATAAAATATAAAAAAATATATTTTATTAGTATTTTTAAAACATAAAAAAGGAATGGAGACGTCGTGACGACACTCAGCGCCTTCCTTTGTCTTGTTGCCATAGAGGAAACTAACAACTGATTCCCCCAAACAGAAATGGAACCCACAACCACAGTACCAAGGCAGCCTCATTACGCTTATATTTCCTTATCTTTCGGAAACATAATTTAAAGTGATTGCGTACGTGAGTCTCACCACGCCGCTGTCGGGGACATTACGAGCGACTATCGTCATACAGCATACACTGAACTAAATAATTATATTATCTCAATATTAAAAGTAAAAGCCGTCGACTGAACGCGACGGTGGCGGGTCGAACATTCGACTGAAAGTCATGGGGAACAGAGTGTTTCAACAGTAGATTCCCTCTGCCTATCCTGCAATATACGAGATAGTATAGTTGCAAGGGATTTTGGTACTTTCACCAACTGGACTAGTCAGTACACATGGCTTCCTGAGATTAAATGGTTTAGTAAAGAAGACTCTTCTGTTTTCTTATATTATACATACAGAAAGTTTTTAGTTTATGTTATTAAGGTTGTATTGGTAACTTTAGAGCTTTCTTTGTTTCTTTATTATGAAAATATCCCTATAACTAGAGTTAAGTTGAACCCACACATAAGTAACACATACACGGCGTATATTAAAGTGAGGTAGGTAGAAAGCACCTTAATATGTCTTTCTAGAGAGATTCTTAGTATAACAACAGATTCTTTTCCATTTTCCTCCCTTTTTCGCCGATCTCAAGCTGCTCTTTGTTGAACCAGATGAATTTAAGTCATTGCTGCAAACTGGAACCGAACTCCCAACCATAGTGTTATAACATTAAATAATAAATAATAAAATGAACTTAGAAAATTTTCATTCTAATAATACACTGTAACGTTAGCGGCTTGCCAACTAACGCTACGTGACTTTAATCAGTGATTAGAGCGGGACGGCAACATGTTTAGTGTGGGAGCGAGAGAGACAGGCGCGAGGGGAAGGACCTGATCAGGTATCGATATCTGGCTCAATTTGAACAACTGTAGAAGAGTTTGTTTGGTTGAACACGCTAATCTCAGGAACTAATAATAATGCTTTAAATTGGGGCATTATGTTTGTCCATTTATCGACGGCTATAGGCTAAATTATATTAAGTTATTTTTTTCACTGTTGTCCACTTTGGCTTTTGGCCCACTTTTGGGAGTGAATAATTTTTATTTCCTCATTTTAGTAACATAAAGCAGACGAATTTTGCTACTTGACTCGCAATATCTCGTAAATAGGGCAGTGCATGGGGAACGCAGTGTCCTAACACGACATTCCCTCTGCCTGTCATGCTACATGCGGGATACAGCGGGAAGCTAATAAAAAATACGTCAAAAGACAAAAATATCTGTCCCGTTTCATTTTTATTCATGTGTTTTTGTTTAAAAACTCGTTTGTGTGCTTCATTTGAATATAAATTAGCGTGTAACTTGTAAATGACTTCCTTTAATATATATCATTTGAATGAGATAAAAGATAATAAGCGTTGAGCGTACGTCATATTTTTTTTACTTCATGCTGTATCCCTCATATGTATGTAGCAGAGTAAGTAGAGGGAACGTAAGATACTTTCTACCCTACTCTGGTTGTCTCTGCCTACCCTGCTGTGTGCAGGATACATGGAAACGAAGCTGTTCTTTGTCCAAACAGTTCAGAGAAATGAATAAATAAATGTTATTCAAAGTTTTAATTCGACAGAAAGTGTAGAGTTATGCCAATATAATGAACAGTTTTCTCTGCCTCACTCTCTCTGGGTATCTCGCTAGGGATAAAGCGTAAAGCTAAAAAAATACATGTATTTAAAAATGAAAACAAAGTAAATACGGAAAATATATCCTTAAGACTCCTAAGCCGCGGCCTTCTAGACCATTTCCTACATCGATATTTTTTAGCTTGGCATTTATATACACTCATTATATGCATAAAGATATTTTGATATATAAATTGACAAAATATATAAATAAAATGCAACAAAAGAAATTTTTCCAGTTCATGTTTCAAGAGTTTGGACAAATTTTATTTAAAAAAATGAAACACACTTCAAATGTTTGTCAGTTAAGTAGGTAACCAAAGTGTCCATGTCCCCTCCAGAAGGTACATAAATATCCAAATCGCAAAAACTACTAAACAGATGTTGAAATTAACGAATCTTAGACTGTTTCCTAAATTGGAATGCACCACATTTAAATCGAATAGGATCACCTCGACATGAATTTTAATTTCCGAGAAATTTGTGGACAGACGTACAGACATAACAAACAATAGTAAAATTCAGCACCTATCATTCTCAAATTATTTATATGTACATACATACATACATACACGTCAAACTGAGAACCTCCTGTTTAGAAGTTGGTTAAAAGGCTATGTTCTTGCAAATTAAAAATCTAGAAGAATTTAATAGTTCTTCTGGTTTCCAGACAAGGTAACTATGAAATCTAGAACATTTGTCTTGAAGTTAAAGAATCAAATAGGAATAAATGCTGAAACAATTTTACGATAACGTCAGAATTTTGTTCTTTTCTAAAATTTACACATACCTGCCTTTTTTTACAATTAATATTTATAATTATAATTTAAAATTTAGTCAATACTTGTAATAAAAATTATAATGGTCTTTTCTTAATAAATAGTATTTTCCTTTCTTTTCTGTCTTCACTATGTAATCTGCACCTTGTGGGGTAAACCTGACAAGGGAACCTGGAATTCTAGTGTAGAAGCATTGCGTATTGATTGGCGCAACTCATCGTCGCGCTTTACCTCCTCACCAGAGCGAGGAAGTGAAAATATTAAATATTCAATTCTCTTGAGTGAGAATCCAGCCACAACTGTTGCGTTTACAGTCACACTCTTGTGCCACCAGGCCACGGCGGCCTACAAAATAATAAAATAAATGTTTTGGTGCGTTTTATAGTTCTCACAAGCGAAGTCGTGGGCGACCGCTAGTTGAATATATTTTATTTAAAATTAAGACTTGCAATTGTCAAATTTTTCATGTATTTCGAAACAAACATGTATTTAAACATGTAATTTGAATGTGATGGCAAAAAAATTATGAAAAGTTGCTAGAATTTCATTTGCTAATTTACAAAAAAAAATTGTAAAATGTACAATTTCTAAAAATATACCTTATTGATGACTGTGAAGAAATAAAGTGTTAACTTTAGTTACTCTACACGACCAAGGAACACTTAAAAGGAAAAACAATGTTCAGAGAGCAAGTATGAAGAGGCTACCCCGCTAGGGATAGAGCGCGAAGCTAATACAATACATTTTGAACTAAAAAACAATTTTAAGCATATTCTTAAACTCTATTTTAAAACAAAAAGTATAAGAAAGAAGTTTTAATATTCACAAAGAAAGAATGATCTTATCAATACCGGAACATGATAACAAAATGAATGAAGTATCACGTTTCATTGAAAAGTTTTATTTTTTCAACGAAATGATTACCTTCCGTACACCTCACACTGATTATATGATACTCAAGGATTTCTTGATTACACGGAGAGAGAACACTCTCAGCAGACCTCACAAACTTACTTATCTCGGGAACTGCTGGTTCAATTTGTTATGAATTTTATTTCACTATATTAACTGTACCTACACGTAAAGCTAAGTACTTCGGGTATTTGTTGTTTCGGGTGAATGTTGTCATGTGTCATACACAACTCTAAGATTTTTTTTTGTTTCACGATGTGTCCCCCACATAGCAGAGCAGGTAGAGGGAACCTGGGAACCTAATGTTAAGATACTCCGTTCCCCATTCACCTTTGTATTCAGACCTCAGATTGTTGTCGAATATTTGAGGCATCGATGCCACGGCGGTTTCTGTGTTATTTATTTCTAATAATTTTAAGATGAAATTTTTGTCATGACGACATCAATGTACCAATATATAAGACACATATATACATCAATAAAACGAAAAAAATAAAAGAAATATTTCGCAAAATCGCATATAAGTACAGCATGTCTGCATGTATGTAAGTTTACGACTGTTTTTTCCTGCTACAAATGACCTTACATAGCCCTATTCAGTTAGTGGATAATAAAATAGTTACTATGTGTTTATTGTAGTTTATAGATGAAAAAAGAATTGTCAACAAGACGAAGTTTAGCGCTGAGTTCCTCCACTCAACATACGATTTCTTGAAATTTGGCAGGAAGTGGGGAACGTCGTGTATTAACATTAAGTTCCCTCTGCCCTACTTTGCTTCATAAGGGATCCAATTTTTTTCACGTTGTATCCGGCACTTAGCAGAGTAGGTACCTAGTGTTAAATCACTGCTATTAATAATTATTTAAAAAATACATATAGAAAACCAGATAGTTATAACATCAAAAGGTAACTAAAAATGATAAAGAGACCATTGAGTGCCCAGGTGCCGACCAGTCTGCCTCGCCCTGATATCACCGTGTTTGATAACAACTGATAAGCACTGATAACGGTAGCTTCTCGAATAAGCTGACAGAAATACCCGGAATGCGCAAGTAAATGATGCAATATATAATTTTATAATATAGTGGTAAGTTGAGTCATGAGTGGAGGGATTTTGGTATAACTTTGTTTCTTAGAAGAGGAGAAGTTTAAGCGTCATATATAATTATTAACCGATTTCACAAAACTGAGGTTATCAGTTTGACGTATATGTCATTTGTACAATTTTTTTTGTTATGATGATATTGTTGGAAATTTAAAATTGGATTATATTAGAGTAGGTATAATGAACTACGAGTATTAGGCTTCTAAGTATTTGTAGGTACTCGTAGGTACGGTGTGTGTTCGAATTTACGGAAAACTAAAAGTGATATCGACATGATTACCTATACTGTGGTATATTATGTCAATTTAGTGAACAGTCTAAGTTTCATGAAAATTGTTCAGTAGTTTTACAGACATACATAGGTTTCACGCGTTTCTTGAGGAAACTTGTAAAATATAGACAGTAAGTAAATCCTGGGTTCTTCGTTCAGCTTTTTCGTTTCGCGTCTTCCCGTTCTCTTTGCGCATTTATCAAAACGAGAAAATGAAAATATTAAATATTATATTTAATATTATATTTATATTTAATATTATAATTATAATTATATATTATTTAATATTATATATTATATTTATATTTAATATTATATCTATATTTAATATTATAAATATTAAATATTATATTTAAATGAAAATATTAAATATTATATTTAATATTTTCATTTTATGTATATTATGTATATTTTCACATTACATTTTATGTATATTTTCATTTTTTTTTCAAATTTATTTTTATTAATTTTCATTACATTTTATGTATATTTTCAGTTTTTTTTCAAAATGAAAATATTAAATATAATATTTAATATTTTCATTTTATTAAGAAGGAATCGAACACACAATTCCCCCTGTAAACAACAAAAACCTTTTGTTATAACGCAGTGGTGATACTAAAGGAAAGCCACGTTAAAGCATAAGAATCCCTCAGAAAGTATGTATGTGCAGGCTGAGGACAGTGGACGAGGCGAAAGAGGTACGCAGAGACCGCGGCGTTTAGCGCTGTGCACTACAATATAGGTATATACGGATATGAAGGTATAGGATACAATATAGGTAGATACGGCTATAAACGGATATGAAGTCAGAGTGTATCACTCGCGTTATCTACTTTTCTCACGACTGCTATCAATGTATGTACGAGATGAATTTTATTTCAAGCTGCTGTTCACACATTTTTCTCTGAATTTTTTTTAACGAATATCACGATGACTTGTAATTTTTATTATCTCTGCACATATCCTGTTTTCTTTTTTCTTATTTGACACACTCTAGTGGCGCGTCACTCTTTTTTCAATTTTCATATTCTCTTTAACTTCAAGAGAAAGAGATTATCTGTTTGACATTGTTATGTAATATTGTGGAAATTGAAATTGTAGGAGAGGTAGGGGGAGACCTCGGTTGACTTTCGAAAACAGTATCAAAGAAGTGGTTTATAATTAAGGACGAGGCGAAAGAGGTACGTAGGGACGAGAAGCTGAGATAAGTAGAAAATGTATAGTATTAAATATATGATCTATTTAGGCGTCCAAGCATGTGAGCTAAATTTAGTTATGTCTGTTTGTCGTTAAATTTCTCGAATAAGAAAAGTCAGTCACTTATTTTTCAGCTCAGAGAATAGTCCAAGTTTCATCAAAATCAGTTCAGTCAAGTTAACACTGTGTTTTGTCTACCAGAATCCACACTCATCGCGTTTACAATTGGACTTTTCTCCACATCAACCACAACAGAATAACTTAACTGTAACTATTTAGCTTTACGCATATAGCAAGGTAGGCAGGAGGAGGGAACCTGGGAACATAGTGTTACACGGTGTATCTACACCGTTCCCATTTGCGTTCCCCATTATTCCGAATAGCTGAAATTTCAGCGGAACTCAATGCCACGCTTTTACCTCGCCATCTGAACAAGCGAAAATATTAAATATTTAGTTTCCCAGGGCAGGAGTCGAACCCACAGATCGCGTTGCGCCTCCTCACAACAACCTTAAATATCTATTTTAAAAAGAATAATTTCTTTTGCACTGAGATATGTGACGTTATCTTATCACACAACATCATTTGTAGAACACGCAGAGGCTACGTGTCTGCTGTGTGTCCAAGTCAAGGAAATGTTTATTCTAAAAATATGCTTAAGCATAGTTTAATACCGTCACTTGCTCCTGTACCACCCAATTATTGAGACAGTTCGCGTTGAATGTTGCAACTCAACGCCGCGTTTTCTTTAGTTACGAGGGCAAGGAAATGAAAATAATTCATTATACAACTCTTGAACAAATGAAATATTTAAATATATAAATTAATAAATATTTTTATTTTCATTTACTAGCTTTGGCAACGAGGCAAAGTTCGGCTCTAGCATTCGGCGGAAAGGGGGAAACATCTTCTTATTGTGAAAGGAGAGTCTCAACTCTGGCTATCCTGCTATTGCGGGATACAGTGTATAACAAAACACTGCGTTTACAGTTGGACACCGTGGTGCTAACAATATACTCGTATTCATTTAGAATATGTTGTTTACCAATCAACGTTAGTCGTGATCGAGGTGTTACCCGCCACTTTGCGGATTTATTTTTTTCATTACGAGCAGAAGGAGTATCGAAAATACATAAAAGTAGGTAAATAATCATAAAAAAAGAAAAAATACTTAACTTACTTTATACGTTATTTCAGTTAAAACCGGTCGCGCGCACCGACACCTATGAGTCATGAGTATTTAACGATCTGACGGTTTTACGATTATAATTTTAAATATGTATTGTATTTATGTATGTAATATGAGTCATTCCTTACTATATGAATATGGATGATTTTCTTTATTTTTTTCTTTGTTTTTTATGTGTTTTTTTACCTATTTTTCCTACGGTAGAGAGAATAATTACTAAGTCACTTTCATATCTGAAATTATTTATTTTGATTTTTCTCTCTCTTTAGAAACAAGACAAGACAGCGTTGAGTTACGTGTTGTGGAAAGAGTGAACAGCGTATCTTAACACTAGGTTGCTTATGCTTTTCCTGCTATATGCAGCGAGGAGGTAATAAAAACATAACGCCTGAAAAACAAAAGTTGTACTTTATATATAATCAATAATAATTCCTCTAGTGGGGATTGAACCCACAACAATCGACTGTACAGTCTGACATAGGCTCATTGGATGTACCTACATACCTACGTACATATGGATACATGTAAATATACAGTAGGTACTATATATAAAGAATATCGTGCGCTAGCGGTAATTATTATTATAGATAACTTGTTATTGCTAAAATGACTTTTTGACTTTGGGAATTGTTGTCCGACTGTAAACCCTAGAGTTGTTGTGAGTTCGATTCCCATTTCGGGGAAAGTATTGTTTTCATTTCGTCGTTTTGATAGCAAGAAAAGGAACAGCGTTCGGATATATAAAATAATCAAATTACAAAATATTATGCACTCAAATCCACATTTCTAATATCTATATATATAAAAGGACTTGTCTGTAATAAAGTTGAAAGCCGCACTCTCTCTACGTATAGCCACCGTCCACGGTGATAGTGACACCCTTTCAGCCGCATCGAAGCCGCAACCACTGACGGTCGCACACGTGTGCCCACCCCTGCGCCACGACGCGACGGCCTCAGCGACCCGCAGCAACTTCATTTATGATGTCCACAGAATAGTTTTTATGTTAATTTCTCAGTGCAGGTTGCAATCTATCGCTGGTTTCCATACATCGCTTTCTATTTGATTGCGGTGGATTGGAATAACAGTTCAAAAAAACGGGTTCGACTGGTACCACTTTCCCAAGAATACATGTATATGCAGATGCATAGATATGCAAAACCACCTTGCTATAATAGAATCTATATTAATAAACTTGTGGTCGTCGTGGCACAGTGGCACAGCGTCCGACTTTAAGCGCAACAGTTGTGAGTTCGATTCTCACTCGAGGAACTGAAACATTCTATATTTTTATTTGTTTGTACTGAGATATGTGCAGCATATCTCTGGTGTCGAGTCGAGTATCGCCAATTAACACCGACCCGGCTACCTGCGAAGTACAGCGTGAAATTGAAAAAAAAAAATCATTCATTTCAGAAATGCTTTATGTTTATAACAGAGGATTGTGATACTAATAATACTTCTTACTCCCAAGTAATAAATATTTTTAGTGTTAAGACACTCCTTTCTAAGTCTTCTCCTGTTTCTCTTGCCACTCACTCTTGCTTGCTTATCACTGTACCCTTATCAACTATCGCTTGTACAGTAAATCACTGAGCCACGCCGCGCCGGCTAAACTAGGAAATATTAAATTGAAATTAAATTTTAAAAAGTAGCTCTGGGAAGTCCGACGTTTCTTAACAAGTGTAACTTTTTTTATACTTTTCACGTTTTTTTTGTAAGTCAGTTTAATCCACTAACTGGTGAATCATGTTTTTATTGTTAGTTCTGATTCCACGTGCAGAGCTGTTGCTAGGAGAATGTTCAAGTAAAATGTTAGATTAAGTCATTATGAAATGTTATATTATTATGCAACTTGAATAATAAAGGACAGCAGATTTTATTGTTTTTTGCATACAGCTAAATAATAAGATATCAATATTATAAAGTTAAAAAGTTGGTTTAGTTGAAAGCTCTGATCTCAAGAACAATAAGTAGTTCTTAAACCAGTTCAATCAGTAGGTTGAATTTGCAAAAAAAGATGTGTTTTAGGTATAACCTATTTATCGTGGGAGTCCGTATTCCAAATTACATCACTTTCATAGTTTCGATGTAACCTGTAGGTACCTGCGGTCAGGGTTACCTTGGGTACATAGTCACACGTCATACACAACTTCCAGTAGGTACATCCTACTAATTTTACAAATGTGATAGTTAGTAAAGATGGATGGAAGTTTGTTCCACTTTCACGGAAAAGCTATGGAACGGATATAGATGAAACTTCTGAATAATATTTAGCATAATATGCTGATATAATTATCAGAACAACATAGTCTACAATTTCCTTGAGCATTTTGTAGAATTGAAATTAAAAAAATATATAATAATAATTTGACAATAATAAGTCGGGCGAAGCCGCGTGTGGGTCGCTAGTTTGTTCTACAAAGTGACGATGCAACTAAGAATGAGTAACTTCCTGTCATCGAGGTGCTGAAGTGTTATAAATAAAATTGATTATTCTACAAAAGAAATATTTGTGCACGCACGTGTTTTATAACTGTGACTAATATACCTTTTATACATAGATTTTTTTAGTTTTACGTTGCATTCCTCTCGTAGAAAGGTAGGCAGAAGGAACCTAGGGGTTCCCACTCACCGCTAACTCAACGCCGCGCTCTTAACACCAGACATTGAAGGGAAAATAACTCATTTCCCAAAAGAGGAATCCACAAGTATCGCGATTAAGCAGTACCCCTGCGCCACTTCATTACATGAAAATGTAAATTTCAATTAACTTACTAATAAATAATAGATATCAATATAACGTATCTGCAGTATACTTTGTGCATTCAAATAGAACTCATGAATAGTAATTGAGTATTCAATTAGCAATATTTCATCATCAAATTATCTCGTATATTAATGCACGAGTGTGTATGTGTGTGTGCTCGTATGTACCTACGTGACTGGCGGCGAGTGAGAAAGTTTCTTATATTTAGCACTAATTAACTTAGTGGTTAGTTATAGTGTTAAATAAGGAGGTCGCGGATTCGGTTTATGTTCTTTATGTTTTTACATTGGAGGTCGTTGTTGGTTTTTTTATTATTATTTACTTTAAATAGCTAAGAGGTAATACAATTCCTTTTTTTTTCAAATGAAAAGGTAAAATACTATCTCTTTTTTTCCCTTTTCTCCTACATGAAGATACCTAATGTATAAAAGCAAAGGAATTACTATCGTATCTTAATTAGTATCGGAACGGAATCCGCACAGTATTTATTTACAAGTTGTACGCCGCTAATATGTAGTAGGGTAAGCCAAAGTCATCTGGGAAACTAGTATTAAGATACTCTATTACAATTAAGACTTCCGTTCCTCACATTCACCCGAATTCTGGGTTTTTGGTAAGACGAGACAGAGCGAGGAAATAAAAATGTATCATTGCCCCAGTGGCAATAGAACCCGCGACCGTCGCGCTTACAGTACCACACTTCTGTCACTGCGCCGCGAGTCAGACTACGGACGGAAAGGCGCGATAATAACTTATTTCATAAATTAAAATATGTAGATAACACGAACCTGCTTTACCTAAAAATATATTTTATTTTATTCTAAAATCTAAACTAATAACCAAAAAATTGTAACTGTAATGGTTAAGTCAAAACAAACACCAGAGTAACAAAGCGCAATGTTGTGAAATAGCTTGTTTCTGAACATGTCTCGACTCGTTCGTTTGTGCTGCGGTGCTGGACGTCACGTACGCATCGCTCTCTTATTATTATAAGTTGTAACATGTTCGAACAGGTTGGAAAAGGACCATCTTTGTATAATTCGGGTGTGATTCAAAAAATGTTATTTTGTAAATGTATATTTTTTTATAATATTCTGTTTCTTCTTTTCTTTCTAGATGATTGAGAATTATTGATTGTTTCGAAGGTTAAGTAGAGGAAACGTAGTGTTAAGATATTCCGTTTCTCAAGCACTGGCCAGTTTTCGAAATATTGAGTGTTGAATAGCGAAAATAAACAGCGCGGTATGTCTTGTTACCAGAGGGGTGATTCTTCTTCTTCTTCGTGTCAATGATTGGAGAATTCATATCATATTTTGCCAGTATTTAGCCACGTCGACTGCGGCATCTGTTGCCTCCATCAGATCGTCATGTGAGCAGGTGAATGGACATTTCGGGCAGGAGAGTAAGTGTGCCATCGTTTGTGGATCGGCGCCACAGTCACTGGGTGACTTATCCCTCAGTTCGTACCCCCATCTCACGAGAAGCTCTTTGCTTCGGCCAACCTGGCTCCGTAAACGATTAAGTGACTTCCATGAATGATGAATATAATTGATTACACATGTAAACAATTTATTAGCCTCTACACCCAATTTACACGTATTTACGACAATCTCTCTAATCAAATGTTCAAGGGACGTTTACGAGCACTTACCAGACGCCGTATAAATACATATAAACACGTATAAATCAAGCGCATCTGCATTTCAACCCCCGACCGGTACCCTCGTAAAGATTGAACACTTATTACCTATTTCAATATCGTCCCTGCTCGCTGCTCGCTGCTCGCTGCCTCGCGTCGGGTGAATATGATTAGCATTGATCGTCGTTGATGCGGCAGTTTTTGACGTATGCTTTTTTGGATAATAATTTTTGTTTGATATCGGTACCTACAGTATGTTACATAATTGTGAGCTTCACGCTTTTTCCTGGGCGGAGGGAACCTTGTGTTTAGATTTACGACGCCCAGTCAATGTTCTAGATATACCTAATATGTTTGGTGGTCAAACTAACCGTCGTGCTTTTTTACTTTACCAGGACGCGGAAATAAATTAAACATAATAGTATTTTGCTCTAGCAAAATACCCTACTCGAGATCGATCGATCGACCATATCACATAATCTCACCAAACCTATAGTTATAAGATTAGAACACACACGCGTTGTTCATATTTTATAACCATAGCACATAAATATATTGAAGGGGCGACAACCTTAATACAAGAGAAAGCTGCATCTGCGCCAAAGTGATAACAGCTAAGTACATTGGGTAATAGCCTGTAACGAGCTTTTATGGAAGTCTGCGTGAATTGCAAGGTTCCTTCCGGTATAGGAAAAAGTGTCGTAACTTAAAAACAATATGCGTTAGGGTGGCCATTTTGTATAGAAATGGGTGGACATTTCAAATACTGAATATTTTATTTCAAGCGGTGTCTTGCGTAAGTAAGTAGAGACATAATGTTAAGACTCTCCTTTTTTTTCAAGTTAAGCCTAATTTTCGGGATATCAGGAATCAAATTCACAACCGCGGCGTCTAGAGTTTTGGCTTCTGGGCTTCTGCGCCACCACGACGCGCCTCTAAATCACAGGTAAAAATATGTTTCTTACTAGAAGTGTATTTATAGTTTTCAAAGAATTTTAAAAAACAATTTCTGCTTTTTCAATACCTACATGCAAATAATAGTTCGGAACACTGCAAAATTATTATTCTTTTTCTTTATATTTACGGTTTTTATGCACCACTTGTTATATCCCGCACAGCCGGTCCCCAACAATCATGGGTATCAACTTATCGCTTATACAGGCCGAGAATCAGGGACAAAGGGACATTTGTGACGCGAAATTTACGAGGCACTTTACGACCCACCCTGTATAATAAGGGAGCTCTAATAAAACATAACTTGGAGGTAGAGTCGAGTTTCGAGCGAACATTTTGGTGGAAATCGTTTATTTTCACTTGTCATTGTGTTTTGGAGGGATTTAATTAAATTTTTGTTATGTATGTATGTATGTTTGTATTTTTCTAATGACATTTTGTGTTTTCTATTCTATCCTAGAATAGACGTCGTCCATAAATTTGTTTATGTGGACTTTAAGGAAAATAGCAAATCAATTTTTTTACACTTAGTGCCTCTTTCTCTATTTTTCACCCATAAAAATAAAACTAAAATGTGCTTAGTGATTAAACTCAATATTTTAGTTTTTACATCGAATTATAATTTTTAGCTTCTCAAAGATACTGTTCCCATAAAAACTTCGCTTCCGTACTTTCTCCCAAATTCTGGAAGCATTGCGTGTTGAGTGGCGGAATTCGAGGAAATTAAAATAAGAAATATTTCATTTCCTCGCTTACAGTACGCTTGTGACCCTGCTATGAGGACAGATAGTACCTCTCAGTATATAAGTATAAAGGACTTAGCACCTCGTGAGTTCGGACGCTGTATACATATTCTATTGAAGTGTGTCTTTGTGAAAGCTGTTAACGGTAATGTATTCGATTCTTGTTTGTCATTTATAGTCAGGTGAACGTCCTTTATATGTCACCCTGTCCACAAAGAACTGGACCGATTTGGATGAAATTATGTGTTTATATTTTAATAAAGAATACAATAGTAATAGTATACAGACGTAAACTTAGACCCATAAATGATCTTTTTACAAACTAGTTTTAACATAAATATGAATAAAATCATTCATTACTAGTTCTCTAAACTGTGTGAAAATTAAAAAAAAAACATGCACATTGTTTTCGTATTCGCGTTTATTTTTGTTTTTTTGATGATTAAAATGCTTAATTATTAATTAGCATATAATGAAGGGTGTGTCGGACGTCTGTGCACCTCGTTCTGTGTAGGTCTTGAGGTCAATGCGACGCTTACGCTTAGTTTAGTTTATATTGATATAACTTTTTTATTCATGAACCCATTTCAATTACAAATACAATAGTGAAAACTATATTTTAATCGGACAAGCCGTGTTTGTGTGCGCAAACGCACAGACAAACTGGCACACCGACAAATGTAACTTCTTATTTTGAATATATATATTTTTTTATAATTATTGACTTTCTCATGTATCTTCTAATTATGTAGGCGTCGATCAGTTATTATTTAATTATATGTATGGAAAAACTAGCGGACGCGCGCAGCTTCGCTTGCGTATTTAGGGGGAATTCTAATATCCCATGAAACATGTGTTCAATGAAATATTTTTAAGAGTCTAAATTTCAAATTTTATAAAAATCGGTGGCCATTTAAAGATTTTTCCATACAAACTTTCAACCCCTTATTTGCACCCTTCGGCGGTGAATTCTAGAAAACCATGAAACACATGTTCAATTAAATAATTTTAAGAGTCTAAATATCAAATTTTATAAAAATCGGTGGCAATTTAAAAAAAATTCCATACAAACTTTCAACCCCTTATTTACACCTTTAAGGGGAGAATTCTAGAAAACGATGAAACACGTGTTCAATTAAATACATTTAAAAATCTACATTTCAAATTTTATAAAAATCGGTGCCGATTTAATTTTTTTCCCATACTAACTTTGAACCCCTATTTCACCCCTTTAGGGTTAAAATTTTTCAAAATCCCTTCTTAGTGGATGTCCAGATTACGAAAGTAAACATCTGTGCAAATTTCACGTTCCTACCATCAGCGGTTACGGCTGTGCGTGCGTCTTACCTCAGTCAGTGAGGACAAGTCCTTTTATATATATAGATTATCCCATCCCTGTCGCCAAATGGTGAGTTCAAGGAGAATGGAGATCAGCGACAATAATATATATAATATAATAGTTGTTTATTATACATTAGTAAATAACATGTTGTTTATACTGAAATACATGAAATGAGTCAGCGGAGGTCACGCCGCGCGGTGTTTTCATTTTCAATTGTAATCTACTCGTACTTAGGTATGTTAATGTCGATAAGTAGTTTCATATGTCACATTGCTTTTTAAACCTAATAACATTTACAATTGAATTATATTTTTGAAAAAAAAAAACATAAAACATTGAAAGTGGTAGGATGTGAACCCGTGCCTCTTTGAAACCACCTCTACAAATTATGTAAACAAGTAACATTAATATTATAACATTTATGTAAGCAAACAAAATAAAAATTTAATTTCGTGAATCAAATCCACATCCACCTTCCGTGACTCTATTAGCATTATAAACCACTGTGCGTACAAAAGACAACATCGAGCTACTATTCTATACGTGAAGTATTTCTAGGAACTACATAACTGAAGGAAAACTAAGTAATTGCTACTATTATAATTATATAGATGAGAATTTTCCACACTGCTGAACGTTCGTTATTTGGATAATTAATTACATTTTACATATTCCCCTCCAGATGTGTGGGTATAGCGTATATATTGTGAAGACTATCGACGGCATCGACTGCCGGAAGTAAACGTTGTCCTTTGTTCTTTCTCCTGGGTGGAAATCAAACACACAATCTTATTGCATCTTTTATTTTATTTTTCATATATTTTCATATAGAGGAGGTGAATGGAAAACTTGGAAAACTTTTTTCTCGTTCTGGTAGCAAGACTACACGGTGTAGAGCTCCGACGTCCAACAACCAATGGCTCAAAAATCGGTACAGTCCTCAGGACGGTCTTTGGGGAACGGAGCGTCTTAACTAGCCACCTTGCTGTACGCGGGATATAGTGAAGCTATGTTCTTATTAAATATTAAAAAAAAGAAACTGATTTTAAAACTATGCCTATATGTAGGATGATAATAAATGATTATCAAAAATAATATTCAATTTACTTCAAAATAAAGAAAATTGAAAAATAGTTAAACAATTATTGATATTTGTTTCTGTATATCTATATATTGTTTCTGTATATTGTTTATAACTTAATTTTTAAAGTTTGAACCCTCTTGGGTTTTTTGAAATTATTTTTTTGTTAAGGAAGTCAGATTTTATAATCAACCTGCAGTGCGCACGCGCAGCTAATGCAGTCAAACTAAACACAAAGGGACCGCTTGTTACACACGATTCTAAGAATATTTTGTATTCTTTATTCTATACTAGGAATCTGCCCGCAGCTTCGCTCGCTTGAACTATACGATAAATTTATTATTGTATTTGTGTTCTAATATAATATGTATGTACATAGTACGTAACAAAAACAATATAAGCTCTAAAACTCTACCGTTTTTGAATAAAAAATATTCCAACCACTCTCATTAATATATGATACTAGCGGACGCGCGCAGCTTCGCTTGCGTATTTAGGGGGTGAGTTCTAAAAAACCATGAAACACATGTTCAAATAAATATTTTTAAGAGTCTAAATTTCAAATTTTATAATAATCGGTGGCGTTTTCAAGATGTTTCCATACAAACTTTCAACCCCTTATTTGCACCCTTAGGGAGGGAATTCTAGAAAACGATGAAACACGTATTCAATTAAATGCTTTTAAAAATCAAAATTTCAAATTTCATAAAAATCGATGCCGATTTAAATTTTTTTCCATACAAATTTTCAACCCCTATTTCTCCCCTTTAGGGTTAAAATTTTTCAAAATCCCTTCTTAGTGGATGTCCAGGTTACGAAAGTAAACATCTGTCCAAATTTCACGTTTCTATCATCAGCGGTTACGGCTGTGCGTGCGTCTTACCTCAGTCAGTGAGGACAAGTCCTTTTATATATATAGATAACCTTTCCCGATTGATAGACTATCCAACACAAAAACAGTTTTTCCAATGGAACTTGGAAAATAGTTAATAGTTTATTCTATAGTAAGTATACACTGTGGACAACGTTTCCGCAAGACCTGTATAGCCGCATAGCCAGTGATTTGCTATGCTCCATTGATGCCGTAGATTGTGCGTTTTTTTAATGAATGGTACTTTTTCCCTCATAGCAATGTAGACAGGGGGAATGTAGTATTAATACACTACTTTCCTCACTTTTCGCTCAACTTTTGAGACAATGCATATTGAGTGGCGGAACTTAACGCCGTGATTTATCTACCGGAGTGGAGAAATGAAAATTACAATCAAAATCTAGGCGATCGAACCCGCAAGCATCGTGCTTCCAGCAATAACCGCACGGGCGAAGCTGCACCCAAATACTAGTTATATAATATAGTAGAATTTATAGCGACGCCCACAGACATCTATCTAATAAATAATTCATATCTTAGAATAAAAAACAGGTTCTTATTTACACCTAAAATACAAAATTTAGAAAACATCGTAAAGACGGCGCCGAAATAAGATAATCGCAATTAAATCTGTGAAGTTAACTAGTTCCACACTCGTAGATAGGTGCAGGTTTGTGAGCATCCGATTGACAGTTAATATCAATTAGTTTAATTGACAGGAAGTGTTCAATTTTTTCTAAAATAATAATAATGTTATTGATATTATATATGTATATATAAGTATACCGACATAGCACGGTGTTGAGTTCCGTTACATATGTCTCGAATTTGTGCGGTGCATGAGAACGGAGTGTATTAACACTCGGTTCCGAGTGCCTACCCTGCTTCACGTGGGGTACAGCATGAGAAAAAAATATTTTTTATATACATTCAAAAGATATCGAAAAGGCCGTCGACTGTAAATGTAATATTTCAATTTTCTCGTTCTGGTGAAGAGGTAAAGCAGAGCGTTGAAATTGTCAGTCAACTCACAATGCCTTCGGAAGTCGGGAATTCTATGGGTAATCTATAATTTATTCAGAAAGTACGAGCAAATCCACGTGAATAAACTATATATCCTATATAAGCAAATTCAAATATTTCACAAGGACACCGTTTACAACGCTAACAACTAAAGTAAATATTTTGCACTCTCAGCTTGCACGTGGTGATTGCGCGACGTGCTCTTATCAAAAATAATATATCATAAAAAAATATATCTACATATATTTATAGAAAAAAAACATGTTTATATGAAGACTTGTAAGATTTTTTTAATATGCTATGCGTATAAATAACTTTTTTCTTTTCCTTTAAAATATAAAAAAGTTATAAAAAGAGGAAACGTATTTGCATTCCTTAGACTTACTGAGTGCCCATCACGTTGCAGGATGAGGAACTTGGAGCCGTGCCTGGGATTTACGACCCAAATGCAGCTTTAATGGTACTTTTAAAATGAGACTCCTCACTACTGGCTGATTTCTTCGATCTCTTTTTATAGTTTGTGGGATTGTCCACAAAGTGTAAAAATAAAACATTATTTACACCACTTATCTCCATATTCTGCAGGCATTGCATGTTGAGTGGCGGACGTCAACGCTGCTCTTTGTCTCGTGATCAGAGCGAAAACTTACAAATGAAGAAATAAGATAAAGCGAGAAGAAAAAAAGCGGAAAAATTAAAGGATTAATACAACAACATAATGCTTAGATAATAAACAGTGGAGCACGAAGCCCGTGACCCGCGACCGGAGACCAGAGACCAGAGACCTGAGAGGGTTAGCCGGCTTACGGTAATTGGATCGTCGCGCACCGTCTACAAATGCTATTTGCAATTTTGATGTGATTCACGCGTTGTATGGATAGAATATCTATAGATGAATAGAATATATGAAGTAACTAACTTTTAGTTAAACTTTAACGTGGAAAACCGTTCTGTTACAAAAAAATGTGCGAATCTCTAAAACAGCGTGAACATAAAAAATGTTTCCGTACCAGTAACACTGAACACTGAACACTACACACTGAGCCACTCAGTGCACTAACAACAATCACTCAGCGTCATAACAATTCATTCATTTGCATAGGAAATAGTGGTTGTATATGAACGTACATACATACAGACATACATAATGTAACATGTTGTGTCAAATGTAAATAAGGCACAGATATAGCGATACCAATTTTTTCTACTATTACTTCACTTTAAGTAACAGCAAACGATGTAATATGCATAACCTAGTATTACACCGCTCCCCAATATAGCGAGAAAGACAGTTAGAAGTTAGAACCCAAGCTTAAAACTCCATTCTCCACATTCTGTCGATTCTGTAAGGTGGGTAGCGGAGTTTGACGCTACAGTTTGTCTAGACTTTCTCCAAAGTCGAAGGATCGAAATTCGAAATACAAAAAACAAGAGTATCATGTACCTTTTCCGTTTCTGATGTTTTTAAGCTGCTACAAGTAATGTCACTGAACGAGGGGAAATTATAGCATCACTCTTTTTTTCTTTTGTTCTACTAATCCATGTTTAAATTCAAAATATTTTTCATATAAAGAGATTTTTGAATGTACTTTTGATATGTTGATTGAACATATTGTTACAGAAATCTCAAAATAAGTTTGATTGAGAAGGGCCAATATTCGGCCAATATTACCTACTTCAAGATAATCTTGTAGCTGTCTGGTGGCTTGTAGCTTCACGCTCTGTCTCAGCAGGATAACCTAGTAGTTGATAGTCTCTAGAAGATCATCAGAAAATCATTCAGTCTCTAGAAGCGGCGTTGAGTTCCGCCACTATTATAAGTATGAAAAATTTAATTCCTAGGCCAACATAATCTAACATACAGTAAGTACATTAAAGAAAACCATTGAACCGTGACGTACTGAGGCATATTTTGGACCAAAACATTTGAAAATTTCCATACTAGTTAAACAAGTGACGTCACGCGCAGAGGTAACTGAAAACAGATGTTAACTAAAATTAGCATTAAATGGGTATAACGCGATCGTCGTCGTGTAAACCGAGCTCGGCCAACCGCTCAGTTCTTGAGATAAACGATAATAAACAAACCAACATGTGGTTGCTGATTTACCCTTATTTTGATTTGGAAAATTTTTAGTAAGATTCGAAGTAAATTTAGGTATATCCTCTCATGTGTTTTATTAATATGCAATGGTAGAGATGAAAGATCGCGGAGTCTAACTGTGGTCGCGGCGGTTGGGGATTCATATCTCACTCAGGGATGAACACATTTCGCACATACGTCATTGTTGCACCGAACGAGCTAACATATAAGCATTCTGAAAGAAAATATACTTATTATTCCTTACACACAAATAATGTAGAGTGCTTGTGTTCATTTGTCACATCCGTTATTTATTTTTGTTTACGAAAAATTCACGTTCACGACGTTCATTCTCAAAATATGTGACGCATATACTGTTCATTTCCTTCTGCTTTGCTCCTGTGGAGCGAGTATATTTGTCAAATGTCATGTAAGTTGAAGCGTCTTCTTCGCGTTTTCCCGTATCAAAACGTAGCCAGAGAGAAATCTCAGCTTTCTGCCCAATTTATATTGATTATTAAGTGACAGAACACAACGCCACGCTTTGCCTACACGAGAGGAAAAAGGAAAATTTTAAATATTAATTGTCATTCCTCGAATGGGGATCAAACCCATAACCATTGCGGGTCTGACGCTGTCCCACTGCGTCACTACAGACCCAATAACCTTATGAGTAATATAAATAAAGCTTTCTGAAAAATAATATGAATACACTTTTTTACGAAAAGATATTGGTAATAATTTACAGGAAAAAAATCAACTTTCCTAAAACTATAATACTTTGAGAACTGAACTAAAAATTGCACATTTATTATTAAAAAATATAAACAGCCGAGGGGAAGGGGAGGGAGTAGCCCATTGTGACAAATGGACGTATTCGAAACAATCTCTACATTCACACAATAAGGTTCAAAATCTAATAACAAGCAAAGTATTACACGTGTAAAATCTCAAATCTATTATAGGGGCTTGGTTACAATTTTTCCAAAGTAAAATCGACTCTATGCTGCGGATGTAGAGACCAAGTGACGGTCAATCGATATATTATTGCATCATGTGCAAGAGCAAGATCAAGGACACAGCCTTAAGAACCGACTTACGAGTACATTAGGTATATAGTATAATGAAAAAATAGTGATTATTATTCTTTCTTAAGCTGTATGTGACATAGAGACACTAAAAACTACCGGTTTTTGAATTAAACATAAAAAAAAACTTATTTGGATATTTTTTAAGTAATGTAAAAAAACTTAAACTAATGTTTTTATAATATAAGATTTTTTGTACTTCAGTTTAAAAATAATGAATTGCAAGGGTGTGGAGAGTATAAACATATTCTGGAAATTGGAATATATATGAACATAGTTCATACACCCTAGCCTAGTTAGAATCGAACCCAAAACTGTCTCGTTTACGGTCAGTCATTTAAACATATCACCGCTAAGACCAAATTTATATTTAAATTTAAATTTTTCTAGTCTACGAGTATACTCTCAAAATAGGCAAAATGAATATAAAAAATATAGTCTCTACATATAGTACATAGCAGTGCTATATGTAATAAGAAAGCAATTAGTTTCATCACTCAACCCCACTACGAGCTGACGACATGACGCAACTCTCACTGCTGTTTTCCAGTTCAATTGTAGAGTCATATATTATGTTTGGAATTACTAGAAGTTTTAACATTTTACTTGCTATTTATATATTTTTTACCTTAAAAAATCTGGTAGGCAACACGCGGTTTTAAGTTCGACGATTCAAACGGTGATGTCTTGAAAATTGTATTAAAACTAGGTACTCACCTACTACCTGTATCTGCCTATTATTTCATGCATTTCGCACTATAAATTTAAAATTTGAACTCTGGGTTGGGTAGTAAAACTTATCGCTGTGTTTATTATAATTAATAATGTGTGATATATTAAATTGCACTAGCTTTTAAATAGCGCTACAATGATGTCAACATCTATATAAACTGACAATGCAAAGACGAAACTAATGGACTCAGAAAAATAAAATTTGTAGAGGAGCTCTAAGGGAGGAATCCTTACAGGAATAGAAAAAACGGGATTTTCCGTTTTATCTTTAAAAGTCCACATAAACAAAATTGTGGGCGACGACTAGTTTAACATGGAAGCTAGTATAGCATAGAATAAAATACTTATTTCACATTTATGATTGGCTTATAATTTATAAGTAATTTACTTGAGTACTTTTCCACAGAGCGGTGATCTCATCCACGTTATACATTTTTTTCATTTAGTCATTTTCTATAGCATTATACAACTTCTGTATTAACGTTATCGTCACTTATATTCGCATTCATATAAAACAGATATTACTTACATAATAGTTTTTTTAAAAATATTCCCCTTGTGTGAGAATCGAACCCACAGTTGTCGCGTTTACAGTCAAATTACGGCCTCAATTTTGTATATATTATACATAAAATAGTTATAAAGGTTACAAAGTAATTCGGTCATTATGACACATTAACTACAGGTAGTGTGTGAGTGCCGGAGACACACTGTCTACGACTGATGCAATAAATTGCTTTCAATGATAATCTGTAAAAACCATTACACGAACGTCCTTCTTAGTAATGATTATATACATATTATACCTACTGTACCGTCATTACATATGAGCATATGACATGTAGCGAAAGGTGAAGGGCGGTCTGCACCGCCTTGGTTGTAGGTTCGATACGGACTAATAATTAAAAATGGAGTGTTTTGACGAGAGCTTCTTTGTCTCCAATGTTATAGCGTGTGTACCACAGTGAAGAAATGAAAATAAATATAATCAATTGTCCTCTCGAGCACACATCGAACCCGCAACAGTCGCGTTTACAGTCCAACGCAGTGCCACTGCACCAGGACGGCCTCTCCACACCTGTACGAATGCATGTAGTACAGAACATCACTTACTAATAAATAATTAGTATGAAGTGCCTGAGTGATATCCGGTAAGAAGCCCGGCGTCGCTCCGACTCTACTTTTTATGCAAATCGAGTAACATCGTGTATCTCTCCGCCCGTCTACGTTGTATCCGTTTAAGTAATTAATGTTATCTTTTACTTGCGTATCAATACTCTACATTTTACATTTTGAAATGCATCACAGTTTTTTAACAGAAATTATTGGTAGTATTGATTTCATCATCTTAGAGATAAAATAAAATTATTTTCTTAAACGATTTTTGTACCTTCACGTTCACTTAGGTGCATTGGTCTTATAGCAGAACTCATACTGACTCATACTGCAATATGTTAAACTTTAACATAGCTTGGACGGTAAACACGACGGTTGTGGGTTTAATTCCTGTCTGAGAATATTAATTATTTTCAATCTTTGCTCGAGTAGTTACAGAAATGACGTGCAATATTCCGAAAATTGAGCAAAAAAGAGAGATCTCTAGGTCTACCCTGCGATACAGCGATACAGCATGAATATGGAAAAACTATTTAAGTTTAAATTTTATATTTATTTACAGTTTTAAATGACTTATTAGCTACAATAAACATTGTTTGTTTTTTTAAACCAATATCGACAACTTACGTATAACCTACAAATTTAGACACAGATAGGTTGAAATAATTGAAAATTTTCCAAAAATATCAAAATAATTATGATAAGTGGATAAAACCGGTAATATTAACTTTTGTACGTTTGATAGTGTTTATCTAGTGGCTCTTGCTTAGTGAGGTGGAATACAATTACATAACACGTCATATGTATAAAAATAATAAAAGAAATCTGATGTATAATAATGGTAAAATATATTTTTTTTAATTAAAATCAATAGTCCTTGCTATTTTGTAACACTTTTTAGATTTATTCATGCTCTTGAAATTGTTACTATTTTTTCACACATCATAATCAAGCTCCTAAAATATTCTATGAAAAAACAAATGTCAACACATAAACATACAAGTAAGTAGGCTAAGTTCCTTATTCTTTGTTAGTTAGTCTACTGTGGAACCTCACTCGGTCTCGAAAATAAAGTTAGATCTCTCCTCGCCGACATTACAGTATATATGAGAACATTAGCAAGAGTTAACATTAAAGCACCATTGAGATTCATATTAGCGAAACCTAATGAAAAAGAAACTCAAAACTGTAATCTAGTTTCATAACTCCACTGACTGGATTGTGTATTACAAACAAAAATAATAAATTAACTTTATTATAGAGATACTGCCTGAGCTACCCTGGAGCTAGCGTGGAGCGCGCAGTGGTCAAAGCGAGTGGATTTTAATGCGTATTAAAGTACACTAATGCCGTCCCTCGCGTCGAAAGGACCCTCTGTCCTCTTTGCAGTGAGTTATAGAGGACGGAGGGGGAGGACGGTATCGTTCAAATTCGTCGTAAAAATCATAAATTTGTTGCTGTAGTTGCTGTATTTAAATATAGTATAAATGATGGCATTTTCGTAGTTTTTTTAGCTACACGCTGAATCCTGTATAGAGATACTAGGCAGTATTTAGACATATTTAATCTATAATCATAAAATGTTCCATTACTAAATGACTGTTTTTTTAGTGTTCCGTACCTTTTAAGGAAATAAAGGAACCTAGAATATATGGTTTGAATTTCAATGTTAAATCTTAAAAATAATAACCCTAAGAGGGGGGGGGGGGGGGTACCAATTTGATATTAAAGCCGCTAATTCAAATGCTAATTCAAATGGTAAGCTTGTACTTCAAAAAATGCTCGAGACCTGCAATTTTTATACGGAATCCTCGGTGGGCGCGACCAGCTCGCGCTTGTCCGGTTATTGAAATTTCAATAGGGCCGAGAATCAATGAGATACTCTTTTTGCATCGTAAAGTCCACTCATACAAAATCACGTGCGACGCCTGGCGACTTATATAACTTCAATAAACATAATTACAGTGAACAGTACTCCTCAGCCGTCGAGTAATTAGTAATCGATATCCTGTTGTAATTCAGCATATCTTGAGTTACAGAACAAACTAAAGAAAGTAACTTAAAATTTTCCAAATTATAACAAAAGAAACTGGTTTTTAAGAAAGTCGACTAAAGAAAGGAACTTATACGTAAAAGGTAACAGTACGCAAACGTATGGGAGTCCCGATTCGGACAAAGGGGTACGCCGAAACCATTAATTCTATTGTCAAAAAGTTTCACGAAAATCGTTCAAGGTATTCTTTCGGTTTTTATATATTTTACGACGCCGTTACGACCACTTTTCATGGAGTTGTTGCTTGGTACAAGTTAGAAGATTTTGGTTTATTTTAATTTTCCTTTTTGGTAAAAGAAGCGCGGCTTATGCAACTCAACATGCAATCCCTCGAACAATGGGCGAAATATCGAGAAAGCAGTGTTTTACAGAAGGTGACATCGGTCTATCCTGCTAAAGTGTCAAACAGAGTGCTACTAAATCTGAAATCTTACTTCACACAGTTTACGAGATATTACATGTTGAGGCAGAACTGAACACCTCGTGTTGTGCTTAAAATCATTCGCCCGAAATGGGATTCGAACACACAACCGTCCTAACGGTCATGTTTGCCCAACTAACTCATAATTAAAACAAAATATACAAAATAAAAGATTTCAACGCTCCCACCAATAAAGTAATGAAAAGAAATAATTTTCTTGTCCACAACTTTAACTCCCGTTGGTATTTCATGGCGGCAGGAACACTGTGCGTGCTCTATTATTACCGAAGTGGGGGGAGGGGGGAGGTAGAGACGATAGTGATTACACAAAACTTGCGTTTGGTGGATTATATAATTTATGAGGAGGGTCCACTGTGTAATTACGGTACAAGCTACAATAGATTTCTTATGTCGATTGTAAGTTTTATCTTTGGAATAGTTTCTAAGGATACTGTGGTTGGAGATTCATTTCTTAGTTAGGGCATGTTTGCATGTTTTTATTAAGTCGTGGTGCAGTGGAGGAGTGTGCAGGTTCGATCCCTACTGAGTTAAAATGTATTTTCATTTTCCAAACGAAACAAGAAACGGACGTCTCATAAGAATATTCCACATGTTCCAATAAAAGTAAAGTCCATTCTATAAAATAAAGACACAAGTGGGTAAAGTTTCAGGAAGCAGGCTTATTAATAGAGAACCGTGGTGTTCCGACGAGACGACACCTCCTCACTTACTGCGCGCGTTCAGGTCAGTCGTGCTCGCCCTCGCCAAATATATATAAGTATTGAAGCCGTCGTGGTGCACCGGCACAGCGACACGACAGTAGTGGGTTCGATTCTCTTTTTTGGTTGAATGAGTTATTTCCATTTCGTCGCTCTGGTAACCAGACAGTTGAGCTCCGCATTTCATACTCTTATGTTTGTATGATAGTCTACAAGTTTCTCTAAAACCTATATTGGGGCAACCTCAGATTCTTTTGATTTAAATGGTTTTTTTTTTCAATTAAGGGACTAACCAAGTTACATCAAAATCGGTTCAGTAATACTAAGATCTTTGATTTTTGGGATAATTCCGTTCTAATATTAAATACATACACGCGATTAACTTGGTTGAAAAGTCTTTAACTTCTAAGAAAATAACAGATATTGTAGAAACTTTGTAGGAACCATTTGAGGACCCGAGTAGGAAGAATGGTCAAAAAAATCTATAATTTAAGAGTTGTGAAAGAGTAAAAGGGCCGCCTCAGTTGACTTTCGAATCAATGATATTGAAGGAAGGTCATGTAAAAAGGCATGAGGGACCCATACCAAGGTATGGAAAGGTTGATCATTAACAAGGAAAGAAGTAAAAGTTGATCCTCTGTTCTCTCTGAACTGTTCCTGATACATCACTATATATTCCTTAAACGCTAAAAGTAGTAAAAAATTATACAGATATGTCTATTTTTTTATGTATGAGGTAAGGTATAAAAAAATTAAGTTGCCCATTGTATGTTGTCACTCTATACCTCTATAATTACGAAATCATATGCATATGTTAAACTTTTTTTTTCATATACTAAATAAAATCGATCAAGTGCGAATCGGACTAGCACACGTAGGGTTCCGTACTATTATTTATAAAAACGGCATAAAATTATGTTTGATGTATAAAAGCTCCCCTAAATATAAATATAAATATTTCTTGTCATGGCGTTAACAGAAATACATCATAGGTGTAAATTTCAAATGTCTAACTATTACAATTTATGAGATAGAGCCTTGTGACAGACAGACAGATAGCAGGGTCGTAGTATTAGGGTGCTGATTTACCTTTTGTGCAAGGAACCCTAAATAAAGGAACAAGGCGACTACGTATGAACAAATAGTGTTTTCGTTACGGTCTACGTACCTAACTGATTAAAATTCAACAACGTTCAATCCCACACAGTCCCACCTCTTTCGTGTAGTGCGAGTGTGGTCGTCACCCGCCACCCCCCTATCGCTTGATGTATAGCTGATTTAGTTACTATGGGACTGTTCACTGATCATTTTTTATAGCTTCACGCTCTATGCCGCATATAGCAGCATAGTGTACGCGGAGGGAACCCAGTGTTGAAATAATCCCTTCTCCACTTTCTCCTAAATTTAGGATTTTTTTTGCTACTAGATCGAAGAAAAGATAATATTCGTTTAATTCCGCTACTCAACATGCAATACCTCCAGAATTCAACTCTTGTAAACAATTTTCGAATCGTTAAAGTAGTTTGCTATATTTTAATTTTGAATGTAATATATAATTTTGTACATAAAAATACAACGAACATAGTGTTTCAACTTTTCACTACCCCGCAAATAAAATAGATAGATAATGATAAAGAAAATAATTCAAGCGTATCGAATTACTTGTCAGTCATACGTCATATGGCTGTCAGGGGGGTAGGCTGGATCGCGGGGGGTCACAAAGCTAGTGATTATAATTATCCATAGTTGAACTGATGAAACTCTTCTAATTATATGTTGTATTGTTAAATAGGAGCCGTAGGGCAGCATCTGACTGTATTTGTGTTAGTTGTGGTAGTTGGTTCAAACTGCGACGAGGGGAAAATTGTATTTTAAAAAATGTTTGTACCTAACATTGGTGAGACAATTCGCAGACTTGGTTTCACCCACCTGAAATCTCATCTTAAAGAATGGAAAACAGAATATTTTAACCTGTCTGGTAGAGCGCGTCAGTCAACATATAATGTCTGGAGGTTGACAACTTCGAGCGGGGATCAAATCCATAACGATCTGATGCTAATGACATAAAGAAGTTGTAACAAACGTATAAGGATTTCAACGTAGCCATGAGAACGCATTTAGAAGAGAAGAGGCGCGGGTTCACATCCTACTCCCTCGTTGACAGTCAGGCAATGTTCCACTTAATATAATTAAAAACAATTATTTTAGTTAATTTTACTAGAAGAATTGAATAAAGTTGAACGGGTTATAAAGTAAGACGTTAAGTAAGCGCTAGTCGCTCTTCCGCCTCAGTCTAGAATCTAGATTCATTTCCTATATTTTAGGAAGCGATACGACTAAGGTTATGTCAAATGCTCTATAACTAACACTTAAATGGAAATGAATGTTGTATAATAACTTAATGTCACTTTTTAGTTTCACGCACGCGTCCCGTATATAGGGTATAGAGGGTATGTAGTGTGAGTACGACTGACGCCGCAGGAATGAGGAAAAACAAATACAAACCCACACTAGAGCGAAAAAATGAAAATAATTCATTTCCCTGAGTAAAAATCGAACCCACAACTGTTAACTTGTGATATCTACCGACAACAATATGCTGTAACTGACTTATCTGTAATCATCATCATCATCATCAGCCTGTCCTCGTCCACTGCTGGACATAGGCCTCTCCAATGGCACGCCACTGAGCTCGATCTTCGGCTCTTCGCATCCAGCCGTTGCCCGCCACTTTGCGAATATCGTCACCCCATCTAGCTGGAGGACGTCCTACATTACGTTATGGCAACTACATAATTACATTGTTTAAAAGAATGGGAAGGTAATTCGCTACATTTGGGCAAGCAGTGACGGCAGTTGTTAGTGTATTGTAAATAGGGCCGTGGAGCCCCCAGACCTCGCAAGTCCCAGGCACTGCTTCAAGCTCAAAAGTCATATTTGTATGTCAATCTATAATAATAAAGTTTGCATTATTTAAAACAATGATTTTCCTCAGATAACACGACCGTCTCGTTTACAGACGAAACATATGCCGCCGCACTGCAAGGACACTTTTAGTTAGATGATATATTCATTAATCATTCTGGACGGCAATGGCAATGGTGGCGCAATGGAATAGCGTCTGAACGCCCCATGTACGCCCCATGGTTGTTGGTTCATTACTTAGCTCTGGTACCAAGACAAATCGCGACGTTGACTTCCACCAATCAACACTCGACGTCTCATAAATGAGGAGGTGTGAGATGAACAGAAGCCGTATTTGCTCTATCTACCATTGCTTATTAAATAATCTAACAAACACTAAAACTAAACACATATCTTGTGTTACAATTCAATTCAATAAAAGCACACAATTGTGTCAAAGTCGTGATATCGAGAATAAAATCCATTCATACCTATATTATAAATTCGAAAGTAACTCTGTCTGTCTGTCTGTCTTTTACACAATCAGGGCCAAACCGCTTATTTAATTGTGATAAAATACACATATAGAGATATATGAGGGTCTCGGGATGAACATAGGATACTTTTTTTCTCACATTTGTAATATTTTCGATATATACCAATATATTAAAATACTTATTAATTTGACATGCAATTTATTCCGCCATGTTAATAACAACCGTCGCTAAGCGACCGTTGCTAAGCAACGATTTGCAAAGTTTGTTGTTAGAAAACATCATCCAAAATGAGCTTGCTTAACGCATCTCTCTATTGAAAACTGAAAAAAAATCATAAATATATTTAATAAATATTCGTATAGTTCAAGCGGGCGTAGCCGGGTTCCGGTCCACTAGTATACTATAAACTCAATAATCCATTTAAAGTAGCAAAGTAGCTAGTCGGCCTGACAGCGTGACTGCCTCGACCGGCTCGAGCCAGTTCCACCGCTGATAAGGCATCATTAGCTGCCGATATGACGCTGCACCGCTGGCGTTGGAGCTGATAAGATAATGTGTAGAAAAATATTATTGAATTATAGTATAAAGGAATTGGGGTTATTCTGTTAGCTAGCTAGTTTACCTGCGGTTTTGTTTGGGCCCAATGGATTTATTTTTGCAGTGTTTGTAAGATTGGCCGAAAAGGAGGGGAAACTGTCTTAACATTAGGATTTATCTCGTCTCAACGCCTCTCCTTGTCTCTTTATCTTATTACAAGAGCGAGGAAATGAAAATAATTCATTCCCCTGAGCAGCAATTGAATCGACAACCATGCATGTTACCGTGCTTACAGCCAGAGAAAATAAATTTTATTTATTTCCTTTTTCATTGCAGGGGTAATGGAAAATATTCTTTTGTACTTCAGTAGAATGTATGAGATATGAAAAATCTATATTTTTACAGTTTGAATCTATAGTCTGTACTCAGGTGACGGACACCTAGTGTGTCATACTCCTGGCAAGTAGCCACTGGTATCAAAGTAAGCTTATATTGGTACAGTCTCTGCTATTACCCCACTGTGCCACAACAGCCGATATTGACAAATATTTGTACATTTGACGAGTAAGCACACAAATAGAGCTCGCTCTCTCGTACGACTACGTGATGTAGAATACATGAGAGGTGCCGTTAGACGAGCTCGTCTGAACTGGTTTGAACTGGCTCCGACCGGCCCCGGCTCTACGAGACGAACAAGCAGGCGTAGGGAGAACTAATGTAATCTTTGATTTCAATTTTAAATGGCTATTTGAAATGGTCGCTGTGACCAGTGGTTGTTTAGTTAGCGCTGAGGTAGTCTCACTATTAACGCAGCGGTTGTGGGTTCGATCCCCACTTCATTGCTCTGATAACAAGATAAAGTGCGGCGTTGAGTTTCATCATAACCTACCCTGCCAACTACAAGATACAGTGTTAATGTAACCGATGACAAGGGTGTGCCGCTTGTATCGCTGCAAGCATGTCGTATTAGATTTGTAGTGGATTCATATTAAGATCAACTTTTGTCTGAGCTGATCCTTTGGTACATAATGTCAATAAATGGACGGAAAAATTATTTACACTAAAGCGTTGTGGGTTCGATTCTCACTCGGAGTATTAAGCATTTCATTTCCTTACGCTGGGAATAAGACAAAACGCGATGTTTAGTTCCACAGCTCAATATTGGGCGTTGCGTTGAGAAATTAATTTCTTATCACTGTAAAGTCGCTTTAGCCCGCCACATACACCATGAAAGCTGAAAAACCATACATCTATATATATAACATCGAAAGGTCACTCACTCACTCATCACGAAATCTCAGAAACTACAAATGCTAGGAATGTAAAATTTTGCATAGGAGTTATTTATAGGACGTAGGTGCTCGCTAAGACGAGCGGGAATTTGCTATATTCGACTTCTAAGGGGTTGTTTTTGGGGTTGAAAGTTTGTATGAAACTCCGTTACTACAAATGCTAAGAGTCTCAAATTTTGCATAGATGTCACGTATAGGACGTAGGTAGTCATGGAGACAGAAATTAATAATAACGTAGTTCACGCGGGCGAAGCCGCGGGCGGGCCGCTAGTTACTTTATAAAAACTTATTTACTTTTATTGGCGCACAAAAATAAAATAAAAATAGATAAAAATAGAACACCTCAACAACTAAACAACATGTTTACCAACATGCTTACAATTACGAAATGATTTATCATTAGTACATAACTGACTAAATCATTATAATATATTATCAAAAAAATTACTTTCCTATTGCGTAAGTCTTTATATTAAAAAAAATTGTGAACTATGAAAATAAAGGCATTATTTTTCTCGATTCGTTTCATTTGTATAGCAACATGCAGAGATCCTTCATAACCGGTTACGACCGGCTACAGGTCTTACAGTTCACCATGCGAGAGACGGTTGTCTTCTAATGATGCGTCATAATGACGATTAATGATAACAATTATGTAATTCGATTGATTGTCGTAGAATTTTGACATAAAAATGTGATTAATTTGATTAGAAAATGTTGTGGTTGTGGTACAAAAGCCTCAAAGTCTGATAGGTTACCTTAGCTGGTGGCGGGATGTTGATTTCTCATGTTTGGGTGAGAAGTTGAGAACGAAGTGTTTTATTATTATATTCTCATCGCGGGATAAAGCGTGTAATCGTGAATTAAGTGACATATGTTTTTATATATGTTTCACGTTTATTTTTATCAGTTTCCAGATCATTCTTACGAAAGTTTTAGTATCATTTTAAAAGTTAATGATAAATAATTCATAACATTTATAACATAAATTGTTAATCTGTTATGACGAAATTTGTTATAAGAATTATGATAATATAAAATGCACATAAATTTTTTTAATTTAGTAGAATACTAGTACAGTCTTGTTATTTATTTTTTCAGCGTCATGCTGTATTCTATATGTAGCAGGCGAAGGAAGCATAGTGTTTAGACACTCGGTTCTCCACTTTCCACCGAATTCTGGACCTTCTTACCACAGCGAGAAAATGAAAATGGTTATTTGTCTTCTCCCGAGTAGGAATCGATATCATAACCGTCACGGTTACAGTTAGATGCTGCGCCACTGCACTACAATGGCCTCAAGGATAAATTATGACGATAAAATTATTTTGACAAAACAAATTTATCACTGTACATATTAATTACGATTATTTAATAGTTAGGGGTAGTCCTAGTCGAGGGTGCCTTTGGGTTCCTTCACTCGGGGCTTCCCAAATAGTAGGCTAAAAAATTTAGGGACCCAAAAGTATCGCCTGGCAACAAGCCCTTGCATCATACTGTTATTATTTAATACTGTTGCCAAGCTAAAATCGATCTTATTTATATGTAATTACAATATGTTTTGCAAATAATGGTAGTCTTAGTATAGTTTCAAAGTAATTTAAACTATATAATATAGAATATAAAGTCAAAATTGCGTTGAATACAGTCTTAAGCGCATTCGATCACTATCAATTTAAATGCAAATGCCATTCAAATGTGGCGTTTATGTTAAGGATGTAGAGTTTAATTTCAATTGTAGATATAAATGCATCTCTTCAGATAGCAGGTATTAGGGTCCGAAGGGAGAGATTTACGAGAGTTTTTGTCGACTTCACAAAAAATGGGTTAAGTGTTTGCGCTTGTTTTATTTTGGTGAACATGTGTAACTTGAGACGGTGGCTCTCTCCGCTCGTAAACTAACGTATATCTCATGTGGTGTTCCAGTTCGATGTCGTCGTGATGATGCTTCTTATTGAACATTTACAATCAAATGTCTGTTAGATTTCGGTCTGTATTTGTTATATAAATATTTAAATTTATATATAATTTAAATGGCATGAGGGGTTGGTTTTGTCTAATCTTAGGAAGTGCAGAGTAACACGCGACGGGTTATGGGTTCCATTCCCACTCGTTTGATATCTAGCTCTAGTAGCGAGTTGAGTTTCACCACTCAACAGGCAATGCCTTCAGAATTCAACGAAAACTGGGGATTAAACTGTCTCCCTGAGAACGGAGTGTTTTAACACTAAGTTCCCAGGTTCTGTCTAGTTACCCAGCTATGTGCTAGAAAAAGAAATTATAGAACATGCGCAGTTTCACTGTTATCAGCTTCTAACCAAGTCTGTACGTTTTAAATGAATAAACCATTATCAAAGAAACGCGCGACGCGTGAAGCGTGAAGTAGAGACGCCCGAGGTCGTCTTTCAGGACATCAAAGTGAGGTGGTGGAACTCTTACACCCCTTGTCATCCCCTAATAGTGATGATTGTGCGCGTTTATATATACTCTAGCTTTCTCTAATCTTTGTGTTTCAATTTTTCTTTTTGTGGTTTCCTTTTGAAAATATGTATATTTTATGAATATTTGTCAGGTCTGAAAATAAAATCGTTTTTAGGGTTACGTACCTAAAAATCTTTTTTTTTTGTAGGAACATTTTGTTGTCTATCTGTCTGGAGGAACTTAACATCGCACTTGCTGTCACTAAAACGGGGCAATTAAAACAATAAATTCTCTAAAGCTTAAATCGCACCTAGAACCGTAGTCGTTTCTTATCTAAGCCTCAAGTTATCAACATCCAAGAAAACAACCAATTTCGTCACAACCATACACCCACTTTCTCCACTAAATATTTATGGTCTCCGTTCCTAGGGGCGCGGGCGCGTCGCGTTTCGCCAAGCGACGGTATAGCAGGTTCTATAAATCGTTAACATTTACATATAGTGCGGCATCAGGCCGGGGCCAATTATCTCTTACCGCCGTTCAATTTGATAGGCCACGGTGTCCGCGCGGCGCTACCTGGTATTTGTTTTGACTCCATGTTGTTTATGACAGATCGGGATAAGATACTCTTTTGTTTGCTGTTAGCTCCCGCAGAGTGAATCTAGTGTTGTGGCACTCCATATTTTCGGTCCAATTTTTGACACTGCGGTTTGAATACTGGAACTTAGCACTGCTCTTGGTTTTTTTACTAGCGTGTAAATAAAAATAGTTGTTTCTCTTGTTATTAGTTTATGTATTGGATATACCTATATATATTATGTAGAGTCGAATTAGATGAGATTTTTTCATAGTTAAAAAACCACCCAAACCTCACAAATATACCACCTATATATATACAAATAACCACACAAATTTATATTAAATTTCATATTTTTATTTCCTTGCTCTGGTGACGAGTCAAAGCGCAGCGTTGAGTTCCATCACTCAATTCGCCGGAGAGTGGGGTACGGAGTGTCTCAACATTGAGTTGCCTGTGCGGGATACAGCGTGAATCTATAAATACCCCAGGAGTCCCATCAGATTAAAACTCTATGCAGAGGACTACGCCCGAACTAAAATCAAACAAAGAACATCCCTTTCTGTTAAAAGGGGCTCAATCATGACGTAATCTCGGGCCACCCTTGCGTACGCCACGAACAAAGCAATGTGCCTTATTGCTAATACAATAAAAGCTACTTTCCTGCAAAAGATGACGAAATCACGAGGGTAGGAGAGGAGTTATGTCGGGTCGCTGTATGTACCTATAAATAATAATAATCGAAATGTAAACGCTTAATTACGCGTTATTTAATTATTTGTTTTGTGTCTAATGTGTTTTGGAGAATGCAGTGTTAGGTTACGCGGAAACACGCTGTGTTTTGGAGTAAGGGGGTAACTTATGAACACCCTAATTCAGGAGTACATAGTGTTGACTTTCCATTCCCCATAAACCGCCCAATTATAAAGATATTGAACGTTGAGTGTGGAAATTGAAGTACAACGCTGCGCTTTGTCTTATTTTCAGACGGAAAACATAGAGATAATTAATTTCTCCGAGAGAGAAACGAGTCGACAACCGCCAATTTTACGATCGCCCTAGACCTCGAAAATTGATATTTTATTCCAAATAGATATTAGACAGATATTTTATTACATTTCACAGCAGTTCACACTTTAAAAAATAAGAGAATAATGTTTATTCTATAATGATAAATGTCTAGACAGTGTAGGTATGATATGATGCACATACAACAAAAACATTCATTGATAATCGTGTTATCATACAGTATACCGATACTGGCCTTTCAGTAATAAACCTATAATTGGCTAATAAAAGAATCATTTATTTCTATAGATACATACTTTACCCATTTGACCTATTTCATTTTCTCGCTTTAACCCGTTCATAGTAGGACAGGCAGAGAGAATGTAGTATCGGGTCACTCCGTTCTCACGTTTCCGCCTGAATGTGAAACATTGTGCGTTGAACTCAACGCCTTTCTACTTTACTCCTTTCTATTACAAAATTATTACGTTTCTACTTTGATAAATACACATAAGGAATATTCCAGTAATCTTTTTTTTTACAATTATGACCTTATTGGTTGGTGAAGTCAATGTAAAAGTAACTAATTAAGCACAGTGTGTGACAAGTGTCGATATTGTCCCGTTAAACGTGTTTGAACCTGTTCTAACCGTGGTGGTGGCTCCCTTTACAGGTGTCTCCTGTCGTACACTCGAGATGATTCTTTATAATAATGTGCAGCTTCCTAGCTACCTGCGTTGCGGTTTATTTGCCGTGCGTGTCGTAAGCGTGTCGAATATGATAATATTGTTAAAAGGTTTGTTCGAGAGGTAACTTTTTTTTATAACTTTTGAAAAGTATGCATTTGTTTTTGATTAATGAATCAATCAATTTTATTTTCATTTTATCACTTTTGATAACGAGGTAAAAGCGCAGTTCCCCCACTTAACACGCAATGCCTCCAAAATATTGGAGACGGAAGTGTCTTAATGGGAACGGAGTCTCTTAACACAACATTTCCAGGTTCATTCAGCTTACCCTTCTATGTATGGGATACAGCGGAAACTTAAAAAAATGAATCTAGGTACTTATACAACTCGTAGAATAACAAATAAATCGTTACAATATAAAGCGAAACCGAGTTAATAATTAAACACCTCCTTATTTACTCCCTGGCCAATAATTTCCGCTTTCAACAAAATTTCCGCAAACGATCATGGCAAGTTTCCTACTTCCTGCTTAACTTAATATATTTGTATTATTCTGATGTGAAATAATATAATATGTTTTTACCTCGTTATGTGTTGAGTCAGGTCAAGGTGTTGTCACGTTTGATAAACTCTGTACGAGTACGAGTACAGCAAATACAAATTGAAATCGCTTTATTGGGACGATCATATTCATACACAAGTTTATGGTGGTTTTTGTAAATTACCGTATATTTGTGTATAATGGTATTATTTGTTCGTACATAAACTTTGGTCAACTTTTTTAGTCGCGGCGTGTGCCTGTGAGAGACGAGTATACAGCGTGTAGCTCACATAATATTTACAAATTGACATTTTTATCAGAACGTGCAAAATATTTAAAATGTGGATATTACCTTACGTATGTCTTAATAGTATCGTTACGTATTCCGCATATAGCAGGGCAGTCAGCGGGTAGTGTTTAGGAGGTAGACTCTCCATTCCCCAATGTTTCAAAGATTTCAAATGTCTTAACACTGTGCTCTCTTTGACTACCCCGCTATATGCGTTATATAGCGTGGAACTAAAACTATATATCCCACCTTACTATTACTCTTCCATCACAACATAGAGACTATAACAAAACACCATACATCAATCGTTTCACAGGGTAAAATATAGAACCTAATTTCATTATAACCCCTTGAATACAATATCTACACTTATGTACACCTACACCGCGGCCCGTGGTCGTGGCCAACATTCGTGAGACCCATAAACTTTTATGGGGCCCAGTCCCGATACCGTCGAGTTACTTTTTACTCGTCTCTCCTTATTTCATTATAATAGATTGGCCGTTCGTCGTATTTTAAACTTATTTAATAGTGTTCTTCTTTATTTTTGTTGTGTTTTAATGGTTTTTGGGACGCTGAGTGGAATAAGTAGCAAATGTTTAATTTTTTTTAGAGTTTACGTTGATATGTTTATAGGGGGATAACGATAGAGATAGCTTTTAGATCCATATTAATTGGAGTATATTTCCGATGTGCATTTATTTTAGGGTTATTTTTTATGTTTTCCTTGTAAGTTAGTTAGCACTATTAATAAAAAAAACAAACACAAAAAATATGTATTTGAACATAATTTAGAGTCAGACACTATCCTTTCGTACAACGATGACTTTATTCACTACAGTTCACTGTCCCACATATGTACGTACATCGTACATGTAGTTTATCTAATTTCGGTTGTGTGTTGTCTGTCGTCACTTATACGTTTGTAGTAAGTCCTACGGTAAACTACTCACAGTTTTCATTTGTATGGAGTAAAAAACGAGCAAACGGTGCAACCTGCCTACTTACTGTACCTGGAACTAGCGGTTACTCTGAACTGACTCTAGAACATATATTAGAACAAAAACTACTTGAAATTAAAGTCTACACTTTACAGGTGTATCGAATGTGTGCCTACTTTTGTAATATGCAGGGAAGGCAGAGGGAACCTACACATGCTCCGCACATTTTTTGAGACATCGAGTGTGTAATGGAGGAACTCAACGTCGCGCTTTATGTTTGTGCCAGACCGAAAGAAATGGTAATAATTCACTCGTGCGACTAGGAAGATAAATATTTATTATTAATTATTACTGATTCACGCTTTATCCCGTACAGCAGGTTAGTGCGTGTGGAGACAGAACTGACGACCATCGCGATTACACTTAATATTTATAAGCATTCCAACATTAGTAGTAAATTGTATAGAACCCGACAGGTGACGGACAGACGTCAAGGATGAATCTTTATAAAAGTTTTATATACGGAGGAATTCTTTTGTAAGCTCCTTGGGCGAATTTCTTGAACGAAATGAATTGAAATTGGGTTCCTTTTATTGTGTTTTGTGTATAAACTTTTATACCTAAACATCATGGAGGATCCTAAACGTCGTCGTTAATAAAGTGTCAAAAAAAGACAATGAAATATAGTATAATTAAATATAGCTTTATTGTATATCGAAACTTGTTTAGGTATAAAGTTTTATAGTCATGCATACATTTCATACAAATTATAAAATTTCGAAGCTACCATCGTCTGGTATATCGTTTTCCAGTTACAACAATTATAAATTTGTAACACAAAAGTAACTTGTTTCTTCTAATTGTACAAACACTACCACTGCCACTATCACTGGCTAGTGTCGACTCCGGCAATTAGGTAGGTTTCCGGTCAATTTGTTAACTCGGTAAGTGCGTGACGAATGTGGTTATAACGTTATTTAACGATTTGTTGTAGACAAAGCCCAGCGTTGGGTTCCGCCGTTCAATACGAAATATGTTGAAAATTTGGCGGCGCGAAAAAAAATATATAACATTGTGAGGTCCAATACTGTACTTTAAAGTGTTAGGCTTCTTTAGAAAGCCGACGCCCACGAGCCCACGACGCCTTGTACTAAACCACGCGAGGCATGAAAATGTAGTGGTGACTCTTAATCCTTCGTCTAGAACTAAAATACTGTCTGAACTCTGAAGTATTATAAGATATTATGATTTTCATAATCTCATATTAAGAAGCACAATGCATATGCATTGCTCGATGTCAACGCATGTATTTGTAAATGCGACGGTTGCGGGTTCCATTATTAATATAGAACAGAGAGAGAGAGAGAGAGAGAGAGAGAGACATCCGGACAACAAAGTGATAATATAAGAGTTCCTTTCTCATTTAGCTTGTTAGTTCTTTCTCCGACCTTTTTCTTTTTTTGAGAACAAAGCCCTAAAACAAATACAAAATTTCCTTTCCAAATAAAAGGAGGTGAGTTTTTAACCGACTTATGGTATGGCTGATGCAACTTCGCTACTCAGTCATCAGACGTCCGTCGGCTGACGAAATAATACGGTGTACGGTGTATAAGCATTTTTACTTATATAAACGCAATGTATAATTGCATTATTTGTATTTGACATCTCGACGGTCGAGGGTTCGATTCCCATTCAGACCAATTTTATTTATTATTTCCGCTCTGATTTCAAGATAAAACGAGGCGTTGAGTTTCAGGAACGCACTGTGTTAACACACCTTCCCTTCCCTTTGTCTATGTGTCTATATGCGGGATACAGCAAGAAGCTAAAAAGCGTGTAATGCAGAAATAATATAATTTAGGACGTATTGAAAAAAGACTATGAATAAAATATTAAACGAAGTCTTTATATTATTTTTTATTAAATTTTGTACCTAATCAAAAATATCTTTGAAGTTTTCTATAAAAGTTTTTCCATGAAAGTAAAAACTATCAAATAAACAACTTTTTGTATATAACAGTACTATAATATATTTTTTATCAGCTTTATAAGCACCTACTGCAGCGGAGGTAGAAAAAGCGCTTGGTTTATCACAATCGCGGTTAAGTTAGGTTAGTAGTTACTTTTTGTAACCTTAACAGTTTATTTAAATAAATATATTAACGTTGTCTTTACAGATAGGTTATCGTTTCGATACCTACTTGAGGGAATAAATTATTTTCGTTTCCTCGCTTTGGTAGGAAGAGAAATCGCGGCGTTGAGTTCAGTCACTTAAAATAAACACACAGAAAAGTATTAAACTTTTTCTGTGCCACAATGCCATCATATAAGATTTTTGTATGAGAATAATTAGTTGCCCCGAGAGGAATTGAACCCGTAACCGTTGTTTACGGTCAGACGCGATGCCGGCCTCATTATTATATAACAATAACAAGAGAACAAAAGGAACATACTCGTACATATAACAAAAATCAACCAAATCGAATAAAGAAAGTTACTTCATGCTCGAAACTGACCGAAACCCGTTTTAGAAGAAGTTCTCCTTTAATTTTAAAAGAAAATAATCTTTATTTCTTTCTTAAATAAGGATTATATTCGTAGTTTTATTGCGTAATTGAAAATAATATAATGTATTGTTCCATATTTTCAATTTGTACTATACTTGTTTTTGTTTGCGACTTTACTTGTGATGTATGAGAATTGTTTATTATTTTTCAGTTTGTTTTAGTAAGTCACGAATTGTGGGTTCGGAACTCGATAATGTATGTTTCAATATATTTTTGTTACTTAAGTGTAATTAGACAAAGTGTGTTGACCCAACACTCAACATCTTTAAAATATGTGGACAATTCGAATATTATATTTTTTTGTAGCGGGATTCTCTACATACCTGATATTATGATATAAACCTGAAACTAAAGAATATACCTTAAAAATAATAGTATTAGAGGGAATAAATTACAGGAACGCAGTGTCTAAGCATTAGGTTCCCTCTGCCTTCCCTGCTACACGCAGTATACAGCGTGAACCAAAAAAAACAACTCTACACTTAAAAAATCTGGCAAAAAGTGTTCTTAAGAGAAGTTGTATAAGAAAACAAATAGTTTCAATACAATAGTGTGTTAATGAACAACGTGTTCCACCAGATTGGCCATTGTGCGCGGAGGTTACGGGATCGAACTCGACACAAACAAATATCTACAGCGAGTAAGTATGTATAAGTGAGTCGTGTGCTCGTGTTGCTGTTGCCGAGGCAACGCGCGGCGTTGAGTTCCGTCACTCAACACGCAATGTGTCCAGAATTCATCGGAAAGTGAGGAGCGGAGAGTCTTAACACGATTCTCTCTCTTCACCTGCCATGCCGGTGATGCTAGAAACTTAGATTATATGAGAAAGAAGTCATACTAACATTTAAAAAAATGATAATAAAAGTTTTTACAGATTATAAAGCGAGAGTACATTAAAAGGAAAAGGACAACTTTCGTTCGAGTCTACTCGTACGTCGTAAATAAGGTACAGGTTCTGTTTCCGGGCGAAGCAAACAGGCAACTCGAGTGAAGTTGTTCCTGGAGGAAGTCATTCATTTAGATACAACATTATTATTGACTATTCTGTAAAAGTCGCGACAGGTTGTCGTAATTGGTGACGAACGAACGTTAACTTTTCAGTTCAGCACATTCCAGGGTAAACAGAGAGAGCCTAGTGTTGAGACACTTCGTTCCCCACAGCGGCGGAATTCAACGCCGCGATTCAAACTTATATACGTATTTTAATATAAATAAAGTAGTTATACCTCGCGGAGTCACAGCAGTCGAGTGATGTTAATTGACAGGAGGGTGGCCGGGAGGGTCCCCCAGCGCCGGGAGCGGACCTCATCCCTCGTTTTGAGGGAATAACGAATCATTTTAACTCGTTCTGCCGATATTAGGTAAATATTGGTATTAATGGTTTTTAGAGATTAAAAGTGTTTTAGGCAATCAGAACAGTAGGTTCGATTCCCACTTGGAAGTATTTAATTTGAACATTTTCTCTTTTTGGTAATGTGGCAAAGCACGGCGTTATCCCGCGCTGTATCTCGCATACAGCGGGTTAACAGAGAGTACCTAGTGTTGAGACACTCTACTCTCCCCTTCATATACTATATGTTTAACTGTTATTCAGTACGCCACTATGCAGTCATGTTGTTGTAGAGCAAAACTGAACAAAGGTAGTTTCGCTACTCAGCTGATTTTGTTGCTACGCGGTGCCACACGAGCGAAACGGCTCTCAAATGTGCTATTTTTAACGGCATTATAGTAAAATTTCAAGAAACTTATATTTTGTTTTTGAATTGAGAGGTTTATTATTATTTATTACTATATGAATTACTTTTAAGCATTAAAATATATAGAATAATATGTAACTTAACACAAAAATAACTACAGGTACAGCTTTCGATTTTTTTATTGTACTTTAAAAATGAATACATTTCTTAGTAATATTATATAACATATTGAAAAAACTATTAATAATTACATAAAACTATCAATCTAGTAAATCCTTTCGTAATTTATATTTCAGTATTACATTTAAAACTAAAAAACATATATAATGAAAACAAAAATTCAAAAGTCCAAAAAACACCATAGCAACTGAGCCTACGTGACCGAGCCACTCACACGAGTGCACTTAACCGTTCACGGACACGGATACACACGCACACCATCACAAAATCAGTTAAATCCTCTTTCAGGTCTAAAACGACGTAACCACCATCGACCTTCACAAAGAGATTTACACATCCGTAGCCCTTATTATCAGGGGATAAAGTGCATTTTGTTTTTGGCAAGCAAAAGGCTTTTACTGCCAGTAGGTTTTGTGGAAGGTAATATCACCGTTGCGCTAGCGAGTGCATTTATGGCATCGGTCATCAGTTGCGAACCTTTTTTCCAGTTATTTTTTTGTTTATTTTAAGGTTATTTTGTCAGTATTGTCTTTTTTGTAAATATATTTGTTATAGATATTTTTTTAAATGATATATTAAAAAATCTATTAAGTGTATTTATATTTTTTATTTTTATATAAAATTCGACTTTTAGTTCAAATATATTATTTCACTACTAATTAAAAAAAGGAATATTATGCTACTTAGAATTACTTTTAGGTCAAAATATAATTTGAAACAGAATTTCCATATAAAATGAAATAAGTCTTTAAATAACTAGAAAAATAACGCCTAGAAACAGAACTAAAGTAAAGGTGAAAGTATCGTTGCCCCAAAAAAAGGTTGTCGATCCCTGCGCTGCCTGAACTCGCTTAGTAACAGCATTTCTTATAAAGGAAAATAGACTCTAACCATAAAGGCTTAAAGCTCAAAATTGTATGAGACCAAACTTATTATTGATCCAAGCTTACGCGAAAAAGTAGCTTTATGTTATCCGTATATAGAAATAATTATCGACTATTGCTATTGAAATTGAACGAAAATGTTAAAATCTAGCTAAAAGTGCTAAAAATGTTTATTTTTTAAATAAAAAACGGGTTTGTAGATGATTTTTTTCTAAATATATTTGTTTGTAAACGTTGTCTTTGTGTCAAAACATTACGAGTATATAAATATGGAACAATACTCACTTTATGAAGTAATTGTACTACAATTAAGTAGCTTACATAACACAAAGGTTGTCGGTTCAATTCCCTTTCAAAGTAATGCTTTAATATGGCTTGATAAAGAGTTGCATTGTTGCCTGTCTAACATATGATAGTTAAAATGAGAGAAAAGTCAATAATCTACACTCTAGACCATTCTCTCCGCCTATTCTCACATAAAAGTAGCTTTTACTTCAATACATGATAATATTATTTAATAGAATAGAAGTTTTGAAGCTTAGATTGCCTATAAAGCTAAGAGCGTCGACGTATAGGAAATTGAGTTTTATTCTTATAGTGTTAGAGGGGTTTTTAGCTGAAAAGAAATCGACCATTTGAACAAAGGATGGTCGAAAAACTATTCAAAAACGAATTGACGCCTCTCGCCTGTCCACCAGTGCAACATGCAACGCGGTGGAGTGATGTATCTCTCTCGATACTTGTGATCGTTAGAGCTTTTAGCTTCGAGCTTCTATAGTCCGCGTACGGACGGAGCCTTTGTTATGTTCATATATTAATAATGCCTTAGGGCTCAGTTAGTAGCCTGTTAGTAGATGGGTGTTTGTTGGGTTCGATTTAAATTGTCATAGATATATTGACTTATAGTACGTATATAGTAGATTTTCTACTACAGCTTCATACACGGGATACACTCGCACTTAGTAGGGAAGGCAGAGGGAACCTGGGAACTTAGAATTAAGACACTGTATTCTGGAATATTCTAGGAAGGTTCTGCTGAAATTTTTAAACCTTGTGTTTTAAGTGGTGGAATTCAACGCGTGCTTTTACCAGGGCTAGGAAATTATATAAATTGATTTTCCCAACTGGGAGTAGAAGTGATGACCGTTGTGTTTACAGCCACACACTGTGCCACTACACCACTATGGTCTCAACATATACTTAGTATGTATATTTTATAAATAATCATTATATGATGACAAAGGAATGACTGGGAGATGAAGTTTTCTCTGTCCCGTTCACTTATGTAATATATTAAGTAACATATAGTAAATATAGTTGAAAAGTAGGTAGAAGAAGGAAAACCAAGTATCTCAACACTAGCTTTTGTTTGCTTTCCCTGATCAATCACTGAACTTGTTTTCACTTCAGTGTCATTTATTTATGTATTCCAAAGTTTTGAAATATTTTATAAATATTTAAAAGGTGCGGTGGGAGCTCGCCATGGTGGACCGGTATATGACTGTAAGCTTGGTGGTTGTGGGTTCATGTCCACTCAGGGGAATAATAATATTAAAATTATTTTCATTTCCCTACTCTACTAGAATATGCGTGGCGGTGAGTTCCGCCACTCAACATGTTATGTCTCTACATTTGGGCAGAAAGAGAATCCAAAAATGGAGAATGAAGTATCTTAACATTAGCAGTAAGCAGCGTGTAAAAAGCGTGAATATAAAAAATATAATAAGATATTTTATTGCACGTCTAAAAACTGTATAAAGAATGAAGCAAAGCGACGCACCACGCACCACACTCCACACTCCACAGGAGAAACACAAAAGGCGAAGGAAGCGATTGATATCTTATATACATATGTAAGGTGGGCTGGAACCAGGGCGTACTACAATGGGGTGACAGGTTCGAGGCCGGGGTAAAAAAATATGTATAGATTTTGGTAAGGTTCTGTATAAAAATATTATTGTCGTCGCTTTATTTGTGTAATATATAGTTAGATTTGGGGCCGTGGTGAAGGAGGGGCATAACCGTGCCACTTTAAACGCTGCGGTCGTGTGTTTGATTCCCATTCAGGAGAATGCAATCTTTCCGGTATCGGGGTAAAGTGCGGTGTGGAGTTACGCCACTTAACACACAATGACTCAAAAATTCGGCAGAGGTTAATTAGTAACAATTTTAAAATTTATATACTACAATGATCATTTTTAGCTACTAAATTTCAATAGCATAATTGCATAAGGAACTCTAACGAGTCAACAGAGGCATGCGTAATTTTTTGTGCCTTGCGGTCCAGTGGGGTTCCGCCACGCTTCGCGACGGTGGTAGGGATTATCTTTTTACGAAGAATGTTGAATGTTCATTAGTAATTTCTATATCTCCTAAATCTATAATGTAAAAGTCTCCGCTTAGCGAGTGACTGACAGACCACGCATACCTTTTTGGACTTGATATTTAAATTTTTGAATTCAACAACACTCTTTTCTCAATGAATTGTCATTTTTAAGTACTAGTTTAAAAAATTGTACAGCCTATTTTAACCTAAGATAAATCTAGAAGAGCTATCCCACTTCTGACGCTTCTCGTTTATGTAGGCTGAGGGACAAAGGAACCTGCCAATACGAAGAGGAAATTAAGCTACAGTCATTTTCTAATAAGTATATTACATTACATCAGTTTCTTAATTATAATTTTTGGGGTTTTGTAGCCAACTGTAAAAAAAAAATAATTCTTATAGATTCTTTATTGTACTGTGTATGTATCTGTCTATACTCATTTGTATGTCACACCGCTTATTATTTCGCTGTATCCTCCAAATAGCAGGCGACTTAGTGTTAAGGCACTCTGTTTCTCACAATCTGTCAAATTTATGAGAAGCCATGCTTTGAGCGGCGGATTCTAATTCTGAAGTGGGAATCTAATTTACGACCGTCATGTTTACAGTGAGATACAGTGCCGCTGCACCACGACGGCTTCATTACCAATACAAATGTTACAATACAACTAACAGCTTGATCCTCTCTCTTCTCCATTCACATAAACACAATCTTTTCTGTCTCCATGATAGAATTTACATGAAAAAACAATAGAATCACCCTCATACAAGTAAGTGAGGTACAACCAAAGGGCTCGCAGGGGGTGGCGGGGGGAGCGGGGGTAAGTAATAAAATGCTTTCAATCAAGGCGCTCGTAAAGTGAGGCAGGCTGGTTGATGCCTATTCCTAATCGGGCTCCGGTATCTGGCTATAAAATTTTCTAATCGGATGAAAAGGCCTTTTTTTGGAAAGCTTATTTGTTGATGGCTTTGTGGCTCAGTGCAGCGTGTGTTTGTTAATGCGGTGGTGGTGAGTTCGATTCTGATTCCACTCATTGGAAATTTTGTATTCATTTCCTCGTTCTTGAAATAAGACAAATTCTTGAAAATTAGGCGTAGGGAACGGAGTGTCTTAACACTAGGTTTCATCTGCCTTCCCTGTTATATGCAGGATATATAAGAAAGGAATAAATAGAAAATATCTTAAATGTTTTTCAACAATTGAATGTGAGAATTGTCCGTAGAGGTAAAAGTGATAATGTAACAAGGACGACTTTATTTGGGACGGATCAGGGTCTGCGCTATAAATACATTTATCCTCGTTCTTATTTAAACATTTGTATCTTGTTTCTTAGGACCACAGCGAGGAAATTATAATATCGCATATTTAATTCGCCCTGGTGAGAATTGAATCCACAACCGTCGCGCCGACTGTCACACGCTCGTGCCCTGCGCCAGGATGGTCTCAATCTTTGACCTTGTACTAAAAATAAATATTTTTTGTGAAATAAACAGAATTGTTTGCTGCTATACAGGATACGCAAACATAACATAGCGCACTAGGACTCTCCGTTCTCCTTATTATTTTTTTATTTATGATATTATTTCTACAAAATCGAGACATTATGTGTTTAGTGGCGGATCTAAATTAGTCTTCTTAGAGATATAAATGTGAAAGCGAATATCTTAATAATAAGTTTTTTTATAGAAGAAGTAAATTAAGAATGTTATTCATTAACTTTAACCCTCTGCTCATTACAACAACCATGTAAAGATAAGACAAGATAAAAAAAAGTAATTACCTCAACCGAATCGAACCCATTATCTCCTATCCCTCGGAACAGCACGTTTAGTAAAACATAAGTTCAACATTTATCCAATTATTGTTAGATTCATGGCGAGGAAGACCATCAATATTATTTTTTGTGCGCGTCTCAGCAATCATCCCCCATGGATAGATTCCCAAGGCGATTGGTTAGGCTCAGAACAGACTGGGTTAGAACGATGTATTAATATAATCTTATTTTTTATTTATATTGAGAAATAAGTTATTTGTTACTTTTTTTAAAAGTTCTGAAAGGACCAAAAGTAGATATACAATTAGTTATTTAAAATTTTGGAACAAAATATATTATCTACTTTATCGAATACGTTATTCAAACTTATACGCTACTTTAATTTGAATACTCCGAAGAAATATATTTGTTTTATTAATTACCGGGAAAAAACAATAAACAAGTTGTATGCTTGTGATAAATACAAGTTTTTGTACTAATATAAAAAGATAATAAATATAATGTGAACGTAGCCTTTACTTGCTCAGTTGTGACGTGTAGAGTTTCTTACACTCCGATCAGCTGTTAGAAGACATGGGGGCTGCCACCAGCGCCGGCTGACGTGGAGACCAACGGACGTCTTGCACCTACAGAGTATAGGGGTGTCTATGTTAGATAGTAAATAATAAAATAATAGCATGCTCGCTGATTGTAGTGCGGGTTCATAATTGGCGATGTACTTTGTTTTGTATTGAAAAATATTCTTGTGGTGCTTTTTGGCTAGTTGTTGCTTTCACGTTATAAAGTAAGAACTCCCAATGGGGAGTTCTTACTTTAATTATTATTAGGAGTTAATACTATCTACATATGGAAATATATATTTTAAAATTATAATTGTAAGTCACATTTCTACTTTATAAATATCAATCTTTGTCAAGCACAAAGTATGCATAAAGAGTTCAATCCAATTTTCAAGACATAGTTGCGTTTTCTTTGGTGGAACTTAACGCCGCGTTAAAAAAATGAATAGCCAATATTTCTTAATATTTGACAATTCGATAAAAACAATTGTTTACAATTTCGTATTATAAATAAAAAATATTTCAAAATCTGTTATTACGAAATATGCAACCTTTTATACGCGATAAAGTACGTAGGGTTCCCTTATCGCTGTTGTCTATCGGTCAATGCCCTTATTTCATAGAACGATATCTTATAAAATTGGGAAACTTGGGTTAGTTTTATCTTTTTATATCTATCTCATAATATGGAGACAGGAAAGTATACGAAAAACCTGGCGAAATAACAAAAGAAGAAGAAAGCTTCTCTGTTCTTCCTGTACCGTATGATAGGCAAAGGGGAATCTGGTGCTAGCTCCACTGTTTCCCATTTTCCACCCGATTTTGGAGAGATATTGTCTTTAGCGCAATTCAACGCCGTGCTTTGTCTTGCTACTAGAGCGAGGAAGTGAAAATAATATATTCTTCCAAGTGGGAATCGATGTAAAACTTTATTTTTTCTTTCTATCTGGTTCCACAATCGCAAGCCACGGAATAAAATTATTATAAATAGTGTTACCGCAAACATTGACATGTTTAACTGCAGTGGGCTTTGACTAAAGCGTTAGGATCGGATCTAAAAGGAGCGGGTTCGATTCCCGCATCCCGCAATTTATACTATGTTATTAATAATATATTTTTTAAATGTGAAAATATATTAATTCGTTAATTTGCTAGTTGTCACAGTAATGTAAGATTAAGAACGTATCTGAGTGTGAACCCGCTACCACGTTGTGTTCGTGGGGGCCCATTATACATAATCCGGTAGAACAAGTAGAGTCTCTAACTATAATTATAATGCTGTAATAGTTACTTCCATACACTAGATTAGGTTCACTAGTAAAGGGGAACTTTTCTCACACAGCGTTGTAAGGACAGAGTGAAATGGTGGATATTTTTTTTTCACTTTTATAATTTATATTTTTTTTCACTTTTGTAGTTGAGGAAGTGTCTTAGCACACTTTCACGAACATAATCTTTAAATTAAAAATAAGCTGCACATAATTTCTAAGTTTCATTCCTAATGTTTAAACCTAAAAGAAAGCTTCCATTGAAAGACCAAACACTTTGGCCCGACCATCGCTAAAGCCCCGAAATTAAAATTCACATAATAATAATAACTTACCAAATATTCCCTGATGGGGGTCGCGTAGATAGCGAGCTTAGAGGAAAACACTTCCTTGCACAAATTTGAACTGGCTACCCTCAAAATACAAGCACAACTTTATTCGACTCCACATAGAGTCGATGTTTCTTTGAGAATAAGTAACTAAAATACAGTGTTTGTGCGTATTTTAGCAACGATCTTACGCTTTGCCTCACTTTATAGGTGTTACGGAGATTGAGTGGGACAGAGAGGCTCAGATAGAGACGGTTACATGAAATTCATGAAGTAATATCATGTGTTTTGCTTTTATGAACTCCATGTAGGATCTAGTTTATTACAGGGTTTTGTTTTACTACTATAGTACTATAGTACTATATATTATGTGGAGGGAGGGAATGTTCATTTTTGTTATTGTATATATGTGTATATTGTAGGTTATTACTTACGTTTTATTGTTTTGCAACGGGTAGGATAGTTAATTGGAACCTCAAAGCACTCCGTCTTCAATTTTTGAGACATTACGTACTGCGATGTGAGTGAGTGGCAGAACTTAACGCAGCGCTTTGTCGTGTTGTCAATGAGAGGATAAAAAACAATTCCTCTGAGTGGAAATCGAATCTACAACTTTCATATTTAATTACATACAGATACCGGCTTTTTGTAGACTGTTTAGTAAAGTAAGAAAGGAATATTGCAGATATTTTTTTCTTTACATTTTTTATAAGTTCCAATATGAGATTCTTCTTCCAGTTTGTCACATGCTCGTATTTCTATTCCTGTCAATTATTTTCACAAATTAAACGATGTTTAGTCTGTTGTCACATTACTCGTATATAAAATTATTTTTTGTTTTCCGATATTTTGTCAATGTATTTTTTTTTTTTCATTTTAACATTCGATCATCACCACCATTCTTCAAAACCATCCACTGCCAGTCACTTTTAGTATATCGTTAGCGTAAGGCAATACAAAAATATTCATACAAATATGTATGTATGACCGATCACTCACATTTAGTTCGTGTATATTAATTGATACTACAGTAATAAGGAGAGACAGTCGGAGAGTGGCTGAGCAAATCGTCAATTAAGCGTGCGTCAGATGAGTTGGAAGCCCGCCCGCCCAAATATACTTAAAAGTGGCCGGCATTCACACCAAACTGAAGTATGTTTTTTAAAAAGACATTTTTTTATTTTTGATTTTACCCACCTACCGCCTAGGTGGGGGATTCCGACTAGCACTTCACTATTTTTTCACTATAATTTTTTTTTGCTTTTACAGACCTACCTACTAGATAGTTTAGCTCTCCATTAAGACATTTCTCACTTTCCGCCCAACTTTCGTAATATTGTCAAGAGTGTGTTTTGTCTTGTTACCGGAGTAAGAAAATAAAAAAGTATCCATTCCCCAGATTAGGAATCGCGCTTACAGTTGCTTTGCCGCTGCGCCATCATGCCAGAAAATAGGAGAAAAAATTAAAACAGTGAGAGATCACACACAGTTTATGAAGATAAACTGGTTTAAATATCACTCACATATACTTACTAAGAAAACGTATAAAAGTTTGAACGTAGCGGGAGAAATTTTATACGTTTTCTTAGTAAATATTTTGCGTTCCTAAGTGTGGAATAATACCTTAAAAATGTTAAAAAATATCCCTCGTCTAATGTAAATTTGCTTGTACCTCTAAAAACCTGAATATTATTTACTGTACAAATTTGAACCCACTTTCATGGTTATCACTTGGAGTTCCTGCTCTAAGGACACGGTGTAAATGCGGCCTAGTTTTACGGGCGATAAAACGAGATAGAGTGGAGTAGTCATTGAGCAGGGAGGTAACGCTCGACGCTCGTCTCTCGAATGTCAACGGCGGTGATGCTGGGAGCGAGGGGCTCCGGTTATCTTATGATAGAGATGTAAGGTCCAGTGGCTGTAGCTTTTTGATAAATTTCTACTTGTTTTTGTTTAGCTCTACATTGCATGCCGCATAAAGAAGTGGTAATCAAAAGGGAACCTAGTGTTTAGACAGTTAGTTCCCCAAGCGATGCCTATTTTTTTTTAAACTTTGGGTGCTTAGTGATTAGTCGCACTTTGTCATATTATCAGAGCGAGGAGTTAGTTTAGTTTACAACTAAAGTAATTATTGCGAACATTAGCTGGTAGTGTAGTGTAGTGTAGTGGGGTCCCCCCCCCCCCTCGTGCAACACACAAGAGGGTTAAATCACAGTTGAATTCCGCTTTTGTGATAAAATACAATACAAACGTATATTTACTTCGCGTCATTGATAAGAGCCCTAAAGGTGAATGCACACACTCCTAGTATGAAATTATTGAAAATGTAAAAACAGATAATTGTATATCGATATTTTAGATTCGATTTATGATTTTTATTTCTTTTTTATTTTGCCTAGTTTTTATTTTGTTAATAGTATATGAAACACTTTATTTATTTATATAGTTGTTGTGGATCTCATACAATTGTATACAAAATGCCGGGTAAGTAAAAGAAAAAAAGAAATTATAATATATAAAATATGTAATATTTTGACATTTTGTACTAAAAATGTTTGCTTTTGGGTAAGTTTTTGTGTTTTATAATATAATTTAATTATCAATTAAATTGATATTAAAGAGAATTGAAAGACAAAAAAATAAAATAAAACATCATGTAAACTAGCCCTAGCTTCAATACCCCTTGACCACTCCACACAACTTACTTATACAGGGGTTCACAAAAACGTATTACAAAAGTAATAACCGTATAAAACTATGAGGACAATACTACCTCTATAGTAGTACAGCTTTCACCTATCAATACTTTTGTTATACTTTCATTGTCTAAACCAGATCTGTGAACTTTTAAAAGCTAGTACAAAAGAATAGGCAGGGGGAAACTGGGAAACTAGTGTTAAGACATTCTGTTCCCATTAAAACACTTCCGTTCCCCGCTCTCCGTCAAATTCTAGACGCATTGCATGTTTAGTGACAGAATTCAACACCGCACTAAGTCACCAGAGCGAGTAAGATAATAAAAATGCAAGCAAAAACTTGTCTAGTCCACCAGTCCTTGTTATATAATCGCCAATGTCATTATTAAAAATATAAAAAATTATAAACAAAGAAATAAATGTGTTTTTTTATATACATTTATCCATATTTATAAAGAATTCCTCATGAATATTCATGAGTAGTGCCTAATGCGGGCGTGGAGGTACGCGTGTGCAGTGTTATGTCTGACACACCTCTTTTGTATAGGAAAATATAATTTAAATAATTACAAGTGTTTACGGTTTGTGGTTTACGATTTTATTGATGCGATTTTAGTGCAGTGCAGCTAGGTATAGATTCGATTCCTGAATGCCTGTTAATAAATAGTAGAGTTCCTTTAATTTTTACACTTTTTGTAAGTAATAATAGAGATAAAACAATTTTGCCTTCATAATATCTCACGGCAGGATATACAAAAACATTGCGCGTTAAAGCGTAACTCAACGCCTCGATTTATCTTGCCATAGGCTGAATCTGAACCCGATCAGAGATTGAACTCTACACTTTAGTTCGTTCAATTTCGATTATGTAAAATGTAAAAAACAAATATCTAACACTCGGCTTCTCACTTTTCGTTTATAAAAACTTTTTGGATCTTCTCATACGTAACATCTAAGACGGTACCTAACAACGTAAATAAAGTGTTTTCAAGTTTAAAAATAGCAACTATATTATTTATGTAATATAGTCAGTTCACATAAAAAAAGACGTAAAAGGCGACGAGTAAATTATATTTAGTTACTTGTATGAGGAAAACGTGGCGAATAAGGTCACTAGGACCGCTAGATACTAGTACATGTTATTCGACTTTTCTTTTGTTATATTCTTTATGGGCAGAGGAAATATAGTGTTGGGACACTGTGTCCTCTAATTTCTGTACATTTTAAGATGATGGTGAATGGTGGTGGTGGTTTGGCTGATTGTGTCTCGCGCTTTGTCTCATTAATAGATTGACGACACAAGGCGCAGCGTTGAGTGCCGCCACTGTGACAATGTCTCGTTCCCTCTGTCTAACCTGCCACATGCAGGATACAGGATACAGGGTGAAGCTCCAGAGCTCCAGAACAAAACTTAAATTAATATATCTTCCGAAGAAAAATATATAACTTTTATGAAAAAGGTATAATTTTTAATACACTTAAATGCAATAAATATATATATTTTCTTCTTATGTCATTAAGAAACGTTTAAAAATGTTTATATTTCTATGAAAATCGAAATCACGACCACCGACAAGTTTCGACACTTTTAAACTAAGTTACCAAAGCGTTTTATCATAACCAAACAAAAATCTATATTTACAAACAAACACACATATTTTTTGTTCATTATTGATTTATTATATAAATTTGTAGTAGGAGTGCCCTTGGCGCTTGGAACTAGTCTTTTTTTTTAAGGAAACACTTTAAAAACTTTAGTATAATACGTCGTCAGTTGAATCATAGTCATTTTTTGTGACACCCACGTGTTTTAAATATTCTTTTTTTTTAGTTTCACGCTATATCCCGCATTTAGCAGGTTAGGTAGAGGGAACTTTGATTTAAGATCGCACGCATATTTTATGTCATGTCAAGAGTGTCCTTTAGTGATAAGTCATTATATTCTCCTTCTCCTATTAAGAAATTATGTATTAGGTGGAGTTACATAAAGCCGAGCTTATTTACTAAGAACTTATATTAAATTATTTTTATTCAAAATAGCCACAATTTACTATACAAGTGTATTTACCATTATTTTTAGGGTTCCGCACCCAAAGGCTAAAACAAGACCCTATTAAGATTCCTCTGTCCGTCTGTCACCAGGCTGTATGTATCTTGTGAACCGTGATAGCAATTTGAAATTTTCTCAAAATAAAACAACAAACACCAAAAAAATATATAAAATAAATATTTAAATGAGTTCCCAGTTCCCACACAACAAACGTTTTTTTTTTGTCATTTTAATAGATAATGTTACGGAACCCTTCTTATGTTCTACTCACAATTGGCTGGTTTTTTTTGTATACGGGTCAAATTTATATTGTACAATAAAGGAATATATTTGACAGGAAAAGAAATGTCAAATTTTACTGCAAATTTAAATTGTTAAGTAAAAACATGTGCCCGAAATATGGTAAAGGACATTTTTTTACGTTCTAAGTGTTTTTGCGACGTGTTTACGTGGTGTCGTTTAGTTACGATATTTTAAAGTTTTTTAAAATATTATTTTGCCAATTCTCTTTTGATATGAAAAGTTCGAACAAGGCAAAGCGCTGCGTTGAGTTGAGTTGGTCACTCAGTGGAGAATGGAGTGTCGCAAAATTAGGTTCCCTTGTCTTAGAAATGCTCTAATTGTTGAGAATTTTTAGAAGAAGGTATAGGTTTGTAGAAAGCCTACAGAAAGATTAGGGTCAATAGATACATTTTTATAAGTGATAGAGCAGGTACTTTTCAACTATGGCTCTGTGCAGGATAGTCCAAAATTATACCGCTTTCGAATCCTCCAAAGTATATATTATTTTACTTTTACGCTGTATCCCGCATTATGACCCTTCTATTCTCCACTTGCCGCCGAATTCTAGCGGGATTGCGTGTTCAGTAATGAAACTCCCCGCAGCTGTTTCCCTTTTTACCAGAGCGAGGAATTGAAATATCAAATATTTGGAATTATCGAATGCACCACCCAAAAATAAAGCATCACTATAGTAAAATATTTAAATAACAATAGAAAGTCGATTTCTATACGACATGTAACGGACAGACACACGCAGACAGACAAACGCATACATAAAGTTAAATGTCACCTTATGTAATGAAGGCTCACAACTTGTCAACGATATTGATTATCCTGATGAAAGGATAAATTACTTTGACCTGTGACTCAGTAGTATCTGACTACGCAAAGCGTAAAACGTAATGAATGGTACAGGTTCGAATAAAGTTCTTTTAGTAGGCAGAGAGGAATGATGGGATCTATAACAGAATTTATGAAAGAATATATAGAAATTGCGAATCGAGTGGATACGACAGGGAAAAAAAATAAATGAACTTCACCCAGTGGGAACACAACCCGCAACTGTTGCGCGTCTGTGTCACAACATCCTAATTGACATATTTGTGTTGAAATGGTTTAAAAAGTTGACCTCGGGTGAATTATGTATTCAGATATCTTCATTGATATGCATTGATGAGGATTTTGTAAATATTTATTTGTTATACGTATTAAAGAATATATTTTTTTAAGTAAAAATGCTGTTGTGAGTTTGATGCCCACTCTGAGGAGTTAATTATTTTCATTTTCCGGCTCTGGTAGCTGGTTATATAATTATACAATTGTATACGCTATAAGAATAAGCCATTACTAAATAGTTCTACCCCAAGTATTTACGGGGCGCGTTCAAAGAGAGGGTTAAAAGTAACTTCCTGAGGGATGAAAGATGCTCTTCCGTTTCCGATTCATTTCTTCGAAATTTTTATGATATATTTAGACTTATAAATGCACTTTTTGAAGAATGTTTATATTACATTTAAAGAATAAGAGTCGTGGCGCATTGGGAGGAACAGCATCTGACTGTAAACGAAATGGTTGTGGGGTCGATACCCACTCGAGAAAATGATATATTATATTTATATACTTTCTCACGTAAACTACCATTTAACATTACATGGTTTCATGGAGACTGGACTCACGGAGGAAGCATTTCATGGAGAATGGTTTCATGGGCGTGGAGAATGGTGTGTTTTAAGACTAGGTTCCCTCTACCTACCTTCCCACGTGGGGAAATATGTCGGTACATCGACACAGTAATTTATTTAATGGTTACTCACCATTGGTGAAAGATGAGACTATTAACAATATTTTCTTTAAAAATATCCACATCAATCTCGTTATCTACAGGAAATATATAGAAATACTAAAACAAACTCTATGATAACACTAATAAAGTTCAAGTTCATTTACTAATTGAGCTAATGAATAATCAATATGACGAAACTTTAATTAATGCTACAAAATAATCTTTTTTCTCTCTTAAGCTGCCCTGTAGTGTATTTTGGTGAGTAAAAAGTAATAACCTTAAAAAAACAATTTCCGGCCTCAGAGTAGAGTTTAGAGAGTAGGGAACAGGGATCTTAGAGATAATTTAAGGTCGGAACTCAAGTGCGGCACTTGCGATCGATCTTCGATCGATCTTCGATCGATTCTGAAAGTATTGCGTGTTGAGTGGCGCGACTTAGCTTCGTGCCTTGCCTCGTTACCAGAGGCAAAGTGCGGTGAGAATATTAAATACTTTAGTTGTTCAAGCGGGGCCCGAACCCACAACAGTCGCGCCCCTTGCGCCACGATATATAACAAGAACAATAAAGAAATATTAAATACCATCAAATTTGAATCTATCATTAAGCGCATTACTCGCCACTTTAATTGTAATTAAAATCATTTGAAGGAGCTCGGCCCTAATGAAGTACTACGCTATCAGACCATTCATTATTCGATACAAAAGACGCGACAAAGTGTCTCCCTAATTAATCACTATTAACACTCGCTTTCATTTAAATTACGATTATACGATTATAGGAGTGAATTTGTGCTTGTTTTATATTTCACGTTTTACAGTTTTTAGTGCTTATTAAAATTTATTTGTGACATATATTGCGCCTGCGTACTCCGTTCCCATTAAGACACTTCTGTTCCTCAATTTCCACCGACTTCTGGAGGCATTGCGTGTTGAATGGTGGAACTTAGCACCGTGATTAGCTAGCTACAATAAGTGATAACATAAAATATTTCATGTCCTCGACTGAGAATCGAACCCACAGTCATCGTGATTACAGTCACACACAGTACACAACACTGTGCCAGGATGACTTATTTATACGTACATATACGTAAGTAAAACCAAGTAAGTTGCTTGTACAGTACACCCTCGTACTGTAACCCATTAGAGTTAGCTAATAACCATCATTTACACAATATACTTAACAACTATATCATTATATAATTTATAATTAGATTGGTATTTAATTGTCTTTTAGGACCCAGCGTCTCACTATAAGAGCGACGGCCGTGGGTTCGATTTCCACTCAGGGCAGAATGTCTGTTTTTTCATTTTTTCCCTTTACTGAAAAATCAAAGAATGGCGTTGAGTTTCGTCATTCACTACGTAATATTTGGAGAATTAACTAGGTTCCCTCTGTTTATGTATATAGCAGGTATATGCGGGAAAAACGCCTGCTTTTATTTTTATATTTATAAAATCTAAGGATCTCAATTAGTGAAACTTGTAAAATTATATGTAGATTAGATGACAATACTATGTTATGGTACCATCGATTTGGTCTGATGATGGAATTGAAAGATGGCGGATGAAATATTGGAAAATCCATTTTATTAATAAATATCGAGTTTGAGGTCATTACATTCTTATTATTGTGTTCTGTTGTTTTTTTTCGTTTTGTAAAATATTACTTTATTATGAAATAAAAACATTTGTTTATTTATAAGTAAAAAGGACAAGTGGAGACTATCTGAGACGTCAAGACAATTAAACATGTCCATCAATAGATTATTTAAAAGTATACTCTAAAACGGCATACATACGATTTAGTTTTCAATGACTGTAAATCAAAAGTCTGTTCTATTTTAGTTAATTAGTTGCACTTAATATGGCGTGCACTTGTTCCAGAAATATAAGCAGGATTTAAAGGAAATTACATTTTATTTCTTAAGTAAAAGACTGAGTATTGAATGGCAGGTGTCGAGTGGCCAGGAGAACATATGATAATCACGCGATGAGCGCCTGGAGATGTCAGGTGCCGATAGTTTAATTACAATTAAGTTTCATATTAATCTTCAAAAAATATTATCATTATAAATTCCAATTAATAAATGTAATCTTCGTTCCGCAGTTTCCGATTATGTTTTTAGATGTTGCGCATTGAATTAAAATCAAGGACGCTGCGATTTAATCTGATTCTAAATCGATGTAAGAGAAATAAGTCATCCACAAGTGGGAATCGAATCCACAACCGTCGTTTGTAACGAGATGCTGTGATGCTCCGGCACGACGGCCTCTAATTTAAAATAAACTATATTTATATAATACAATACAACATCATATTGATATTATAAATGCACACGATCTATTCTAGAGAATTGAACACGAATGGACGCTTCATTCAAATGAGTCATTAATTACTTTTCACATATGTAGAGTATAAATATATAGCATACCTAGCACATGTCACGTTGCAAAGCTTGTTTCTTTGTTCTTAACTATTGTTTTGATGATTATGATTTTTTTGTGTTGATGTACCCCGCACCCCACACCCCGCAGGGTGGGCAGAGGGGAGGCCATGACATAGGACTAGTAGAAGAGATTGTCATGGCTCACGACCGTCTTGCTGGCCTGGACCAGTCGACGCTGCCTCTACCTCCAGGTAGTAAGTATCAACATATTTTAGTTTTAAGAGCAATAAGAAATATTAATAAAATAAGGGTAGAGCATGAGTTTTGCCACTTTACTCGCAATATCTCGAATTTGGTCAGTGCGGGAGAACGATGTGCGTTGTCACTAGTTTCTACTAATTCTGGAAGTATGAAGCTCAACTTGAAGCCTATCTGGCCAACTAACACAAAAATATCTATATAGACTCTTGATAAAAAATAAGAATAATTTGGTTCTGTCTGTTTATATATGGATAATATTTACAAATATATGAGTCATAATTAATTCTGTCACGACTTCATTTGTATATTTTTTAACCTTCGGAACACTTTGCAGTAGTCCGTTTAAAGTCAGTTTTTAAATATGTAGAAGTTAAATTACCGAATTACACGCGATATATGCGTTAAAAATAGTTTTAAACAATATCTTGATGTGAATCATTCTTCACGTGACATTAAAAATTATATAAAGGATATTATTAATATATTTATAAGTATTTGTATGGGAACCTATACACTGTTAGAAAAACATTATAAAACAGGCTATAGTTTTAAAAAATTTACTATATTTTAATAGAGGTTTTCCCGATTCCAAAATAGATTTTACTAGCTACGACTTGCTAAATATAAGCAGAACTGTTGTTAGAAAATGAAGTATTTGACACTAGAGACCCTTCGCCTAACCTGCTATATGCAGGATTCAGCGTAAAGTCACTATTTTTCTCTTTTCCCCCAACATTAACGAAGGTCAATGTCAAGAAAGTCCCTAAGTACTGATGTCCAAGTACTTATAAGAACGGCAATCCCGTGAGCATGAGCCTGAACAATGAGGGCACAAAATTGATTTACTTGACAGGGGGGACAGGGGGGAGAGGGGGGGGACAAAATAATAAAATTAGATCTTTATAATGATAATTGGTTGTTAATTTATTTTTATACTAGTGGACCCGAACGCGGCTACGCCCGCTTGAACTATACGAATATTTATTAAATATATTTATGAAATTATTTTTAAGATTTCAATAGAGAGATGCGTTAAGCAAGCTCATTTTGGGTGACGTTTTATAACAACAAACTTTGCAAATCGTTGCTTAGCAACGCGACGGTTGTTATTAACATAGCGGAATAAATTGCATGTCAAATTAATAAGTATTTTAATATATTGATTTATATCGAAAATATTACAAATAAGAGAAAAAAAGTATCCTATGTTCATCCCGAGACCCTCAAGTATCTCTATATGAGTATTTTATCACAATGAAGTTGGCGGTTTGGCCCTGATTGCGTAAAAGACAGACAGACAGACAGAGTTACTTTCGAATTTATAATATAGGTATGGATAAATAAATGTGAAACAGCACAATAATATTTAACACCATCGTGGCTCTGTTACCTGTTAGATTAAGGTAACCAATAAAATTGATATTACTTTTTAAGTATAACTATTATAGATTTATAGTTTAATTTAAACTATTATAGTTTAATTTTTTTATTGAAGAAAAGTTAAAATAAAAATAAATACATGCGTTACGGGTTCTACTACATTCGGATGAATTAATGATTTTTTTTTCTTTCCATTAAGATAAAGTGTGGTATTTACTCGAAAATTGGGCAGAAAGTGGAGATGCAGTGTTTTAACACTAGATTCCCTCTGCCTACACCGTTACGTGCGGGATACAGCGTGAAGCTAAGAGAGTTACTATATGCAAAAACAGTAATAAATCATAACAAAGCAAAAGATTGCTACAAATTTATAAAATAATAATCAAGGAGACGCAGCCTCCCTCATCTCAAATAAGGTTCAAATGGACTGCCCAAGTTCGCAATCACTCTATAGTCTATACTCATTAACGCCTTGGACTATTTCGAGGAATTTATCAAATTCCGCAATTATCCTGTACCCTCCCCCTACCCCTAATTTTCTCCCCCCTCCTACTCGTTCTCCCCCCGAGCTCATTAAGCCCGGGATATATTTTATTGTTGCGCTAACGATCCTTTATTTCCGCCTAATATTACCAAATTTTTTACGAAATAAGAAAATTATCGTGAAAATGGGATAAAATTTGTCATTTTTTTTGTAGGTACATTTTTATAATTGGGCGTTGGTTTTGCCTTGTTTACACGCGCAGGTACACCGTAGGTCATTTTAAGGACGATTACCTTGAGGTAATCGTAAGGAACAATGAGGCCCCTTTAAAGCTAAATGCCTAACAAGCATATGTGTTCGAAAAAAAAACAAATTACTAATATTATACTAATTTGACTTATTATTATAATAAATTAGAGAAATCACGGTAAAATGGAGAAGAAAGTGTCCTAATAATATTAGGTCCTTACATATGAAATTAGCGGACCTAATATAATCACGTTAAAGATGATATCATTGAAAATTAAAGTTCAATAAAGCAGTTACTTTGTGACACTGTTGTCGACTACAATGTGCGCCCATGTGCATGCGCTGCGAGCCCGAATACGATAGTGAACGCCATTTCTGAGATTGCTCGTATGTTTCTATGGTACATACATACATACATACATGCATATGTATTATAGTATTTTTGTTATTTTTACAAGAACATCGTTTTGTATTGTTTTGCTTACGCGCGGAATTGTTGACATGTTTTATTATCCTCGTGTCAACTATTAATTATTACGGAATTTAAATATTGCGGTCGGTCTACTTATATTTATTACGGCGTTGAGTTTCGCCACCTAGTACCTATACAGTGTCTCTACAACATATATAACATGTAAGATTCATATTAGGAATTGATAACGGAGTAAACTATCTATGTGACTAGTTGGATTATACTGGGAACGCTATATTTGCAAAATACATCAGAACCGATCAAGTAACCGGTCAAGTGCGAGTCGGACTCTCCTACCGAGTCGATTTTTTCCTTTAACTGTATTGTATATGTAATGTAAATATACATAAAAATATGTTTTGTTCCTTTGAGTGGGAATAGAACCCACTCAGACGGAATCAATAATTAAATATATTTTATCAAATAATGCAAAAGAAGTAAATCAATAAATATCGTGTTGTTTTAACTTTTATTACGAAATAAAGCAAATAAAATAACTCTAAATCCGCTATTAAACCAATAAATTGGTCTCAAAGGACCCCGGAACCCGAAACTCATTAGGCCTCCTTTCATTTTTATTACGTAATTTGATCCCATACATAAAGTATATGGTAGCTGCGACCTGCAAGCGCGATGGTCGACGAAGCTCGTCGTTGACTTCCGTCACTTGGCACACAATCTACTTACTAGGTTCCCTTTGTCTTTCCTCCTACCTAAACATTTAGGTATTTCATCCGACAACTGTCTCTAAAGGTAGTCTAATGGTGTTTTCGAAGGCATTGCATTTATTGCATATTTTAGCACGGTCGCACTGTAAGCGGATTTTCTATACAGGCGAGTCTAAACACGATTGTTGGATTTACTTCCGATCAATGGGAACCTTTTTAAATTAAATTGTATTTAGTTATTTCTTATTCTGTTACGGTTTTAAAAATAGTTTTTCTACAGTTAGTTTCGTACATACTGGCGATGCATATGCATACAAGCGTGCGACAGTAAACGCGACAGATTGTGGGTTCGATTCCTACTCGAGGAAACGAAATATTTATTATTTTCATTTTTTCGCTCTGGTAACGATACATCGAGCGGCGTTGAGTTCCGCCATTCAACATGCGGGAAGATACAGAGTGAAGCTGAAAAAAAATATTTTGGCCACTGTGGCATCTTCTGGCAACTTTCTGGTAATGGCAGGATTCCACGCTCATAAAGTTTATCTATGTACACATATTATAGTCTGTAAAAGTCAGCCAGTAATGTGTGAACTGTTCTAGGTTATTTTTGACCTCATCATATGAAATAAATGTTTTACATTCCAAAAATTTTCACAGAGATCAAAACAAATAATAATACAAGCGAAGTTGCTTTATACGTCATATTACTAAAAAATTGTGTGCATGTGTATGACATATGATACATGACACATGACACATTCTAGTAACATTGTGCATCAGTGCTCATGGGGGTTTCATTGCCACAAAATATAATATAACCAAGTCAGTAAACTAACCAATAAATAACATTTTTCAATTTATAACAGTTGTTCCCGAGATTAGAGCGTTCAAGTAAACAAACTCTTCAACTTTATACTTAGTGATAGTATATATAATATATTCCACAGCCTGACGTATCTAATTTCAAAGGAAAATTGACCCGTCAGCGCTTGTTATCAATTAGGTGTGCGTAATGTTAGGCGACACGACAGTGCCGTTGCTAGCTCCACTCCGCCTCCACCACGATCTGTGGCATCGCGGTCGAGGTCGATCAACTTTGTGTGACGTGGTGTGACATTAGTGTAAAGAGACTTCGGTCCAAACTTTCTGTCCATTTTTCGAGACCCCGCGATCAAGCTTAATCGACACATCATATTTGAACCTATAGTCATCAGATATATTAAAAAAAGTACACTAACTACACCACAGTGGAATTATTACTAAAACTTATATAAGTATCAAACATAATATACAAAAGCCCACCGGAATATAAGAGCCAGAATAGGACCCTCAAGTGATTAGACCCCAAACGCAATAAAAGTAGTGAAAAGAAGAATACCTAACAGCCTATAAATAAAAAGGACAAAAGTTGGTTATAAAACAAATCACATGGAAGCGACAAGCGTCGGCATCATAAACCACATATTGGTACATACAACATGGCCCTTGTTCCAACGGACTAAGGTACAAAATACGGGTGCACAGCCTAAATCACGAGGAACTATAGAAACTACGTTTTGTGATAGTTTTATGTGCTGGGATTCTATTCTGATACATATTCATATTTTAGAAGCTTCATTTTTTTAGCAGTTTAAAAGATTAACTTTTACTACGTCGATAAAGAAGAATTTAAAAAGTTAAAAACATTAATCTTTTTCTCAGTTCCTGAGAGTATTTTTGTTTTGGTCCAAACGAAGATGTTTTTGGTGAACGCAGTGTCATGAGAATTGAAAATCTTCAGTGAAATGTGTTTCGCTACAAGTAATTTGGTCTAATTGTGTGTTTGTATTACTTTGTGCAGATTATAGATAAATAAAATGGTGGCGAGGTGGAGATGGAAAAATGAGAATGTGAGACACGTCCTCGTCATGTGGTGTTAACTTCCACCATTTAACACGCAATCGAAAATTGTGGGAGAAAGTGGGGAACGGAGTGTCTTAACACTAGGTTCCTTCTACTTATCCTGTGTGAGAAAACCATGAAGCGGCTCCGGTCAGTTACATTATTTCCATGTTCCCTATTTGGTAGGCTAGGTTTCATTGAACTCAATGCCGCCATTAAGCAATGACATATTCCAGTTTGAGAATCATACTCAAGATCATCATCTACAGACCAATTAGGTATATCGAAGAGTCGTCCTTGTAACATTAAATATAAAACAAAAATAAAACTAGCACAAAGAAACTTTGTATTACTAATTATATTTATAGCTGTAGTTAGATAATAAAAACAATTACAACTATTATCATCAATCATAAACAAACAACTGCGTAAAAACTTACAGTTCCAAACACAACGACCGACATACAAGAACATAGCGATTAAAATTTTATTATTTAGTGTGATTTATACGATCGTCATTAAAATGTTTATAGTTTAAATTATTTGAATGAGTGTTGAAGCTCTACGTCATAGAAAATTGAAGATAATTTTATTTATACTGTTTTGAATATATAAGAAAAATATATATAATTTTTTAGATGTATTTTTTTTAGTCGCCCTGAATATTGAAAATATTGTATTTCTTGTTATGTTGTGTACTGTATTCACACGGGGAATTAATTATAGTTGAATTATTTTAATTTCACCACTCTAGTTATAGAGCGCAGTTGAACTCCGCCGCTCAACATGCAATGACGGAATATCGAGAACAGAGTATTTTATCACTAGGTTGCCTTTCCCTACCCTGATTTAATATAAAATTAATAAACAGTTGGGCTCTTTTTATACATATACACATATATATAAACACACAAGTGTTTTATGGCATGGCGTTTTAATAACTTACTTGTTTCTACAGAAAAGTTATTTTTTTCTAAACAAAAGTCTATAAAATTAGAATAACATTTAACCTACGCATAAACTTAATGTTATAGCCCTATTTAGAGGCTCCATTATATTTATGTGCAATAAAATAATCCAGGTAAGTCCCGAATGTTATACCAGAGTCCGGACCTGCTCTGTGCCGCGTGTAATTATATATATAAATGTTACAGCTGTTTAATAAAATTCTACAATGTGTACTTTTACGATGCGTCGTAAAATATAGTTTAAGCTAATTTAGTCCCTATTCTGTATAACAATAGTCCTTATTTTATATTCGAGGCATAGTTTCGTCACATCTGTTGCTAAGTGCAAATATGCTTTTGACTTTGTTTCGTAAACGTATCGGGCATTGGATTTGATATAATAATAAAATATTTCCAAATATTACACACATATGTGTATTATATATTACACATATATGCACAATGTACATAATACTACAAATTTACAATAAATGGGGTGTAATTTGGCAGAAAGTAAGGAGCGGAGTGTCTTAACACTAGGCGCGGGACACAACGTGAAGCTAAAAAATAAAGGATTTTGTGATTATGTATTTTTAAAATTGACTCCACACCAGTAGTATACTCTACATACTTGAATCATTCTTACTACGCCCGCCCCCCCGCGCCGCGCCGCGCCGCGCCGGCACAAAAACCAAAATTATATCATTTTGTGAAATTATTTAGTGGTTTCATAACCGAAATAACTTAAATATTTAGCCGATAAACAAAGTCGGGGAACAAACGAAGTTTTTAATAAGCTTAAATTGAAATTTCGAGAGCGAAAAGATTTTTCAACGTGAAAAGGGTTTTCCTAAAGTGGAGGGAAGTGGAGGGGCACTTCTGAATTGATTCGTTATCATTTATTATCTTTGTTTTTAATGTGATACTCTTCTGTATCACATTTTTTTGATAAATGATATGTTTGTTTATAATTATTTTTTGTCTTTTTTCTATTAGGTTTTTTTAAGTCTAAGCTAATGAATTAAGGTGCAGTGGTTTTTCTATCTAAGATTAATTAAAAAATATAAATCTTTTATAATGATATATATTTTCACTCACAATAATTATGTTTCTCACATCGCAACACAAACATCGTTCACACCAACGTAATCTCTGCGCCTATTTTGAGTAAACTTAGTTATTTTTACACGCAAGGAGCACGCGGAGACGGCGTGACGCGACCGCGTGGGCCCTTACTACTAGATACTACGGCGATTGTAAATAGTCAATTTGAGAAAAATTTCATCAATTTTAGTTTTATTTTCAAGTGCTTGTTTGATTTTAATGTAGTGACGAAACATTCCTTTCTCTACATTTTCCTTATTTTAAAACATGTATATGAAATGAAAGAAGAAAATGAAGAATGTACATTTGCTTATCCAAATTTGTGGATTTTGACTAACTAAGTACATGAAGGAAATGAAATTATTTTCTTCATATCCAAGTATAACCTCAGATAGGGATCGAAGCTACAACTATCGTTTTCAGTATACGATTTGAATATAACAATAAAGCGATCAGTAGGAGTAAAAACAAAGCAGGAGTCGGCCGCCACGCGCGCGCTGTGTGCCAGGTAACACCAACATAGCCGAAGCCGCGTACAGTTTGTACTATGAGTTATATTATCATGCGAATTTGAGTTTTCATCTCAAAAAGTGGGCGAAAAGTGCTGCATAAAGGGGTTCATGCGAGATACTTTTTATCTATTCAAATAAATCGAGAGAAACCATTACGTTACACACCAGCAAACACGTAATGTGGTGCATTTGTAATACTAACTAACTAACTAACTAACTAATATCTGATAAAGTTTGCGCGGATGGATGTTTGTTACACTCTTACACATAAACAACTGAACACATTTAGATGACATTTTATAGCCATAAATATAGCTCATATATCAGTAACTTGTATACGGGTACAGTACAACAGAGTAGCTGTTGAGCTTGTTATCGGTTTCCCTCAGACGAGCCCTCAGGTGTTAGCTTCCTGCAGGACGACTCTAAAGTGTTTGATGTCGCGAGTTGACCGTTGTCTGTCCACTGCTAGTTACATAACTAAATATATATAATGTCAAATGTTATCGAGACCTTGTAAAACGGCAAAAATACACAGACACTGATACGGGGCACTCCGGCACTGGCGTTATCACTTATCACCCGCTATCGGACGCGGAAACGATAATACTGCGATTATTTAAATTTGCCGAACAATTATTTGTTCGTCGTTCATTCTCGCTACGTTTCACTTTATGTATGACAGGTTTCCGTATTGATTTTTTACGAAAAAACATTTTTGGTTTGGTGCATTTTTTGTAGATTGTTTGGGTGAAATGTGTAGGTATGTCCCAGGCAAATATCTGCATAAGTCACGTTTCTAACGGCTGTCTGCTGTTACAGGCATAGCATGTTGAATATCAAAAGGGGATTCCCAATTTTATGCTGAAGCTGAAACTAAAAATATTTAAATTATAAATAGGTATGTCACTGAACAGAAATCGAAGCTACAAATTTCGCCATATGTCAAACAGTTTTCTCTGCTTTTCAACTCTGTATAAGGCTGCAGAGGGAATCTAGTGTTAGGTCACTCGGTTTCCTATTTTTTGGATTACTTTGAGACATCGCTAGTTGAGTGGCGGAAGTCAACGTCGTCTTGTTACTAAAATCAGGAAATAAAAATCAATAATTTCTTCGAGTGGGAACCAAACACAGTTAAAACTGAGCCACAAATTTAAAATAAGCTGATTAATAACAAATATTTTTACAGACTCGTAACACACATGTGTTTGAGATAAAGCAACAAAAACATATAAACAAAATTAAATAACGAATACTAATATAGTTATGACATACGAGTGTGTATTTACTTAAATATTATCGGCGTCCTTCGCGCGGAGTGACAAAAAATTGTTTTGCATTCGAGCCAAGGTTGAGCGTGTTTGCTCGTTGTGGGGCACGCAGCCAGCCTTGCACTGTGCGAAGTAGTTGCGATATTTAATATATCTTTTTATATTCAATTATTTGGAAAAATACAATTTTTGATATTTTTTCCCGCTCATTAATTGGTCTTCCTGGTCCAGGGCATCGTGGTGGGTAATCTTAACCAGCTGCTAGGCTCCGCCACTCAATACGCAATGTCTCGGAAATTGTGCAATGCTCCGGATCCAGACCCTGGTCTATACTTGAGAAGCTAACAAATTATATATTTTTCTTTATGTTGCATATTTTTAGATATATAAGTATATATAAAATCATATAGAGTCTATCTTTTCTGAGACAATTTTATATATTTGTTTGAATTTTCTTAAAAAATGTTTCAAACAGGTATTTGAAGACGTTTTACGGCAGAATATGTATATATAGTAATCTATATGACTCTTACATCTCTTATTCTACAGGGCGCGGGTACAAGTCCCGTTTGTCGTTTTTATTACAGCTTATAATTTTAACGTCTCTAAATAGTTTGGACAATACATGCAAATATTTAAAATAAATAATACATAAATGTATTTGTGTGAATATGATTAAGTTATTTTTCGTATAAAAATTTCCGTTATTAGCGGCTGATTGCACCGATACTGGACAACCTTCGATCGATACCGTTGTCATTCATAATTTTTTTATCTTTGAAAAACTGTATATCTAAAATAAATGTAAATTAATACGTTTATTACAAATTGAATTAAGAAAAAAATAATTACGTATTATATTTTCTACTTATGAGTATTGAAATAAAAAAACAGCCAAAGATCTCAATTATTATTTTTTTCCTGTGAAAAGTTGCCTAAATTTGTTCCAAGTTAGTTGTAAAGGCGCACGTGTATATCCTCAGAAGTTGAATTGGAAACACTCTAAAGTAGGTACTCGAGGACTTTCACAACATCGAGATCGAGTCGCGACTGACTTCTACAAAACGTGAGGTAAACGTGACCAATAGAGCACACGCGCCTCGCGTCGACGAGGACGCTTAAATAATAACAGTTGTTAATAATTAATAATGTATCAGTTATTGTATAATAATTTTTTTCATAGAGAAAGAACTTCCAAGCACTTTTTACTTAGTTTTTTTCTTATCTTTTTTTATTTACCTTCGACTCGAATCGACAATCTGAAATTTTAAATTTCATTCTACATTACTTCATCATCATTACTTATGTAATGTTCTGAAAATGATCTTCCATCTCGTGATGGCCACCTCGACCACTGACCACTGACCACTGGCCACTGGCCGTGATAGCCGTATGTTGTGATATAAAAAATTAAACAATATTTCGCTTCAATCGCCATCATCAAACTAATATGCCACTTATTTCAGCGTTACAAATCCGACCTCGTTTCGTAATTACATATAATTTGTGTAAAAAATATTGAGCTCTCTATGTGGAATAGCTCTACGTAGAGTCGTGTAGAGTTGTATACTTTATTTCTGTCCCCATAGAGTCGATATTTGAGCGTACAATTTAAATAGCTTATATGAGTTTCAATCAAAATAACACATTATAATATTATCATTGGTAACGAACTCTGATTAAAAGTGTTATTTCAGAGTCGGCATCGGAGCGGCGTTATGTCGGAGTGATGGCCTCCTGTGAGGACCTCGTGCTATTGACGTGTACTTCCTACAGCATCATCGACACTCTCGAAAGTCTCCGAGGGCTCTCACTTTTACAACTGACAAAAATACGTATCAAGAAAGGCGCTGTGTCCTGCCTTATATTAAAACATCCGTTCCCAACTTTCTGCTGAATTTTCAAGACATTGCACGTTAAGCGACGGAGCTCAACGACACGCTTTTGTTACCAGGGCGAGATAATGAACATAGTGGTGTGAGATCCAACTCACACCCCTCGCGTTACAGTCATGGCAGTGCTTATGTCATTGCGGGACCTGTGATAAACCTATTGAAACTATTACAACTCTTCTTAGAAGAGCTAGACTTAGCAAATGATATTTCAAGTTTATGTAAAATTGAACTATTATAATCCTAAAAGTCATCAAATATTATAGAAAAAAACAATTGCTGCAAAATTCAATATTATTTTTACTACATTAAAATGAAAATATTGTTTTTCAAATAGGAGTTTCGAGCACACGTTACCTAGAAACGCCAGTAGCGTCAGTCCTATAGAAGGGTACCACCGGCGAGGAGGTCCATCGAGTGTCTTTGCTCGATCGACATCTCGTGAAGAGTGAAGTGGAGAGGGAGTCATACCGGATTCGGCGGTAAGTAAGGAACTGGGTTTCTCATAGGTATTACTGTGGTAGCTACAAAGTAACATTAACACGAGTGAGCGACGGAACACGAGAGCTTCATATAAAAAATTGTCGTCTTCATGTCATTTAAGACGAAACTAAACTTTCAATAACTCAGAAACATAAAAACAAAGCTCGTTTTAGTTTCCATACAATATCATCTCGAAATGGAAACTGGATTTGACAGATGTGGTGAGCGAGACAGACGTGCTAAATTGTTAGAGATGGAAAAGGATGGAAAATGACACGAAGTTTTCTATATTTACAAGGCAATATAGAAATAAACCCTATTTCTATTAAAATAGGGTAGATGTTGCATTAATGGTCTTTGAACAAATTGTCTTTTGTGTGATATAATTTTAATGTGAAATAATGGACTCTATTTCTAAGAATATAGAGTTTAAGTTCAAATGATATAGAATTGTCAGAGACAAAGCAGTCCAACTAGTATAACCGGTCCGGAGGCCCGCCACTGGTCGCGCAGGGTCATCAAAAACCATTCGAATTCTGTTATTGATACCTATACCTGGGATAATTACATATTATACGAGTACGAGCATGTAAGTTATACAAATGAGCATGACGTCACTTGTCATTACAGTCAGCTAAGTGAGAGGTAGACGACAAAGGTAACTCTTTACCCTGTTTGGTTGAAAGGGCTAATTATTAGCAAAACATTAACATTACCATTGACAGGACATATAAATGCACGACGGAGAACAGAACAGAGTAACAAGGATCAATAACTACCTAGCGGAGTAGTCAGAGAGAACGGAGTGCCAAACGCTACGGTCTCTACATACCTCTTTCGCCACGTCCACTGTCATCAACCTCTTCATACATGCCCTCCAGGGGATCCTCATGCATTTTACGTGACTTTCCTCCAGCATCTTTGATACTGTGTTTTCGAAGGTCGATCTCTCTTACCGCTCACTTTTCCATCGTAGATCTTTTTTGCCATTCTTTCATCAATCATTCGTTCGACGTGCATGTTCTTGCATTTTCACTATGACGTCCTCTCTAGTACCTGCCATTCTGTGTATCTCTTCATTGCGGATTCGGTTAGCTAAGCTGACTACGCATATCCTACGAAGAGGTCGCATCTCCACGGCATTCATCTTTCTTTCATTCTTCTTCTGTGATATCCACGTTTCGCTGCCATATAACAACGTCGGAACCAACAACGTTAACCTTGTTACCGGGAGCAACACGCCTCTCTACATCCATCTCGTATCTTCCATCTCAACTGAACATAGCTCTACAACCTCATTCATTTGTTCTAATATGTTACCGCTCACACTGACATTGCATTCCATTCTTTCTTTATTTCTCTTCTTACTCGCCATAACTAAAAAAATATAATTACTTTTTAAAGGCCTTTTGGCTTTGAATGAGGGATGGCGTGTGATACGTCATGCTTGTGGGTTCCAATCACACTCGAGGGAATGAGCTATCTTCATTTTACCGCTTTCGTAAGGCAAAGTGCGCGAATGCGGGCGCAACGCGGAGACGGCAGTGTCATTACACTAAGTTCTTTCTTAGGCCTGGGGTTGGCTGCGAAATAGAGTGTGAAGATGAAAAAAAAAAACATTTTACCTTTGATCCAGTAGAGTGCCGTCAGCCCTGTCTGACACTCGCTACCGACTTACGCTTTTTCTAACCTCAGTGGGAGTCGCTACGTTACACCAGCGCACTCTACAACCAACCACGCTAGTTACACACTATTTTATATAAAAATAATCCTTATTTTCTTATAGTAAAGGTTCTTTTTTGCTCGAAAATATAATATAGTTAGTTGTTGCTATGTCGCGAGTTCGCCTGAAGCGATGTTTGTTAATTTCGTTTACTACCGCCAGGTCCGAAGACCCTCGCTCTGCCTACAGTTAGCTCAGTTACCTCTATATTTGTTCTCCTCTCGATGATAGGTTCTGGCGCAAAGGAATAATCCACAACCGTCGCGCTTACCGTACTGCTACGACGACCTAAATTACATTCGTTAGTGTTATTTTAGTTTTTGTAAGTTAAGCTTATAATGTGATATAAGACAAAGGTAAATGAAATAAAGTACAAAAAAGTGTTAAATTTAAAGTAACTAACGCTATGTTACAATTGTTATATTTAAACATATTTTACACGACGGCGCACGGGCACAGGCGTGCGCTTGTAAACGTGACCGCTTGAGGGTTCGATCCCACTCTGGAAACTCTTGCACTGGTAGCGAGGCAAAGCGCCACTTTTGGATAGCATTGCCTTCAGAATTCGGCGGAATCTCGGGAACGAAAATGTCTTAATGGGAACGGAGTCTCTCAGCACTGGGCTCCTTCTGCCTACACTGAAACTATAAAAAAACTTAACGTAAAAGTAATTAACGCTATATAACATTTTATTTTTAATGTATTATGCAGAATAAAATTTATAAGTTTCTTAATTTTTTATCAGTGGCGTGTATCGTTCCCATCCTATTACGACAGCGGCATAAAGACTATCGAACCAGTTACCGCCAGCTTAGTCATCCGTTGCGCCATCGGCTCCTGAATCATAACCACATCCTTGCACATATCCTCCTCCTCCTCCGTTAGCGTCTTGCTTCATACGGCAATACTAATATTTGCCTGCGACTTTATTCTCAATGACAGTTTCATCACTCATGTTTGAGATTTAGAGGTCAGTGTTTCTTAAATATTTAATTGGTTTATCTTCACGCTTAAGCATGTTTTTCGACGTAGAAGAGAAACTAGTGACTGGTTACTCTCTTTCTGGTTCTCACTTAAAAACATTATATGAATAAGGCCAATCGATCTATGCAATTAATTTTAATAAGTATGCTATTAGTGAATGATCTAAAATAATCGTTGAAGACGGTGTTGTAACAATTTAAGAAATATACTTATATTTTAATTATTTTTAGTTTTTTCTGCTCCACACTTTTCCTGCATACAGCAGGATAGATATCTTATTAAATAATTTTTAAGACAAACAATCACATCACTAATCGCTGCATATTGCTGCAAGCAATCGAACCCGCACCTGTCGCTTCTACAGCCCGACTCTGCTCTACTCCACCACCCAAGTAATAGCAGCAGGTCAACTGTGCTGACCCCCCCCCCTCCCCCCCTCTCCACCTGCATGTATGCCACTGCGCCACGACGACCTCAATCGACATCTTTACCTCCTTTATCTAAAAAGTATAAAGTTTTCCTCGCTAGAACAATGTCTACTGATTTAATGCTCAGGGGGGTGTTCCTAACTAAACTCATTTAAGTTGCGCGAAACTTAGATAGCGCTCCTCAGGGGTCGCGGCGCAGGGGCTCAGAGTGCGACTGTCATGCGACAGGTTGTGGGTTCAATTCCTAGTCAACGAAATGAAATACTTTATATTTTCATTTCCTCGCTCTGGTAATGATGAGGCAGAGCGCGGCGTTGAGTTTCAAAATGCGGTAAAAAGTGGAAAACGGTAGTGTCTCAATAGAAATGGAGTGTCATAACACTAGCGACTTCCTCTGCCTATACCAACCATAACGCGGTTTCACGCTTAAAGTTATTGTTATAATATTATAGCCAAATTATACAAATTGCTTACAAATCTAAATAGATTGAATTGTCTTACGTTCTTACCATTTGCAGTGGTCAGCTGGGAGAGATTTCTTATAAGTCCACTTTTGTAAGCCAAATGGTTGTAAATGTTTTTTTTTGTTATGTGTCTTAACGTACAACAAAGAATATTAAATAAGAAGGAGGTAATATATACTTACTTAGCCTTATCACATATCCTATTGTTATCAACGTTGTTTAGTTTAGTAAGCTAGCGCAGTTGCTCAGTTACTCAGGCCCGAGCACCCCGCCCACGGCCCGCGGGGACCGGTTTGAACTGGTTATGGGACTGTATCCCATATATAACACGGTAAGCGAAGGGAATCTGGCGGTAAAACATTTCGTTCCCCACGCACTAATGAAACTAATCGATTCGAATTGATAGATAAAGTCAGGATCTATAACTAGTATTAATAATATTAACACAATCCCTATACCAGTCAAGTACTCAGTACTCAGTACATGGCAGCGAGCGCAATAAACTTTACCAACTTTGTTTACGGGCGCACTATGGGACGCTTTCTATAAAAGCGTGCCAAAAATGGTCGAAACAAAAGTCGTAATTTCAAAGTTCTGTTGATTGTTCTATATACTAGAATAGACTATCTTATCAATACAACAAGATTTTTATTTTTGATAGCAGTTTAAAGTATCCAAAATGACCTTCAAACAATACACTTCGATATTTCCCTATTTTCCATACTGCATATAGCGATATTTAAGCGTTAGTTTCTTAATAAATTTCTATAGTAACTATATTTATGTTATACATTTTTATAAAGCTCATTGTTTCTTCTTTAAGAAAATATAATTAGTGTATAATAAAAACCTATATTTAAAAAGATATCTTAAAATTTTTAGAAGTGTTATATTTTAACATTTTCATATTTTCAATTGGAGTTTTCATTGTTGCCGCTGCCTGCCGCTGCCGAGAAAACTATATGTATGTATACAAGAACTATTCAAAAATTAGGGGAAAGAATAAAATTTTGCGCATATTTGCGCCATTTTGATTTAGAGCAAAAAAACCAAAATGTAGTAAAATGTCAATTTTTGATATTTCATGAATACTGCTTTTATTTTAAATTATTGGCGTCCTATTTAATTCTTTTTTGTTCTATAAGTAGAAAAAAACTATTAGAATGTTTATTTTAACATGAAAAATAATAATATGTCTATTTTTGAAAGAGCATATTTGTTTTGAAATTGACATTTTTTGTGGTCATTCCAACCATGAACATGTTAAAATTATCATTTTTTTATGTGAATAAACAATATTATGTGAAAACAAAATAAAATATTTAATTAATTTGATGTAGTTTTGCACAAAACACTTTTCTGGACAAGTATAAAAAGACCAATTATAACTAGTTGCTTTCATTAGAGTAACCGGACTTTTCCGAATAGTTTCTAATACTGTTAACTTATTAAAAGATACATATATTTTGTGCAACATGAGTGAATTCGCTTGCAGTAGACGTAACTTATGATTTTTTATAATTGAAGGGAGAAATACTTCTGAAATAGAAATCTTTTAAAAGGAGAACTTCAATTTATCGTCATCAGACGTACAAATTATAATGAACAACATTCAAAAAAATTTTTTATATAATTCTTCACACTATGTCATCAGAACTTGCCGTAAATGTCGAAAAATTAATACATAAGTGTATATTGATCGAATTGCGCAATTGTATGTTAACAAATGTAACAAGTATTACATGCCTCCTTCGGTGCATAAAATTCTTATACATGGACCCTCAACTCAAATTATACAGTACTATGCGATTCTTCCTATTGGGCAACTTTCTGAAGACGCTCAGGAAGCAATAAATAAGGTTTACAAAAGTATCTAACGAACTTTTTGACGAAGCTAAAGAGCTTCTGCAAATCACAGAATAAATTCCTTGTTTACGTCACTATTTTTATTAAAATTATTTTTATATTACATATGATACATCACTTTTTTGTTTAACAGCCTAGATTCAGTATACTTAAGTTACTTTTAATGATTTAAAAATAATAATAATTTTTAAACATCTTAATATGCTCTTATTTATGACAATTTCTAACTTTGAAATTTTTTTATTAAATAACCCTTGACTTTTATTAGTATCTATTTTATGTCATTGATAGCAAATATATTGAAGTATATATATGCAAAATTTCAACACTTTGCGATGAAAACTGAATGAGTTACGGATTTTTGACACGAAGCGGGTCATTCCGTCCCACTGTGGGGCGGTGCGGTGGCGCGATCAAATACTGTTATTGTTACAGGTATATATTGCATTTTTTTCTACCCTCATTTTACGGCTATAGTTGTAGCTGTCCGGTGAAATACAGTTATTTGTGATTAACGTTTAAATTCGTTTTCGTAACTAAACGCGGTATTTTGTTTAATTAGCTTAGGAACTAAAATTATAACAAAATAATATTTCATTCGTAAGTAATCCTCCCAAAGTACTGTAAGTTTAAACCTACGTCAAACTTCTTTTATTAAATTTAAATATTTACTGTTTGTTGTGTCTAAAATACTTATATAAAAATTATAAATTAATTTTACGTCTCGTCGTAGCGGCAGTTCAGTTTCTCCTCTACCTTAACAAAAAGAGTTTTTTTGTTAAGGTAGAGGAGAAACTGAACTCTTTGAATACAATAATATAATAAAATTGAGTTCGAATTATAAGAATATATATTGGATAGTCGTTTGATTTTATTTTTTGTTCAAGGGATGGTAGTAGCGGATTCGATTTTTATGTCATTAGGATTTATATTATCGGTGTTGGTTTATAGAACCAACACCGATAATATTTATATATTTAGACTAGTGGACCGGAACCCGGCTACGCCCGCTTGAACTATACGAACATTTATTAAATATATTTATGAAATTATTTTCAGTTTTCAATAGAGAGATGCGTCAAGCAACCTTTTTGGGTGACGTTTTCTAACAACAAACTTTGCAAATCGTTGCTTAGCAACGACGGTTGTTATAAATATGGCGGAATAAATTGTATGTCAAATTAATAAGTATTTTAATATGTGGGTATATATCGAAAATATTACAAATATGAGAAAAAAAGTATCCTATGTTCATCCCGGGAACCTCAAGTATCTCTATATGTGTATTTTATCACAATTAAATTAGCGGTTTGGCCCTGATTGCGTAAAAGACAGACAGACAGACAGACAGAGTTACTTTCGAATTTATAATATAGGTATGGATAAATAAGGAATAAATAACGCTGCTCCACGTTGTAATCAGTGTGGTAGGCAGAGAGAGGGAGAGCCATCGCTTGTCGACTTCTCCTTTTATGTTTAGAACGAAAAAAAACAGCTCGATATTAGAATAATTTATACTGCAAGATTGAGAAGAAAATATATTTTGCTCACTTACCATTATTTTATTGCCAATATATGTATATCAACATACAAGAAGGAAAAGCATCCATATATATGTTCCACACAAAAATTACCCGAAATACCCATAATTTCCAATATTAATGACCAAAGACAAGAACAAAGTAATATAAAAGAAAGGAAGGAAATATACAGGAATCACTCGTACTCGCTACCGATCACCGGTTGGAGGAAACTCACGTCGAAAATAAAACTGTCTGACGAAGTATGTATGTTTGTACGTACGTTACTGGGTCGAGGAAGAAGAGACAGTGTTAGCTGTTAGCAAGTAAACAGGAGTCATTAGACCCTCACGTCAGTCAGTCAAGCTACCCATACATTTTATCTCTAGGTACATGTTGTTAGACCGTGAGTCACAACTTCAAGACCTAAGCCGTACCACATATGCCTCACAATAGCATCTTGCCGCCCGGGAGCGCCCGGGAGCGCCCGGTAGCGGACCCGCTATCTACTTTTTATACCTTTTTCTTCTCGTCGTCTTCCCGCAGAATTAATTGCCTCGTTTTATCATTTATCTCGGTCGGCATAAGGGCTTGTATACACTGATATATTATCTTACCTACAATATCTGTCTCTGTAAGTTGAACCTCTCATTCAATATACGACAATATACAATACACCTTCCGTGAAGGCTGTCACTCTACTCTCCAGTATTAGCCAAGACTCCACTTTGAGACATTAGGAGTTGAGAGACTTTTCCGAGCCCTCGGCGCCACGACCGCCCTGAGTGTTGTTGTGTGTCCTTCGAAATGTGAGGCTTACACTGAATGTTTTGAAATTATTATTATTTTTTAAATATAGGTACATAAGGCGCATCTGGATGTAAATGCGTTAGGTGCGGGTTCGGTTCCCGCTTGAGGAATTGTGTAGTAACATAAAGCGCGTCGTTGAATTCCGCCTTCCGCCTTTTTCCACCAGAAAAAGGGAAACGGAGTGGTTTGACGCTAAGATTTCTGTCATCTGTGTCTACTGTGCTCTGCAGTGCAATGTTCTTCATTCATCTCTTTTATATAATATAACTTATAAAGGATTCTTCAATTACAAATAAAATTAGTCAAAAATACAATGCCTTTGTCATTAGACATTAGACACCTGATAAATAGACATTAATTTGAAATTTAACTTTAAATACTAATTTTGTCTTATTTATAACATATTCAATTTATTTTATGTAGTTTTTAGAGTAATTTTAAATAGTTTTTTTAGCTTTACTCTGTATCCCTCACATGGCAGGGTAGGCAGAGGGAACCTGGAAACCTAGTGTTAAAACAGTCCATTCCCATTAACACTTCCGTTCCCCACATTCTATCGACTTCTAAAGGCATTGCGTGCTGAATAGCGGAATCCAAAGCCACGTTTTCAAATCAGGCAAACATGCAAAGCCACGGGCGGCGGCTAGTCTAACTTGCAATAGTCATATCACACTTATGTTACATCTACATGAGCAACTAGCATTGGACTAGATCCGACAAAGCCTACCTGAGTCATGCTCTAGAACGCCGACGACCAGGTATTCATAAGTGCATCATATTTCACGTCATTTCTTTGTTTATTACAAATAATACAGTAATTACTATACGTCCATTGTCTTTTCTATGATTTACTAATTTTATTGTTGTTCGATTTGTGTTGATTTAATTACTCATTTCCTGATTTTCGTTAAATTATGTATCATTCAAGCCAGAGATGGCGCGGGGGCGCGGGGGCGAAGGGGCACAAGTGAACGACTGTAAAAGCTACATGTTGTGGGTTCGATTTCCACTTGAGAAAATAAAATATTTAATATTTTCATTTTGTCGCTCTGGTAACGAAGTAAAGCGCTGAATTGCCATTGCCATTTCGCCATGAGTGGCACAATGCCTCCAGAATTCGAAATTTGGGAAACGGAGGTATTCTACTCGGAACAGGGTGTCTTAACACTAGGTTCTCAAATTCCCTCTACCTTCCTTAATATGTGCAGGATACAGCGTGAAGCAAAAAAATGCTCCATTGCCTTTTAAGATACGGATCGTGTAATTTAAGCCGCACTATCCAATCCAATCGAAGGAAAGCTATTTTTAGTTCAAGTTTATAATAAAATAGGATAACTTTGTGTTTGTCTGTCTAACCATCCTGCACAGAAGGAAACTTTATATGCACATTACGTAAAGGGAACAATAAGAACCCGGAATATATAATAGTGCTGATACAAACGAGAACATTCCAAACATTAACATAATCAAAGAGAAAATAAAATAGACGAACTTGAAAGCCTTCAAACGCCTGAAGATAGTAACAAAAAAAAATCTGTTGGAGTACTTAAATTTCTCTTGAGACGGTACCCGCCCTCCCCGCCTTCCCCAGCACTCAACCCGCACCTGCCCGCATACAGGACAGTTCCACCAAAGGTTTAACCCGAGAACTGTGAAGGGTTGCAGACAAAGGCCCTCGTCTCGAGGGCCGTCATCCATACGGGCCCTCAGACCGAAAGTCTAGCACTCGCTAGCGCTAGTTTTGGATTAGCTGTGCTTTATCCTCCAAAACGCTGAGCTGAGCTGTCTGCTGGTGGGGGCCGAGTCTGGACGACGAGGCAGTGGCGTGTTAGAGCGATAGTTGTACGTTCGATTCCCACTACCTGACTTTACCTGACCAGGAACAAGACGAAGAGCGCCATTGAGTTCCACGGATCAACATTGACTGAGTATCTTAATAGATACTTACGAAAGGTAAATATCTACGCATCATAGCATATGAGTCAAAATTTAAATATTAGTGAGATTTATAAACTGTCTGTATTCCTACAAATATTTCAATTATACGTCTAATTGAAGCCCACCATAGTCCATGGAGTGTCTTCCATCGCAGAGTCCATTGTTTGATTGGCTCGGACGAAGCGTGGAAATTGAAATCATTATGACAATTTACGTTGAACCTATTGTTTCGGTGGTCTCTGTCAGCTCTGATGTTTACACGACGCAAATAGACGCGATAATTAATATTCCAAATGATTTACGACAATAGAGCCTGATAACAGACACCTTTGTTCTGTGCGGAGTGAACGTTCAACGTTCAATGGCACAGTGTCATAAGTCTGAGACAGTAAACGCGACGGTTGTGGTTTCGATTCCCACCAATGAATTATTATTTCATTTATTTGCTTTGGTAACAGGGCACAGCGCGGCGTTGAGTTTTGCCACTCAAAGATTCGACGAAAAGTAAACGCAGAGTCTTTTCACTAGGTTCCTTTTGTCTACAGGATACAGCGTGGAACTGAAAATAAAAGTTAATAATGATTTCTTTCGTTAATAAGCTATATGTGAATGTAGAAAACGTTTTTATAAATAAAAATGTCCTCTAATTTACCTATAAATACCGATACACTTTAAACAAAGAACTCGCTTAACTTAGTAACTTAAATAAAAACTTTATTCCAACGTATGTACTTTATATTATAAAAGTTAAAAATATTTTATTTTCTTTTCCATATCCACACCTTTGAGACTGCCATTATGTAAATACAATAAACTATGTCGCGTTGGAAAATAACGTAATAGTTCTGTAGGACCACGAGGACCATGTAGGCCCTACAGAACCTACCTTCTATGAAGGAATGTAAGTAGGACGTTAGAGGTGAGTTAAAAACATTAACAATGTGTAAATAAAACCATAACCATATAACCACATTAATATCAAAACACGTCGTATGAAATCATAATTAAAATAATAATTCATCGATGTATGTATGTATGTGTATGTGTGTGTGTATGTACGTACACTTTATACACACTCTTATATATGTTTTACATATTTCTGTTGGCAGAATGACATCACTACGCCAGAATATATTAAATAGACAACAAAAAAAGCGATCGTCGAGATAACTTATGTTTTAAAGCGGTAACTTGTAAAAAACAGTGGAGCGAAGCGAGCGAACTGGTTTGGAGAGTTCGAGTTAGAGTCGCCCGAGGCAGAGGTGCGACTGCTGTGCCTCTGTGCCTCTGTACCTCTGTACCTCTGTACCTCTGCACTTAAGAGTACTGTATATGTCGAATGTTCTCCTTGTGAGCTTGTAGTCGCTCTCTCTCTCTCTCTCTCTCTCTCTCTCTCTCTCGCTCTCTCTATTGGCTACAGATGTTTTGATATGGATAATTAATAAAGTATTTGTTTTTATTTTCAAATATTTTTATTTGGGGAAATTGTGTTGATCATCATGGTGTAGAGCACAACTGACAGTCAACACGTTGTTCATCAGCCAGAATAGGAGGTCTCTTATTATATTGACAATATCTACATTTAAGTAAAACTATAATTCATTCATTAATATAACGTCTCCTCGAGAAACATTATGTAATAAAAATAAACATGTAACATGTCTATATGTTTACACAAGCAAAAAATCTTTTTGTTTTGAACACGGTGTTAAATGCCTTTGATGTTTCAGTGAACCGAATAAACAGGAGCTGACCGCCTACTACCTACTACCTACTACCTACTACCTACTACCTACTACCTATTATATTATAAGCTGAAGTATAATTTTTCCTTTTGCCACAAGCCGGTCTCGAACTCGCTATTATGATTTATATGTTTCGCATCGTACAGTGTAATGCAGGTAGCGGTAGCGGTCGCCCCGCCTGTCTGTCTGTCTGTCTGTCTGTCTACACTTATTACTAAGATAATGTAGAGTCGTACATATCAACTTGTGTAATTATCTGCACATAATGTGTGTGTGTGTGTGTGTATAGTTCTTTGTTATGATAAGTGATTACATAAATGTATTGATTCATATCTACATATAATTTAATTGCATAAAATTGAAGTAGCAGTAGAAGCCAGTCGTAGCGCGGTTGTGAGTTCGATCCCCATACACTCTGTAAAATAAACAATGGGTGGCGTCGAGTTCCACCACTCAACACGCCGTGCCACCAGAATGAGGAAGCAGCCCAAAGTGAGGAACAGAGGTAATGGGTACGGAGAGTATTAACACTAAGTTCCCGGGTATTTGTTATAAGGTATCGTTATTGCAAATTTCGATTTCCTTATTATTATATTATTTAATGATACATGCATTGTAAAATTATTTTAATCTGATCACTTATCTGAGAGACAGACAGATAGCGTGACATGAGCGCGTTGTTTCTATTTTCCTATTAAATATATTAACATAATGTATTGATTTTTAGCGTTGAGTAGCGTCACTAAACTCTGCACTCTGTTCATCAGAGTGAAGAAATGGAAAAAATGTTTGTAATATAATCTTTCCCCGATTAGGGATTGAACCCACAATCATCAAATTTGCAGTAAAATGTTGTCCTACTATGGACAAACCCCCCAGCACATAACTTCTGATGACCGTCGTGGCGCAGCGACGTAGCGTAGACGCGTCGCTGGGAACAAGACAAAGTGCTGCGTTGAGTTTCACGCTACGTCTCAAATATTGGATGGTGAGTGGAAAACGGGTTATCTTAACCCTAAGCTTCCTCCACCTTCCCTAATATGCGGGAAGGAGCATGAATCTGAAATATATATATATATATATATATATATATAGCTAGTATATATATATATATATATATATACTAGCGACCCTATTGCGGCTTCGCCCGCTTTTACTACTGGATTATTCATATAATATATGTTTGCAAAGCACTTAAGATAATGTGAAAATTAATTAAACCCTAATGCAACCCGCATTTTCATAGTTTCAATAAGGATTTTGAAATTGTTTTACACAGCAAGGATTTTTTAGTAGGTACCGTAATTTTAAATCTGTGCTACTAATCTTTTCAAGTACTTATTAAAATATATTTAAATTACTATTTTTAGATAGTTAAATGACATTAAATAATACATTTAACTCGAATTATCCAATACCTGCAAACGCGTCTAAATCTTCGTTGCTATAAAGGCAGGCGGGTTTTTTTTTTTCGAGCTTGTGGTTAATGCTGAAGAGGGTATTCTGTCCCTGATGAAAAGCAAGCACTACGTGGCTGCCTGTGACGAAAATTAAATAGAATGCATCGGCCGGGAATTGAACCCGGGCTGCCCGCGTGGCAGGCCAGCATTCTACCACTGAACCACCGATGCGTGTAAGGCAGGCGGGCGCGGCGGACTCGCTTTTATAAGCATAACGTCGCGAGGCGCGTTTCGCAGCAAGGATTTTTTGATATTGTAACAACTTCTAAAGTACTTATTAAAATGAAAAACAGAAAAGACAGTTTTGATCTACATTAAATGGCCAACGTAACTAATATACTTATTTATTTGCTGAGAGTAAGGGATAAGTGAAACTTGACTCGATACAGTATTGATGTGTGAACGGCGTGATGTGTCAATAATTAAATGCGTTTTTCTCTAAAACTATTCGCAATTTCGAAATAGTTTAAAAAGCAAATTTTATCTTCGTTTAACGTAGAAATTTAATAAAGTATTTTAAAGGATAAGGATTAATACCATTATGGAAAAATATCCCTCACAATAAAAAATATATTGAAATTACTATTTTTAGACAGAAATATGATCACTACACGTTATTCTTAAAAGATACGAATATGCCGTCGCGGACTTTTTTGTAGATCTTATTAAGAGGAACAATACTCCAGTACATTTTTTTCATGTAGTATTTACCATTAAAGCAGCGCATGCGCCAAAGTGTCTCAGCGGGTAGGACTTTATACACATTTATCGTATTTATGTTAATTTACATAAGAATGTACAAATAATAAACTATATATAAACCTTCCCTGAGAAATACTCGACCTAATGGTGAAAACCGCATCCAAATCCGTTGGGTGGTTTAGAAGAAGAAGAGTTAGAAAGTTCAGACAGACACAAAAAGCGACTTTGTTTTATAAGATATAGGATATATATATATATATATATATATATATATATATAATTTAAGGTGATTCATAAACTACTTATTCATGGTCAACACGCTATGCAGTAATAGGTACGTATGTAAGTAAACAGGTATACAGGTATACAGGTATATAGGTGGGGGGGGGGTGGGGGCTGACCTTGGCCGTCACCGTCAGTGGCTGTTACAGTTTTATATAATCAATAAACCGCTCTCATTACCTACTCTGCATCTACTCGCACTTACTTAACTATTCTATTATAATTAATGTTAATTGTTGTAACTCCTACTTTCACGAGCTTTGACCTTGAATAGTTATTAGACGTGATATTTGTCTTCCTTTAGTTAGATAGTTCAGTTTTATGTTTTCCGTACCTGTAGGAGTTAAGTCCTCTCTTAGTGGTCCTCTATACTTTCTTATTAGACATGTCCAATCCCGTTACGTTGGTACGTGACTCCCTCGGTAACCAATGACTCTTGAATCTCTACAATACCTACACAATGCACGCTAATTAAATCAAACCTGCGGCCTTTTGACAAATATAGAGACGTGCCGAATACACGTATAACCGGAACGTATCAACATAGTACATATTGAGTGAGTTAATAAACATTTCTATGACTGAGCGCATTCGTTTTAGAAAATAATGCTTGAAGTTGAGAAAACAATGTTGTTGGATAGTCCACTGGTTGATGGCTGTCGGCCATATTACATTACGTACGATGAACGCAACGTGCAATGTGTAACCCGCCGTGCCTGCTCCTCCTCCTCCTCCTCCTCCACCTCCTCCTCCTGTGTCATGTCATGTGTCACTACGAGTAGAGCACGCAGACGAAGCTGCAGGTGACACCTAGTGTAGGTACGTATATATTTAAACATTATGTTATATAATTAGCATTAGCCTTCAACGCGCCTTTAATTTCGGCTTCCTGAGTTACACGAAGTCTTTATAAATGTTTATTTGAACATTAGCACGCAGGCGCACTAGTTTTTGTTGCGAAACGTGACTGCCGTGAAAGAGCGAGTGTTACTCCATAAGGAGAGGAGGTATGTGCGTGTGCGTGTTAGTACGTGTCAGAGCGTCTGTCCGTTTGTAATATCTACATTGTAATATTTATACATACATTATAATATTTTGTTCTTGTCATCCCTTTAATACAGCAGACTTATCCTATCCTATATCTTATAAAACAAAATCGCTTTTCGTGTCTGTCTGGCGTTTCTAACTCTTCTTCTTCTAAACCACCCAGCGGATTTTGATGCGGTTTTCACTATTAGGTCGAGTATTTTTCAAGGAAGGTTTATATATAGTTTATTACTTATACATTCTTATGTAAATTAACATAAATACGATAAATGTGTATAAAGTCCTACCCGTTGAGACACTTTCGCGCATGCGCTGCTTTAATGGTAAGTACTACATGAAAAAAATGTACTGGAGTATTGTTTCTCTTAATAAGATCTACAAAAAAATCCGTGAAGGCATATTCGTATCTTTTAAGAATAACGTGTAGTGATCATTTTTCTGTCTAAAAAAAATAATTTCAATATATAATCTATATAATCCTTGCTGTGTAAAACAATTGGAAAATCCTTAATGAAACTACGAAAATGCGGGTTGCATTAGGGATTAATTAATTTTCACATTATCTTAAGTGCTTTGCAAACATACATTATATGAATAATCCAGTAGAAAAAGCGGGCGAAGCCGCAAGAGGGTCGCTAGTTTAAATATAAAATACTCTTCTGTTCTTTAGTGGCTGGCAGACAATGCACGGACGTAGATACTGGACTTAGAAAGATTAAATCGGGTAGGTATTAGGTTAGTATTTAAGCAGGCTAAGTTACACTAATTGTATTTTAAGTCTTAAAATTCACGCAAACAAGGTAGTAAGCTACTAGTTAACCAAGACAGAGGCTAGACTCTCTACTCTCTACTCTCCTCTAATAGAAGGTAGAGTCGGTCATCGTAGTTTATTTCTGGCACATAATGTATTCCCCGGAATCATTTTCAGTGAAATATCGTTGAAGCTACAACGATATAGCGCGACAACAAACACGATGGTAGTGGTTTCAATTCCCACTCCAGTAATTACATATTTTCATATTCTCGTATGAAGATATGTAATTACTCGTATGGTCTGTCTACAAGACAAGTCGCGGCGTCAGATTCCGTAACTTAATGCGCAATGTCTCGAAAACTTCTTAATACTATGTTCACCTTATCTGCCCTACCTGCCCTACCTGCCCTACCTGCCCTACCTGCTTTATATGCTTACTACAGTATGATGCCACGAAACAAATATAAGAAAATAGCTGAAATAAATTGGCGCTATCATTTCTGGGAATTACAAGTTTGAGTAGAAATTTTGTAACAAAATATTTCTAAGAAACATTCAGCCTCGCCGACGAACGAGATCCACGAGTCACTTATTTATGGAGCATTTTCAATCTCTGTACTGGAGGACCTGGCGGCGTATTTATAGAATTTCTAATAATAATATAAAAGTATAATTCGCTTGGTTTAACGCACTAACCTCGTTCAAATTAAAAAAAAAACCTTTTGTGTTGGGTAGTCGATTTATTGAGGTAGGTCACACGTTCCAATACATTCAGTTAATTACGGTCATCTCGGGAACTACCAATGTACCATATATATTTATATTTTATATATTTTATTAAATACAATTTTCCTAAAACAGAAATGAGAAAATATTATTAAGTTATTTTAGTTAAGAAATATATAGATATATTATTGTGAAGGACAGTAGAGTACAACACACGAATATATATGAATTCAAAACTTCTCTCGCGATTACAATTTAAAATATTAAGTCTATTATTGGTTTATTTCCTTATTACAGCTTTTGTTCATATAGGATCTATAATACTGTATTGATGTACTCACTCTGCTAAATGTATACTTAATGAGAATCTAATGTGAACTTCGTATACCTCGCTCTCGTAACCTAATACACCTAGTACTCCCTCTGCCGTACGATGCATCTTATAATATATCACAAAGAAAATAATCGTATATAGGCGAGCGATTACATCGCTAAACACTAAGCACGTCCCGTGGCGCTGCCCTCGTGCCGGCACGACACGCCGTGACGCGACGTGACTAGCAAACATACTACAACTAGGATATACATACATATACCAATAACTAACTTCAAGGCCTAACTGTAGACTCTACTGATTTAATTGTTATTAAAAGCAGACAAAGAAGGTACTGTACGAGGACTAACCTATTGAGCACAGCATCTGATTGTCAACGCGACGGTAGATTGACTCCCGTTGGGGGGAAGATTGGAGGAGATTCGTTACGTAGTCCATTCCGCATAATTTTCGAAACATCGCGTATTTAATGGCGGAAAATTATCTATTCCACCGAGTGGGAATCGAACCCAAGACCGTCGCGTTTACAGTCCAACGACATTAGGCTGCGCCACGATAGCCTCAACAAGTAAATAATCTAAAAATAGTTGTTATATAACAGTTAATAAGTTGTTCACATAGGCAGGGTAGGCCCCTGCTATATGCGGGATAGAGCGACAAGCGTCCTTTATTATGTAAAGTCAGGATATTTATTAGCGTTGTTTATCGAACGTGCGCGGTGTGCTCGCGGGATGCACCTCTTTAGCGTCCTATAAAACTAAATTACGAGACAAAATTAGAAAGTCCCTCTCACTCTGTCCCCATATGTGTGACAAGGACGACCTATAACGACTCTTTGATGGTTTTGTTGACATTTTTTTGATAATTTAAATTAGATCTTATGACATTGACATTAGAGTAGAAATTGAGATGAGTGCAAGTTGTAATAGTTTCGTTGTACGAATAAAACAGTGAGGCAATAAAACATACAGCCGCACTTGCACTGTCTGCGTTTGATTCTGAAAAGATATAACTCTTATAGGTTTTTATATAAAAATAGACTTTATGTAGATTCTTTTAAAGTCTTAAATCAATTATGAACTATATACGATATAGGACTAAGCCCTCCTATTCAAGGTAACGAGATGTTAGATTAAGCGCAAACAAGTTTCGGTTATAGACACGTGTAGAGTCTTCAATAGCCGGTTTTATTGATTTATCTACCTAATATATACGAGTATACACTTCACTTCACTTCGTTCGTTTCGTTTTGTTTTTGTTACTAATTGTTATTGCTGCCGGTGTGGTACAGTGGGCTCGATTTCCAGGGGAAAAAATATATTTAAGGAAATTAATTAATTTAAAACTGGGTGTTGCATTGCATGGGATATGAATAGTCTTTAATTAGGGTCCCTCTGCCTACCCTGCATAGTTTCAGTTTTTAATACTAAAAAGATTTGAATTTAAAAAATGAGAGCACAAATTGAAGTGTAAATTAAATAGATATCTCTTATCACTTGCGAAGATAAAAAATATGACATCCTCGTAGCAACAAAAGGCTTCGGTGTATAACTAAGAATCTATACTAATATTATAAATGTGAAAAATTTGTTTGGCTGCACAAGCTAATCTCAGGAAATACTAAGAGAGGAGAGAAGGGAGTGGGATAAACGGTATGTTTCATCGTAAAGTCTACATTTTAATTTGCGGGCAACAAATATGCATAAAATCTTAATTTTCGGGAGTTGCTATAACAAGTTAAGAGCATAAAACAATTGAAACATTAACGAACGCGTACGCACAACGACGAACAAGCCCACAGTTTATATCTCATAAAAAGCTTTCCGAAGTAGAATTATAAAATTACCGCAATTAAGATAATTCGTCGAAGGAAGCTGCAAGTGTGTTGAGTCGCATCCTGCGGGTTAAATTACAACTCTTTAGCTTTTTAGGGCCCCGTATCTCAAAAGAAAAAATGAAACCCAAATAATAACCTTTATTTTTGACACGGACCTGTCTTTGAAAACTCGTTATATGAAGAGCTCGTGAAGATGCCAAGAAATAATTTTCTAATCTAGATTTATAATGGCTTAGACCGCATAACGAAATCCGAAAATAGATAATTTATAGGTATATCAAAGAACTAATACATTGCAAATTTATATTTATACCTCATTTCGTACAAAGTGAGTACATACGCTCGCAAACATAAGTTTGTCAATTTTCAAAAGTTGTAATTCCGTTAAGATTAATCATAAGATTGGTACGGAACCCTCGGTGGGTAAGTCCAACTCGCACTGGACCGGTTTTTTATTAAGCTTAAGATAGTTAACAGTATGACCGTGCATTACAGAGAAATGTCTGTCCGGCGGATTTTTAAATATCAAAATGTGGTTTTTATTACCTAAAATAATAACATGTGATATTCTTATATTGCAATCTACTTTTAACTTTGCTTATCATTTTAATTTATTTTTAACCGACTTCTGTAAGAAAAGGAGGTTATCAATTCGACTGTATTTTTTTATTATTTTTTTTTTATGTTTGTTACCTAATAAGTTTGGACTGGGTGAACCGATTTTGAAAAATTTTTTTTATTTGAAAGGTGAAGCTTTCCGAGTGGTCCCATTTTTTATGGTCCATGTCTGACAATGGTATCTATGAGAAAATCCCATAAGTCTTAAATTTGCATTAGGTATGTGCGCGACAAATAGACGAATAACTCAATGTCGCGCCAACCGATTGTGATGATTCTTCTTTTATTTGAAAGGATAATTTAGGCTAATGCTACAACACCTTACTACAATATCTAATTACTAAGCCTGTTTGTTTTACTTGGCACCGACTTCAAAATTATAAAATCTTTGTAAAATTATTTTTCACTTTTTAGTTCGTTGTTAGAAGTCGGTTTTTCTTTTTGTTAAAAATTAATTTATTATCTTCACACTGTATCTCGCATATAGCGGGGTAGAACCAGCAGGGGAACTTAGTGTTCAGACACTATTACAAGCACACCGTATAATTGTCGAAAATCAACGCATTCTTTGTCTTGTTATTAGTGCGAGGAAATAAAAATATTAAACATTTCATTTTATTTCCTTTCCTTCCATGGGAATCGAACCCACTACCGGTCGAATTTACAGTCGCCCGCTTAAAAACAACATATATTTAGTAGATTATAATCATATCTCTATTTTTATCAATTTAGTTTTTTTTCTTACCTACACCCAAACATACATATATGTACACATACGTATATATACACACAAGCACAACGCACACGACGTGTCGCACGTGTGCGTGTCCCGCCACGTGACGACCGGCGTGTCCTTATATAATGTAAATGTGGATACACATTTAATCAAAACCCACTTTGAGTTATCTGATATGACACTCCGCTACAATTAAACACTGTGTATGGAACAAAGTACTGAGAGGATTGTTGTTTTTAAACTAATTAGATTGCCCTGCTTTGAGTTTCACCAGTTTGGAAGAAAGAAGGGGAGGGACGGAACACCAGGGTCACTTTGCCCATGATGCGAATTGTTTTCGCAGATCCGAGAAGACAAATAATGTTAAAGCACTCCACTTACAACACTTACTTTCAGAGACTGACCGACCCATGTGTACTATTCTAGTCAACTTCTTAGACTATTTAGGAACGTATATAACATTGATAGTAGCTTGACTAGAAGACTAGACTGTCTTCTTTTCAAAAAACATATTATGCTCAGTCTCTCCCCAACCCCACCAACTCCATGAAGGAAGTAACTTCCACTTATCTATAACTAGTTCGGGCAACGCCGCATAAAACGACGAGTGTCATAAATGATTGACGTCCTACCGCGTGTCGCTATGGTGGCTGTTTTTGCGGACGGTGCTCTTGCCAGAATTTTTTACCGCATTATGTCATACTCCGCGCGATGTATTAATAAATCTAAATTAATAATTTCAACCTTATTGCCACGTAGTTAAGAAAATTATCTAATTACTCAGGTGTAGAGCAAAAAAGTAGATTTTGTTAAAAAATAGAGCATTGCAATGTGATTTTTATATTAAAGTCGATACGGCCTTAAATCCATTGCGCTTTTGATTCTAATGAGAGTGGGATTTAATGATGTAATGTAGAGTTTTTGCTCTCCTTCCCATGGTGCAGAAAAAACCTGCTGATAAATAGTTTTTCTATATAATAATGAAACATGACCGCCCGACTTCTTACTTTGCTTATAATCAATGTCCATTATAATAGAAGATAGAAGATAGAAAAACCGTCTGTTATTACGGTTCACGCCTTTCCTTGCGTAGTAATGTAGACTGATGGAATCGAGTGTTATCGTTCTCCGTTCTCCACATACTGCCATTCGCTTACGTAGGTAGGTAACCTAGTATTAAGACATGAAATGCCAAACGCCTTGCTTGCTCTTTTTAACACAATAATAATTCATTTCCATGATTAGGCAATTGAACCTGTAACCAGTCAGTGTGCTGCTGCGCCAAGACGGCCTTACAGCTAGAGCCAGCGACTCTATCTTACATAACCGGGCAAGGTGCGTAGAGTAGTTGTAACAAACATACATACATACATACACATTGAGCCTGTATCCTTGAACTGAGCGGAATCTCAATGAGGCGTCAACGAGGCTATTGTTTAGTTGCCTTTTGTGTTTAACTCTGTTATATGTGATCAGTGTGTAGCAAAACAAATAATCATCTTAACGGTATTGTATTTGTGACTGTAAACGAAATGATCGAAGTGCTGCGTTAAGTTCCGCCACTCAACTCGAAGTGTATCTAAACCTGGAGGAGAAGTGGAGATAGAATTGTTTTAACACTAGGTCATAGGTCCCCCTGCCTACCTGGCTATATGAAACTGTAAGAAATATATATTGTAATCTTTCCACAAATGTAAAAGTAATTCTTCCATAGAAACGTACGTTGTTAATCAATTTCAAAAGTCAATTTTAATAATTGTAACCAGATCTCTATGAACATTGTTATTGAAATTTGAACCTTACTCAAATTTAATAGAGTTTTAAATGCAACATCCTTCACTAATTAAAAAACATTTCTTAATTGTAAGACGATACTGTTCTTCATCTTTGTTCGAGTTTAATACAACTCGCTGTGGAGTTGAAACTGAGGAGTTTTGTTAATATGAGTAGAGGCCAGCCGTCAGGTACAGCCGCCGATTGAGAATGCGACGGGCGGGGGTTCGATCCCATTGTCGGGAGAAAGAATTACCTTCTGTTAAGAGTTGAATAAGCCACTGAGTACGTTATGTCCCGAAAATTTAGTGTTTCGTGGAGAACAGAGGAACCTGTCACTAAGTTCCCTCTACCTACCCTGGTATATGCGGGATATAGTTAGCTAGAAAAAAAACTTAAAAGAAATAAGTATCAATATTTCCAAAAATTCACGCAAAAAATACGTGGACAGTTAAAGGCGAGGCGAGAGGAGTGACTCTACATTTGGATGTGGAGGATAAAGGTGCCGCCTTTATACTACTGTATCTTTAGACGAGATGACATCTATTTATATACATTTTTTCTATTTATATGTATTTTAAAACGTTATAATAGGTAGGTTAGGCAAAGAGTCTAGCTTTACGACACTCCGCTCCCCCCATTTCGCCGAATTCTGAAGGCATTTCTTCGAATGGGTGACCAAACTCACAACCTGGCGCGCTTACAGTGGCACGCTTGTGCCCCTGTGTCACGGCTGGTCTCATATATGTGGGAGCTAAATTTAAAAAAATCTTTACCAGAAATATTACCTTACCAAAGCAAATAAAAGAAAAAAAAACAACCATTTTTATGCTTATTTATTTCAACATTTCTTATTATTGTATTGATATTGAAATTGTTTTGTATGAGTCATCAATGTCGCTGAATTACTCGGTTGTTAAACACAATGGGGTGACATAAGAGAGACGGCGCACCGACCGTACTCCTATTACATTATAAAATCATAGAGTTTGTTTGATTGGACGCACTTGTCCCAGGAACTACCGGTGAGAATTGGAAAAATATTTTTTTTGTGAAGTAGTCCATTTATCGAGGACAAAAATTGGGCGAAGCGTAGATGTCTCTCGTGTTAAGTGGCGCAACTTAACATCGCGCTTTGTTTTATTACTCGGTTATGGAAATGAAAATAATTATTATATAACTACATACATACATATCCATAACAAGTAAGCAGGTAATCTTTTACCAATTATATTTATTTCCGTTTCCCCCGGGCGCGGGACGCGGAGAGCGGGGAGGGCGGTGACGTCAATACACGCAAATAAGTCCAAGGCTGAGGAGATAGGATGTGTTGCGAGTATATGTGCCTTGCGATAGGTGCTTTCTTCCTTATTCATAGAATGTATGCTATGCATGTTATATATCTTTAATAATAACTTAAGGAAAAACCTTAAAAATGCTCGCACAATATATTAATAAAATATCGAGTATAATGTAATATCTTTTTTAAGCTATTGCATTTTGAATTCCGGAACTCAACGCTGTGCCTATGCTGTGCTGTTGCCAAAACGGGGATATGAAAAAAAAATCAATTTTCCAAACCAAACAAAGAGCCAAACACCTCTATTTCCTAATTTTGAGACATAACCAAGCAGCACCCACACGTACACACACGCTTTATTGTTCTTTCACGAACAATCGACAAAGTATTGATATTGTAGAAGGATCATACAAACACCACCGACCAGCGCGGCTGCCTGCTGCCTTCCAATAGTTATGTTGGTTTAACTGATCTTAATGTTTATAGGGTTTAATGTTACACTTCTCTGTTAACTGTACGATATATTGCATAGCGACTGTGTTTTGTAGAGCAAAATGGGTTTTATTTGTTTTAACGTAAAGTATAATTTAGTTTGAGCGTTAAATCCAAAGTGACCGGACTGCCCGATGCGACGTGACAGACAGACAGCAGCAGTCAGTAGGTACTCTGTCACACCAGTGGACACAGAGTGTTTTCGTCCTTATTCCAATTTGTTAAATTATGTTGACCCCTATAACATATTCTGTATCAATTGAAAAACGTATAAATGGAAAATATGTATAAGAATTTAAATTTAGCGAGTTTTGAATTCGCACAAATAAAGCCTTCTCTAGGCAGATGGAACTTAGTGTTAAGATCCCCACTCCGCCCCCCACCAGCCAGAGAGAAGAGAAGGTTACGGTCTCTGTATACCTCATTCACCTGGTCCACTCTCATCCACCTCTTTATACATGCCCTTAGAATGAAGTGTCCACAAACTAAAAAGTCAGTTGTGAGTTGGATCAAATGCAACACTCAACGCGCAATATGTAAATTTACATAATTGTGGGGACACCGGACAGAATACCAACACGTCTCACGTCCCCTTCATAGATGCGTGGATAGGAATCCACACCCATCGTCCAATTAGGTTTTTTCAATAGATTTTGATTTAGATAGCAACAAAAAGTTGATTTAAATAAACAAAACATAAAAAAATCTTCAGCAAAAAGTATATGAAGCAAAAAAATAAAAGATTCTAAGAAATGATCATTATGTATTGTGAGAAGTCAGCGTCTCGGAGAACAACCTAAGTACAGGCTTGTCAGCATCTTAATGTCACTCCGTTCCTCACGCACCGTTCAATACATTCATCGTCGAGTCTCGCCACCCAACACGCAATGCCTCAAGTGACAAACGGAGGTTCCCTCCGCCTAACCTGCTAAATAAGCGTGATACAGCGTGAACATGAAAAAAAATCTTAACGTACACAAACAGGTCGCGACTAATATTCATAAGATTTTAGTATTTCCTGTCTATCTCTTTGCTTATCGTATTAAAATACAACATTAAATTGAAATACAAAAGAAATTAAATGTAACTATTTGTTATAGGCTATGGCCGCTAGTGCGTCACGGATCGTAGCATGGCGACGGACTGTCTAGCAGCGCTCGAGTGCGAGCGAGACAGAGATATACACACACTACACGATAGAACGAGATAGAGTGTACAATTTATTGCAATAAGGACTTATGTAGTTTACGCTATCTCGTTCTAACAGTAGAAGAGTGACAAGGATAGAATCATGGCTCTAGGTCGTGTCCTTCAAATGACTCCGCAATTTAAAGCGTGCGATTAATTAGACTTAAATGTTTAGAAAAGTTATATTTTATTATGTTTCACGCTGTATCCCCCCGCTGTATAGAGGGAACCGCGTTGAAACACTTCGTTCCCCACGCACAGCGACGACAGAGATGTTGTGTTGAGTGGCGGAATTAAGCGCCACGCGTTGTCTTGTTACCAGAGCGAGGGCGAGGTAAGCTGCAACCGTCGCGTTAGAGGATGCACCGCTGCGCTGTGCCGAGTACAGGCTCGTAGACCAAATACGGAGAGCGAAGTGACATATCACTCATCACAGAAACGATAACGTAATGTTGCATTAACAATAACACTATTATGCTTATTAAAGCTATGGTTCCGCCTGACGCCAAATTCACTTTAAAAAATTACATACAAAGAAAATACGTTAGAGTTTAACAAAAGAATCGACACATTAAATGACCACCTGTTGTTTGGCGTAATCCCTTTACCAAATAAGTGAAAAAATCAGGTAGCGGATTCAAATCCGGCTCAAAGTAAGCCATTATCAACCCTATTGTTAGTTAATAAGTCTCAATTCAAGTATATTTTTGGTTGCTGAGATTTTTTTGTAAAGAAACGAAATTAATAATATAAAAGTGGGTAGAAGTGTGTTTTTTGCGTTAGTTGTAACTTGCCAACATTTTGTGCCTACTACTGACTAAATAGATATTTATGTATTGCAAAATGGGAGGAAACCACTGAAAGCTATGAAAAGTGTCTAGAGAGGTTTCGAGACTTACTCGAGGTTTGATTAATGATATTTTTTTTATTTTCTCGTCCTGGTAAAAAGACAAAGCACGAGATTGAGTGCTGTCACCCAACACGCAATGTTTCGATAATTCAGTGCAAAATGGAATATGACATATCTTAACACTAAGTTCCTTCTACGTAAACGTACTACGTACTTGCTACGTGCGGGTGTATCCCGCATGATGCTAAAAAATATGTTTATCTCTATATACAGGATGGAATTGACAGCACCACTTTAAATGAAAGCACAGTTTTAACTACTCTATAAAAGCCTAATATAGTTCAGAAAAAAAATTCCCAAAAATGAAAAATTTATTTTTTCAAACAAAATAAATCATAAAATTATCGTTTTAAAATAAAACGCCATTTGTAAAGTATAACATAAGCACGCACACACTTACCTGTCAAAGCGGCAACGTCGCACACGTCTGTGTGCGTCACACGAAATACAGGTATGAATAAAAATCGTGAAATGAAAAAAAAATCCTACGTCCAAACTGTTGAGGTACCTTGATTAATTTCTTCAAAGACTAGTAAGATGTGGAATATGATGTTGATCAAGGCTTCAGTTACCAAGGCACGTAATAAGGCTACATTTGATGTTTTTTGTTCAACTGTCGATATTTGAAGGCCGCTAGTTTCTCACTTTTCTAGAAAAATATGGTAGTTTCTAAGAAATGTAATAGAAAAAAAGGCCAAAAAATCTTTTGTATTCGTATTGAAGAACAGCTTCAAATAGGTCAGTCCAGCCACCAGGCAGGCTCAGCACCCAATTTTGAATAAAAAAGTGAGGGAGTAATTAATACCTGGTTTGATTGCGAATTGGGGGGAAAGAATTATTTACATTTCTTCGCTCTAATCAGAAGACAAAACTCAGCGTTGAGCTCTGCCACTCCACAATTGAAATGTCTCGAAAATTAGGCGGTGTGTGGGGAACGTAGTGTCTCAACACTAGGTTCCCTCTGTCTGTCCTGCTACATGCGGGAGACAGCATGGAGCTTAAAGACCACATACTATCTATACTATCAAACTACAAATAAACGCTAAGCGCCTGAAATAACAAAACGATTACAAATAGAAAGGATTGGCGTCGAGATGTTTTTTTAGGTCAGGGGTGAGTGTTCTTTACTACAGTTATAGTGCGGTCGACAAGTCGTGGCCGCCCTTGAGTTAGCTGTAGGTACATGTAGATGGCTGCGCAAGTTTGATTTTATGATTTTTCTTACATTTTACTATTTTCTTCTCAAGTTAATAATGTGCAATAGTTCAGAAAACCTAACTCCAACAGCCAAGACTCGTCGCCCCAACTGTACATATGTGGTACTAGAACTACCTCGTGTAACGTGCCGGTCACACGGTGCACGTCTTTGTTACTAAACGGTAGAGACAGACAGACAGTTGAGCCGCAGGTTTTTTTGTTATCATAAGAAGTGATAAGAAATTATTTTCTTTTAGCTAAAGGTCATAGTGAAAGGACAGTGACTTAGGTTCAACTTCCGCTCGAGGGAATGTTTATATTTCATGTTGCCCCTTTTATAGAAATAGCCAGGGTTGGAACTTTCGGTATTCAACAAAATACATAACGCCCAGGGACCAGGCCTGACAGCTATGGGTCGGTCAAGTAAGTAACTCACATGCTCCAGTCAGCGGTTCCTGTCAAACACATAACTGACCTCTGTTCAGTCGGTGCTATGTGTGGGCCGCCGGCAAAGCCAGTTAGTTTATTTATAGTTGTTTAAAAGTTAATAAATCTTTACTATTCACACATAGCTTATTATAAGGATGATAAACAGTGGTACAGGTACAGATCTGCAGAGGCTGTCTGTTACACCTCAGAGGAACTCACGAACCAATTTGTAAAAACTATTATACGCCGTCGTTTGTTAGACACTCCCACACTCCCACACTCCCACGCCTCTTGTTGGCTTATTTTTTTTTCAACTTTTGTGTAAAGGTTCGATTAGATTGTAATTATATAGTAATGTAAGAAAAAATAAAGGCGTTAGTTGCAGCTTAATTACATCGTTGCTGACATCGAGTGGCAAAGGCTTAGGTTCTAAATATATCTCACGGCTCTTTTTTTGGAGAATAACTATTGAATTGATATCTGAAACACTGCTCCATACCAGCATTCCATAAGATAAAATACTATGAAAATAGCTATAGTAGACTAGTCGGGTTGCCCACGGCACAGGCGAGGTTCTCGACATAGCGATTCTATCGAATGTAGGCTTATGTCAACATTCAATAGAAACAATTCCCGACCTCGATTCGGACCACCGTCCTGTCATTCTCAAATTAGGCGAGGTGCGCCCCTCAGGCGCACCACTGCGCATCCTGCAGGATTTTCTGTCAAATAGATACTTCCGCTATAAAGTAGAAGGAACTCTCTCCTCCCCCCGCCTCCTCCGCGCAGGCGTCCCCCAGGGTTCAACCCTCTCTCCTATGTTATACGCGCTGTACACAAGAGACATACCTCGTACCAGGGATGTACACTTGGCTATGTACGCCGATGATACCGCCCTATACACCTCTTCGCGTAACACACGCATAATAGCCGACCGACTTCAGAAAGCGGCCCGCGTACTTGGTGTGTGGTTCCGCCAATGGAGAATCGAGGTTAATCCAGAGAAGAGTAAAGCGATACTCTTCCCTCGCGCTCGTTCAGAGCAAATCTCTACCATCTATCTATTAGATAAAGCCATTCCCTGGGAAAAAGAGGTCAAATATCTAGGTGTCACATTAGTCGTCCTCTCTTATGCTTGTGTAGCGTTCGCGCACACTAAGCTAGATCCCATGCAAAAGGTACAAAATAAATTCTTACGTATCGCATCAGGTTGTCCCTGGTTCGTGCGTAACGTCGACCTACATAGAGACTTTGAACTGGAATCGATTTACGAGCATTGCAAACGTTTAGCGAAGCGCTACTTTGAGCGCGCATGCTCGCACGCGAATCCCCTCATCGTTAATGCGTGTGATTACATCCCTAACGCACTCCCTAGACGTAGACGCCCGCGCAGCGTCCTTTTAGACCCCGATGACGCCATTACTATAGCGAATGCCCCGTATGTAGGTAGGAAACACACTACTCACACACGACACAAACACAAGCCGCAAGCTGAGGTTCGAGTCCCGCAGGGGGCGCCCTTACAGTCGTCGACTTCCTCACAGGCAGCCACTTAGTGCTTGCATTTCTTCAGGGACAGAGTACCCTCTTCCCTACCCAACCGGTGTCGCTGTGAAAGCCAATAGGGCTAACAGCATTATCCACATGTTCGAAAAAAAAAAGACTAGTCGGGCAGTTTCAACGTGCAGAGCTGAGTTTATCCACGAGTGCTTCCAGATGAATATTCCACTGGAGTTTGGAATCTATAGTCATGCCTAAGAAATAGCTGATTCCGTCACATTGAAAGTTTCTTTTTTAATTACTAAACTAAAATTATGTTTTTTAACATTTGGTAAAGCTAACTCAATACACTTAGTTTTTTTAGCATTAACATCCACCAACCAACCAAACCCACGAAGAATATGCGATAATGCACTATCACTAGTACTGTCAACCATAAATGTTGATATTATGTATTAATTTAACGCTGTATTCCACGTATGACGGGATACAGAGTGTTAAGAGCGGGGATGGGCCCCGACGGGCGGCGTAACATTCTGAGAGCTCACCAGTTCAAATACCGAGCTGTTATGTCATTTCATAGGTGACTGTAAAGTTTAAAACTATCAAAATAAAATATAAACTTTTAATATCGCTCAGAAGCGATGCAGCAGGTTAGCTGTAATATTTTTAAAGAGTTTCTGTTGCGAGTAACTTTACTGTAAATGTAAAGAAAGCGCTAGATCGCTTTAGTTACAGGAGAACAAAGGATACATTTATTAATAAAAATATAAAGCGATAACAGCGCTCTTCTTTTAAAAGAAGAAGAAAAAGCGCTTAAAGTGCTGAATATATTTTGAAACTATTGAACTACAAAAAAATAGCAGCGTTCAAGCGTTTTATTTCAAAGAAATAAGTAGTCGTCGGGCAGCGAGCTGGCAGCAGCGCTTTGATCAAAGAGTTTACTTGAAGTAGACATGGCCTTTTAAAATGATAAAATATAAACATCTGAGCCGGATGAGTTCTTATTTCATTAAACTGAGGAAACAAAACATGAGGATCGATTAGATAGATTAAGTAATAATTTTAACACCAAAAAAGATTAAATAAATTCAGTCACGATTCTTTAACTTTTGATATTGCTTGAAACTGTTAAAATTGAAATTATTATTAACATTTTTATATTTAAATGTATTATTTATAAGGATAATATTTAATTAATAGACTATAACACTTTTACATGATATACATTATGTAAATACGCTTAAAATAATTCATTATTTTATAAATTAAAGATATTAAATAATATATAAAATAAAATATTTTTATTTATTACTTTTAATGCCAATCTGTTATTCATACGGCCATATTTTTAGTTAATCGATATATTTTTTTGAAAGAAAAAATTATATATTACATTTATAAAGCAATATTAATTCAAGAAAACAATACTAAAATAACTGAAACTAGTTTAATTTCCAATTTGAACAACATAGTGCTATCCTCAGCCATATCTGTACCTGTGTCTCTCTGTGGTAAACCACGCCGTACACCGCGCGCGATGAGCGATACAGCACAAAGCGGCAACGCCGCGCATCGCTCGCCCTCGCGCAGTATAGCGGCGCCTCGCGTGGAGAGCGCGCGTATATCGCACGTCGCTATCAACTTATATACTTCTAGTTGTAATTATAATGAATTCTAAAGAATATCGCGAAAAACTAATAGATGAAGTGAAAAAGTATCCAGTGCTCTACGACACCAACCACGAGAACCACCGCGACGTCGACGTGAGAGACAGATGCTGGCAGGAGATATCTGACCGCTTGGGCGCGAACTGTGAGTGCCTTGCCTTGCATTCAAATGTAGACTCTATTTGTAGTAACATTGAGATTAATATCCCTTGTTGAGATTAATATCCCTTGTTATATAGTTGAGTTACTTCTGCATTTTGAACTCTGTGACAATGTCATAAGGATGGTAGTTATACAATATATAAGTCACAGATTATAAAAGTTGTTTTATGTTTTTTTTATTGGATTGAGTAAGATTGTGAGATATTATGCCTAAACTTAATTAAAATCTTATGAAATATTTGGTTTTGAAATGGTGATAGTTCTCATAATATATTACGTATATCAGTTATAAAATATAAAGTAAATAATAAAATATAGCTTCACTAATCACTATATATCCCACATTTAGCAGGAACCGAAGAGCGCACCTCTCACTCTGTTCTCCACTTTCCGCTCAATTTTTAAGACATTACTTCTTGAGTAGCCGATGTAATCGCCGCGTTCGGTCTTGTTAGCGGAGTGAGCCAATGAAAATAATTAGTTCTCCCGAGTGGTAATCGAACCCCCAACAATCGCGCTTACAGTGACGACGCGTCACGACGTTCTCTGTAGTCTGTAGTCTGTGTAAGCTACTGGTATTTGATGAATAAAAGCTACTTTTCAGTAACTGTGGTTATTAAGACTTATTATTATAGGTAACTTACATTATATTCAATGATGTCTTAGAATATAGGCTGGTTTATTATTTTTTTCAAATACCTTGCGTTATTTTAAAGAATAATATTTAGATTATTATTTTTAAAATAATATAGGAGAGGTTACAAACGTGCGACTGCAATCGCGACGGTTGTCGATTTGATTCCCACTCGAGGCAACGTAATATTAAAAATGTTCTTTTCCTTGTTCTGGTAATGAGGCAAACTGCGGCATTAAGTTCCGCCACCCAACAATGTCTCAAGAATTCGGTGCAGTGTTCTACTACAGTCTCTTATGTAGTGTTTTAACACTTATGTGTCTAAGTAAGCGGCAGAAGTATGAAGCTAAAAATTAACTTTCCCAGGTGAAGTACTGAAGCGTGAATGGAAAATTCTCCGAGACTCTCTGCGACAGTCACTTAAAAAGACGGACAAGGGCGTCACCACCAAGGCGGGGCTCCCTTGCAAGAAATGGCGATATCAGAATCGCATGTCCTTTGTACTGCCCTATATGACTTTTAGACCGTAAGTTTTGGAATTATAATGTCTACATAAGGGAATATATTATTTATAATTTTAGTAAGATGAACTGCGGCGTTGCGCTCCTCCGTCCTCCGACAAACAAAGTTTCGAATGCCAGCGGAAAGCGGAGATTGGAGTTTTTTAACAATAAGTTCTCTCTGCCTGCCTTTATATGCGAGATACAGCGTGAAGCTTATTCCGTTGTGCTCATCAAAAGGTTTGGCTTCAATTTCAATTAACCACTTTAAAGAGCAGCATTTATATCAAGTAATCAAGTGATGTTTCCAGGAACCGTATGTCCATGAAGAGTGATATAAAACTCGACGCAAGTGAGGCCCAGTCTGATCAAGACCTGGATTCAGAAGTGTGGGATCCCGGCAACAGTGACCAGGACTCCTTGGATCTGTTCTTCGCAAGTGTCTGCCAAAGTACCAAGAGACTACCTAAGAAATACCAAAACCAAATAAAAAAACAGGTCCTAGATGTACTTTTGAGGGTAGAAGAGCAAGTTGACGCTGATTTAGACGAATCCAAGATGGAGATTTACAAGAATTCATAATAATTTGAGTAATATATAGTTAAATAATTTTTGAAGTGTTATTCTACACTTAGGAATTGCAAATAGTTTTTTTAGAAAGCGTATAAAAGTTACATAACGTGTTTGTTTGGTTTTCTAAATGCAAAGAATTCTAATCCATCACGCATACCCCATACGTAGCAGAGTAGGCAGAGGGAACTAGGGAACCGGGGAACCTGGACGGCATTGCGTGTTGAGTGACGACACTCAACGCTTTGTCTCGTTGCCAGAGCGAGGAAATGAAAATATTCAATATTTCATTTCCTCGAATGGAAATCGAACCCAAGACCATCGCGTGCCTGTTGCTGCGCAACGACGGCCCCCAGATTTTTATATGTTTTCTAAAAAAATATAAAATATACAGTTTTATGTATTTATTAAAGTCACTGCCACTAGAGTCACTGTAGATGTTTTAGATGTGGACTACTAGTTCGTTCGTAAGTTTTATAGAGTAAATGATTTTTATGTAAAATGTGAATTTGTAGGTATTGTTTACGAGATAAATAAATATTTTTAACAAAAGTTGGTTGAAACAAGTGTCATTTGTTTACTCTTGTATACTCCTGTATTCTACACTTTGTTCCATATTTTCCACCGAATTCTTGAACTTAGGTTTAACTGCATGGTTCAATCGAGGATCGTTGGTTCTGCCTTATTACCAAAGCGAGGAAATGAACGTATTAAATATTTCCATTATTAAATAATTTTCCAATATTAAATAATAAAATACACAAAAGCAAAACAAACGACAAGTACCTACCTAATGCCCTTTAATTAACTTTCCATTTAGCAATTAACAGCAATCCTCGTCAATCAGCGTTATTGCTTCCAGAAATAGGGCTTCGATAAACGTAAGCCCTGAGGAAGCTTCGCCGGGAGCTTTTACCAATATCAATATAGTCGTCGGCAGCCTCCACGGGCGACCCCATTCGCGATCCACCGAGCGAGAGCCAACTTGAAATATTTACAGGCGTCATATTATTAGCGGAGATTTATTTACTTTCCACGTATTTTGGTAAGTAAACTTCTATTTCGGTTCAAACGTAATGTATATTTGTGTGTGGTTTATGAAATATTATAATAATGTTGTATGAATGTTCATTGTTTAATTATAAAGATGAATGCCTTTCTTCTGTCTTTCGGTTACCAAGATATAGTATTTACAAATATCCAACTTGGATATTTAAGACTATCCACCAACTATCCTACGACCTTACAACCTACACTGACATTTTGCCACGGTCTTTAAGAATTACATATACCTACCTATTCTTATAAAATTATTGCACTCCCTCTTCATGTTGACGCCGTCTCCAGTATTCCAGTAAATATTCAGATTCCCGAATGAGATTCGAACCCAGGACTAGTGCTTACAATGAGACATCGTTCCCCTAATATTTATTCCCAATTTTCAAAGTATAAGAGTACATATACATAGAAGTAGACACAGAAGTACGGCGCGCGCCTGTCGCCCTCATCCCTCATTATGCCGCCTCACGCACTCTCTGATTAGGAGATCCCTGTAATTCCACGAGATCCCGCTCTCTTCGCATCTTGTTAGTCTTTTACAGCTTATTTTGTTGAGATAATACAGTTCTATTTTATATTTTATGAATGAGGAAAATTTCGCTATTATAATACGTATATAAAAAATGGACTTGAAAATTAAAACTGACTCCTCTGAGAAAGATAAATTGAGATAGGAAAAATATTGTTTCTATAAGAAGGGTGGAATTTCAGGAGCTCTTTTTTCTGATTTCAGAGGGTAACATTGATTTGAGACAGTTGAACTTTTTTTTTCGAGATACAGTCAGCCGCTGCAGAGCTGCAAGACTCAATGCTAGCAAATGGTCTTAATGCATCTTATCTTATTCTTATCTTGGCATATTTGAATGATATACAACTTATTGTTATACCTCTACAGTCTCCTGGCGATTTTGCAAATTGCCAGCTATTTGCGAAGGCGAGGCGAGCCAAGGGGACTCCGCGTTTCCCAAAGCTCGCAGTTCTCAGGAATGCTCAATTGTATTGATTTCTGTAACGGGGTGGGACCCGACTAACAAATTGCAACTGTCACTATGTGGTTATACTGTACAGGCCTCATGAACTCTTACATTATCGTTCTACCGGTTTCCCATTCCCATCCTTATTATTATAACTGAAATGGCTAAAATCGTCTGAACCTATTTCATAGCAGTAGTGCAATGTTTCGTGCAACGATATGAACGACAAAAACAAAGATATAAATATTATCAATCGCCTCTTTATTACTTGTATCCCCATACGACGCGGGGGACGACCAGGCCATTGCTGGTCGCGGGGCCACTGGTACTCGCCTCTGTACCCTCCGCTCTCCGAGGAGGGCCCGCTCACACTGTCCTTTCTTTGTTTCCTGGAGTATGGCACATCTCATAAATTATATAGATAACTCATAAATACGACCTCAACTTTAATAATATATATCTTCTTAAAGATAATTTATTATTGTTTATGAAGTAAAGTTCATATAAAAAACGTATAGTTTTTCAGTTTTATAGCGTATAGGTACGACCAGGCAGAGGGAACCTAATGTTAAGAAACTTCTCTCCCTACTTTCTATTCTATTTTGAAGACATGACGTATAACGTAATTTAGTCGCTTCGCGAATATTAAATAGTTTATTTGACCGAGTGGGGGAGGGGGGGTGCTGTGCCTCGACACGACCATTATTTTATATATTTATTTTAAATGAAGCGTCCATTACAAACTTGAGCCTCAAGTGCAGAAGTTCGTATTATATTCACGGCATTATAATCTCATTCACGCGGGAATCAAACCTGTCATACCCACGTCATAACCTTTATAGGCAATTAGACCGATTGTACCTCACGACCATTTATTGCTGCAGCAGTTGTAGTGTGTAGTGGTGCTTCTGACGCGAATATGTTAATAATACTGACCGTCGTGGGTTGGACTTCATGCCTCGATTGACAGACAGACAGACAGACAATGAGGAACGGGTTATCGTAACCTTTGTATTAAATGAAAACAACTTATTACCCGAGCAGGAATCGAATCCACGACGGTCAAGGTCCGGTGATAACAAAAATATGTTTGGAGTCAATACCATTGTGTTTCTAATAACCATATTTGAAACCTAAATCATGTTTGACCTTTTCTATAAAAATAGTCGAGGATGGTCATTTTTCAATCTACTGACCTTTTCCACTTTAATGACTTGGCCATTGTAAACAAGTTGTACATACATACATCCATACATGCACGAGCTAGCAAACGCTGGTGCTTGTCCCTGTAGATGGCAGCGTCACGGTGCGTGGCATGGTGCAGCCACTCAGCGACGGCCACCTTCAACGTGTCGCTGGCCGATGTCGATGATATTTGTACGAGTGTGTGTTATATATCTCATGTCAATGATGCAACAAGCTGTAAGTGCCGCAATATAATTAACGGATAAATGAACCACCCTCTGATAACCATTATTACAACTATAGCTATACTTATAAACTAGCGGCCCGCCCGCAGCTTCGCCCGCTTAAACTACATGATTATTCGTTTAAAACAGAATTGACTGACAGTCAAATGTGTTGATGTCAATGAATATTTTAATTTACTCGTTCAGAAACAGCCTTAAATGTTAAATTATTGATGTGGACAAGGTTTTATGATATTCTTTGTAAAATAACTGATAAATCGAAGGCGAATCCAAAATAAGCTTCTTAATTAATCGAATAAATGAATCGAATATCGAATCGAAAATAATTAATTGAGAACCTCCTCCTTATTTTGAAAGTTGGTTAAAAATACAGATTTATTACAAACAAATACAGATTTATAATAAGTATAAGTATAAATATGGATTGCTATATACTCGTAGGCAAACTATTGCCTTAAATTCATTCAATTCATTTCATTCAACAAATTCATGACGATAACTTTTTTTTAATGAACCGATTTTGATAAAACAAACTTTAGATGTTATGCTGAAATAAAACAAACCTATTGATGAAAGTTTTAAGTAAATCGGTTCAGAACTTTCGGAGATAAACGTGATCATACATACAGACAAGAAATATTAAAAAAAAAATAATTCTATTATTCTTTTTAAGTGTTCCTCTATTCATTTCAGTCAAAAATACTAAACGTACAGACAAAATATTTTTATTGTTTTATTATGTGTTATGTTTGAGTTATGTTTTATTATAAGATAAGATGACAATAATGAATATAGATACAGCCTGCACCTGCGTACAATATTACCTCGTACACAAATTTTCTTTATTTTTGTCGGATCAGGGTCCAACTATTTTCATATTCTTAGTATGTAGCTCTATAGCGTGCTCCACTATATACAGGATGTCCACGAACTTGCGGACCACGTACGTGTACCACACGATGTGCTCGAACACTCGCTTCCACCACTTCTTCCAGCGCAGCGCCTGCGTGTAGATGCGGCGGATGTCGATTATGAGCTGGTTCAACCTGGAGATGACTTATTGACTTATTGAAATGCTGTCATACCAGTAGACGTTGCTTCTATTATCATAAGTAAAATGTCCCAAATCGCAAGAGAACCTCCATATAAACTTTATATAAGTTCTCGCATTACATTTTATCGGTATCCTGCATATAGCAGTCCATATAGTGTGAAGGCGGAACGGAATTCCAGAGCAGGGAAATGAAAATAATTCATTCTCCTAAAACAGTTATTGTATTCGATATAATATAGTACATACGAGTACGTACACGTAATAAACGTAACATAATTACGTAGAGGTACTCTCAATACCTGTTGAGTATAAAAGCCATTCGTAATGCGACATCATCTTTATATTTGGCGAGCAGCGGCGCTAACCTCCGCATCCTGTCCTGAGTGGCGTATATCTGCTGCCGCATCATGTCTATAATTTTGAGATTTAACTGTCTGTCAGTGGGACGAGTATATATTTCCTTGCGCAGGACGCCGTCAATGTCCAACACATGGTTACGAATGAAGGTGTTCGTTTGTACCACCAGCTTGTCATCAGATATATTTTTCAATTTGTGATCGACAATTGTCGAATGAATTGATGGAATTTGTACATCTGTAAGTATTTTTTTAGGAAATATAAACAATTTGTACTCTACTATCTACTAGAGTATATGTGTAGGTACATATTATATCTCTATATATAATAAGACAGTAAAAATATTTTGTCTGTACATTTTGTATTTTTGACTGAAATGGATAGAGGGACACTTAAAAAGAATAATAGAAAGCAAAAATATATATTTTTAATTTCTTATCTGTCAGTGTTTCTTATCTGAATGTATGGTCACGCTAATCTCTGAAAGTACTGAACCGATTTACGTAAAACTTTCACCAATTTCTTTGTTTTAACCCAGCTTAACATCTAAAGTTAGTTTCATCAAAATCGGTTCCTTAAAAAAGTTATCGGCATTTGAACGAACCCAAGGCATGAGTATGCCTGCAAATATATAGCAATCCATATCTAAAATAGGTACCTATATTTATAATAAATCTATATTTGTTTGTAATAAATCTGTATTTTTAACTGACTTTCAAAACAAGGAGGAGATTCTCAATTAAATATTTAATATACAATATTCGATTCACTTATTCGATTAATTATTTTTTATTCGATTTCGATATTGAATTATTCGATTCGATTTGGGTATGTTTTGTAGTATGCAATCATTTACAAAGAATATTATAAATCCTTACGAATCTCCTCCCCGAATCACCATTTAAAGCTGTTTCTAAACGAGTAAATTAAATTATTCATTGACATCATGACACATTTGTCACGCACATGTCACTCAATTCTGTTTATTAAATGAATAATCATTTCTGGCAAAGTGATTTTGTGCTCAACTGGCACGCTCGGAACGCCATAATAAAAAGAACACAACAGAACAGAATAATCATGTAGTTCACGCGGGCGAAGCCGCGGGGGGGCCGCTAGATATGAATTTTAGAAGGTCATCGTGGCGCAGTGCACAACGTCTGACAGCAAAACCAAAGGTTTTCTGTTAAATTCTCACTACATTGAATATATTATTTTTATTTTATTACTTAGGCACTGTTGTAATGATATCTAAAATACATTACTAGTGCTGCCATCTATGGCAGCTGTCACTGATCGTGCGGATCGGGCGGGGGGGCACAGTGTCTCAAAACTAGGCTCCCTCTGCCTGTCCTACCATTTGCGGGATACAATCAGCTTCACGTGTGAACTTATTATTACCGTACATTTAATTTAAAGTAATAAGCAACAATGACAACTTACTGCAAACTACAAACACCCAAGCAGTACACGCTGTCACAGAGTACCTCATTGCGCGCCCGACCTACAGTTTTACAACGTTCCTTAATTACCAATGCCATTAACTGTGTAATTAAACGCTTTGCATAATATTTCATTAAGCAAAATTTTAATTTTGCTAGTATTTTCTTAGAGTAATATTTTTTTTATTTATTTCAATTTCTCTATTTCTCATTTTTGAGTGTTAGTCCACACTAAGAATAGAATAATAAGTTTTTTTCAAATTCACGCTGTATCCCGCACACCGCAGGGCAGGCAGCGGGAGCCTCAAGAGTACCAAGAAAGAACACCAAACAAACTCACAACCGTCGTGCTTACTATATACAGATTTTCGATGACTTGAGATACTCTTTTCTTAGTATTAGATACTATTCTCAATACATATCGAGACATCGCATTTTATCACGCACATCTCGATCTCGATGTATCCCGTTTCTGTATCATATTACAATTTCAAACACGCAAAGTTTATACGAAATGTATAAACGAAATGAAGGTCCCTGATTCTTTTCTCTACTCGCTTCTCACTTTTTCAAGCATAGCAGCAGGATGAAGAGATTTTTCATTTTTGAACTTGTTTCGAACATTGAACGTTGTTGAGATAACATTCATTTTTTAAACTTGTTTCGAATTAAGTAAAAATATTCAGAAGTCCTTAATAAGTTAAGAAGAAAATTTATACGTAAAAATGTTCCGTAAAATATTCGATAAAATGCCGCGGGGCTTCGACCGCTCAAATGATTTTTGCAATTTGAGAACACCCAAAACTAAATTTCCGGTCCTTCAGCGAGGCCCAATTCTTTTTTCCCTTCAAGGGATGAAATTACTAGCCCTCCATTATAGGAAAGTACCTTTCAAGTTCCACGATTTCAATTTTACCCCGGAAATCTGGTATATTAATATAATGATGTGTATCGTAAAGCTCTACATTAGATTGATACCTGCTGTATATAGCAGGGTATGCAGAGGAAACGTACTGTTTAAACATTTCGTTCTCCATTCACCACCCAATTTTTGAGACATTGCGCGTTGATTGATTTGCGCTACTCGACGCCGCGCTTTGTCCTGTTAACAGAGCGTGAAAACAATAATAACTCATTTTACCTAATTGCCCAGTGGTAGCCGAAACCCACACCCGTCGCACTTAAACACACGCCACGTACCACTGCGCCACAACTGCCTACATATTATTTGTGTATATATTTTAAAATATTTCAAATCGTAAAATCCATCCACACATGTCAAGCAAAAGTCACTTGCAGCGACACTCGCCAGTGCGCCGGTGCGCCCGTGCTGGGCGCCTCTTCGCGGGAAGGCTAAAAAATTACCAAAATCAATCAAAGCTTTTAAATTCATTTCACTCTATTGTCCCAAACTACGACATATCCCTGTAATGGCGACGCGCGTGGACCCACCCCTGCTCCGTCACCAGCTCTTATGTTTCACGGTACAGGGTAGAGAATGCAAACACGGCGCGTACAGTGAGCACTCGCGTAATGGCCCGCTATTATTATTTGCCAAATCTCCACCAAAACGACTACAACCCCGCGCAGTAACAGCTTACAAGCGAAATATAAGCGCGAGTGGAATTAAAGTGTTCTCGGTGAAAAATTTTATATCGAAAAAGTGAAATTTCCGAGCTTTTCACGTAGAACTGAAATCTCTGCAAATGTTTAATGGGAATAGCTTTTTACTTATCGTTTATTGAATTAAACTTCGTTTTCTTTTCTATTTAAATTGATCTTGTATAATACAAAACATTTTAATTGGGTTTTTTACAAAATCGCAATTCAATCTAGCAACATTGAAGTAAAATACAATAGCAGTTAGCAGCGACCGCCGTCATGATGACGTGCGCGAGGGACGCGGGGGTGGCCTCGGTACAAAAGACGCGAACAAATGAACATTGAAAAAGCATAACCGAAATTTCTACAAAATGTACTCGGCGCGGAAGATCTATATTCACAAAATGCCATTTGTGGAATCACCTTGTCACATAAACCGGGTCTCAGTTGTAAAGTGTTCGGTGTGTATATTCTTTTCTCTAGTTTTATGTGAAAAGTAGAACATTTTGCCCGTCGTGGTGCGGTGCTATAACGACGTCAAAGTTCGCGGCGCATGGGGAATGGAAGTATTTTAATGAAGCGAAGTGTCTTAACACGAGGTTCCCATGTTCCCTATGTCTACCGTGCTAAAAGCGGGATACAGCGTACCAACAGAACCTAAAATAATAGTATGTTACAAAATATTCAGGCATGGAACTCTAAACAGAATCATCCACTCACAGCCGCGTGGGGCGGGCGGCGCGGGGGCGGCGCGGGGGCGGCGGGTAGGGGCAGTGGGGGTGGGGATGGGGGGCGCATAGCAACTAGTGCTTCTATCTGTGCACGTATACCATACTTGTACAGCGCTGCGTGCGTCGTGTCGTATGAATGGTGGCACTAGCTGTATGGAGTCGCGTACAGACATTGCTCTGTTTTGCTTTTACTGTAATTAAAAAAATAATAACTGCTCTTTAGTTTTTGAACGAAACAGAAGAACTTTTGTTCTAAAACTAGGATATGATATGGGAATTGAACTGACAATGTTAGTATGATCAAGCAATATCTGATATTTGGCGTGAAATATTAAATGTATACTAATATTATACACTAAGAAGTACTGGTTTCAATTGAAACATTTTGTTGTTATTATCCGTACCTGCCCGCTGCAGGCGAGGCCGTCATCGTATCAACTATTAGTTCGCAGAGGCACAGAGTGTGACTGTACTGTACTGTGCGCGAGGGTTGTGGGCTCCACTTTCACTCCCGCTAACTCGTTATATGCGGCAGATACAGCGTCAAAGTAAATAGTTAACTTTATTATATTAGCCAACACAAACATTTATTTCATTTAGAAGTAGTAGCAGGCATTCACTTTAGTAAACTGGTGACGTAACTAGATGTAACTTCTTATTTTGAATGATATTATTTGACTTTGACAAATTAACAAGTAATCTCCAAACTACATTTTAAATGTACCTACCCCAAAATATATTACACGTGCGGGCGTACTGCTGGCCGCAGCACCAACACCACCCCCACGCCCACCTCCTCTTATAAATAGCCCTGTTTCACTGCCAAGGTTACAGTGAATCGATACTGTAGGTACCGCCCTTCGGGACTTGTATTTATAGTCCTCTATATTAAAATTCATCCTATGTTTAGGTAGAGCTCATTGTGCTATGTTTTAAGTATAAAACTGTATAAATATAGACATATAAAAAGCTTTTATTCGCAAAGGCTTGGTTGAAATAAAATGATATTTCTTTATACACCACATCTGTTACCTCAAAAGTATTCATAATAAAATTGTCTTAAAGAAAAAAATGGATATCTTTTTTAATATGGCCGTGTTTTTTATAATCGTTGATTAACGCGCAAGTCTCAAGAACTACCCGAGATTTGCTAGAGGCACACATACATGAACCTGGTGCAGAGCCAAGTGTATCAAAGTGAAATTATGTCATCATGTCAGAGGAATGTGTGAGTTTGTTCACGTCGAGTTATATCATTTTTAAATTAAATCAGCTTCACGCTACAGCGTGCTACAGCGGTATACAACCGCACACAGCAGGGTAGGAAGAGGGAATCTAGTGGCAAGACAGTCTTCACTTTCTGTCGAATTCTGAAGGCAATGCGTGTTGACTGGCAGAACTCAACGCCTTTGCCTCGACACCAGAGCGAAGAAATGGAAATATAAACGTAAATAAATATTTCACTTCCTCGAGTGGGGATCGAACGCACAACCGTCGCGTTACAGTCACACCCTTGCGCCGCTGCGCCACGACGGTCTTTTTAAAATTATGCTTATATAGATAATAATAAATGATGTATGAATTCTCACTACATTGCGCATAAGTGGGGGGAATGACTCGTGGAGAGAATGAGTGATGGAAGAGACGCGAAGAGACCGTGACGTTTGGCTCTCCGTTGTCTTTAGCTTCCTCGGAAGTTATACCGTAACATAAACAATGCGCCAATCATTAAGTGAAATTATATGTTAAGACGTTTGACATTTTTGTAGCTTCTTGCTGCATATATCAGAGTAGGCAGAGAGAAGGGAGATAATAGGCAGAGAAAAGTAGGCAGTAACAGCTCAGTATTTAATAAACGAGAGGGTACAATCTATATTTTCTACTAAACTATTTTTGCAACGCTCAGTACAAATATATCCGGGATGAAGGAAGCGTGGCTGCAACAGTTATTAATACAAGCTTAAACCGGCTACTGCCGAGGGGTGCTGAGAGGTGTAGGGGGGTGCGGGGCAACCGACCGTTAAACAGTGTTACGTGCTGAAGAGGGTTAGTTATTTCTAGCTCAAGTGAAGTTGTGCAGCTTTACCGCGCTTACCCTACAGTCTACACGGAGTTTGGCAATATTAGTTATAAAATGTGAAAAGGAGCGTCCCAACACAGTATTTCCTCTACATTTATAGATATTTGCGGGTGACAGCGCTAAACTAAAAGCCAATATTTACAGTTCCAAATAAACGTTTACTTCTATTCTAGAGAACAATAGGCAGAGCTGAATGTATGCATTCTGACCTTAGACCTCATTGAAGGGGATGTCGGCCGACCAGTCGAGCAACTAGTCCACAAAACTGTTATACAATCTTTGGGTTAGTCCAACTTATCATATAGAACTTGCTTGTGAACTATATTTCATAAAAATTTATAGCGGACCTTCAAGAATATTACGAAAACCGTTTAGTTCAGTAGTTAATTAATTAACTAACAGTAATGGATTCGGGTTTCCAATTAGCCTGGTAAGGGATGGTACAGAGTTCAAAGGCAACTCCGCCACTTAACAAACAGGCAATATTTTAAGAATTGGGGAACGGTGTGTTTTGACACTAGGCTTCATTCTGCTTGTACTGAGCTGTTCATGTGTGTACTTTAATAAATTATAATATTTTTATCCGTTATCCGACACCAAACATATCTTATAAAACATCTGCATAGATGTTATTGTAGACTTGAAATCGTCTAATTTATTGCTATTGTACCTTTTAGCAAAAGCCATTTCAGTAGTGTCAATACACAACAAGTAATGATATTCATTGATATAAAAAAGAACCTATAAAAATGTAAATCCTTTACAAAAGCTTTATTTGTGTGTATGGCGTATGGCAGGCAGATTCATTCATTTTTGAGACATTTCGTGTTGGAACTCAACGCCGCGCTTAGTCTACTAGAGCAGGAAATTGAAAATACAAAGAAATATATTACGTTTAAACAATCATTATTACAATAAAAAAGGAGTGGCGAAGAAACAAAAATAAAACAATAATAAAAACGCTTAATGTGTATGGTCCGATCAAAATTATTGTGAAATTTGAGTATCGACTCTACCCTCTTGTCGGTGAGCAGCAATCACTCTGGGCGGAGGGCGCGGAGGGCGCGGAGGGCTCGGAACATTACTCATGTTGCAGTTCACTTTTAAATCGTTCAATAATCATTATGAATGCTTACTGAGACATACGAGTACACACGGGCAGTGGGTTCGACCGCCCCTGTGCGCGGCATTATAGAAGGCCCACATAAATATACATTAAGGCTTAAGCACTCGTACTTAGCAAGCTTATCGAGTTCGCAGGTGTCGCGATACTGCGGGGCTCACCCTTTCACCCTCCACCCTCCACCCTCCACCCCTAAGGGTTGGTATATCCATTTTTCTATTTCTTCTTGTTGGTATAACCGTCCCCTACTCGTGATTTTTTCCGTCGTTATTAGTTAAGTTAGATTTTCCTCAAAAAACGTAGGTACGCATTTAATTAAGTTTTTTTAAACACAAAATTAACTTGTTTATGTCGAAATGAAGAAGGGTCAAAGTTGCGCTTTTCTTGACTTTATTAATAATAAATGTAGAGTTCCTTCGTCATAATTCATTACATCACGACTTTTTAAGGGAACTTTTTCAGGTCCCAAGCGAGTGATGAATTAGTTTCCTTTGTTCTGTTTAATATATTTTTAAGCTTCATTTTTGGATATATTAAAAAAATCCAGACTAAATATCACTCTTACATTTATTTTATATTCAGTCGTATTCAGTTTTATTTATATTCATATTATCTGACAAACAACCACCTACCTACCTGCCTTCCTTCTAAGCATCTCTATTTCTGCAACAGAACAATCGATACCGCCGCCATTCATATAAAATATATGCTAGAAAGTAAAAAACCCTGAATGAAAGGGACGAACAGCTGATCGTTGCTGGGAGCAATGCTCTACCGAGCGATCGCTCGATTAGTTGCCCAACCTGTTGCTTTCTAATGCGCATGTACCATATCGACTACCGGTGCGACCTGTTTGACCTGCAAGGAAAATTGAATCACTTTTCCTACGATGTAGAGTTGATTTTCAATTAAATTCTTTTAATAGACTAATCGCTTGAACAAGTTACATTGTGTACTTTCCAAGCAAATATAAACTGTATTTCTGGGATATTACGGTGTATAACTCTCGGGCGATGCTTGTTGCCATGGTCTCAGCTCGGTAATTAACGTCTGTACTATGTGAATAAACTAGAGATATGCATTATCCAATATGTCGCTTCGAATGAAAACCTTCTTCCCTTCTCTAATTTAATTAATAAATTGGTTTCTGCGCAAGTGACTCACTCTATATATAGGCCTAAGCAACATGGGTATGGTTTCCTCTTACAGGCACAGAGACAGGTCACACGAGTTCATCGGCTGATACAGTTCGTAAACCTGCATCTATATATGCTGCTATGCTACCTGCAGGTAGGTGCTGCGCTACTGCTGCTCTTATATATGGTTACATCTCGGCCGTCGTGGTGCACGGCGTGTGTCTGTTCGGCGTAAACAGATAATTTAACGCAAAATGTCGACTGTTACAATAACTCCAATACCCGCTAATTCAAATACATGTGACAGTACTCACATGTACGGCAGCCACCTTAGCTTGCATCATTTTTAAAATTAAGACGATATTTTTGTAGTTTTATTATTATTGTAGTTTATTATAGTTTTGAGACAAACACAGGGTGTATTTTAAATTGATGACAAAAGTGGAGTCAAAAAGGAGAGAATTTTATATAAATTTATATAAAATTTACATTTTTATATTTATTATATAACAATAAAAGAAAGACGCGCAACGCCATCAAAATTCGGCGGGAAATGGTGAACGGAGTGTCCGTGTGCGGGATACAGCGTGAAGCTGATTATTATTATTTTGTTTGATAAAATAGAAAACGGATATTCCACAATTTTTTAAAGTATTCGAAAAATAAATATAACAATACTTTACTAACATTTCTTGTTAAATATCAAAGACGAATAAAGGTTACAGTCGCTAATTTAGAAATTCATTTTTAGATTATCTCTTAAACGAGTAGATGAGATCAGCAAATGCAGAGACAAATGTCACGGAGCCACCTGACAGTTGGCAAGTGTCGTATCACTCTGACAGTTGACGCAATCAAGTTTTATTATGTTGCCTGACCTGAAATTATATTATATTGAATTCTTATTTTGTCGTTAGTTAGTTAGTTGTGAGTTCGATCCTCAATCGGAGGAATAATAATATTTCTATTCCCGATCTAGCACATATATCGTGGTGTTCAAATCACACATTATCTCGATAATTGGGCGGAATGCAGAGAATGCAGTATCTTAACACTGGGTTCCCTCTGCCAATCTAAATATGCTTAAAATAATGCTTTATAGATAATGTTACAAAAATAACTATTTTATGTATAAATCCAATAATAAACGAGTATTTCAGTTATAATTGTAGGAAAATAACAGAGTGACTTCAAGAGTGAGTTATCCACTTAGTCGTTATACCGCGACATGCAAGTACCGACGTTACATGCATCTATTCAACGTTACGCTATAAACTACACCGCAGTAAATTATGTTTAAAATTAATTTATGTATGTTTTCGCGATTGCAATTTCGTTCGGATGAATGATGGCGAGGAGCGAGGTGCTGTATCCCGCACGGTAGGCAGAGAAGATCTAGTGTTGCAACGAACCTGCATCACTCTCCTCAGAGACACGTACGCGGATAACAAAATAAACATTTAGATATACAACTAAATAAACGCCGAAGTAATTGTATCATATAATAAATATGTAATCATTCGAGCTCCTTGCTTCGACACGCCGCGACGTGACTTTCTGAATAAGCATGATGTCATTTAGATATCGACCTGTCTTATTTATTGTAACTGCAGGTCCTGAACCTTCACTTAGTTTGGCACCTTTATGGTGAATTCTATTATCTTTTATCGTATACCCTGGACTTTAAAACGTAAAATGGAAAATGGAATATATGTATAGAGAAGAGTGTTACGAACACAAAGAGGATACATTAATCAGTTAATTCGTTGTATTTGGCACGTCACAGGTTCAGAGGTTTGATGCGACGTTGCACTTTGTCCAGTCGGTTAAAAAAAATGGCGAATATTAGAGGGATTATAGACTCCGACTGCAGGTGCAGGTGCAGGGCTAACAGACGATCCACCAGGTTTAATGCAGTCTACTCATGATGACTTTACAAGCTTTTAAATAACCTAAATATTTAAATACCGCAATACCTACATTTTTGTTGAAAGTCCTTGTACTATAAAACAGCTAAAGTTAGCTCGCAAACAATGTTTGTACGAGCAAGTAGGTATGCCCGAAACATCGTGCTCGATGTTGGCGAGCGGCCTCGACTCGGTACTGCGGTGTTTTGGTCCAAAATGCAGATAATTGTTTAAAAATAGCCGCTGATGAAACTTAGTTCGCTAAAATATAGTAGATCATTAATATCGATTAGTTGTAGAGACACCAACGTGTGAGTTTAAACCCACTCAACACATTTTCGCACAATTCAAAGATACAAGCATTAGTGCACTGTTTTTCCTACATTTTGTATGAAATTCGTCGCGTAATTAAAGCCTATATGGCACGAAGTGCGAACTTACAATACAAATAAAGAAAAAAGCCAAAAAGTTAAAGTTAATAGAGATTTAATAGAAAAAAGTAAGTACAAACTTATATTTATAGTTTATTTCATACAAAATGAGTGCATACGCCCCCAAACTTAAATTTGTCTATTAATATAAGTTCAACTACCCGTCATCCTACATTCCTAAAAATGGTACGGAAGCATCGGTGGGCAATTCTGGGGTCCGAGCACGCACCGCGACCAGCACTATATGAACCTGCGCTAGTCACGCTTACAGACAGGCACTGAGCCACCGTTGGCAGTGTTCTCACGTCAGAGCCGACCTTGAACCCGTCACCGCCTGTCACTCCTCGCCGTCTCTTGTCGTTTGGTAGAGTTGCCAAGTCGCGTCTTGTAGTGAGGTACCTGTAGTAGGTACCGGCTTCTCCCGCCTGAACTACACGATGATTTATTTTTACTAGTCTTAATTGTTTTCATATTCTAATAGTATTATCATTTTAAAGTCACCTACATATACCTACATTTACCACTAAATTTTAAATTGTACACCAATTTAGTTTTTTTTAATAGTTTACTCGTCCTGGTAATGTTTATGCCTCCAGAACCCGACGGAAGTGAGAGAAGGTTCCCAAGTTCCCTCTGTCTACCCTGCGGTATGTAGATCACATCGTGAAGCTTTATAGTGAATAGCCTGCCTCGACAAATGACACAAAAGACAATTTAATTTGAACCAGTAGCTTACTAAGAATAGAGCGTTCAACCAGACAAACCCTGTAGCTCTATAATGTTATATATTATATATTATTTAGTAAGCCACATACACTGTCCGTGAGTGGGAGTGTGGAGGAGCAGCGGGCGCCCTGCCAGTCGTCATGCAGCAGCAGCACTCCTCAGTCTACCAGCTCACAATGAGGTCTCATTACAACAGCCCCGGCGTCGCCAACTTTGTGTTGAATATAAGTTGTAATTGATATACAGTACCTACATAATATAGTAACACTATATTACCTATTTATGTATAAATGTACATAAGCTTAATTCACGTTTTAGTGCGTATAGTCGTATAATATAACAGTTTCTCGCCGTATCCCATCCTCGCCCAACTTTCTCATATACTGATATGCTTGTGGTATCACATATTTTTGGTTACTTGGTTAGTGTCTCCACGTTGCGTACGGTAATGTATAGCGCTAATACCTAAACTAAAGGGTATGTAACATTTTCAATATCCAAACATAATTGCCAATATCGTCCCCTAATCTCGAAGAATTTGTAAAAGCCTACAGCGAACAGATTCAAATATAGGGTGATTTAAACACCCTTCAAATGCTTCTAAATTTCGAAGTTCCATAATGACCTCTGCTACAACGCACAGTATACTCGTATAGCAGGTCAGGGCAGGCAAACACACACCGCCCAATGTTCGATACATTACGTGTTGAGTGGCGGAACTTAACCCTAACTTTTGTCTATCAAGGCAAGGAAAATAATTAAAATTTAATCTTTCCCCGGGAAGGGATCAAACTTACAACCGTCGCCTTTACAGTCAATCAGTCAGTCTGCGCCGCTGCACTACGACGACATTGGTGTTGTTGAGAAGCAAAATTTACTTTTCAGTGTAATAGTAGACTCAAGCCGCGACTATAATTATGCAAAGTACAAACTAAATTCCATACTTTCGTTCAGGTTCACAGTCAGGTCGTAGGTACATTTAAATTAGGATGAAGAGATTAGCTGACGTAATCCTGGAGCGAGGTGTATTATGTGCCATTAATTTGCAATGTAGTGTCGCCACGAAGCGGCAAACGGCAGCAGCGGCGCGCGGGCGTCCCACCCTTTACCATAATTTAAACACGTATTTCTGTTGACGTCAAAAATATTTCTAACATCAAAATAAATTCTAAGAATTGCGGTGGACAAGTGTGGAGGTGAAGGGCAGGGGCGGGGTTATCTTGTTCCCATGAACCCACTGCCCGTGGCGCGCCGCCAGCGCCGGCCTGTCTGCCGAGCACGTCGCGCGCGTGCACACGGGCGACGGGCGACGGGCACGGCTACCAACCTATACGTACACAAGTATAATACTCTTCATATAATAAACATGAACTGATGAGAAAGCGCAAGCACTGGCTTCGATCCCAAACTCAGCCCACTTAGCAATTAATGTTTTAAAGATACTCATCGCATACAGATTGCTTGATCGGTATTAAATAGAAACTTTGTGTTACGACGTTAAGCTACGAGTATGTAGGTAAGTGAAGGAACCGAACGCGGAGAATAACATTTAAATATATTTAATTTAGACTTGATTCGAGGAGCTTGCAGCTGTATAATAATTCACTGTCTTACCATTATTAATCCGTACCCACAAATCAAGTCGCAACCCACCTATTTATATCGACGCTAATGACGTCGAAGAAGACAACAAAGAAACAAATGATTCCAAAAAGCGACCGCCCTGCTGTCGATACATCACGCTAGCTTTGGATACGTGCCCAAGATGAAAAGAAGAAATGAAATTAGTGGAACTTTTGTACTTTACGGGATTGTCTGAAATCACTTTAGGAATTACGCTCGTGTGATGCAATCGAAGGATATGCAAAGTGAGCGTCGAGCGCCGCCAATGCCAGTGCCTGGGTGCCAAGCTGCCAGGTGCCAGGTGACGTGGCCGTAACGATCCTGGTGAAATACATTGGCGGGTTTCTAATGTGTACCTTCAGAAACAAACTCGGAACGGAAGATAATTATAAAGTTGAGTCCTTAATGCCCTGGATTGCGGATCCGAATGAAGTTTTCATCAAAACAGCTTAAGAAGATTTTAGCGTCGTATTTACCGACCAAGTCTTTTGGCACAAGTTTCTAAAGATTGAGCCGGGGTTAAATTTTCGTATGCACGTTTTATTATGAAAACATTTAGGTGTTCCAATTATTATTAAGCTCTTAAAATCAAATTCAATCAAAATTAAGCTTTTAATGAAATTAAGCTGTTAATATGTTTTACATATTACTTCGCAACTACGTTCGCGTGAACTATAGAAAGTTAAATCCAGTTTTTTTCATGTTCCCGTACGAATTTAGAGAAAACCTCTCTTCGAGGAGCACCGTACGGAGTGAACTATAAGTTTTCTGTTAGTCACTCAGCAACGGATGGTAGTTTACTATGCGCTTGTTAGTCGTATTATTAAAAGAACAATACCCTTGAAAATCACTTAATTAGGCTTGTAGCGTAGCAGCACAGTGTCTGACTGTAAACTTTAGAAGAACGTCTATAATTGGTCGTTGACATTGTACTTTTATAGATTAAGCAACATGTGAACATTTACCGAGCGCTCCATCTCCTCTGGAAGCACCCTTTGTTTACCAGAGCACAGAAATGAAAATAATTAACAAATATTAACTATACAAGTTCATGGATGTTGACAGAGGAGTGAGTTCTATTCCCGGCCGTGACTTCATCGCTAGTAACGCTTTAGTAAAACTTGGCAGGCTTGGCAGGGTCGTTGCTCGAATGCCTGTCTATAATTAATCTTGATGCAAATTCCTAACCTGCAGTTTTGCCTTCACCTTTTCAATGGGAAAACAATGTTACAACATTCACAGAGCGCTTCGAAGTGTCTCTTTGATGTGCTCGTATAACCGGTATACGAGTATATTATCGGTACAGGATCAGAAATGCGAGTATTCTTGGGATTTTTACATTATATATTTGTCTTTATTTTTACAACTGTAAATGCGTCGCGGCGGTTAGCACGACACAGCTTCACGCTGTATCCCGCATGTGGCGAAGTAGGCTGAGGGAGCTTAGTGTTAAGTCACTTCGCTTCCAACTTATAGGAATTGCGGAGGCCGGTGTTGAACGGCGAAACTTAACGCCGCGCTTCGATTATATTTGATTTAATCTTTATTATTAAGATTTTTTTAATTTCCCCACTGTGGTGTGATGGTGGTGTTAATATTTTATCTAAGTACAATGTCTCGTAAATTGCGCGAAAGGTAGAGAGCGGAGTGTGGTAACCTAGACTCCCTCTGCCTTCTCTGCTATGCGGGAAGAAAGCGTAAAGCTGCAGTACATACAGAATATTTATATAATATTATACACAGAGTATCCCCAAAAGAATGGAAAGTCCTAAAAATTGTCATACGTCTATTGGACGCTCGAAATAAAAAAAGATGTCAAAGAATATATAAATTATATTCATTGGTTCATCTATTTCCCCTAAGTATATTACACCATACACCATATATTACACTAGAGGTAACTTCAAACGTATAAAGTAATGTCATTTATATTCTGGCTGACCACAAAGTTGGCGTTCAAGTTTTGTGTAATGACGACTAACATCTGGCGGCCATTGCAGCGGCAGGTGGAGAGAGGTGCCTCTTGCGTCATCCGTCGCCGGGGAGTCTAGATCGGAACTTGGACTTACCACGGTCACAGGAATGTGACTCCTTAATAAACAAACAAATCTAAACTTTCTACTAAAGCACTAAAGCTCATTTTTGAATAGGCACACGAACACTTGCGCACTACCCGTAAATAAGACGTGACGCGAGCAATTTGAAGATGTCACGGTAATTTAATATTTTAACATAATTCTGAGAGCTGCACGCGCTTACAGCAATTTGTCTAAAAGCATTGTCTCCGGACACCCGGACAGCGCCGTTGACGCAAAAGAGCGCGAGCCAACCCATTTGGCGGACGCCGAAAACACTACCAAAACGAAAATGTATAATTAGTTATTTATTGTTTATTTTTCAAGTTTTGTTCCCGATTTTCTGCATTTCCAATCAAGATAGAGATGGAGAGGTTGTATTGGCGCAGACATCCACATCAGATCAGTTCATCAGAAACATCTTCACGCGGGATACATCGTAAAAGTTGAAATAAAATAAAAACGTTACAATATTTGTTTAAATTTAAAACAGTGAAATATTTGGATCGTTAAAACTATTTGTGGATATTTTCAATTTAACTTGTTGTAACATTCCACAAGTGTATACGAGTAGAAAGCTGGACTTGTAATCAGTTTCCTTAAGTTGTGAGAAAGATGAAAAGCTTTTATATTCATACCCTTTCAGAGGAAGGGTTGCGCTGCGAGGGCTCCAAGTTTCCTTGGAGGAGGTATCAGGCGGCAATTGTAAGTGATAGTTATCCAACATCATTGCTAAGTCGGAGCCGACTTGCAAACAAACTCCCCAACTTACAACTCTGTCAACTTTACGCTTTGCGAAACACTTTTAATATTTCACTTGAATTTGGAACTTTTAATTAACGGCTCAAGGTTCTAAATTCTCTGCTGGTAGCTGATTGGTTGTTACAACAATGTTGTTGTTCAATTATGTACTCTACTTAGCAAGACATAGAGGCTATATTTATTTACGTGTTTAGTCGTCTACTGAGTAGTCCTTATCAAATGACTGCTCGACAAGAGTCAGGCGAGCTCTGTCCGTGTCTGTGTCTCGCGATAACTCTACTTTAATACTATTTCGTTAAGTATGTCTGTATGTCTGTATGTCTGTATGTAGCTAATTCGTTGTTGTTGTGTTTTAATTAATTTTTATTATATTTGTAAGTATTCATAAAAATCTTATTCATCAAGGCTTTGCTTATTTAATATGCAGAAGTTACCAGACTTTGAAAAGTGGATTCCTAGTAGTAGACGGTGGTGCACAATAGTGTCTAAGTTTAGTAACACTCCTATATTTAAGAATTAAAAAAATAGGTAAATATAAATATTACCTCGATTGGTAATCGAACTCATGACCACCGCAGCCATCAAGTATGTCTCACGTCTTTCCATCTGGACTAGTAAGATTAGCAAACATCATTACTAATGAAGTAAAAAAAAGAAAAATATACCTCCCAGTGTACGCAACGTGCGCGGTCTTCTTGTGCGTCTTTAATATTCGGGTAACTTACTCAAACAGTCCATTGTACTGTTGTAAAATAGTTGAGACAATTCTGGACTCTCTTCACCATTGTGGCTCAACGCTGTTGTCTCTATCAATGAACACGATGGTTGTATGTTAGGAAGTCCAGGACCTCATTGTCACTGAGTTTGTTAAGATTTGGCAAAAGTCCTTTTATAAACATAATGTGAGGACTCTGATCACGTCCATCATTTGAATGTTATGTAGCATTATTGGCTCGTGTTTCATAAGTCACCCGTGTTTTAATACTTTACTTAATAATATTATATGAAAGTAATTTGTTATCTCAATTTTCTTTAGTTGTAATATAATAGTACATATTAGGTACATGGTACATGTATAGATTTATATTTCTTTTCATCGAAAAAATTGCAAAAAAAATCAACTAAGACGTATCAAATTTCAAAAAAAGCTTAACGCGATATTACACAGAAGCATAATCCCAAAATAATAGCAGACCAGTGAATATGTTTGCGTAGAAACAAACTATGGGTCAATAAGGAAAGGGGACTCGAGGGGACGAGGCAAAACGACAAAACGACCCTTAGCCAGTAATCCCGGATTAGGCAGCGAGCCGCCGTTATTGCGTCAGGTGATACCTTCCAGATAGCCCGAGGGTCTGGGGAGGCTGGGACTGGGTACAATAACCACGTCGTTTCAAAAAATCTAGCTCTACGTGTAGACGTAGATGCATCTAATGCGTGTATAATTAATTACTCGTATAGTGTGGCTCGCCTCGTTCTGCAGAGTAGGGTAAGAGAGAGAGAGCTTATGTCAAGACACTCTGCTCCCGACTTTTCGCCGTATTTTCGTTTTAATCATAACTCCTCTACAAAAAAATACACAAATTATAACTGAAATAGCATACAAAACATTTTTTTAAATTTAATCTAATATGTGAAAATCATCGTTAAAAAGTCCGTAATTTGATATAATTAAATAAAAAAAGTAACAAGAACGTAAAAGAATCCGGAATGATAATGATGAGTGTAACTCGTCACAGTACGCCTTCATTCATTCAATTATTTACACGCGTCGTTTGCATTGACCAATCAGCGATAGGAAAATGTATTTTGTAACGCATTAATTGGTTATTTCCATCTCTCCGCTCACGTTTCTGCGTAGAACTCCGCTACTCATGACGCATGTCTCGAAAGCGGATAGCGAATGGAGTGACTCAAGTTGTTTTCCAATAGATAAGTTTAAAGCTTGTAGCGATGAAATATTCCTCGCCTTGAACTTGAAGTCACACACCACATCGACACTGGCAAGTGGCACATGCTCCAAATATTTTTTCTTCACAAGTCGTTTCGTTATAAATAACTAATACTTATTATTGTTTTTGTCATTTTGATCATTTAGGATTGTATTTTCTCAATAATCCGAATATCAAAAACTGAAAATAATTTCATACGTATATTTAATACTCGTATAGTTGAAGCGGGCGACGCCGCAAGGGTCCGCTAGTCTATTATATACGCCTAAAATATTATTTACGCTCATTGCTAAAACTGTGTAAACTTCTTAATTCCGCTATCTTTAAAAAAACTGTCATAATGACTTCATCACTAAATCTCTAAACACCGTAACACATATTTAACCAAAAAAATATAGATAATTGAATACAGGAAAGTCGCCAGAGAGCGCGCTTGAGTGCCATAGCTATTTATTTTGTTCAAAAATAATTGTTTGATATAAGAAATAGGTAAGAAGTTGTTAGTTTCGCGTCGTCGTAAATACAGTAAGGTCAACGAGTCGTGGCCGCCCTAAAGTTAGGTTTACTAAAATTTTGCGTATGGCTCACTCGGAAACAAAATAATCAAAAAGTATATATGATAAAAAACCATCCTAGAATGAAATCTGCACAGCTAATTCGAGGGCGGCCACAACTCGTCGCCCGCACTGTACCGCCTTCAATTCTCAGTTGTCACGGAACATTACCCGGCGGAGACGCATCTCTCGATCAGAGCTGACGTGACGTGTATTGAGTGATGCAGAGCGCGCCTTGGGATGCTAAAATATATTTGCGAAATACTCCTTCTCGCTCTGGCAATAAAACAAAACGCACAATGTCTCGAAAACGGAGCGCAAAGTGACGAACGAAGTGTCTCAACATTAGGTTCCCTCAGGCTTCAGATAGATATCAAGTGTTTGTTGTGAATATGTGACACAGTTAGTATAGTGCCTAATCGACAATTTCTTAGAAACGCTAATATATTGAGAGAGGGAACCTGGCTACGCGCCAGGAACCTCACGTATCCCGAGTACCGGCCACGACTCTCTTTGTCTTTACGGACGCAGTGCTCAGTCACTATTAGTGCTGCGATACTTCGTTATATATATCCGCATTCCGATAAATTACACATAATTACAAGTTGTATGGTGAAAAAGTGGTCTAACTGTAAACGTAACGGTTCTGGGCTCAGTTCCCGCTTGGGGGATTGAAGTGTTTAAATATCCTCGTTCTGTTAGTAATATAAAGCGTGGCTTCGGGTTCCGCCACTCAAAACACACCGCTTCGAAAATTGCGGTGCGACGATGTGACTCTGACTAGTCTACCTCGGAGTGGGATCGAACTTACAACCAGTATTTCCTGGCGCCGCCCTACTGCGCCACCGGCACGGGGCGGGTCTCATTCGCAGGACATTGCGAACACTCGTATTGTGTAACGCCGTGCTTGGTCCGACTACACGGCGCACATCTCATTGCACTTTCATTTGTCTCATACACTTTTGTTTTTCGCATGTAGCAGGGTGGGCAGAGGGAACCTATTATCAGGAAACCCTGTTTTCCACGCATCGTCTAATTCTGTTAACATTGAGTGTTGAATGGTGGAAGTGTTTTATGGGAACAGAGTGTCGCGGGATACAACGTGAAGCAAAATAGTCATAATTTGAAATATCTTAATATAAATATGTAGGTTAAAAACAAAACATTGGAAGCTGTTTATACTCAAAGTAATATTTCATTTTGCATCTCATTTACGATCACTACGAAATTGGTTTGGCATCGCACCAGCGCAACCAGGAGCTGCAGGTGCTGGTAGCGATCTTTACACGAGCTATATACGTAGGTACATATATACGGTTGTTATGGTGGTATATCTACAAGTATTCTATTCATCGCGGTTCCGCCAGTTAACCAGCAATGTCTGGTCTCGTATGCGGGGTACACCGTGCTATTGCATGTACTGTACTTACGGAAAACTTTTTAAATTTATGTTTACACAATTTATTCCAAAAAGGAATACAATTTCACTAACACGAGCACAACACAACAACCGTAACAAGTAGTGTACTTTCACCATTTATTTTATAAATTTAAAATATTTTTCCTGTGATGTTCCAAAGTTGGGTTATTTAATTTAAAAAAAAGACATTATATAACCAAAACAAAAGTATTTATTGCCCAAACTATTTACAAGCCGTAATACCTACACCCAAATACGATGAAAATCTCTTCAAACAAAAATAGAGAAAATGTATCTCAATAGCGCGCGTCGTCCGGAGCGCGGAGAGCGGAGTGTGTAGGGCGCCGCGCCGGAGAGACATTCCTTGTAACAAGAAGTCAATCAATCCAGCATTACGAGCTACGACTAAACTGCGAACCAGCCAGGGACGCCAGCTTTGGGAAAAAATAAGACAAGAAAGAAATACTATGCTATTATGAATTCTACGTATCGAAGTAATTGAGATGAAAATTGAATCGGATTTAATCTGCAGAGTGAACCTGAGCACCTAGTACGCACCTAGTAAGACACCCCGTTCCCATTAAGACACTTCTGCTCCCCACTTTGCATTTATATCTTGTCTAATTAAACTTTTAATTCCTCACAATAAAATTAAAACCGAGACTGTCCCGGTAAAACTGAGACTATATCAGATTGATCCTCTGATATAGAAACACATTTCATTTGAAAAGTAAAATATTATAGGCATTTTAAGAATATTACAAATATTCTTAAAATGCCTATAATATTTTACTTTGTTAACAATTAGCTCTTCATAATAATATATTATAATATATAGAGAAAATCAATTTGTACCCCGATCTTATTTAAAAACAAAATAAACTCTGTGTGACACAGGCGTGTGGCAGCGTGTCCTGGCAGCTGGCAGTGCCTCAGTGCCTCAGTGACTCCACTCCGGGGCGTGATTATTATCTGGTTAACAAAGCCCGATGTTGAATGTCGGGTCAACTTGCAACCTAACTGAGGAACGGAGTCTTAAACCTAAGCTTCCCTCATCTGGTTATAATCTCACCAGATGCTATACGAGTGTGCTACTTGACACAACCTGCCTCCTGCGTAGATCTGCGAGGGTCGCTGCTTGTTCCTTAATTTCTATTCCCCCTTATATGGATCTCGCGTCTCGTAGCGCAGTGGCGACCACCTTCCGCCTTCAAGCGTCCAACGTCGAGCGCTGGCAGCAGTTCTTGTAATTACCCACTCCGCCCTAGTTTTAGATTATCTATAGCGATGGTTGTGGGTACCATCCTTCTCGAACTAATTAACGTTTCTCTGCTCTAGTAAACTTTACCTTTTGCCACTCAATACGCATTGGTGTTGTGGCATTAACACATACTCATAAACTTTAATAATAATACATAATTCTATTTATACTCAACATAGCTCATCGGAATGAAATCACTTATGCACAAGTAAACCACGGCGGGACCTCACTCACCTACCTTTATGCAAATGTTGGCAAAATGTTCTTTGAGCAGCTCTAGTTACTTTCGTAGGCAATATCAACTTTTTTAAAAATGTTCATATATTAGTTAGTGAATTGTTAAGTTCGATGATTTTATAGATCTTTAACATGTTTTCAAACTGTTATTTCAAGTATCTAATAAAAAACATACGAAGAAGATCCTCATAAAGATATATTCTTTAGTGTTAAGAGGGCGTAGCCGCGCGTGGGCCGCTAGTGGTTGATGTTCTGTAAGTATTACATACTTGTATGCAGCGATATTCACTTATGTACCTACATTTGTATGAAATAACCTACTTATTCTTTATTGACATACAATTTAAATTTATACGCATTGAAAGCACATCATTTAAAACCGCACAACCAACTGAAATGTAAAGCCTAAATTTTCGCTCTCTGCATATGGGTGGTGGGCTGGTGTTGCATTCGTGCGAATGGATGGATGGGTTAGCACTAACATAAAACGAACAAGCCTGTAAACGAGCGAGGTCAGCCTAAGTACTCCCGCTTAACCAGTTGTCGTACTTAATATCGAGTCAACCACCACCACCGACCGCCACCACCACCGACCGTCACCTACAATCCATTATTTGACTCGACGACGTCTAAATTATATATACTCTGAAACATTTCTGCTCTAAAATATTTAAACGAGAGAAAATCAAGTTGAATTTGATGTAAATTGTCGATCGAGAAAATCAAATTGTCAGCGAGCGCAGGTTCCTTCACGTAATGAAATATAAATAACATCGCGGCGAGGACGAGCGCCGACGACTTCAGAAAATACGAGCAAACCTCTGGATTTTTAACTTGGAAAATATTATGTGTGATTGAACCACGCCGCGGCACTTTATGCAATTGTGGTTAGGTATATACCTCAAATATTCTACTACCTAACTGTAACTATAGTCATTTACATTTCATTTACTCTAATTAAAAAAATTATAACAACGGGAAACTTGCCTTGAATTACAATAAACTACATTTATGTACATATCGCTTTAGTAAATAACGACCACGTCAATACAAACTAGTTTTTACAATAAAAAAGATTAAAAATTGAACTTTATAACAAAATGCCACGCTAATATCAGAAAAATTCTCATTTCTATTTTGGGGTAAAAACTATTAAAGGAGCCGCCGCCGTCGGAGCTCGGATCCTCGGGACGGAGTTCGAGATGCCTCTACTTTTAAATGGTTTCTTGAGATTTTTTTAAAATATGTAACAGTTGAAAGCGGCCGAGGGAAACTAAAAATCAGGCTCCCTTCAACTTTTTTCATCATAAATATATTAGTGATACATATTATATTAAAAAATAAAGTACGTATATATATTAAAAAATAAAGTACGTATCCAACGCGAAATATAAGGACTGAAGGTACTCACTACTAGTATAGTAAGTAGGTACCATATCTTAGGTATTACAGATATCTTCTATATACGAGTATATAGTTCATTTTATAACACAACACATTTAAAAAATGTAAACGGAAGCTCTGAAACATAGTTTCCCTCTAAACACGCACAAGAACCAACCTGGCTGAGGTTCTTATTATTGTTTTAGTAAATATGTTAACTAGAATGAATTTATAAAAGTATTTCTAAAATATATTATTATTTATACTACCGGGGGATCATTGCGGTGGCGGTGGCCAGGAATCCTAATTTCAATTTGGAATATAAATAAAATAATACTTACTTGTAGCGACTTCTACGTTTAGTTTTTACATGGAGCAATGTGAACTAAGGAATTTGAAAAGAATATATTGTAATAAATATGGTATTTTAAAGTTGTCGCTTACAAATATTATTAAAACACAAACAAAACCACCCCACAAGCGCTAGTTCAAGAGCAAACAGCTCGATATCCATTATCAATTGGGGTGTGATTAAGAGATTGGAATTGAGAGCGATATAACGATGTCGTACACGAAGGCCCTCAACGCATCTACAGTACGGTTGAAGAGTTGTTGCCGCCTGGAGCTAGTGAGCTCAAGTGCACAATGCGCAATAGTCCTTTAAGAATATCTCCAAGGCGGCCACAATTCAGCGGCCGTGCTATACTCAAGTCTCAACCACTCGCCGTGTCAGTGAGGACGGCCAGAGTTTGACGAGGGTCGGCGAGTCGGGGCCGGGAGGAGGGATAACGCCTATGGAAGATATACCTGAATGTATGTATGTTCTAAGTAAGTGCAGGCACCTCTCGTAAGTCGTATATCTTTTGTCCACTTTCTTACATATATTTCATTTATTTGTATAATTGATTCGTATTACGTACTTGTATATCCGGCTAGTTTTGACGCACATGCATGCGCTCCATGTCCTCATGCTTTGGAGGGGAGGCGGGGGCCGACGCCGCCTCGTGTCGCACTTACACTTGCGTGTGGACTACATTATAACAACGGACGTTTTCAAAAATGATCTACATATTATTGTAATATTAACTTCACCATTTGCTTCACTTACGTGCGCCCAAACAGCGGTTATTCCGACATTATAAGATTTCTGTTACATTAGTCAGGGTCATCAAAATTTTGTGATGAGATGAAAGAGAATTATTCCGGAATATATTTGCATTTTTAAAGTATATTTATCCGGCCTTCGGAACAATGGAGGGCGTTTTCATTTTATATTCAAATAGCGCTAAGGGAAAAATAATAATATAAATCGCGGAAGGCGACGAAATTACGTATAATTGTCCCGTAGGAGACCACCGTCCCGGGGATCCCGCTATAGGTATAATTATAGGTAGATTAGTCGCGAGCCCCACGACGAGGTGGACTCGAGCTTAGTGACGGACGTAATAACTACTACACTCATTAACAAACGGTATGATCACAGAGTAAACAAAAGTAGGTGAGGTTCAGAATATTTACAAAGAACATATGTTACTAAAGTCCTGATCAAATATATAAGAATGGCAAACAGGAATTCTTCAATCTCAAAACAAGCTCTAATGAAGTCACGGCACTTGTAGAGTGAGGGCGGGAGGGCGGTAGGGGGACGGGGGGGACGGGGGACGGAGGACCTAAACCAATACGGAAACACAAATACGTGCACTTTCATAAGCGTTTCCTTTTAATTTGTTTTACTTCAAGTTCGCCAGACTACGAACAATCTACGACTTAAAGAAGCCATCTCCAGAACTATACTTAAATACGCTGCCACCATAAAACATCGAAATAATGAAACCTAAGGTCTAATAATGGTCATCGATTTAATTTCCATGAGACTGATACATATATTAAAAGTGTTTTAGTTTATTTTTTGTTAAATAATATAGTTGGCAGTCACTCGCTACAGTGTGACGTCACTCCGCTGTCACGCTGTCTGTAAAACAGGGATGCTCTACAATCATTGCGTCAGCTTTCTGTTTAACTTTCCTCCATTTCCCTTTACTGACCTAAATTTACTTTAAATTTGCGTTAAATTCTTTGTAATAAGTTGTCGCCGGAAGTCGAGTCGAGGGTATGTATTTCTAAAACGAATAAAAAAGAGCTTTCTGTATATTTCATAATTTTTTGTGGGATTTTATTATAACATTGTCTTTTACTTAAAAAAAAGTTAGATGAAGTAATACTCCTGATTATATTATAGGCAAATTGACATAATACACGCAGCGGGGTACCCTGTAGCCTGCAGGTGCAGGCCGCTAGGACCGCCGCTCCTGTACATGTGCGAGTATAGCCAGGACACTGTTGTTGTACTGTAGTTATGCAATATGACGTCACAAAATGTGAATGCAGGCTCAGTCCAATTTCCCTCTGAAGTTTCATAAAACGGTTGTTATTAAATAAATTAAATTCTTTCAATGAATTCTAAGCCTAGATAAAATATTTATTCTTACCTAAAAAAGTTGGAAGCAACGTAGCATGTATAGTGTCAGGGGTCGATGTAATTAATCGCATATCCCTACTCCACAGTGTGAAAACTGCATTAAAATCGATTCAACCGTTTCTAAGATTAGCGGGCACTAAGGCACAGATTAACAGACATTTTAATTTTAATTTAAAAGTTCAGTAGTAACAGTTAAGGATATTATTTGAGTAATGGAACTGATATATGCGGCTGCGACGCTGCTGCGAGTATGACTCCGAGAGAGATGAGCTCCGAGCCGGCTCCAGCGGAGGGCGACAAGTGCGAGGCGACGCGGAAGGAAGTCGAGCTTCGCTAGTACGTGCGTGAAATCATGTCATTTGTGCTACATCCAAGTTTAGCCTTGTTTAGTTGACGGGAGGTCAGCGGGAGGGGGCAAGCTTACACGCTTGCAACGTGTGCCCGGGCTTGCTTAAATTACTGAGCGATCATTAGGCAGAGCCAATTGAGTTATGCGCCACAGACTTTTGTCGTCCGTGCCTTTTTTTCTTGTTTTGCTTGTTAAAGTTGGTTTCTATTTTTAAAAGAGCCTAGTGTTAAAACACTCCGCTCCCTACTTTCCGTCGCTTTGCCTCGACACCGAAGCGAAGAAATGAAAAATAAATATTTCGTTTCCTCGAGTACCACAATCTATCGAGTATTGTTAAGTCACACGCTTGTGCCCTGCCCCACGACTGGCCTCCACTTGTAGTTAGATTACTTTATTTTATAGTTGTTCATTTATGTGCTGAATTACTTTAGTAATTTAATAACATGACCGTTTTGAAGGCATATCGTACACATAAACAATTACTTTGGAGTAATTTTGTGATATAAATATTTTATTTACGAACCGGTCTTATAAAATTGAAGTCGAAACTGAAGAGAAGAAGTGAGAACTTGCAGTATAAATAAGGGTTAAAAATCCATAAATTGATTTATAGGTTTTTCATGGAACAAACCTGTAAGAGTATAAGGAAGAGATAACAGTAACTTATGATTGTACGAGTAGATCATTTCATACAAAATGAGTGCACATGATCGCAAACTTTAGTTTGTCAACTTCAAATTGTACCTCCCGTTGATATACCTGAACCCTGAAATGACTTCAGGGCGACCACAAGTGCGAGTCCGACTCGCATTGATCATTGCCTCCTGTTACCTGTGTTATCTGTCATCTCATCCAGGTCTATCGGCAAAGATCGTATTAAAAGAAAAAATTACGAGGTCGGTCCGGAGGCGGCGGCAGAAATTCACTCAATTACCGAAAAACATATCGTACTGGGAGGAATTGCCGGCGGAGCACGAAGGAAAGGAAGGGGGTCGGTGGGGGGCGGTCCGACGTAAATCCACCTCGAAGAAGAAACAATTGCAGCTAACTGCACTTTGAAAATGAATTGATTTCCAACAGAATAAATCTCCTGAAGGGCGTATTTAGCTGAAAGAGGGACCAGAAATGGTACAACGAGTATTAGGTACCAACGCGGGAACTTCCGAGTAATCGCGACATTCCGCTAGCGTACCTACATTAAAATTAAAGATTACCTATAACTATGCACCTCCCGTACACAGTACAGTTTTACATGTAATCTGTCCCATGCAGCCATTTGAGCCATTACTGTGTAAACACGATAGCCTCGTGTAGTTCTCTCGAGCAATGACATTTAAGTACGTTATACTCGTAGTGTTTCCCCATCTGATGCCAAAAGCCGGCGACGGTTTCCGAATGCACGTTACACAATTATGCACGCAAATAACACAGCATAGCCGAGCAGAGCTCGTCCTCCTCGTCCGGCCTCCGCCTCCCGCAGCCTCCACTCCTATCTGCATGTGATCATCTCACACCTCGCTGAACACGCTCCGATTTTTGATAAAATTCAGGGGAATAGTGCCAACTCTCATCAGCATTTCTTGAACATGCTTTCTTCTACGTTTATTTTTATTTTGTTCAATATTTGCCTTTTTGTTACTATTATATCAAACGACTATTTGTAGTATCTATATAGTGTTTTTGATCCCCGAATATTCAATATGTGCTGCAGATATTAATACAATATTTATTCTCCAAAAAAGAGCCGTGAGATATATTTATAATCTAAGAGCTCGAGATTCTCTGCGAGATGTTTTCAAAGATGCAGGTATTATTACAGTTGCTTCCCAATTTGTATATTATAACATTCTCTTTGTCCGGCAAAATATACATTGTCATAGCAAAAATAGTGACAGTCATACGATAGAAACGAGAAATAAAGATAAGCTTGTTACTCCAAGTTTTCGCCTCCTTCTTCCTCCTGGCATTAATCCCGGCTATTGCCAGGGTCTGCCCTCCTACTCAACCTACTCCACTTTGCACGGTCTTTTGCATCCTCGGTGGTTAGACCATTGGCTCTCATGTCCTGAATCACGACATCCAGCCAACGCTTCTTTGGGCGTCCAGGAGGTCTCACTCCAGGAACTGATATAGCAAGGCACTTGCATCCGACATAGTTCTTAGGCCGGCGCGTAACGTGGCCAAACCATCTCAGAAGACGCTCTTGGAGCTTATCCGCTACGTCACGGACCCCAAGACTACCTCGAATTAATGTGTTGCGTATGCGGTCAGACCGCGTTACGCCGCACATCCACCTCAGCATCTTCATTTCCGTGACGTGAAGCTCCTGAGTGTGCCGAGATAGTGCTGGCCAACATTCGCTGCCGTATAAAAGAACCGGTCGGATGATGCTCTTGTATATCAGCCCCTTGAGCTTGGGCGGTATTCTGCGGTCGCAGACCACACCAGTGACCTCCCGCCATTTGGCCCAGGCAGCGCTTATCCGCCCTTGGACATCGTGATCGATGCCTCCAGACTCGTGCATAACGGATCCAAGGTACCTGAACTTCTCCGACTTAACGGCTGGCTCAGGACCTATAAGGACTCCAAGTTTTCGCCTCCATAAAGTTAAATCTTTTATGGGTCTGAGTATACGTGTATATAATAAAATTCCGCAATGTATTCTTAGTTTGCCACTACAGAAATTTAAAATATCTGTAAAAAAAATTCTAACAAGTAAAGCGTATTACACTGTTCAAGAATATTTAGAGGATAAGCATGTATGGAATTAATGTCTATTGAATGTAATGCAGGATAGCTGCCAGCTAATGTAATAGATCGTACCATTGATTTTGAAAAGAGCAACTGTTGAGTTTCTTGCCGACTCTTCTCAGCAGAACTGCCTTCCGAACCGGTGGTAGCTTTTTGTTCATATGTTCATTCGACGATTCAAAAGTGCTTATAATAACTGCCTATTTGAATAAAGAATATTTTGAATTTGAATTTGAATAAAGCCTAAACCTATTTCTTAATAACTTCCCATGTTTTTTTGGCTTGGTTATAGATACATAATACGTGAATACCATAAGGAAAATTCTAGAAACTAGGAAAATCATAAAACACTGGCAGTGGTCAGCGACGACTATGAGGCGAGTAGGAAGGAGCACGTGGAGAGGGAGAGGGAGCTCGAGCTGCCGGAAGCGAACGTTACGCGGTGATGATAGATGGCACTTCCGCGACTGTGGTATTTGGAAGCTTTTACTTAAATGTTTACTTAACTTGTTACAACCGTGCATCTAGAAGTAAAATTCCGACTGATAATGATGATATGCTTTAAGCTCTACTCGTTGTACCTCTAAGTAATATCGGGCCATGTCACTCTCGCCTCCTTTACTCAGCGTATAGAGAGCGGGCTCTCCGCGCGTCTCTCTGCGCATCTCTCCGTCCGGCGCGTCGCGTGTCAACGCGTCAATTTATTTAATATCTTCATTTCCCGTAACCGGAATCAAAACCATTAAATTGTATAAACACGACGCCCGAAATAGCTCTATATCCAATTCGGTTAACTGCCGGTAGACGGTGAGACGGCGGTGGGTAGCTGGTAGCGGGTAGCGGGTGGCGGGTAGCGGGTAGGTAGCGACGAGACTTGCCGCTAATGTAATTACAGTTATATTATTGAATAACCTTGAAAATACTGACATAAATATTAGAACATGAGGTCAGTACGTCATTAAACTTCATGTGATGCGGCTTCTACCGGCGAGGGGTAAGAGGTGAGCGGTGAGCGGTAAGCGGTGAGCTGTGTTCGGTGAGGTGTGTGCGGTGAGTGGTGAGCGGTGAGCGGAACTGCAACTCTTACGGGAATGACTATAATACAACCGCCTACATTGATTATATTATTGTTTTGTTTATTTAGTTAGGTGTAGTTGAGAAATGTGTGGTGACGCGACAGTCGAGGATTTAATCCATTATTTGGGAATATTTCCAATTTTCAGGATTATTTTCAATTTTCATTTTCAATAATATTTGTAATTTAGTAGAAAATATAAAGGCTTACAGCGTCAACATCTGTCAAATTGTCTATAATATTGTAAAAGGTTTATAATTGACTACTACTGACTTGATTGATTTTACTAGTTTATAATTGAATGATGAGCCGTTACACTTCGCAACGTAGTACAAGTAGGATATTGGTCGAGCTGGTTCTGTTTCTGCAGGTCAAGTGCCGGAGGATAGTGGGAGTGTAGTTGGTGCAGACTGGGGATTACTGCACGTGTGTCGGGATTGCCACTTTACGTTGTAAGTTTTTAATAAACTATTTTCTTTAATATTTAAAATTATATATTTGCATATAATAATCAAAAATAATAAATCCGCTGTATATAATTCCTCTTGCAAGTTTGTATTGCAGACAACAGACCGCGAGGAGGAGTACCTCAGGGAGCACGCCTCGCACAGCGCACGTGGCGAGAGCGATAGCAATAGCATAAGCAAGCATTCACCAGAAACTCAACACTATTGGAAGTTAATTATTATTCGCGACTGCAGCGTTGTTAAACTAATGTGCAGGATTTGTTTCTTTATGGAAACCTAAGTATGGGAATTATTAATTAATGTATGTAACTGCGGCCGCAGGTACAGTGTGTCAAGTGTCAGGTCAGGTCATATGACACATGACACACTGTGCCAGTGGTGATGTAGTATGGACTACTCATTATTGGTGTAGAAGGACAGACTAACCATATGCACGTGTGCCACTTGCGCATTATGAGTTCACTGACTTCGCTTAATCTGCTCTTCGTGCGTTTAAAATATACTTTTCTATTCCAATTTGAATCTTATGCCTCTGTAATAGTAGCCTGAGGTTTTCCACTAAGTATACATAATTAAAGTGCAGCAGTATGCAAATACGAGCGTTGTGTAGAGGCACGTAGAGGCGAGTGTCGCTCGTCGGTCGCGCGTTTTGTGCAATATGAATGTTTATCGTTCAGTTTCATATTAATAAATGCGAGTGTAATTACTTTAAAAGTTGACAAATTAATATTATTTAACTGAGAGAGGAGAGATGCACACCACCTCATCTCAATATGTATGCATACTTTGTATTCATAAGTACAAATACTATATTTCGTCAGCAACAGCTGCTCTCTAACAGCTCTCTTCTATTTGATCGCTTCGAGGAACTCCCCTCGTCCGCCTCAGTTCTGTGAATCTCTAATTACTTGAACCCACTTTTACTCGGTTCCCGGTCCCCATTCCAACAACTACACTCTTACACTTTCTTAGAAGCTCCGTTTTTAATGAACTTCTTGAGTAAATATCGTAATTACATGCAAATACTGGTTTTATTTATTAGTTTCTCGTTTAGAATTAGATCATTAAACTTTATATTGTAATATTAATTAAGGTTTTTACCATAGGCTTTGGGAATGAAATGTTGGTCGTCGCCGAAGCCGTCGTGACGTAGTGACTGGTGGCACCGCGTCAGACTGTAAGCGCGACGGACGTGGATTCGATCTCCGCTCCTGTAGATAAAGCGCAGCGTTGACTTCCTACCTATCTACCTACCTGCGAGAGGCTAGAGCCGGGAGGCAGGACAAGTTTGTTGCTATTAAGAGGTAAATTTTTGGCAATAAAATAATATTTATAATTAAATGATTTATATCCTAAGTAGGGGTTATTGTTGTTACACATATTCTACAGAGTATGACAGTCAGTGAAACAATTTGTTTCATTTGTATAGCAGAGATGCACTTTAGAAATAGTACAACTATTATCTGTACGGTTTTCCTTCTTAATGTTAGCAAAATCTCTAATTACCTTAAAAATACGGGATTACTGAAGTGATATATATATCTATATATATACATATACAGGGTGTCCCAGGAGTCAACGATAAAACGAAAACAGGTGATAGACCAAGTTATGAGAAAAATAATAAAATGTGGTGTCGTGGGACACCAGGTAGGAACGAAGTTCCTTCGGCTAATGTAGAATCCACACAAATTGCAAAAAAAGTCGTGCTCAATTTTATGTAGGTTTTCTTGATTTTTCTCTTAAATTTTGCTGATTAGTATTTATTTAAGTACAAGAAAGTATTTAGGAAATTCAGTATTTTAGAAAATAATAAAAAAACATCGTAATTCAAATCAACTAAAAAAAAAGAGGGAGAAACAGAAAGGTATTATACACTACTCGTCTGTGTGTGCGACTGTCGCGCCTGCGCACGTCTCATTTAACGGTTTTATTCCACGCATTTTTCTTACGGTTTTACTATCACATTTTTTTCAGTTCGGTCACGCAGCGAAATCCCTATCCCTTCCAAGCCTACCGTAAGGAACTTCGTTCCAAAAATCTTTGTCATGTATTTTTCATATTATATTGATTTTAAAAAATACAGACACCCTGTGATGATTTTTCAAGTCATACGTAACACTACAAATATTACTCTTTCTTCATTTTTTTTTTCTGTAATGTAATCATGAGTAACCCTTCTGTGAATTACAGTTTAAGATTGAAACATACCTACATCAGTTTTCAATAAAATGTCGTGTTTTTGCCAAACATTAAATTCGAAATATTTACTACACCCATCTTTAACCGACTGTACTGATATGACTATAATGACGTTTAGCGTTTTGGTATCTTTTCCGATACATTCTAGCTGCAGTATTAGCGTTACATAACCTTTCTCCATGAATGAAATGCATATTGGCAATATGTCAAAGACCGAGTATATGAATTATATTAGGCTTTTATAGAATAGTTAAAACTGTGGTTTCATTTAAAGTGGTGATGTCAATTCCACCCTGTATATACTAGCGGCCTGCCAGCGGCTTCGCCCGCTTGAACTACATGATTATTCATTTAATAAACAGACTGATAATCATATGTGTTGATGTCAATGAGTAATTTAATGTAGTCGTTCAGAAACAGCCTTAAATATAATGTTATTGATTTGGGTAAGGATTTATAATATTCTTTGTAAAATAACTGTAACAATTGCATATTGCATAATATACCCAAATCGAATCGAATAATCAAATATCGAAAACGTGTGATGGGTTGAGAACTTCCTCCTTGTTTTAAAAGTCGGTTAAAAATACAGATTTATCACAAACAAACACAAATTTATTATAGGTATAAAAGTATAGATATGGATTGCTTTAAATTTGCAGGCAAACTCATGCCTTAAGGTCATTCAAATGCCCATAACTTTTGATGAACCGATTTTGATGAAACAAACTTAAGATATTAAGTGAAGTTAAAACAAAGCAATAGAGATTAACTCATTAATAACGGCGCGATCGATACTGTGTACTAATAAATATATGTACTCGTATCGGTGTACAGAGTGTAAACAGTTATGTGTTCGATTCCCAGTCGGGATACCAACCAACAAACTCTAGTTCCAAAAATGAATGAACTCTTCTACAGCATTCCTTCTACCAGCTCAAAGCTACGCAGTAAATACAAACATATTGCAATAAAACAATACTCAAACGTACATTTAGATACTTAAGTTCTTATGATTATGTAGAGGTCTCTACTACTCAGTCAGCAGCCTCCTCGCCTCCTCGCCTCCTGGCCTCCTGGCCTCCTGGCCTCCTCGCCTCTTCGCCTCGTAGATCGTTCGCTATAATTAGGTCATTAAGAGTCTCGATCACAATCACGTATTCTATGGATCTTACCATTTATATGTTTCGATACAGGCTTTCCTGGCGCTATTAAAAATCGTTGAAACGATACACTTTTTCATAACGGTGCCTCTAATTTGCTTGCAAAATTAAATCTTATTACATTAGCTTTAGATTGGTTATTGAATGGTAAGAGAAGGTTGCGTGAAGCCATGCGCGTAATTGAGTTTTGAGATTATTTGAGTGCCTAATGCTATTTTGCCAGTAAGTATAAATTAATATTAACAAATAATATTTATACATGTACTACACTAAAGCTAAATAAACTTTATAAAAGAACTACCCAGACTCCCACCTCCTAAGAAGTAATGAATTTTAAATATTCATTAATAATTTTTAAATATTAATCTATATTAATTTAACATAATAATCAAAATATTATTTTCTATTTATCTTAAGTTAGTGCATATAGGTATAAAGTCCCTTTTTATATGTTTTAATAAACTTTTGGAATGTACTCACCTACAAACCTTATCCATTATCCGTTCTTCTATCTACTACTATAGACAGAGGATTCGAATCATTTATTTTTTCTAACCAGAAAGAAATAAAAAATATTTTTAATATAAATCCTGGAGGGTGATCTCAACCCCGAGCTCTGTGTTTATACATCATAGCGTTATTAAAGTTTGAGCTAAATTGTCCTCATTAGAAAATGTGATGAAAACAACGACATTTGATATAAGTATGGTTCGACAGTCGTCAGGTTTATTCGGTTCCCGGTGTGTGCTTAAAAAATACTAAAAGACGATAATTTGAAAGCTCTTACCTAATCTATCCAGAGTTTAGAATTTCAACTGTGGACCGACAGACAGACAGACAGACAGACAGACAGACAGACAGACAGACAGACAGACAAGTCTTAGTAATACATCATTATAAGGAAAATCAAGATTCTAACATAAATAGCGTAAACGTAATCTATATTTTTCTAATTTCATCGAAATAAGCAACACCCAGTCAGAAACCCAGGTACACGCACAGAATGCTGATTTAGTCCTCGGTGTCTCTCACGACTTCACTTATATTAATGTGGACATAATGGTGTAAATGTACTATTTTTATATTAGAAATTCAAATTCATAGAGTCGTTTTATAAGCTTTGTTACATAAGCTCTACGTTTACTCTCATCCATTACGTTATTTAAGCCTAAGTTATATTTTCAAAATGCTTAAATTATGCTGAGATAAAATTACTAACTGTTCAATAAGACTGTTCTGACGTCAACGATATTTATCTGGTTTTTTAAAATATTGTACATATAAAAAGGACACCTCTGTCTCTTCCCAGGTGGACCCGCTCACCTCTTAGGTTCCCTGCGTCAATGTGCGTCGCCCCCATCGCAACCACTTTAATAAAATATACATTGTTACAGACTCAATATAATTGATTTCTTCATCATCATCATCGCAGTGCCCCGCTCGGTTTATCCGTCACAACGTAACATATGGATAATAATTTTACTTAAAAGAATTTATTTATTGTAAATGTGATAACATTTTTAGTTATCAATGCTAGTCTTGTATTCGTTGCGACGCGGGGTATCGAAGGGTTGCAGCAGCCCACCACCGCCCCACCCTGCCCCCCACCCTGCCCCACGCCGCGAGCCGAGGGGTAATCACAGTGATTGCGCCTCTAATAACCCCTATTCAACGATGCACTTTTATATATATAAATATGTATATGCTTCTTATGAGCATTAACAAAGTAGTCAGAGGGAACCTACTGTTAAGATGCTCCCTTCCCCAAGCACAGCTATTTTGAAAAATATTGAGTGTTGAGTAGAAGCTGTCGCCGCTCTTTATCGTTAATAATCCTAAAATAAGAAACTTTGTAATTGAGAATTTTACCCTATATGCTGTTCCCGTAGTAGGAGCGCTGACGCATCCACCTGTATATTCTTTAGGACTGACATTGACCCCCATGCAACAATATAAGCCCTTAACAATGTTGTAATATTGCTTTTGCTACTAAAACATAAAAAAAAAAAAACTAAAAATAAAAAAAATATTTACAATATACTTATGATGAGGAGCTGTATTCTGTGCAAAGCAGAGAAGACAGCGGTAACATAGGAACCTAGTGTTAAGACATTCCGCTCCTCATTAAGACACTTTCGTTCCCCACTCTCCACCGAATTTTTGAGGTATTGTTAAGTGGCAAAACTCAACGCCACACTTTGCTTAGTTACCAGGTCACGAAAAATGAAAATATTATATTTCATTCAAACTAGGTGACGTGTTAAGTATCGAAATTTAACATAACATAAATATTAAAATTTATTAAAAAAATATATAACATTAAAAACAAGGGAAAAAATAAATATTTAAAGACGCGAAGCTTATCTGCTTAGAACATAAATCTTATCGCAGTCGACAGTTTCTAAATAACTAAACCAGTGCAGTGAAGATATAAAACTGCAGTTCACAGCGACACGCCAGCCCCGGCCGCCTCGCCGGCCTCGTGGGCGAGCAGGGCTCCTGACCCGCTACTAGGGCGAGGTCTCGTGCCTCCATCCATACATCTACTCACATACTATAATACATAAATTTAAAATGTTATATTCATTCTTTTGAGTTTTAACTTGAATTAAAATGTGCTTTATGCAGGTGTTAGAAAAATGATAGTAGATAATATAAATAAAGATAAATTAGAATAATAGGATTGTCGTATCGATCAAACATCAGAAGCGGTTGGTAGCTGTAAGTAATGTTATGTTACCTTTTAAATGATCTGAAGCTTGGAGCAGTGCCGTGGACTTGTGACCACATCTGTAGGCTTAAGGGATCCCTTTACAGTACTAACACTCGCCTTTCACTGCTCCAGCCCAGTGTAATTACATATAACTTACCTGTACTATACTTACCACATTTGCAATCACAGTAATAGTTGATTATATTGATGATAAATCTATTAACATTTATAATTAAGATAGCCGAGGATATATAATACATTTACAATAATACTATAAGTCAAATATTATCGTAATTCCATTGATTTCTATCACCAGCCAGCAAATCATAGTCAGATGTATCAAACTACAAATCCTAGACAAGTGTCAATTATCAATTATAATATATTATTTATTGTAATTATCATATATGTATTATTTATTATTTAATAACCATTAATTCTATAAAGCTATTACAGGCATGAGGAACCTAGTAGTAAGACACTCCGTTTCCCACTTTTCACCGAATTCAGTAGGCATTCGTGTTGAGTGGCGGAGATCGACGCGGCTCTTTGACACCTTCGACACCAGAGATAAATACTTCACTTCCTCGAGTCGCTATTATTACAACAACATGGTGCAGACAACGGGCGCAGTGGCTCCGGGAGAGCGCCTGAAGCCGTGACATACGGCTTCCGGGCCCCCGGCACACATTAGTACCACTACTTTAGTGACTACTATATCATATTATATTTTTAATAATTTTTAAGGTTTTTTGGCACAAATAAATTCCCTAATAATAGTAATAATATAATAGTTATTAAGTTGGGTATTATTTACACTTACCATTTTTCGAACCTTGAAAACGAAAGGGTATTTCTGATTTTGAATTGGATTATCTTTTTTGTGGATATATTTTCTGTTACTCGAGATGTCCACATAAAATACTGTTAATACAAAAATATATTTAGGAACTATGTTGACTATGACGCCACACTCGCCACAGTCGCCGCAAATAGTGATGAGGGTTACAGGGAACTCCAAGGGACTGCAAAGGCCTGGATATTTTATATTCAAATTCAAATTCAAAAAATTCAAAAATATTCTTTATTCAAATAGGCAATTATTATAAGCACTTTTGAATCGTCGAATGAACATATGAACAAAAAGCTACCACCGGTTCGGAAGGCAGTTCTGCTGAGAAGAGCCGGCAAGAAACTCAACAGTTGCTCTTTTCAAAATCAATGGTACAATCTATTTATCTACATTAGTTGGCAGCTATCCTGCATTACATTCAATAGACATTAATTCCATACATGCTTATCCTCTAGATATTCTTGAACAGTGTAATACGCTTTACGTGTTAGAATTTTTTTTACAGATATTTTAAATTTTTGTAGTGGCAAACTAAGAATACACTGCGGAATTTTATTATATACACGTATACTCAGACCCATAAAGGATTTATTAACTTTCTGGAGGCGAAATCTTGGTGTAACAAGCTTATCTTTATTTCTCGTTTCTATCGTATGATTGTCACTATGTTTACTATGACAATGTATATTTTGTCGGACAAAGAGAATGTTATAGTATATAAATTGGGCAGCAACTGTAATAATACCTGCATCTTTGAAAACATTTCGCAGAGAATCTCGCGCTCTTAGTTTATAAATACATATATCTTACGGCTCTTTTTTGGAGGATAAATATTGAATTTATATCTGAAGCACTGCCCCATAGCAGCATTCCATAAGATAAAATACTATGGAAATAGCTATGGTAGACTAGTCGGGCAGTGTCAACGTTCGTCATTTGTCTTACTTTTTTAATTGCGAACGCGGCAGAGCTGAGTTTATCTGCAAGTGCTTCCAGATGAGCGTTCCACTGGAGTTTGGAATCTATAGTAACACCTAAGAAAATAGCTGATTCCGACACATTAAGAGGTTCTCCTTTAATTATTAGATTAAAATTATGTTTTTTTACATTTGGTAAAGCAAACTCGATGCATTTCGTTTTTTTAGCATTTAACATTAGATTATTAACATCAAACCAACGAAGAATATGCGACAATGCACTATTCACTTCGTCATAGTTTATTTTATTTCGGTCAACCTTAAATATTAAAGAGGTATCATCCGCGAAAAGTACAATATCACATAGGTTCTTCACATAAAAAGGCAGATTGTTAATATAAATAAGAAATAAAAGAGGACCATATAGATCCTTGTGGAACGCCCATCTTTAGAGGAGATCCAGATGATTTTACATTATTTATACTAACCGTCTGGATTCTTTGGTTTAGATATGAGGCAATAAGGTCAAGGGCAGTATCCTGTATACCATAATGTTTTAGTTTTAACAACAGAGTTACATGGTCTATGCAATCAAAGGCTTTAGATAAGTCACAAAACACTCCAATTGCATTTTATGACCTCTCCCATGCGTCATAAATGTGCTTTAGGAGTGCGGCACCCGCATCCGTAGTGGACTTGCCTTTGGTGAAACCATATTGCTCACTATGGAAACAATTGTTAATATTTAAGAAAATTGTGAGCTGGTTGAACATTATTTTTTCAAATATTTTACTTAAGGATGGCAAAACAGAAATCGGTCTGTAATTTCCAGGCTCAGATCTATCTCCACTTTTGTAAAGCGGCACTATTTTGCTATATTTCATTAAATCAGGAAAAGTACCGGATTCTACACAATTGTTAAAAATTAAAGCGAGCGATAAAACTTTAACAGACATGCCCCATAAGTCACCAGTTTTCTTTAAATTAAGGCTTTTAAAAGTTTTGACAATTTCATCTGGTGACACATTCTTAAACACAAAATTTTGTCTACAACTATTTACATGGGTTTTTAGTATTAATTCTGCTTCCGAAGGAGATGATGGCAGTGAACGTGTTACTTCAGTAGATATATCAGAAAAAAAATTTTGAAAAGTATTTGCTTATAGCTATATAGTTACTTTTAATTTAATAGGTTCACTGACAGCTCTAAATCTCCCAGTTATAGTAGTGATAGCATCCCATGTAGCTTTAATTTTATTATTAGAGTTCAAAATTTTTGCTCTTATATGCATAGACTTAGCCTTAGACATACCTTTTTAAATATTTTTGAATAATTTCTAACTTTTAACAAGAACGCCGTATCTTGTTTCCATTGCCTCATATTATATAATTCATATAGTTTATTTCTGCTTCGGTATATACCAACAGTTGCCCAGTCGCTAAAAGTTAACTTCGAGTTTTTATGTATCTGTTTAACTTTAAAAATGTTATCAAACTCTGTAGTGAGTAAATTAAAAAGTTTACAATATAGCTGATTCGGATTTAATCCGGTTATTTCTAAGTTTACAATTTTTTCACTCACTTTATTATTAAAAAGATTAATTTTATTTTCAGTAATTGGTCTAATTGATATTTGTTTACGTTCTGCGACTGTTTTATCTATTACCGAAAACATTTGACCACAATGATCCGAGCTAAAATTAGTAATAATTTGTTTTTCTACAGTCTCACAATGACAAAAAACATTATCTATACAAGTAGCGGACGTATTCGTTATACGAGTTGGTTCAGAGAAAATATTAAACAAATTAAAAGATTTAAATAAGTTTAAAAGACGAAGGCTTAATGATGTCACCTGTAGTATATCTATATTAAAGTCTCCGCAAACGATTAAAGATTTACTATTCGAACTCAAATTATTCAAAACATCCTCCATTTTTTCTTCAAATACTTCAAAACTACCTGAGGGGGGTCGATACACGCATACTATAATATGTCTATTAAATTCAACGAAGGACAGTTCAATAGAGCGTTCGTCAGAGAGAGCTACTATATCTGGTCGCGATTTACAACGTATATCATTTCTTATTAATATAAGCGAGCCGCCGCGGATTGCCTTCTCTCTAACGAACGAACTTGACAATTTATAATTTTCAATATTTACTATATTACATTTCGAGATCCAGTGCTCAGTTATGCACATTATATCAATATTGAATTTTTTTAGAAATAATTCTAGTTCCAGTTCTTTGCCTCCTAGGCCTTGCATATTCTGATGTACAATGTTAAATTTAAATGACCTAGGCGTTGTCTTATTGTCTAGTTTAAATTGGAACTTACATCATTATACTTGATAGAAGTATTATTAGTACATTTAATTTCCTTCGTTATACCATGTACAACGGGGTTTTGTATATTATATGCTACTAAAGTAGCAATTTGTTTGTTAAAATATAGAGGTAGATATAATGTATCTTCTGTCAACTTACAGCTATTAAAAATAAATTTATTTAAATCTAAATAAAAAAATGCGTCGCTATGACGTTCTGTCGTATTATATAATGTTAAGTTCAGGTTATATATATATTTATTTTGTTTTTCTGTGAGGGAAGAAGAATATGGAAAAGAGCATATAATAAATTTACATTTAGTTTTACTATGTAAGTCAAGCAAGTTATCTATACTCTTTATAATATCCTGTTTCCTCACTGACAAACTATGACCATGTAATAGTACAACAGTACTATGCTCATTTAAATTCATGGACATAATTTTCTTAATATTAAACTGGTAACTGGCTCCAGGCGAACATGCATTAAATACTGAATTTGAGAAGTGGTGACTAAGTAGGGACCCAAAGCTTTGACCTAATTTATCAGATATAACAAAAATATTTCTTGATGAGGAGCGGGAGGAATTGACAATATGTAAATTATTTTTCTTATTTTTATTGAGTAAATGATGCATGGCCGAGTCACCCACAGCCTCTTGCGAGGGAATTGACTCAGTGGAACCTACAACTGAACCACCACAACTATGTTTATTTGTTAGTGATTCAAATCTTTTCATGCTGTAATTGCAAAGGTCAAACAAATCACCTGCAGCTAAAATATGTTCTTTAATTTGATTTTGTCATTTTAGTTTTTCATTTTAGTTTTATACCTCTTGGAATTCTTGAGAATAAAAGTCATGACAGACATATAGAAAAACGGACAGCAAGTCGTTTGTAACCAAGGGTATTTTATAAATCATAAAAAACTCAGAAGAGGTATAGAATAAAATATAATATATTAGTTTAAAGTAACCTCATATACCTTATTTAATTTTTACTCAATGGAATGTCATATTCTAAGTTCAGGTAAATTTTATGATGAAATATTTAACTTTTATTTATATAGGCAGTATATTTAAATAAATAATATAAAAAAAATAGTTTACGTTTTTTACCGCATTTACGTGGGTTGACAGAGGGTATCCAACGTAAGTCTTCCACTTTGAAACCAATTTTGGAGACATTTGAGACGTCGCGCGTCGGGCAGCGTAACATAACGCCACACTTTGACTATCACAGCGAAGGAAAATAACAGATGTCCCCAAGTCCTGGTGCGGCATGTCGGCCTCAGTGTGAACATATCTCTCCTACACTCTCGCCCACATCTATCCATCTAAAAAATACACTAAAAATCTATATTTACAATATATTCATGACAGTATGTAGATATTGGCCCAGCGACGTTACACTCACCAGTGTCACAGTGTCAGTCACTACCTAGACGGTAGTTTGTGCGTTCCGGTACAAGTAGGTACAACGTCCACTCAAATATTTGCAGTTTGCACTCAACAAATATACATACGGGTTTGCAATCGTCACTGCACCTCTACCTACAGACGTACACTCTGTAGTAGTAAAAGTACCCCCATTTGTACTTTTGGTTATTTTTGACCGACTTTAAAAAAGGGAGCAGTGACAGACATCCCAAGTACGTGACCAAAGTATTATTTAATTGAGCCTTAGCGTTTCGAGCCAGTATCGTAATTCAAATTCAAAATATTCTTTATTCAAATATACTATTATTATAAGCACTTTTGAATCGTCAAATGAACATATGAAAAAAAAGCTACCACCGGTTCGGAAGGCAGTTCTGCTGAGAAGAACCGGCAAGAAACTCCACAGTCGCTCTTTTCAAAATCAATGGTACAATCACAATCTGTTACATTAGTTGGCAGCTATCCTGCCTGACATTCAGTAGACATTAATTCCATACATGTTTATCCTCTAAATATTCTTAAACAGTGTAATAAGTTTTACTTGTTAGAATTTTTTTTACAGATATTTTAAACTTTAATATACACGTATACTCAGACCCATAAAAGATTTATTAACTTTTTGGAGGCGAAAACTTGGCGTTACAACTAACTAGAAAGCAAGGCCAAGCCCTCAAGGAAACTGGGGGATCAGCAGAGCTAGACAGTACTTCACGCCAAAACACCGATTGGCTGAATAGGGCCCACATGCCACATTCGGCTCATATGGAGTACTGTTCTCATCTCTGGGCTGGTGCACCCCCAGTATCAGCTGGCCCCATTTGATCGAATACGATGTAGAACCGTTCGAATCGTTGGGGATCTGACTGACGAACTCAATGATTTATACTTCTACGCCAAAAATAATGAATATATATATATACATTTTAGAATATCCTACTATATGCTGCAAGCTATATTTTATAACTAGTGGACCCGGACGCGGCTTCGCCTGCTTCAACTATAAGAATATTTATTAAATATATTATTTTCAGTTTTCAATAGAATTAGTAAGAAAATATAAGCTTAAATACTCAAAAAGAATAATAAGTAGAGACATATTATTAGAAAAAATATCTGAGAAATTGAAATGAACCAACATAAGAAGTAAAAGTAAGTAAAGGATATTCTTAATGTTAGAAAAAATACCTTAAAACCGTACCTAAAAACTACCTAAAAGGATATTTTTTGCCAGCATGATATTGCTTGCAAATAATATAAGAAGAGAACCAAAGTGTATTTCAAATTAATTATAAACAGCAAATAAAGTTCGAAAATGTATGAAAATTTATAAAACCATCAACGTCATCTGCCCGTTCGCGTCGGTCATAGTACTCATACTATGCCGCTCGTAGGCTAGGTCATTTCGAATCAGTGACATCTCCTTAATTATTTATTAGAATGTATAATTTCAATCTAGATAAAATGCTAAAAGTGACTATTATATATATTTTCATAAGGATGAATATTAAAATGTCGCGGTAACGGTCGCGTAGCGACGCGACGGTTGTTATTAACATGGCAGAATAATTTGCATGTCAAATTAGAAATAAGTAGTTTAATATATTAGTTTATATGTGTAATGTAATGTTATATAGCCTATAGCAGCCTATTCTGAAGAATGCAGCTTTCATACAAAACAAAAACAAAGTAAATCGGACCAGTAGATCCAGAGATCTTAGCGTTCAAACAAACATTATATTATATGTATTGACCTACCAACTACTTGTCCAATATGTCCTTGAGTTCTGTTATCCTGAAGAGCACGGTCATCTAAGATGTCAGTAATAACAAAGAAGATACCGTAATGAGGGATCGTTATCAGGAGTACCAGAAAAAAAGACATTCATATACATATCAAAGAAATATATTTAAAACATTTGGTTATTATTTTCTATTAGCCCTTAACTATATACATAGTTGCTTAATAATTAAATTATTATTTTAGGAACTGTCGCGGTACTTTCGACCTTCTCTAATCAAAGTCAGTTGTAGTAGGTAGGTACAGCATGTTATTTGTACTGTCAGGTGTTGGGAAGGATGTAGGAGTCGTCAGGAATCGGCTTGACGTCGCGCTCCTCCTCGCTGACGTGACCCGAGTTAGACAAGTTTAATACACTGTCCTGTTCGTTATACTTCGAATACGCGCAGGTGCCCTCCTCCTCGTCGAGCAGCTCGTGGAGCAGGTCGAAGCACTTCCTCTTGAACAGTCGTTGTTTCTTGAGCGGTAGTTCTTGATAATCATTGTGTATTCCACGGAAAAATTGAAAGTAAGAGGAGTTTTCATCTGGAGTGAAGGCAGACGAGCTTGAGCTGTCCTCGTTATGTAAGGAAGCAGGCTTCGACTCCAGAATCGGCGACTTGCCAGTAGGGTTCAGGGAGAACCACGGGTTGTGGATGAAGGGCTTCACATCCACGGGCTCCACGCTGGGGGACTCGTGCACGCCGTCCATGTCTATCATTGTCGGCGCGTACGACGAATATGGAGATGCTCTCCTAGAAAACAAAATATTGTTTCTTATATTTTATTAATATTTTACCCTGTTTCACACGTACCTATTGATTGTACTTCCATTTCACATAAAACGTCATAATATATTTATTAATACTCATTATCCTCTAAAGTAACAATCAATACAATCCTATGTTCTTACATGTCGGTGGCCATGTGGTCTCGCAGGAAGTCGAGCTCGTCGGCGAGGTACCAGCGCGACACCATGCGGCCCCTGCTGGTGCAGGCGCCGTGCATCTCGTTGCGGAGGTGGCGCGAGTACGAGTTGCGGATGTGCGACCACTTGCGGCGCACGTCGGGCACTGCGGAGTGGGAAGTGTGCAATACATATCACATAACGTAGCGGGGCTCGAACCCAAACAACCCGTACGTTCAACGGAACTCGGTTTCCACGAGGCGCGGGTTCGAGTCCCGCTACATTCAAAATTATATACGTTTTCTAAATAAGTGTTTTTCTTTCTTAAGAGTGGAATAACACTTTTAAAAAAATGTTAATGATATATGTATTTTCATTTTAATATTCGTAATTTATTAAAATTTCTATATAAAAAATTATAATATATAGATACATTATGATTTGACTTTGAAAGAAAAATAATATTTATCAATGACACCAAACGTGTTATAAACGAAAGTGGTCAGCTCATAACTTGAATGACATAGTGATTGACATTACGTCTGAGGCCGCGATGGTGCTGTGGGCCAGCTCCCAGCTCCTCGGCTAGGACCGCGGAAATGTTCCTAGATTCCTTCTCTAGGATAAGACAAAGCGTAAATGGCAAAGTCACGGATTCAAACGGATTGTCTTAAAAACCAAGCCTCAAAGCCTTGTATGTGTCTAATATTGATACTAGACACAGAACGCACCCTACAAAGTACAAATGTAAAACAAATATACCTATAATATATAATGTATGTCATTATTTTTAGGATTCGAAACTATAACTAAATTATGTAAATATTTAAAAAAATACAAAATTTGATAAAATTTATATATTTTTTATTACATGTTTCAATGTATTATGACGTGAATTTGAACGCAAAGCTAAGCGAAGAATACAACATTTACATGTGTGTGTGAGATTATTGCACACACGTGTACAGCGGCCACGTGCGTACACACGCACACGACGCCGCGCCGTCGTCGTCACCTCCTAGTCAGATAACGCGAGTAAACAGTCTTACATGATACTGGCGAGTGGCGAGTGGCGACTCCGGCAGTCATAGTCCTCTCATTACTTCACTGGGAATCAAACCCATAACCGGTTCGTTTAAAGTCATACGCTGGGCCTCTGCGCCATGACGGTCTCTGGCAATATTAACTTTCTCTTTGAGTTATTGTATAAAACAACAAACCTTAAAACGTTGCGTTATAACTTAAAATAGAATAACATTGAGTGACACGAGCAGCAGTCTAAACTCTCAACCCGTGACGCGGTCAGTACTCACCGCTCCAGGCCATGGCGGCGGCCACGTCCTGCCACAGGCGCTTGACCTGCGTGTAGTAGCGCGCCACAGGCAGGTGGTTGCGCGCGTACAGCAGCGGGCGCTCGCGCACGAGGCGGATGAGACGGCGGTCGTCGGCCTGGCTGCAGTCCACCATGCGGCCCACGCCGGCCTCGGCCTTGGGCTCCGCGCCCCCCGGCGCCCCCTCGGACATGGCGGCACACACGTCAGCGCGCGGCGGCGGACAGGCGCGCACGGCGGCAGACACGCGCGCACACTCGCTTCGTCTCGCTCGCACGTCCGCGCGCGCCGCCCGAGCCGCGCGCCCTCTCGCTCGCGCGCGCCTGCTATCGATCGTGTTCGGGCTCCGGCGGACTTGTGAGCTTGTTTTTTGCCGAGTTTTATTTCCAATAGTTCTATAAGCAGAGCGGACCCCCCGCGCTCCCCTCCCGCCGTCCGCTGCGGCCCCCGCCGCCCCGCGCCTCCGCATACTCGTGCTCGCTGGCGTGTTTGTATGTCTGTATGACTGTAATATTTTTATTATATCTAAACACAAAGAATTTGATATCGAATATAGATAAATATACGCAATTAAACGCAAAGAATGAACAAATAATGTTATAAAAACACTAACGTAACCCATACAAATATAAATAGATATCGAAAATATTAAATAATGACTCGATTTCATTACAAGAAGTAAACATCAATAAATATGGTAATGTATATATTTACAACATAACGCTACGAACATACCTATGTAGAAAATAATAAAAACAATGAATGTTTATCTGATCCAGTAGTTAGTAGTAGTAGTACAGGTAGGTGCCCGCGTGCCCGCCTGCCCGCGACTAAGTGTCGCGCGCGGCATTATTTTATTATTCCCCGTTACCCGGTACCGAGTTACCGGGTACGGATTTTTACAGCACTTTTTAAAATGCTCTTAACTTTACAACATTTCCCAAACTTAGGCAATAAATTCGCACTTCTATAAAAAGAACTGAGTGAAGTTATCTGAAAGCTGCGGGCGGCAGAGGGTGGCGGGGCGAGGAGGGGCGTGGTTCCAATGGAGGGCAGTAAAACTGACATGATGCGATTTTGCAGATTTCAACCGGAATTCAGGAATCAGCTTTTTATCGTAAATTGACATCATTTTTACGAGCGAGGCGCTCATAGCCGGGATTGGGAAATTTGAATTTGGGCTATAATTTGAGTCTCCGACAGGTATAGGCGTGCATGCCGTATACAGGCTGTGCGGCCCTTCGCCCTGCTCGAGCCCGCTGTGCTGTATCACATTAGTAATATTACTTAATATCATAAACAATTCCTAATTAAACTAATTTAAAAGGTTGAATATTTATAAAAAGTAACAAACTAATTAGTTTATAATCGGTTTCTATTCAATCATCTACATTCTGCACACATTACACACGCATTCGCATCTGCTCGAAGTCTCCCCTCGAAGTTCAGTGTTCAACGTTGCACACTCGCGGCGCTGAGCGCCGATACAACCCCAGCAGATGTGACTCTTGACGTCCACCATGATGCATCGCCACGTACAATCGACAAATACTTTTATTTACTGTGAACCCTTTCTGTATCGATCAGATGTAGTTGTAGCTTGTAGGTAATTAGGCTGGCTGTTCTTATGTCAGTCGGTCGTGTGAGTCGACGGATAACTGATACCGATGACAGCTCCACAGCCGGAGCCCGGAGCCGCCTGCGCGTCCGACGTCTTCGAGACTTCTTCGAAACTCAGCCTCACTTTGTTATCACCAATACAAACTGTTTCACATTAATGTGAAAGTTCATTATTCAAATAATGAACTTTGAACTTATGGAATTAAATTAAAACTTATAAAACAATACACAAGAATATTAGAAGCCCGGTCCTTGTGGTTGGTAGCTTTATGTTAGATTCAAAAGTGCTTGTAAGAGTCTATTTGAATAAGAAAGGTTCTACTACCCTCAACATATAACATAACACAACATTCAACATCTGGAATATTCACAACTACCGCAAAGTACACGCAATCACTCGCGATCAGTGTTGCATCGATAATTTCGATACTATCCAATATAATATCACTAGTCCTTCTATCGGACAACTACATCGATAGAATATCGATAGTCCACTATCGATCGGCGACACTACTCGCTTTCTGTATAATCTATATATATAAAAGGACTTGTCCTCACTGACTAAGGTAAGACGCACGCACAGCCTTAACTGCTGATGATAGAAACGTGGAATTTGGACAGATGTTTACTTTCGTAATGTGGACATCCACTAAGAAGGGATTTTAAAAAAATTTAACCCTAAATCGATGAAATAGGTGTTAAAAGTTTGTATGGATTTTTTTTTAAATCGCTACCGATTTTACTAATAGTACAAATAAGGGGTTGAAAGTTTGTATGGAAAAATCTTTAAATGGCCACCAATTTTTATAAAATTTGAAATTTAAAGTTTTAAAAATATTTCATTGAAAACGTATTTTATGGTTTATTAGAATTCACTCATTCACTAAATAAGCAAGCGAAACTTCGCGCGTCCTCTAGTAATTAAATAAACATAGAGACATAAAACATTGTCTCATTGTTTTGTCCAGGGCAAGATTGGTGCGTAGGAAGGTGGATGTTCCTGCGACGGCAGTTACTGCAATCAACCATATACGCGCCATTGCTACTTACCTCCCACTTCTAATAGTTATAAATAAGACACATTTTACATTTAAATTTTATTTTAAACTATTTTTCTATACATAATGGGAATGTGTCGGGCAAACAGACATTTAGGTGCTATTGCAAAAATTTGCACATTCCTTTGAAACCAGAAACATTTCAACCGTCACTTCACTACACATTTCATCTGCAATTTTTTTTCTATTTTTTTTCGTCACTTCACTACACATTTCATCTGCAATCACCAAAAAAGGGCAGGAAACTAAAACGTGTGTCGCCGTGTGGCGGGTCTGTGTGTACGAGGGGCCTACCTACGCACACCTACAAGGCGAACATATGTTTCCTTTGACAGAAAACAGCTGTTCAGCATTCCGGGAACTTTTAACGGTTTGGATCAGCTGATCGCGACGCGTGACGCTTTACGAGCGCGTGACGTAGCAGGATGTCCCGTCGCGGCGGCGCGACTGCCTGCTACGTGTACCCGTATCTTTACTGATGCCGTCGTAGCGCAGCGGCACAAGGGTGTGACTGTAACAAGACGATCGCGGGTTCGATCCCCACTCGAGAAAGTGAAATATTTATTTATATTTCTATTTCTTCGCTGTGGTGACGAGGCAAAGCGCGGCGTTGATCTCCGCCACTCAACACGCAATGCCTCCAGAATTCGGCAGAAAGTGACCCCTCTTAAGCAGCCAGACCAGTCCGATGACATCATCTTCCCAGACAGAGATATACCGTTATTTTGCGCTACCTTTGAAATGTCCCCACTTCGAAGTTAGTGAGTAGGCACACTATCTTAACGACATATAGACTAATAGTCCTCAAAATTTCAGCTTTGCTAAAATGATGTAGGTCTGGCAGCTCTGGGATCTTGGGCTATTCATTAATTATATTATTAAAATGTTATGTGATTATTACAATCCAGAGAGGACGTAGGGACGTGGGGTGTTGACTTAGGTACGTATTTTTAAATGAAAATCTTTAATATGGATGTAGTTATTTATTTATTATAGGAGATCTATATATATCGTGTTTGAAAATATAAAATTATACATTCAGAATTTTATTAAAAACTTAATCTAAAATTTAGCAAAATACATTCAATTGTCAACACGTCGTGGTCACGTCCCTGACGGGAGGCGGATGTCCAAATAATAGATTATTACATTGTCTAAAAGACCTTTGGCTTGGAAATTCAGTCACAACTTACTATCGATTCACGACGCGACCAAACGCAACTCGACGACTTTGGACGTCCTACTCCCCACCAGGCTGCGTTTACGTTAGCGCCCCTGTGTACAGGCGCGCAGCACCGCGGCGCAGTGCGAGTACGTGGCGTAGTACCGGCGCAGTACGGCGTCTCAGGACGGCTTGCGGTCCTCGTCGTCTTCGGCGGGCTCGCTGCTGGAGGAGGAGCAGGCGCCGCGCGCCCACAGGCTGGCGTAGCTCTGCTGCTCCGCCACCAGCGCCTCCTCGGCCTCGATCACGGCGCCGAACAATGTCTTCTTGATCTTGATCTGCGTGGGGTAGGGAAAGCGCTTGGTGGACTGACACATGCTGTTGAAGAAGATGTCGAGCGGGTCGGGCGCAGCGGGCGGCGGGAGCGCGGGCTCGCGGCGCGCGCGCTTCGCGGGCCGGCACAGGTGGTCCAGCTGGCGACCCAGCAGCGCCAGCGTGTCTGGCTTGCGCGCCGACGAGCCCGCCTCGGACTCGCTGTCGTCAGAGGACCGCGCGTCGCCGTTGGGCGCGAGGCAGGCGGCGTCGGGCGGCGCGTAGGGCGGCGACGCGGCCGGCTTTTTGCGCACGCTCATGTGCGGCTGCAGGAACTGCATCGGACCCATGTATTTCCAGGGGTAGCTCTTCTTGGCGGGGTTGCCGGGGTCCTTGGCCAACATCTCGCTCTGCCGCTTCAGCGCGTCGCGGTAGCTGTCGCGCAATTTCTTCCATTTCAATTTTACTTCTTTCACTGAAAACATAAATTTACTTAGGTACAGTTTCTTAGCCGTCTACAATCTATAAGTCCCGGGTGCCTGCTAGTAACCACTACTCAAAGTTATGTATTAGTAATTGTAATTATTGTATATTTACATTAATTCATTAAATAAATTTAATAGATTTCTTGGCTCTGGTGACGAGGCAAAGCGCGACGTTGAGTTCCGCCACTCAACACTCAACGCCTTCAAAATTGGGCGGAAAGTGGAGAACGGAGTGTCTTAACACTAGGTTCCCTCTGCCTACCCTGCTGTTTGCGGGATACAGCGTGAAGCTGATTTAGATTTTTTCATTTAATAGATGTCATATTAGGAATGAACACATTTTAGCGCTGCATTATTACAATTCTAGGATTGTAACTACTGACCTGACCTGACCTAATGCGTAACAACTGACCTTAATCCATACCTATATTATAAATTCGAAAGTAACTCTGTCTGTCTGTTTGTCTGTCTTTTACGCAATCAGGGCCATACCGCTAATTCTATTGTGATAAAATACTTATATAGAGATACTTGAGGGTCTCGGGATGAACATTAGGATACTTTTTTTTCTCATATTTGTAATATTTTCAATATATATCAATATATTAAAATCCTTATTAATTTGACATGCAACTTATTCCGCCATGTTAATAACAACCGTCGCTATGCGACTGTTGAGCAACGATTTCCAAAATTTGTTGTTAGAAAATATCACCCAAAATGAGCTTGCTTAACGCATCTCTCTATTGAAAACTGAAAATAATTTCATAAATAAATTTAATAAGTATTCGTATAGTTCAAGCGGGCGTAGCCGCGTTCACGTCCACTTGTACTACAATAAAAGTAACTAATGTATGCAACAGTGCCTGTTGAAGATATCAAATAATAATAATAATAAATCGTTAACTTTCATAATAAATATTAATTGCATTTCCAGTTACAGGCATATACGAGTACAATACACTAGAAGTAATGAAGTACGGAAAGCGACGTAACGCTCGGTGCGCCGCCGCGCCGGGCCGAGGCAAGGCGGGGGGAGGGCGGCGTGACGCACTCACCTGAGGCCAGGCCGGTCTCCTTCATGACCTCGGCCCAGGCCGCGTCCTTCAGCTCCTGGTCGCGGTACTCGATGGCGGTGGTGTTCCACAGGCACGCGTACTTGCGCACCGTCTCGATGAAGTGCTCCATCTCCATGGCGGCGGCGGCGAGCGGCGCGGGCTCCGGGCGCGGACTGAGGGCGCGCTGGCGGAGCGGGCGCACCCGGCGCCGGCCCCCCGCCGCCGCTCGCCGCAGCTCGCCGCCGCCGCCGCCAGCCCCGCGCTCACTTATCGTATTGATCCGTTAAATTATTAATATTCAATATAGTAACACTTCAATATGTTTTGATTAAAATACGTTTATATTTGTTATTAATTAGTTCCTTACGTGCTTGTGTACTGTAATAATAATTAACAACGTTTGAGGGCTCGTGAATAACTGTCTATAAAGTATAAATGCAATTACTACATGCCTATTATTATCTATAGTATAGCATAGCATAGCATAGCATAGCATAGCATACATACTATATTGTAGGGATCTACGAGTACCATTAAATACTGAACATGTAATTTAAATAAAACATGACATATGAGGTTCGATCTTCTCTCCGTACAATGTAGTTCAGTAATCCTGTTGCTCTGGGACCTACTTACTACTTTGTACCAACGTGAAGTCGATGGGACTCGTCTCGTAGAGGAGAGTCAGTGCTGGAGATCATACACATACATCATATACCAGGATGCGGAGTCCGAGAGGGACTGGGAGAGTGAAAAATACCAAATAGAGCTTGGAAGATCTTCCTGCGGAAGTTTCATTTCCGGCGCCGCGCCGCCCGCCCTACGCCATCCACAGTCCCACTAGGGCACTAGCCCTGCGCAGTCCTTTATATTAATATAATAACTATAATATACCTAATTAATATACAATAGAGGAGCACTTCTTGCTTTCCTTACGTTACACAGACAAGCACAGAACTTCATTATCGCAAAACCGATGTGCCTACATATGTATTCCGTAGGAGATTCGTGCACCACTTTTTTTTAAGTTTGACGTCCAAACAATTTTAAAATATAGAACTATATATAAATATATATTTAGCTTACTTACGGCTTCTATTTACGCAATCATAGCTTTGATACGCCATTTTGTTTTTAGTATATTCTTGAAAAAAATAAAAAGATCTTTCCGTAGATTTTTAACAAGACTAAGATAAACAATATTAATAAATACAGAGAAGTCAATGTGTTGATTTTACATAGATTTATTTATCACGAACTGTAGAGGTTGTTTCGTGTTACTGATTTTGGTAACTTTCCCACTCTGTTTATTCAGTATTTTGTACATTATGTAAAGTAATCATTAACTACCATGTATATTCGAAAATATACACAAACATAAATTATAAAAGTAGAATAAAAAACAAAGTTGCATTGGTAGTACTTATACGAATTTAGCTTTAAATTATCAATGATTAAAATAGTAATATATGAATTTAAGTGAACAAAATACATAGCTACCGAATTTCGAGATAAAGAAGAAACTTTAATAAATATAATAACTGTTTTTAAACTTTAAATTTAAATTATCTCAATTATTATATTATAATTTTATTAAAAAGGATTTTCCTAATTCAATAGTAACACGAACTAGCGAACACATGATAAATAAAAAATACAGTCGAATTGATAACCTCCTCTTACAGAAGTCGGTTAAAAAGAATGCTATTCCGTGAATCGGCTAGTTTCAATTTTAATAGAATTTTATGCTTCCATCTTTTTTTTCTATTAAATGTTTTTTTTATAGAATACAAAAAAGCAAATAATCAAAGAATTATTCGAATAACTTACTTTGTCTTACGCTAGTCTCACTGTGGTCAAGCGACACAGACATGTTAAACTGCGGTTCGTAGTCAGCTCTGCGTTTCAAATGTCGCTATACGCTCAATTTTGTCAGTAAAATATTGTTACTTAATTTTTTAAACAGTTGAAATTATAAAGATTTTATACTTATATATAGTTTATGTAAATAATACTTAAATTGCTTATTTCTTTGTCAGAATCAGAACTAACGAAATAACGTACTAGCACGAACTTTGAGCCATTTACCTTATATATAGAATATTTTTTATCTCGGAATAAGAATATAGACAAGAATTTAAAACAAAATTGCGTTTATCGTGTGCGTGTACGGTAAGCATCGCCTACCTTGACGGGTGTGAAATAAAAAAATAGTTTTTATTAAACACGACTATTACGAATACGACTATACGAATTTCTTCTTAAACACTTAAATAAATATTCGTACAGTTGAAGCGGCGAAGTCGCGGGGGGCCGCCTACCCTAGTAGCAAATGTTATATTTCAATGATGTGTGATCCACCAATGACTGACAACATGAAATAATACGATAATAAATGGAATAAAATAAAAAAGCCGTTAATTTCTTGCACCTTGAGTTAGTAAGTGTTTAAAGTGCGGCGCTAAGGTATAATTTTGACCTTTGCGTACATATTCATAAGCCATGCAACTTTCAGCCGCTGCCCACCCGCGCCCCGCGATCCGCGCCCGCCCGCCCTCGGCCGCCGCCTAGCAACAGTGTCGATGCCGGTGTCGCTGTCCCGCTCGCACGCCCCGCGACCGCGTATTGGTGTCCCACTCACTTGTCGCCGGCACCGACGCACTCAGCTGGTGCTGGTCGATGCACTACCACCCCCACCTCCTCTTCCCACTCCTGCCCACCCCCGCTCTCGCCTGCTGCACCGACGCACACAGTAGTGGGGCGATGTGTGTTGGCGGCAACGTTCTTTTGTTCGCGCACTGTTGCTATGCGCATCCCCTCCTCCCCCTCCCCCTCCCCCTCCCCCGCACGCCACATCCAACCACATGCACTAATCGCGCTTGCCACCGGCACACCGGATGACGGGGTGAAGTTTTCCGCACACATCAAAGCTCTATAACCCCATTGTGTGCCGCAGTCGCCTGCACGCTGCACGCTGCACGCTTCACGCTTCACTCTGCACGCCGCACGCTGCACGCTTCACGCCGCACACTGCACGGCGCCACTGCCGGGGCCCGGCGCGCGATACGTCACTCCGGCTAATTCCGGTTGCCTACAAATATCAACCTAATCCATCCATCCTTTCAAAGTCCACTGCTGGACATAGGCCTCCCCTAATACTCGCCACTCCGTCCGGTCCTGTGCCCTTTGAATGCAGCCAATTCCCGCTGTCTTTTTGAGGTCAACCTAATAGTCCTGTACAAACTGAAAGTTACTAACTTGTAAATATAATAAAACCTGTAGATATGTACGTAAAAAATTGTCGCGGAAGCGATTTTTATGGGACTTTCCGTTTTATATTTTTACAGTTTTTGCTACTATTGTACTTTGGAAAACTTCCCTTGTCATTTAGTGTTTGTTTTATTTCTATTTGTTCATAAATAAAAAGGTATATCAGAGTATTTTGTTCGACAAAAAACTGTTTCATTTCATGCGGGCAGTAAGCAGTAGGGGAGCCTAATGTGTAGACACTTCGCTACCCACTTTACGTCAAATACTGGTTGTGTTGAGTGGCGTTGCGTACCAAAACGCAAATATAAAATATTTCATTTCCTCGAGTGGAAATCGGACTCACAACCTGTTGCGTTTACAGTCACAGTCGTACCTTTGCGCCACGCTACTAACTTCAATGTATACTTATGTAAATATTGTATATAAATATAAAATGTAAGTAATTTAAATAAATACCGAAACCGAGAAGGGGTGGCTAGTTATAAAAATAATGTCTTTATATTTTTGTAACACGATAAAAGTTAAATTAATAGATACATTATGAGAAAAGACGAAATATAAGAACTTAAGAAGATATGTACATATACGAGGTGTGTTCAAAAAGTAAGGTGACTTTGTATTTTTAAGAAAAAATATTTATTTATTTATCAATATTTATGTTGTCCCCTTCAAAGTAATCCCCCTCAGATACAATACACTTATGCCAACGGTTTTTCCAATCGTCAAAGCACTTCTCATAAGCACTTTTCGGTATAGCCTTGAGCTCTTCCAGCGATGCAGTCGTTATCTCTTCAATCGTTGCAAATCTCCGTCCTTTCATAGGTCTCTTTAGTTTTGGGAACAAGAAAAAGTCACATGGGGCCAAATCCGGTGAATATGGTGGCAGAGGCATGATTGTGGTGTTGTTTTTGGCCAAAAAATCTCTCACCAGCAAAGATGAGTGAGCAGGGGCATTTTAGCAATTTCGGAACAAACTTCGCTGACACACGTCTCATGCCCAAAACGTTAGAAAAAATTTCATGGCACGAGCCAAGCGATATACCAACATCCTCAGCAACTTCTCTGATAGTGATTCGACGATTTTCCAGAACAATTTTCTTCACTGCTTGAACGTTTTCATCAGTTGTTGACGTGCTTGGGCGTCCAGAGCGAGGCTCGTCATTGGCATCTTCCCAGCCATCTTGGAAGAGTTTGTACCACTTGTAAACATTTTTTTTACTCAGAACAGTTTCACCGTATGTCACTGTCAACATTTTAAGTGTTTCGGAGCACTTTATTTTATTTTTTACACAAAATTTGATGCAAATCCTTTGATCCATATTTTTCGATAGCAAGAAATCGCCGAGCACGCAAAACACTTATAACCTTTACGCCTCTCCCAACCAAACAAAAAATGCTATACACTTGAAACTTGGTACAGATGTTCGGGAAGAGTGTACCAACATAACAAAATAAAAAAATCGATAATCGAAAGTACGTTACCCGCCAAATTTGAAAAGTCACCTTACTTTTTGAACACACCTCGTATACACAATATTTTCGGAGCTCTTTCACTTTTTATGCTTTCGGAATATATAAATAACTAGCGGACGCGCGCAGCTTCGCTAGCTTATTTAGGGGTGAATTCTAATAAACCATAAAACATGTGTTCAATGAAATATTTTTAAGAGTGTAAATTTCAAATTTTATAAAAATCGGTGGCGATTTGAAGATTTTTCCATAAAAACTTTCAACCCCTTATTTGCATCCTTAGGGGGTGAATTCTAGAAAACCATGAAACACATATTCAATTAAATATTTTTAAGAGCCTAAATTTCAAATTTTATAAAAATCAGTGGCGATTTAAGAATTTTTCCATACAAACTTTCAACCCCTTATTTGCACCCTTAATGTAAGAATTCTAGAAAACCATGAAACATATGTTCAATTAAAATACTTTTAAGAGTCTGAAATTCAAATTTTATAAAAATTGGTGCCGATTAAAAAAAATCTATACAAATTTTCAACCCCTTATTTGCACCTTTAGCGGGAGAATTCTAGAAAACTATGAAACACGTATTCAATTAAATACTTTTATAAATTTAAATTTAAAGTATTATAAGAATCGGTGCCGATGTAAATTTTTTTCCATACAAACATTATAATCGTGGGATTGCCTGAGCAAGATGGCATTAGTACACTGTCAGGAGTATCTAAAGACGAGTCTGAAGTTATAAAACTATTATCGACGGTAGATAGCAACCTACCGAACCCAATCAAAGTCTTCCGACTTGGAAAGTACTCAATTGGAAGAACTCGTCGCGTCAAAGTATGCTATGACACTTCAATGCCTGTAAAAAATCTTTTACGGAACAAAAATAAGGTACCAGCACCTATTAAGTTATTCTCAGACCAGACTCCAGCTCAACAAAAGTTTTTAAAATACATCCAAGAAGAATTAGTGCGTCGTCAAGACGGTGGAGAAACTGACTTAACTATTAAATATATTCATGGAACACCCACAATAATTAAACAATCTACAAAAAACTTAAAATTTTAGATAATCCAAACGTATTGAGCTCAGAGAATAATACATATCAAATCATAGATAACTACAATATTTTGCAGACCAGTAAATCTCGACTGAATTTTTTCTACTTAAATGCACGCAGTATTCGAAAAAAAGGCAAATTAGATGAACTCAAATGCATTTTACGATCGATACCGACCACCATACATGCCATTCTTATAACGGAAACCTGGATCTCTTCTGAAATACAAGCTTTACAATTGAAGATTGATAATTACTCTCACTATTATAACTACCGGACCGATTCCAGAGGAGGAGGAGTATCAGCATATATTCACAACGATTTGAAACATTCTTTAATAGAATCAACCTACTCGGGCGGAAACAATTATCTGTGGGTTAAACTAGAAAGGTATTCACTAGATATTGGAGTTGTATATAACCCTGGGGACACTAACTACAGAGACTTTCTCGAAGTATATGGATCCCAATTACAACAGCGAAAGAGAGCCTTAGCATTCGGAGACTTTAATATTGACCTACTTGCCAAAGATAATCATTCTAAACTATATAAAAACTTACTTAAAGAAGCTGGTCATATCATACTGAATAAAATAACTAAAAAATACTGCACCAGAGAAGTTACTACTAAGAAGTCAATCTTAGATCACGTAACCACGAATTTAAGGAACGACAAGTACCACATGGCATTAATTAACTCAACACTATCTGATCATAAACAAATATATTTAGAACTTAAGAAAATTAAACCTCCACAAAAAATACGAACACAATATGAAGCAATTAATTACAAAAATCTGTACAAAGCAATAGAAAACGTAAATTTTCAGGAATTAAGTAATGATTATACACAACTTGAAAATAAATTAATATCCTGTATACAAACAAATAAAATTCTCAAAACTAAAATATTAAACACACCTCAAAACGATTGGATTAATAAATACATCATTGACGAAATTAATCAACGTAACACATTATGGGCTAAATGCCTTAAAACACCCCACGATAATAATTTACAAGAAAAATTTATCCTAAAAAAAATTCAAGTAGCTAAACAAATTCAAGACACAAAAAACTCTTACTACTATAAAGAATTCATAAAATGCGCCAAATATCCGAAAAGGATGTGGAATTTAATCAACTCTCTAGCAGTAAATAAAATCAGATCTAACCATACACCTCCAAAATTAGTAGTTAACTCTATACATATTTCTGACCCAACTAACATATGTCAAACCTTTAATAATTACTTTGCCACAATAGGGTCGCAACTAGCAGATAAGATACCTAAACAATTTCATAACGATACCACCCCAGCCCTCCCTAAAATAGTCCCTCAATTAACTTATGAGTTTTCTGTTTTTAAACCATGCACTTCCATGGAAATCTTAAAATTAATTAATAATCTAGATTCGAATTGCAGCACAGGTATAGACGGAGTAAATACAAAATGTTTGAAGTGCATAAAACATATAATAGCACCTAAATTAACTGAGTGTTTTAATAAACTTTTATCCCAGGGAAAGTTTCCTGATACGCTAAAAGTCGCGAAGGTAACTCCAATTCATAAATCTGGGTCTACAACGGACCCAGGCAACTACCGGCCAATTTCCGTTTTGCCTGTCCTATCAAAATTATTAGAAAAAATAATATACAATCGGTTAGAAACTTATTTGAATTCCATGAACTTAATTTCGGAAAGGCAATACGGATTCAGACCAAAAAGCAATACACTATCTGCAATGATCGATTTAGTTACTAAAATTAGATCCAATATTGACAATAAAAAATATGTCTTGGGGATATTTATTGATCTAAAAAAAGCTTTCGATACAGTTAGTCATACCCTTCTTATAAAAAAATTAGAAATTCTAAAAATTACAGGAATTGCCTTAAATATGTTTAAGTCTTTTTTAGATAATAGATTTCAGGTGGTGAAAATGGGCAATAACAAATATCAAAGTAGTATTGTTCATGTAAATTACGGAGTTCCACAAGGCTCAATTTTGGGCCCACTGCTCTTTTTAATCTATATAAATAATATTACCGAAATTGGGCTAAATGGGCATCTCACTCTATATGCCGATGACACCTGTCTATTTTATTTTGGATCATCTATGACCACTATCATTGCACAAGCTCAAGAAGACTTAAACAGGCTATATACATGGTTCCAATACAATCTTCTAACCATAAATATCTCCAAAACATGTTACATAATTTTTAAAGCTAAAAATAAGCCTATTTCCTTACACAAACCGCTCGTTATTAATAATCTCCCAATTAAGCAAAAAACCAGTGAAAAATACCTCGGAATAATTATGGATAGCACATTGTCTTGGAACGCACACTTAAATCACATATCAAACAAACTCTCGACGCTGCTGGGATCACTGCGTAACATTGTAAGGTGTATACCGTGTAAAATGCGCTACGTCATTTATAATACGCTAGTCAAGCCCCATTTGCTGTATCTGGTTGAGGTTTGGGGTAGTGCCGCCAAAACTAAATTATCAAACATACAAAGAGCTCAAAACAAATGCATTAAACTGATATTTAATTATCCACGATTAGCATCAACAACAAAAATTTATGAATACACAAAAATAATGACAATTCGCCAACTGCACGTCTACAACATCTGTATCTATATACGAAAAATACTTAATAAAACCGTACACAGTAATATATCCTTTACTAAAATACAAGATGTTAGTGGACGCTCAGTTCGTGAATGCCGAGCTAGTTTATTGGTGCTGCCCAGAACAAGGACCAATTACGGTAAAAAAATGATAACTTTCGAAGGAGCGCAATTTTACAATAAAGTACCATCACTTATAAAAAATGTTAACTCATTTAACACATTTAAATTTCAATTGGCTAAATATGTTCGCGATAATTATTAACAATGTGTTAAGTAAGTACAAAATTTACTATTTTTGTCACAGCAACTTAATCTTAAATTATTATAAGTTTGTATTTGTAAATGTAATAATTGACAACGACAATTTAACTATTGTGTTAAAGTATCGTTCTCAAGTAAGTGGCTTAGGTCTTATTGAGAATAAATGTCTATAAACTGAAAACTGAAACCCCTATCTCACCCCTTTAGGGTTAAAATTTTACAAAATCCCTTCTTAGTGGATGTCCAGATTACGAAAGTAAACATCTGTCTAAATTTCACGTTTCTCCCATCAGCGGTTACGGCTGTGCGTGCGTCTTACCTCAGTCAGTGAGGACAAGTCCTTTTATATATATAGAAGATTAGTATTTGCCAAAATTACAAATATTATTGCTTAGTTTATTTTATAGTATCTTTGTTAATCTATATATATAAAATCGAAAGGTCACTCACTCATCACGAAATCTCAGAAACTACAAGTGCTAGGAATCTCAAATTTTGCATATGAGTTATTTATAAGACGTAGGTGCTTGCTAAGACGGAAATTTGCAATATTCGATTTCTAAGGGGTTGTTTTTGGGGTCGAAAGTTTGTATGAAACTTCGTTACTACAAATACTAGGAGTCTCAAATTTTGCATAGACGTCACTAGGACGTAGTCATGGAGACAGAAATTAATCATAACATAGTTCACGCGGGTGTAACCGCGAGCGGGCCGCTAGTAAGTAATAAAATTATATTTACAGTGCATATATCACTTTACCAAGCACCTAAAAAGACGATAACAGATGGCGCTACTATTCCATTATCTATTGAGCTTCCACAAATCCAAATGAATTATGTTGTACAAAAATATTAAATAAATTGTATAAAATTTCGCTTACCTTAACACTTATGTTCCACTCAGACTGAACAAAGTAGTTGACCTTCCGCCGACGTCGAAACGTCATCTAAAAAAGTATAACTGTCAGACGTCAGTTTGTGGACGTCAAAATCAAAAACCTATTTGTTTTTACTTTTTTGAATGTATTTAATGGAAGAGCTAACGATTTTCTAATGAAGTAGTTAAAAATTTACGTAGAAGAGTGAAAATATGTTCAACATGATTTGATATACTTGCAATTTAAATTAAAATATATATATATATTGCGGCAGTAGGGGGCTAGGAGGGCAGTGAACGGTCAATGATTTGATAATTGAAGAGTACGATGGAAGCAAATAATGGGGATTCAGATCAGGATCGCGGCAAGTAAGTTGTTGCAGTCATTTTTGGTGCTCCTTTTTTTAAGTTTGTCATAAATATTTTTGTGATCAAATTATCCACGACACACCTGCAATTATTGATTGCTCTACTTGGTAAGTAAAGGATTGCTATATTTAAATTGAAGATAAATTGTAGCTCCTACAGGCTTATTGTGTAATAGTCGTAATAGACCAATATGTTTGCTTTTGTTTATCTCACTGTGTAGGCCCCTAATATTGTTGGCCAACTAGAAACAGAAAGATAACAAATTAATAATTTGAATGTATTATTTGTCATTAAGTGTCCTATTAGAATGGAACTGTTCTAAAATAATTGATTTACACAGCTAAAAGTGGATAGTAGGAAAGTAGTAGTGGATATATTCTAATTGGCTGTTAGCCTTTTAAATACTTTAATTGTAGAGAGTGGTTATTTACATATGAAAATGCCTTATAAAGTTTATTTGTGTACACAGTGTGACATAACAGAAATGAGGTAATAATAACTTATAATGGTGTTATAATGAAAATAATATTTTTATTTAGTATAAAAAATACTAATATAATGGTATTATAATGGTACTAAAGTATGTTGGGCAAAAAAACCTAGTGTAGAGACAATTTATTCTCCATTTTCCAGTTGTGTCTGGATTATTGTTGAGTGGAGAGTGGGAAGATAAAAACAATTTATTCCCTTTAATGGAAAGTAAATCCACAACTATCATTATGTGTGATGGAGCCACAATGGCATTAGCCCTTTATTTTAGCCTTTGTATATTATCATTAAATATTTGTTATTATTCAATGTTTCAGTGTGGGAGTGGAGCACAGTGCGGCCGAGGGGGATGGAGATAGGGCCAGGTACAGGTATGGTTTAAACATATCACTATTCAATACCAAATGTTATAAGGCTGTACTGACTTTATAATAAAATTTTAATTAGTTTATTACAATAAATTATATGTAATAATTAATTGCACTTATCTATACTAAGATTATAAAGCTGAAAAGTTTGTTTGATTAAATGTGCAAACCTCAGTCTGCTCGTCTAAATTGAAACATTTTTTGTTTGTTAAATAATCTAATCTCAAGGCCATGATATAATATAATATCATATTAAGTTTCCATGTGACCTGTTTGTATAACACTACAACAGTACTCTATTAGAATAGTTTAACAAGCAAGAGAGAGGCTGTAGTGGTGGTGGGTTGTGCAGCAGCATGGTGCGCTGCGCGTCGCAGTCGTCACTGGACGAGTCGTCGCAGCGGCGCGGGGAGGGCGGCGAGCAGGGCGCGGGGGGCGCGCACGCCGCCGCGCTGCTCGACGCGCTGGCGCGGCTGCGGCGCGACGACGTGCTGTGCGACGTGCGCCTGCAGGTAGCGTGCGTCTCCACTCTATTAGTCTATATAACTGAATTATTAAACCAAACTCATAATATTGAAATTTTGTTTTGGAGGGCCTTTACTATGTTTCTGTTGGCCTCGACGGCCTCAAATTTATTGATAATATAATTAGTTTTGTTTAGTTTTCTTAATTAGTTATATATGATAACGTTTACTTATTATATTTGTTCTTTTTAATTAATTAATTTAAGGCCGTCGTGCCACAGTGGCACAAGGGTGCGACTGTAACGCGACGGTTGTGGGTTTGATCCCCACTTGAATAAGGGAAATTTATTTATATTTTCATTTTGTCGCTCTGGTTTCGAGGCAAAGAGCGGCGTTGAGTTCCGCCAATCAATACACAATGCTTCTAGAATTCAGCGGAAAGTGGAGAACGGAGTGTCTTAACACTAGGTTCCGTCTGCCTACCCTGCTGTGTGTGGGATACGGCGTGAAGCTGATATATATATTTAATTAAGTAGGTATTTTTTCAAAATATAAAAATATTTCATATTTAATGTTTACTTATTACTTTGATTTAATTTTTAAAATTTTATGTCTCGGCTTGGGCTTGTTTTGATCATTTAGGCTTAAAACTCAAAATAATTTCATAAATATATTTAATAAATATTCGTATAGTCCAAGCGGGCGAAGTAGCGTGGGTGGGTAGCACTAAATATGTGATTAATATGGTTAAATGAAACTGTCATTTAAAAAAGAGAGATTTGTCGATGTAATGCCCTGAACTATTTTCAAGGAAATTGGGCGGCATTCAATGGGTTAAAATAGTTTTTATAATAAAATAGATATAGAACATAACTATAGGTAGAGTGTGCGTGTCCGCAGGCGCAGGCGCCGGGCGCTACTGGCGCGGCGGAGGGCGCGGGCGTGTGCGCGCACCGCGCCGTGCTGGCCGCCAGCTCGCCCTACTTTCGCGCCATGTTCACGCAGTTCGACGAGCGCACGCAGCCCGCCATCACCATACAGGCACGTCTGTTCGACTCACGAATGCCTACGTTCTATTTATTCTTTAGTCATATAGTCTGGCAAATATGTTATTGATAATGGGAAGCACGCGCGGCAAATTGCGCAGAAAGCGTATTTTGATGTCTGCACATAGACACCCGCTCACGCCGGACCGATTCCCCGTAAGGGCTCGCGGGGAATCGTTGCGGGGTGTGACCGGGCTACGGTACAGTCGAGTGCAACGCTATCAGTTCATTACTATGAAATATGAATATAATATCATATGATAGCATCATATATGCGGAATGGCGTAGTAGAGCATATTTATCTAGTAATATTATAAAAATTAGTATAAAAAACAACAAAGCAACATGCAAAATGAAGATATGGTAAATTGAAAAATTAAATAAAAAACTAAATTAAATTATTATAATGAGGCCACATACAAATCTTCTCAATCCAAATTCAATAAAAAAAGTAAAATTTAAAAAGTAAATTTAATATATAAAACAAGCAAACAAATACAAGATTTTGGCGTTAGGCAACATGCAAAATCAACTTATGGGTAAGTAAAAATTTTTTTAAATAATGGAAATAGAGGTCTTAACAAATAAATGATGTTAATAAATTATATCTCCAAATTAAATCAAAATTTTATTACCGTTTTATTTAAAACGTTAATTAATGCATGCAAGAAAGTAAAAAATAAAAATTAACAAATAATAAAGCAAATAATCAAAACGGTAAAAGGCATTTTTGTTTACAATTAATTATATTCTTGTTTGAACAATATAGTGTGAGCTCGATAGTACCTTTAAAGACGTGTGGGTGCGAATTTCCTGTAAGGACGTAGCGCTCACACTGACGCACAGTAACTTGTATGGCAAAGGGATACCTCACTCTCATTTTTTTTTCCCCCAAAATTTATTTAAATAATTTACCCAATATTTTTTTTATATATATAATCTTAAATATTGCCACATATTTCTTTATCCATATTGCATTGTATATAAGCTTGTATTATGCATACTGAATGTTTATGTTGTACATAAGTGTGTGTATATATATATATATATATATAGATAAATATCATGTGCCATTAGATATATAAGCAGAAGCTTAGAATTGATTAATTATTTATTGACAAAAAAAAATTATTATACTTTTCGGGCTAGTCTTGATTTTATTCTCGACAACAATGTATGGAACAGCTGATTATTTTTCGATATTTACGTATCCTCATAAAATTTTCGTTTTGTATAATTAACTACAACATAAACATGATAGACAGATATTTTAATTATCGTATAGGTAAATGTGATTTGCTAAGCGTGGGGTAAAACAACATAACAGGGTAACACTGATCGAACGTTCTTTGCGCATAGTATACTGCGCAATTTGCCGCGCGTGCTTCCCATTATCAATAACATATTTGCCAGACTATACGAGAAGCCCTTTCATAATCAGTTTCAGTATCAGTTTGTAAAGTCAGTAATAAATATAATATTTATAAATAGTGTATAATGAGTTAATCCTTTCCATCCTTTTAAAATGATTATACTGTATCTTTTTATTCTGATTATACTGTATCTATATATTGACGGTGTCATCAGGACGTGGAGCCACAAGCCCTGGAGGCCATCATAGAGTACGTGTACACGCCCGACTCGCTGACCATCACCGAGGACAACGTGCAGAGCCTGCTGTCGGCCGCCTCGCTGCTGCAGGTGCTGGGCGTGCGCGCGCGCTGCTGCGCCTTCCTGGCTGCCGCGCTCGCGCCTGACAACGCGCTAGGCATCCGCGCCTTCGCTGACATGCACTCATGCGCCGACCTGGCCGACGCCGCGCAGCGCTTCCTAGAGCGCCACTTCGCCGACGTGCTGGACACCGAGGAGTTCCTGGCGTTGCCCGCACCCGCGCTGGCCACGCTGTTAGCCAGCGACCGCATCGCCGTGCCCGACGAGGAGGCCGTGCTAGACGCCGTGCTGCGCTGGATGCGCTACGCGCCGGACGCGCGCCGCCCGCAGCTGGCCGCGCTCATGGAGCATGTGCGCCTGCCGCTGCTGGCGCAGGACGCGCTAGTGGCGCGCGCCGCGCAGGAGCCGCTGGCCGGCGCTGAGCTGCGCGTCAAGGACCTGCTCATCGAGGCGCTGTCCTTCCACCTGTTGCGGCCCGAGCGCCGCGCCGCCGCCGCCGCGGCATGCGCGCGCGCTCGCCCTCGCCAGCCGCCGCGCTCGCCGCGCGCCCTGCTTGTAGTTGGCGGCCAGGCGCCCAAAGCCGTACGCGACGTGGAAGCACTGGCGCTGGACGGCGCAGACGCGCGCTGGCGCCCCGCCGCCGCGCTGCCCTCGCGCCGGTGCCGCGCTGGCCTGGCCGCAGTGGGCGCGCGCCTGTACGCCGTGGGCGGCTTCAACGGAACCCTGCGCGTGCGTAGTGTGGACGTGTACGACGTGGGCGCGGACGCATGGGCGCCGGGCCCGCCGTTGTGCGCGCGCCGATCCACGCTGGGCGTGGCCGTGCTGGGCCACGTGATCTACGCCGTGGGTGGCTTTGACGGCGCGGCGGGGCTGAGCTCTGCGGAGGCGCTGGACGTGCGCGAGGGCGTGTGGCGGCCCATCGCCGCCATGAGCACGCGGCGCTCCAGTGTGGGTGTGGCCGTGCTGGAGGGCCGCGTGTACGCCGTGGGCGGCTACGACGGCGCGTCGCGCCAGTGCCTGCAGTCCGTGGAGAGCTACGAGCCGGCGGCGGACGCGTGGCGTGCGGCGGCCGACATGGCGGCGCGACGATCGGGCGCGGGCGTGGGCGTGGCGGGCGGCGCGCTGTACGCGCTGGGCGGCCACGATGGGCCCGCCGTGCGCCGCTCCGTAGAGCGCTACCGGCCCGCCGAGGGCTGGGCTCCGGCGCCGCCCATGGCCCACGCGCGCCGCAACGCGGGCGTGGCAGCGCACCACGGGCGCCTCTACGTGGTGGGCGGCGACGACGGCGCCGCCAACCTGGCGACGGTGGAGGTGTTCGACCCGGCCGCGGACCAGTGGACGGTGCTAAGCGCCGCCATGTCACTCGGACGCTCGTACGCGGGCGTGGCTGTGGTGGAACGAGCCTGACACGAGGCTGCGCCCGCCTCGCAGGCATCGCGCGCCTCGCCGGCCTCGCCCGCCTCGTACGTCAACGTGCACGTGTACGCGAGTGCGGAGGGTGCGGAGGCGCGCTGGCGGCCGCGGGCGCACCCGGTAACTTGTATTTACTTGCCTTAGAAATAATATACAAATCTTCTATATATATAAAAGGACTTGTCCTCACTGACTGAGGTAAGACGCACGCACAGCCGTAACCGCTGATGGTAGAAACGTTAAATTTGGACAAAAGTTTATTTTCATAATCTGGACATCCACTAAGAAGGGATTTTGAAAAATTTTAACCCTAAAGGGGTGAAATAGGGGTTCAAAGTTTGTATGGAAAAAAATTTAAATCGGCACCGATTTTTATAACATTTGAAATTTAGAAATTTAAAAGTATTTAATTGAACACGTGTTTCATAGTTTTCTAGAATTCTCCCCCTAAGGGTGCAAATAAGGGGTTGAAAGTTTGTATCGGAAAATTCTTAAATCGCCACCAATTTTTATAAAATTTGATATTTAGACTCTTAAAAATATTTAATTGAACATATGTTTCATGGTTTTCTAGAATTCACCCCCTAAGGGTGCAAATAAGGGGTTGAAAGTTTGTATTTAAAAATCTTTAAATCGCCACCGATTTTTATAAAATTTGAAATTTAGACTCTTAAAAATATTTCATTGAACACATGTTTCATGGGTTATTAGAATTCACCCTTAAATACGCAAGCGAAGCTGCGCGCGTCCGCTAGTATAATATAATAGACATCATAAAACAAGTACTACGTAAACTAATATCTATAAACAGTTTATTTTGCTAAACATATAACAAGTATAGTCCGACAAACGTGTTATTGCATATGAGGAGCACGCGCGGCAAGTTGCGCAGAACGCGTATTTTGATGTCTGCACATAGACGCCCGCTCTCGCCGCGCGGTCACTACACTACAGTACAGTCGAGCGCAACGCTGTCAGTTCATCACTGAAATATTAATATAATATCATATGATAGCATCATATATACAAAATGCCGTAGTAGAGCACATTTATCTAGTAATATTATAATAATTAGTGTGTTTGTTAGCTTAAGCAACATGCAAAATCAAGTTATGGATAAGCAAATTGAAAACTTAAATAAAAAAACTGAATTGAACTGAATTCTTCAATCCAAATTATTTAAAGATTTAGAAGATTTAGATAGATTTTAGAAGAAAAAAGTAAAATTTAAAAAGTAATTTTAATAAGGTATTACAGAATTTGGCAGAAAGAAGAGTGTCTTAACACTAGGTTCCCTCTCCCAACCCTGCCGTGTGCGGGATACAGCGTGAAGGTAAAAAAAATACTCACGGACACTATCTTTTAAAAAAATCAGCTTCACGGTGTATCCCGATTCCCGCACACAGCAGAGTAAGCAGAGGAACCTAGTGTTAAGACACAAATATACTATGTGTTACGGCATTGCGTGTCAAGTGGCGGAACTCAACGCTGGACTTTGCCTCGACATCAGTGCAAAGAAATTAAAATATTAAATATTTAATTTGAATGAAAGCTGTAACCTGTTGCGTTCACAGTGACACTCTTGTGCCCTCGCGCCTCAATATTATTACTCACTCACTTAATATATAGTAATGACAAATATCTATAAGTATTATAAATATTATATAAAAAAAAATATAATATATATATGAAAACATAAATTGTATGCCAATAGGTATGTAGGTAGATACAATTTAAAATATCGTATACAATATTTTTATATATTTTTTATGGGGTTAGTGTTGTATGTGCCCTAATATGACATCAGGGGAATCAAAACAGATCTACAAATAAAATTAATTAATTTAATCTAAATTAAGCACTTTTGTTTATAAACTAAATGAAGATGTATTAAGATATTATTTTGTTATTAATGAATTCAGGTGGAGGAGAATGTCTACGAAAGCGTGAATGTGGCGGGCGCGGGTGCGCTGGGCGGTGCGGGCGCGCTGGGCGCCGCGGGCGCACTGGGCGGGCTGGGGCCGCTGGGCGTGGGGCGCGGCAGCGCTTACTGGTGGTGGCGCGTGGCGCCGCCCTGCCGCCGCCACCGCCGCGCCTCGCAGACGCTCGAGTTCAACTCGCGACTGCTGCCGGCGGGCACGGGCGCGGGGGCGGGTGTGGGCGCGGGGGCGGGCGCGGGCACGGTGCCGCGGCGCGTGTGCGGCGTGCGCGTGGAGGTGGCGCGTGCGCGGCTGTCAGCGTCGTGCGGTACCATCGACGCGCCGCCGCCGTGCGCGGCCGCCGTGCTGCTGGTGCAGCGCTGGCGCGCGCCCGCTTCGCGCTCCTACCACCTGCTGCCCGAGAGCCACCGCGCGCCTTACCGCCCGCCCATACGCGCCTGCCACTGCGAGGCGGAGGCTGAGGCGGACGAGGCCGAGGAGGACGAGGCAGCAGAGGCGGACGAGGCGGAGGCGGCCGCAGGGGACGACGCCGACTCCGACTCGGAGCCGCTGCGCCCCGACTGAGCTGCCCTCGTGAATGTAACGTAGCGTAGCTAGTATAAGGACTCCCCTCGCTCTCTTATAACATTCCAGGCGGCTAGGCCAGTGCGCGAGTGGAGGCGCAGGTGCTGGAGCCGGTGCTGCGACGTCGACGCGATGACTTGTATATTTTGTAGCTAGTTAAATGGAAACGTGGCACCTTCTGAATGTATGTGCGGATATATGTATGTATAGCGAGTGCGCGTGTAGTGCGCGCGGTGCAGCAAGTGATGGACTCTATTTATATATTATTTTGTTGTTAGTTGTTTATACACATAGGCTAAGATAGTGTTTCCAGGAACAATAATACTCTCAATATGATTGTCTTAATATCTTTATTGTACCTAATGAATAAATAATAATAAATCAAATTTTAAATTTATAGCATTTTTATTTTTAATTTTCGCAATCATTTTCAACTCTTAATTTGTGTAAATTTTATATATTTCATTTATCATAAATGTTATACAATGATTGAATGTTATTTACGAAAATACTTTAAAACATCTACACTATACACTCATATTTTGTTAATCATTAACTCAAAAAAATATTATATCATTTCACTTTATTTTTCCTTCAATAAAATTGATAATAGTCGGATCTTAAAAATATTTACTGCAAAACAGTACATTATGAGCTGCTGGTACTTGTGTTATAAACGAAATTAAATAATGGCTGACAGTAATATAATACAAAATTTTGATGATTTGTTGTCCCCTGATTCTCAACTCTGTTCTGCTGAGCAGTGTAATGAATCTCTGAAATGTATAGCTGGAGTGCGAATTCTTCACGTTAACATACGTAGTATAAACTGCAATTTTGTCTCACTCTTGATTTTACTACAGAGAATAAATTATCAAATTGACATAATAATTCTATCGGAATGCTGGTTAAGTAAGGCCTGTGATATACCGGTATTGCCTAAATTCACTTCATTCAAGTCAAGCCACACGAATAAGAACGATGGTATTGTTGCATATATTTCGGATTCTTTGCGTTGTGAGGTTACCGAACCAGACTTTAGTGAGGCAAACTGCCTTCAAATTAAGCTTTCTGCCACGTTTGTTATAGTCGCATTGTATCGGTCTCCTTCTAATCATTGCATTGCCACATTTTTACATGGTCTGGATAACGTTTTAGGCACACTGACATCTTTTAAAACTTTGCTTATAACAGGCGATATCAATATTAATATTCATGGCTCAGGGAATGATTCACGTGCAGAAGAGTACTTAAATCTTTGTGCAACTCATGGCTTGATTCCAACTCATACATTTCCTACGAGAAACGATAGTTGTCTGGATCACGTTATCATGCGAAGTAATAAGAGATCGGTCACATATGTATTTGATGCACCATTGACGGATCATTGTCCGATTTGTATTTGCTGTGAATTCAAATACTTAACAACAACGGAGCCTCCATCTGCTACATATGTGGATGAAACAGCCGTTATCAATGTGCTCAAAAAAAAATATTTTTCTGTTGTTCTAAACAGTACTGATCCAGAGGATGCAGCACTGAAACTCGTATCGACAATATCCTCTGCTATACAAATGCATACTCGAACTATTGTCTCGTCTAGCAGAAAACGAATTATTAAGCCCTGGATTACTCCTGGTTTACTTCGCTGTATACGCAATCGTGATAAACTTTATAAAAAATCAAAAAAAAATCCTAATGATGCAATCTTAAAAATCACTTATTCACGATATAAAAATTTCTGCAATAACTTATTAAAGAAAGTTAAAACAAATTATGAAAACAACGAGTTCCAGAAAGCTAATAAAAATACTAAAAAAACTTGGAATGTACCTAATAAAAAAAATATGTAACATCTCCAAAGAAAATACGAAAGTTTCAGCAAATCTCTTAAAACTAGCCGCCGATCCGATCGTAGCTGTCAATAATGTCAATAATTACTTCGCGGATGTAGGGAAAAAACTTGCATCTGCTGCTTACTCTAAAGACGTTTCTCAGACGTATTTCCCTTATATGGCTTCTCAGACAGTGCGTAATTCGATGGTAATGGGTGGAACGGATAGCTCAGAAATCAGATCCTTGATCAACGGTCTCAATGGTCAATGTGCAGTGGGGTGGGATGGTATATCATCGTCTATTATTAAGGCAACTGTAGACATTCTTACTCCATCTATTACTTGGGTCTGTGATTTGTGTTTGACTCAAGGGGTTTTTCCAAAAGTGTTCAAGACGGCTGTGGTCCATCCAGTCTATAAAAAAGGTTGTAAAGATTCTATTAGTAACTATAGACCCATATCAGTACTTAGTACTCTTTCCAAGATCCTAGAAAAGCTTATAAATAAAAGATTGACATCTTACTTAAATAAATTTAGCTTACTTGCTTCCAACCAATATGGCTTTAGATCTGGCCGTTCTACAGAGGACGCAATTATGGTTTTGGTGGAGAATGCTGTACAAAATGTAGATAGGAAAAAGAAGACAATTGGTATATTCCTAGATATCTCCAAGGCGTTTTATACTGTCTCTCTACCTTTTCTGTATAATAAGTTAGAAAAAATTGGCATACGCGGAGTTGCTTTGCAGCTCTTTAGGAGCTATCTCTCTGAAAGAACTCAAGTAGTTAAGATTAATAGTACCATTAGTAATGAAGCCAATCTGTCATATGGAGTACCTCAAGGCAGTGTGTTGGGACCCACTCTCTTCTCAATTTATATGAATGAACTCTGCAATCTCAAGATACCGAACTGCAAAATCGTTTCATATGCTGATGACACCGCTCTCATTGTTCATGGTAATAATTGGAACGATACACGTGAGTGCAGTGAGAAAGCTCTTTCAATTATAATGAATTGGTTGTCTTGTAACATTCTGACCTTGAATGTGGAAAAAACTGTGTTCATGACCTTTGGTCACAAACGTTTTAAGCCACCAGAGCCATTTTCATTGGTTGCACACAGATGCTCTTCTGGCCTCAGTGCTGATTGTGATTGTAATAAAATAACTCGGTGCTCTTCTATAAAGTACCTAGGAGTTATTATTGACGAAAGTTTTACCTGGAAGGATCAAATATTATCTATGACTTCCCGTATACGAAAACTTGCATACATCTTTAAACAATTACGGTCTAGCGCTAACTTTGAAATTTTAAAGATGGTCTACTACGCTCTTGTCAAATCGATACTTACCTACTGTATACCAGCTTGGGGTGGTGCTACTAGATCGATTTTGCTTCCTCTGGAGAGAGCTCAGAGGTGCATTCTAAAGGTTATGTTATTTAAACCGATACATTTTCCTACAGAAGAATTATATGTGATCTGTAAAGTGTTAACAGTTCGTCAGCTATTTGTTTTGTGCTCCATTTTGCGAAAACATAGATTGACCCCCTATGATGCCCAAATTGTGTCCAATAAACGTAGATCCGATAAAATCTGTCTAGTAGAGCCGCGTAGTACAGCGTTAATGAGCCGACAATATTATTATTCTAGTTCCACTTTATACAATAAAATACATAAGAAATTAAATATATACCCCTTAACTTATCAACAGTGCAAAACTAATTTAACTAACTGGTTGGTAGAGTTAAGTTATGCACAGACAGAGAACCTCCTATCCACCTACTAGGCTTTAACTAAATAACACGAAACACACACACACATACACGCTCACACCCACATACACCCTCACACCCACATACAAACATCCACACGCCCACGTATTTGTTTATACACTTTCACTCATCATCAGCATCACCATTTCAGAGAAATGTTTAATTGTTATTTTATTTTTCTTTTTGTTTTTATTTAATTCATTGTTTTTTTTTTTTAATCTATCTCATTTATATTAATGTTTTAATGTTATGATAATTAGTATTGTTATTAATATTATTATTTTTTGTATTTTTAATTTTTACTATTTATTGCTACTATTTATTTTTTTTAATTTACAATTTATATTGTATACATTATTATATAGAAGGACGGCTGCGAGGCGGGAGCTAATAACTGCAACACAGTTTATACTACTGCAGTTATTAACGATTAAAGTTGTATTGTAATGTATCAAATATTAATTTAATAAATATATTATTATTATTATTTAAAGAAATTTAATATTTCTCCCATTTCTGGGGATTCTCTTCCTAATGCGGACTTTTGTCAAACATTAGGAAACTTCATATGACATAGTTATTGGTATGCTAAAAATTTTCTAACAATACGGCATGTGTTCAGAATTACTGCTTTTTGTAATTGAATGTAAAGAAGAGGATGAAGATCAAGTTGCTTAAGGCAAGAGTGTAATGTGATTGGTATGACACCTGTAGATGAAAGTATGATTGGGATAGTTTTAACTGTGTTCACTTGCCATTGTGATTTCAGTTCTATGGATAAATCTGTGTATTTTGTTATTTTTTCTGTAAACGTAGATGAAAGGTTATGAGTGTTTGGTACTGCAATGTCTATGAGGTAAACTGTTTTGAGTTTTTTAATATGTAATGTTATATCCGGACGATTATGGTGAACTGTTCGATCTGTAATTATTGTTCTATCCCAATAGAGTTTATATTCGGCTGTGTCTATTACTGATTGTGGTTTATATTTATAATATGGGACAGTTTCGCTTATTAGATTAAGTTTTTTGGCTAAATATTGATGAACAATGCATGCCACTTGGTCATGCCGGTGCTTGTAATCCGTCTGTGCAATAGATTTACAAGTACCTGTTATGTGCTGTATTGTTTCACTGGCGCTGTGACAGTGTCTACATAGATCCATCTGGGTGTCATGAATAATATGCTTTTTGTAGTTACGCGTTTCTATTATTTGGTCCTGTATGGCTAACATAAATCCCTCCGTTTCCGGAAATAATTCGCCTTTCTTTAACCATGCGTTCGACGCAATTTTGTCGACGTTTGGGCTAAGAAGATCATTGCGGTGTCTTCCGTGAAGGGATTTTGCTTGCCATACATTAAGTTTCTGCTCTAAGGTGGTAATTTTTTCATTTTGTTGATTTTGTTCATTTTGTAGATTTAAAGGAGTATAATTACAATCAGATTTTACAACTGCTTTATGGAATACGGATATTTGTGCACGATTGTGAAAGAATTTTCTAAGTGACGTTATTTGTTTATTATGCAAGTTCTTAATGTCTATTAGACCTCTTCCTCCTTCATGTTTAGGCGCTGTTAATCTTTGAATGCAAGAACGTGGGTGATGTTTTCTAAATTTTGTCATTTGCGTATTGATTGTGCGTTGTAACTTTTGTAGCTCTGATTGGGACCAACGTATAATACCAAATGAATAGGTAAGTATTGGGACTACGAATGTGTTTATGGCTTTAATTGTGTTTCGAGAATTGAGATTTGTATTGAGAATGGCAGTTAGTCTTTGTTTAAATTTTTGATTAATCTCTGTTTTAGTTTCTTTTTGATGTATTTGTCTAGTTTGTTGGTATCCTAAATATCTGTATCCGTTATCATTATCTATTTCTTCAATTTCTTCTCCTGTTCTTAACTCATATGTATTATTCTCTTTCTTTCCACGTCGTATTGATTGCATTTTGCATTTATCTATTCCTAATTCCATTTTAATATCTATTGAAAACATTTCTGTAATATCTGCTAACATTTTTATGTCTTGAAGGTTTGATGCATAAAGCTTTATATCGTCCATATAGATGAGGTGAGACAATGTGTACTGTGCATTAGTTTGTTTTATGTTGTAGCCTTTACCACTATTGTTAAGCATGTCTGACAACGGGTTTATTGACAGGCAAAACCAAACAGGACTCAGAGAGTCCCCTTGAAATATACCTCTACGTATAGGAATTGGTTCAGTTTCTACAGTATGACCATTATTGTTTACTTTTAATTTCGTAGTCCATTTTTGCATATTACATTTCAAAAATTCTATGATGATGGGACTTATTTTGTACAATTTTAATATATATAGAAGCCAAGAATGTGGAACGGAATCGAAGGCCTTTTTGTAGTCTATGTACATAGTGTAAATATTTTTTCTTTTTGTAAGAGCTTGTTTGGAAGTTACTAAATCTATGATTAGCTGTTCTTTACAGCCTTGACTATATCGTCGGCATCCTTTTTGTTGCTCAGCTAATATACTATTGGTTTCTATATGTTTGTAAATAAGTTCTGTGATACATGATGTAATGATTTTGTATAAAGTCTGCAAACAGGTGATTGGTCTATATTTAGCGGGATTACGAATGTCAGTTTTGTCCTTAGCGAGCATATACGTTATTCCCTGGGTTAAAAACTGTGGCAATGTATTAGGTGATTTTATGAAGCTATTAATATGTGTAAGTAAGGGTTTATGGATACTAGTGATTTTTTTATACCAATAATTATGAATCCGGTCAGTCCCGGTAGCCTTCCAATTATGTGTTCTATTGATAACATATTTTAATAAATTTTCGTCTACTGCTTCAAATTCCATCAGAGGTAGGTCTTCACAATTATTATTATTATTATTAACTATCAAGGCAATAACTTTGCAAAGTGCTTTCTTTGCAAAGTTATTGCAAAGAAAGCACTTTGCTTTGTACAAAGTATTTTGAAAAAAAAACCTTTAGAGAATATGATTGAGCTTACAGCTGATGGAATATAATTTGCGCAAAAAGCTTAACATTATCAATACTCATACAATGTAAACATCAAGTCATGATTTATATTTATGAAAGCAAAGTTATAAAATAACTGTTCCACTCGCACCACTCCAGGGATTACTTTTACGAAAAGTGGTCTAAAATTAAACAAGAGCTACCGCCGAAATATATTTAAAATTTTAATACATATACGAATAAATTTAATTAGCTCAATAAATAGGATAATATTTTTTTGTTAAATAAATTAACCATTTTTATATTCATTATCAACTAATGTTACTATTTTACCTGTTTTTAAAATCTGCCCTATGTTCTATTAATGTCTGACTCTGAGCGGGCAATACTGGCATCTGTCACTGTCATCTGTCACGGTCAGTGCGCGGCAGGCAAGCAGGCGGGTGGTGTTTACGCGCAGTGCGCGCGAGTGCGGCGGCGGCGCTTGCACTCGTATTGCTAACTCGAAGTGTTTACGCGCGTGTTATTTATTTTGCTACTAGTGAGTTTGTGCAGGACCGACTGAACCGCTGTTCAACTGGTGCCTCGCTGAGTACGTCTCGCGTATCGGTCTAAAATCAAAATAAATGGTCAATTCAGTATTACGTTACGTTTGGTAGATTCGCGTATACTTGGCACCTGCACGGTGTGTCGTGTGATGCCGTGAGATGCCGTTAGCAGCCGACTCAAATGCGGTGATAAGTGATAAATATCGTCACGATCAAATCGCAAAATTATTAATAATTATATGTTTTGGATTGAAAGTCGGGCATCGCTATCGAAGCGTCACCTAAGGAATAAACAAACACAAAAAAACAGTAAATACCAAGCAAAATGAAGTTCGTGTTACGATTAATTTGCATTTTTCTTAAGAAACACCTAGTGTACCTTATTTAAATTATTTGTAATAGTGATGTGATGGTCGCCGAGCCACCATGAGGAAGTTCATGCGCACGCGCGCGCCCGCCGACGCGCCCGCGCTCGCACCCGCCCTGCACAAGACCAACGGCGTCTCCAGTGAGTACTGACTGATACGTATAGTGACGTAGTACGTGCAGTTACGGACTAACGTGTACGGGCTCGTTACAAGTATCGTGATTGTTTGTATCTCTTGAAGCGATACCTAATTAACACATGTCATATGACACGCCTACAGTGCGCGAGGTCGCGGTCTTACTTACTCACACACTGCGCCACGACTGGCCTCTCTCTTTGTAAATATGGCGAATCCATCTTTGTGCGATTAGGATATCTCTTTGGTCGCTAGAAGCCTGCGTGATATGTATACCTACATATATCATTAAAACAAGTATCACCATTTTTGAAATATGTATAATACATAAGTGAGTCAAAATTACCATTAACAAAGCGATGGGCAAAAAGAAATAATGAAGTTAAGCGCCGAGTGGACAGAGTAGATCAAATGTTGTTCAAATTGTAGGAAGAGGATAAATAAGCATTATTGCATGAAATTATTAATATTTCTCGCATAAATGTTTTATTATTTACAGCTAGAATGTGGAGCAAAAGCAAAAAGCCAAAAAATAAAATGCATAGCATGAAACTGTCATCAGCATTTATGATATCTGGCTTTCTGGGGTTTGTAATAAGTACGACTAAGTCGTGAACTCGTCACGTGTTAGCTACTATACTCGATTCATTGTGTCATGAGTTAAAAGGTACGTAACTTGTGATTTGCAAAGTTTGTTGTTAGAAAACGTCACCCAAAATGAGCTTGCTTAACGCATCTCTCTATTGAAAACTGAAAATAATTTCATAAATATATTTAATAAATATCCGTATAGTTAAAGCGGGCGTAGCCGCGTTCGGGTCCACTAGTTTTAATATAAAATGTTCACTTGTCATAATTACAGTATGTAATTTATTTTTATACTATTAAATGTTTGTGTTTCAGAAATTATTAACGAAAATATTGTAGTGTAAAAAAAAAATGAGAATTTTGTAAATATTTTTTCGAGCTTTACTTACCGGTATGCTATTTCTATAATAAGATAATATTATTTACTGTGCTATCTTTCATTCATTTAGTTTGTTACTTCCATAAATTCATAAATAAATATTTTTTCAAATTAATATAATAATTCCATCAAAACTTTCATGCAAAAGAACCTTTTTTTGACATGTTTACCTTTTATCTCATGCCTTCGTGAATCGAGTATAGAGTACAGACGCGGGCGTGGTTTGCGGGTTGCGGGCGAGGACTCGCCTGGTTGCCCGAGAGAGCGATATTATAATAGAAAGTTAGAAACACTCCAGATCGCGTTCTGGACAAAATAGATAATATTCTTTTTCTTACGACGACTATTTTAGATAAAAATGGAATTGATTAATGATAATCTGAAGTATAGTCTCTGGCTACTGTCTGCGTATAGGAGTTTCGTTGCACTGGTTGCGTGTTGTGTATGTCGTGAGGAGTTGACGAGCGGAGGCCATGCTGGCCGTGCCGGCGGTGCTGGCGGTGCCGGCAGTCACGCACTGACGCTCGTCGGCGAACGGTGAAAGTGCCTGAAATTTGCTATGCATTTCACACTCGTTGCACCCCCGCTTCCCCCGCGCGCCGCCGCGCCGCGCGATGTTACTTCGAGCTAATTGTACTGTTTGAAGTTTTGAACTAAACTATAAACAAGACTTTTTCGTTTTCATCACTATTCTGAGATTATAGTCCTGTAAGGTAGAATGTTATGTGTGTTTTAGGGTTCCGTACCTCAAAAAGTAAACACGGACTCCTTGTAATCATTTTGCTATCCGTCTATGAAGACCATTTAACCGCGAAACCGCGTGAAGGTATCAAGCTAAAATGAATATCCCTTGAAACACAGAAGAAATGAAGCTTCTGAATCAAAGCAATCGAGAGGTACGAACATTTATGAATCGATATTGCTTCATATTTATAACTAATTATAAAGACATGGAACCCTTATAGGATCGCTTTATATGAAAGTCATCGCGTTATCAAAATGTATAGGGTACTTACAATACAAATACATGGAGGACATTCGAGAGTGAAATTTTAAATATATTTTATAGAAAAAATCATTACAAATTTATATGTGTAGTTTAAGTCAGTTTCAAACAAAATGAGTGCATATTGGTTTAAGTTTGTTAACTTTTATAAATGTGGAGGGCGCGTCCGACTCGCACCTAAAGCGAATAGTGGACCAATGACATTTAGCCTATTTTAGTAGTATTAGATTATCAGATTAAAATGCTTGAATAGTTTTCCTCTATATTATGCTAAAATAATATATTCTAACATAAAGTTATAATCGTACAAATTAAACACGAAGTATTAACGGTGCGCGTTCACTTGTATAGTAGAGTCAGGAAATGGTCCTCCTCCGTCCCGCGGTACTGGCGACGTGCTACACAGACAGACCACGGTTGCCTGTAACGGGATTAAGCAATGTTTTTAAGCATCAAGGCTTAACATTTCTAATTTTCTACTGGCGCAACGCAACGACTAACGGCACTTCCACACCACACACACACGTATATGTATGTTCACTCACAGCTCGTAGCTACTGAAGGAGGAGTGTGGAGAGCTGCCACTTCGACAGCAAATTAATTAGACGTATATTATGTCAGTGGTTATAATTTTGATTTATAATTAAGGTCAAAAATCACAAACTACAAGGAAGTGTTTCTGTTGTTGCAGACGGCGCGGGCTCGTGTCTGCTGCGCGAGGAGCGGTCCACTCTGAGCAGGTAACGTGCGGACACCGCGATGCGCTCGGTGCAAATATAGGGTGTCAGTATGTTATTTAGTCACGTTAGTCGTGCAGAGCTTGGTTCTGAAGCCGTCGGAGCGGGTACGGGTAGTGAATTACTTGATTGTTAACTGCACCTATTTATTTTTTATTTTATTTATTTATTTATTGATCCACCAACATTTGTTTACATCAATACATACAAAAAAGATACATAGTAGGGGAGAACGGGGCTAAAAGTTACCGAGGTAAGTTGTTCCGATGGAAATAATTTCGTGGAGAAAAGTGATAGGAATATTTAGTAAACATATAGTGAAATGCAATGTGATAGCGCACCCATGGCCAGCATATTGAACAATCCAGTGGCACCCGAAACCAATGGAATAGCACACGTGTGTCGTTGGTGCACGATTGTAAATATTTTCGCATTTGATATTTTTGGTCTGTCTCACAAATTTTAACGATTAGCCTCGAGTATGTTAGTGTTTTTTTTACATATTGTATCTACTATTTCGGAACACTATTTGTAAATTATTTATGTTTCCTAATCTTATTTGTATTTAATTTTTTTTCAACACGTGTTTTTGGGGCTAGATGTTTTCTTTTTTTGGGGCATGTTGTGACCTCTGAAAAACTTTCGCCAATTCATTTGTACCAATAATAGGATGTAAATATTGTAATTTTTCATACTAAAAAATGTTGTCATTTAGTAACATGCGGACTTATGCTCGAAAAACAACTCGAGGTTATGTGTCATATGAGTTGATGCAAAGAGCAGCGGATGTAGTTTTCAATGATTGCAGGACTAAGATAAAAACTGTTACTGATAAGTAACCTTAAAAGGATACTTCTTAAACGAGTGTTGGTTATGGTGGTAGTAGTTGTTAACGAGTGGCATCTGTTGTGATATGTAAAACTTGACTCAATTACGTATTATTTTTGTGGAAACTTACATTTTGGTATATTGACAAGAAAATACATAAAAAATATTCGGGCGAATTGGGAACCTCTCCCTTTTTTGAAGTCGGTTGAAAATGAAAACATATTTTTTGAGGTTGGTTGTAAAGAAATGACACGATGGGGAATCTTACTTCTGACAATAATTTTAACAAAGTTTTCCCTTGTAACTATTCCAGTATAATTAAAATTTACCAAAATAAAAACAAATTTTCTTAATTTTGACCGGACTTTATAATCGGAACCTAACCAAACTTTCATCAAACTATCCTTGAATTGTATCCTTCCATATAAGAAAAGAATCATTAGAATCGGTTGGCGTGATATCGAGATATTCGTCATTTTGTCGCACACGTGCCAATACAAATTTAATACTTATGTGATTTTCTCATAGGTACCATTGTTAAAAATAAACCAAACCCACCAATGGTTCCCACATGGGAAGCACTACCTTTCAAATAAAAAAAATCATCAAAATCGGTTCACCTAATATAAAGTTATGAAGTAACATACATTAAAAAAAAACAAGTCGAATTGATAACCTCCTTTTCTTACAGAAGTCGGTTAAAAAAGATTTGCTTTTGCGCCTGCTGATTATTATGATACTGTTGATTATTCCTTAAATAAACAGGATTTGTTCGATTAGTTATTGTTTTTTATTTTGCAAATAATAGCTTTAAAAAATATGGTAACAATTTACCCCGGTCTGTTAACAACTTGCCCCAATTCGGGGTAAGTTGTTACTTTCCGACTTGTGTCATAAAAAAATTCATAATAAAAAAGTCTTACAAAGAATACCCTAAATTACTGTTTTAATTGCAAGTCTAGATATGTAAGTTGAATTTTATTATATTGTATAAATACTGAAATCAAGTATTCGTAGCAATATTTGAAGTTAAAAAAAAATCGGAACTTTTGGCCCCGCTCTCCTCTACTTGGAACTAAGACTAAATGTAACAAACACTTACAGGTAGATAGATCTTGCTAAATTACAGCGAAAAAAAACTCCTAAGCTTATGCACAAAACAAGTAAAAAAGAAAATTAAAAGAAAATCGTTAAATTTAATATATTTTTAGTATGTTTGACTTTTGGTGTTCAATATTAAACGAATCTTGCTAGTTGAATCAGCATTAATGTCAAATAGGTCGCTGTACTCATTAACCAACTTGCAAAGTCTAGGAACAGGAGAGTTTGATCCAAACACTGTTTTCTGGGTTGGGGGATAAAGGAGGGTTCTTATATTATGGCTATTAAACTTATTGAGTAGCTGAGGGCAGTCAACCTATCAACCAAAATATCTAACAGCCTTCTACGTTTCTCTAAAGATCATTCGGAAATGATTTAATTGCTGACAATAAGAAGGTAGTTTCTTTTTTTAAATTCCGTTCGAGAATAATAGGTACCGCAAGAATCTATTTTGTATTCGTTCTATTACTAGAGAATGGCTCGAAGCTCTAGGGCAAGAGATTTAACTTTGTTTAAGTAATTAAAGTGCTACATGTATAGTAAACAGTAAGAAGAGTCCATTCTAGAACATGAAGTGTCCTTGGTTTGATGTGCAGCAGGTGCTGGGAGGCGGGTGTGGGTGGAGTAGGGGGAGCGACGCTGTGGGAGGACGCGGAGTTCCCCGCCGTTGGCGCCAGCCTCGCCGACCGGCGCCGCGCTCGCCGCACGCGCTGGGCGCGCCCGCACGTAAGTACACTCACAACTCACACGAATCAAATGTCGCAAATATTTACTGGTTGTTACACATCAAAACATACTTTAATGGAGGGTAGTTAGTTTTTAAACTGGATGGCCTGAACCAGTATTTTATTAATTCTTTCAAAAGCAAAAGCTTTCAAATAAAAAAAAAATCTTCAGACAGGGCCTCAGATAGATAGAAATAATCAAAATTAAAATTCACCAAACGTCTCTTAGTTATAACACAATAATCGGAAGCAATCAAATACTCACGCACGGCAAAAACAATAGCGCGACTCAACGCCGGACGTCACAGTTGACTAACCTACTACATATACAGAGTATAAATAATGAATAAAGATTAAGAAAGGAGTCGCCGTTATTCGACTTACTAAATAGAAGCGCCGTTACGTCGTTACGTTAAGCGACGTCGCCCCGCGTCGATTGCACTTGCCTTGCACTTGCACGTAACCTCCCCTTTATGTAGATGGCACTTCCATCTAACTGCTAACTTATTAATACTTGCAGGTACCACTTATGTACTACTACTACATATGCTGATGGTCCAAGAGCCTGTGGCAGCCATACTTCTTGAGTGTATGCGTAGAGACTTTCAGGTTTTATAGGGTATTATCGTTATAATCCCTTACATAGCAGAATAGGTGGAGGGAACCAGTGTTAATACACTCCGTTTCCATTAAGTTACTTCTGTTCCTCACTTTCCGCCGAATTCTGGAGGCATGAATGTTGAGTGACGGAAGTCAACGCTGTGCTTTGTGTCGTTATAAGAAAATGGAAAAGAATATAATAAATATTCCATTTCCTCGAGTCTGCCCCCTTTACAGTCGCATGTGTTAAAAAAAAGGTACAGAGTAATGGAGTGAATGAATAAGAAGAGAGTAGTTGTATCGAACAAACATACGATTCAAAAGTGCTTATGATAGTCTACATAAAAAAGAATATGTTGAATTTGAATATAAATAAATTAAAATTATTACAGAATACACAAGCCAGTCGTGGCGAGAATTCGGCAGAAAGAGGGGAACGGAATGTCTTAACACTATGTTCCCTCTACCTACCCTGCTTTTTTTACGATTTCAATTTTACGATAACATATTCATGACAAGTAACATCACGTTTTTAAGGATTAAGTCTTAGTATAGTAGCAACAAATATCAACATTAAGCACGTGAAGGCACCGGCCGACGTAGCGTCGGAGAACCGTTAGTGTTGATAGACATGCTAGTTTTTATTTTTATTAAATGTCGACCTATCATTCTTGTACTAATTAAATCTGTACAAGGAACCTCGTGAAATTTACAGAAGTTTATCCTAATGAACTATTGGGTTTGGTTTGTTTTTTACTTTTTAATTCTATGCAGTCTGGATTTTTATCTATCCTATATCTTATAAAACAAAGTCGCTTTTCGTGTCTGTCTGTTGTTTCTAACTCTTCTTCTTCTAAACCACCCAACGGATTTTGATGCGGTTTTCACCATTAGGTCGAGTATTTTTCGTAGAAGGTTTATATATAGTTTATTATTTGTACATTCTTATGTAAATTAACATAAATACGATAAATGTGTATAAAGTCCTACCCGTTGAGAGACTTTCGCGCATGCGCTGCTTTAATGGTAAGTACTACATGAAAATAATGTACTGGAGTATTGTTCCTCTTAATGAGATCTACAAAAAAGTCCGCGAGAGCATATTCGTATCTTTTAAGAATAACGTGTAGTGATCATATTTCTGTCTAAAAATAATAATTTCAATATATTTTTTATTGTGAGTCTAATTTTTCCATAATAGTATTAATCCTTATCTTTTAAAATACTTTATTAATTTTCTACGTTAAACGAAGATAAAATTTGCTTTTTACACTATTTCGAAATTGCGAATAGTTTTACAGAAAAACGCATTTAATTGTTGACACATCCCGCCGTTGACACATCAGCTGTATGTTACTCAAGTTTTACTTATCCCTTACTCTCAGCATATAAATAAGTAAATTAGTTACGTTGGCCATTTAATGTAGACCAAAACTGTCTTTTACTGTTTTTCATTTTAATTAGTACTTTAGAAGTTGTTACAATATCAAAAAATCCTTGCTGCGAAACGCCATGTGTCCGCCGCGCCCGCCTGGCTTACAAGCATCGGTGGTTCAGTGGTAGAATGCCCGCCTGCCACGCGGGCGGCCCGGGTTCGATTTCCGGCCGTTCTATTCTATTTAATTTTCTTCACAGGCAGCTACGTAATGCTTGCTTTTCATCAGGGACAGAATACCCTCTTCAGCATTAACCACAAGCTCGAAAAAAAAAACCCGCCTGCCTCTATAGCAACGTAGATTTAGATGCGTTTGCACGTATTTGATAATTGGAGTTGAATGTATTATTTCAGCGATATATTTAGTAGGTAGGTTTTTGTTTATAATTTCTTCCGTTTAAAAATAGTCATTTAACTATCTAAAAATTATCATTTAAATATATTTTAATAAATACTTGAAAAGATTAGTAGCACAGATTTAAAATTACGGTACCTACTAAAAATCCTTGCTGTGTAAAACAATTGGAAAATCCTTATTGAAACTACGAAAATGCGGGTTGTATTAGGGTTTAATTAGTTTTCACATTATCTTAAGTGCTTTGCAAACATACATTATATGAATAATCCAGTAGTAAAAGCGGGCGAAGCCGCAAGAGGGTCGCTAGTTATATATAAAACGTTATTTGTCCTCGATAGACTTCTAAAATACTGAACTGATTTTAATCAAATTTGCGCACTATGTACAGTTTGATGAAACTTGAAAGAAAGCTTTAATTTATAATAATAACAATATTATTATTTTATTACAAACTAGCGGCCGCGCGCAGCTTAACCTGCTTCTTTGCACCCTTAGGGGTGAATTCTAATAAACCATGAAACACACGTTCAATGAAATATCTTAAAGAGTCTCAATTTCAAATTTTATAAAAATCAGTGGTGTTTTAAGGATTTTTCCATACAAACTTTCAATGCCTTATTTGCACCCCTAGAGGATGAATTAAAATAAACCACGAAACATGTGTTCAAATAACATTAAAATAAACCACGAAACATGTGTTCATGTGTTTAATGTGGCAATTTTTAAGAGCCCTAAGTTTCAAATTTTATAAAATTCGGTGGCGATTTAAATATTTTTCCATACAAACTTTCAACCCCTTATTGGCACCCTTAGGGGAAAAATTCTAAAAAACCATGAAACACGTAGTCATTTTTAACCTGAGATCCCACCGTTGAAACCTGCACCTACCAGTTTTATTAATTAAACCTATATTAATGAATAATACATGATTAGTAGAACAGATTACACCTGGGTTGCCTGGAAGAATCAATCAATCAATTATAGCAATCACCTTTAATTACATTTTTTCGTAACTCGTTTTTGGAGAAAATTGCACTCATATGTTTTTTATATGAATCGCACACCATTTGAAAGATAATCGCATAAGGAATTGGAAAATTAAGGGTTGCCAGCTCTCAGTCTGCCGCAAGTCTAGGGTTGCCTGATTTAAACATGTCACTAAATGTTAATAATTTGCATTCATGTGTTTTTTTAATGAATTATATATCAAATTAAAGCTTTTTTTTCTGAACACTATAAAACAGGGTTGCCTGGAAAATTCCTGCCGCAAGCAGGTTGCCAGCTTTTGAAATATTTTATTCCGGTTCCGTTTGACTATGAGAATAGACGATGAAATGCGCAATCTGCCTTATGTTTTAAAGTAAAATATTATATAATAGAAGGTCAATCTTAAAATCATTGTTTATTCTAATTGTTCACCTGTTAAATGATGATTTTAATCATATTAAGTGAGTATAAGCTATTAATATACATACATATACATAATGTTCCCTTAATATAATGAAGGGTGACCATTATTGCGGATATTTATTTTATTAATTATATTGAAAAATACATTTCAATGAACTCTCTCGCTCTCTCTCTCTCTCTCTCTTCGTCCTTTGCTTGTTTGATTTGACAACGCCGTCCGTTGTCAAACACTTAATGACTGCCCCTGGGATTTGTTTATAGCCATTGCGAAAGTAATACCTTGAAAAAATACCTTGACATGTTGCCACAATTTGCAGGACTTTAAACATGAATTCAGTTCATCAGCTTGCATTGAACGTGGAACCACTGGCAATCCTCCTCCTAATAATAAAATCATTGCGCCACCAAATTGCAATATTGGCAAACTGAGTTCATAGGTCCAATAGCAACACAGCTGTAGGCACTGCTGGCATCAATTGATATATCGTAACAAAAAGCAGCTCGATTCAAATTTACCATCATCAGTCAACTATCGCGCTTCACGGGTCTGTTCATTGCAATCTTCACGTACTGGGTAGTACGGTTTGATTCTTCTGCCTAAATTTGTCCATCGCCTTATAGAAGGCATATTTAGTAAGTCACAAATACACAACACTTTATTAATTTTATAAAATTTGTGGCTTTTAGATTTAGTAATATAGACGAACACAAAGAGACGTTTACATTTCAAGTGACATTTTACCATAGAAATATTGACAAATATTGACATTAATAGACTGAGATCCCAGGGCCCCCAGAACCTACATCATTTTAGCAAAGCTGAAATTTTGAGGATCGATAGTCTAATATGTATTTAAGACCGTATGTATACTCTCTAACTTAAAGAACCTTCAGAGATAGTGCCAACTTAAAGCACACTTCCAGTTGCGTTAAAGTAGAAATTCTCGTTTTTATATTTTAAAAAACGTCCTAAATGTTCTTTATAATTGGGGAAAATTACATTAAACTAAACATAAAATTTTAAATACATTATTTACGGACTATTTTAAGACCCCTCATAAGCAACCAGATCAATCCGATGGCTTCATCATTTTCCCAGAAAGAAAAAGATGTACCGTTATTTTTCGCTACCTCTGAAAGGATCCCATTTTCAAGTTAGTGTAAGCATACTGTCTTAACTACATGTAAGACTAAGCTTTGCTAAAATGACGTCGGTCTGGCGGCTCTGGGATCTTGGGTTATAATATTTATACGACACTAACGTCACTCAATTGTTTTGCCTTCCAGGAATCCAGCTAGTAACATTTAAACTTTATAGTAGTGAATTAAAGTCCAAATTGAATTTTAAGTATTCATACGGATCTATTATGTGGGAATATAGAAGTATTGATTTCAGACCATTTCTGGCAATTTTTTAAAGTTTTCTCTCCGTTAAAACCATCCTCGTACTTCAAGGAATATTATAAGAAAATAATTAGCGAAATCAGTTCAGCTGCTCTCGAGATTTGCGCTTAGCAACACATTCAGCGATTCATTTTTATAAATAAAAAGATATTTCGTATATTTTTTTGATATTATAAAATTACTTTTGCCTCGTTCCAGAGTGAGGTAATGAAAATATTAAATATTTTTCTAATTCTTCGAGTAGGAATCGAACCCAGAACCTGTCGTTTATAGTCGCATGCTTGTGCCACTGCGCCACAACGGACCTCAAAATTATAAGAATGTAACATTTTTTTCTGTGATACACATGTACGTTACCAATTTATGGATTTTTTTTATATAAATTGTATATATTTACTTAATTTCCTATCATTTGGTGTTGAACCATTTCAAATAATAATTATGGTATTCAAAAACGTCAAAACAAATGTTTATTACGCAGAATAGTAGTATAGTATTTTAAGACGACTGACGAATTATATGTTATAAAGTTTAGCTGGGTGACTGGGGTTCCACATTGGATCCAATTTTTTTATGTCAACAAAAAATGCTCGTCATGTTAATCATCGATAAATGGATTTAAATTTAGTAATTTACTGCTTGATTGTAATGCTGTATGATTTTTTAAATTATTAATTTCACAAGTAAACTCTGTACGCTGAACATGTTTTATTATTAATTTACTTGCATATCTTAGTTCCTGTAATGTGAGATACTCGCCGCTCCATTGTTTTCGCTTGCCGTGGATAGCTCGAATGACCCATGCTAATATTCTTATAATTTTATTAAATGAACTATATTTATTTAATAACTCCATTATTATGTCGTATGGGCTCTGTATATTTTGTACAATATTTGCTTGGCGTTTCTTCTCTTCTTGATTTGTAAAATATTCTTTATATTGTGGAATCGCATTGTTAAATAGCCAAGGTGGTCCCTGCCACCATAATTTGTTTAATTGTAATTGTGTTGCTAAACTTCCTCGGCTCGCTATATCGGCGGGATTTTCCGTCGATTTTACGTATCTCCAATTTTCTTTAGGCATTATATTAATTATATTTTTAACCCTATTGGCAACAAAGACGTTCCAACGACCGGGATCGCCTTGTAGCCATCCTAGCACTACCATGGAATCGCACCAGCCATATAACTTAATTGTATGATTATTTAAGCTAGTTATGACTTTATTAATTAATTTCGATAATAGCAACGCTCCACAAGGTTCGAGTTTAGGTAGAGAGATCGGTTTTTTAAACGGAACTAATCTTGTTTTTGCGGCGAATAGTGTGACCGATGAGTTAACATGTGCATAAATTACGCATGCGTATGCCTTTTGAGATGCGTCGCAGAATCCATGCAACTCTATACAATCGCTCTCTTTACTATTTAACCACCTAGGTATATTAATTTTATTTATATTTATTATATCAGATCGTACTAAAATCCATTCAGTTAAGATTTCGTCGGGAACTACTTGATCCCATCCTAAATTCGATTCCTACACCTTTTGAAATATTAATTTTAATTTTAGTATAACTGGTGCTATCCAGCCTAACGGATCGAAAATTTTTGATATTTCCGAAAGCAAAATTCGTTTAGTAGGCTTTGATTGTGATTTTTCTGTTATATTACTGTTAAATGAAAAGCTATCTTGTTGCGAATTCCAATATAAGCCTAAAGTCTTAGTATTTTCTATTTTAAAATTAAATATATTTGACTCCGTGCTAAGCTGACATTTCGCGTCGATATTGCTTAATAATTCCGCTTGATTTGACCTCCATTTCCTCAAATTAAATCCTCCAGACCTTAAAAGCATATCCAAATTTTTTACTAGCTCTTGCCCCTGCTGAATAGAGCCTAATACTATATGCTCCGCTAACTAGATCGTCGACAAAAAAATAATTTTCTAAAATATTTGCTGCTTCGGGATAATTATGCCTTTCATCGTCTGCGAGTTGCCTTAATGTCATAAGTGCTAAGAAAGGCGCTGCTTTAGTTCCGTACGTTACAGTTTTAAGCTGATACAATGAAATAGGACACTCAGGACACTCTCGCCACACTATTTTTTGATAAACTTGATCAGATTCATGTACAAAAATATTTCTGAACATTTTTTCAATATCCGATGTAAAAACGCATTCATATTTCCTCCATTTTAATATAAGCATCTGTAAATCTTGCTGTAAATTTGGACCACGGTACATAAAATCATTTAAGCTACTTCCGTTCGAAGTTTTCGCTGAGGCGTTAAAGACTACACGTAGTTTTGTAGTGATAGATTCCGCTCGCTCCACGCCGTGATGTGGCAAATAACACTCCGATATCGTATTTCTAGTGTTTTATGTACACAATACCACGTGTTTTAAATTAATGTATTCATTTATAAATAGCTTGTAATCGTCGGCATATTTTTTATTTTTATAAAATTTACGCTCTAAATTTTTAAATTGTGCTACAGCTACGTGCTTTGACGAACCTAAATTCTGAATTTCGGGTTTCAAGGGCAGCCGAACTTCATATCGACCACCTTTTAATCGTTTTGTTGTTGATTTATATTTATTTATGCATTCATGATCTTCTGAAGACATATTTGATACCTCGGAAATATCCTCTATTTCCCAAAATTTTTGTATGTCGTCATTTACAACGTTGTGTTAATTACAAATACAAATGTGTTATTTACAACGACGTTGCAATTAAAAAATTGAGCATTCCCACATAAAATCCAACCTAACTGAGTTTGCTGAGCTATGGGTTGGTTTTCGCTATTGTTTTTTATAATACCGGCTAAAACGATGGTTGAATAAATATCGGCCCCTAATAAAAGATCTACTGGGCTGCTTGTATGGAATTCTGGATCCGCTAGATCAATGTGCTCTAGATGCGTCCACGCTGGCTTCATGAAACTTCTATTCGGCAAATTTTTAATTAAATTATTCATAATATAAACTTCAGTATCAAAAGAAAAATTATTGTGTATTGAACTACAGGTGATATTGAGCATCCCTTTACAATTGCTTTCTTTTTCACCTACTCCGAAAATTACACCCTTACACTGTGATCTCTTTAAGCCTAACCTTTGTGCTGCGTTTTCAGAAATTAGAGAGATTTGAGAACCTTGATCGATAAGTGCTCTCATAGTGTTTTTTGATCCATCTGAAGATATAACCTTTATTTTAGCCGTCGATAATAATATTTCTTTACAATTATTGTTAGGTAAATGTAAAGTGCTGACTGAGTGGTCATTGTTTTCCACATAATTATTTTGCGCAATGGCTGTTGTTTGATGTCCGTTTGGCGTCGTATTTATTCCGGTTTCGTGTAACAGAGTGTGGTGGTTTCCATTGCAAAGGCGGCATCTTTTCAATGAAATACACCTATTTCCGTTATGATTATACAAACAATTATTGCACAATTGTTTTTGTGAAACGATTTTATGTTTTATTTGTAATGGATATTCTATGATTTTTTTGCACTGGAAAATTCCATGCGGTTCTGAACAAATAGGACATTTTGTGCTTGCCACGTGTAAATATTTTAAAGGCCTTGATGAGTTTTGTGGCTTGTAATAGTTGCTGCGAAATGTATAATTTTTATGCTGCTGAGGATGATTTTTATTATTAAAAATATTAAAATGGTTATTAGATGCTTCCTGTTTCTTTTTTGTTGATTCGAGAGTAGAAAACTTCCCTCCTAAATGTAGGGTAGGTATATTATATATTGTATTTATTGTGTAGTGGGTATGCATCAATAAACAGTCTTGCTCCCAACTTCGTGTTTTAATGACGTTCCACTGGCGACGAGATTCGAATTTACGCGTATTTACTGAGTTAAATAGTACTAAAAGTGTTTAAATATGCCAATCGGAAAGTTAGAACCATTTGACATTAGTTCCAAACAGTGGCCAGCATACATTAGACGTGTTAAACAGTATATTTTATTAAATGAAATTAAAAAGGAACTGTGCGTGCCATTGCTCGCTCATTACGGTGGTTGGCGAAACGACGTATGCTCTTATGTGCGACTTGTGTTCACCATCACACCCGGAGTCAAAAACGTTCGAGGAATTGAATAAGTTAGTGTCCGAACATTTAGAACCGCAACGCTCAGAGATCGCGGAGCGACACGTGTTTCGTCTGCGTAGACAAAATGGCGGCGAACCACTCACCGAGTATTTGGAAAGTTTAAAACATCTTGCTGCAACGTGTAATTTCGGAGTGAATTTAGAAGAAAATTTACGCGATCAGTTCGTATCAGGGTTGGCGAACGAGGCGATGAGGTCGCGGATTTTTGCCGAAAGAAACATTAAATATAAAGAGGCGGTGGAGCTGGCTCTGGCGCTGGAGGCAGCCGAGCGACACGCGGAGGTGAGCGCGGCCACGGCGGTCGGCGCGGCTTCGAGCGAGCTGGTTGCGGGCGGCAGCGGCGCGGCGGGCGAAGGCCTGCATCAGGCAAAAGTGCGGGGCGCGAGACCGAGGGGAGGCGCAGGCGGCGGGCGCGGCGCCGCCGTGGCTGACGGCGGGCAGCGTTGCTGGCGCTGCGGGAAGCTCCATCGGGCGGATCGGTGCCGGTTTGCGAACTATAATTGTGACGAATGTGGTGTGCGGGGCCACTTGAAAGTTATGTGCAAAGAGGTGCGCTCGAATCGACGAGATAAGTCGGGGCATAAATATATTAGTGATGATGAGTGCGAGGACTTTTACAATGTGCAGGTGGATGGATCAGGTGATGTACCCTATATAATAACAGTGGAGGTTAATGGCAAACCTATGGACTTTGAAGTTGATACAGGTAGTAGAATATCTACAATAAGCGAAGATTGTTACAGACAGTACTTTAAGGGAAATAATCTTACCGCCGATCGGCTAAATATACGTAGTTACGTAGGTTCAAAGATTGAGTCGATGGGTTTTATGTTTGTAAATCTTAAGCTCAATGGTGTGTCTGTCTCATCGTGCAAATTGTATGTCATTAAAAAGGGAGGTCGACCATTATTAGGCAGAGAATGGATCCGCGTTCTTGGAATATATAATATTAGAATTAAAAATAAAGAAATTATATCGAACTTAAGTAATGATCCATTTGTAAGCCAGTTAATGATCAAATTCCCAGAAGTGTTTACTGATAAGCTCGGAACTTGTAAGAAAACAATAAGTTTGCATGTGTGCGACAATACGCCGGTGTACGTGCGCGCGCGACCGGTTCCGTTAGCGTTGAAGGCGCGCGTTGAGTGTGAGCTGGGGCGTTTAGAGCGAGAAGGTACAATTTATAGGGTTGAGACGTCGGATTACGGCACGCCAATTGTTCCCGTAATTAAAGAGAATGGCGATATACGGATATGCGGGGATTATAAAATAACAATTAACCCTAAACTAAAACGCGATCCGTATCCGCTTCCCCGTATTGAGGAATTGTTCGCTACGCTCAGTGGAGGAGTACTCGAAAATTGATTTAAAAAATAGTTACCAACAAATGCTTTTATCAAAAGACTCCCAACCGTATACGGCCATTACGACACATTTAGGTACGTTTGTATATCGTCGCACTCCATTTGGTTTGTCGTGTATACCCGAAAAATTTCAGAAAATAATGGAAGAGACTCTTCGGGGTATACCTAAGACGGTGGTTTTTTTAGATGACGTGTGCGTAACTGGAAGCAACCGACGCGATCACTTAAATAATTTGCGGGCAGTACTCGAACGATTGCGTAGTATGGGTTTTACGGTTAAACTTGAGAAGTGTAGTTTTTTACAATCTAGTGTTAAATATGTAGGGTTCATTATTGATAAAACCGGTTTACGGCCGGATCCTAAGAAGCTTCAGGCTATTCGCGACGTTCCAAAGCCTATCAATATTACTCAATTAAAAAGTTTTTTAGGCATGTTAAACTATTACGGGAAATTTATACCTAATTTAAGTATTCTATTGCAACCATTGCACGAATTATTAAAGAAAGAATCGGCGTGGCACTGGAGTATATTGTGTCAAGAGGCGTTCTCGGCAGCAAAAAATTTACTCACCAGTAATAAAGTGTTAGCTCATTACGAGGAAGGGCGGCCATTGGTTCTCTCGGTAGACAGCAGCGCGTACGGGCTAGGAGCGGTGCTCGCCCACGTATACTCGGACGGTAGCGAGCGACCAGTCAGCTGTGTGTCGAGGACACTTAACTCGGCGGAGAGAAACTATAGTCAATTGGACAAAGAAGCACTCGCTATATTTTATGGTGTTACTAAACACCATCAATATTTGTTTGGGCGATCATTTATATTACGTACGGATCATCAACCTTTAAGTTTTATATTTGGTAAGAAGGGCGGAATTCCACAAACGGCAGCTAGCCGGTTACAACGGTGGGCTGCTCGATTATCGGGTTATAATTTTTCAGTACAGTTTGTTCGATCGACCGCGAATGCTCCCGCGGACGCGTTGTCGCGTCTACCATTACCGAGCGAGCGACGTCACACGGAGACCGTCCAGTACGTAGACCTAGTGAGAGACACTATGCCGGTTAATTTTACTGAAATTAGGGCTGAAACTGAAAAAGATAAATTATTAAGTAAAGTAAAAGGTTATATTTTGTTCGGATGGCCCTCGACGGCGAGTTGTGAGGAGGAGAAGCCGTATTTTTCGCGTAAGCATGAAATAGTACTTGAATTAGGGTGTTTATTGTATAAATATAGACTAGTAGTACCTCCATCTTTACGAGCTCGGGTTTTAAAGGAAATTCATGAAGGTCATTTAGGCATGAATAAAATGAAAAATTTGGCTCGAAATTATGTGTATTGGCCAGACCTCGACCGGGAAATTGAGAACTTAAGTCGATCTTGTGAGGCATGCGGGGTGGTGCGTGACGCACCTCCCCGAGCGGTTATGCATCCGTGGGAGTTCCCTTTGAAACCCTGGCAGCGTATTCATGCGGATTTTGCCGAACATGGCGGAAAAAAATATATGATCCTCGTGGATGCACATTCGAAATGGATTGAAGCAATGACAATGAGCAGGACGGACGCGGAATCTACGATAGAAGTGTTAAGATCCACATTTTCACGATTTGGGTTACCTACTGAGCTTGTAACGGATAACGGTCCGCCTTTTTTGTCTATTGAATTTAAAAGATATTGTGAACAAAATTGTATTCGACATATAACTTCAGCATCGTACAGACCACAAGGTAATGGAGCAGCGGAGAACGCGGTTAAAATAATAAAAAAAGTAATAAAGAGGGCGATTCACGAAGGCAAAAATATATCGAAAGCGTTATCGACTTTTTTGTTTCAATATCGTAACGTGGAGCACGCGACGACGGGTGTCGCTCCCGCGGTTGCGTTGTTAGGACGTCGATTGCGCGGGTGCCTGGACGCCATTAGGCCCGACGTGGCGAGTGTAGTGCGCGCCGCTCAGCGCCGACAGGTGCGGAACAAGGGTGGCTCGGACCGGGACATGGAGGTAGGCGAGCCAGTTCTTGTTCGTGGATATTCTGATAAGACACCTAAATGGGTAGAAGGAAATATTACGCATAAAACAGGTCCGGTATCATATAAAGTAAGAGTGAGTAACGATTCACAATGGCGGAGACACCAAGATCAGATTATTCCACTTAAAAAAAAACATAGGTTGTCTTTATTTAAACCCAATTTAAACGCGGAACAAAAAGAGAAAAACAATGATGAGGAAGCTACATTTGAAGATGCCGTGGGAGAGGAATCGGGTTCAGATGGGGAAAAAGACACGATTCGTAATAGAACCCGCTCCCCGAGTCCTCCACCATCGGACGCTTCCGCGCGAGCTCTGCGAGCGTATAATAGAAATAAAAATTTAAATTAATTTATGGATAAGTCATAATTATATATTGTGTTCTGTAGGCTATTTATAAAATATTACTAAGTATTAGGTTAAAGTATTATTATATTATTCACTTTATTTATTTATTGTAAGTTAGTGTTAAAATTAGAGGGGGAAAGATGTAGGGTAGGTATATTATATATTGTATTTATTGTGTAGTGGGTATGCATCAATAAACAGTCTTGCTCCCAACTTCGTGTTTTAATGACGTTCCACTAAATACTTTAAAAAATCTTGTAAAGTCGGCAATTCTTGTGGATATTTTAAAGATTCTATATAAGACGTATGCGACTCTGAATCTAATTTTTGCGACAAAATATGCACAATAAGTGGATCCCATGAGCTAGTATCGACACCCAAATTGCGAACGGCGTGGATACATTCAAAAGTTGTATCATGTAGCTTTTTAATGTGCGATAATGATTGTTGCTGTGCCGTCGTTATGTTTAATAATGTGTTAATGTGAGCAGTAAAAATACGTTTTTTGTTATTATAACTATGATTTAAAATTTCCCAAATGTTAAATAATTTTCATGGCTAATAGTAAGATGTTGTATTAATCTTTCAGGTTCCCCTTAAACTTTACCTTTAAGAAACTGCCTTTTTGTGAATTAGATAAAGAAGAGTTTTTATGTATGGCTTCCGTAAAAAGATTTTTAAAAGCCAACCAATGCTGATAATTTCCATTAAAGGATGGAATATTTATTTGCGGTGTGTACTTTTCGCGATACGACACCGAAAACTTATTTAAAAGTTTCTTTATGTTGCTATATTCTTTTTCATGTTTATTAAATAGATATTCGTACTCTCCGTCTTCTCAGTTCAATTCAGCGTCGATTTCCCAATGTAACGTGTCTATGGCTGTCCAATGGGCTTGTATTTGCTTGAGAATATCCTCGTATTCCCATCTCTCCGATATTGATTCCATATCAATCACTGATATAGTCCTAGAAAATGCTTTGAAGTTAACGAATTGCTTTTTAAGCATGTCATCCAGTTTGCTATTTGAACCCTGGCTAACCTTCTTAGTACTTACGTACTCGCTCGCTTGCTGTCCTGCCGCGGAAGTTCCCGCTTGTGCTCCTTGAAATTCATCTTGAGGGTCCCCTAACTGATTTAATTGATTAAGTATGAAAGATTTTATTTCATTATATTTCTGCTTTGTGTTTTCGTATTCAGAGTTAAGAAAATACGGATGACTCAGATTTTTAAACTCGCGTAAACGATCATCATTGGCCTCGTAATCCGACCAGTATGCCTCTAAATTATTTAATCGCCTTTTCAAAGACGTTTCTGATCTTCTTTCCTTGCTTTCTTTTTTGATATTAATCATAATCTTGTGAATAGCTTCGCTAATCTCGATTTGTGTTTTAAATAAGTCTTCCATTTTTTAAAGATGATAAAGCTAGATATATAAAAAATAGGAACGATCTTACTTGATATGTGACGCTACGTCCTGCTGCTATTTGCTGATTATATATTTTAGCCTCGTGGCCAAATATTGTTCTTCTGCTTGCTCGTTCCACTCACTCACTTAAATATTTATTAAAGTCACGATAATTCACTAAATGCTAGTCTTTGCTAAAAATGTCTTTTTATAAAATTGCTTAAAAAAATCGCTAGATGCTAATCCGGCTCGAAGGACCAAAATGTAGGGGACGTGGCCTACACTATTTAGCTGGAGATTAGCGGGTCGATAGTAAAAGATAATATTTTAAATAAAAGTTGCTTTATTGCTTGCTATATGATAATACGCTAATGAATGCTACCGGTTCGCGGTCCGAGTATGCACTGCCTTATAATAGTAGCGCCGGGAACGTGCTGAAAGGCTATGCCGCGGTGTTCGGTTACCATATTTGGACCGAACAACTTTAGTAATTTAAGCGGGCGAAGCCGCGACCGGGTCGCTAGTTACTTATAATTATTTTGAGAAATCTTGTGCTTATCTAAAAGGAATTATAAAAAGCAAATACAGTTTTTTTTGTTATTTATTTTTAGGGTTATTACGACGACGACGACGAATAATTTCGAAATGTTATTATTATGTTTTTACAGTTCGCAAGGGTAGACCGCTACTATCCCTGCATATCCATATCTTTAAACTTTCTTATCGTATTATTTAATAATCATGATATAGCATTTTCATGTTCTTGTTTTGAGTCCTTTAATTTGATACCCATATTGTTTGGTTGTATTAGTGATTTTTTTTTTCACTAAGTCATGTTAATGTTTTTATTTTACTAAGGTATGCGAAATGTGTCCGAAAATTCTACGTAAAGTGCAGAACGAAGACTAGATTCCTTCTGTTTACATTGGTATATGCGAGATAACACGTGAAGCTATATACAACTAGTCGAGCTGAGTCGTCCGTGGCTTGTCGTTCCAGGAGCTGTGCGTGCGGCCGCGCTACCTGGGCGACGCGGCGGTGGAGACGACCGGGGAGGCGGGTGAGGGGTTGGAGGAGGCGGAGGCGCTGCGGGTGGTGGGATCGGCGGCGTGGGCCGCGGGGGAGGGGGCGGAACACGTGCGCGCGGCGGCGGCGGCGCTGGCGCTCACGCCGCGGCTGCTGGCGCGCGCGGCTCCGCCGCACAGCTTCCGCATCGGATACTGCGGCCGCTTCACGTAAGTATCCTAGTATACGCCTTACTCCTAACATGGCACTCACAGGCAGGCCGGTTTTGTCGCTGTAAAAGCCAATAGGGCTAACAGCATTAACCTCATGATCGAAAAAAAAATGTATTGTAGGTTTCGTTTCTGGGTGTTTGGTACGTGGCGGGAGGTGATTGTGGACGACCGCCTCCCCGTGCCCCACGACCCCCGACATTCCCTCGCCCGCTCCGCCAGCGCTGACTTCACGTTGGCGCTGCTCGAGAAGGCCTACGCCAAGTAAGGTCTAGAATTAATATTTTTCACCGTGATGTTAGTCGGATTTGATTATGAATGTCTTCTTTATTTGAATTTGAATATTTAATTCACTGCTATTCATAGCACTAGGGGAGGTCCATAAGTTCGTGGAATGAAGGGTTCTAAATTAAATGAAACAATAATAAATTATATAATCACACTTAAGCTGAATACATTTCAAACCTTCCCTCGTATGTCCGTCCGTTACGTGTCGCAGGCTGCTGGGCGGCTACGCGGCGCTGCGCGGCGTCGGTCTGGCGCGCGCGCTGCAGGACCTCACGGGCGGCATCGTGCAGAGCTTTGCGCCGCCGCGCCAGTCGCGCGCCGCCCTGCTGCACGTGCTGCGCGCCGCCCTTCCGCGCGCCACGCTGCTGGTGCTGGCCGCCCCCGTCGCCCTCATCACCGAGCTGGCGCGCGGCGACGACGGAGCCGTGCAGTTGCGACTGCGCGCGTCTGCGGCGGGTGGCGCGGCGCGCTGGGTGCCGTTTGCGGAGGTCGCGGCGACGTACGCGCGCCTGGAGCTGGTGCACGTGGGGCCGGACGAATGGCTGCTGGAGCCGGCATTGCGCGCGCAGCGGCCATGGCGCGCAGTGGTGGCGCGGCGGCGCTGGCGGCGGGGCTACAACGCGGGCGGACCACCGCGCGCGCGGACGGCGCACGCAAACCCGCAGTTCGGCGTACAGGTGGCGGGCGCGCGCGCGCACGTAGTGCTGGCGCTGGCGCAAGAAGGCGCGGGCGCGCTGGGCGTGGGGTTCGCGGTGTTCGCAGGCGCAGTGGGCGGCGCGCCGCTGGAGGGGTCGCACGCGAGCCGCGCTCGCGAGGTGGCCACGTTCTTCACGTTGGCGGCGGGGCGCTACGTAGTGGTCGCGCACGCGGCGCGCGCGCACGCGGAGGCAGCCTTCCTCCTGCGCGTCCTGGCCGACGAGCACATCGATGTTTGGTGACTACTTCTCTAACTTCTACACTATGAATTAGCTCTTCGGAATACTAAAATTGCTAAGTAGGCGTAGGAATAGATAGTACGTAGCGGAGGAGGGAGCTTTCTATGGCACCCAATCACCACGGCTTGGGTCATGGTCATATTGTAATATAACAGCATGTTGTTGTGGCAATATAACGACTATTATTTATTATTTATTTTATTTATTTATTAGGCAAGCCAACGTAACATACAAAAGATACAATTAAAAAACAAAGTACAAAGGTTTAAAAATGTTTTACATTGTACATCACACTTACAGGCTAGCTCAACATGATTATAACTAAAAGCAGGTATTCTAAAACCTAATATTCTACACCTAATTTAAAAACAATTAAAAATGATTTTACTGCTAAAATTTATAAATAAAAAATATGTATATAGATATTACATTAGTTAAAAAAAAATATAATATAATAAGAGTAAAACAAAAAATAAATAATAATGTTAAAAAACAGTTCTCTAATCACATTGTAAAAAATATTTTTTAATTTTTCTTTTAAATAATGTACCTAAGTCTCTAAAAATATCAATATTTGCCATGTTAAAAATTTCGTTATAGTTTTTCATAGCTCGGTTCATAGGGGCATTTGTACCCAGGTTAGATCTTACTTTTCTACTTAGAAAAGTGTATTTTTTCTTTGTTCGTACTCTTGCATTTTGTCTTGGTATAGCAAGCATAATTTTTTCTAGCAGTTTATTGCAGTCCACTTCTCCATTTATAAGTTTGTGCAAAAAACAAATATCGAGCATGACTCTACGGCTGGATAGGGAAAGCGTTTTATAAAATTTTAAAATATCTTTGTACCTTTTATTTTTGTTTATCCCATTATCCTTATAATTTAAATATTTTAAAAATTTCTTTTGTACTCTCTCTATCCTGTCAGTATGTATTTGATAGAAAGGATTCCAAACAGTGGAACAATATTCTAGCTTACTTCTCACCATTGAATTAAATAATATTAGTTTAGTCTTTGATTTTTTAAATTCTTTACTGTTCCTTATGATAAATCCTACAGTCTTTAATGTTGTTTTTAACAAATTATCAATATGAGGTACAAAGCTTAACTTATTATCAATTGTGATGCCCAAGTCTCTGATTTGTTTTGTCTTATTCAGTGTCTCTCCATTTAAGTTATAATTAAAATTAAAGTTATGTACCTTTCTACTGAACGTAATAGCAAAACACTTCTGATAGTTCAATTTTAATTGATTTTCATTACACCAAACAGCTAAATTGTCCAGGTCTTGCTGCATTAACAATGAGTCATTTATATCATTAATTTCTTTATAAAACTTGAGATCATCAGCATACAAATTAAAATGACAATTTTTAAAATTTTTTACTATGTCATTAATGAAAATTCCAAATAAAACTGGTCCCAGATGAGAGCCCTGGGGTATTCCTGATGTTGCAACAAACGTATGGGATTTATATCCTGCAATAACTACGTTCATTTCTCTATTGATCAAGTATGATCTAAACCAGTCCAGTAGATTTCCATAAATACCATAAATCTCAAGTTTATCTATAAGAATTGAATGACTGACGACATCGAACGCTTTGGCAAAATCTGTGTATATACAGTCTACTTGGCTACCCTTATCGACGGATTCTGACAAATTATCTACGAATAAAACCAAATTTGACGTGGTAGACCTTTTGCTAATAAAACCATACTGATCTTCAGTAAATATAGATTTCATGTGCCAATTAAGTGCTTGACAGATGAAATATTCGAAAATCTTGCCAAAAATAGATAATATACATATCGGTCTATAGTTTGATATTTCCTTTTTGTCGTTGCTTTTAAATATGGGTACAACCCGTGCGTTCTTCCATATTTTGGGAAATTCTCCTTCATCCAAAGATTTTCTATATATAAGAAATAAGGGCTTAGTTAAAAATAGTGCGCAGCGTTTTACAAAAATTGGGGGTATATCATCTGGCCCAGCTCCTTTGTTCGCTTTTACACTTTTCAACTTATTTTCTATTTCTTTTTCGGTAATATAAATTTTTTGCAAATAAGATATCTGGCATTCACTCAGCGAGTTATTTTTCAGATTAAATGACGTTGCTGCTTTGTTTTGAGTATATACGCTAGAAAAATAATTAGCAAATTCCTTAACAATGTCTGTTCCATTAGTAAACGTAGAACCTCTTAGTGTCATAATAGCTGGATAGTCACATTTATTGCATCGTTTTTGTTTTAAATATGAATAAAAGAACTGAGGGTCAATAGATATATTATTCTCAACTCTGTCGATGTAATTTTTATAATCTTTTCTTATAAGAAGTTCGCACCTGTCTCGAAGTAATTTGAACTCAATTTCATCAAGTGGGTTTTTATATTTTTTAAAACGTAATCTGTATTTATTTTTTTCAGCTAATCTTTTGATTAAGTTAGCAGAAAACCACATGGGATATAAATTATTTTTCCTTATTATCTTTTTTGGAACACAAGCTTCAATTACTTGACGTATTTCTTTATAGAATACTTCCGTCATTTCATTTACATTGGCACAATTTCGAAATAATAGTTCCCAATTTATTGCTGCTAGATTTTCATTAATTAAGTTATAATTGGCACTTAAAAATTTGTGTCGTATAATTGTAGGCGATTGTAGTAATATATCTTTGCTAGCTGTTTCATAATTTATAACTAAGGGAGGATGGTATTTATCTATTGGACATGCAGAAAATGTACTATATTTTGTTCTAACGTTGTTGCAATTGCTAAAAACTAGATCTAATATTTTTCCATATGAATTACAAACCTCATTATGCTGAGATAAATTTGCTATTGCCATAAAATCATGTATTAATGTACCCGCTGTGCTTTTTTGGTCCGGAATGAGTTTGTTAGGATCAGAATCTTTAGAAGTCCAATGAATTGATGGTATATTAAAATCTCCTATCAGAACAGTACATGATTGCTTATTTACAATCCGTTCAACATTGTTTATATAGTTTTCCAATACTTCACATTTTAAAGGCGATGGTATATAAACTGCACATATAGAAAGTGTTGTTAAGTCCAATATAATATTGACCCAAAGATCTTCACATCTGGATTCCCAGGAGTGGATTCTGCAACTCTTATATCGCTTAGAAACTGCAATTAATACGCCTCCTCCATCAGATTTACAACTATCTGTAGACTCACGATCTCGGCGAAAGACAGTGTAACGATTGTCAATAATTTCACCACATGATATGCTATCATTGAGCCAAGTTTCACTTAAAACTATAACATCGAAATCAGTATTGAGAAGTGCAAGATAAATAACATTCGTTTTAGTCCGTATACCTCTTACATTTTGGTAAAATATTTTTAGTTGTTTTACCATTTATGAAAATTGAAAAGTAAAGCAATACAAAAAAAAACAAAAAAATATGAATATAGGAAACCACCACTTAATTCTTATTGTAATGTTCTTAAAATATCCTTTGATTTAACCAGTATTACGTCACTAGATATCGATTTTCGAAGATAGATATTACTATTGCGTGACCACACAAACCGGTACTGTTTTTCCTTCGCAAAAATTCTGGCAGCTGCATAAATATCCTTAGCCGTTGATGTTAAATGTTCTGATATATATATTGGCTTCTTTTCCCCAGAAATCCCAAGATGTGCTGTATTTAGTTTATTTTCTTTATTATTCTTATTAAAATTTATCACACCTGCCAGGAAACGATCTCGAAAAAATGAATTGCTGAATTTTACTAAAACTGATCTCGGACGTGTCGTTTCTTTGTTAATTTTGGCTATACGAGTGCACTTAGATATAACACCTTCCGATATTGGTACATTTATTACTCGCCCAATCTGTTCTATTGTTGTAACTAGATTTTCACTCCTGTGTTCTGGAACACAGTGTAACTCTAGATTGGCTGCTCTCAATTCCTTTTCTAAGTTATTAATGGTATTGCTTTGAGAATTCAACGCCTGACGAATATCGTTATTGTTTTTTTTGAGATCAATTATTTCTTTTCTTGCTTCCTCTAATTCTTTATTGATCGCATCAAAATGGCTAGAGAAATATTCCAAAGATTGTTTTATATCTTGCAAGCCAGATAGTTCCTCACGTATATTTTTTAATTCTAAACTAATCGTTTGAGATATCGCCTCTTTTACTTCACTTCTTATTGCCGTTAGCCAGTCTCTATGGATATCGCTTTTGTCTTTATTGATATCCGTTACAGGCGGAGACGGCGTTACATTTGTGTTGTTTCGAATTTTATAGCAATTTGGGCACGTCCACTGGCCCCGCGTTACTATAGGCTTATTACCAATCGACGTAATACACTCCAAATGATATTGAGCCTGACACTTTACACATTTTAGTCTTTTTTGAGTAACAAGTACACTTGCTTTACAGGCACAACATTCATTTGTCATTTTTAAACAAAAGTTTTTAAAATAAAATTGTAGTAAAAAAAGTAAAAATAAAAAAATAAAAAAAAAATGCCTATTTCGTAAAGTGTAGGTTTCGAACTAGCGTCGCCTCAATTATTAAGCTTAACTTTTCTAACCAGTCCACAACAACACAATCACAATGTGCAAAAATATGATATCCACTGCTCAGGTAATGTATGCAAATTCTAGTCATGTCATTTTTTTTAACATTAGACGGTAGATTATAACTATTACTTGCACACTAGATTTTTATCACTTAGTTTTTATCGTATTTACGACAACAAATTCAAAACTTTTTAGTTCCCAGTAATCGCACGTAACATTAAAATCACGAATTACGCTAGTTCAGTTGACTTTAAGCACTTTATACATGAATACGTGAATTTTAATCAAGGTCAATGTACAGAACACCCGACTTATATGACGTATGTCACCGGAATGACATACGGACTATATTTAAACTGGCATGGCATTTGGCATTAAATTTGTAAAATCCAATTATCATACTTTACTGCACTCTGAGACCCCCGGACACGATCGTCCGAGTCAACACGGAGCCCGATAGTTGACAGGACACCTTTAAAATTTGCAAGACAAAGGAAACTTAAGTCTTCATTCTTCCCTTACGGACACAGCAATCCCAGCATTTAGCATAAAATTTTGTTCCATTTTGCAGTGGCGGACTAGTGGGGGGGGGGGGGCGGTCCGCACCGTGCCTCGGGTGCAGGGGGGCCTCCAAATGGTGCAAATTCCCTTGATCAAATCCTAAATAAGCCCTTGAAAAAACGCATAGTATCTACTTAAGAGGAAGTTTGAGGTTGGAGGGGGCCTCCAATAAACAAATAAGTACAAGGATTAGTGCAGCCTGTACCGGTAGTTTACATTATATTAATTAAAATTACTTTTATCTTTCTAATGTCCATTTAGGTTGCATGTGGTTCCAGTTTCGTGGTTTTTTATTTCAAGTTCCTAGGGCCTCCAGACCGACGTCATTTTATTAAAGTTACTCACGTGTTATTTTTGGCAGGGAAGTGAATGAAGACAACGCGATAGTGCGCGACGTGGCGGGCGACGGCGCGGAGGCGGTGCACGCGGCCGTGGCGGCAGCGGGCGCGCGCGCCGCCCTGTGCGGCTTCGCGCCCTCCGCCGCGCTCGACGCGCGTGACCTTCAGGCGCGTCTGCGCCGCGTGTGGCGCCGCGTGCTACCGGCGCGCCCTGCGCTGGAGCTGTGCCGCGCGCTCGTGGCGCTGCGCGACCCCGGCGTGACCGGCCGCATGCCGGCGTGCGAGCTGCCCGCGCTACTTGCGCTGCTGGCGCTGTGGCGCGCCGCGCTCACCGCGCACGCGCCCAGCGCCTACTGCGTGCGCGCGCTGCTGCGCGCCGCCGGCCTAACTGCCTCCAACAAGGTGGTAGAGTGCGTGGTGCTGCGCTACGCCCGCGGCACCCGCCTGCCGCCTGCTGCCGCCGTGCTCGCGCTGGCGCGCCTGCACCTCGCGCACGGTAAGCCCGCACCCCGCAAACACGCCTTCCCCACCCGCACGCCCTCACCCCGCACGCTCTCACGCGCCCCTCGTCTTGTTACAGAACGCTACCGCAGTCTGGAGGTGAAGCTGAAATCGAACCCTCTCTCGCTGGAAGAGGTAGGTGTGGTCTCAAACGTCGCGCGCCGCACTCTGTACATCTCACTAAGAACTTTTTGCTTGCAGATGATCCTGATGACCATCTACTCGTGACGTCAGCGCGCGCACCGTCTTACCTAAGAGTAATGTTGCAAAACACTATTTATTAATATTTATAGTACTGTTACTGCGAACGACCAAAGAATTGAAGCCGCGACCTGCAGAGCTAGTAGCGTGTGGTTCGAATTGGCTCGTAAGGCAAGTGTAGGTTACGTACGTACGTTGCGGGCACATGACCGCTCGGTCGCCGATGCGCCCCTGCAGCCGATACACGAGCAACTACGACATGAGACTTGTATGTGCAATAAAACAATCCAATATTTATAGTATTAACTTATATGCTAATACATTAAACTGTTTAATGTATTAGCATATTAAAAGTATTCTTCAGTTTAGTGAGTTCATTCCCCGTCAAGTATAACCAGGCCCTCTTTATGGAACGAGTGAATAGGTACCTAGGCAAGCATGCTCCACCTTCGTTCGCATCGTCACTTACCACCAGGTGAAATAGCGGACAAATGCTTGCCTATCAACAATAAAAAAAAAAAAACAAAGGGGTTTCAAATGGGTAGGTAGGTAGCTGGACCTAAATGTGATAAGAACCCATATTTAGATTACAATAATATTATAGTGCTCAGATTGTGATATACAAAATATTACTTACCAAAAATATATCTTTTGTTTTATACTACACCATTATTATAAAAATTGTTCAATGTTGTTATAGAATTTGTTACTAAATATACACATATATATAATTGTTGCTATGTTCAAAATATGAAATGTCTCATTTATGTTATAATTGTTATGTTAATTAATATAAATATATATTTTTTTAACTGATTTTTATTTATTACGTTTACTTTTTCATGATGCTGCTTTTATGTTATTGTGGTATAACCTATTTGTATGCGTTTGTAAGTTTAATTATATAAGAGGTGTACGCCCGTTGTCAAAAAGTAATGATATAAATTGGTTTAGGCGAAGCACGTGCTGTGCCAGTCTGTTCGACGGCCGCAAGCCTAGATTCGAGTGGGCGTCGGCATCTTCGCAAGTAGCAATTTTTTCAGGGACAGAGTACCCAGCTATCAACTAGTAGTAAGTCATTCATAGTTTATACACTGGTTTTAAGACGTTTTTTTGGTTAGCAGTAGTGACTTTCACAGCGACATCGGGTGGAAAAAGAAGGTACTCTGTCCCTGAAAAAAATTGCCGTCGGCATCCTCATAGGATGCCGACTGCGGTAAGGGCGCCCTGGGGGAATCAAATCTAGGCTTGCAGGATTATCCTCTTTTACAGGATATGGAATGTTGAAGTATGCTCTGCCTGTCTAATATTTTGGAAGCACTTATACCTCTCTGATCAATGGATCTTAAAATTTACAACTTCTTATGCAATAAACTCAAGTTCGGACGCCTCGTGCGGCTGACTCAAAGTTAGAATAGATTCCTTATTCAAGCAATGACTACATATTGATCTGTTCCCAAGACAGCATCCTAGGCACTTGCGTGTTCATAATTTAAATATAATGATGCACTAGGAATAAGTCAATCATACTTTTCCCATTGAGAATGTAGAAGAATGTTTGAACGGTTATGGATCTTAGTTGACCTTCGAAAATGCAGAATCAAAGATATTGGAGGAATGTTAAGTAAAAAAATTGAGGACACTTCGGATGACATGTATGAAGAGGTTGATGACAGTGGACGAGGTGAAAGAGGTATGTACAAACAGTAGTCTTTGGCGCTCCGTAGTCTAACTTCTTCACTAGTAATAACAGCGTAAGTATGTATTTATTTCAATTTTTTAAATATACATATCATTTTATTTCAGATTCTTATCATTATTCTCACTAATTGTCATTGTTCGTAAAACTGTATTAATACGGACAACACATACGAATTTCATTTTTTTTAAATAAATAGGGGTAGTTCATAGATGCCTCTTCAATAAGCATGTGTTATAATGTCCAAGCTTTTCATATCACCGCCAAATATCAGTATCAGTTTTAAATAATAAAAATAAAAAATAAAAATAAAAAAATAAAATAAAAATAAAATAAAAATCTTTTATTCTCAAGCTACATGGGCTCATAGCTGGTTAGTACAATGACTTAAGAACTATGTTAGTAAAATAAAATACAAAAGATAACAAATATAAATATAATAATACATAATAATATAATAACTTTTAAAACACATAGCTAATTTTGCACATGTAACCTAATAAATCTCCCTATTGTGGGCCCATCCACTCTATCTGCAAATACCTTCAGGATGCTGTTGGCGCTTGCCCTTACCCTTTGTATAACAGATGCCACCTTTTTGCGCATTATCGCAAAGTAATCACTTATGTGAGCATCTGCAAACATGCCTGATGCACTACAGTGACAAGGGTTACACACTGATTTTAAAAAATACAGTTTTTGTTAAAAATAACAATTTTAAGCTGGCTAAGACTGTATTGTAAAAGCTTTGATTATGGCGTACCGAGCGTGCCATTTGAGCACATTATCACTTCCCCAATGTCACGTTGTGTGGAGAAGACGCGAAGGTGGTTGTACGCTCTAAATGAAAGCTATGGTATGGTATGGTTCTTTAAAACTGGCGTTCCGAGCGTGCCAAAATGAAAACTATCTGTATTCTACAGCTAAGTGTCAGTTCAGTTCTTTGTTCTGTTCTGTTCTTTCTATTATGGCGTTCCGAGCGTGCCAGTTGACCACAAAATCACTTCGCCAGTGTCTCGTTGAATGGAGAACTCACGAAAGAGGTTGTACTGTGTTTATTTATGGCGCTTCGAGCAGCTAAGTGTCAACGCTCCGCTGTCAAATATGACGTCTAGTGTCATATGTCATGAACGCGAGTGACGTAGGGATGCCCGATGTTAGAGAAACATCGATGTCAACATCGAAGCTGTAACATCGATGTTCGATAAAAATCGAAAGAACAACATCGATGTTAGCTAACATTGATGCTTTTTTTTCTCATTTTTTTTATTCGCCTGTATCCATCCCGCTTCAGCTCATATTTCATTTCCACCATTAGTCGATTGTGAAGTATGAAGTGAACTCCAGTGTCGCGAAGGCCAGATAAGAAAATATAGAGAAATAGTAATTTCCATATGAAAAATATGTAGGATATTACATATATTAATAAAACGACAATTTATAAGACTCTAAAAGTAATAATGGTTTTTGTTTTGCTTACGATATTTCTTTCTCTCTCTTTTAACTCTAAACTCAGAGTGTTCATAATAGTTTTTTAAAGTGAGAGTAACACTCTTTCTTCAAGTTGAAAAATATTAAAAAGAAAAAACTTCTTCGAAATACAAGTTCAAAATAAATTTAGGTAAAGAGCTTAAGAGATACACTATAACGGGATGTATTATTATGACAAAGTCATCTTAATCTTAAGAGTTAAGATGTTCGGTTTTAGACAAACACATGAGTCACAGTTCTATGGAAATTAGAATGGACATTTCGTTTTTAAATTAATGGCGCAACGGGTTAAGTAGCGAGGTGAGTGTGTGTTAGTAAGAATCTGAATATTATTACACTTAAGTTTAATCTAATGACATATCGTCGGTGCGCCCGCCAAAACCGTTATGTGTATTTTTTTTATTTTTTTTATTTGATAAATAGCATTAAAATAGTACTCTGCATAGCCTACAAAAACAAATATGTAGTAATTCCGTCTGGAAGTCGATTTAACAAAATCGATATGTGCACATAATTTTTATTTTTGGCAATGACAAATTCGTTATGTGCAGCAATGATTCGATGAGGAATGTAATACATTATGTAATGTAATACATTAAGGGGAACCATCACTCGAGCCCTACCTTATCGGTATATAATGAAGCAGAGCTCAAATCTCAGTCACTGCCGATAGAAATAGCAGATTCAGAGCGAGGTATAGTATTAGTTGAAAATATGACTCATTTGTACCTAGATACCTACTGGAGAATTTGTAAGCCGGAAGTCAGCCGAACTCGGAACTGGTCACTTCATACTAGATAAATATGCTGGAGAAAACTTCAAGGAGATGGATATTGATGAAATATACAACAATAGAAAAGTTTGACTTTAATACGCAGCAGAGAGTTATAGGAAAGGCGTACCTGATACAATTGTAGAAGATACTTAACTAACGATACTTTTAATTCATGGATAAAGGAATTGTATGCCACCAAACCAGAATCATCTTCTGAAAGTAAACCAAGAAATCCTTCTTGTAAGTCAGCTTCTGTAAGAAGCCTGTGAGAATGGTTTTAGGCTTAGGGCCAAAAGTTCAAGTTTACTCATTACTGCAGAGCAAGCACATCACGACACACATGTTTGAAGTATACAGTGCCGGTTTTAGCACTACCGGCGCCCTGGGCGAAGTTTTTTCGACGCCCCATAACTACAATTCAATAACATCCATAAAAGAGAATGGGTACAATGAAATAACCATTTATTTAAAAAATATATTTAAATTATTGCCTTTCTATCTGCAAACTCTTTTATTAAGCATTCAAAGTCTATGTTTTCTGCAATTTCATTTTCGATTGATAAAGTTATTAAGTTTGTCAATCTAGATAGCAAGATTGACGATCGCAGATATGTCCTTATTAGCTTCAGTTTGGAAAACCCTCCTTGTTTATTGAAAAAAAGATAAGGCAAACGAGCGTACAGGTTACCTAATCGTAAGAGACCACTACCGCCGACGACCTCGTGTAACATCAGAGAAAAAAAGGAGAAAACGTGGCTTTTGAAGGTATCCATGTCGTATCAACCTGAAAACACTGCCATTGGTAGGCTATTCCACAGTGGCGTGGCGCGTGGCAGGAAGTTCGTACCAAACCACACAGAAGTGGAGTGGCACGTATCCAAATGATGTAGATGATACTTCAGTTTCTGACGTACTGTGCGGTTAGAAAATTCGGCGGCAGGTAACAGGTCAAACATTTCTGCAGAACACTCCCCGTAATAAAGCACAGCGAGGAGACATCTCTGCACAAAACGAATGTGTCAAGCCTTTCACATATCATTGGGGCTCCAACGTTCCGTACTGCTCTACGTTGTATACTATGCGTATGTATCAAATGGGTCAAGCTGTTACATGATGATGCACCAGCCCAGAGATGAGAAGAGTACTCCATATGAAGCCGAACCTGGGCCCTTTTCAGGGCCAATCGGTGTTTTGGCGTGAAATACTGTTGCGCTCTGCTTATTAAAATTAAATATACCTAGTTATTGAAGGGATAAGCATTAAAGGCTTAGTCTATCTATAAACCTTTCCTAACCACTTTCTAACAACCCTTCGAGTTTTCTATTAAACATTTTTTTGTTAATTATTATTAGTATTAATAACCATAAGATTAATATACCAGTACCATACTGTTTTATCGTTATCAGATTAACTGTTTTCACGTAAAAAAGGGCCAAACTAAAAATTCCGTACGTTTATCATTACTAATCATTAGTTTATATATGTTTATATATTTGTTTTAAGTTTAGTACATTGTTGTTATTCTCAAAATAACATTAAATAAATCCGATTATGGTCTTTTACAAAACTGATATGTGCATATTTTTCACTTGTAAGAAATGGTGGTTACAAGACAAATCTGATATGTGCATCAAAATGGTTAAAAAAAATTATTGCAGACGAAGGGTACATTTTATTATTTTCGCTTGTATCTCAGTTCAAACGTAACATATTTTGTCACCATACTGCATTTATAATTTTTTGATAAAGCTATTATTTAATAAATAAGATAGTTTTTTGTCTCTGCTGAAAACATGACTAAAAACACATAGCGGTTTTGGCAAGCGCAACGACGATATATAATTTTGCAGCAGCCCAGCAACATCGATGTTACGATGTTTTCATTAATGCAACATCGATCTTAAAACATCGGTATTTTGTCTACTAACATCGATGATCATCGGGCATCCCTAGAGTGACGTTAAGGGATGTCAATTTCGTCCGGTGCAATCCGGTGTTAACTTTTGAACTTTGACATGAACTTTTTAGATTCGATATGGAAAGAATTATAATTTAATAGAAGGAACGTGTTCCTAGACAACATGAATAGTTCAATTACATTATTATTTTATATTAGTATCGTAAGTTTAACGCTCTCGTCTTCGGTGAGCCGAGCCGACTACGGCGAGGTGAAGCTGTTCCGGCGCCCAGAGCGCTTCAGCGTGGAGTCCACGGTGCTGCTCAACGAGGCCGCGCGACGCGACAAGGAGGTCAGCCACAAGGTGAAGGCCGCGCTCGATGTCAGCCCCGTGTGGAGCGACCGCCATCACGACCACCTGCTCAAGTTCGAGGTGAGCCTTAATATGCCGCTGCTGCTATCAATCTACATCCATCCAAACCATTTAACCAAACACTATTTGTTGCAGCTAACTTCTCCTCAACTGTACTCAAAAGGAAAACAAGTAAATGCTGAGTACGCTCCATCACCGTCCATCTGGGATTCTCACTCACATTCCACATTCTACGCTCATTGGAAACATGGAATTATTCAGGCTGTTTTCTTGAACCAAGAGGAATTACTGGATATTCAAAACTTTAAAAGATCACTTATCAGCCTGTTCCAGGTACTAGATTTTCTATATATTATTAATCTAATAATCCTAGCCTTTCTTGCTAATAATTTGAACAATTTAATAACATAATTTTATTTATTTAAATTTAAAGTTCCTTGTGTCTGAAGTTATGTTTTAATGAACAAAATATATGTAATAATATAAAATATCTATTACTTATTTATATATACACCTATCCCCCGATTTACATGGTAGATACTTTCTTGAGAAAAATGTGTAAATCAAAAAATAAAAAAATAAAAGTTTGCAGAAAATGCATAATTTTGTGTTGTGTTTTTTTCAATATTTTTAGGTGTACACCACCAACCAGTTGTTTTTATTCACCATAACTAGACTGTTTAACAAAAGTTTAATAATTAATTTTTATTCAAATTATAATGTTTTAATTTTTTTATTTTAATTAAACCTACTGCCATCATTTCTCTCCAAAATTTCCTGCATTTTTCCCTCTAAATTTTACTTTAATCACAGCCGTTAATTTAAAATAATCTAAATTATGCACTCACTTGTAATTTACGAATATGTAATATTAAATCATTTAGTAAAGTGTGATAAAAACAAAAAAAAACTTATTTGGAAAACCGTGTAAAAGTGAAAATATGTAAAAAAAAGTACTGTGTAAATTGGGGGATAGATGTACTTTAATATCTAACAAAACTACACTTTTATATGATAATGTGTGGAATTAAATCATGTTTTTGCCTTTGTTGTGGATGTGGGTTTGATTACCTCTCATATTTTAATTTTTCCTGAAAAATTAAAGTATTAAATATTCCTGGAAATAATAATAGAATAAAGAATATCCTGGAAACTAGGCAAAGTGCACCAATGGCAGAAGCCGAATGGCTTCTGCCAATTTCTTAAAGAGCTGGGTGTTGAATAACACCCAGCTCTTTAAGAAATTGGCAGAATGTGGGGAATGGCAGTGCCAGAGTGGTGAATGGTCTTCTGGGCCAGTTTTAGTCTGCTATAAGAATGACAATATTGATGTTTTTATATTAATGGACGATTTAAGCACTAATTTAAATTAAATTTCAGTTTCAAGTTGTGGATGGAGAGGCAAATGAAACAGACATCTCTGGAATGTGTAAAGTGATATATGAAACTACTTCAATGCAGGTCATCAGGAAGTTTAAGGTGTAGTATAATTGAATTTTGCCACATAGTATAAAGAGTGTGTGTAAGTGTACAGGATGACACATGCACTTACACTTACAGAGCGAGTGTGAGTCCCCAGAGTGGGCGGTGGATGAGGACAGCGGCGACGTGTCATCGAGGCGAGTGACGCGCGTCACGCTGACCACGGCACTAGACGCTGTCGACGACGTATACGCGGAGGAGCTGCACGTGTTGGGCGCCGATACCTCGCCTGAGCTGCAGCTAAAGGCGCGCGCGTGGCTGCACGTGCGCCGCGTGCCCGACGTCGCCCTCGACGACCTCTCTGCCGCAACCGGCGACCTCCCCGCCGCCCTCGCCGCCCTGCCGCCCGCCTTCGCCGCCACGCCGCTGCCCGCGCGTCCGCCGCAGGACCTGCCCGCGCTGCTCCACCCGCCGGTACGTCGCCCGCCACATGGCAAATATCATACAAGTATATTTTCCTAGAACTTTGTGAACAATATTAATAATACTAGGATGAGGTCATGTAGAAAGCACAAGCTGGAGGATATGTATATATATTAATATCAGTGAAGGTGAGAGTATTGTGCATGGATTGTGGGGCTTGGCAATCTGCTCTCTCTCTGACTTGTAATTGGATAGAGGTATGGTGTGAAGCTAAAAACAAGTGTATAAAATTTGTTGCTTAATGGTAGTTAAGTTTTTTTGTTCAGAAACGATTTTAATAAAACAAAATAGTTTGATACACTTAATTTTAAGATTGTTCTAAAATTAATGGAGGAAATCCATATCATCCATCCATCCAATCCATCCATCTAGGCTCCATAAAGTGTCTCACTCATTCATAGGTCAAAGTATACACTTTTATAACAAATTTCCAAACGACGTGGTTAATTTATCACTGAACAAATTTAAAAAAGTGGTAAAGCACAGGCTCTGCCAAAAAGCTTATTACTCTGTTAAAGATTATGTTCGCGATAAAGATGTTTGGAAATGAGTTGCTCTATTTCTAAGTTAAAATTGTTAATTGTGATTTATAACAAATGTTGGCATTTAAAAAGAGTGGCCATGAGTTTCTTTGCCTGTATCTTCTCATGAGCTCAACCATTTGAACGGGCTTTTTTCAAGTCAAAATTGCACATTTTTTTTTGGTTATTTTGTTTTGCTTTTTTTTATCTTTTATGACATGTCCAAGTGAATGTTAAGCATTTTTATAATAATAATAATAATAATAAATTTATTTATTTAAGACATTAGTCCACTTGTTAGTAACAATTAAAACTTACCCTATGTTAATACAAACACAAACACACACATATACAAACAAAAAAAACAAAAACTGGCTTCCGTTGAGACTCCTACACTATTGACTGTAGCTGGTAGCAGGAGCATGGAGATTAGCCCAGCGACTAAGCAATGGGGAGTCCCATCGGTCAGCCAACGTGCTCAGGATGGTGTTCGATGCTCCGCGCACTCGCGCCCACAGCGAAGCGCACCGCTTTCTAATAATCGCGGGGAAACAATCGGTACGCGACTCGGCAAACATCAACGACGCGCTACAAAAGCGCGGCAGATCGAACAACATCCTGAAAGCATTATTATATTGAACGCGCAGTGCGCCGTATGTCCGCTGCGTAAAGTTGACCCACAGACTGCACGTGTAGAACGTTTGACAGTAGGCTTTGAAAAGCGTCAGTTTGACCTGTTGGCTACAACGCGCAAATCTGTGAATCAACATGTTACAGCGGACAGACAGCGCCCTACGCTCTCTTTCTATATCCACCGTGTCTGACAAAGTCTCAGTGACCCAGTGACCTAGATATTTAAATCGGTCAACTCTTTTTAACTGAGTGCCCCCTAGATCAACACTAGTTACTGTCCGTTGACTCCTCAGGTCCTTCGCCTGGAAAACCATGAACTCACTTTTAGATGCATTATATCTAAGCCCATGGGCCACCGCGTACTCTTCACACATGTGAAGCAACTTATTCAAAGCACCGATCGACGGGCTCAGCAGCACCATATCGTCTGCATAGCTGATGTTGTTGATGCACGTCCCTCCTACATGACATCCTATGTAGGTGCTGCTGAGCCCCTCGATCAGCTTGTTAACATAAAAGTTAAAAAGCATGGGTGAGGACAATCCCCCCTGCCTCACTCCACATTCCAAACTGTAATCATTCGACTGCTTTCCAGCCCATTTGACACAATTCCTCTGGTTGTCATACCAATATTTAAATATTGATATAACATCGAGAGGTAGATCGGTTTCACACTGTAGCTTATTCCACAATAAATTGTAAGAAACTAAATCGAATGCCTTCGACAAGTCCAAAAAGCAAGCATACACCGGAGTTTTTCGAGCTGTGTAGTACTGCACAGTCTGCCTGAGACAGAAAATGGCACTCTCTGTAGACAGACCAGGCTTAAAACCAAACTGTAAGTCATGGAGTTTGATACTGTCGGCCAATCTTCTGTCAAGCAAACCGTCCAGCACCTTAGCTATAATCGTAGCCAAGGATATAGGTCTATAATTGGACAAGTCGGAGGCATCCCCCGTTCTATTCTTTACAACAGGTACAACAAGAGTGTACATTAACTTATCCGGTAAATAACAATGACTCATACATAAGTTAAAGAACATCGTAAGAACTCGCGGCAAGTGCAATCCTGCGTACTTCAGATGCTCGACACTAAGATCGTCGTGCCCGGGGGACTTACCCCTAACCATTTCTTTAATAATTGAGGCAACCTCACACTCCGAAAACCCCACAGTGAAGTCCCCGTCACGACATCCAGCATCGAACACCTGCGACTGCGGAAGGAGAGGAGACACTACTTTAAAGTGTTTACGGAAAGCATTCGCTATATCAGTCGGATTAAATTTACCATCTACACTCACGGGAAGGCTCGATTTTGGATTCAGTTTATTAGTGTTATTCCAAAATTTATTAAAATCTTTATTAGCATAATTTTGAGCAATAATATCCAATTTTATTTGTTTTTCATTATTTTGACAATATTTTAATTTACTTTTAAATAATTTTCTCGACTCGTGCATTTTATCGTAAATGAAGCCAGTATAAGGTTTACCGTATAATATCCAGGACTGATACCAAAACCGAGCTTCCCCATGAGCGGTACTGACGTGTTTATTCCAGCCTGCAATACACTTATGCCTCTTAATTCTTTTATCTATATAGCTACATTCGGCTGAATCTCTCAGAATACATATAATCTCGTCATACATGGACGCTATTTTGCTTTTATGATCAGCACTTGAACATTTTTTGTCAGCACATGAATATAAATCTACCGGAAGGGTTATCAAACATAATTTACTATTACAGCTATCGGTATACTTCTGTATCTGATCACTATCCCTTTCAGCCCATTTAATTTTATTTAAAGATGGTGAGGGGGCCACAATTTTCAACTGAATCTTACTTAAATTACATTCAATTAATAAGGGAAAATGATCGGACCAGTAAACATTATTATACATAACAGATGCATTAAGTACAGAATGCCGCGCGGCACTCGTAACGACACAATGATCAAGCCATCTACGAGAACCATGTGAATCACTAACGTACGTATAGGTATTATGGAATAAAGATATTTTGACTTTGACTTTGACTTTGAAATCAATTTGTGCAAAAATCTTACATAAAAAAATATCAATTACAAAATATAACTCAGTAAATCAATGCATATTATGCATAAACATATGCATAGTTATTACAATTTAATAACCTAAAAAATATTATTGAAATAGGTTAGATATCATTTGTAAAATCTTACACTGACGTGATTTGTTTACTCTACTGTTATCTTTTGCTTACATTTGAGACTAATGAAGTACATTTTTATACTTTGTACTGTACTAGCGGACCCGGACGCGGCTACGCCTGCTTGAAATATAAGAATATAATTTCTATAGAAGAATCATTTTAATCTAGATGAAATGCTAAAAGTGACTATTATATTTATTTTCATAAGGATGAATATCAAAATGTCGCGGTAACGGTTGCGTAGCGACGCGACGGTTATTATAAACATGGCAGAATAAATTGCATGTCAAATTAGAAAGTATTTTAATTTATTACTATATATGTGTAATGTAATGTTATATAGCCTATAGCACATCTGAAAAATGCAGCTTTCATACAAAACAAAAACATAGTAAATCGGACCAGTAGATCCAGAGATCTTAGCGTTCAAACAAACAAACAAACAAACAAACAAACAAACTCTTCCGCTTTATTATATTAGTATAGATTTCAATGCAGTATTGACTTACTTAATCATACAACATAGGAACGACGAATAGATAGATAATAATTGTTAGTAAAGTAACAGATGCTATGCAAAATTTTACGAATCTTAGTAATAACTTCTCTTTAACATTTTTATTGTATGTTGAAAATTTATATTTGTCAATAATATAAATAAGTGTTAACATAGGAAGACATACGTTACAGAGCAGCGCAGAGGAGGTGACAGCGGCTCTGTACGAGGCGGCAGCGCTGGGTGGCGCGGCGGCGGGCGGCGGCGGCGGGCTGCGGGACGCGCGCTCCGCCCTGCGCCTGCACGCCGCACTGCGTCGCCCCGCACCCGGCGCTCTCGCCGCGCTGGCCGCGCTGCTGCACGACGCCGCCGACCCCGCGCTGCTGTGAGTCACCACACATTTTCTTTTAATTCTCCAATTATTGAGACTGATACGATTTTAATATAAATGGCGATTTCATTTATTGAAAAGCAAAAAATTTAAATAATCTATTCTCAAATTATAAGTGACAGTGACAGTCATAAAAGTGGTATACAATTTGTAAACTGTGCTCAACTGGCACGCTCGAAACGCCATATATCGAGAAATCAATCAATCAATCAATTTGTAAACAATTAAACATTATTTCTAGTGGCATCTTACATTGAGGACATTATTTCTTGTGTAGATAAAAAAAAGCAAGTGGACCCAACTTAAACCGATTTCAGTAAGGCTTTCGATAAGGTTGTTTACAAAATCTTATTGATGAAATTAAACTCATATGGCGTTGCAGGTGTTTTCCACGATTGGCTAGGTTCTAATTTATCGGAACGCTCATTTTTTTCATTAAAATATTTTCTGGTGTTCCGCAAGGTTCATACCTTAGTCCAATATATTTATCAATGACCTTCAACTATGTTTTAATTATTCCACTCCATTTGAGGATGTAGTAAAATTTCAAGAAGACTTACATGCCCTAGTTAGTTGGTGTCAAAATAATGGTATTAATGTATCAAAATGCTTTCATGTTAAATTTACAAGAAACAATAATATTATACCATCGGTCTACTTCATTAAGAATGCGCAAATCAGTGAGACACAGACCATAAAAGATTTAGGAATCACAGTTGATAACAGCGTACATGCGTATTGAACGGGTGCAAAAGAGATTTGTTAGACATCTCGCGTTTTCTTTTAATAGAGCTAAATGAGACAAGTTCTCTTATAAGGAGCCACAAGATTACTTTAAAATATCTGACCGAAACACTCGGAGAGACGCCATTGACCTGATTTTCTTACATAAATTGGTAAATTATGACATATATTGTCCGCATCTTCTCTCTAAGCTCTATTTTACTATACCCCCTAAAATACCTCGGAAACCAATCCGTTTGCTTGCACTACCGCAACGGAGAACAAAATTGAGATCTAATTCTCCTATTACAAGCCTTAGCTCAGTTTATAATAAGAAATGTAGTGTGTCCACAAACATTGATATCTTTAAAATGTCTTTAACAGCAATACAATGTGTGTACATTAAGTAATAATTGATACTCCTGGTTATGTACTCGTTTATGTACGTGTGTACCCCTAATGTAATTTTAGTATATTTTTATATAATTTTGATACGCGCTTATTTATTTGTAAACCTATGTTTATATAAATTACCATTTCATGATTGTTCACAACCACTTTATATTGCATGCAGTGTTTATCTTTAAGTAGCAGTACATTAATTGTTTTAAGTTTTTATGTTAGATTTACTTGAAATGTAACAATGTATGAGCCGTTGGTAAACTTAATAAAATAAATAAATAAATAAATAAAAATAAAAAAAAATGTCACTTCAGTTAAGTTTGGTGGAAAATAAAGAAAACAGTGAAGGAACAAATAACACATTTGTTTTCATTTCTGTAATTTTGTTTTGTATTTTTATATAAGTAGTGTAAAAATAAAGAATAAATAAATAAATGTACGTGTAACAGGGACACGGCGTGTGCGGCGCTGGGGGGGGCGCGCGACACGGCGGCGCACGCGCTCGCGGCGCGCTTCTTGCGCCTGCGTGGCGCCGACGTGGCGGAGCGGCCGGCGCGCGCCTACCTGGCCGCGCTGGCGCTGGCGCCACGCACGCCGCCCGCCGCGCTCGCGGATGCGCTGGCCGCCGCGGACGCGCACGGCGCCGCCCTCGCCGAGGCGGCGCTGCTGGCGGCCCCCCGCCTTGACCACCTCAACGCGTCGCTGGCGCGGTGCAAGGTACGCCTCGCTTGGGATAGTCTTCAATCACCCTACGGTTCACATGAGCGCGCGGCGACGCTCGGTGGTCTCGGCACGCTGTTTGAGATTGTAACAAATCAATGTTGTTGTTCACATGATCGCGCGTCGCCGCGCGTGTTCGCGCTCCGCTCGCAAGATCTTGTACCGCGGGTTGACAAGGCGACAAGGTCGACAGGGCGACAAGATCTACTATTCTATATAGACCTGTTCAGTTGACCCGCGCGGTTTGAGGCAGACGAACCCACGGAGCTACGAAAATGGAGGACGAGGCCTCTATTGATTTTACCTTCATTTTTTCTTTTAGTGAAATGCAATATAAGATATTGCAGCACTTTTCAACGCAAGCATAAATAAGTCAAAAGTCATTCTAAAGTACTTGAAAAATCAACCTTCGTGTAGTCTTAATGTGGAATATAAAGTTATAAGCAGGCTTAAGAAAGTCTGATTCAAAATAGGGTGAACCCAGTCGTCATATCGTCATTGCCTTCGATGACGACGTCCTAGTTTGCGGTATAATACTCACAAGCAAATAGCCTCAAGCTTGTTTTCATTTTGTTTTTATGATTTGTATGTCATAGTTATTGCTTTTTGTATATACAGGATGACGAGTGTCGCCGCGTGCGCCTTCACGCGCTCGGCAACCTTCGCCGCGCAGACACTGCCGACCTCCTACTGGAGCATGCCGAGGGCTCCGCCCCCGCACCCGCCCTCGCCGCCCTCGATGCACTCGCTGCCCTCCCCGCCGCCGCTCTGCGCCACCCCGCGCGCCTCCCGCGCCTTGAGCGCCTCGTCTTGGAACCGCGCGCCCTCGAGCTGCGCGCCGCCGCCCTCGACCTGCTGCTGCGCCTCAGCGCGCCCGCGCCCTTCGCTCTCCCACGCGTGTTGCTGGCCCTGCGCCGCCAGCGCGCGCCTCCCGCCTTGCGCCGTCTTGCCTGGCAGCGCCTGCGCTCGCTTGCGCCGCGCTTCGCCGCCCTGCGCGACCTGCTGCGCGTGCTACCGCGCGAGTTGCGCGCCTGGGACGAGCAGGCACTCGCCGGCACCTCCGCCGTGCTCGAGCGCCACCTCGGCGCCGCCGCCGGCTGGAGCGCCGCGCTCGAGTCCGTGCAGCTGGAGCGCGGTGGCGCGTTGCGACGCGGGCGTGTGCGCTTGCTCGCGCGAGCTCCCGGCGCCGGCCACGATGACGACGAGACCGATCTGCTGGCCGTAGAGCTGTGGACGCGCGGCCTCGAGGGTTTCACGGGTGCAGCGCCCGACGGCGACGCCGAGGTCGAGGAGATGAGCGGTGGGCTGACGCTCACGGTGGGCGGCGTGCGCCTGCCAGCCGTTACACTGTTTACGGGGCAGGGTGAGCTGCTAGGCCACGTGTGGGCGGGCACGGGCAGCGAGCCCACGCCCGTGATGCGCGCGCATCGGGTGGCGCGCGGGGCGGGAGGCGCTCTGGCGCTGCTGGGCGGCGCGTCGCTGCTACACCGGCAGGCGGCCGTGCTGGCTCTGGCGTTGGACGCACAGGCGCAGGTGTCGCTGTGGTCGCGCAGCGCGCGCACGGCGCTGACACTGCGCGCGGCGCTGGCGTCGCACGTGAAGGCGCGCGCGGTTGTGGAGTGGGGAGTGCTGGGCGCGGAGGCGGCGCTGGAGGCAGAGCCGCGGCTGCGCGTGTCGGCGGATCTGGACTTCTATGACGGCGTGTCGCTGTGCGTGCGCGCGTCCACGGCGGATTGGTCGCCGCGCCGTACCGTCTCGCTGCGGGCGGAGGGCGGGCGCCGCGTGCGGCGTGCGCGCTCTTGGCGCTGGGCGTCAGCGGGGCGCACGCTGGCGCTGGGCGCGCCCAACGACGCGACGTGCCGTGCGCTAGGCGCCGCCGACGACGCGTAGTGTCCGTGGTCTCCGCTCGCTCTCACAAGGCTGCTCGACCAAATAGTCCGATGTCGTCGCGACGTGTCCCAGGAGGGAGTACGACGCCGCGCGGGCGCATGTAGCATATATATCGTATAGTATAGTAATATAAGTAATAATAATATACTTTTTTACTTCATAACATGCTTATTGGTCACAAATAATAATATGTATTTATAGAAAAATTGTTTGCTCTACTTCACACAGAACTCACTTATAAAAAAACGAAGCAAAAAGATTGTTAGTATTTACGTTGCTAGATATTGACAAAATGTTGGGTACACTTAAAGTGTAAAGAAAAAAAAATTTTTACCTATTGCACAATTTTATTATAAATAATAAAAACCTATACCTATGCTAAAGCATTAGGTTAGATGCATGCATACAAGTGAATTAAAAAAATATATTTATGTCATAATCTATAGGATCTATATGTGCTGTGTGTAGCACAAACGAATCTCTAGAAACTTTACAAACACTGTGATGAGTCTATGTCTTGCAGTTTATAAGTAAAATAATTTATTTAAACATATATTATTAAAATAATCACGGAAATTGTATTTTATACTTTTTTATATTCTATACTCTATTCTATGTAAAGTTTAAATAAAATGGCATTTACAATACTAAGTAGTATTATTCCAACTGCATCAGTACAACACATTGTATACTATAACTGTCTCGGTAGATCACTTTCCCAATATTGGAATATGAATAAACAACTCTCGGGTGCGGTCGCCGAGCTGTCGGATATGTAAAGTTGGCGGGAAAAATATGCTTGGGTGTTGTGAGCAGTACAGCGAATTGTTATTAACATTATTGTATGAAATATAGCATTTGAAAGTGAATAAGTGTTTGGATTTCTACTCTTTTCGTTATATTTTCAACAGCGAGGCCATGTGAACGTGGAGTGATTGTGAGAAATTTGACGCTTAGACTGCGCTAGTATGAATTGACCCTAAGACCTCTAAACGATATGTTATTATCAATTTATTCATAGCTACTAATTAATAATACATTGATTTGTAAATAATAAATACTTTTACTTTAATATTAGTAAGTACCGAGAACAATTTGTTTAACAACAAGTATTTTAAATATATATCAGGGAAGCAGATTATTTAAGTTGCCAGTTGTCAAAGCCAGATGACGTTGCCTGTCACTCTGACGTGACACCGATCGATGACAATCACATAAAACCGACCGCACGGACCACAGAACACATTTACTCAAAGAATGTTCACTGCATACTAAAAAAATAGGTGACAAAACGATGCTGCTGCCATCTCTGTGCGTGCCCAACAAAACACAATTAGCGGGAAATTTAAAATTTGGCTTTAAATCGATCTTTATTCAAAAATCAGAATTATTACTCTTTCAAAATAATTTGGAAGTATTATTATTTAAATTATGTAATAATACCTCCAAATGATTTTGAAAGAGTCTGAATAATTTATGGCACAATAATAAAAAAATAATGCAGAAAGAAAACTAATAAATACCTTACATTTTCTTTATTGCTTATAAACATTTGGTTTAATTATATTTTCACAAATAGTATTTATGCAAAACAATTAAAATATACTGCTAAAGATTACAACATTGCTACAAGACAAACTTGCCCTTTTATGTTAAAAACAATAACAATTTTAATTTTTATAAGTAAAATAGATCATAATCTGCAAAAAATATATAATTTATATATTTATTAACCTATAAGATTGTAGGCAGTTGTACTTGATTGTTGTGTTATTGAATTTCTTTTTTTTAAACAATTACAGACAAAGATAAAATTAATAAAGTAGGTATAATGAACTTAATACAGTGTTGGTCAAATTAAATCTAACATTAATATACAATTACTTTTAATATATCTATTTTCCTTTTTAACAATTTCTGATAATCTGCAAATTGTTTATTTTTAACTAAACAAAATCTTTTTATTGTTATGTGGAAGACACTATTACACAACATATACATAAAATCAACATTTTCTTTAAGATGTTCCTCACATTGGGCAAGTAAACTAAAATTTACATCTTTTTCCAATTTGCAGATTGCAAGTTTTTTGAGGTTTAAAGAATATGATGTTTCGTATAAATTATTGCAGATTGTGGCACAGTTCTCAACACATAAAATCTTATAAAAATTTTCAGATACATAGTTTAACTTCTTTTTAGCATTATCATATTCTTTGAAGTCCATAAAAGTGTACAATAATATATTATCGGTATGTTTCAATTTTAAAACTGAATCACAAAGCTTGCATTGGGGCGAGCTATGACAAATGTACAATTTTCAAAAAAGTACATTTCTTCAAATGATTGAGTTAGAGAAAAAAGACATACATTTTCTTCAAATGAAGAATTATCAGTCATGTTGATACAGTGTGGCTGCCTTTCTTTCAATCTGCAGAATCACTATTTCAGCAGCTAAACAATTTATCCATATAAATTTGCAGTGACTGTTGCCTCTCCAGGTAGCAATCCTGAAAATAACAAGAGTTAATAAAGGTCAGGTTACAAAAACTAAAATCAACATATCATTGTTAGATGAATGTTCTTGATTAAGCAATTAAAAGAAAATTAAAGAAATTGTTTAAGATTAATGTAATTTTAGTTGTAACTATTAGTATTTTTTAAAATGTATCTGTGTTTACATTTTAAAATTGTTAATTAATATTTTATTTTTACATATATATCTATCTTTTTTAGGTTTCACTGTTACCATAAGATAGGCTATTTATTATGATAAGTTTTTATATTAGATATATTGTCATTACAAGTGAACTACTATTAATTAATAATATACTTGAATTACCATTTGAATACTTGTCAATACCGTTCTTTGCAATGGTCCAGGTATAACATTTGCAGGAAAATGTGATGTCCCTGATTGTTCAGTGGAAAAATTTTATTTTATTAAATTAACTACTCTAGATAAAGTCATGTCTTAAATGTTGTACTTGGGCCAAGTTTTGCTTCCCCGAAGGCCCATGGTATTCTATCGATTTTCAGAAAAAAATTTATGGTGAACATAGAATGTTATGTTGCCACCATTTTGAAAGGGCTTTTTTTTTTTATTTTAACATCTACATCCACGGGCGCATAGTTGCCCGTGCCTTTTTTTATTTTATAAAAGTTATTTTAATGTGGCGTACTTAATTTTAGGACAATTTAAACTGTACTTATATCTAGAGCTTATACTAGAGGGGTTGGATGAGACCCCTACCGACATTATTATTATTTTTTTTAAATGTTATTAACATATATAACTTATTTTATATAATTACTTTATACATGTAAAGAACACCTTCGCCTATTATATTTGGCCTGGCTCATGCAGAACGCCTTCCCTGAGTTTTTGGATCAGTGCCTCTATCACCCTATCATCTCTTTGTGACATTGCCCCTTTTAGGTTCGCCTCCACCACCTCCGTAGATGAAGCACCCATCGGCTGATGAAGTTGCCTATTGCGTCTCCGCCGTCGTCAGAGTAATAGACACAGGTGTTGGTGTGTCTCGTCACTGCGACGACTGCGTGAGAGACGCTCTCATGCGCGTCCGGTTCGGATGATGACGACGTCTGCGAAGGTCTGCCCCTGGGCCTCATGGATAGTCATGACTCGCGAACCTGCTCCAGCTCCATATCCCTGGTCTTTCAGCTGCCTCTTCTCCTCCTGCGTGTGGACCAGATATAGGGTGCCGTCATTACAGTGTGGTATTCGCGCGTCGGTGTATCCGAGAACCTTTAGGGAGTGGACAATGGGGCTTGCGGAGTAAATGCTGTTATATACTCCGGCGAGGGCATAGGCGACGTCCATTGGGCTCCGGTGTGTGCAAGGCAACTCGCATGTGATGTTGGTTGTCAAGCTAGGCCTGCAGTACGTTAGTTCGAATAGATTTTGTCTGTCGATGTAAGGCAGCTGATTGATATCTCCGATGAGTGTGACCTCGTTCGCTCCTGACAGTCTGGCCGCCATAACAATGGCCCCGAAGTGGTTTATGAGGGCTTCGTCCACCGTTAGCCGGTTTATAACTATTCCCTCATGAAAACCGTTGACTAAGATCGAGGCCATTGTTCGCACTCTCTTTGTCGCCTTCGTGCCAAGGCGGTGCGCCAGCTTCTCTCTTAGATCTTTCGCGGCCTCTACTGTGGTTGTCGCTACTACTTCCGTGTCCTCATCGAAGTGCTTGATAATGTGAGTTGTCTTACCACACCCCGGAACCCCATTTACCCAGGAAAGTTTTGGTAGCTCCCAATTCACGAAGGCTGCGCCCGGCTCAGGATCGCTTGAAATGGCGTTTGCCATTCCGAGTATCCTATCGTCCAGCATCACTCTCGTGCATTCGGCCACTACTACCACTTGGTCCCTCTCTGATGTTAGGAATTTGGGGGGATCGTCTACTCTTGCACTTTCGACCAGGCCTATAAAGCCCTTTGTGCTGCTATAGGCCGCCATGTACTGTCCCGTCATGCTTCCGTGAATGACGCAGGAGCTGACGTTGTCATAGATGGCGGCTTTGGCTTCATTGAGCTCCACTTCCAGGAGTTTGAAGTTCCCTCTTTGGAAAGTCTAAAGGATCTTTTTACAGACATTGGTGTTTACCTCGCGGGTTGCCTTTAATGTGGCTAAGAACTCGATGAACGCATTTATAGCATGCTCCTTTGGGCTTCTGGCCATTTTTAGGTCAGGTAGTTTTATGTTGCCTCTGCTGTGCTCTAGTACGCCTTCGCGGTGTCCTTTTTGTTCCCGTTGATTTCGGGTATCGAAAAAGGCTTTGACCTCTCTCTCTTGCGTGCTAGTTTGGCGGGCAGCCTTAGAGGCAGAACATTTTGGAGTTTCTTCGACTCCCGGAATATCAGCCTTAGAGGCAGAGCATTTTGGGGTTTCTTTTTCCCTTGGAGAGACGACTCCCAGAATGGCCCTCGCCAAAGTCCTCGAGTTGTTATGTTTGGGGGTGGGTGTGTTGGTCTTGCTTGTGGATGGCTCGGGGTACAGATTCTCTTGCAGCCTCTCGGATCCGCTCTGCTTCGGCGTTTCGGTTGGAGCCTCTGTTGAGGGGGAAGGTAGATGTTTCTTTGCCTTTAGGAAGTCAAGGCATTCCCCCCGTTCTTCGTAGACGACTAGCTGGTGTTTGTGGGCGACCTTGAGGCATTCGTAGTAGTTTGCTATGCTGCCTCTATAAGGTTCTACCCTCATTGCGTCTACGCTTATGGTCTTAGGGGCTCCCTGCGATATAGGGGGTCTGCGATCACTTTTTTCTGTGACGGCAGTATTCGGCAGGGGGTTCAGCCAGCCTTTGCCATGTCAGTGAGTCTATTTTTCCTGACCTCACCGGTGTTCTACTCGTGCTTCCTTTGAGTAGGGCTGCTAGTCCTGGTGAAATTTGGACTCTATCCGGCGGTTCCGAGCGACTGAAAGCTATTCCCACCCTTTCTGATTCCTCGGCCATGAACAAGGCTTCTGACCCTTATTCCGGGTTGTCCGTCCGCTGCCTTCTCATTTAGCATTGCCGTCACGTTGGTTGTGGTCAGTGTTGGTGGATTGTGCTGTGGCGGTTTTCCTTTTGTGGTTAGTTTTCTCCACTTCTTTGGCAGGCCTCCTGTGGTCTTTTTGAGGGAAGCCAGTAGTTTATTTATTGTTGGTGTTGTTGGTATTGTTGGTGTGGCAGAAGCAGGTGTCGAGTGTGTTTGTTGGATTGGCCCGGGGATTGGAAGTGGTGCGGAAGTTGGTATCTGGGGAGCTTGTGGAAGCGGTGCAGGTGTTGTTGGTGGTGTGGGTACTGGTGTTTGGGAATTTTGTATGAGTGGTGCAGGGGTTAGTGATGATGCAGGTGCTGGTGTTTGGGATGTTTGCGAGGATGGCGCGAGTATTGGCGCGGAGGGGGGAGCCACTAGCGAGCTGTTGCGTTTCGCGGCTGTTATGATGGCTTTACGTGCGAAGGTGAGGAAAGGTGTCCTGGTGGCTTCTGATTCTAAGATGGTGTGGAGTGATTGCTGGTCTAGGTTTTTGTTGATGGTGACCTCCAGCATCGCTCGATCTGAGCCGTATCTTGGGCAGTCCAGGATTACGTGCGTGACCGTTTCCTCACATTGCGGATCGCAGAGACAAGATGGGCTGTCTTTTAAGTGGAATCTGTGCAAGTAGGCGAAACCTCCGTGGCCGGTCAGTAGCTGGGTGTCTGTTGGTGTTATTTTTGTCTTCCTTACCAGAGTATATGCCTTTTTGACGTCTGGTAAGAACAGCTTTGTGACTGATCCGGTTTGGGAGGCCTCATATCTCGCTTGCCATGTCTTGACAGTTTCCTCGCGTATCCGCCTTCGGACGTATGATACTGGGACTTTGTCATAGTCCGGTGCCGTCTTCTTTTTTATTGCCGCCCTTTTCGCCAGCTCGTCTGCCCTTTCGTTGCCGGGTGTTCCAACGTGGGCTCTCAACCAGAAGAACCGCACTGTCCTGCCCTCGTTCTGGATGTCATGTATGCAGCTCTTCATATGTAGGCTGAGAGGGTGAGTCGTCGATGGGGATTTTAGTAGATCCAAGGATGATCTCGAGTCGCTTAAGATGTTGGTAGCGCTCGTTTTCGACTTTTTCACCATCTCTATTGCCCTGAAGAGTGCATACATTTCCGACTGGGAGACAGTGTTGTGCGGCTCCAGGCGAAATGTGGAGAACTTCCTCTCGCTACCCTGGTCCCACAAGGTTAGGGCTGCTCCTACTTTACCCTCGATTTTGCTGCCGTCGGTGAAGATTAGGGGACCGGCTATTTGGTGTTTATCGAGGGTCTCCTGGTCGAGGCTCTCCAAGCGCATGTACTCGGTTGTTTTGAGTTGTGATGGATTTTGTAATGGTCCCACCCTGCGCTCTATTTCGCGTCCTGGTGGTAGGAGGTCCACGCAGTACCTCTTTTTGATCTTGTACAGATTGGCGGCTTCCTGGATTCGAAGGTCAAGGGGGATTAAGCCTGAGAGGACCAGTGCCGATGTCAGAGACACCGTCCTGTAGGCCTTGCATATTTTTTGGGCAAATCCTCTTTGCAGCGAGTCTAGTTGTTTCTTTATCATCAGCTTCTCGGCTGCCGAAGACCACGCGCTTGCTGCATAGAGGACGATTGGCTCTATCACCGCCACGTATATGGTTCTCACTATCTCGCCATTAAGACCCCACGTTACCCTCGCCGCGTACGCTAGTCGTTTGTAAATGTCTGCAGCTTTCTTGCATATTGCAGATGCGTGCGCGTTGAAAGTCAGCTTGGAGTCTATTACGAGTCCTAGGAGTTTTATTTCCGAGACCATACTCAGTCGGGTGCCGGACATGTAGACTTCGGGGGCTTCAAACTTGTTCTTCTTGGTAATTACCATCGCGTGGGTCTTATGCGCGGCGAAGCTCAGTTTATTTAGCCTTCCCCAGTCCTGCACCTCGGCTAGGGTGGTCTCGGCTTGGCCTTGTAACTCACTAGTACTATGGCTAGAGAAAGCGAGGACCACATCGTCAGCAAAGGCCTTACAGTATATCCCTCTAGACGCCATTTTGTGCAGGAGCGAGTCCAGGATGAGATTCCAGAAGGTTGGTCCGCCGATGGATCCTTGGACACAACCCTTCGTGGTACCCTTTTCGCTGGTTGCTCTGGCGTAGTTGATGATGACTCTTCGATCTTCCAGGTACGAGGCCACCAAGGAGTAGAGGTTTTTTGGGCATCGTTTCCGCACCAATTGGCTCTTAAGTGACGGCCACCAAGCATTGTCGAATGCGCCCTCTATGTCCAGGGATACAAGGAGTATTGTCTTTTTTTTCTGTTTAGTTTCCCCTCGTTTCCCCTTTGCGGCGTGAACCCATATTGGCTGGGATGAAGCGTTGGTAAAAGGTGCCACTGCAGTCTTCCCACGAAAAGCTTCTCGACCGTCTTCCCGTGGATCGGTAGTAGCCCTATGGGACGGTACGACTTTGGGTTGGTGTAGTCGTCCTTTGCTGGTTTACGAAGGATGCAGATGTGGGCGATTTTCCACTGCTTGGGGAAGTATGACAGTGATAGACACTTGTTAGCTATCGCCAAGAATACCTCTCTGTCGCAGTTGATCGCCATGCTGCATATGTCGGAGGTCAGGCCGTCCGGTCCCGGCGCTTTCTTTGGGTTCTGGCTCGAGAGAACCATCTCCAATTCCGCGTCCGTGAAGGGGGGGTCGTCCTCCGACAGATCTTCAATCTCCGCGGGAGTTCTTCCTTCAGTGGCCTCTCTGACTCGCTTGTGCAGTTCAGTTTCGCCATCTATTTGGTCGTCAGGGTAGAACGTCTTTGCCAGGAGCTCCGCCGACTGATCTGGTGACAGTGTTTCGCCAGCTGTGTTCCTTAGCAACATATCGTCTTGTCTTTTGGACGTCTTCCTTATAACCCTGTAGATGCCGTCCCAAACGCTCTCACGGTCTTGAGAAGTACAGAACTCCTTCCAGCTCTGGGTGGCTGCCTCTCTTGCTTTCTGATGGTATGTGTCCCTTGCCTGCATGTACTCTTCGACAGTGAACTCTCTTCGTCGGGGCGCAGCGTTTCGGATTCGGCGTTTCTTCCTAAGCACGTCAGACTGTAATTTGTGTAGCAGGGTGTGACTTATTAAGGTCACATCCACACAGCTCTCGTAACACCTCCCTCCTCTGTACGTTTCGAAAGTTGGTATATTGCCCGAGTTTAGAACGTGGAGGTCCAGCTCTGTTGCGAAAGAGTGATACTCCGCTCCGCGATGATTTTCGGATTTGCTGCCCCACCAATGACTCCAAGCATTCACGTCGCCCGCCACTATCAGATGGTTGGTGTGAATTTTTGTGGTAGCCTTTTTGACTTGGGATAGGTATGGGGATAAGTTCTGGTCGCCTTCAAAGTACACGGAAAGTACTCCCAACGACAGCGGCTTTGAGATGGACGGCAGCCACGTTTTCGGTCACGATCTGGGGGTCATGGATCACCTCCAGGGTGTTTCCGAAGATTATTATGGCCGCTTTAACTGGTTTCTGGCGGTTTAGAGTGCACTGGATGGTGGTTGTGCATGGTTGAGATTTCATCTCACCAGTCCTTACTACATACGGCTCTTGGACAAGTGCGATTGAGATCCCTTCCTCTACCGCCACCTTGTATATTTCCGCCGTCGCCAGTTTGGAGCGTTGTAGGTTCGCTTGAACGAACCTTAGTTCGCTCCCGGTTACTCTGCGCACCTCGCAGGCGACACGTGGTGAAGTGTTTGGGGGGCCCTTAGCAATACTGAACCCTGGAACGTGCTATACCATCCCATTTTTGTCTTTCCGGGCATTCTAAGCTATAGGCTGTATGTGCCTGGTCCGCGGTTTCCCTTTTTGATTTTGCGCAATTTGCACACCGGGGGGTTTCTAGATTTTGCCGTTTTTGGCAGACCTTCCCCGCGTGGTACTCTCCGCAGTAACTGCATAATTCCGTTCCGGCTTTGCAGAGAGTCCGGGTGTGTCCGAAGCCAAGACATTTGGCACATTGCACTAGTGGGGATTGATCCTCCACCGTGCACCTGCCAAAGCCTATGTAGATCTTCTCGACCTCGGTGAACCGCTTATATATCACCGGGGAAACCTGAAGTACGGGATGGCATTCGTGGGGGTTCCGGGCGCGCTTCCTGTAGCGAACCCGTATCCTCATGTCTGCCTCTTGGATGTTTTGGAGGAGATGTTTGTTTTGAGATGTGGTGTATTCCACGAGTTCCTCGTTTGTAAGGCAGCTGAGGACTCCCCTCACGCACACTAACGGGTCTTGATTGGTGGGCTCTTTTATTGTGAGGTTTTGTGACTTTTCAATTTGGCTTTTTACAATGTTTTTGTCCTCTTTGGTAGGGCACCGTATAACGACCTTCTGATCCCTGGCCTTTCGGACCCTATCCACTTTTGCACCAGTAGCCCTGAGATCGAGTGCGTCTCTTATCCTCGTTATGACATTGTCACTCGTCTCTGTTGGCAATTTTGACGCGATGATAAGTGTGTGGTTCGGGTGGGGAGCCTTTGGCTTGGCAGCGGCCTGTGCGAAGGTCTTCGGTCCCGTCACTGGTTGTTTCTCGCAGTTCGCGAGATCCGTTACCCTCTTCTTGATAGTGGCCAGAGTCTGTTTTACCTCCTGGACCGCCAGCTCGGTGTCTATCGACGGCCTCGGAGAACTGCGGTCACGGCGCCGCGTTTCTCGAATGGTTCGCACCTCAGAGGACATTATTTCTAATTTTTCTTTTATCCCGCATATCTCTGGAGTTATATCTTTGGGTATGGGAGGGGGGGGGGGGGGTTGTGGCATGTTGATTTTTTCTTTTATTTCTGTAAGTGTTCGTTTCTATCGCCTGCAGGGACTCCGTCAGCCTCGCTCTTTCCTCGGTGTCTTTGTCGTTGTTGGGGGCTTGTGTCTCCGATTGCCTGTGCAAGCTTTCGGACACACGGGACGCCAGGTTGTCCACGTCCCGCCGAAACATTTCAAACCGGTTAGCCAGAGATGTCAGGTGGCTTTCTATTCTTTTTGTGGCTTGTTGTAGTTCCTCCCACTGGGTGGAAGGAGTCGCCTCTGTGTTTGTTTGTGTCACGGCAAGCTACCAGATGACTTTCGACAGTGATGAGTGTGCTTCTTTTATCTCCGCTATCTCTCTGAAGGGTTGCTCGATCTCGTAGCCCAGCCAGCTTCTTATGGATTGGGCCTCCTTCAGGTTTTCTGATATTTCCTTCCTGGCACTACTCAATTCCGACACCATCTTCTGGCTGATTTGTTCTATTGCTTTGGTGTGCGCTCGCTCGACATGCACTATTTCTTGCGCGTGTCTGGCGCGTTCCTTCTCCAGGTTGCATTTGTGCCTGTTCCTGGAGTCGGAGAGCGAGAGCACCGTTTCGTACAGTCCCTGGAGGCTTTCAATGGCGATTGTCTTGACTTCCCTCTTCATGTTTATCACCGACTCAAGCGCGGCCTTCCCGTTCTGTAGCAGCGTGTTGGCCACCCCCGTCACCAAGTCCATCTTCACCCCCGTGCCTCTTTTGGAGGTGGTGTAAAGGAGGCTGATCCTCCTTCCTGTGCTCGAGGCCACGGAGCCCGTCGGTGACGCGGGCCCGTCTGAGTCGGACATGCACGGCTCCACTTCGGGGATAGTGATGCTAATTTCAGCCGTGTTGGGTGGCGCTTGCTGTGGAAGTTCCATTTGTGGAGGCGGTGTGGTCCTTGGCGCTGAGTTTGCCGTGTTGGTGAGTACCTTCTGCCTCAGCGACGTGGATTTTGTCGCAGCTGAGTCGGCGGTTCTGCGTGAGCCTGACTTTACAGAATCTGCTTGCGATTTGGTAGAAATTGTGTTGTATTTTGTTGTACTTGTCTATATAGTGTTTGTTCTTAAATATGTATTACAGTGTTTATTCTTAATATTTATACAATATTTATTCCTATGTATCTTGTCTATATAGTGTTTAATATCATATGTTGATATGTATATATATATATATGATTGCTATTATTATGATTACTATAAATTGTTTTTTTTTATTGTCAGTAGGGACACCTTTCGCTGATGTTCTGCGATGTCTGTGTTGTTGGTTGTCCCAGGAAGATTGAGTACGCCGCGATGGGTGGTAGCGCCTTTGTTAACTTGGGCTCTCTGGCTGTGTGTGCGCTCGCGTGGTCGGAGACACTGTCTGATGCGGTAAAGTGACGGCGTTGGTCTGCGAGCACGTATAATCCGTACAGTATCACGTACGATTTCACGTACGAATTCACGTACGAATTCGCTGCAGTACGTGCTTCTCGGCGGGCACGTACGTTCAATTGGCGAAAACGTGACCCGGAGCACGCACTCGCTACAGCGAACAACTTGTTTCTCCTGAGATCTTCTCGCAAAATCCCGGTATAACTCCGGAACCCTCACTGATTTCGCGTCACAAACACTACGTCCTGTCGAGTCACTCACTGAGCTGCCTTCCTGCCAAAATTTGAGGCGCTAGGCTCCGAATTTCCTATTTTTTAGGAATATTTTCCGCGGAGCAGATGTTGCGCGTGCGAGTGTTGAACTTGTTCCTTGAAAGGGCTTTGTTTGTCAATTTTATTGAAAAAAAAAATACTGTAGAAAAACTGTTCTATTTATGTACATATTAGTTATCATACATTGGCAATGTATTTTCATCCAATTATATTTTATTTTCAGAATCAGCTAATCAAAGATTTAAATTTTTCTACTGAACAACCAGGGCCATCACATTTTCCTGCAAATGTTATACCAGGACCGTTGCAAAGAAGGGTATTGACAAGTATTCAAAAGGTAATTCAAGTATATTATTAATTGATACTGGTTCACTTGTAATGACAATATATTTAAATTAAAACAGAAAATTTTGTCTATTTATTTATTTATTTTATTTATTTTATTAAGTTTATCAACGGCTCATACATTGTTACATTTCAGTAAATCTAACTTAAAAACTAAAAACAATTAATGTACTGCCACTTAAAGATAAACACTGCATGCAATATAAAGTGGTTGTGAACAATCGTGAAATGGTAATTTATATAAACATAGGTTTGCAAATAAATAAGCGCGTATCAAAATTACATAAAAATATACTAAAAACTAGATTAAGGAATACACACATACATATACAGGGTGGAAGAGGCAGCGCTTCTTTTATTGAAACTGCATATAGGGTAATATATTTCAAACCCACACCTAAGAAATTAATCAAGGTACCTCAACAGTTTGGACGTAGGATTTTTTTTTCATTTCACGATTTTTATCCATACCTGTATTTCGTGTGACGCACACATACGTGTGCGACGTTTCCGATTTGACAGGTAAGTGTTTGCGTGACTATGTTATACTTTACAAATGGCGTTTTATTTTAAAACGATAATTTTATTATTTATTTTGTTTGAAAAAATAACTTTTTCATTTTTGGGATTTTTTTTTTCCGAATTATATTAGGCTTTTATAGAATAGTTAAAACTGTGGTTTGATTTAAAGTGGCGCTGACAATTCCACCCTGTATACCATAAATGGGTACATAACCAGGAGCATCAGTAATAACATAATTTACACACATTGTGTTGCTTTCTTAAAAGCTGTTAAAGACATTTTAAAGATATCAATATTCGTGGACACACTACATTTTTTATTATAAAGTGAGCTAAGCCTTGTAATAGGAGAATTAGATCCTAATTTTGTTCTCCGTTGCAGTGGTGCAAACAAACGGATAGGTTTTCGAGGTATTTTACGGGGTATAGTAAAAGAGAGTTTAGAGAGAAGACTCGGACAATGTATGTTATAATTTACCAATTTATATAAGAAAATTAAGTCAATGGCGTCTCTCCGAGTATTTAGGTCAGATATTTTAAAGTAATCTAGTGATTCCCTATAAGAGTACTTGTCTCGTTTAACTCTATTAAAACAAAACGCGAGATGTCTAACAAATCTCTTTTGCACCCGTTCAATACGCAGTGTATGTGTTGCAAAATGAGGACGCCAAACAACGCTCCCATACTCCAAAATTGACCTTACAAGACAGTTGTACAAAATGATTTTCGTTTTAGGCTTTTTAAAAAATCTAGAAATTCTAATTACAAAGCCTAACATTTTTGAAGCTATTTTTATCAAGAATTCCATATGAGGAACAAAAGTTAATCTGTTATCAATTGTGATTCCTAAATCTTTTATGGTCTGTGTCTCACTGATTTGCGCATTCTTAATGAAGTAGACTGATGGTATAATATTATTCTTTCTTGTAAATTTAATTTTGATACATTAAGCTCCATATGGTATATATTTTGACACCAACTAACTAGGGCATGTAAGTAAGTCTTTTTGAAATTTTACTACATCCTCCCAAGTTTCAATTATTCTATACAACTTTAAATCGTCTGCAAACAACAATGGAGTGGAATAGTTAAAACATATTGGAAGGTCATTGATAAATATGTTGAACAATATTGGACCAAGGTGTGAACCTTGTGGTACACCAGAAAGTATTTTACATGAATATGAAGTAAATCCGTTAACCACAACAAAAAATGAGCGTTCCCATAAATAAGAACCTAGCCAATCGAGGAAAATACCTGCAACACCATATGAGTTTAATTTCATCAATAAAATTTTGTAGACAACTTTATCGAAAGCCTTACTGAAATCGGTGTAAATTGCGTCCACTTGCTTTTTTTTATCTACACAAGAAATAATGTCCTCCATGTAAGTCGCCATGTTAGTATTAACTGATCGACCTCTTAAAAATCCGTTCTGCTCATCGCATACGTATTTCTCAAAGTGTGTTTGAACGAAAGGGCACACTAAAGATTCAAAGATTTTAGCGAAGCTAGACAGAATAGAAATTGGACGATAATTGCTTACAACGTGTATATCTCCTGACTTGTGGATTGGCACCACCTTAGCCGTCTTCCAAACTGAAGGAAAAACTCCTGCATTGAGTGAAGTGTTGAATATGAAATGTAATGGGGTGACTAGGTTTTCAGCACATTTGCTGATAAAATATGGCGGAATACAATCAGGTCCAGCACCTTTCGTGCGATCTATAGAATTAAGGGTTTTAAGGATTAAATCACTACTAATATACAATGAGACCAGTGCCTCACTGAATGCGTGATTACTGTGGTGTACTTTGGGGCACAACAGGGGATCTAAGTCACAGTCATTGTTGTTATACACAGACTCAAATTGAGAAGCAAACATATTGCAAATACTGTTTCCATCTGAACATGTAGAGATGCCATTCGTAAGTGTGACTGGTTATGAACTGCTACCACCGCGTCTCTCTTTCACAAATGACCAAAAATATTTAGGACTATTGCATATTCTACTTTCTGATAAATTCATATAATTACTGTAGCATTCAGTAGTAATTGTGGCACAGCGCTCAGCCAATAACTGGAAAGATATCAAGTCTAGGGGGTTATTATATTTTTTATACCTAATTCTATATTTATTTTTTTCATTTAATCGTTTAATCAGTTGACGTGAGAACTAAAGTGGGTAATTTTTATTATTTGGTCTAGAAATTGGTACAAATTTGTCTATTACCTCTCGAATGACTCCATAAAAAATTTCAACTAGTTTATTTACATCCCTCACACCGGCGAACATATTATACTAATTTATTTTAGATAAGTACGCGTTAATAACCTGGTAATCCGCTCTATAGAAATTATAGCTGATATATTGATTGTTGTAAGGCAGTTTTGTTTCACAAGAAAAGTTAATGGTTATATGTAATGGTGGGTGAAGTAAATCTATTGTAGATAAAACATCAACTGCACTTGATACAATACATGGAGATGGAAAGTCTAAGAGTACCAAATCCAAGATTCTATTCATGCTATTAACAATATGGTTGTGTTGTTGAAAATTGTTTAGGTTAAGAAAATCCAAAAAGTCATAGTTTAATGGAGAAGTGTAATAAGTATCTGAATTTTTGACCAGTTCCCAGTTGATATTACTCAAGTTAAAATCACCGATTATGCATTTATGACAGTTATTTTGTTCATTAATATTAGAAACATTATCTAAAAAAGCCTTAAGATTAGATCTTAGTACTGGAGGTGGCAAGTAGATAGCACAAAAAGCTATTAAAAAAGGCTTCATTGGTGTGCCAAGATCAATAGTAACCCACAAGTCTTCATTGGCAGTCTCATATGAAAACTGCCGTTTACATCTTATGGATTTTGAAACAGCTATTAAGACTCCTCCACCTTCCTTCTTCGTCGTAGTTCTTGATTCCTCTCTGTCCCTTCTAAAGACAATATAGTTGTCATCAAAAAGTTCTGAGCTTAATATGCCACAGTTTAGCCAAGTTTCAGTTAGAATTATCAGATCATATCTGGTCCTACTAAGATTACAAAAGAAAGCATGCGTTTTTATTCTTAGACCTCGTACATTTTGGTAGTATATCGATAAAGAACATAAGGTAGTGTTTGATGAATTCATAATGTTTATTTGCGCGAAAAACTATATATCAAATACAACATGTATATTTTTCCCTTTAATATTAGACTATTTTATTCAGTGCATCCAAATCTCTTATTAATATGTATTCAGAAAAATCAGTTTTTCTTGTGTAAATACGACCTCCTCTGATCCACACGTGCTTATATCCTTTTTTTTTAGCTCTTATGCGTGTTGCCGCGTGTAACGCCCTATTCCCTGGACTGAGATGTTCAGAGATGTATATGGGGGACTTTTCGCCATCGAAACCTATGTATGACGTGTTTAATTTATCAGCAATACTTTTAGTTTTATTAAAATTTATTGATGCGGCCAAAAAGGAATCACGACATCTCGGTGAGGCAAACTGAACAACAATAGACTTGGGACGATTGCTGTTGTTTTTAGATTTCATGACTCTAGTGCAATGGGCGATGTCTTCTATTTTAGTCGGGCTATTAATAACCTTTCCCAATTGTGCAATAATGGTGATGAGATTTTCGTTTTTTTTCTGGGGGATGATTGAATTGAATTTCAAGATTGTTGATTTTAGTTTTTGTAACCTGACCTTTATTAACTCTTGTTATTTTCAGGATTGCTACCTGGAGAGGCAACAGTCACTGCAAATTTATATGGATAAATTGTTTAGCTGCTGAAATAGTGATTCTGCAGATTGAAAGAAAGGCAGCCACACTGTATCAACATGACTGACAATTCTCCATTTGAAGAAAATGTATGTCTTTTTTCTCTAACTCAATCATTTGAAGAAAATGTACTTTTTTGAAAATTGTACATTTGTCATAGCTCGCCCCAATGCAAGCTTTGTGATTCAGTTTTAAAATTGAAATATACCGATAATATATTATTGTACACTTTTATGGACTTCAAAGAATATGGTAATGCTAAAAAGAAGTTAAACTATGTATCTGAAAAATTTTATAAGATTTTATGTGTTGAGAACTGTGCCACAATCTGCAATAATTTGGAAATATGTGGAAATATGAGGAACATCTTAAAGAAAATGTTAATTTTATATGTAATAGTATCTTCCACATAACAGTAAAAAGATTTTGTTTAGTTAAAAATAGACAATTTGCAGATTATGAGAAATTGTTAAAAAAGAAAATAGATATATTAAAAATAAGTAATTTTATATTAATGTTAGATTTAATTTGACCAACACTGTATTAAGTTCATTATACCTACTTTATTAATTTTATCTTTGTCTGTAATTGTTTAAAAAAAAGAAATTCAATAACACAACAATCAAGTACAACTGCCTACAATCTTATAGGTTAATAAATATATAAATTATATATTTTTTGCAGATTATGATCTATTTTACTTATAAAAATTAAAATTGTTATTGTTTTTAACATAAAAGGGCAAGTTTGTCTTGTAGCAATGTTGTAATCTTTAGCAGTATATTTTAATTGTTTTGCAGAAATACTATTTGTGTAAATATAATTAAACCAAATGTTTATAAGCAATAAAAAAAATGTAAGGTATTTATTAGTTTTATTTCTGCATTAATTTTTTATTATTGTGCCATAAATTATTCAGACTCTTTCAAAATCATTTGGAGGTATTACATAATTTAAATAATAATACTTCCAAATTATTTTGACAGAGTAATAATTCTGATTTTTGAATAAAGATCGATTTAAAGCCAAATTTTAAATTTCCCGCTAATTGTGTTTTGTTGAGCACGCACAGAGATGGCAGCAGCATCGTTTTGTCACCCATTTTTTAGAATAAAGTGAACATTCTTTGAGTAAATGTGTTCTGTGCTACCACGGCTCGGAGCACTACTCGTGCTCCACCGCTGGCCAACCGACTATTTCAATTACAAATGTGGTTAAGACCTATTTGCAATTATACTGGGCTGGCACAGTAAAAGGCGAGTGTTAGTACTGTAAAGGGACCCTTAAGCCTACAGTTGTGGTCACAAGTCCACGGCACTGCTCCAAGCTTCACGTCAAGAATAAGATAACATTTCTTATAATTACCAGGCCCGAATACCCACGTCTAATTAGAAGTACGATGTCGGTCACATCTGTCTACATCAGAAGTGGAATCGGCCTCAACCACCTTATTCTCTGACATCAGTGGGATCGGAACAAGCTCCGGTCCCAATCACCTTATTTGCCGAAACATAAACAAGCTCCTGGAACCCTGAAAAAGAGATTAGAATTTTTTCTTAAAATTAACATACAAGTGCATAATTGAACCACTTACCTAATTTCGATTCCCCAACTGTTGGTACCGCGTAGTAGGGTGCTCTGCGCCGTAACTGTAAAAAAATATTCAGAATTTTTACTGAAAGTTTTGCGCCATTTTTGACGCAACAAAACATAGAAAAACTCGGTTTTCGCCACTTGCCGCCCGCACCTTCCCGCGCATTCCCGCGGGTTGTATACCACCATGAAGGCCCCTCGGAGCCCGAACGATCGACACCAGTTTCAACTGAATCCGAGCGGGGAAAATTGAAAAAATCAGTTTTCGCCACTTACCGCCCGCACCTTCCCGCGCATTCCCGCGGGTTGTATACCACCTTGAAGACCCCTCGGAGCCCGAACGATCGACACCAGTTTCAACTGAATTCGAGCGGGGAAAACTGAAAAAATCGGTTTTTGCCACTTACCGCCCGCACCTTCCCGCGCATTCCCGCGGGTTGTATACCACTTTGAAGGCCCTTCGGAGCCCGAACGATCAACACCAGTTTCAACTGAATCCGAGCGGGGAAAACTGAAAAAATCGGTTTTCGCCACTTACCGCCCGCACCTTCCCGCGCATTCCCGCGGTTTGTATACCACCTTGAAGACCCCTCGGAGCCCGAACGATCGACACCAGTTTTAACTGAATCCGAGCAGGGAAAACTGAAAAAATCGGTTTTCGCCACTAACCACCCGCACGTTCCCGCGCATTCCCGCAGGTTGTATACCACCTTGAAGGCCTCTCGGAGCCCGAACGATCGACACCAGTTTCAACTGAATCCGAGCGGGGAAAACTGAAAAAATCGGTTTTCGCCACTTACCGCCCGCACTGTCCCGCGCATTCCCGCGGGTTGTATACCACCTTGAAGGCCCCTCGGAGCCCGAACGATCGACACCAGTTTCAACTGAATCCGAGCGGGGAAAACTGAAAAAATCGGTTTTCGCCACTTACCGCCCGCACCTTCCCGCGCATTCCTGTAGGTTGTATACCACCATGAAGGCCCCTCGGAGCCCGAACGATCGACACCAGTTTCAACTGAATCCGAGCGGGGAAAATTGAAAAAATCAGTTTTCGCCACTTACCGCCCGCACCTTCCCGCGCATTCCCGCGGGTTGTATACCACCTTGAAGACCCCTCGGAGCCCGAACGATCGACACCAGTTTCAACTGAATCCGAGCGGGGAAAACTGAAATAATCGACTTTAATCGATATCGAATTGACTTTTATATACAAAATCCACCTAAGCTCTAACGATATCAAAAAAATCATAGAAAATCGAAATTTTCAAAGTCTTTCAGTTGTCGGATCCTATCGCATATACTAGAACCAAGTGAAAGACCACCATTCACGCTAATCCCGACGATCGCGACCACTCCTGGAACCCTGAAAAAGAGATTAGAAATTTTTGTTAAAGTTAACATACAAGTGCATAATTGAACCACTTACCTTATTTCGATTCCCGAACTGTTGGTACCGCGTAGTAGGGTGCTCTGCGCCGTACCTGTAAAAAATTATTCAGAATTTTTACTGAAAGTTTTGCGCCTTTTTTGACGCAACAAAACATAGAAAAAATCGGTTTTCGCCACTTACTGCCCGCACCTTCCCGCGCATTCCCGCGGGTTGTATACCACCTTGAAGGCCCCTCGGAGCCCGAACGATCGACACCAGTTTCAACTGAATCCGAGCGGGGAAAACTGAAAAAATCAGTTTTCGCCACTTACCGCCCGCACCTTCCCGCGCATTCCCGCGGGTTGTATACCACCGTGAAGGCCTCTCTGAGCCCAAACGATCGACACCAGTTTCAACTGAATCCGAGCGGGGAAAACTGAAAAAATCGACTTTAATCGATATCGAATCGACTTTTATATACGAAATCCACCTAAGCTCTCACGTGTAATGATTTTATATAAATAGTTTTTATATTCACGATAATTTGTTATAGAAAAATGTAAATCAACCTGTTTGTTTAATAAAAAGATATATTTGAAAATTTATACATAGAACTAGCGCGAGTTGACAATTTAAAAAAGACGCTTGATGTGATCGAAATTCTGATGCGCATTATTAGATTTGAAGCTGAAGAGGAAAGTGGTCCTCTAGAATAAAATATTGTATTATAATTTAAGATATACATTGTACAAGCCTAATGGTATCTAGCCCTGGAAGAAGTATAAGTTCTGTAAAAGCCTCGAGGTGTTTGATTTCTTTACACGATATCAAAAAATTCATAGAAAATCGAAATTTTCAAAGTCTTTTTCAATTGTCGGATCCTATCGCATATACTAGAACCAAGTGAAAGACCACCATTCACGCTAATCCCGACGATCGCGACCACTCCTGGAACCCTGAAAAAGAGATTAGAAATTTTTGTAAAAGTTAACATACAAGTGCATAATTGAACCACTTACCTTATTTCGATTCCCGAACTGTTGGTACCGCGTAGTAGGGTGCTCTGCGCCGTACCTGTAAAAAATTATTCAGAATTTTTACTGAAAGTTTTGCGCCTTTTTTGACGCAACAAAACATAGAAAAAATCGGTTTTCGCCACTTACTGCCCGCACCTTCCCGCGCATTCCCGCGGGTTGTATACCACCTTGAAGGCCCCTCGGAGCCCGAACGATCGACACCAGTTTCAACTGAATCCGAGCGGGGAAAACTGAAAAAATCAGTTTTCGCCACTTACCGCCCGCACCTTCCCGCGCATTCCCGCGGGTTGTATACCACCGTGAAGGCCTCTCTGAGCCCAAACGATCGACACCAGTTTCAACTGAATCCGAGCGGGGAAAACTGAAAAAATCGACTTTAATCGATATCGAATCGACTTTTATATACGAAATCCACCTAAGCTCTCACGTGTAATGATTTTATATAAATAGTTTTTATATTCACGATAATTTGTTATAGAAAAATGTAAATCAACCTGTTTGTTTAATAAAAAGATATATTTGAAAATTTATACATAGAACTAGCGCGAGTTGACAATTTAAAAAAGACGCTTGATGTGATCGAAATTCTGATGCGCATTATTAGATTTGAAGCTGAAGAGGAAAGTGGTCCTCTAGAATAAAATATTGTATTATAATTTAAGATATACATTGTACAAGCCTAATGGTATCTAGCCCTGGAAGAAGTATAAGTTCTGTAAAAGCCTCGAGGTGTTTGATTTCTTTACACGATATCAAAAAATTCATAGAAAATCGAAATTTTCAAAGTCTTTTTCAATTGTCGGATCCTATCGCATATACTAGAACCAAGTGAAAGACCACCATTCACGCTAATCCCGACGATCGCGACCACTCCTGGAACCCTGAAAAAGAGATTAGAAATTTTTGTTAAAGTTAACATACAAGTGCATAATTGAACCACTTACCTTATTTCGATTCCCGAACTGTTGGTACCGCGTAGTAGGGTGCTCTGCGCCGTACCTGTAAAAAATTATTCAGAATTTTTACTGAAAGTTTTGCGCCTTTTTTGACGCAACAAAACATAGAAAAAATCGGTTTTCGCCACTTACTGCCCGCACCTTCCCGCGCATTCCCGCGGGTTGTATACCACCTTGAAGGCCCCTCGGAGCCCGAACGATCGACACCAGTTTCAACTGAATCCGAGCGGGGAAAACTGAAAAAATCAGTTTTCGCCACTTACCGCCCGCACCTTCCCGCGCATTCCCGCGGGTTGTATACCACCGTGAAGGCCTCTCTGAGCCCAAACGATCGACACCAGTTTCAACTGAATCCGAGCGGGGAAAACTGAAAAAATCGACTTTAATCGATATCGAATCGACTTTTATATACGAAATCCACCTAAGCTCTCACGTGTAATGATTTTATATAAATAGTTTTTATATTCACGATAATTTGTTATAGAAAAATGTAAATCAACCTGTTTGTTTAATAAAAAGATATATTTGAAAATTTATACATAGAACTAGCGCGAGTTGACAATTTAAAAAAGACGCTTGATGTGATCGAAATTCTGATGCGCATTATTAGATTTGAAGCTGAAGAGGAAAGTGGTCCTCTAGAATAAAATATTGTATTATAATTTAAGATATACATTGTACAAGCCTAATGGTATCTAGCCCTGGAAGAAGTATAAGTTCTGTAAAAGCCTCGAGGTGTTTGATTTCTTTACACGATATCAAAAAATTCATAGAAAATCGAAATTTTCAAAGTCTTTTTCAATTGTCGGATCCTATCGCATATACTAGAACCAAGTGAAAGACCACCATTCACGCTAATCCCGACGATCGCGACCACTCCTGGAACCCTGAAAAAGAGATTAGAAATTTTTGTTAAAGTTAACATACAAGTGCATAATTGAACCACTTACCTTATTTCGATTCCCGAACTGTTGGTACCGCGTAGTAGGGTGCTCTGCGCCGTACCTGTAAAAAATTATTCAGAATTTTTACTGAAAGTTTTGCGCCTTTTTTGACGCAACAAAACATAGAAAAAATCGGTTTTCGCCACTTACCGCCCGCACCATCCCGCGTATTCCCGCGGGTCGTATACCACCTTGAAGGCCCCTCGGAGCACGAACGATCGACACCAGTTTCAACTGAATCCGAACGGGGCATACTGAAAAAATCGGTTTTCGCCACTTAGCGCCCGCACCTTCCCGCGCGTTCCCGCGGGTTGTATACCACCTTGAAGGCCCCTCGGAGCCCAAACGATCGACACCAGTTTCAACTGAATCCGAGCGGGGCATACTGAAAAAATCTGTTTTCGCCACTTACCGCCCGCACTGTCCCGCGCATTCCCGCGGGTTGTATACCACCTTGAAGGCCCCTCGGAGCCCGAACGATCGACACCAGTTTCAACTGAATCCGAGCGAGGAAAACTGAAAAAATCGGTTTTCGCCACTTACCGCCCGCACATTCCCGCGCATTCCCGCGGGTTGTATACCACCTCGAAGGCCCCTCGGAGCCCGAACGATCTACACCAGTTTCAACTGAATCCGAGCGGGGAAAACTAAAATAATCAGTTTTCGCCATTTACCGCCCGCACCTTCCCGCGCATTCCCGCGGGTTGTATACCACCTGGAAGGCCCCTCGGAGCCCGAACGATCGACACCAGTTTCAACTGAATCCGAGCAGGGAAAACTGAAAAAATTGGTTTTCGCCACTTAGCGCCCGCACCTTCCCGCGCATTCCCGCGAGTTGTATACCACCTTGAAGGCCCCTCGGAGCCCAAACGATCGACACCAGTTTCAACTGAATCCGAGCGGGGCATACTGAAAAAATCGGTTTTCGCCACTTACCGCCCGCACTGTCCCGCGCATTCCCGCGGGTTGTATACCACCTTGAAGGCCCCTCGGAGCCCGAACGATCGACACCTGTTTCAACTGAATCCGAGCGGGAAAAACTGAAAAAATCGGTTTTCGCTACTTACCGCCCGCACCTTCCCGCGCATTCCCGCGGGTTGTATACCACCTGGAAGGCCCCTCGGAGCCCGAACGATCGACACTAGTTTCAACTGAATCCGAGCAGGGAAAACTGAAAAAATTGGTTTTCGCCACTTACCGCCCGCACCTTCCCGCGCATTCCCGCGGGTTGTATACCACCTTGAAGGCCTCTCGGAGCCCGAACGATCGACACCAGTTTCAACTGAATCCGAGCGGGGAAAACTGAAAAAATCGGTTTTCGCCACTTACCGCCCGCACCTTCCCGAGCATTCCCGCGGGTTGTATACAACCTTGAAGGCCCCTCGGAGCCCGAACGATCGACACCAGTTTCAACTGAATCCGAGCGGGGCATACTGAAAAAATCGGTTTTCGCCACTTAGCGCCCGCACCTTCCCGCGCATTCCCGCGGGTTGTATACCACCTGGAATGCCCCTCGGAGCCCGAACGATCGACACCAGTTTCAACTGATCCGAGCAGGGAAAACTGAAAAAATTGGTTTTCGCCACTTAGCACCCGCACCTTCCCGCGCATTCCCGCGAGTTGTATACCACCTTGAAGGCCCCTCGGAGCCCAAACGATCGACACCAGTTTCAACTGAATCCGAGCGGGGCATACTGAAAAAATCGGTTTTCGCCACTTACCGCCCGCACTGTCCCGCGCATTCCCGCGGGTTGTATACCACCTTGAAGGCCCCTCGGAGCCCGAACGATCGACACCAGTTTCAACTGAATCCGAGCGGGGAAAACTGAAAAAATCGGTTTTTGCCACTTACCGCCCGCACCTTCCCGCGCATTCCCGCGGGTTGTATACCACTTTGAAGGCCCTTCGGAGCCCGAACGATCAACACCAGTTTCAACTGAATCCGAGCGGGGAAAACTGAAAAAATTGGTTTTCGCCACTTACCGCCCGCACTGTCCCGCGCATTTCCGCGGGTTGTATACCACCTTGAAGGCCCCTCGGAGCCCGAACGATCCACACCAGTTTCAACTGAATCCAAGCGGGAAAAACTGAAAAAATCGGTTTTCGCCACTTACCGCCCGCACCTTCCCGCGCATTCCCGCGAGTTGTATACCACCTTGAAGGCCCCTCGAAGCCCGAACGATCGACACCAGTTTTAACTGAATCCGAGCGGGGAAAACTGAAAAAAATCAGTTTTCACCTTTACCGCCCGCACTTTCCCGCGCATTCCCGCGGGTTGTATACCACCTCGAAGGCCCCTCGGAGCCCGAACGATCTACACCAGTTTCAACTGAATCCGAGCGGGGAAAACTGAAAAAATCAGTTTTCGCCACTTACCGCCCGCACCTTCCCGCGCATTCCCGCGGGTTGTATACCACCTCGAAGGCCCCTCGGAGCCCGAACGATCGACACCAGTTTCAACTGAATCCGAGCGGGGAAAACTGAAAAAATCGGTTTTCGCTACTTACCGCCCGCACCTTCCCGCGCATTCCCGCGGGTTGTATACCACCTGGAAGGCCCCTCGGAGCCCGAACGATCGACACCAGTTTCAACTGAATCCGAGCGGGGAAAACTGAAAAAATTGGTTTTCGCCACTTACCGCCCGCACCTTCCCGCGCATTCCCGCGGGTTGTATACCACCTCGAAGGCCCCTCGGAGCCCGAACGATCTACACCAGTTTCATCTGAATCCGAGCGGGAAAAACTGAAAAAATCAGTTTTCGCCACTTACCGCCCGCACCTTCCCGCGCATTCCCGCGGGATGTATACCACCTCGAAGGCCCCTCGGAGCCCGAACGATCCACACCAGTTTCAACTGAATCCGAGCGGGAAAAACTGAAAAAATCGGTTTTCGCCACTTACCGCCCGCACCTTCCCGCGCATTCGCGCGGGTTGTATACTACCTCGAAGGCCTCTCGGAGCCCGAACGATCCACACCAGTTTCAACTGAATCCGAGAAGGAAAAACTGAAAAAATCGGTTTTCGCCACTTACCGCCCGCACCTTCCCGCGCATTCCCGCGAGTTGTATACCACCTTGAAGGCCCCTCGGAGCCCAAACGATCGACACAAGTTTCAACAGAATCCGAGCGGGGAAAACTGAAAAATTCGGTTTTCGCCACTTACCGCCCGCACCTTCCCGCGCATTCCCGCGGGTTGTATACCACCTTGAAGGCCCCTCGGAGCCCGAACGATCGACACCAGTTTCATCTGAATCCGAGCGGGAAAAACCGAAAAAATCGGTTTTCGCTACTTACCGCCCGCACCTTCCCGCGCATTCCCGCGGGTTGTATACCACCTCGAAGGCCCCTCGGAGCCCGAACGATCTACACCAGTTTCAACTGAATCCGAGCGGGGAAAACTGAAAAAATCAGTTTTCGCCACTTACCGCCCGCACCTTCCCGCGCATTCCCGCGGGATGTATACCACCTCGAAGGCCCCTCGGAGCCCGAACGATCCACACCAGTTTCAACTGAATCCGAGCGGGAAAAACTGAAAAAATCGGTTTTCGCCACTTACCGCCCGCACCTTCCCGCGCATTCGCGCGGGTTGTATACTACCTCGAAGGCCTCTCGGAGCCCGAACGATCCACACCAGTTTCAACTGAATCCGAGAAGGAAAAACTGAAAAAATCGGTTTTCGCCACTTACCGCCCGCACCTTCCCGCGCATTCCCGCGAGTTGTATACCACCTCGAAGGCCCCTCGGAGCCCGAACGATCTACACCAGTTTCAACTGAATCCGAGCGGGAAAAACTGAAAAAATCGGTTTTCGCCACTTACCGCCCGCACCTTCCCGCGCATTTCCGCGGGTTGTATACCACCTTGAAGGCCCCTCGGCGTTCGAACGATCGACACCAGTTTGAACTGAATCCGAGCGGGGAAAACTGGAAAAATTGGTTTTCGCCACTTACCGCCCGCACCTTCCCGCGTATTCCCGCGCTTTGTATACTACCTTAAAGGCCCCTCGGAGCCCGAACGATCGACACCACTTTCAACTGAATCCGAGCGGGGAAAACTGAAAAAATCGGTTTTCGCCACTTACCGCCCGCACCTTCCCGCGCATTCCCGCGGGTTGTATACCACCTCGAAGGCCCCTCGGAGCCCGAACGATCTACACCAGTTTCAACTGAATCCGAGCGGGGCATACTGAAAAAATCGGTTTTCGCCACTTACCGCCCGCACTGTCCCGCGCATTCCCGCGGGTTGTATACCACCTCGAAGGCCCCTCGGAGCCCGAACGATCCACACCTGTTTCAACTGAATCCGAGCGGGAAAAACGGAAAAAATCGGTTTTCGCCACTTACCGCCCGCACCTTCCCGCGCATTCCCGCGAGTTGTATACCACCTTGAAGGCCCCTCGGAGCCCAAACGATCGACACAAGTTTCAACTGAATCCGAGCGAGGAAAACTGAAAAATTTGGTTTTCGCCACTTACCGCCCGCACCTTCCCGCGCATTCCCGCGGGTTGTATACCACCTCGAAGGCCCCTCGGAGCCCGAACGATCCACACCAGTTTCAACTAAATCCGAGGGGGAAAAACTGAAAAAAAAAAATCGGTTTTCGCCACTTACCGCCCGCACCTTCCCGCGCATTTCCGCGGGTTGTATACCACCTTGAAGGCCCCTCGGCGTTCGAGCGATCGACACCAGTTTGAACTGAATCCGAGCGGGGAAAACTGGAAAAATTGGTTTTCGCCACTTACCGCCCGCACCTTCCCGCGTATTCCCGCGCTTTGTATACTACCTTAAAGGCCCCTCGGAGCCCGAACGATCGACACCAGTTTCAACTGAATCCGAGCGGGGAAAACTGAAAAAATCGGTTTTCGCCACTTACCGCCCGCACCTTCCCGCGCATTCCCGCGGGTTGTATACCACCTCGAAGGCCCCTCGGAGCCCGAACGATCTACACCAGTTTCAACTGAATCCGAGCGGGGCATACTGAAAAAAATCGGTTTTCGCCACTTACCGCCCGCACTGTCCCGCGCATTCCCGCGGGTTGTATACCACCTCGAAGGCCCCTCGGAGCCCGAACGATCCACACCTGTTTCAACTGAATCCGAGCGGGAAAAACGGAAAAAATCGGTTTTCGCCACTTACCGCCCGCACCTTCCCGCGCATTCCCGCGAGTTGTATACCACCTTGAAGGCCCCTCGGAGCCCAAACGATCGACACAAGTTTCAACGGAATCCGAGCGAGGAAAACTGAAAAATTTGGTTTTCGCCACTTACCGCCCGCACCTTCCCGCGCATTCCCGCGGGTTGTATACCACCTCGAAGGCCCCTCGGAGCCCGAACGATCCACACCAGTTTCAACTAAATCCGAGGGGGAAAAACTGAAAAAAAAAAATCGGTTTTCGCCACTTACCGCCCGCACCTTCCCGCGCATTCCCGCGGGTTGTATTTAACCTTGAAGGCCCCTCGGAACCTGAACGATCGACACCAGTTTCAACTGAATCCGAGCGGGGAAAACTGAAATAATCGACTTTAATCGATATCGAATTGACTTTTATATACAAAATCCACCTAAGCTCTAACGATATCAAAAAAATCATAGAAAATCGAAATTTTCAAAGTCTTTCAGTTGTCGGATCCTATCGCATATACTAGAACCAAGTGAAAGACCACCATTCACGCTAATCCCGACGATCGCGACCACTCCTGGAACCCTGAAAAAGAGATTAGAAATTTTTGTTAAAGTTAACATACAAGTGCATAATTGAACCACTTACCTTATTTCGATTCCCGAACTGTTGGTACCGCGTAGTAGGGTGCTCTGCGCCGTACCTGTAAAAAATTATTCAGAATTTTTACTGAAAGTTTTGCGCCTTTTTTGACGCAACAAAACATAGAAAAAATCGGTTTTCGCCACTTACTGCCCGCACCTTCCCGCGCATTCCCGCGGGTTGTATACCACCTTGAAGGCCCCTCGGAGCCCGAACGATCGACACCAGTTTCAACTGAATCCGAGCGGGGAAAACTGAAAAAATCAGTTTTCGCCACTTACCGCCCGCACCTTCCCGCGCATTCCCGCGGGTTGTATACCACCGTGAAGGCCTCTCTGAGCCCAAACGATCGACACCAGTTTCAACTGAATCCGAGCGGGGAAAACTGAAAAAATCGACTTTAATCGATATCGAATCGACTTTTATATACGAAATCCACCTAAGCTCTCACGTGTAATGATTTTATATAAATAGTTTTTATATTCACGATAATTTGTTATAGAAAAATGTAAATCAACCTGTTTGTTTAATAAAAAGATATATTTGAAAATTTATACATAGAACTAGCGCGAGTTGACAATTTAAAAAAGACGCTTGATGTGATCGAAATTCTGATGCGCATTATTAGATTTGAAGCTGAAGAGGAAAGTGGTCCTCTAGAATAAAATATTGTATTATAATTTAAGATATACATTGTACAAGCCTAATGGTATCTAGCCCTGGAAGAAGTATAAGTTCTGTAAAAGCCTCGAGGTGTTTGATTTCTTTACACGATATCAAAAAATTCATAGAAAATCGAAATTTTCAAAGTCTTTTTCAATTGTCGGATCCTATCGCATATACTAGAACCAAGTGAAAGACCACCATTCACGCTAATCCCGACGATCGCGACCACTCCTGGAACCCTGAAAAAGAGATTAGAAATTTTTGTAAAAGTTAACATACAAGTGCATAATTGAACCACTTACCTTATTTCGATTCCCGAACTGTTGGTACCGCGTAGTAGGGTGCTCTGCGCCGTACCTGTAAAAAATTATTCAGAATTTTTACTGAAAGTTTTGCGCCTTTTTTGACGCAACAAAACATAGAAAAAATCGGTTTTCGCCACTTACTGCCCGCACCTTCCCGCGCATTCCCGCGGGTTGTATACCACCTTGAAGGCCCCTCGGAGCCCGAACGATCGACACCAGTTTCAACTGAATCCGAGCGGGGAAAACTGAAAAAATCAGTTTTCGCCACTTACCGCCCGCACCTTCCCGCGCATTCCCGCGGGTTGTATACCACCGTGAAGGCCTCTCTGAGCCCAAACGATCGACACCAGTTTCAACTGAATCCGAGCGGGGAAAACTGAAAAAATCGACTTTAATCGATATCGAATCGACTTTTATATACGAAATCCACCTAAGCTCTCACGTGTAATGATTTTATATAAATAGTTTTTATATTCACGATAATTTGTTATAGAAAAATGTAAATCAACCTGTTTGTTTAATAAAAAGATATATTTGAAAATTTATACATAGAACTAGCGCGAGTTGACAATTTAAAAAAGACGCTTGATGTGATCGAAATTCTGATGCGCATTATTAGATTTGAAGCTGAAGAGGAAAGTGGTCCTCTAGAATAAAATATTGTATTATAATTTAAGATATACATTGTACAAGCCTAATGGTATCTAGCCCTGGAAGAAGTATAAGTTCTGTAAAAGCCTCGAGGTGTTTGATTTCTTTACACGATATCAAAAAATTCATAGAAAATCGAAATTTTCAAAGTCTTTTTCAATTGTCGGATCCTATCGCATATACTAGAACCAAGTGAAAGACCACCATTCACGCTAATCCCGACGATCGCGACCACTCCTGGAACCCTGAAAAAGAGATTAGAAATTTTTGTTAAAGTTAACATACAAGTGCATAATTGAACCACTTACCTTATTTCGATTCCCGAACTGTTGGTACCGCGTAGTAGGGTGCTCTGCGCCGTACCTGTAAAAAATTATTCAGAATTTTTACTGAAAGTTTTGCGCCTTTTTTGACGCAACAAAACATAGAAAAAATCGGTTTTCGCCACTTACTGCCCGCACCTTCCCGCGCATTCCCGCGGGTTGTATACCACCTTGAAGGCCCCTCGGAGCCCGAACGATCGACACCAGTTTCAACTGAATCCGAGCGGGGAAAACTGAAAAAATCAGTTTTCGCCACTTACCGCCCGCACCTTCCCGCGCATTCCCGCGGGTTGTATACCACCGTGAAGGCCTCTCTGAGCCCAAACGATCGACACCAGTTTCAACTGAATCCGAGCGGGGAAAACTGAAAAAATCGACTTTAATCGATATCGAATCGACTTTTATATACGAAATCCACCTAAGCTCTCACGTGTAATGATTTTATATAAATAGTTTTTATATTCACGATAATTTGTTATAGAAAAATGTAAATCAACCTGTTTGTTTAATAAAAAGATATATTTGAAAATTTATACATAGAACTAGCGCGAGTTGACAATTTAAAAAAGACGCTTGATGTGATCGAAATTCTGATGCGCATTATTAGATTTGAAGCTGAAGAGGAAAGTGGTCCTCTAGAATAAAATATTGTATTATAATTTAAGATATACATTGTACAAGCCTAATGGTATCTAGCCCTGGAAGAAGTATAAGTTCTGTAAAAGCCTCGAGGTGTTTGATTTCTTTACACGATATCAAAAAATTCATAGAAAATCGAAATTTTCAAAGTCTTTTTCAATTGTCGGATCCTATCGCATATACTAGAACCAAGTGAAAGACCACCATTCACGCTAATCCCGACGATCGCGACCACTCCTGGAACCCTGAAAAAGAGATTAGAAATTTTTGTTAAAGTTAACATACAAGTGCATAATTGAACCACTTACCTTATTTCGATTCCCGAACTGTTGGTACCGCGTAGTAGGGTGCTCTGCGCCGTACCTGTAAAAAATTATTCAGAATTTTTACTGAAAGTTTTGCGCCTTTTTTGACGCAACAAAACATAGAAAAAATCGGTTTTCGCCACTTACCGCCCGCACCATCCCGCGTATTCCCGCGGGTCGTATACCACCTTGAAGGCCCCTCGGAGCACGAACGATCGACACCAGTTTCAACTGAATCCGAACGGGGCATACTGAAAAAATCGGTTTTCGCCACTTAGCGCCCGCACCTTCCCGCGCGTTCCCGCGGGTTGTATACCACCTTGAAGGCCCCTCGGAGCCCAAACGATCGACACCAGTTTCAACTGAATCCGAGCGGGGCATACTGAAAAAATCTGTTTTCGCCACTTACCGCCCGCACTGTCCCGCGCATTCCCGCGGGTTGTATACCACCTTGAAGGCCCCTCGGAGCCCGAACGATCGACACCAGTTTCAACTGAATCCGAGCGAGGAAAACTGAAAAAATCGGTTTTCGCCACTTACCGCCCGCACATTCCCGCGCATTCCCGCGGGTTGTATACCACCTCGAAGGCCCCTCGGAGCCCGAACGATCTACACCAGTTTCAACTGAATCCGAGCGGGGAAAACTAAAATAATCAGTTTTCGCCATTTACCGCCCGCACCTTCCCGCGCATTCCCGCGGGTTGTATACCACCTGGAAGGCCCCTCGGAGCCCGAACGATCGACACCAGTTTCAACTGAATCCGAGCAGGGAAAACTGAAAAAATTGGTTTTCGCCACTTAGCGCCCGCACCTTCCCGCGCATTCCCGCGAGTTGTATACCACCTTGAAGGCCCCTCGGAGCCCAAACGATCGACACCAGTTTCAACTGAATCCGAGCGGGGCATACTGAAAAAATCGGTTTTCGCCACTTACCGCCCGCACTGTCCCGCGCATTCCCGCGGGTTGTATACCACCTTGAAGGCCCCTCGGAGCCCGAACGATCGACACCTGTTTCAACTGAATCCGAGCGGGAAAAACTGAAAAAATCGGTTTTCGCTACTTACCGCCCGCACCTTCCCGCGCATTCCCGCGGGTTGTATACCACCTGGAAGGCCCCTCGGAGCCCGAACGATCGACACTAGTTTCAACTGAATCCGAGCAGGGAAAACTGAAAAAATTGGTTTTCGCCACTTACCGCCCGCACCTTCCCGCGCATTCCCGCGGGTTGTATACCACCTTGAAGGCCTCTCGGAGCCCGAACGATCGACACCAGTTTCAACTGAATCCGAGCGGGGAAAACTGAAAAAATCGGTTTTCGCCACTTACCGCCCGCACCTTCCCGAGCATTCCCGCGGGTTGTATACAACCTTGAAGGCCCCTCGGAGCCCGAACGATCGACACCAGTTTCAACTGAATCCGAGCGGGGCATACTGAAAAAATCGGTTTTCGCCACTTAGCGCCCGCACCTTCCCGCGCATTCCCGCGGGTTGTATACCACCTGGAATGCCCCTCGGAGCCCGAACGATCGACACCAGTTTCAACTGATCCGAGCAGGGAAAACTGAAAAAATTGGTTTTCGCCACTTAGCACCCGCACCTTCCCGCGCATTCCCGCGAGTTGTATACCACCTTGAAGGCCCCTCGGAGCCCAAACGATCGACACCAGTTTCAACTGAATCCGAGCGGGGCATACTGAAAAAATCGGTTTTCGCCACTTACCGCCCGCACTGTCCCGCGCATTCCCGCGGGTTGTATACCACCTTGAAGGCCCCTCGGAGCCCGAACGATCGACACCAGTTTCAACTGAATCCGAGCGGGGAAAACTGAAAAAATCGGTTTTTGCCACTTACCGCCCGCACCTTCCCGCGCATTCCCGCGGGTTGTATACCACTTTGAAGGCCCTTCGGAGCCCGAACGATCAACACCAGTTTCAACTGAATCCGAGCGGGGAAAACTGAAAAAATTGGTTTTCGCCACTTACCGCCCGCACTGTCCCGCGCATTTCCGCGGGTTGTATACCACCTTGAAGGCCCCTCGGAGCCCGAACGATCCACACCAGTTTCAACTGAATCCAAGCGGGAAAAACTGAAAAAATCGGTTTTCGCCACTTACCGCCCGCACCTTCCCGCGCATTCCCGCGAGTTGTATACCACCTTGAAGGCCCCTCGAAGCCCGAACGATCGACACCAGTTTTAACTGAATCCGAGCGGGGAAAACTGAAAAAAATCAGTTTTCACCTTTACCGCCCGCACTTTCCCGCGCATTCCCGCGGGTTGTATACCACCTCGAAGGCCCCTCGGAGCCCGAACGATCTACACCAGTTTCAACTGAATCCGAGCGGGGAAAACTGAAAAAATCAGTTTTCGCCACTTACCGCCCGCACCTTCCCGCGCATTCCCGCGGGTTGTATACCACCTCGAAGGCCCCTCGGAGCCCGAACGATCGACACCAGTTTCAACTGAATCCGAGCGGGGAAAACTGAAAAAATCGGTTTTCGCTACTTACCGCCCGCACCTTCCCGCGCATTCCCGCGGGTTGTATACCACCTGGAAGGCCCCTCGGAGCCCGAACGATCGACACCAGTTTCAACTGAATCCGAGCGGGGAAAACTGAAAAAATTGGTTTTCGCCACTTACCGCCCGCACCTTCCCGCGCATTCCCGCGGGTTGTATACCACCTCGAAGGCCCCTCGGAGCCCGAACGATCTACACCAGTTTCATCTGAATCCGAGCGGGAAAAACTGAAAAAATCAGTTTTCGCCACTTACCGCCCGCACCTTCCCGCGCATTCCCGCGGGATGTATACCACCTCGAAGGCCCCTCGGAGCCCGAACGATCCACACCAGTTTCAACTGAATCCGAGCGGGAAAAACTGAAAAAATCGGTTTTCGCCACTTACCGCCCGCACCTTCCCGCGCATTCGCGCGGGTTGTATACTACCTCGAAGGCCTCTCGGAGCCCGAACGATCCACACCAGTTTCAACTGAATCCGAGAAGGAAAAACTGAAAAAATCGGTTTTCGCCACTTACCGCCCGCACCTTCCCGCGCATTCCCGCGAGTTGTATACCACCTTGAAGGCCCCTCGGAGCCCAAACGATCGACACAAGTTTCAACAGAATCCGAGCGGGGAAAACTGAAAAATTCGGTTTTCGCCACTTACCGCCCGCACCTTCCCGCGCATTCCCGCGGGTTGTATACCACCTTGAAGGCCCCTCGGAGCCCGAACGATCGACACCAGTTTCATCTGAATCCGAGCGGGAAAAACCGAAAAAATCGGTTTTCGCTACTTACCGCCCGCACCTTCCCGCGCATTCCCGCGGGTTGTATACCACCTCGAAGGCCCCTCGGAGCCCGAACGATCTACACCAGTTTCAACTGAATCCGAGCGGGGAAAACTGAAAAAATCAGTTTTCGCCACTTACCGCCCGCACCTTCCCGCGCATTCCCGCGGGATGTATACCACCTCGAAGGCCCCTCGGAGCCCGAACGATCCACACCAGTTTCAACTGAATCCGAGCGGGAAAAACTGAAAAAATCGGTTTTCGCCACTTACCGCCCGCACCTTCCCGCGCATTCGCGCGGGTTGTATACTACCTCGAAGGCCTCTCGGAGCCCGAACGATCCACACCAGTTTCAACTGAATCCGAGAAGGAAAAACTGAAAAAATCGGTTTTCGCCACTTACCGCCCGCACCTTCCCGCGCATTCCCGCGAGTTGTATACCACCTCGAAGGCCCCTCGGAGCCCGAACGATCTACACCAGTTTCAACTGAATCCGAGCGGGAAAAACTGAAAAAATCGGTTTTCGCCACTTACCGCCCGCACCTTCCCGCGCATTTCCGCGGGTTGTATACCACCTTGAAGGCCCCTCGGCGTTCGAACGATCGACACCAGTTTGAACTGAATCCGAGCGGGGAAAACTGGAAAAATTGGTTTTCGCCACTTACCGCCCGCACCTTCCCGCGTATTCCCGCGCTTTGTATACTACCTTAAAGGCCCCTCGGAGCCCGAACGATCGACACCACTTTCAACTGAATCCGAGCGGGGAAAACTGAAAAAATCGGTTTTCGCCACTTACCGCCCGCACCTTCCCGCGCATTCCCGCGGGTTGTATACCACCTCGAAGGCCCCTCGGAGCCCGAACGATCTACACCAGTTTCAACTGAATCCGAGCGGGGCATACTGAAAAAATCGGTTTTCGCCACTTACCGCCCGCACTGTCCCGCGCATTCCCGCGGGTTGTATACCACCTCGAAGGCCCCTCGGAGCCCGAACGATCCACACCTGTTTCAACTGAATCCGAGCGGGAAAAACGGAAAAAATCGGTTTTCGCCACTTACCGCCCGCACCTTCCCGCGCATTCCCGCGAGTTGTATACCACCTTGAAGGCCCCTCGGAGCCCAAACGATCGACACAAGTTTCAACTGAATCCGAGCGAGGAAAACTGAAAAATTTGGTTTTCGCCACTTACCGCCCGCACCTTCCCGCGCATTCCCGCGGGTTGTATACCACCTCGAAGGCCCCTCGGAGCCCGAACGATCCACACCAGTTTCAACTAAATCCGAGGGGGAAAAACTGAAAAAAAAAAATCGGTTTTCGCCACTTACCGCCCGCACCTTCCCGCGCATTTCCGCGGGTTGTATACCACCTTGAAGGCCCCTCGGCGTTCGAGCGATCGACACCAGTTTGAACTGAATCCGAGCGGGGAAAACTGGAAAAATTGGTTTTCGCCACTTACCGCCCGCACCTTCCCGCGTATTCCCGCGCTTTGTATACTACCTTAAAGGCCCCTCGGAGCCCGAACGATCGACACCAGTTTCAACTGAATCCGAGCGGGGAAAACTGAAAAAATCGGTTTTCGCCACTTACCGCCCGCACCTTCCCGCGCATTCCCGCGGGTTGTATACCACCTCGAAGGCCCCTCGGAGCCCGAACGATCTACACCAGTTTCAACTGAATCCGAGCGGGGCATACTGAAAAAAAAATCGGTTTTCGCCACTTACCGCCCGCACTGTCCCGCGCATTCCCGCGGGTTGTATACCACCTCGAAGGCCCCTCGGAGCCCGAACGATCCACACCTGTTTCAACTGAATCCGAGCGGGAAAAACGGAAAAAATCGGTTTTCGCCACTTACCGCCCGCACCTTCCCGCGCATTCCCGCGAGTTGTATACCACCTTGAAGGCCCCTCGGAGCCCAAACGATCGACACAAGTTTCAACGGAATCCGAGCGAGGAAAACTGAAAAATTTGGTTTTCGCCACTTACCGCCCGCACCTTCCCGCGCATTCCCGCGGGTTGTATACCACCTCGAAGGCCCCTCGGAGCCCGAACGATCCACACCAGTTTCAACTAAATCCGAGGGGGAAAAACTGAAAAAAAAAAAAAAAAATCGGTTTTCGCCACTTACCGCCCGCACCTTCCCGCGCATTCCCGCGGGTTGTATTTAACCTTGAAGGCCCCTCGGAACCTGAACGATCGACACCAGTTTCAACTGAATCCGAGCGGGGTCCGGTATCCGAAAAAAATAGGTTAGGTTAGGTTAGGTTAGGTTAGGTTAGGTTAGGTTGACTCTCCTCTCCCAAGGGAGTTGCTGGTCTCCTACTGGGCGCGTCCCCCGGTGGCGGATAGGGGAAACCACTCGCACTTGCGGGCGAGTGGACCGGGAATTTATTCCCGGCGCGGACCAAAACCAGCTAGGCATGGGCGTGTCTTTAGTCCATTGTTATGGACACGGCCTAGGGGAGCACACCCCGACAGAAAAGCCCCACTGTGGAACAGTAACAAACATGTCGGACAAGCAGAATTGCAATTCATTACCCCAGGAGGGTTCCGGTCTCCACGAGGCCGGGGAATCCCTCCGTGCTACGGCACGCAAGCCCCGCGAATCTGGGGGGGGCCAGTCTTGCCGATATGTTGCTGGGGAAGGGCCCGAGATGGGCGGAGTAGAGGGAGTGCCTAGGAAGGGCGGAGAAGGAGAAGGAGAAGTTGGGCCCGGAGAGGGCGAAGGTGTTGGAAGTGCATTGGCAGTGGTTGTGGAGACACGTGAAGGTGAACAGCGGAGACTGTCTGTGTCGAGTAGTGTGGCGTTTGGGCCAGATTGTGGTGGCCTATTCGGAGAGAAAGAGCCGAGAGTGGTCTTGACCAGAGTGGATCTTGACGATGGAGCGTCATTTACAGGTGGTGGTGGTGTTAGATCGAGGCGAGGATCTGGTTCCTCGTGTGGGCGGCTGTGGGCGGCCTCGGAGTCCAAGGAGTCTGATTCCGAAAGCCTTATGTCGGTTGGGTCGCAGATGGCAAACGTCCGGTCGCAATATTTGAAGGAGAGGAGGAAGAGACCTCGGAAACCGAGTGGCCAATCAGGGTCCTCCGGTGAAGGAGAGAGTGACAGACCGGCGTCGAAAGTGGCGGCCAAGAAAGGAGGGAAACGACGGGCCATTACAGAGGCCGAAAAAGCCCTTAAGGCGGCTAAAAAGGAGGAGTTGATACGTAGGATTGAAAGCGAAGTGGAAGACAGTACTTCGACTCTACGGTCTAACTCTAGGCTATCAGGCATGTCTCTGGAGTCCAACAAAGAACAGGACGAAACCAGACTTGCATCCGACCTTCATCACAGGGTGGCTGATAGCTTAGAGATTATAAGGAAGGTTGCCGCTAAATCCGGCAACCTAAAGGGTACCTTCACCAGGGCCCTAAAGGAGGCGGCAAAATCCATAGGAATGGCGGTGGATGAGCTGGCACAGCGTACGGCGACGGAGGAGGTGGCACAGTTGCGCGCCCACAATAAAAAGCTGCGCTACGAGATGTCAGAGTTGAGAAACGAGGTCGGTCTTTTACGGGCTGACCTCCAAAAGCAAAAGGGCGAAAGAGCGGTACCTGAGAAGGTTATGCCTGGGCGTTCCGACGAGCTGATGCGCTCCATTATGATGGAGGTCGGAACCATGGTCAGCGCAAGGATTGAGGGACTTGAGAGTCGACTTCTTCCGGAGAAGAGCTTGCGCCCTCCGCTGGCGGCGTCAAAGGGTGCCAATAAAGCGACTGCCACAACATCGGCGAGGGCAGAGACTGTGACAACAACCACGCTCATGGCTCCTGCGAACCCTGCTCCTAAAAGGGGCCCAATGCCGGAGAGTGGCAAGGGTAAGGGCAAGGGCAAAGGCAAGGGTAAGGGGAAGAGCACTGTGGCGAAAGCTCCCGAGCCGCGGCCTCTACCACCTGCTCCGGCAGACCTGAATGAGGGGTGGAACGTCGTCGCCAGGAAGGGCAAGAAGAAGAAGGAGAAGGCTGTCCAGCAGCAGCCGAAGGGTAGTAAGGCGCGTCCAAAATCTGCGCCAAAAGCACCTAGGCTACGACCTCCTAGGTCGTCTGTGGTTGCACTAAAGCTGCAACCGGGTGCCAATAAAGAAGTTACCTACAAAGACGTCCTGACCCAGATCAAGGAGAAGGTAGTACTGGAGGATCTGGGTATCACGGACGTCAGGTTCAGAGTTGCCTCAACGGGAGCGAGGCTACTCGAACTGCCGGGTTTGAATACCGGGGAGAAGGCGGACGTTCTCGCGCAACATCTGCGGAGCGTCCTTAACGCTGGCGATGTGCAGGTCTCGAGGCCCACCAGGTGTGCGGAGCTGAGAGTTTGTGGGCTCGATGACTCTGTGACATCGGAGGAGGTGGCGGCGGCTGTGAGTCGAGCAGGCGGCTGCGACGCTAGCGCTGTTAAAGTGGGGGAGATCCGCCAAGATCGAAATGGGCTCGGTACTGCCTGGCTCCGCTGTCCAGTGGCAGCGGCGAAGAAGGTCAGCGGCGGAAGGCTGTTGGTCGGCTTTGTGTCGGCACGCGTGCAGTTACTGCAGCCTCGCGCGCTGCGCTGCTTCCGCTGCCACGAAGTAGGGCATATCGCGGCTAATTGCACGAGTGATAAAGACCGGAGTGCACACTGTTACAGGTGCGGAAAGCCAGGGCACAAACAAAGTAGTTGCTCTGCTTCGGCGCATTGTCCTATTTGTGAGGACGCAAAAAGGCCCGCGGATCATCTGGCAGGTGGAGCAGCGTGCGCCAAGATGTGCGCTCAATCGAAGAAGCGGAGAGGTGCGGCGAGGCGAACAAGCCGAAGCCGACCTGAAGCCCCCACGCAGGGCGAGGAGCTGCAGCACATGGAGCATCAATAATGGCGCTCCACGTGCTCCAGGCGAACATCAACCACTGTGCCAGAGCCCAAGACTTATTGGTCCAAAGCCTGGTGCAGTGGTCGATTCAGGTGGCGGTCGTTGCGGAGCCCTATAGCATTCCTGCGCGTGACAACTGGGTCGCAGACAACACCGGAGTGGTAGCTCTGGTCACCCAGATCGCTGCGGGTTCTCCGCCCTTTTCGCGAATAGAGAAGGGTGCGGGATGCGTCGCGGCACATGTCGGCGACCTAGTTGTCATAGGCGTCTACTTTTCCCCCAATCGAACTCTTGCAGAGTTCGAGGAATACCTAATCCGTTTGGGGGAAATGGTGGAAAGACACCGTGCGGCGGAGGTCTTGGTTGCAGGAGACCTGAATGCTAAATCCAGCGTATGGGGCTCCGCAAGGACGGACGTACGTGGTGCGACACTGGAGGAGTGGATTGTTGCTACCGGCTTGTCAGTTCTCAACCGGGGGACTACAAACACGTGCGTGCGAAAGCAGGGCGGGTCCGTCGTAGACATAACGTTTGCGAGCCCTATCTTAGCGCGCCGTGTTCAGGGCTGGCGAGTGCTGAATGATGTGGAGACTCTCTCGGACCATCTCTACATCCAATATGAGATCTCCACACATTCAGCGGTGCAGTCAGCCCCCAGTACAACTTCGGGAGAGTTCGGACCGCGGTGGCGACTTGGGTGTCTCGACAGAGAACTCCTGGAGGAGGCTGCGATAGTGCAGGCCTGGCTGCCCCAGAGCTTGGCGTCTGTGGAAGACGCTGCCACCTGGGCGCAGAGGGCTATGACACGTATCTGCGACGCGTCTATGCCCCGTTCCAGGCACCGCCCTCAGCGGCGACAAGTGTACTGGTGGTCGGGAGAGATCGCTCAATTGCGTGTCACCTGCATTGAGGCGAGACGCCAGTACACGCACTATCGCAGGCGGGTACGCCGAGAGGAAGAGGAGGAGGAACGGCGGTACCGCACGTACGTCGAGGCGAGGAAAGCGCTACAGGAAGAAATCGGTCGTTCGAAAGCAGAATCTAACGACCGATTGATCGCGGGGATAGACGGGGATCCGTTCGGAACGCCGTATCGCATGGTGTGCGGCAAACTCCGGACGTGGGCTCCGCCCTTGACGCAGTCGCTCCAACCGGACGTTCTCCGAGGAGTGCTGACGTCATTGTTCCCGCAGCGGGCCAATTTTACACCACCAACCATGGCCCGCCCTGTAGCGCAGGAGGAGGAAGTGGACAGTGTCGCACCACCGGTGGATGAGACGGAGCTCGAAGAAGCTTTACGCCGATCTCGGCTCAAGAGCACCGCCCCAGGCTTGGATGGCGTTCCCGGCCGGGCGCTAACTCTGGCCCTTACCATCCTTGGGCCCAGAGTGCGAGGGCTATTCTCTGCCTGTCTGGCTCAAGCCATAATTCCACAGAGGTGGAAGACAGGCAGGCTAGTCCTCATCAAGAAGGAGGGTCGCCCGGCGGATTCAGCCACCGCCTACAGGCCCATCGTGCTCTTGAGCGAGATCGCCAAGCTCTTCGAGCGTGTTGTAGCCAGGAGGCTACAACACCACTTGGAGGGGACAGGTCCGGACCTCTCGGACCACCAGTATGGCTTCCGCAGGGGGCGTTCGACGGTGGATGCCATACTGGAGGTGAAGTCCCATGCGCAGGATGCGGTGGCCCTGGGCGATGGAGTCTTGGCGGTGTCTTTAGACATCGCCAACGCCTTTAACTCCCTGCCCTGGCCCTGCATTAAGGAGGCACTTTTATACCATCGTGTGCCTCCATACCTGCGCCGCGTCATCGGGGCTTACCTGTCCGGGAGGTCTGTGACCTTTCCGGCTCCTGGAGGAGGTTGGGAGGAGTATGAGGTGTCGGCCGGTGTTCCACAAGGATCGGTGCTGGGTCCGATCCTCTGGAACATCGGATACGACTGGGTGCTGCGAGGTGGTACCCTGAGGGGGATAAAGGTCCTCTGTTACGCCGATGACACGCTGGTCTTGGCGCAGCAGAGGACCTATCGGGAGGCGGCGGTCCTCGCGACCGCTGGAGTGGCGGAGATTGTCGGCCGCATAAAGCGGCTTGGTCTGGAGGTCGCCTTGAACAAGTCCGAGGCGTTATACTTCCATGCTCCTCGAAAGGGCCCACCACCTGATGCCCACATCGTCGTCGGTGGCGTCAACATAGACGTCAAAAGGAGCATGAAGTACCTCGGACTTGTTCTGGACGGTCGGTGGAGTTTCCGGGGCCACTTTACATCCTTGGCCCCGAAACTGATGAAGACAGCGGCGGCACTGGCGCGCCTTTTGCCCAACGTGGATGGGCCGAGCGCCACTAGCCGTCGGCTGTACACCGGAGTGGTCAGGTCGATGGCCCTCTACGGTGCTCCCGTCTGGGCGGACGCCCTGGATCGGCACAACGTCACCCTGCTGCGACGTGCGCAGAGGGTGATGGCCATCCGGGCGATACGGGGGTACCGGACCGTCTCCGGTGAGGTGGCGTGCGTGCTGGCTGGAGTCATGCCGTGGGATCTGGATGCTCTGTCTCTGGCGTCGGTCTATTGCCGGCGTCGAGGCCTAGTGTCCGGGGAACCGGCAAGCCAGGCACGCACTGAGGAGGTGCGGGTAGCCGCAATGGAGTTGTGGGAAACTCGGCTGGCAACACCATCTGCCGGCCTGAGGACGATCGAGGCTGTTCGTCCAGTGTTCCGCCAGTGGTTAGCGCGGCGTCACGGCGTCCTAACCTTCCGCATGACACAGGTGCTCACGGGGCATGGCTGCTTCGGGGGTTACCTGTGTCGGATCGCCGGGAGGGAGCCCGACGCTCGCTGCCACCACTGCGACGACTGCCTCGATGAGACGGCCCAGCACACGTTGGAGGTGTGCACAGCCTGGGCGTCTCAACGTCGCGCTTTGCGCGACGTCATCGGGGACGACCTTTCCCTGCCGGCCGTGGTCAAGGCCATGGCCGGTAGCGAGACGTCGTGGGACGCGGTCTCATCCTTCTGCGAGGCAGTGGTGCTCGAGAAGGAGTCGGCGGAACGGGCGAGGGAGGCTTTTGCCGAAGTCGCCATCCGCCGTAAGAGACCGGGTCGCCGGAGGGCGGCACACGACCGCCGCCTTCCGCCCTAATGTGCCAGAGGGCGGTCAGCTTGGGGAAGCTGGCCGCCTACCAACCTGGCCCGAGTAGGCGCGCGCAGGTTGCTCCCGCGCGCTACTCCGAGCAGGCCGTCGAGGGTGCCCACACACCCTTGACTCCGCGACGTGCCTAGCAGGCTCCCGCCGCCGCGATTCGTGGACGATTCTAGTCCCCGCGTCTCGCGGCCAGTGGCGGTCGAGGAGGAGCACCGTGAGGTTTTAGTGGGTATTGGGATCGGCCTTCAGCCGGTCCACGAGTCCCACATAACCCGCTCGAGTCCCCACTCGGGCCGGTATCCGTAAAAGGATTTCCTCACGTTAAAAAAAAAAAAAAAAAAAAAAAAAAAAAAAAAAAAAAAAAAAAAAAAAAAAAAAAAGGTTGACTCTCCTCTGTTACGCCGACGACACGCTGGTCTTGGCGCAGCAGAGGACCTATCGGGAGGCAGCGGTCCTCGCGACGGCTGGAGTGGCGGAGGTGGTCGGCCGCATAAAGCGGCTGGGCTTAGAGGTCTCCCTCAACAAGTCCGAGGCAATCTACTTCCATGCTCCTCGAAAGGGCCCACCGGCAGATGCCCACATCATCGTCGGTGGCGTCAAGATTGACGTTGCCCGGAGCATGAAGTACCTCGGACTTGTTCTGGATGGTCGGTGGAGTTTTCGGGGCCACTTTACATCTTTGGCCCCGAAACTGTTGAAGACAGCGGCGGCACTGGCGCGCCTTTTGCCCAATGTGGATGGGCCGAGCGCCTCTAGCCGTCGGCTGTACACCGGAGTGGTCAGATCGATGGCGCTCTACGGTGCTCCCGTATGGGCGGACGCCCTGGATCGGCACAACATCACCCTGCTGCGACGTGCGCAGAGGGTGATGGCCATCCGGGCGATACGGGGGTACCGGACCATCTCCGGTGAAGTGGCGTGCGTGCTGGCTGGAGTCATGCCGTGGGATCTGGATGCTCGTTCTCTGGCGTCGGTCTATTGCCGGCGTCGAGGCCTAGTGTCCGGGGAACCGGCAAGCCAAGCACGCACTGAGGAGGCGCGGGAAGCCGCGGTTGAAATGTGGGAAACTCGGCTGGCAACACCATCTGCCGGCCTGAGGACGATCGAGGCTGTTCGTCCAGTGTTCCGCCAGTGGTTAGCGCGGCGTCACGGCGTCCTAACCTTCCGCATGACACAGGTGCTCACGGGGCATGGCTGCTTCGGGGGTTACCTGTGTCGGATCGCCGGAAGGGAGCCCGACGCTCGCTGCCACCACTGCGGCGACTGCCTCGATGAGACGGCCCAGCACACGTTGGAGGTGTGCTCAGCCTGGGCGTCTCAACGTCGCGCTTTGCGCGACGTCATAGGGGACGACCTTTCCCTGCCGGCCGTGGTCAAGGCTATGGCCGGCAGCGAGACGTCGTGGGACGCGGTCTCATCCTTCTGCGAGGCAGTGGTGCTCGAGAAGGAGTCGGCGGAACGGGCGAGGGAGGCTTTTGCCGAAGTCGCCATCCGCCGTAAGAGACCGGGTCGCCGGAGGGCGGCACACGACCGCCGCCTTCCGCCCTAATGTGCCAGAGGGCGGTCAGCTTGGGGAAGCTGGCCGCCTACCAACCTGGCCCGAGTAGGCGCGCGCAGGTTGCTCCCGCGCGCTACTCCGAGCAGGCCGTCGAGGGTGCCCACACACCCTTGACTCCGCGACGTGCCTAGCAGGCTCCCGCCGCCGCGATTCGTGGACGATTCTAGTCCCCGCGTCTCGCGGCCAGTGGCGGTCGAGGAGGAGCACCGTGAGGTTTTAGTGGGTATGCGGACGGCCTACATCTGCCTAGTCCGCGAGTCCCACATAACCCGCTCGAGTCCCCACTCGGGCTGGTATCCGTAAAAGGATTTCCTCACGAAAAAAAAAAAAAAAAAAAAAAAAAAAGGTTAGGTTGACTCTTCCCACTTCTGCGAGGCAGTGGTGCTCGAGAAGGAGTCGGCGGAACGGGCGAGGGAGGCTTTTGCCGAAGTCGCCATCCGCCGTAAGAGACCGGGTCGCCGGAGGGCGGCACACGACCGCCGCCTTCCGCCCTAATGTGCCAGAGGGCGGTCAGCTTGGGGAAGCTGGCCGCCTACCAACCTGGCCCGAGTAGGCGCGCGCAGGTTGCTCCCGCGCGCTACTCCGAGCAGGCCGTCGAGGGTGCCCACACACCCTTGACTCCGCGACGTGCCTAGCAGGCTCCCGCCGCCGCGATTCGTGGACGATTCTAGTCCCCGCGTCTCGCGGCCAGTGGCGGTCGAGGAGGAGCACCGTGAGGTTTTAGTGGGTATTGGGTCTGGCCTTCAGTCGGTCCACGAGTCCCACATAACCCGCTCGAGTCCCCACTCGGGCCGGTATCCGTAAAAGGATTTCCTCACGTTAAAAAAAAAAAAAAAAAAAAAAAAAAAAAAAAAAAAGGTTGACTCTTCCCAAGGGAGTTGCTGGTCTCCTACTGGGCGCGTCCCCAGGTGGCGGATAGGGGAAACCACTCGCACTTGCGGGCGAGTGGACCGGGAATTTATTCCCGGCGCGGACCAAAACCAGCTAGGCATGGGCGTGCCTTTAGTCCATTGTTATGGACACGGCCTAGGGGAGCACACCCCGACAGAAAAGCCCAACTGTGGAACAGTATAAACATGTCGGTACTGCAGAATTCTAATTCTCTACCCCAGGAGGGTTCCGGTCTCTACGAGGCCGGGGAATCCCTCCGTGCTACGGCACGCAAGCCCCTCGAATCTGGGGGGGGCCAGTCATACCGATATGTTGTTGGGGAGGGGCCCGAGATGGGCGGAGTGAGTGTGGAGAAGGACGGAGTGGTTGTGCCTGGGATGGGCGGATTTGGTGTGGACGACGAGAAGGGAGGAGTGGTCGTGAGCGTCGAAGGTGCGAGAGTGCACGAGAGTGGTGTAGACCTGGTTGTTGAACCAGAAGAGAGGATTATGGGGAGAATGAAGCCCAGGAGGGGCGACAGTCCGGCACCTGTGCCGGTAGGAGGCGCGCTGAAGACAGCGCAAGTCGTGGTGGAACGACTGGACCTAGAGGAAATTGCCTCAATTATTAGTGGAAGGTCCAGGTCGTCGACTTTGTCGCGGGGTCGGTTCTGGGCGGGCTCGGAGTCGGACGCGGACAGTGTCATGTCCGTCGGCTCGACCAGTGCCAACACGCATGAAGGAAGTAAGGCCTTGTTCCGGAAGGACAGGAAAAGGCGCCGGAACAAAGAGGAAAAATGTAGGTCCTCAGACGAAGAAGAGGCGAAGGAGAAGGCAGCCAAGAGAAGCCAGGGCCCACCATCTGCTCCTGGCGGGAGCGTTGACCTGGCTGCCAGAAAGTCGCTCAATGAGGCCAAGCGCGAAGAGCGTCGGCTGAGGGCGGAGGAGGAAGTAGTGGATATCACCGCTGCAATTCAGAGCCGCGCGAGTTCTAGGCTCTCGGACGTGTCGATTGGATATCGCCTCGACGAGCCTCTTGTCTCGGACTTGCATTGCCAGGTGTCAGATAGCCTGGCAGTCATAAACCGGGTTGCCAGCAAGTCGGGAAACCTGAAGGGTACCTTTACGAAGGCCCTGAAGGAGGCTGCCGGTGCGATATCCAAGGCCGTAAACACCTTGGCCAACAGGACCGCATCCGAGGAAGTACATCTCCTCAGAGCCTCGAACACGCGGCTGCAGGCAGAATTGGCGGACTTGAGAGCAGAGTTTGCCCGCCTAAGAGCGGACGTGGAGCGCTCCGGACCGGTGGAGCCGCCAAGGGAAACGGCGAAGGCTCTATCCGTCGATGACATAGTGCGCACTGTGATGGTGGAAGTGGGCACTATGGTCAGTACAAGGCTGGAGGCCTTCAAGGAGCGGCTCCCTCCGGAAGAGAGGTTGCGGCCTCCATTAGCGGCCGACAGAAAGAAGGCTGCTCAGAAGCAGGCAAATGCGGAGCCTGTTGTGGCAACGCTGATGGCACCAGCAAACTCTTGGCCTCCGCTAAAGGCCCAAAAGGGTAAGAAGAAGAAGGGTGCGGCAAAGGCAGCTTCTCAGCCTGCCTCTGCTGTAGAACCTCAGCCACTCCCACCGGTTCCAACAAACATGACGGAGGGGTGGAACGTTGTGGCGAGAAAAGGAGCTAAAAAGAAGGCGACTCCTAAAGGCAAGGTAGCGGCACATGGCGTCAAGCCAAAGCCACAGAAGCCAAAGCTGCGGCGACCTAGATCGCAGGTGGTGGTGCTGAAGGTGCAGCCTGCCGTCGCCGACAAGCTAAGCTATACCGACGTGCTAACCCAGGTCAAGGAAAATATCAAACTTGAGGACCTGGGTATAAGCGATTTGAGGTTCCGAGTAGCATCCACTGGTGCCAGAATGCTGGAGCTACCCGGCGCCAACACTGGCGATAAAGCGGACGCGCTGGCGGAGAAACTGCGCGGAGTGCTGAGACCCGAAGAAGTGCAGGTGTCGAGGCCAGTAAAGTGTGCGGAGTTGAGGGTGAGTGGCCTCGACGACTCTGCAACTTCCGAAGACGTCATGGCCGCAATCAGCCGAGTCGGTGGTTGTGCTGCGGCCGACGTCAAAGTTGGAGAAATCCGACAGGATCGGGCCGGTCTAGGCACTGCGTGGGTTCGCTGCCCTATCGGAGCTGCGCAGAAGGTGAGTGGAGGGAGACTACTCGTGGGATTTGTCTCCGCGAGAGTGCAGCTGTTGCAGCCCCGCATCCAACGGTGCTACCGCTGCCATGAAGTTGGTCACATGGCGGCAAAGTGCACCAGTGAAGTTGACCGAAGCAAGCAGTGCTTCCGGTGTGGCCAACCCGGGCACCAACAGCGTGGGTGCTCGGCTGACATGCATTGCCCAGTTTGCGAGGCGGCACAGAGGCCAGCAAACCATAAGGTAGGAAGTGCCGTCTGCGCCAAGTCCAGCGCCACCCACAAAAGGGGCAAGAAGAACTCACGAATGAGGCCGGAAGTGCCGGCTAGTTCGAGAGCCCAAGCCAGGGAAGGGGAGGTGCAACACATGGAGGATCAATAATGGCCCTCCGTGTGTTGCAGGCGAACATAAACCACTGTGCCCGGGCCCAGGACTTATTGGTCCAAAGCCTGGCGCAGTGGTCTATCCAGGTGGCGGTTGTTTCGGAGCCCTACAGCGTTCCCGACAGAGACAACTGGGTAGCCGACAACTCCGGGGTGGTGACTATTATCACCCAGGTCGCAGCGGGCTCTCCGCCCTTCTCACGAGTAGAGAAGGGTGCGGGATGCGTAGCTGCACTTGTCGGCGACTTAGTTGTCGTAGGGGTCTACTTTTCCCCCAATCGAACTCTTGCGGAGTTTGAAGAGTTCCTTATACGATTGGGGGAAATGGTAGAACGATTTCGTCCGGCGGAGGTGTTAGTGGCCGGCGATCTCAACGCGAAGTCCAGCGTGTGGGGCTCCGCAACGACGGATGTGCGTGGTGTGACGCTGTCGGAGTGGGTTGTTGCCACCGGTTTGTCTGTGCTCAACCGAGGGACCAAGAACACGTGTGTGCGAAGGCTGGGCGGATCCGTCGTGGACGTTTCGTTCGCGAGCCCGGCCCTAGCGCGTCGTGTTCGGGGCTGGCGAGTGCTGGATGATGTGGAGACTCTCTCGGATCACCTTTACATCTTATACGAGATCTCCACACATTCAGCGGTGCAACCAGCCCCCTGTCCAAACTCGCGAGAGTACGGACCGCGGTGGCAACTGGGTCGTCTCGACAGGCAGTTGTTGGAGGAGGCCGCGATAGTGGAGTCCTGGCTGCCCCAGAGCTTGGCGTCTGCAGAAGACGCCGCATCCTGGGCGCAGGGGGCGCTGACGCGTATCTGTGACGCGTCAATGCCCCGTTCCGGGCGCCGCCCTCAACGGCGGCAAGTGTACTGGTGGTCGTGGGAGATCGCGCAACTGCGTAACACCTGCGTTGCGGCGAGACGCCAGTACAGCCACTATCGCAGACGGGTACAGAAGGTGCAGGAGGAGGACGACCGACTGTACCGCGTCTATGTCGAGGCGAGAACGCAGCTGCAGGAGGAGATCGGTCGTGTGAAAGGCGAGTCGCACGACCGGTTGATCGCGGGGATAGACCAAGACCCGTACGGCACACCTTACCGAATGGTGCTCGGTAGGTTACGGGCTTGGGCACCACCACTGACGCAGACACTCCGACCGGACATACTCCGAGGGGTTCTGTCGTCGCTATTCCCGCAGCGGGCCAGTTTTGCACCACCCAGTATGGCCCGCCCTGCAGCGCGTGAGGAGGAGGAAGAGGAGGACGACGAGGACAGCGTCACACCACCGGTGGAGGAGGAGGAGCTCGAAGAAGCTGTACGCCGATCTCGGCTCAAGAGCACCGCCCCGGGCTTGGATGGCATTCCTGGCCGGGCGCTAACTCTGGCCCTGAACACCTTAGGGCCCAGAGTGCGAGGACTATTCACTGCCTGTCTGGCTCAAGCCATAATTCCACAGCGGTGGAAGACAGGCAGGTTAGTCCTCATCAAGAAGGAGGGTCGCCCGGCGGATTCAGCCTCCGCCTACAGGCCCATCGTGCTCTTGAGCGAGATCGCCAAGCTCTTCGAGCGTGTTGTAGCCAGGAGGCTACAACACCATTTGGAGGGGACAGGTCCGGACCTCTCGGACCACCAGTATGGCTTCCGTAGGGGGCGATCGACGGTGGATGCCATACTGGAGGTAAAGTCCTATGCGCAGGATGCGGTGGCCCGAGGCGATGGAGTCTTGGCGGTGTCTTTAGACATCGCCAACGCCTTTAACTCCCTGCCATGGCCCTGCATAAAGGAGGCACTGTTATACCATCGTGTGCCTCCATACCTGCGCCGCGCCATCGGGGCTTACCTGTCCGGGAGGTCTGTGACCTTTCCGGCTCCTGGAGGAGGTTGGGAGGAGTTTGTTGTGTCGGCCGGTGTTCCACAAGGATCGGTGCTGGGTCCGATCCTCTGGAACATCGGGTACGACTGGGTGCTGCGGGGCGGCACCCTGAGGGGGATAAAGGTCCTCTGTTACGCCGACGACACGCTGGTCTTGGCGCAGCAGAGGACCTATCGGGAGGCGGCGGTCCTCGCGACGGCTGGAGTGGCGGAGGTTGTCGGCCGCATAAAGCGGCTGGGCTTAGAGGTCTCCCTCAACAAGTCCGAGGCAATCTACTTCCATGCTCCTCGAAAGGGCCCACCGGCAGATGCCCACATCATCGTCGGTGGCGTCAAGATTGACGTTGCCCGGAGCATGAAGTACCTCGGACTTGTTCTGGATGGTCGGTGGAGTTTTCGGGGCCACTTTACATCTTTGGCCCCGAAACTGTTGAAGACAGCGGCGGCACTGGCGCGCCTTTTGCCCAATGTGGATGGGCCGAGCGCCTCTAGCCGTCGGCTGTACACCGGAGTGGTCAGATCGATGGCGCTCTACGGTGCTCCCGTATGGGCGGACGCCCTGGATCGGCACAACATCACCCTGCTGCGACGTGCGCAGAGGGTGATGGCCATCCGGGCGATACGGGGGTACCGGACCATCTCCGGTGAAGTGGCGTGCGTGCTGGCTGGAGTCATGCCGTGGGATCTGGATGCTCGTTCTCTGGCGTCGGTCTATTGCCGGCGTCGAGGCCTATTGTCCGGGGAACCGGCAAGCCAGGCACGCACTGAGGAGGTGCGGGTAGCCGCAATGGAGTTGTGGGAAACTCGGCTGGCAACACCAACTGCCGGCCTGAGGACGATCGAGGCTGTTCGTCCAGTGTTCCGCCAGTGGTTAGCGCGGCGTCACGGCGTCCTAACCTTCCGCATGACACAGGTGCTCACGGGGCATGGCTGCTTCGGGGGTTACCTGTGTCGGATCGCCGGAAGGGAGCCCGACGCTCGCTGCCACCACTGCGGCGACTGCCTCGATGAGACGGCCCAGCACACGTTGGAGGTGTGCTCAGCCTGGGCGTCTCAACGTCGCGCTTTGCGCGACGTCATAGGGGACGACCTTTCCCTGCCGGCCGTGGTCAAGGCTATGGCCGGCAGCGAGACGTCGTGGGACGCGGTCTCATCCTTCTGCGAGGCAGTGGTGCTCGAGAAGGAGTCGGCGGAACGGGCGAGGGAGGCTTTTGCCGAAGTCGCCATCCGCCGTAGAAATGAGACCGGGTCGCCGGAGGGCGGCACACGACCGCCGCCTTCCGCCCTAATGTGCCAGAGGGCGGTCAGCTTGGGGAAGCTGGCCGCCTACCAACCTGGCCCGAGTAGGCGCGCGCAGGTTGCTCCCGCGCGCTACTCAGAGCAGGCCGTCGAGGGTGCCCACACACCCTTGACTCCGCGACGTGCCTAGCAGGCTCCCGCCGCCGCGTTTCGTGGACGATTATAGTCCCCGCGTCTCGCGGCCAGTGGCGGTCGAGGAGGAGCACCGTGAGGTTTTAGTGGGTATTGGGATCGGCCTTCAGCCGGTCCACGAGTCCCACATAACCCGCTCGAGTCCCCACTCGGGCCGGTATCCGTAAAAGGATTTCCTCACGTTAAAAAAAAAAAAAAAAAAAAAAAAAAAAAAAAATAAAAAAAAAAAAAAAAAAAAAAAAAAAAAAAAAAAAGGTTAGGTTGACTCTTGGTTGCGGTCATGTCTCGTAATCAGGAGTGGAACCGAGGGCCTTGCCTTTACCGGCCGGGCTGCGAGGAAGAAAACCTCTATAAAAAATTACCCCAACCCAAGCGGCGAAGCAGCGCGAGGGGTTCATGGCTGATGGGGAGATCAGTCGCTACTGCTGGTCCCGCCAGGGTACCGGCCGACACCCTGGCGTAATAGGCTTATCCGAGTACAGGGGGCACTGCTCGGATGGACCGTTTTTCCCCCACACTCGTGGGAACAACATGGAATTTCAAAAAACAAAAAACCAAAACGATGAGGTGGAGTGTGTTGGGCCCGAGAGGGGCGGCGATGTGATGTTGCCTGAGAAGGGCGGAGTAGTTGAGCTTAAGGCGGAGGAAGTTGTTGGTGTTGTTGCGGCGTCTCGAAGAGTGTCTGTTTCGAGTGTCGCTGCGGAGGGGTCAGTTGGAGATGGCCAGAACGTAGGAGTGTGGAAGGAGCCAAGAGTGGTTCTGACCAGATTGGACGCTGGTGACGGAATGTCGACCGTTGGCAGTGTCAGGTCGAGACGAGGGTCCGGATCGTCATATGGACGGTTGTGGGGAGCGTCGGAGTCCAAGGACTCTGATACCGAGAGTTTTGTGTCGATGGTGTCGGAGAGGTTAAGGACACGGGCACAATTCTTGAAGGAAAGGCGGAAGAGGCCTCGGAAGCCGATCGATCAGTCGGGGTCTTCTGGTGAAGGAGAGCCAGATAGACCGGCGCCAAAAATGGTTGCCATGAGAAGACGGAAAGGTCTCGGTGAGGCAGAAAGGAAGGAGTTGCTGCTGAGGTCAGAGCAGGAGGGATCGGATGGCGCTGCGGCCGCACTGGCCAGGGCTAGCTCCAGGCTCTCGGATATGACTCTACCGTCCGAAAAAGAGCAGGACGAGGCCATACTCGCGTCTGACTTAAAAAATCAGGTGGTGGACAGCCTAGCGGTGATAAGGAAGGTTGCCAGCAGATCGGGCAACCTTAAAGGAACTTTCACCAAGGCCCTAAAGCAGGCGGCAAGGGCCATAGGAATGGCTGTGGACGAATTGGCTCAGCGTACGGCGACGGAGGAGGTAGCTCAGCTGCGCGCTCACAACAACAAGCTGCGCAATGAGATGTCTGAGCTACGCGAAGAGGTCAGTCTTTTACGGGCTGACCTCCAAGCGCAAAGGAGCCAAGTTGTAGGACCTGGCAAGAGTCAACCAGGGTGTTCCGATGAGCTGAAGCGCTCTTTAATGATGGAGATCGGAACAATGGTGAGCGCCCGGATAGAAGGCTTAGAGAATCGGCTTCTTCCGGCGAGGAGCATGCGTCCCCCGCTGGCGTCGTCAAAGGGTTCGCAGGAGGAGACCGCCACAACATCGGCGAGAACAGAGGCGACAGCGCCAACTACTCTGGTCGCTCCCGCCAATCCTGCCTCGACAAGGGGCCAGAAGCCAGGAAAGCCTGGCAAGGGAAAGGGCAAGGGTAAAAAGACCCTTGCAGCCTCAGTGACGGACGCCCCGCAGCCACGTCCACTTCCACCCGCGCCAGCTGACTTGTTAGAAGGGTGGAATGTGGTTGCCAGGAAAGGCAACAAAAAGAAGGCCATTGCTGCTCAGCAGCAACCAAATAGCAGGACGGGAGCAAAAGCGCCAAAGACGCGCAAAGTTCCAAAACTTCGGCAGCCTCGGTCTGCTGTAGTAGCATTAAAGCTCCAACCCAGCGCGGTTGAGAGCAACGTCACCTACAGCCAGGTGCTCACCCAGCTGAAGGCTAAAGTTGACCTCGGGGAGCTGGATATCTCCGATATGAGATTTAGAGTGGCCTCAACTGGCGCGAGGCTACTGGAAATCCCGGGGCTCAACTCAGGCGATAAGGCAGACGCTCTGGCGCAAAAGTTGCGGGGCGTGTTAGACGAGAACGAGGTTCAAGTCTCAAGGCCTACTAAATGCGCAGAGCTAAGGGTGACTGGGCTGGACGACTCAGTGACGTCCGAGGAGGTGGCGGCGGCTGTCAGCAGAGTTGGTAGTTGTGATGTCAGCGCCGTCAAGGTCGGTGAGGTTCGGCGGGATCGTGCTGGACTTGGCACGGCCTGGGTCCGGTGTCCAGTGGCAGCTGCCAAGAAGGTGAGCGGAGGTCGCCTATTGGTAGGCTTCGTGTCGGCGAAAGTGACGCTATTACAGCAGCGGGTTCTACGTTGCTTCCGGTGCCACGAGGCGGGCCATGTGGCGGCAAAATGCAGTGGAGTTGATAGGAGCTCGCACTGTTTTAGATGTGGGCGTCCTGGGCACAAACAGGCTACGTGCTCGGATGCACCGCACTGCCCGGCGTGCGAGGATGCGCAAAGACCTGCGGGCCACTTAGCCGGCAGTGCAGCATGCGCAAAAATCTGTGCGCAAGCTAAGCACAGAAAAGGCGGTAAGGGGAAGGCAACGTCGAGCCAAGCCCAACCTGAAGCCCAGTCAAGGGCCGCGGAGGAGCAGCCTATGCTCGTTTAACAATGGCCGAACGAGTTCTGCAGGCGAACATCAACCACTGTGCCAGAGCCCAAGACTTATTGGTCCAAAGCTTGGCGCAGTGGTCGATACAAGTGGCGGTTGTTTCGGAGCCCTACAGCGTTCCCGACAGAGACAATTGGGTAGCCGACAACACCGGGGTGGTGGCTGTGATCACCCAGGTCGCCGCGGGCTCCCCGCCTTTCTCACGAGTAGAGAGGGGTGCGGGATGCGTCGCTGCACTTGTCGGCAACCTCGTTGTCGTAGGGGTCTACTTTTCCCCCAATCGAACTCTTGCGGAGTTTGAGGAGTTCCTTATACGATTGGGGGAAATGGTAGAACGATTTCGTCCGGCGGAGGTGTTGGTGGCCGGCGATCTCAACGCGAAGTCCAGCGTGTGGGGCTCCGCAACGACGGATGTGCGTGGTGTGACGCTATCCGAGTGGGTGATTGCCACCGGTTTGTCAGTGCTCAACCGGGGGACGACAAACACGTGCGTGCGAAGGCTGGGCGGATCCGTCGTGGACGTTTCGTTCGCGAGCCCGGCCCTAGCGAGTCGTGTTCGGGGTTGGCGAGTGCTGGATGATGTGGAGACTCTCTCGGATCACCTTTACATCTCTTACGAGATCTCCACACATTCAGCGGTGCAACCAACCCCCAGTCCAACCTCGCGAGAGTGCGGACCGCGGTGGCAATTGGGACGCCTCGACAGGCAATTGTTGGAGGAGGCCGCGATAGTGGAATCCTGGCTGCCCCAGAGCTTGGCGTCTGCAGAAGACGCCGCATCCTGGGCGCAGGGGGCGCTGACGCGTATTTGTGACGCGTCAATGCCCCGTTCCGGGCGCCGTCCTCAACGGCGGCAGGTGTACTGGTGGTCGTGGGAGATCGCGCAACTGCGTACCATCTGCGTTGCGGCGAGACGCCAGTACAGCCACTATCGCAGGCGGGTACAGAAGGTGCAGGAGGAGGAAGACCGACTGTACCAATTGTATGTCGAGGCGAGAACGCGGTTGCAGGAGGAGATCGGTCGTGTGAAAGGCGAGTCACACGACCAGATGCTCGCGGGAATAGACCAAGACCCGTTTGGCACGCCTTACCGTATGGTACTTGGCAAGCTACGGGCTTGGGCTCCGCCACTGACGCAGACACTCCGACCGGACATTCTCCGAGGGGTTCTGTCGTCACTGTTCCCGCAGCGGGCCAATTTTACACCACCAACTATGGCCCGCCCTGCACCGCAAGAGGAGGAGGACAGCGTCGCACCACAGGTGGAGGAGGAGGAGCTGGAGGAAGCAGTTCGCCGATCTCGCGGCAGGAGCACCGCACCCGGCCTTGACGGCGTTCCCGGGAGGGCGCTAACTCTGGCCCTTAACATCCTTGGGCCCAGAGTGAGAGGACTATTCTCTGCCTGTCTGGCTCAAGCCATAATTCCACAGCGGTGGAAGACAGGCAGGTTAGTCCTCCTTAAGAAGGAGGGACGCCCGGCGGACTCGGCCTCGGCTTACAGGCCGATTGTGCTCCTGAGCGAGGTCGCCAAGCTCTTCGAGCGGGTTGTGACGAGGAGGTTGCAGCGTCACTTGGAGCGGACAGGTCCGGACCTCTCGGACCACCAGTATGGCTTCCGCAGTGGGCGCTCGACGGTGGATGCCATACTGAGGGTGAAGTCCCATGCGCAGGATGCGGTGGCCCTGGGCGATGGAGTCTTGGCGGTGTCTTTAGACATCGCCAACGCTTTCAACTCCCTGCCCTGGCCCTGCATTGAGGAGGCACTTGTCTATCACCGAGTGCCACCATACCTGCGCCGCGTCATCGGGGCTTACCTGTCCGGGAGGTCTGTGACGTTTCCGGCTCCTGGAGGAGGATGGGAGGAATATGAAGTGTCGTGCGGTGTTCCACAGGGCTCGGTTCTCGGGCCACTCCTGTGGAACATCGGGTACGACTGGGTGTTGAGAGGCGACACCCTACGAGGAGTTGGAGTCCTCTACTACGCCGACGACACGCTGGTCTTGGCGCAGCAGAGGACTTATCGCGAGGCAGCAGTGCTCGCAACGGCCGGAGTGGCTGACGTCGTCGGCCGAATTAGAAGGTTGGGTCTGGAGGTTGGCCTGAACAAGTCCGAGGCGTTATACTTCCATGCTCCTCGAAAGGGCCCACCGGCAGATGCCCACATCGTCGTCGGTGGCGTCCGAATCGACGTCAAGAGGAGTATGAAGTACCTCGGACTTGTTCTGGACGGTCGGTGGAGTTTCCGGGGCCACTTTACATCCTTGGCCCCGAAACTGTTGAAGACAGCGGCGGCATTGGCGCGCCTTTTGCCCAACGTCGATGGGCCGAGCGCCTCTAGCCGTCGGCTGTACACCGGAGTGGTCCGATCGATGGCGCTCTATGGTGCTCCCGTATGGGCGGACGCCCTGGATCGGCACAACATCACTCTGCTGCGACGTGCGCAGAGGGTGATGGCCATCCGGGCGATACGGGGGTACCGGACCATCTCCGGTGAGGTGGCGTGCGTGCTGGCTGGAGTCATGCCGTGGGATCTGGATGCTCTGTCTCTGGCGTCGGTCTATTGCCGGCGTCGAGGCCTTGCGTCCGGGGAACCGGCTAGCCCAGCACGCGCCGAGGAGGAGCGGGAAGCCGCAGTAGAAGTGTGGGAATCCCGGCTGGCGACACCATCTGCCGGCCGGTTGACGATCGAGGCGGTTCGTCCAGTGTTCCGCCAGTGGTTAGCGCGGCGTCACGGCGTCCTAACCTTCCGCACCACACAGGTGCTCACGGGGCATGGCTGCTTCGGGGGTTACCTGTGTCGGATCGCCGGGAGGGAGCCCGACGCTCGCTGCCACCACTGCGACGACTGCCTCGACGAGACGGCCCAGCACACGTTGGAGGTGTGCACAGCCTGGGCGTCTCAACGTCGCGCTTTGCGCGACGTCATCGGGGACGACCTTTCCCTGCCGGCTGTGGTCAAGGCCATGGCCGGTAGCGAGACGTCGTGGGACGCGGTCTCATCCTTCTGCGAGGCAGTGGTGCTCGAGAAGGAGTCGGCGGAACGGGCGAGGGAGGCTTTTGCCGAAGTCGCCATCCGCCGTAAGAGACCGGGTCGCCGGAGGGCGGCACACGACCGCCGCCTTCCGCCCTAATGTGCCAGAGGGCGGTCAGCTTGGGGAAGCTGGCCGCCTACTAACCTGGCCCGAGTAGGCGCGCGCAGGTCGCTCCCGCGCGCTACTCCGAGCAGGCCGTCGAGGGTGCCCACACACCCTTGACTCCGCGACGTGCCTAGCAGGCTCCCGCCGCCGCGATTCGTGGACGATTCTAGTCCCCGCGTCTCGCGGCCAGTGGCGGTCGAGGAGGAGCACCGTGAGGTTTTAGTGGGTATGCGGACGGCCTACATCTGCCAAGTCCGCGAGTCCCACATAACCCGCTCGAGTCCCCACTCGGGCCGGTATCCGTAAAAGGATTTCCTCACGTTAAAAAAAAAAAAAAAAAAAAAAAAAAAAAAAAAAAAAGGTTAGGTTAGGTTAGGTTTGGGGAGCATCAGAGTCTAAGGACTCTGATACCGAGAGTTTTGTGTCGATGGTGTCGGAGAGATCAAGGACACGGGCACAATACTTAAAGGACAGGCGGAAGAGGCCTCGGAAGCCGATTGACCATTCGGGGTCCTCCGGTGAAGGCGAGCCAGACAGGCCGGCGCCAAAAATAGTGGCCAAGAGGAGAGTAAAAGGTGGGCCCAATAAAGAGCCCGAAAATGTCCTCAGTGAGGCTGCAAAGGAGTTGCAGCTGAGGACAGAACGAGAGGTGGCGGAGAACGCCGCGGAGTTGCGTGCTAGAGCTAACTCTAGGCTATCAGACATGTCTCGGCAGTCCAATAAGGAGCAGGACGAAGCCAGACTCGCATCTGATCTACGTTATCAGGTGGCTGATAGCCTAGAAGTTATAAGGAAAGTTGCCACCAAGTCCGGTAACTTAAAGGGCACCTTTACGAGGGCCCTAAAGGAGGCTGCAAAAGCCATAGGCATGGCCGTGGACGAGTTGGCGCAGCGCACGGCGACAGAGGAGGTAGCGCAGCTGCGCGCTCATAATAACAAGCTGCGCTACGAAATGACGGAGTTGAGGAATGAGGTCAGTCTTTTACGGGCTGACCTTCAAAAGCAGAAGGGCCAAGTAGTGGTACCTGAGAAGGTCGTGCCTGGGCGTTCCGACGAGCTGATGCGCTCGATTATGATGGAGGTCGGAACCATGGTCAGCGCCAGGATAGAGGGTCTTGAGAGCCGACTTCTTCCGGAGAAGAGCATGCGCCCTCCGTTGGCTGCATCAAAGGGTGCCAATAAAGCGGTTGCCACAACATCGGCGAGGGCAGAGGCCATGACGACAACCACGCTCATGGCTCCCGCGAACCCTGCTCCCAAAAGAGGCCCTATGCCGGAGAATGGCAAAAGTAAGGGTAAGGGAAAGGGGAAGGGCAAAAAGACCCTAGAGGTGCCACAGCCACGCCCTTTACCAGCGGCGCCGGCTGACATGGCGGAGGGATGGAACGTGGTTGCCAGAAAGGGCAGTAGGAAGAAGGTTGCTGTTGCTCAGCAGGCCAAGGGAAAGAAGGATGACAAGCCGTCAAAGGCAACTAAAGTGCCAAGGCTTAGACAGCCACGGTCGGCTGTTGTGGCGCTAAAGCTCCAACCGTGCGCAGTGGAGGGTAACATCACTTACAGCCAAGTGCTCACTCAGCTCAAAGAAAAAGTGGACCTCGGTGAGATGGGTATAAGTGATATGAGATTTAGGGTGGCCTCGACTGGCGCGAGGTTACTGGAGCTTCCGGGGGTGAACTCGGGTGAGAGGGCCGATGCTCTTGCCCAAAGACTGCGAAGCGTGCTGAACGAGAGCGAGGTCCAGGTCACAAGACCCACAAAATGCGCGGAGCTGCGTGTGAGTGGGCTTGATGATTCTGTGACATCAGATGAGGTAGCGGCAGCTGTCAGCAGAGTCGGTGGCTGTAATATCGACGCCATCAAGGTGGGGGAAGTGCGGCGTGATCGTGCTGGCCTTGGCACTGCCTGGGTCCGCTGTCCGGTGGTAGCTGCCAAGAAGGTCAGCGCAGGGCGACTTTTGGTTGGGTTTGTGTCGGCGAAGGTGACACTGCTGCAACAGCGAGTCCTGCGGTGCTACCGATGCCTCGAAACAGGACATGTAGCAGCGAAGTGTAGCGGTGTAGATCGGAGCTCTAACTGCTTCAGATGTGGACGTACCGGGCATAAACAAGCCACGTGCTCGGATGCTCCACACTGCCCGGCGTGCGAGGATGCACAGAGACCTGCGGGCCATTTAGCTGGCAGTGCAACCTGCGCAAAAGTCTGTGCACAGCATAAGCGCAGAAAAGGCGCGAGAGGAGAGGCGGCGAGACCCACAAGTCAAGCCCAACCTGACGCCCAATCTAGGGCTGCGGAGGAGGAGCCTATGCTCGATTAATAATGGCTAAGCGAGTTCTGCAGGCGAACATAAACCACTGTGCCAGGGCCCAGGACTTATTGGTCCAAAGCCTGGCGCAGTGGTCTATCCAGGTGGCGGTTGTTTCGGAGCCCTACAGCGTTCCCGACAGAGATAACTGGGTAGCTGACAACACCGGGGTGGTGACTATTATCACCCAGGTCGCGGCGGGCTCTCCGCCCTTCTCACGAGTAGAGAGGGGTGCGGGATGCGTTGCTGCACTTGTCGGCGACCTAGTTGTCGTAGGGGTCTACTTTTCCCCCAATCGAACTCTTGCGGAGTTTGAAGAGTTCCTTATACGATTGGGGGAAATGGTAGAGCGATTTCGTCCGGCGGAGGTGTTGGTGGCCGGCGATCTCAACGCGAAGTCCAGCGTGTGGGGCTCCGCAACGACGGACGTGCGTGGTGTGACGCTGTCCGAGTGGGTGATTGCCACCGGTTTGTCAGTACTCAACCGGGGGACGACAAACACGTGCGTGCGAAGGCTGGGCGGATCCGTCGTGGACGTTTCGTTCGCGAGCCCGGCCCTAGCGCGTCGTGTTCGGGGTTGGCGAGTGCTGGATGATGTGGAGACTCTCTCGGATCACCTTTACATCTCTTACGAGATCTCCACACATTCGGCGGTGCAACCAACCCCCAGTCCAAACTCGCAAGAGTGCGGACCGCGGTGGCAATTGGGTCGCCTCGACAGGCAATTGTTGGAGGAGGCCGCGATAGTGGAATCCTGGCTGCCCCAGAGCTTGGCGTCTGCAGAAGACGCCGCATCCTGGGCGCAGGGGGCGCTGACGCGTATTTGTGACGCGTCAATGCCCCGTTCCGGGCGCCGCCCTCATCGGCGGCAGGTGTACTGGTGGTCGTGGGAGATCGCGCAACTGCGTACCATCTGCGTTGCGGCGAGACGCCAGTACAGCCACTATCGCAGGCGGGTACAGAAGGTACAGGAGGAGGAGGACCGACTGTACCAATTGTATGTCGAGGCGAGAACGCGGTTGCAGGAGGAGATCGGTCGTGTGAAAGGCGAGTCACACGACCAGATGCTCGCGGGAATAGACCAAGACCCGTTTGGCACGCCTTACCGTATGGTACTTGGCAAGCTACGGGCTTGGGCTCCGCCACTGACGCAGACACTCCGACCGGACATTCTCCGAGGGGTTCTGTCGTCACTGTTCCCGCAGCGGGCCAATTTTTCACCACCTTTAATGGCCCGCCCTGCACCGCAAGAGGAGGAGGACAGCGTCGCACCACAGGTGGAGGAGGAGGAGCTGGAGGAAGCAGTTCGCCGATCTCGCGGCAGGAGCACCGCACCCGGCCTAGATGGCGTTCCCGGGAGGGCGTTAACTCTGGCCCTTAACATCCTCGGGCCCAGAGTGAGAGGACTATTCTCTGCCTGTCTGGCTCAAGCCATAATTCCACAGCGGTGGAAGACAGGCAGGCTAGTCCTCCTTAAGAAGGAGGGTCGCCCGGCGGACTCGGCCTCGGCCTACAGGCCAATTGTGCTCTTGAGCGAGATCGCCAAACTCTTCGAGCGGGTTGTGACGAGGAGGTTGCAGCGCCACTTGGAGCGGACAGGTCCGGACCTCTCGGACCTCCAGTATGGCTTCCGCAGGGGGCGCTCGACGGTGGATGCCATACTGAGGGTGAAGTCCCATGCGCAGGATGCGGTGGCCCTGGGCGATGGAGTCTTGGCGGTGTCTTTAGACATCGCCAACGCCTTTAACTCCCTGCCCTGGCCCTGCATTGAGGAGGCACTTATCTATCACCGAGTGCCTCCATACCTGCGCCGCGTCATCGGGGCTTACCTGTCCGGGAGGTCTGTGACGTTTCCGGCTCCTGGAGGAGGGTGGGAAGAGTACGAAGTGTCGTGCGGTGTTCCACAGGGCTCGGTTCTCGGGCCGCTCCTGTGGAACATCGGGTACGACTGGGTGTTGAGAGGCGACACCCTACGAGGAGTTGGAGTCCTCTGCTACGCCGACGACACGCTGGTCTTGGCGCAGCAGAGGACTTATCGCGAGGCAGCAGTGCTCGCAACGGCCGGAGTGGCCGACGTCGTCGGCCGAATTAGAAGGTTGGGTCTGGAGGTTGCCCTGAACAAGTCCGAGGCATTATACTTCCATGCTCCTCGAAAGGGCCCACCGGCAGATGCCCACATCGTCGTCGGTGGCGTCCGAATCGACGTCAAGAGGAGTATGAGGTACCTCGGACTTGTTCTAGACGGTCGGTGGAGTTTTCGGGGCCACTTTACATCTTTGGCCCCGAAGCTGTTGAAGACAGCGGCGGTATTGGCGCGCTTTTTGCCCAACGTCGATGGGCCGAGCGCTTCTAGCCGTCGGCTGTACACCGGAGTGGTCCGATCGATGGCGCTCTATGGTGCCCCCGTATGGGCGGACGCCCTGGATCGGCACAACATCACTCTGCTGCGACGTGCGCAGAGGGTGATGGCCATCCGGGCGATACGGGGGTACCGGACCATCTCCGGTGAGGTGGCGTGCGTGCTGGCTGGAGTCATGCCGTGGGATCTGGATGCTCTGTCTCTGGCGTCGGTCTATTGCCGGCGTCGAGGCCTTGCGTCCGGGGAACCGGCTAGCCCAGCACGCGCCGAGGAGGAGCGGGAAGCCGCATTAGAAGTGTGGGAATCCCGGCTGGCGACACCATCTGCCGGCCGGTTGACGATCGAGGCGGTTCGTCCAGTTTTCCGCCAGTGGTTAGCGCGGCGTCACGGCGTCCTAACCTTCCGCACCACACAGGTGCTCACGGGGCATGGTTGCTTCGGGGGTTACCTGTGTCGGATCGCTGGGAGGGAGCCCGACGCTCGCTGCCACCACTGCGACGACTGCCTCGACGAGACGGCCCAGCACACATTGGAGGTGTGCACAGCCTGGGCGTCTCAACGTCGCGCTTTGCGCGACGTCATAGGGGACGACCTTTCCCTGCCGGCCGTGGTCAAGGCCATGGCCGGTAGCGAGACGTCGTGGGACGCGGTCTCATCCTTCTGCGAGGCAGTGGTGCTCGAGAAGGAGTCGGCGGAACGGGCGAGGGAGGCTTTTGCCGAAGTCGCCATCCGCCGTAAGAGACCGGGTCGCCGGAGGGCGGCACACGACCGCCGCCTTCCGCCCTAATGTGCCAGAGGGCGGTCAGCTTGGGGAAGCTGGCCGCCTACCAACCTGGCCCGAGTAGGCGCGCGCAGGTTGCTCCCGCGCGCTACTCCGAGCAGGCCGTCGAGGGTGCCCACACACCCTTGACTCCGCGACGTGCCTAGCAGGCTCCCGCCGCCGCGATTCGTGGACGATTCCAGTCCCCGCGTCTTGCGGCCAGTGGCGGTCGAGGAGGAGCACCGTGAGGTTTTAGTGGGTATTGGGATCGGCCTTCAGCCGGTCCACGAGTCCCACATAACCCGCTCGAGTCCCCACTCGGGCCGGTATCCGTAAAAGGATTTCCTCACGTTAAAAAAAAAAAAAAAAAAAAAAAAAAAAAAAAAAAAAAAAAAAAAAAAGGTTAGGTTAGGTTAGGTTAGGTTAGGTTAGGTTAGGTTAGGTTAGGTTAGGTTAGGTTAGGTTAGGTTAGGTTAGGTTAGGTTAGGTTAGGTTAGGTTAGGTTAGGTTTTTTTTTTTTTTTTTTGGGAGTTGAAGCCCATGCCTTTAATTTAAAATTACAAATATCCAGTCGCTTTCTCGACCGCAGTCCTCGCTAATGGATACGGGCGGCCGGGGTCGATCGAGCAGACTTGATGGACTTAGAGAAATTGTAATAACTTATGGATTTTTATATAACTTTTCTATGGACTTCAAATTAAATGTTAGACACAGTTTTTTTGATATAAGAACAGGAATTATGACAAACCGTTTACACACACACAAAATTCAATGTACACTTATCTTATTTGTTACTGTATATACAGAACTATTTTGTAACTTAAGATTATTTAGATGTAAGTAACTTAAGACTTTTACCATATATTATTTAAATTTACATATGCATATATGATGTTTTTTTTTTTTTTTTTTTTTTTTTTTTTTTAAATATTATGTACTATATATATTTTAAATATTGTATATATATATATCCTTTTTTTTTTTTTTTTTTTTTTTTTTTTTTTTTTTTTTTTTTTTTTTTTTTAATTATTATTACTTTTTTCTTGACACACTTAACTATCATAATTTAACTGTACAATATTCTTTAGAACTAGAGCTATAACATGATAACTATACATATTTGTAGAAATATAGATTTATAACTAAACATATTTCAAATATAAGCATATTAACAGAAAAAAAAAAATATTTTTAATAACAACATGAGTTGAGATATACTTATCACTATTTTTAAATAACTATTGTGTGTAAACGGTATTTAGTAACTTAAATTATAACATATTTACATTATTTTGTGCGCATGTATATGCCAATTAAAGGCGCATTAGGCTTTTTGTAACAACAATTGGAATAATATATGTACATTTATTGCGACGGAAGTTAAAAAAAAATATATAATAGTTACAAAAGAAAATAAATATTATGTACCATAATCGATTTTGCTCCTTATTTGACTAGACAGATATAAGACGGTGGGACAATTGGATGAAATGGCAGAATGCTCGGTATTTATATTACTATTGGTTTTGGTATTATATTTAGAACAATTATAACAGTTGGGGGTTTTTCCACTGGAAATGTGTGGGCAGTTTGGGGCTTGATGGGTGGTATCTGCACAATGCGAACAAGGTCTGCAGTCAGACACACAGTTATTACTAATGTGCCCAAACTGCAGACACTTGTAGCATTGGATGAAGGGAGAGAAATCCCCCACAAAAACTTTCTGATGGTCGACGTTAATACGACCCAAATGGATAGCCTCGCGATAGACAGCGGGTTGTACAATAAATACAGCATTATATAGATTTGGATTTCTGTTGTTATTACGTTTAAATCTTAACTTAAGATCTTCCGGTTGTTTTATTAGTTCGCGGATACTTGGATTTTGTTGTGCTATTATTGAAGTTAAATCCTCAAGAGAAATATCATTCGACACTCCTTTGAGGACAAACATAGGGCGGAGCTTTTTCGCCGGCACTGCTGTAACTGAGGTGGATTCTTTGAGCTGATTCAAGGTTTCTTGGCACTGAGACTCACTGGCAAACTCTACTCTAACTTTATTATTAGATAAGGCTTTAACTCTAGTGGGGGCGTAATTTTTGTCTCTGAAGGAGATACTTTTCTTAAATTTATTAATAGTGTTTGGTTGTTCTTCTGAGGTTACTAGGGGGGATATAACTATTGCCGGCTTATATTGTGATTTTGGTGATTTATCGGGGGGGGTTTTGGAAGATACAACCTGTGCGAAGGAAGGGCCTGTACCAGCTAAAAGTTCCTCCTTTATCTCTACCTTAAACTTGGCCATCTCTTCCTTCATAGCAGAGACAATCTCTTCTCTAAGCGCAGTGTTATCCACAGCAGGAGCGGGGGTGGGAACGGAAGCCGGAGGATCGGGAGGTGACTCTAAATTTTTAGGCTCGAGTTGTGATTCAAGAAAAACATCTGCGGCTATACCAATTTCCTCTGCGGCTTCAATAATGAATCGTTTGTTAATGGAAGTTACACTTTTATTTTCATTTACTGCTTGGATAATTTGTCTGGCTAGAGTGTTAATAACACTGCTCATAGAGCGGACGTCTTTTACTGCCGCAGCCTTTACTGGAAGGTCCTTGCGCTGCAATTTTTCGGCCTTTTTAGTTTTAGGTTTAGGTTTAGGTTTGGGGAGTGTTTCGGGCACCGCGTCGTCTGTTTCTCCTTCAGAGGACATTGCCAACATAAGGGATTCAATATCAGGGGAACTGCATCTGCTGTCAGGTAATTGAGCAGCTCCAGACACGGGGGTGATGGGGTCTTGTCGACTTGTCTCAGGTTTTGAAGAAACCTGCGACAAAGTCTTTTTCTTAGTACTGGAAGGTGTTTGGAACATTTTCTTATAATCCATTTTTGTAATTAAATAATTAAATAAAGATAATAATAATAGAAGAAAAAAATTATAATTCTACAGTGGTTGGCGCAATCTAAAGAGAAAGAATAGAGACAGGTCAAGTCCGGGTAAGTGGGAATTTTGGGAATTATTCTCGAGAAACTCCAAAAACGTCGACAATCCTGCGAGATGACGCGGGAGTGATCAAAATTAAAGACTAAAATTACAGACTAACATTAAAAAGAACTAACATTAAAAACTAAAATTTAAAAACTAAAATTAAAAACAAATCAAAGTGATTTCCTTTAAATTTTTCCTAAGAAAATATTTAAAATTTTAAAATCAAAGTTACCAAATATTATTCACTATTTAAGATAATCGAAACTCAAAATAAAAAGCATACATTATTAGTTTACAGAAACAGCCGAAGAAGAGAAAAAGCTTAACCGAACAAATTTTGAGTGAAAAAACAAGTGAAAGGAAGTTATACTATAGTTATGCTATAATATATATTACAAGTTTTATACCACTATTTTAAATTAATTATTTTAGTAATCTATAGACTATACGTCTATTTACTGTATTATAATTATATTCATTACTAGTTCAATTTTAATTTAAAGATATTAAAACAAAGACTTATTTATAAACAAAGAAATATAACTTGTCTAATTTACTTTAAAACATCCAATTATAGAGATTTACACTTACAATAACAGCCCTCCCCAGCTGTTTACATAAATCATACACAAATAATATTTACTCTATTATATATTTTCCAACAAAAGAAACAAAATAAAAAGAAGATAATTAAGTTTTAAAGTTTAAGTATTCAAATTCTGCGCAAACGTTTATGTTTTGTTTAATACAATGTTAAAAGTTAACAGCTGCTGACTTTCTCTAAACAATAGTTCGAGCACTGATCCTTCCTGCTCACGCGAAACTGACCCTTATATCATGCACAACTATGTTCAAATTCGGACTAGACAGCTGGACATCTGGACAACTCAAGGGCAATTGGAGTTTATGACACTGTTTTGTACAGAGATGTTTTGTATAGATTTTTGCGAAGAAAATATTTAAAATTTAAAGTTAAAGTTACCAAAAATTATTAAAATTATGAGTTATACTACTATTTACTATATTATTAAACCTAAAACAAACACCTATAAATCAATATATCAATATAATTTACTAATTCTAATTTATTTATACAAAACTAATTTATATACAATTAAACTTAACTATTTAGTATGGAGATCGGTGTTACGTAATTAGATTTGAAAAATCACTTTTTTATTTACTGTCGGATTTTAATTCTGTTTTTACTATTTGGTTGGATAGGTATAAAAAATTATCTTTACAAAGTATCAATATTCTAGGTAGTTGTTTTAGGTATTAAATGTACATTTAAAGATTTAAGAAAAACTTCACTGTGCCCTCGCTTAGTACTATTGTTAATAACTAATTCAATTATTGTCCAAAAAATCTGAAACTTTACACTATTGTTCTTCATGAAATTGTCTGTACGGTGAAATAATAAAAAATTGGGGTTGTCGATATTAAATTAATTTTACAGACCTTGAAACTTAATATTTTCCCGAGGTGTGTCCGTTCTTCAGGTTTCTCTCAAATAACTCCATATTTTGACACTTGATTTTAAATATAAAAACACATTCTGAATAGTCACAACCAGGCGCATCGAACTATGTATAGTACATAACTCTACTTCTCTCCGTCGCGAAGTTAGACCGAAGGTCATCCAAGGTCAAACTTCAACAAAAACACTTATATCTTGAAAATGGAGAGACGGAAAATTCTAAAATTTTGCTGGGACGTGTGGGAGAACTATATACATTGAATTATTAAATAAAAAAGTGGGGTTGTCGATCTTGTTTCTCCGCCGCACGCGAAAAACAGAGATTTTTGGCCCACTTTTGCACTATGTTTCACTTCAAACTCCGATTTTTCAGAAACTACTTGTCCGATTTTAATTATTTTTGTAGATAAATGTAAATTAATGTCCACTCTTGCACTATGCGTAATATTATTCAGATATAAAAAGGTTTGCTATTTTTAAACACATTTAAAACTTAGTTCGAGCGTGTTTCACCATTAAATTCGCGGTTTTTCACTGTTTTATAACATTTCCACTTTTCCGATTTTCAAAATTTTTACACAGTCTTGTAGATTAATTAAGCGCGCAACTTTTGACACATTTCACAACTTTTTACGATAACTATTTCAAAACTTATGATTTTTTGTAATAACTTAGCCGTATTTTTTGGCCTGGGAGGCCGCGGGAGCGACCGTTCACGACGCGAGCTCAGCCCAGACTGGTTAGGTTAGGTTAGGTTAGGTTAGGTTAGGTTAGGTTAGGTTAGGTTAGGTTAGGTTAGGTTAGGTTTTTTTTTTTTTTTTTTTTTTTTTTTTATTAGTAGTCAAAATACACCACGGACATGGTGCGTCCGTGCCTTTTTCTGCTCTTCAGGGTAAATTGTTGTGATTTGGTCCTTTTTCTTTGTAGGTTGAACTCATTTCAACGGTTGTATTGTCTTTGGTTGTATTGTTGTGTTGTGTTATGTTTGTCTTGTTTGTCTTGTCCGGTTTGGTTTGTCAGTTTATCGATTGCGTCCCAGTCTCTATGAGAGATAGCCATTTTTGTATTGTATGTCTTGATGTCTTCTGCGCTTGAATTATTTGCCCTGCTGATAAACCTCGCGATTGCGTCCATGTCGTGCGTGTCGTTATAATATATACACTCCTCTGTGTGTCTTGTTATTGCCACGACAGCATGTGTTATGCTGTCGTGTAGAGGGATTTTGGTGGATTTTGTCTGTATTATAACGACTGATTTATACATCAACCCCTGGGACTCATTTATGGTGAGGATGCGTGAGTTTTGCCCTTTTCCGCATCCTTTCCGGCTGAGATCCGTTTTCTCCGTTTGTGTGTGGACCAGGAACAGGGTGTCGGGTGAGTCCATTGGGACGGATGAGCCGGTGAATCTTTCTCTTCTCAAGGATCGAGTTTTGGAACGTGCCGTGTAGATCCCGTCATACACTTCGTTAAGGGCGTAAGTCACGTCTTGTGGGCATCTATATGATCTTAAGAGCTCCTGGGTGATGGACGTCACAAGGTTTGGGCCGATATATTTAAGTTTAAATAGGTTTAGCCTGTCGATGTATGGGAGCTGATTGAAGTCCCCGATCAGCGTGAGTTTTTCTGCACCTGTGAGCTTTACCGCCATCACGATTGCCCCGAAATGGTTCATCAAAGCCTCGTCCACTATCAGCCTCTTGGGCCTGTCTTTGGCTTTGATGCCATTTACGAGGAGTGAGGCGATTGTTCTCACTTTGCTGCGTCCTTCCCGCTCGCGTTTGAAGTCTATTTTTCTCCTGAGATCTTGTGCTGCTTCTGTAGTGGTGGTAGCGATCAGGTCGGTGTCGGGGTTGAAGGTGTTTGTAACCCAGGTTGATTTTCCACTGCCTGGGGCTCCGTTGACCCATTCTATTTCTGGTGTGGGATGGTGGGTGAGGTTTATCGGGCTGTCTGAAATCTGGGTGGCTTTTGCCTTGTCCAGGATCTTTTGTTCCAGCGAGACCTCTGTACATCGAGCTAGTACTAAGATTGGGTCGTCGGGTGTAGTTTTGAACCTGGGTGTGTCGTTGTCTTCGTCAGTTCTGGATTCCCTTTCCACAAAGCCGAGTTTCCCGCTATAGGCCGTCCTGTGGGGGAGTTTTGGTGGTTCTCCTCTCAGGTATTGTGATGTGGAGTTGTCGTAGATGGCGGCCTTTTCTTCCTCGAGTAGCACCTTGAGTAAACCTTCGTTCTTGAGCTCGAAGGTCTTGCGTATCTTCTCGCAGATCCCAAGGTTTACCTTTGTGCTTTCCCGTAGGATGGTGATGTACTCCAGAAGTGCGTTCTCCATATGCTGCTTTGTGTCGTTTGCTGGAGGCAGGTCGGGTGTTGTGACCTGTCCTTTGTCAGCTCTTGTGATCTTATCCTTCCTGACGAGACGTTCTTTGGGTTTTAACAGGCTAATTATATGTGCTGTTTTGGAGGGTTTGGGTGTTGATTCCCTCTTCTTTGATCTCTCTTCTTTGGCTAGTCTCTCCTGTAGACGCATTGCTCCGCTTGTCTCGGTTGTTTTGGCTATTATGGCTTCCTTCCTGTCTTTTAGGAAGGCCAAGTCTTCTCCTCTGTTTTCGTAAACAACCACTCTGTGACTTTTGGAAGCGTTAACGCATCCCAAAAAGTCTTCGACTGTTCCTCTGTCGAATCCGGCTTTCATAGCGTCCACGCTCAGTGTTTTTGGACCGATGTTGTTTGTTTCTTCTGCCGTCAGCGTGCTCAGGTGGACGAGCACTTTGCATGCCTTGGTGAAGGGGGACTCGCCGTTGATGCCTTCGAAGAGTGCGATGGTTTTGTTCTTCAATCGCATTGTTCGAAATTCGCAGTTTCCCAGCGATGTGGTGGGCATGCTGTCGTAGATCGACTTTCTCATTGTGGCCTTGTCTGTGCTGCCTTTTGTGAGAACAGCTAGGCCAGGAGAGATGTAGACCCACTTGTTCGGGCCGACGATGCAGAAGCAGAGTCCCAGCGTCTCTTCGTCGTCGTCCATGAAAAGGGCTACGGGACGAGTCGATAGCCCTGGGACGCCGGGGTGTCCGTTTCGCAGTAGACGTTGAGCGTGTGTTTCCGGGGTGGTTGTTTTTGTAGGGCCAGCTTCGGTGACGGACGCAGTAAGGCCAATTTCCTCCCCGAGCTTCCTTCCTCTTGCAATCTTGCTGCCGTTTCTCCGCATTGCGATGCAGAAGATGTCCAGAAGGTAGTCTAGGAAGACAGGTCTTCGTAGGTTGTCCGCCATCACTGTTGCTAGGCCTTCCCTCTCTAGTTTGATGTTGATTCGTGTTTCTAAGCTAAGGCGGGCTGAGGAGAATCTTGGGCATTCCAGTATTATGTGCCACACTGTTTCTTCGATATCGGGGTCGCATTCGCAACCCGGGGAGTCTTTAAGTTTGTGTTTGTGCAGGTAGCTGGCAATACCACCGTGTCCTGTCAAGATTTGCACGTGGATTGGGTCCCATCTTACCTTCCTTATTATTTGAAAAGCCGTTTCAACATCAGGAAGGAATTCTCTGGTGGTGTTGCCCGTGCTGGAGGTGAGGTATCTGTCCTGCCATCTTTTGACAGATTCCTCACGGATTTTGGTCTTGACGTGGGCCACTGGTGTTCTTTTATAGTCGAATGGGCGGTCTAGCAGTGCGGCTCCTTTAGCAAGTTCGTCTATTCGTAGGCTATGCCTATATGTGCTCGGAGCCAGACTAGGTTGATGTTTCTGCCTTGTTCCCTCATGCGCTGTATGTAGTGCTGTGTCGTGTGTCGCTCTTGCTATGGGGTGGGTGGTCCTCGGATTCCCCAGCAGGTCTAGTGAGGATCTTGAGTCACTAAGGATGGTAGCCAGGGGGATATTTGTTCGCATAACCTCCTGGCTAGCTTTGTATATAGCGTAGAGCTCAGCTTGGAATACAGTGCATGCGGGGTGTAGAGTGAACATTTGGGATTTTGTTTCTATTCCTCCCTCCCACCAGGAGAATGCAGCTCCCACTCTGTTTTGGATTTTGCTGCCGTCCGTATATATCTCGGGACCGTTTCGCTGGTGGTTGGTGTTGAGGGGTTCCGCTGTTTCATCTTCATGTTTCTCATACTTAATGGCCTCTTGGGAGGCTGGGTGCTGCAGTTTTTCAAAGTCTACGTTGTTTTCAAGAGTCGTGTTGAGGGGAATGTAGTTAGTGATTTTGCCTTTCTTTGTGCGGTGGATTAGGGCCTGCTCCTGTATTCTGATATCCAGAGGTAGCAGGCCTGACAGGATTAATGCTGACGTGTAGGAGACAGTGCGGTAGGACCTGCAGATCTTTTGGGCGAATCCTCTCTGCAGCGTGTGTAGGTGCTGCTGTATCATACGCAGTTCAGTGGACTCGCACCACGCACTCGCACCATAGGTGACGATTGGTTCTATTACCGCCGTGTAGATTGTCCTTATGATATCCGAGTTTAGCCCCCAGGTGATTTTCGCCGTGCACGCAAGCCGGTTGTAGATTTGTGTGGCTTTCCTGCACTGTGCCACGACGTGGGACTTAAAGGTCAGATTTCTGTCTATTATCACACCAAGAATTTTTACTTCTTGAACCAACTGGATGCTAGTTTGTGCCATTCTCAGGTTAGGGGGATTATACTTTAGCTTTTTGGTGAGGAGCATCGCGTTGGTCTTGTGCGGTGCAAAGCTCAGTTTGTTCCGTTCTCCCCATGTCATGACAGTTGTTAACGTCTCGTTGGCTTCGTTTTGTAGGGCTTCCATGGTGGTGTTGGCAAAAACGAGTACGACGTCGTCGGCGAAGGCTTGGCAGTACACCCCTTTTTCTGTTAGCCGATGCAGTAGAGAGTCTAAAATTACGTTCCAAAAGGTCGGTCCGCCAATGGAACCTTGGACGCAACCCTTTGTAGTGCATTTTGTGGAGACTCTCCTGGCGTAGTTGACTAAGATCTTTCTGTCGTTGAGATATGCATCGACTACCTTGAAAAGGTTTCTGGGGCACTCCTTGATGGCGAGTTGTTTCTGGAGTGCCGGCCACCACGCGTTGTCGAAAGCTCCCTCGATGTCCAAAGATACGACCAGGACTGATTTCCTGTCTGTCAGTTTCTGTCGTAAGTGGTCTATGAGGTCGCTTAGGGCGTCTTCTGTACCGCGTTGAGGTGTGAAGCCGTATTGCCGCTTGTTCATTCTGGGGAGGAGATGCCACTGAAGGCGGCCCACTAGAAGCTTTTCCACTATCTTTCCCATCACTGATAGAAGGCCGATTGGTCTGTAGGACTTGGGGTGTGTATAGTCCTCTTTCCCGGGCTTACGGATTATGACCACATGAGCTACTTTCCACTGCTCCGGAAAGTAGCATAGTGACAGGCACTTGTTCGCCAACGCTAGGAAGATGTCTTCGGCGTTGCGGATGGCAGCGGTGCAAATGTCTGCGGTCAGCCCGTCGGGACCAGGCGCCTTTTTGGGATTTAGTTGCTTCAGCACCATCTCTAGTTCAGTGACGGTGAATGGTGGGTCGTCCTCAGGTAGGGTGTTGGTGTCGAGATTTTTGATCCAGTTTCTGATTGAGGCGTGGCAGGGTTTGTCTGTTGCCTCTGAGTCGTCAGGGTAAAACGTTCGAGCCAGAAGGTCTGCCGAGTCTTGTGGGGACAGGGTGTGGCCTGTAGTCGGGTTCCTCAGGAGTGTGTCATCTTGGCGACCATCACATCTACGCAGGACTCTGTAGATTTTGTCCCACATGCTTTCCTTCTCCTGGTTTGTGCAGAAATCCTTCCAGCTCGCCGTTTGCGCTTTTTCCGCCTCAATCTTGTACTCCTCCTTGATTTTGACATACTCGTTTATTACATGTGTTTTCCTATTTTTGGCTGCATTCCTGATTCTCCTCTTGTGCTGGAGTACTTTTTTGCGCATTTGGTCCAATGATTTTGTCCACCAGGGCGGTAGAGGGTTTTGGGTTTCCGGTCTTAAGTACGGGATGGTATCTTCACAGGTTTTGTGGATTAGGGCCGTAAAGGTGTTTACGGCCACTTCTAGTTCTTCGGGATCCTTTAGTTGTTTTATTATAGCGGGTGTAAAATAATTTTCTTGTAGTAATTTTTTGAAAAGTGTTCCGAATTCCTTCCATTTTGCCTTTCTAGTGTTGTACTTCCGCGTTGTGATGGGCTTAAGACTGGCCAGTGGCCGTCTAAGCTGTAACGCGAAGGTAATGGCATTGTGGTCGGAGGTGGTGATGTTCCTCTGTACGGTCCACTTTTCAATTTTTCCTAATAGAGAGCGGCTGCATGCTGTCACATCAATGGCGCTTTTGCATACTATCCCCCCTCTTATGGTTTCGAACGTTGGTGTATCCCCGGTGTTAAGTATGTGAAGATCCATTTCGTTTAGGAACGCGCTGTACATTTCACCCCTGGTGTCCTCAGTGATGCTACCCCACCAGGGGCTCCATGCGTTGGTGTCTCCAGCAACTATGATATTTGTGGTCGATTCTGCCAGCTTCCCATAGATATCCTTGATCCTTGCTAGGTATGGCGTTAGGTCTTGGTCGCCCTCCAGGTAAATTGAGATCAATCCTAGTTGCAGGCTGCTCCCTCTCAGTAAGACTGCCGCCTCCGTTTCAGTCACCGTCTGGGGGTCGTTGACTACCTCCAGTCGGTCACTGAACACGATAATTGCAGCCTTAACTGGTTTTGTGCGTCGGAGTGTGCACTGTACTACTTTTGTGCCTGGATATTGCTTTAGTACCCCCGCGCTGCCTACGTACGGCTCCTGCACTAAAGCAATATCGATCTTTCTATCCTTAGCAGCTTGAAGGAGTTCCGCCGTTGCCAGTTTTGATCTTTGCAGATTGGCCTGTATGATGTTTATGTTCCTAGCTTTTGTCTGTGTTTCTGTGTCATTTTGGATGCCTTTAGCAGTACCTAATCTTTGATCTTGCTATGGCATCCCATTTATGTCGCTCGTGGCACTCTGTACTAAAGGCATTGTGGTCCATACTTGTGTCTTTCTTACCTCCTTCTCTACAGTTTATGCAGGTTGGTGGTTTACCCGCTTTCCTCTCCATGCAGTCTCCCCATGTGTGTGGGCCTCCGCAGTGGCTGCAGAGATGGTCTTTTTCTTGGCACGTTGTTCTTGTGTGGCCAAATCCCAAGCACTTTATGCACTGCATGAGAGGAGACTGATCCGCTACAGGTCTTCTTTGTAGCCCTATGTGGAGGTGGCCGGCTTCCAGGACCGCTTTGTGTGCTTCCGGTGAAAGTTCCAAGATCGGGTGACACTCCAGGGGGTTGCGTGCTCGCTTCCTATAACGCACGCGCAGCTTGGCCTCCTTTCCGTGTTCCTTCAGAACATCCTTGTTTTGCGCCAGGACGTGCTCTATAATCTCGGTGTCCGTGTGGTAGGCTAGGACATCGCGGATTATAATGAGCGGGTTTGCTGGCCTGGCGACTTCCACTTTGAGGCCTTGCTGTCCCTTAACTTTCTCCTGCACCAGGCGAAGATCCTCATTTGTGTGGCAGCTCAGCACGACTTTTTGATTACGTGCTTTGCGTACCTTGTCCACCTTGGCGCCGGTCTTTTTGGCGTCGATGGCCGCCACTATCCTTTTGATGATAGTATCGCCGGTGTTTGTCGGATCACTAGACGATACTATAAGGGTGTGGTTTGGCCTCGGTTTGGGCTTCGCCGGTGTGGCCGTTATCCTGGCGTACGTCACCGTGGCTGGTCTCTTGCTGGTCGTGGTTGGTTTCCCACCTTCCGCAGCATCCATTTCTTCTTGAATCGACCTTGCTGGCGTGGTGGGCTTATCCAATTTCTCTTTTATTGACTTGATGTCGTTTGTTACCATTTCGAGCGTCCCCGCTATTGGGAGAAGGTTATCTTTTAGTTCTCTATCTCCCAATAGTGCTGTGGCTTGCGGTGGTGGTGCGGGTTTATCGTGGATGGTTTCGATTAGCTTCCTGATCTCCATCAATTCCTTTGGCGGTTCCAGGACAGGTGGAGGTGGTAGGGGTTTTTCTAGGTGCTCTAGCGCCTTCCCGCTGGTGTCCTGGATCCGTTGGAGTTGCTCACCGGTCTTTTTATTCTCTCTGCGGAATTCATCGAATTGATTTGACAGGGATTTGACTGACTTCTTGAGATCCTTATGTTCTTGCAGGATCTCTTGAAGTCCCTCGTGGCTTTCCTTCTTTGTCTGCGGTTGTAGGAGAAGCTTCTCTATCCCTGCCGTTGCTTTCCCCATAGAGGCTTTTATTTCCTTTATTTCTTGATGTGGCTCCCTTGTTTCGTACCCTAACCATTTCCGAACCTCCTTCGTCTCGGTTAGGGTCGCCGAGATGTTGTTACCTGCTTCTTCTAGATTGCCGGCCAGTTTTTGTATCACACTTATCATGGACTTATTATGGGCCCTCTCTATGTTAACAATCTCCCTGGCGTGTTTCACTCGTTCTGTCTCTAGGTTACACTTGTGCCTGGCTCTGGAGTCCGATAGAGCCAGGACTATTTCGTATAGGGATTGAAGACTGTCAATTGCTGTCTGCTTTAATTCCCTTTTCATGTTTTGAGACAGTTCGAGGGCCTCTTTTCCCGCCAGGAGCAGGTCGTTGGCTTGTTTTGTGGCAAGGTCCATTTCCACTCCAGTCCTTCTCGTAGATGTAATGAGGAGGCTGGTCCTGCGTCCTTTGAATGCATCCGATCCAGGTGACATCGACAGCCTGATGTCGCTGTCAGTATCAGCACTTTGCGGGAGACTGCCATCGGGCGAGGCCTCCGTGCGCCATTCCGATACTCTCTGCAAGGCTGAGTCGACGTTGTTTGGTGAGGAGGTTTCTGTGGGAGGCGTCGAGGGCTGGGAGGACGGAGTCTGTTTTTCGGCTTCCGCCCCTCGGGTTTCACCCGGTAGCTTTGTTGACTCCGTGCCTTTGTTTGAAATTTGCCGCCTCATGACTGCCTCTCTGAGTGACTTCGATGAAGATTCTTTCTTACCTCCTGCTGATACTGTGGTCTTGTTGTCGGCGAATGTTACTTTGGCGTTTTTCTTATTTGGTAGAGACATGTTGTGTGTATATATGTTACCGTTGAGATGAGTATGCTCCTCGCGCGGATGGGCGGGTGCTCTATTTCTCTCCCAGTGCTTTTTCTGAGGATTCTGTTGGAGCCAGATGGTTGGGCTCCTTTCGCTGAGTAAAACGAACCCAAACTCGGTGTGTCTAAGTCTTCCCGTTTAGGAGATAAACCCGGGGGGGGTGAGGTAAAATTTTTTAGGGGGGGGAGGGGGGGGGGGGGACTTTCGTGGGGCGACTATTGGTGGGGTAGAAAATTTTTGAAGGGTGGGGGGTGGTGGAGGGGTGAGGGTGAAATAAGGGTGGTTGGGAATTTACTGTTAGATGACAGGGGGATGCAGGTGGAGTAAAGGAACCCGTGTATAATACGAGCTCCGGTGAGAAAACTGGGGTGGTAGGGTTGAGGGTGGAGGGGGTTGGTTTGGGGGGAGGGGGGTGGTTTAAAGGTTAGGGGGTGTGTGGAAAGGACTTGGAGTCCTGAGTTGAACGAGCCCAAACACAGGGTGTTTGGACTGAGGGATGGGGGTAAGCCCTGGGCTTACCTGCACGGTCTGAGACTTGTTGAGGTTCTCTGGTCTGCAGGATTCCTCGGACCGGTGTCGAAGTCCTCGGTCCGGCTTCGGAGTCTTCACGTAGGGTCTTCGAGGTTATATCGTACCGCGTGCTCTCTAACCGCGTGGTCACCACGCGGTTTTTAGAGGTTATAATGTAAACTTCGCGCCTTTGAGATTCCGTCTTCCTTGGACGGATTGTGACAAAAGTGGTGTCTTTGGATTTGTCTTGACGGCGCGAAGCTTTGCACGCTGAGAGTTTTTAGAATGCGGTAAAACACTCACAGTTATAGATGGTGGAAGTTGATGCTGTTTTTCTCCGGATCCTGGAGTGCTGGTGGTCTGCAAACGATAATCCTGGTGAATCAGACGTGGGGAAATCAATTAAAACACTCGTTGCGCGTGTGGCTCGGTTATTCGATTTTTTACGAATTTTTTATGCGGAGCCTATGTGTATTGTGCGGTTGTTTGGAGTGTACTGGGTTAGGTTAGGTTAGGTTAGGTTAGGTTAGGTTAGGTTAGGTTAGGTTAGGTTAGGTTAGGTTAGGTTAGGTTAGGTTAGGTTAGGTTAGGTTAGGTTAGGTTAGGTTAGGTTAGGTTAGGTTAGGTTAGGTTAGGTTAGGTTAGGTTAGGTTAGGTTAGGTTAGGTTAGGTTAGGTTAGGTTAGGTTAGGTTAGGTTAGGTTAGGTTAGGTTAGGTTAGGTTAGGTTAGGTTAGGTTAGGTTAGGTTAGGTTAGGTTAGGTTAGGTTAGGTTAGGTTAGGTTAGGTTAGGTTAGGTTAGGTTAGGTTAGGTTAGGTTAGGTTAGGTTAGGTTAGGTTAGGTTAGGTTAGGTTAGGTTAGGTTAGGTTAGGTTAGGTTAGGTTAGGTTAGGTTAGGTTAGGTTAGGTTAGGTTAGGTTAGGTTAGGTTAGGTTAGGTTAGGTTAGGTTAGGTTAGGTTAGGTTAGGTTAGGTTAGGTTAGGTTAGGTTAGGTTAGGTTAGGTTAGGTTAGGTTAGGTTAGGTTAGGTTAGGTTAGGTTAGGTTAGGTTAGGTTAGGTTAGGTTAGGTTAGGTTAGGTTAGGTTAGGTTAGGTTAGGTTAGGTTAGGTTAGGTTAGGTTAGGTTAGGTTAGGTTAGGTTAGGTTAGGTTAGGTTAGGTTAGGTTAGGTTAGGTTAGGTTAGGTTAGGTTAGGTTAGGTTAGGTTAGGTTAGGTTAGGTTAGGTTAGGTTAGGTTAGGTTAGGTTAGGTTAGGTTAGGTTAGGTTAGGTTAGGTTAGGTTAGGTTAGGTTAGGTTAGGTTAGGTTAGGTTAGGTTAGGTTAGGTTAGGTTAGGTTAGGTTAGGTTAGGTTAGGTTAGGTTAGGTTAGGTTAGGTTAGGTTAGGTTAGGTTAGGTTAGGTTAGGTTAGGTTAGGTTAGGTTAGGTTAGGTTAGGTTAGGTTAGGTTAGGTTAGGTTAGGTTAGGTTTTAGGTTAGGTTTATTAGTATTCAAAATTCACCACAGACATGGTGCGTCCGTGCCTTTTTCTGCTCTTCAGGGTTATTTGTTGTGATTTTGTCCTTTTTCTTCGTAGGTTGAACTCATATCAACGGTGTATAGTCTTCATTGTGTCGTTGTGTTGTGTTGTGTTTTGTCTTGTCCGGTATGGTTGGTCAGTTCATTAATTGCGTCCCAGTCTCTGTGAGAGATAGCCATTTTTATATTGTATGTCTTGATGTCTTCTGTGCTTGAATTGTTTGCCCTGCTGATAAACCTCGCGATTGCGTCCATGTCGTGCGTGTCGTTATAATATATACACTCCTCTGTGTGTCTTGTTATTGCCACGACAGCATGTGTTATGCTGTCGTGTAGAGGGATTTTGGTGGATTTTGTCTGTATTATAACGACTGATTTATACATCAACCCCTGGGACTCATTTATGGTGAGGATGCGTGAGTTTTGCCCTTTTCCGCATCCTTTCCGGCTGAGATCCGTTTTCTCCGTTTGTGTGTGGACCAGGAACAGGGTGTCGGGTGAGTCCATTGGGACGGATGAGCCGGTGAATCTTTCTCTTCTCAAGGATCGAGTTTTGGAACGTGCCGTGTAGATCCCGTCATACACTTCGTTAAGGGCGTAAGTCACGTCTTGTGGGCATCTATATGATCTTAAGAGCTCCTGGGTGATGGACGTCACAAGGTTTGGGCCGATATATTTAAGTTTAAATAGGTTTAGCCTGTCGATGTATGGGAGCTGATTGAAGTCCCCGATCAGCGTGAGTTTTTCTGCACCTGTGAGCTTTACCGCCATCACGATTGCCCCGAAATGGTTCATCAAAGCCTCGTCCACTATCAGCCTCTTGGGCCTGTCTTTGGTTTTGATGCCATTTACGAGGAGTGAGGCGATTGTTCTCACTTTGCTGCGTCCTTCCCGCTCGCGTTTGAAGTCTATTTTTCTCCTGAGATCTTGTGCTGCTTCTGTAGTGGTGGTAGCGATCAGGTCGGTGTCGGGGTTGAAGGTGTTTGTAACCCAGGTTGATTTTCCACTGCCTGGGGCTCCGTTGACCCATTCTATTTCTGGTGTGGGATGGTGGGTGAGGTTTATCGGGCTGTCTGAGATCTGGGTGGCTTTTGCCTTGTCCAGGATCTTTTGTTCCAGCGAAACCTCTGTGCATCGAGCTAGTACTAAGATTGGGTCATCGGGTGTAGTTTTGAATCTGGGTGTGTTGTTGTCTTCGTCAGTTCTGGATTCCCTTTCTACAAAGCCGAGTTTCCCGCTGTAGGCCGTCCTGTGGGGGAGTTTTGGTGGTTCTCCCTCAGGTATTCCGATGTGGAGTTGTCGTAGATGGGCGGCCTTTTCTTCCTCGAGTAGCACCTTGAGTAAACCTTCGTTCTTGAGCTCGAAGGTCTTGCGTATCTTCTCGCAGATCCAAGGTTTACCTTTGTGCTTTCCGTAGGATGGTGATGTACTCCAGAAGTGCGTTCTCCATATGCTGCTTTGTGTCGTTTGCTGGAGGCAGGTCGGGTGTTGTGACCTGTCCTTTGTCAGCTCTTGTGATCTTATCCTTCCTGACGAGACGTTCTTTGGGTTTTAACAGGCTAATTATATGTGCTGTTTTGGAGGGTTTGGGTGTTGATTCCCTCTTCTTTGATCTCTCTTCTTTGGCTAATCTCTCCTGTAGACGCATTGCCCGCTTGTTTTGGTTGTTTTGGTTGCTGTGGCTTCCTTCCTGTCTTTTAGGAAGGCCTTTGATCTCTCTTCTTTGGCTAATCTCTCCTGTAGACGCATTGCCCCGCTTGTTTTGGTTGTTTTGGTTGCTGTGGCTTCCTTCCTGTCTTTTAGGAAGGCCAGATCTTCCCCCCTATTCTCGTATACAACCACTCTGTGACTTTTGGAAGCGGTAACGCATCCCAGAAAGTCTTCGACTGTTCCCCTGTCGAATCCGGCTTTCATAGCGTCCACGCTCAATGTTTTTGGACCGATGTTGTTCGTTTCTTCTGCTGTCAGCGTGCTCAGGTGGTCGAGCACTCTGCATGCCTTGGTGAAGGGGGACTCGCCGTCGATGCCCTCGAAGAGTGCGATGGTTTTATTCTTTAATCGCATTATTCGAAATTCGCAGTTTCCCAGCGATGTGGTGGGCATACTTTCGTAGATCGACTTTCTCATTGTGGCCTTGTATGTGCTGCCTTTTGTGAGAACAGCTAGGCCAGGAGAGATGTAGACCCACTTATTAGGGCCAACGATGCAGAAGCAGAGTCCCAGCGTCTCTTCGTCGTCGTCCATGAAAAGGGCTACAGGACGAGTCGATAGCCCTGGAACGCCGGGGTGTCCGTTTCGCAGTAGACGTTGAGCGTGTGTTTCCGGGGTGGTTGTTTTTATAGGGCCAGCTTCGGTGACGGACGCAGTAAGGCCGATTTCCTCCCCGAGCTTCCTTCCTCTTGCAATCTTGCTGCCGTTTCTCCGCATTGCGATGCAGAAGATGTCCAGAAGGTAGTCTAGGAAGACAGGTCTTCGTAGGTTGTCCGCCATCACTGTTGCTAGGCCTTCCCTCTCTAGTTTGATGTTGATTCGTGTTTCTAAGCTAAGGCGGGCTGAGGAGAATCTTGGGCATTCCAGTATTATGTGCCACACTGTTTCTTCGATATCGGGGTCGCATTCGCAACCCGGGGAGTCTTTAAGTTTGTGTTTGTGCAGGTAGCTGGCAATACCACCGTGTCCTGTCAAGATTTGCACGTGGATTGGGTCCCATCTTACCTTCCTTATTATTTGAAAAGCCGTTTCAACATCAGGAAGGAATTCTCTGGTGGTGTTGCCCGTGCTGGAGGTGAGGTATCTGTCCTGCCATCTTTTGACAGATTCCTCACGGATTTTGGTCTTGACGTGGGCCACTGGTGTTCTTTTATAGTCGAATGGGCGGTCTAGCAGTGCGGCTCCTTTAGCAAGTTCGTCTGCCCTCTCATTACCGGCTATGCCTATATGTGCTCGGAGCCAGACTGGTTAGGTTAGGTTAGGTTAGGTTAGGTTAGGTTAGGTTAGGTTAGGTTAGGTTAGGTTAGGTTAGGTTAGGTTAGGTTAGGTTAGGTTAGGTTAGGTTAGGTTAGGTTAGGTTAGGTTAGGTTAGGTTTAGGTTAGGTTAGGTTAGGTTAGGTTAGGTTAGGTTAGGTTAGGTTAGGTTAGGTTAGGTTAGGTTAGGTTAGGTTAGGTTAGGTTAGGTTAGGTTAGGTTAGGTTAGGTTAGGTTAGGTTAGGTTAGGTTAGGTTAGGTTAGGTTAGGTTAGGTTAGGTTAGGTTAGGTTAGGTTAGGTTAGGTTAGGTTAGGTTAGGTTAGGTTAGGTTAGGTTAGGTTAGGTTAGGTTAGGTTAGGTTAGGTTAGGTTAGGTTAGGTTAGGTTAGGTTAGGTTAGGTTAGGTTAGGTTAGGTTAGGTTAGGTTAGGTTAGGTTAGGTTAGGTTAGGTTAGGTTAGGTTAGGTTAGGTTAGGTTAGGTTAGGTTAGGTTAGGTTAGGTTAGGTTAGGTTAGGTTAGGTTAGGTTAGGTTAGGTTAGGTTAGGTTAGGTTAGGTTAGGTTAGGTTAGGTTAGGTTAGGTTAGGTTAGGTTAGGTTAGGTTAGGTTAGGTTAGGTTAGGTTAGGTTAGGTTAGGTTAGGTTAGGTTAGGTTAGGTTAGGTTAGGTTAGGTTAGGTTAGGTTAGGTTAGGTTAGGTTAGGTTAGGTTAGGTTAGGTTAGGTTAGGTTAGGTTAGGTTAGGTTAGGTTAGGTTAGGTTAGGTTAGGTTAGGTTAGGTTAGGTTAGGTTAGGTTAGGTTAGGTTAGGTTAGGTTAGGTTAGGTTAGGTTAGGTTAGGTTAGGTTAGGTTAGGTTAGGTTAGGTTAGGTTAGGTTAGGTTAGGTTAGGTTAGGTTAGGTTAGGTTAGGTTAGGTTAGGTTAGGTTAGGTTAGGTTAGGTTAGGTTAGGTTAGGTTAGGTTAGGTTAGGTTAGGTTAGGTTAGGTTAGGTTAGGTTAGGTTAGGTTAGGTTAGGTTAGGTTAGGTTAGGTTGGTTAGGTTAGGTTAGGTTAGGTTAGGTTAGGTTAGGTTAGGTTAGGTTAGGTTAGGTTAGGTTAGGTTAGGTTAGGTTAGGTTAGGTTAGGTTAGGTTAGGTTAGGTTAGGTTAGGTTAGGTTAGGTTAGGTTAGGTTAGGTTAGGTTAGGTTAGGTTAGGTTAGGTTAGGTTAGGTTAGGTTAGGTTAGGTTAGGTTAGGTTAGGTTAGGTTAGGTTAGGTTAGGTTAGGTTAGGTTAGGTTAGGTTAGGTTAGGTTAGGTTAGGTTAGGTTAGGTTAGGTTAGGTTAGGTTAGGTTAGGTTAGGTTAGGTTAGGTTAGGTT